>NC_143505.1:32452500-33652500 GCF_051622355.1 Phaseolus vulgaris | reverse complement strand
TGGACTAAAACAAGCTCCAAGGCAGTGGTATGAGAGGCTTAGCAACTTTATGCTATCTCATGGTTATGAAAGAGGAATGGTAGACAAAACTCTCTTCTTCAAGAAGTCAAATGCAGAAATAATTCTTGTGCAAATCTATGTTGATGACATCATCTTTGGTGCTACACAAGATAGATTGTGTGAAGAATTTGTGGCTGCAATGAAATGTGAGTTTGAAATGTCTATGATGGGAGAACTATCTTTCTTTCTTGGATTGCAGGTTAAACAAACAAAGGATGGAATTTTCTTAAGTCAATCAAAGTATTGCAAGGAGATTCTCAAGAAGTTTGAAATGGAGAATTGCAAAGAAGCAAGCACTCCAATGCCATCAAGCTGCTACATGGATGCGGATGCTGCTAGAAAGAGTATAGATCAAACAAAATACAGAGGTTTGATTGGATCTTTGATTTATCTAACATCTAGTAGGTCGGACATCATGTTTGCGGTGTGTTTATGTGCAAGATATCAAGCAAATCCTAAAGAGTCACACTTCAAAGCTGCAAAAAGAATTCTGAAATATCTCAAAGGAACATCATCTGTAGGACTATGGTATCCTTCTCACTCTCCAATACATTTAATTGGTTATTCAGATTCTGACTTTGCAGGTTGCAAGCTAGATAGAAAAAGCACAAGTGATACTTGTCACCTTCTTGGCTCAAGCCTAATTTCTTGGCATAGCAAGAAGCAAGCATGTGTTGCTCTTTCTACTGCTGAAGCTGAATATATAGCTGCTGGTAGTTGTTGTGCACAAATTCTATGGCTCAAGCAACAACTTGCAGATTTTGGTTTACAAATCAGCAAGGTTCCCTTGATGTGTGATAACACAAGTGCAATCAATCTTACCAAAAATCAGATTCAGCACTCAAGGACCAAACATATTGAAATAAGACATCATTTCATCAGAGATCATGTGCAAAATGGAAACTGTGAAGTGAAGTTTGTGGACAGCAAACTGCAGCTAGCTGACATCTTCACAAAACCATTACCAAAAGAAAGGTTTTTCTTCTTAAGAAATGAGTTAGGTATTCTTGATCTTAATAATCTCTCTTAAATCTGTTTTTGATACATGTTAAAGTCTATTTGTGAAGACAAATAGGGGGAGAATTATTGGTTCTTGTATATCTTTGTCTGGTATTGCATAAAATGTTAAAATCTCTGATATAAAAAGTGTTTTCTACTGCTACTGATAGAAACAACCGATTGTTTCGTGTATACAACCGATTATTTATCATGTTTTATACCTTGAATGTGCAATAAACTGCTTTGCTGCTGTAAGAAACTTTGGATAGTATAAATGCTATTTTCTGCAGGAACTGCTTCAGATTTAATCAGGTACAACACAAGCACCAAGCGTAGACACACCCAGAGCAGGTCTCCCATCGAGCGTAGACACTCAGTACAGGTAAGATAAGTCCTCCACGCCCTCGAGCGATGTCGAGGCCACAGAGTAACAGATAAGTCCTCCTCGTCCTTGAGCGATGTCGAGGCTAGAAAGAAGACGAGGCCCCTATGCATCTTAAGCGATGATGAAGCCAGCGGAGTCCTTGACAGTCAAGGCTCGAGGGTTCGAGAACAAGCAAATAAAGAGATAGTTAAAGATTGGCAAAGTTAAGTCCTACTTTGCCTTTGGGCAATGGCGTGGCAGGTGACGCCTTCATGAGGAAGATTCCTCACAGATACGAAGGCTAAGCAAATTTTTGAGGGAAAAGACCAAGAAAAGGATGTGCGTCACGACTTAGAAGGAAAGAATAAGAGAAGGGGTCACGTGCTACCTAAAGGGTTAGAAGCGAAGCGATGAAGAGACGTGCCAAAGGTAAGTACCAGTTGTGCCCAAAAGAAAGTGGAAACAGATAAAAGGTGTAAGGGAAATTAAAGCAGATAAGGAGGTAAAGACAAAAGTCACATAACATTTAGACAGGTCAAGTTAAAAGTTGAGATTACAAGTCAATATAAATAAGAGTTTGCTGTGATTACAACGAGAAGCTATTCCTTAGAGGCCTCTAATGGCACGATCTTGCCATCAACCACCTCCTTCAGAGGGCTGCACCCGGAGATGTCGATGCCAGGGTTGGCACAGGCCGCTTGGACTAGAGCCTCCGCGAACCCATCAGCGAACCCAGCGGCAGCCTCCTCGACCAGCTTCTCCTCAGCAACCTTGAAGTTGGCAGCTTGAGCGGTCATCTCTTGGTCCTTGGAGGCCAAGACAGAAATCAAATCTTGGACTTTGGCTTGGAGGGAAGTGTTCTCACTAGTTAACCGGGAGCATTCATCAGTTTTATCCGCAAGCGCGACCTCAGTCTTTCCCAGTGTCTGCTCCCGATCCACACATTGGTCCTCAAGTTTCTTCTGATATGCCTTGGAGGTTTCTGCTGCCGCTTCAAGGTCAGCAATCTTTGTTCAAAGGGGCACCACCTGATTGAGAAGCTCAGCGTTGGCTTGAGCCACCTCATGCAATCGTTTGTTGGCATCCTCCTTCGCCTTTTGCGACACCCTCAGCGAGGTCTTGTATGCTTCCTCCTGACGCTCCCAGTGGGAAGCTAGCTTCTCTTTCTCCTCTTTTAGAGAAGCAACTTCCTTCTCCAGTGCTCGGAAGGCGGAAGCTTGGGCTCCCTTAGCCCTGGCCTACGTGTGCCAAGAGTGGGCACAAGCCATGAAGGCACCCATGTAATAGTATAGGCTTTCCCTCTGGGGCCCTTCAGCTTGACCACCTGGGGACGCCCTACCCAAGAAGCCCTTCAATGAGTCTTGCATGGGAGGAGGAAGCTTTGGGGCAGGTGGAGGAACGCTTGTAGGCTCAAGTTCAACTCCTCCCTCCAGATTCGTCGATTGAGGAGGAGAGGTGGCGCTCGGTGGGTCCTCCCTCAAGGACTCAGCCCCGTGAGAAGAAGAAGTAGCAGAAACGACCGTCTGAGGGGCATGTTGAGTTCTTTGTCGCTTGAAGACTTGCCCCTCAGCAGAGTCTTCATCGTCAAAAACTACCTCCACTACCCTTTCTCCCTTGTCAAGGGGGGCTGAGGAAGCACCAGCCTCGACCAGCGCGAGGGGCATGGCCGCGATGGGTGGTCACGAGCTTGGAGGTGGATTGGGAGAAGGTTGGACTCATGGAGTTGATGGTGTTGTGGCAGATTGAGGTTGGGGGTTGGGAGAAGATAGGGGGGTGGCGGAGGTTGGTAGGGCGGATGCCGAAGCCCCATCTTTGGACTTCAGCACCTGAGCCAGTCGCAACCATCGTTACCTATCCATCTTAGAATCTGCACCAAGAGGACAAACATGGTAGAGGTTAGGCACAAGCTAAAGTTGAAACATAAAAGGAGCAGATAAATCATGCATCAAGCAAGAATCCAACAAAAGCAGGGAATAGAAGGTTATGGGGCGAAACACTCATACTTATGTATTGTGCTAGAGCTTCAGCGTTGTACTCTAGACTTATCAGGGTGGCGGTGTCAAAGGCCCCCACGCTGGTCAAGATTTGATAAGCCTCTCGATCGTTTGAGGGCAATTCGTCCAGCGACTTGGGCTTCACAGTCTTTACCTCCTTCACCCAGTACAGAGGAAAACTGTCAAGGGCGGAGAGGTGGTAGTCGGAGCAGCAAACCTTGAAGAATCTGCCTTTCCACCCCTTAAAGGATTGCTAGAATAGGGATAGGAGGACCCTTCTCGGGATATTGCTGAGACTCACCAGAGGCTCTTCCCCTGTTTCTTCACTTCGAAGAAATGTAGGAAGATGTTAACAGAGGCTGCGCACCCGAAGAACTCGCATAATACGCCAAAGGACTTGACGAAGGCCCAGCCATTGGGGTGCAGTTGAGCTGGGACGATGTTGATCTCCGTCAGCAACTCCCTCTCAAACCGGGAGAAGGGCAAGCACATCCCAATACGCTTGAAAACCACTTGATAAAAGTAGAAGAAGGGGACCCCGTTGTTGGCCCGTTTGTCCCCGCACACGGGCTCCCCTAGAGTGCAAGGGAGCACTGCGATGTCGTTATCGTGCCTTTTCGCGAAGGCGTGATGATCGTAGGTGCTTGGCTCCCCTACATGATCCCTCCAAGCTTTAGTGGAGACCAGGCTCGATCACTCGTCGAGCAGCTCGTCTGGAGCCCATGTATAAAGGGCCCTATGGTTGATTCTGGGGGGTGGAGGGTTGGCCGTAATTTTGGTACGTGCCATTGACGAAGAAACTGAAGAATGAAGAAGAGAAAAGGGTTCAGCAAGTAAGGTCAGGAGAAAAGGGGGGAATCCTAAGAAAACCCCTACCCACGCGAGAAGTTCAGGAAGGAAGGAATAGGGAAATGAAAAAGGGAATACAAGAGATGCAGAAGCATAAACAGGCCCAGGCAGACATAAGAGTAATGCAATAATAGGCGGGAATAAACAAGAAAGAAAAATCATACCTTTGAGTATTTCAGTTGGTGAAAGTCGAGAATGCGTAGAGAGAAAGTAGAGACCGCAGAGAGAGCTCTTGGAGAAGAAGATGAATAGTGGAGTAGAATGTGAGGAGAGCAAATGAAACAGTACCGTAAGTGCGCGATTTCGAAAAGTTATAACGTTAATTTGGAAGTGCTAACGACACTCGTCCCCAACCATAGGATAGAGCTGTTGGGTCTATTAGTGTCTAAGTTCAAGAGGGGAGGGGTGAATTGAGCTTATAAAATTTTCGCAAGAACACACAATTTACAGTATATCAGAGACAAAAAAGAACAGATTGTTTTTACATGAAACAGATTGATTCTTCAGAGCATTCTAGCACAATTTGAATTTGTTCAATATGAAATTGTGATCAACAGAGGATTATAGCAGAGTCAGATCAGCTGAATATTATGAGGATGAAGGATACAACTATGCTTAGAAATCAAACAAATTTACTCAGCACAAGGTTTTAAGGAGAATGATTCTTCCTCAGATTTTAATGATTAGACTGCTTGTTCACAGATCACTTAAGCCATCATATGCAACTGTCTTGTTTGTGATTAGAAAGCTTTAACAAATCAGGAAGAACAGTTCTTACTTAAACCCAGAATTAACAGATTCAATTTCAAAAGAACAGATTTAGTTCTTGACAGAATTAAGCAAAACCAGAAATGAGTGCAGGGATGAAAAGACAAGGCACACAAGTTTTTATACTGGTTCACTCATACAGAGCTACATCCAGTCTCACCTTACCCCAAGGTGGAATCCACTAAAAACAGTACCAATTACTTACAAACACAGCAGTTCTTCAACACTACAAGAACAACACAAACAATGCTGAAAAAACCTATTTCAGCACACCTTGCACTCCAAGAAACCCTATCAAGGAGTGACTAACACTTACACCTTTACAAAACAGAATAAAGGAAAGATTACACCTGAAAAGAAGATGCAAGAACTCAAAACCAGTAGTTCAATTTGCTGCAGAACTGCACCAGCACCTTCACCAAGATCAAAGGTTTCCTAGAACAAGCACACTTGAAAATCTCTTTGGAAAACCTTTCAAAAATCTTTCAATCCTTCTTCTCACATGGAAAATGTTTGATCTCTGTCAAAAACGTAATTGCTCAGCACACTCTCATGTGAGAGAGACTTTTCTTTATATAGAAAACAGTTTCTAACTTCTTTTCAAAAAACAGTTGGAAAGCAGTTATGAAAACAACAGATTCATTTTTGAACTTAACAGATTTATTTTGTGAAAAACCGCTAACTCAGCTAACTGAAATAACTGTCTAAGTTGTACCTTTGGTGCCCTAACTAATTTGTGAAAAACCTTTCAACTGACCAAAGGGCAAACCGATTCTTTCACAGTGAAACAGATTAAATGGTAGCAAATGGGCCAGCTCAGCTTTAACTGAAATAACGAACTAAGCTTTGCCTGTGGTGCCCTAACAGAATTGTAGAAAAGCCTTTTAACAAAGAAGAAATAAACCGATTCTTTCTCCATAAAATAGATTCATTTGTGTACTGATTTAAAACTTTTAAAACCACTTTAAAAAGCTTTTCAAAAACCATTTAACCACATCATGTGCTTGATCTGGACTTGGTTAGGCATCAAGGATAGGTCACATAGCAAAAGGCAACCATTCACAATTACAAGCCTAATTACAAATGAATCTAAAAGCCTATTACAATCTTCAAAGCACTCAAGCCATTTTCTTCATCAAACACTCATCAAGACTTGGTAGGGAAGAAGCTTCCTCCAGCTTCAACAATCTCCCCCTGTTTGATGGAGACAAATTCCCTTTGCTTTGCACAGCTTTGTAGAAAGATCATGACCAAATCTGTACAATACTATATACCAAAAAAAATACACAGGTGTCAAGGAAGAACAAACAGATTTAGAATTGATGTACCTGCAGATTTAACATCTGAATCATATCAGCAACCTCTGTGAATATCATCTGCAGAACCTGTACCAGGCTATTCTTCTCCCCCTTTGGATTCATCAAACAGAATGGGAGCACAGGATACCAAAGAACAATAATAGCCATACATAACTGTTCAAATAAAACCAACATAGAGGTTCATTACAAACCACAAATCAGCTAAAAAAACCAGTGCAGAATAAAAACAATACAGATTAATCCCAAATTGTTCAACAACATATAAAAGATAAAGACTTAGAAATAGAATCACTTGTTGTTGTAATACAGCTCAGCTAGCTGCACTTGAACTCCTTCAAGTTGGTCATCCAAGTGTTGAAACCTGGCGTAAGTCATCTCATAGTGTGCCTTCTGCTCATCTGTGAGTGTGTCCAACCTGCTTAGCACCTGTCTTTCAAACATAGACAGAGGTTCACCTCTGTACACAGGTGCCTCATATGCAACCATTGCATTCTGACTCGTAGCAGCAACATCTTCATGTTCAGCAGAGTGTACTGGTGATTCATCCATGTGTTGCACACCATCAACATTTGCTTCTCCTTCATTTCCTTGAGGAGCAGCTTCTTGCTCAGCCCTCTGTCCAACATTTCTTCTGAAAACCCAGCCATCTTCTTCCTTATAGAATCTCATTTTCATGAGTGTGGATTTATCTATTTCACTTGCAGCTTTAATAGAGTCATTCCTTTCATTGGCAGTGTCCACCAATTTACCTTAAGCTGCGTGATACCTAGCTACTGGTTCAGTAGGATTCCTCACACAACTTCTATAAAATTGCAACTTGTTGAACCCTTGAATTCCAGCAGTGTTCCCTTTGCTCACTTTCAGCCCTGAATATTTGATTCCACCCACACTGCTCCAGATTTCCCTAGTGATCTTTAGCTTCACTCCTTTCACATGGGAAACCAGATTTTTACCATCTTGTTCAAGGTTGCAGTAAAACACCTTCACAAGATCTGGATAAACATTTCCAGTCATTTCCAAAAATCCTTTCAGCTTTTGATGCTTGAGCAAGTCTTTGGCTTCTATCAGATTCTCCTCTCTCAGCCATGAGAACTCAAGCAGCTTGGGTACATTGATTTGCTTTCTGCCAGTCTCATGTATGAACCTTGTCATTGCCTCTGAATCTCCAGCAAACCAGTTTTCCAGGATGCCTTGGCTGCTTTGAGATTGCTCCTTGGATTTCTTCTTTCTATGTGAAGAGGATGCCATGCTTAATCTGTTTTTCCCTGCACCAGTTTATTAACATAGAATTCTAGAAAAAAAACATTACAGATTATTACTCAAAACAGAAGCAAAACCTGTGGTGAAGCAATGTGCACCTGGACAGCTTATAGTACAAGTGAGAAGGTGTGAGAGACAAGCTAAATTGTGTTAGGTTTATATAGGATTATTAAACCAAAATTGAAAAACACAAATTTTAACTCAGGGCAATTTGATCAGATTTTGGAAATTATGAATTTTGAAGAAAAATCAAATCCCTCAGATATGCTACAGATTTTATTCCAATGGTGCAGCAGGTTCAGGTGTGATTCACGTAAGAATATCTTGGAACCTGATTTTGGCACATCAAATCTGTTGCATCTACACAAAATCCAATTAGTTAGGATACCCACACATTAATTTGCATAGACCTGCTGGTCAATAACCGTAAAAGCAGTCAACAATAAAGTGAGAGAGAGAAAAATAAATCTTTCTCTTTCCTAGTCACAGTTGTGATTTCTGAAACAGTGAACAAAACATGTTAAGTCATAAAACAACAGATTGAAATTTTCAGTGCAAATGACAATTTAAGCTAATAATACCCAATTCATTTAGAAGAAAGTAAAACCTGTCTTTAGCAAGTGGTTTAGTGAATAGATCAACAAGTTGAAATTCAGTACCAATGAATTGTATATCACATGTTCCATTAGCTATATGTTCTCTTAAAAAGTGATGTCTAATTTCAATATGTTTAGTCCTTGAGTGCATGTCAGGATTCTTAGACAGATTTATGGCACTAGTATTATCACAGTTTATAGGGATCTTGTTTAACAGAATTCCAAAATCACTTAGCTGTTGCCTTAGCCATAAGGTTTGAGCACAACAACTTCCAACAGCTATGTATTCTGCCTCTGCTGTGGAGAGAGCAACACAAGCTTGCTTCTTGCAATGCCAAGAGATTAAACTTGATCCCAGCATATGACAAGTCCCACTTGTGCTCTTCCTATCAACCTTGCTACCTGCAAAGTCAGAATCTGAAAAACCAGTCAAATTTAAAGATACCTTGTTAGGATACCATAATTCAACATCCTTAGATCCTTGCAAATATTTCAGAATTCTCTTTGTTGCATTGTAGTGTGATTCCTTTGGATCAGATTGATATCTAGCACATAAACATACAACAAACATAATGTCAAGCCTGCTGGCAGTTAGGTATAATAAGGAACCAATTAAACCCCTATACTTCGTTTGATCCACTGATTTTCCTGCAGAATCTTGATCCAGCTGACAACTTGTTGAAATAGGAGTGTTGATTGCTTTGCATTGATTCATATCAAACTTCTTGAGCAGTTCCTTGCAGTATTTTTCTTGGCTTATGAAAATTCCATCCTTGAGTTGCTTAACTTGTAGTCCAAGGAAGAAATTCATTTCTCCTAACATTGACATCTCAAACTCACTTTTCATGGTTTTCACAAAGTCTTCACACATCTCTTCATTTGTGGATCCAAAGATAATATCATCTACATAGACTTGCACAAGAATGATATCTTCTCTTTTCTTCTTTAGGAAGAGAGTTTTATCATAATTACCATGGCTATAACCTTGAGAGAGCAGAAATTCACTTAGTCTTTCATACCATTGCCTAGGTGCTTGCTTCAATCCATATAAGGCTTTCTTAAGCATATACACATGTTCTGGATTTTTGTGATCTTCAAACCCTGGAGGCTGAGATACAAACACCTCTTCATTGATGTAGCCATTTAGAAATGCACTCTTGACATCCATTTGAAACAGCTTGAAACCTTGTATGCTGGAAAATGCTAGAAGTAGTCTGACAGCTTCAAGACGTGCTACTGGAGCATAGGTTTCACCAAAATCAATACCTTCTTCTTGGTTATACCCTTTAGCAACCAGTCTTGCTTTATTTCTAGTGATAGCTCCATGTTCATCCATCTTGTTTCTGTACACCCATTTGGTTCCTATGATGTTCATCTCATGCTTTCTTGGAACCAAAGTCCACACTTCATTGTATTCAAACTGATTCAGCTCTTCCTGCATTGTTGTTATCCAATTGCTATCTTGCAGTGCTTCTTCCAGGCTTTTAGGCTCAATCTGTGACACAAAAGCCACTGTTCTGCAGAAATTGTTGAGTGAATTCCTTGTTGAGACTCCTTTCTCAATTTTACCAATTACATTGTCAAGAGTGAGATCCCTTGGAGTCTTCCATTCTTTAGGCAGTCCTGCATTCACAGTAGATTCTTTGATAGAATCTGAATTAGTTGTATCAAGCTCACTAGATTGATTCTGTTGCATAATGGTTCTTAAATCATCCATACCAGGTTCGTCCAGAACAGATTTGGGCACAGAAAAATCTGTTTCATCAAATACAACATGTATAGATTCTTCAACTGCAAGCAATCTTTTGTTATACACTCTATAAGCATGACCATTTATAGCATATCCAATATGTATTCCTTCATTTGATTTAGGATCAAATTTCCCCAGATTATGCTTACCATTATTTAAGACAAAGCATTTGCAGCCAAACACCCTAAGATGACTAATACTAGGCTTCCTACCGTTATACAATTCATAGGGAGTTTTCTTAAGAATTGGTCTAATCAATGTTCTGTTAAGCACATAAGAGACAGTGTATACAACATCAGCCCAAAAATATTTAGGTAAACCAGATTCATTCAGCATAGTCCTAGCTAACTCTTCTAGTGATCTATTCTTTCTTTCAACAACACCATTTTGTTGGGGTGTCCTAGGAGCAGAATAACTATGTATGATCCCATGTTTTTCACAATATTTATCAAACTTTGCATTTTGAAATTCTCCCCCATGATCACTACGAATTTGTTTTATCCTATTTTCATTTTCATTATGCAGAACCTTAGCTAGTTTCTTAAAGGCTATGCATCATTTTTAGAAGCAAGAAACAAAGTCCATGTATATCTTGAAAAGTCATCAACAATCACCAAAGCATAGTAATTTCCAGCTAAGCTAGCAGTCCTAGATGGTCCAAACACGTCCATATGTAGAACATCCAAAGCTTTATTTGAAGAAACCATATCTTTTGATTTAAAGGTAGTTCTAATATGTTTTCCCTTTACACAGGCATCACACAATCTGTTATTTTGAAACCTTATGTTTGGTAAACCAGAAACAAGTTCCTTAGATTTTAGCTTATTCAAGTGATTTGTGTGAATGTGAGCTAGTCTCCTATGCCACAGCCATGACTCATCATTTTTAGATAACAAACACTCATTTTCAGAACAACTCTTTATAATGTCTAGGAGATAGATGTTGTTTACCCTTTTTCCAGTGAACAGCACCTTACCAGAATTTTCATTTGAAATTGTACAAGTGTTGGCTTCGAAATTGACCTTGTATCCCTTGTCACACAGTTGGCTAATGCTTAGAAGACTATGTTTTAGCCCTTCAACATATAGGACATTCTCAATAGTAGTTGAGTCTTTAGTACCAACATCTCCTCTTCCAAGAATTTTTCCTCTATTGTTATCTCCATATGTGACATGCCCTTCAGCTTTGAGTTTCAAATTTATGAACTGAGTCACATCACCAGTCATGTGTTTTGAGCAGCCACTGTCAAGGTACCACTGGTTTCTCCTGCTGTTTTTCTGCAACAAAACAGATTTAGCACTTATGGTACCCCTTTAGTCTAGGGTCCAACATGATTAATACCTTTCCTTAGGAAGCCATTTGGCCAATCCTTTAGGAACAAGGTACCTCCTAGCTTTACAAGTTTTAGATACATGACTAGACTTCATACAATAAAAACATGTTGCAATATGCATTGTTTTTGAATAACTAAAAGAGGAAAAACCTGTTTTGGAAGGAATAAAGAAACTGGACAGCTTTTTCACATTACCTTTCATTCCAGGATTATATCCTAGACCATATTTATTGAAAACAGCATTCTGTGAACCTAATAAGGTTTCAAGATTTTCTCTTCCTTTAGTGAAATTTGAAAGTGTTTTTAACAAATATTCAACCTGTTTTTCCAGCTTTTTACAATTATCACAAGTTTTAATTGATGCATGCAAACATGTCAATTCAAGACTAATCAATTCAGTTTTAGCTTTGTGCAGTTCTTCTTCAAGAGCTTTGACCTTAGGTTCAAGTACCCTATTTACTCTATTCAATCTGTTGCACATTATAGCCAACCTGTTTGCTTCATCATGTGTTTCCTTAAAAGCTATTAGCAGCTGATCATAGTTTTCAGAATCAGTGGAGAAATTACTTACTGAGTCAGAGTAGGATCCTTCATCATTCACCATGAAGCAAAGATTTGCTTCTTCACTTTCAGTTGCGGAATTACTAGATGAGGATACATCATTTTCTTCCCATGAGATATATGCTCTTCTACCTTTGCCTTTGTCACTCCTCTTGCTTGCTGATTTTTCTTTATTTTGATTGTTTGGACAATAAACTTTTATATGACCTGGCTTACCACATCCAAAGCACGTGTAATTAGAAGAATTTGAATCATTAGGTTGTTTGGAATACCTCTTTCTTTGCTGAGTTTTGTCACGGTTTTTCTTTCTAAGAAACCTGCTGAACTTTCTGGTGAGCAGACTCATGTTTTCATCATGTTCAAAATCACCTTCTTCCTCACTTGTATCATGTTCCATGGTAGTTTTCAGAGCAAATCCTTTGGCCTTCTTCTCCACTGTTTCTTGTTCTTTCAATCTTTTCAGCTCAATTTCATGCTCTATCAACTTTCCAAAAAGTGCAGCAGTGGACATCTTGGATAAATCTCTGGATTCTGAGATTGTTGTTACCTTAGGCTGCCAGCTCCTATCAGGACATTTTAATACCTTAATGTTAAGCTCTTCCTTGTCAAAGACTTTACCAAGGCCAGTGAGGTGATTTACAATGTGTGTAAATCGTTTCTGCACATCTGCAATACTTTCTTCAGATTGCATTCTGAACAGCTTGTACTCCTGAATTAGTGAGTGCTTCCTTGCCCGTTTCACATCATCAGTCCCTTCATGAGTCACCTCTAGTACATCCCACATCTCCTTTGCTGAGTTACATCGAGAGACTCTAAAGAAATCATCCATATTCAGTGCAGAGGTGATGATATTCTTGGCTAAGGAGTCATATTGGGCCTTCTTCTTCTCGGTTTCACTCCATTCAGACCAAGGCTTCTTTATTGTTTCATCTTTGACAACCTGCATAGGTATGAAAGGTCCACTGACCACTGCATCCCAGATTCCCATGTCAATAGACTCCATAAAGATCTTCATCCTGATTTTCCAGAAAGCATAGTTAACACCACCAAACATAGGAGGTCTATTAATAGACGCACCTTCAGCAAAAGGCATTTTAAACTCAGACATCATGCACACACTTGAGCAAAATACAAGCCCTAGCTCTTGATACCAATTGTTGGGTCTATTAGTGTCTAAGTTCAAGAGGGGAGGGGTGAATTGAGCTTATAAAATTTTCGCAAGAACACACAATTTACAGTATATCAGAGACAAAAAAGAACATATTGTTTTTACATGAAACAGATTGATTCTTCAGAGCATTCTAGCACAATTTGAATTTGTTCAATATGAAATTGTGATCAACAGAGGATTATAGCAGAGTCAGATCAGCTGAATATTATGAGGATGAAGGATACAACTATGCTTAGAAATCAAACAAATTTACTCAGCACAAGGTTTTAAGGAGAATGATTCTTCCTCAGATTTTAATGATTAGACTGTTTGTTCACAGATCACTTAAGCCATCATATGCAACTGCCTTGTTTGTGATTAGAAAGCTTTAACAAATCAGGAAGAACAGTTCTTACTTAAACCCAGAATTAACAGATTCAATTTCAAAAGAACAGATTTAGTTCTTGACAGAATTAAGCAAAACCAGAAATGAGTGCAGGGATGAGAAGACAAGACACACAAGTTTTTATACTGGTTCACTCATACAGAGCTACATCCAGTCTCACCCTACCCCAAGGTGGAATCCACTAAAAACAGTACCAATTACTTACAAACACAGCAGTTCTTCAACACTACAAGAACAACACAAAGAATGCTGAAAAAACCTATTTCAGCACACCTTGCACTCCAAGAAACCCTATCAAGGAGTGACTAACACTTACACCTTTACAAAACAGAATAAAGGAAAGATTACACCTGAAAAGAAGATGCAAGAACTCAAAACTTGTAGTTCAATTTGCTGCAGAACTGCACCAGCACCTTCACCAAGATCAAAGGTTTCCTAGAACAAGCACACTTGAAAATCTCTTTGGAAAACCTTTCAAAAATCTTTCAATCCTTCTTCTCACATGGAAAATGTTTGATCTCTGTCAAAAACGTAATTGCTCAGCACACTCTCATGTGAGAGAGACTTTTCTTTATATAGAAAACAGTTTCTAACTTCTTTCAAAAAACAGTTGGAAAGCAGTTATGAAAACAACAGATTCATTTTTGAAATTAACAGATTTATTTTGTGAAAAACCGCCAACTCAACTAACTGAAATAACTGTCTGAGTTGTACCTTTGGTGCCCTAACTAATTTGTGAAAAACCTTTCAACTGACCAAAGGGCAAACCGATTCTTTCACAGTGAAACAGATTAAATGGTAGCAAATGGGCCAGCTCAGCTTTAACTGAAATAACGAACTAAGCTTTGCCTGTGGTGCCCTAACAGAATTTTAGAAAAGCCTTTTAACAGAGAAGAAATAAACCGATTCTTTCTCCATAAAATAGATTCATTTGTATACTGATTTAAGACTTTTAAAACCACTTTAAAAAGCTTTTCAAAAACCATTTAACCACATCATGTGCTTGATCTGGACTTGGTTAGGAATCAAGGATAGGTCACATAGCAAAAGGCAACCATTCACAATTACAAGCCTAATTACAAATGAATCTAAAAGCCTATTACAATCTTCAAAGCACTCAAGCCATTTTCTTCATCAAACACTCATCAAGACTTGGTAGGGAAGAAGCTTCCTCCAGCTTCAACAAAAGCCATGTGTGGAGAGATTAACGCACAACTCAAGACGTCACATGTTTAGCGCAGAAAACGTCGCGTCAGACTCTCAGAAAGTGTCAAGTCAACTGCTCAAAGGGAATGTCATGTCAGCAAGAATGCCACGTGGATGATGGGGCGAGGCCTTAGTCTTTTTGCTGAAACAAGTGTCCGCTCAAGACTGGGGGCTTGTGTACCGTCCCGTCCTCGAGCGTTGACCAAAAGTCAAAGTCAACGTATGGTGGGACCCCTCGAGGGGTCCAAGGAAGAAAGTCAACAGATTGACCACTTGAAGCATCGCTGGTAGGAGGCGTCGCCTCGCTGAGGCGTCGCCATGTTAAGACATCGCCAGTAGGAGGCATCGCCTAAGGAAGGCGTCGCCAGGTTAAGGCATCGCCAAGCTAAAACATCATAAGGAGGCTTCGGGCCTCGACAGTTCAGAACAGTAACAAAGAAAGGAGGAAGTTGGCTTCAAGGCCACAATCCTAGTACCAGTAGGGAGTAACCTAACTCGTGAAGTACCTACGCCACCACTAGGAAACCCTAGGATAGATACGACCCATGAGGAGGGGCCACGCCCAGGGGAGAACCACGTGCATGGTACGAGAGAGAGGTAGATACACTCCTAAGGTGAGTGACTAGGAGTTGGGGCGCATGAGTTGGCACCCAGAAAGTCACCCCCTTGCGCCAAATGCACTTCGAGAAAGGAGGGTTTGCACGATGGGTTAACCCTAAGTTGGGTTACGGCGCTATAGGGCCCTCCACGAAGAGTCGCGATGAAGTCAGAAGAATACGTTGCAATAAGCACTGAAAACATCAAGGCTTTCTTAAAAGTTCGCCAAGGTACGCGTTAATTCAGTTAAGATTCGAACGTTCCAAGGAATATTTTTATATGTTTTCAATGTGCTTTAACGCGTTTTGAAAGCGAGAGGTGTATAAAAAGGGACCTTGGCACGTTTGAAAAGGGATCCCGAGTTTTGACCTAATTCTCGTAGCTTTACACAGAGCACAAACCCTAGTTGTTTTCACTGCGCATCCACATTGGGCACAAGACGATTAGGGCAACACAGTTTCAGTCATTCAGTTATTTTTCAACCACCTTCATAGCCTTCTTTATGGTGTTCTGATACGGAGGTGTGTCACCTTTGATGTTTCTCGCTAGCTAACTTGATCGTCGGAGTGCAAACGGCCGCGAGGGCGCCCCTTTGTTCACTTCTTTTCAGGCATTCACAGACGGAGCAGAACAAAGGTGCCCCAGCTCGTGAGGACAAGCCTCGCATAAAGACTACCCAGGTCAACTGGCGGGAACATCATCCATTCTAACATTTTATCCTTCTTGCTTTTACAATTTCTAAGAAAAATTCACTTCATAGTTAAAAGTTAAAGTAAGTGTCTTTGAGTCTTAAAAAGTGCTTTTCTTGTTTGTCTTGTTTAAATTTTTTCATCATCTTTATTCTATTTTGGTTTAGCTTTCTTTCTTTCAACTTTTCTTGATTGTCTAAAATGTTTTCTTTCAAGTTTTGCGGAATCTTTGTTTGAGTGGGTGAAAATAGTTTTAACCTCTTTCTCTTGAGATGTTGCTACCAAGTATAGAAATTGGAAAACTTTTCTTGAGTGAATTTAACCTTTTCCACCCTTGTTACAAAAAAAAAGGTCGAGTGATACAAGTGAGTGAGTGCAATAATTGTTGTTTAAAACTAATTGTTTGAATTTTCTTGTGCAACATTATGACTCATTTATCTTCAGGAGAATCTTCCAAACCAACTTCCTCTCAAAAGGCACACCTTTTGGTGGAGTTTGAAGAGACCAATAGAAGCTTGGCACAAAAGGAAGAAGACATGAGGCAACTAGTAGAGAGGATGCAAAGATTAGAAGATACTTAAGAAAGACAAGCCCGGGAAAGGAGGTGGGAGCCCAGAAGAGCTACAAGGTATCACATGCACTATAGAAGCCCAGAAGAAGAACAAGAAGATTGGAAAGTGCAACATTTTGAAGCTCGGCGACATCAACACCCAAAGAAGACCATTCCCTTTGTAGAATTACCTAGTTTTAATGGGGCTAGTGACCCAAATATATATCTAGGATGAGAAGCTAAAGTAGAACAAATATTTAATGTATATGAGGTTGAAGAGGACCAAAAGGTTAAGTTAGATTTTCAAGAGTATGCCATGCAATGGTGGCATCAACTTGTAATGGATATTGATTTGAACAAGTGGCCAGTTGTGGTCTCTTGGAATGCTTTAAAAGAATGCATGCTTGCGCATTTTGTTTCCTCATTATAGGAAGGAACTCTTGTTGAAGCTCTAATGACTTCATCAAGGACTTAGGAGTGTTGATGAATACTTCAAATATTTAGAAGTAACTTTGACTAAGATTAATGTGCATGAAAATGAAGAGTCAAAGATTGCTAGATTTGTGAGTAGATTAAAAAGAGAAATTCAAAATTTTGTAGAACTTTATGAGTATACATCTTTAAAAAATATGGTTCACCTAGCTATCAACGTGAATCACACTTAAAGAAAACATCTTTCAAACATACTCATAATGGCTTTTACAACTTTTCTTGGAATGATAAAAATAAATTTAAAAAACAAGATATTCCTTCCAATTCCTCGAAAGAATCCACCCCATAAACATCTAAAGACAATCTTTCTCCTTCTAGGACTAAATCACCAACCAAAACCTCAAATAAAAAATGTTTCAAATGTTTAGGTTTTGGTCATATCGCAACAAATTTCCCTAACAAAAGAACCATGATGGTAAAATGGTGGATAGTAGTAAGTGACCATAGTGATCAATCTTCTAGGTCTACCTCCCCTACCCCTTCCAAAACCCTTAGTGAAGATGAATGTGAGATACCTTATGAAGGTGAATTTTTGGTGGTAAGGCGAATGTTGGGTACTATTCAAAAACCTTTTGAGGAAACTCAAAGAGAAAATATTTTTCACACCCGATGCCATATCAACAACAAGTTATGTTCCATGATCATAAATGGGGGTAGTTTTTCTAATGGCAAGTACAAAAGAAGTGGAGAAGCTATTATTGCCCACTATCTCTGATACAAAGCCCTATAAAATACAATGGCTTAGTGAAGAGGGTGAAATTATGTTTAATAAACAAGTCCGCATAACTTTTTACATAGGAAAATATAAAGATGAAGTTTTATGTAATCTTGTGCCAATGGAAGCAACAAATATTCTATTGGGAAGGCCTTGGAAATATGATAGAAAATTTTGACATGATGGTCATACCAATAAGATTTCTTTCAACTTCCAAGGGCATAAGATTATATTAAAACCACTCTCTCCCAAAGAAGTTAATGTGGACCAAGTAAAAATGAAAACCAAAAGAGAAAATGAAAAAGATGAAGAAAGAAAAGATAAAACGGGTATCATCATCTCACCTCACGTAGTAAAAACAAGGAATTCATATGCTCTATTTTTAAAAAACTTTACATTAACCATGTTCATGTAAAAGCTTTCCAATACCGTTGAAAACTTAATCATTTAGGTATAATTGTATTCGAAATACTTTACAAACAACAAGGAAAATATTCCTCGCTCACAAAATACAAAATCACATAATATCTTAGATTTTTAGTGTGCTCTATTTAATGTTTTCAAATACAACGACTTTCCATTCAAAGTAAATAAATATGTTTTGATTAAATCTTTGATTTATATTAATTTAAATATATCAAATTGAGTTTCAAAATCATTTAAGAATAATTAGGGAGTAATTTAAATACTGAATTTTAAGTCTTCCCTTTCAGTTCATTGTCTTGTGTTTGATCATCTGTGATGTTCTAACTGTATCATCATTTGATGCTTTACATGCTTTCGTCTAGAATTGTTTAACATTCTCTATCTCTGTGTATTAAACTTGGTTCAGGAGTTCTTTTATAATTATTGCCTAACTCATTATCTAAGACCTTTAGTGAATACTTCATCCAATATGTTTGTTCTTGACAACACGAGTCTTGTCTTTGTTGTATCGTCTAGTGAGTCTTACTCATCTTATGTAGATGCTTCAGGCTTAGATTATAGCAATTGTTCATAAGAGAGCTTTGATTGTTTGAAACATTTAGTGTTTGACAACGTCTAACAGTTTCTGTGTAACATAGTCTTTCACCTTTCAAGACAACATCTAACACTTGGTTTCTTCTCATTGTTTGACATATTTAACCTTTTGACAGTTTATTTTCTTCGAAAAATGTCTGCCATGCCTAAAGCAACATTTGTCATTGTTTGATATGTTCAACCTTGAACGTTCAGTAGTTCTTTATCTAAGTCTGCACACTTAGAAGCTTTCTTAGAAGTCTTAACACATCTTATAGTATTTGTTATCATCAAAACTTATAGACCATCATAACATGAAACCGTCTAATGGGTATTAGATCCTCTAGCGGTTTTGGATCGGTTAAGATCTTAACAGACTCTTCATCATGGTTGTTATACTTTTCTATTACCCCTTAAGATCATGACTCTTTTGTTAGGGCATTAGGATGCAATATGACCTCGACCAAGACATTTAAAACACTTATCTTTATCTGTTGCTAGGTTCTTAGGAGGTGTTTCTCTAGATGCTTCCTTTTGATATCCTTCCTGATGGATTATGCCTTCATGACCAAATTGATTTCTTGAATTTTGGAGGATTTGTGGAAGCTTCAATGGAGGAAACGTGCAAGGATGGATGTCATGGAGCTATGGATTCCTTGAAGGTGCATGATAGGTAGGGAGAGTGATTGGTTGGGCCATGTTCTCGCCAGTTGACTCAGCCGTTGTTGACTTCAAAGGCAAGTGGTGGCTCCTCCTATTTCTGGTGGTTTCTACACTCCCTTCAGGTGATAGAGATAGGCTCCGTTGAAATAGAGGGGGCCCTACCTGTTGATTGCACTCTGACGATCAAGTCAGTACTGGGCTAAGAAATAATAAGTATGTAAAATAGTTTCAGTCTTAGAAACAACGTACCTTTTCTAGGGTTCTTACCACCCTTTTTATAGGTTGTATCTAGGTTAACTTCCTTGTCCCACAAGGACCTTTCCTTAAGTGGAATCAGGGTTACTAGGAAAACATCCTGTTGTGTGTTGCATAATCTTAGCACCACCACCCAGGACTTTCCTCTTATGGAGTGCATAATCTTAACAGTATGGCCGCTGGGGTACCAACTCATGCACCAATGCTGTGGGGGCCATCTCTTCTGTAGATGCCCTAATTATTCACGTGTCATGCATGCAACTTTCCCTGGGAACCCTAGCGCTATTGGGCATTGGCGCCGCTAGGGAATGTCTGCTTGTGCTAGACTCGAATGTACTATACACACCACATGCATGGACCCTGCCATGACTTAGGTCTTTTCTGATATCTAGGTTTTATCTCATACTATTTCTGGGGGCCCACTTACGTGGCCCATTATCGCAACCAGCCACCGATGTCTGATGTCAATGTCTGATGTCGATCTCTGATACCCATGTTTGAGGTTTGGCCAGTACAGGCCATATCACTTGAGCTAGGTGAAGAAGAAGATTAAAGTGTGTATCCTAAGGAGACAAGATAAGAGAGTGAGATGGCTAGCAATTTTGGCACTAATTCATTCATTCATTAATCTTGTAAAATGAGAGCCAAGAACCTCAATTTATACGAGAGAGGGATGGACATTTTGGAGCCAAAATTTGAAAATTCAAAATAAAACTCTCCAATGAGAAGGTGCCATGTGGAGTCATGTTTTCCCTGTTTAGCTCACAGCTTCTATTTTAAATCCTCTCCACTTCTATGTTGCCATGTGCTCTATGCCAAGGTGATTTTCGTTCTCCAATATACCCTAGACATTTTAGGGTTACATTCGGCTCAAAGAAGCCCAATTATTACCCTAACTAGTCACTTTTAACCCTAACTAGACCTATTTTACTATTGGCCCAAATACAAGCCCAAAAACCTATGCTACTTGGCCCAAATATTTGATCCAATTATTTTATGCTACTGGGCTCAATACATGGCCCATGAAATCCTAAAATACTTTATAGAATTTATTTAAGCTAAAGTTTGACCCAAAAATAATGTTGACTAGTCAGCAGAAACTCAGTCTTCTTGTGTTCTTCTAGCCAAAACTCTAGTTTATGTTTTGATGATTTGGAGGTCTTCTTGGATATGTTTGAACATTCCTTCACCCTAGATTTGTCCTCTTAATTAGGCCTACAAAAATAAACAAAAGCCCAATTAGACCTATATTTGCAATTAAATCAATAAACAACCACTAGATCCTTCTTATTATGGGGTTGTGTGTGGCTGGAGGCTCTGCCATCACTTCCTCCCTTTGGGGTGCTTTCTTGGAATAAGACACAGAGTGTGAACTTTCCCTTCAACTTGATCCCTTCCTCAACTTTTGTTGTTCAACTATAATACAAAGTTGGACCATGTCATTAAAATCTCCATAGGGAAAGAGTTCCATTTTGTCTCTTATTTCAAGACTGAGACCCCTCATAAACTTAGTAATGGTGGTAGTGTCTTCTTCCCTAATCATTTCTCTCATCATGTACAACTCCATATTTTTCCTATACTCTTTGACACTCATGTTTTTATAATGAATTCTGATCCTGTCGGTTGACCAGAGCGCAAGAGTCTTGCCACGTCAAAGGTATCTTCCTCTGGATCGGCTTTGCACCACGCTAGCTTCTGTCCTTCACACCTCGATTCTCCTCAAGAACCTGCAAAAGATAGAGTGGCGCCGCTGCGGCTGATCGCGCTCCGACGCTCAAGTCAGTGACGGAATCACCAAAACTCTAAGAGAGAAAAGCTAGAAACTCAAGGAACCGTGCAAAAACTCTCTCAGCGTACTCAAGTATTCTCAAAGCGTAAAGAAGTGTTCTAAACGCGCGTACCTCAGAATCTGTTAAGAGTTCCTTATATACCTGTGCATTTTCTCTATACTGACGGTTACACCTCTGGACACGTGGCTCGCATCCAGCTGTACACGTGTCACCATCTAGAGCGTCTTCTGCTTGAGCGCCACTTCTACTCTTCAGGCTGTTCGACTAAGTTACTCAGGCGAGGAGCAACTCGGTGCATAGCTGCCTCGGAGCGTGATCCGGTCGGTCATCGGTGGTTGATGACGTCAGCAGAAGACAATCACGTGGACCACTCGTAGGGTGACACATGGACCAGGTGACAGAGAGATCAGGGAGCAGATCATCCAAAGAGGTGATCGGTGGTCAGTAGTCAAGTGGCCACCGACAGACCAGTTGGCAGAGAAGTCAAGGGACAGATCACCCAGAACGGTGATCGGTGGCCAGTAACCAAGCGGTCATCGATAGATCAGTTCCCAGATGAACACCTGGGGGCAGAACGCGAGAAGCAATAGAGCACCGATCAGTCATGGGATGCATGGTCATTGGGGGCTCGTGTTACACGCAGTTAAGCTGGGGCTGAGGTTCCCAGCAAGAGCGTTACGCACAGACCTTGCATGAACGTGTCTCAGAGAATCGTGCATGAGAGTGGCCTGAGGGGGGCTAGTAAACCGGTCAGTGATTGGTGACTCCCTCAACCCATTACGTGCATGACATTGCGAAGGGGGAATCGTTCGCACAGAGAGCAATTCCTGGTGAGTGTGCTTAGACCAGCCACACCTGGCGTTCTCCTGAGAGTATGCGATTTACCCAGATGAAGGGAATGCGCTAAGTTACTCCGCCAGGGGATAACTTAGACACGCAGTGAGAAGCGCTAGAGCCTTCAAGTAATGACACGTGTGTGGTTAGTTGCATGCCTCCACGTGTCATCATGTGAGAGGGACGCGGTCCAGACAAAGGTGCACTCCGTGCCGCCGAAGGTACAGACAATCGCAGACACGCGCAGACACTCACGTTCTACTGATTCTGGAGGTACGTTGCCACAGAAAAGCACAACAGGGTTCTGACACATGCCAGAGTGGCATAACAGAATTCTATTAGGCGTAGGTACAGAGGGAGGCATAAAAGAGAATCAGAGTGAGATTCAGAGGAGAGTTTTTTACACGCTGTTTTTACACACATTGTTTTTCTAGTGATTATGTGATCTGACTTGAGCGTCAGAGCGCCACCGGACGCAGAGGCGCCACTGTGTGTTTTTCAGGTTCTCAGAGAGGCTATCTGTGGAGCGGACTTGGAGGGCACGTGGTGTCAAGCTGGTGAGGAAGATCGTAACGAGGCAACTCTCTTGCGCTAAGTCAACCGGCAGGATCATTTGGCGCCCACCGTGGGGCACGTAAAAAACGTGATTCCCAACCATAGTTTGTGTTGGTGGTGCTTCGAGTGTTTTCTGTTCAGCTGCTCGCTATCTCAGTCGACTCTGGGAGTTTTCACCGTTTGTTTGGAGTTCTTTGAGCTGCTGAGTTTGCTGCGGAAGGATGAGGACAACGCACTCCAGTTCAGTTGCGCCATCAACCGACGAAGATGCTGTGTCCATGACGCAGGTGATGGACATGATGAGGACGCTGCAGGAGAACGTGGCTGCATCGCGTTCTGAGCAGGAAAGGATGCACGAGGCGCTGGTGGCCTCGCAAGCAAGGAACGAAGAGCTCAACAGGATCAACGAAGAGCTGCGCAAAGCCCTTCAGGAGCGGGAGGAGCGTGCGACAGGGGACAGATCCGCACCCCCATCCCCACCACGCAGTTTCCCTATGCCATTTTCCCAAGAGATCATGGACTCAGTAGTCCCGGCTAGCACTGTGGCAGTGAAAGCGTCTTTCACTGGGGTGGAGGACCCTGAAGCCCATCTCACGGCGTTTCATACTCAGATGATGCTCTCAGGGGGCTCAGACGCGGTGTATTGTAAGGTGTTCATGAGCACCTTGAGCGGAACGGCGTTGGACTGGTTCGTCAGTATACCCACTGGCCATATTACCACGTTCCAACAATTTTCCAAGATGTTTGTTGAGTAGTACATAGTGAACAAGGCGCCACCTCTGGTGTCTTACGACTTGTTTGATATAAGGCAGTACCAAGGGGAGTCCTTGAAGGATTTCCTGAACAGATTCGGGGCTCGGATAGTCCGTTTGCCAGGAAAGGACGAGGAAATGTTCGTGCACGCCTTCAAAAAGGGTGTATTGCCTGGGCCCTTTAGTGAGTCGCTCATCAGGAACCACCCCGCCACGTTCGCCGAAATCCGGCGACGTGCTGTGGCTCACATCACCGCTGAGAGCGAGGTCACAGAGAAGAGAGGAAATGTGGTCCCAGCTAAACCGCGCACCCAAACGAGGGTACAACCTTAGAGGGTAATGGAGGCGGCGGCGGGAAAGAGGGATCAAAGGACGCGTCACCCTTACGACCCTAAGAAAAATAAGAGCAAGGGGCCAGGGCGCCCCAGGGAGAGTAATCGCCCCAGGGAGGGTAATCGCCCCCCGAGGTATGAGTTTGTGATGGGTTTGGCTGATTTGATCGCCATCCCAAACATAGCTACCAGGCTCAAAGTGCCTGAGAAAACGACGGAGAAGATTTTGGGGCCAAAGCCAGACGCATGGTGCGAGTTCCACAAGAGCTTTGGCCACTCTATCAATTCGTGTTTGGCCTTGGGGCACCAGCTCGTCGAGCTGGTCAAATGTGGTTTCCTGAAGGATTACTTGCTAGAGAAGCAAGCGGACTAGGCATCAAGGTCTCAACCGGCGAGCAGCGGAGGGCAACAGTACAAGGTGCCTATCCACGGCGAGATCCACACCATAGCTGGCGGATTCTTCGGCGGGGGGTGCACAGCGTCGCAACGAAAGAGGTATGTGAGGTCGATAATGTCGGTTGAAGCCTTCGAGGATCACTCGCCTGACGTGGACATCACGTTCACCAAGGAGGACCGCAGGGATGTGGTGCCTCATGACAACGACCCTATTGTGATCTCGCTGGTCACGGCGGGAAGGACTGTCCACCGGGTGCTGGTCGACCAAGGAAGCTCAGCAGACATGATGTTTTGGGGAACCTTTGAGAAGTTACAGCTGTCCCCTGATCAGCTAAGACCATATGGGGGCTGCTTGTACGGTTTTGCCGGCGACCAAGTGGAGGTGAGAGGGTATATCGAGCTGAGGACGACCTTCACCGACGGCTTGGCCTCACGAACGGAGAAGGTCAGGTACCTTGTTGTAAACGCCCCATCAGCATACAACATACTGCTGGGGAGGCCAACGCTCAACAGAACAGGAGCTGTGCCTTCGACAAGGCACATGAAGGTCAAGTTGCCGACTATGGAGGGTATGATCATCACTATTTGCTCCGACCAGAAGGAGGCAAAGAAGTGTTACGAAAGCAGCCTCAAGAACAAGAGGTCTGTGTGCCACGTAATCACCACACCTCCGCCTGGTGTGGAACCGGAACCCCGACGAGCTTCGGATGCGGCGTTGGAAGTGGTCGCCGAGGGCAATGTGCCGATGGAGGATATGGAGGCGAGATTCGAGAGAAACTGTTCGGAGATCGCTAGAGAAACCGGTATCGCGAGGGTGCTGATCGCCAGCGAGAAGAAACCTCAGCCAGTAGAGGAGTGGCTCGAGAAGGAGATCAGCGGTAAAGTGTTTAAGTTGGGAAGAACCCTGGATAGCAAGACGCAAGACCAGATCGCTGAGGTAATAAGTAGACACATGGATGCTTTTGCGTGGGCTGCTTCAGATATGCCGGGGATCGACCCCGATTTCTTGTGCCATCGTTTGGCGATGGACCCCTAAGTCAGGCCCACCCGTCAAAGAAGAAGAAAATTCAATGAGGAGAAGAGACAGGCGATCAAAGAAGAGACTCGGCAACTACTGGCAGCGGGCCACATCAGGGAAATCCAATATCCAGAATGGCTCGCTAACGTCGTCCTGGTCAAGAAGAGCAGCGGAAAGTGGCGAATGTGCGTCGATTTTACAGACTTGAACAAGGCCTGCCCGAAGGACTCTTACCCCTTGCCTAGCATTGACGCCCTAGTAGAGAGTGCATTAGGGTGCAAGCTGCTCAGTTTTCTGGATGCCTTCTCGGGGTACAACCAAATCAAAATGCACCCCATGGACGAAGAGAAGACTGCCTTCATGACGGAAAGGTCATGTTATTGCTACAGGGTGATGCCCTTCGTGTTGAAGAATGCAGGAGCCACGTACCAAAGGCTGATGGACAAGGTGCTCGCGCCCATGCTCGGAAGGAATGTGCAGGCATACGTCGACGACATGGTCGTGACGTCCCTGGAGAGAGACAAGCACGTCGCAGACTTGGAAGAGTTGTTTACCACGATAGCCAGGTGCAAGCTAAAACTGAATCCTGAAAAGTGCGTTTTTGGTGTAGAAGCAGGGAAATTTCTGGGGTTTCTTCTGTCAGAGAGGGGAATTGAGGCTAACCCCGAGAAGTGCGCCGCCATTTTGGGAATGAGGAGCCCCGCCAATGTGAAGGAGGTACAGCAACTCACGGGGCGGATGGCCGCCCTGTCTCGATTCGTATCGGCAAGCGGAGAGAAGGGCCACCCATACTTCCAATGTTTGAAGAGAAACAACAGATTTGTTTGGACAAAGGAGTGTGAGGAGGCCTTCGTAAAGCTCAAGGAATATTTGGCGAGCCCTCCAGTTCTGTGCAAGCCCCAAGACATAACACCCCTCAGGCTGTACTTTGCCATAACTGAGAGGGCGATCAGCGCAGTGCTAGTGCAGGATCAGGACCAGACCCAAAGGCCTATATATTTCGTTAGCAAGGTGCTGTAAGGCCCGGAAGTAAGGTACCAGGCCCTAGAAAAGGCAGCATTAGCGGCGAGGAGATTGCGCCATTACTTCCAGAGCTTCACGGTACTGGTGATGACTGATCTGCCGATCCAGAAGGTTCTGAAGAAGCCCGATGTGGCTGGAAGGATGGTGAACTGGGCGGTCGAGCTTTCCGAGTTCGACATCAAGTATGAACCCCGGGGATCGATCAAAGGGCAAGTCTTCGCCGATTTCGTGGTCGAGTTGTCCTCCGAGGTGGCACAGAACGCCGAGGGTGACTTTCGCTGGGTACTCTCTGTTGATGGGTCGTCCAACCAGCTGGGCAGCGGGGCTGGGGTCATCTTGGAGGGGCCCAACGGAGTGTTGATAGAGCAATCATTGAGGTTCGCTTTCAAAGCAAGCAACAACCAGGCAGAGTATGAGGCTTTGATCGCTGGAATCTTGCTGGCTTAGGAAATAGGGGCGAGAGTGCTGATGGCCAAGAGCGACTCGCTGTTGGTCACGGGACAAGTAACTGGCGAGTTCCAAGCCAAGGACCCGCAGATGGTAGCCTACTTGGAGTACGTGCAGGAGTTGAGAAGATCTTTCGCTTCATTTGAAGTGGTGCACGTGCCAAGAGAACAAAATGCCCGAGCTGACTTGCTAGCCAAGCTCGCCAGTTCGGGCAAGGGGGGTAGGCAGAGGACTGTCATTCAAGAAACTTTGAAAGCGCCTCGAGCATTCGTGGCAGACCACCAAGTTCTCCATGTCTGCAGATCAATAGGAAGACCGACGAGAAGTCATAGATCCCTAACGCAGGAAACTCTGAAGGCGCCGAGGGTCAGAGTGCGCCCAGCAGAAGAAGGGGCAAGATCGATGCAGATTTGCGCTGTCCACGAGCCAGACACGTGGATAACGCCTTACCAACGTTATTTAGCGGATGGTGTGCTTCCAGTTGACTCAATTGAGGCCATGAAGATAAAGAAGAGCTCCAAAAAGTTTACCCTTATTGACGGCGAGCTGTACAGGTTTGGATTCACGCACCCCCCTTCTTGTATGCATACACGGAGAGAAGTGCACGAGGATTATGGCTGAGCTCCATGAGGGAATTTGCGGGAGCCACATTGGAGGTCGATCGCTGGCGACAAGGATTATCCGTGCAGGCTATTACTGGTCCACGATGAGAGAAGATTGCAAGAGATACGCCCAGCGTTGCAAGCAATGCCAACAGCACGCTGATTGGCACAAGGCACCCCTAGAAGAGCTGAAGTCGATTTACAGCCCCTGGCCGTTCCATACTTGGGGAATTGACATTCTGGGACCCTTCCCATTAGCGATCAGGCAGATGAAGTACTTGGTGGTGGCGATCGAATACTTCACCAAGTGGATCGAAGCGGAGCCAGTGGCCCAGATCACCGCACACAAGATCGAGAGCTTTGTGTGGAAGAACATAGTGTGCCGGTTTGGTGTGCCTAAACGCTTGGTGTCAGACAATGGGACGCAGTTTGCAAGTCACCTCTTGAAAAAGCTGTGTGAAGAGGTGGGGATACAACAGGTGTTTGCATCTGTCGAACACCCACAGACGAATGGCCAAGTGGAGTCTGCCAATCGGGTGTTGCTGAGAGGCTTAAAGAGAAGATTGGAGAAAGCTAAGGGATCGTGGGCTGAAGAGGTACCCCGCATAGTTTGGGCATACCATACAACTGAGCAGTCAGGAACCCACGAGACCCCCTTTAGTTTGGTTTATGGATGTGATGCGATGATTCCAGTCGAAATCCAGGAAAGCTCGCCGAGATTCCAGAACTTCGTGGCGGAAGACTCGAACGAAGAAAGAAGAATGAATCTGGATTTGCTGGATGAGGTCAGGGAGGATGCGAGAGTGAAAGCCGAAGCGGTAAAGAGAAGAGTTGAGCGAAGGTACAACTCTAAGGTAACGTCAAGGCAGTTTAGAAGCGGCGATCTGGTGATGAGGAAGGCCCATCAGTATGAGATGCAGAACAAGTTATCGCCCAAGTGGACGGGACCGTTCAGAAT
This sequence comes from Phaseolus vulgaris, assembly GCF_051622355.1. Lineage (NCBI taxonomy): Eukaryota > Viridiplantae > Streptophyta > Magnoliopsida > Fabales > Fabaceae > Phaseolus > Phaseolus vulgaris. The sequence continues at coordinate 33,624,218 of NC_143505.1, read as the reverse complement.
AACCGAGGCGCTCGGGAATGGCGCCTACCGCTTCGAGACATTAGAAGGAGGGGCGATTCCCCGCACTTGGAACGCAACACATCTCAAGTCGTATTACAGTTAAAGCCTTGTAAGTAAAGACGAATAGGATGAGATTCGAATAGTTTCTGTTAAAACAATTTCAAGGGGGCACTCTTTTTTCCCTGAGGAGGGTTTTTAATGAGGCCACCCAATAAAGAAGAGTTTTTCAAAGTTTAAAGCTTCTATGTTTGCATGCTTATGGCTTCGAAAGTTTTAGGAAAAAGGCCTTATTACTCGTATGTGATCTAGGGCAACAGTAAAATCGTATTGCATGCTTTCAGTTAAAAGTTTTAAAGTCCCCATCGCTTTTCGGCGATCGGCGGCACAGTTAAAGTTTTAAAGTCCTCATCGTCTTTCGGCGATCGGAGGCACCAGCAATGATTAAAAGACCTCTCTGCACCAGCAGATAGAGGCAAGATTAAAAGTCCTCAGTGCGTCCAGGGAAGAGGAGATGTAACCCCTGGGAAAAGTAGAGGCACCAGATAAAGTCCTCCTCGACTTTGAGCGAGTGCAGGCGAGATCAGATGAAAAGACCTCTCTGCACCAGCAGACAGAGGCAAGATTAAAAGTCCTCAGTGCATCCAGGGAAGAGGAGATGTAAACCCTGGGCAAAGTAGAGGCACCAGATAAAGTCCTTCTCGCCGTTGAGCGAGTTCAGGCAAAATGAGCTGAAAGGTCAGGGGTGTTTGTGACCTTAAACGGTGGGAAGGGAAGGAAAATTCCTTTCCCCCTTTAAGTGAAACAACAACGATTGACCCAGTAAGACCAGATCATTGTTCTGAAACTCAGGGAGGTAGAGAAGGATCCGAAAGGCGCCTCTATCCCCAGATGAGGGAACGATGATCAGGTCAAGGAAAAGAAGAAAGGTAACATCGCCAGAACCTTATGGCGTGAAAGATGAGACAGTAAAAGGGTTGCGCGGCGAGTACTAGATCAGAAGAGTTCCAGGCGATGACAGAAGTAGGGAGGATTTCACTTGGTAGATCAGGTAAACTGTATTTTAATACTAGTTTGAGTAAAAACCTGCTGCCTAGTAAGTGATTTTATGTTAGGGTTTGTTGCCTTAAGTTCACAAGTTTTATTGAACGTCGTCGCCGAAGAATTGGTAGTTGCTCAAGTTTACTTTGAGTTAATAGTTTGCCAAGTTTGTTATAAGGTTAAACAACTTGCTCGAGTTAAAAGCGGTGCATGGAGGGTCAAGTTCAAGTATTGCTGAGTTCACGCGGTTGAGCAATTTTCGCCAAACAAGGTACCACCTCTGATGATCGGTGCCCTCTATGCACTTAGCACTAGAGTGACAAACAAGCAAAGTGAAGTACAAAGAACGATGACTGATCAGTTTTGCCTTGTCGGAGGAAACTTTTCCAAACAAGTTCCTACACAACAAGCTAGCAAACAGGCTACGCCTTGTCAGTCATCCAGTACAAAGAAGTGCACAAGAGTTGTTAAGGACGAAGCTAAGGGAGTTGTTAGTTGCGATCAAAGTAGAGGCCAAGATCAAAGAAGGCAGATCGCGCTAAGCCTAAGTTGGTTAACATTTAGTCGTGTGCAAAGAGAAAGACAAAGTTTAAGAAAATGCGGAGAAAAAGATATGCGTCTGAAACTAGTATATATTAAGCGACAAAGTTTATACAAGTTCAAGTACAACAAATTGTGCAGAAGTGTAAAATTACAAAGAAAAAAGAGAGAAAGAGCTCAAGGAGGAGGGGTGAGCTTTCCATCTACCACTTCGTGATAAATGCTGAACTGTGAGAGGTCCAAATCTGGGAGAACGCATCGGATCTGCTCGAGCGCCAGCTCGAATCCGTCAGTAAGGGCGTCAGCACCCACATTTATAAGATCGGCGTTCTCAGCCTCTAATTTTTGCTTTGAGGCCTCCGCAACATTTTTCTCGGTGGTAAGGGCAGCAAGGGAAGAGGCAGCTTCTTCCAGTTGGCCCTTTGCTTCAGACAGCTGGCCCACCACCTCCTAAAGTTTCTTCTCCCCAGTAGCGGCCGCTTCCCTGGTGGACTCGAGCTCCCCCACTAGTTGTGAGTTCAGTTGGCGTAGGGAGGAGGTCTCGACCCGCAGTTGCGCCACCTCGCAGTCCAGGGAGTTGACAGCTTGCCCCATCAAGATCTCAGCCTTGATGGTCTCTTGGACTTGCGCGAAGTGCTCTCCCCTGGACTTTTCCACCATACCCCTCATCATGGCAATGGACCCTTGGGCAGCTTCGAAGTCACTTTGCAGTGACTCCTTGTCATGCTCAAGCTCCTTTACCCTCTTCTCCAGGGCTATTTGCTTGCGGTGCTGGGTGGAAAACTCCAAGGAAAGCACAATCTGCTTCACCAGGTGCATGTCCACCTCCTCCCCGGTCCACTCGATAAGCTCCCGGCTGCGAATGAGCTGTCGAACCAGAGCAATGACTCGGCTGAGGTTCTCATTACTTGTCCCAGAGCCGCTTGGTCGAGAGCTGGCCCCACCACCTTCAGCGGTAGCAGCGGAGGTTGGCAGTGGTGGTGGCGACACGAGAGGTCCCGGGAGATCCCCCGAGCGAGCAGAATCACCCCCAGCAGGTGGAATGGATTGACCAAGTGGTTGGCCTGCTGGGGGAGGAGATGGCGATCGAGGAGTTGGGGATGGCAGTTGTTTGGAGGAGGGAGAGCATGTTGGCACTGTGGCAGGTTGAATAGAGAGGGGCGAGGGTGAATCCTCCTCTATCTCCACAACCTCAATCTCCCCAGGCTGAAGAGATGAAGCCCCCCCAACCGCTGGAAGTGTCCTCTTGCGGTGTATGAGAGGATAGCCAGAGCTCTCCTCTTCGGTTGAGGGAGCAGGAGCAGCAGCAGATGAAGGAAAGGCCTTCACCAGCTTCCTTCTTTTCCTTCCTGGCTCGGGGCCTTCAGCTGGCGCGACCGAGAGAGAAGGGGCTGCAATAGGATCGGTGGTGGAAGAAAAGGAGCCAGTCCCTTTGGCCCCCCGGAGTTTGGCAAGCTCCAGCAAAGCTTTCCTCCTATCCTTCCCTGACATCGTATCTACATCGAAGGGAAAAAGAAGAGTTAGATGGCCTAGTTATGCAAGTAAGTCAAAATGTATGCAAGCGTGCATGAGAATGTGCAAGTATCCTAAGAGGTGAAAGAAGAAGAGCTACCTATATATTTTTTCAGAGCCAACACATCAAACTCATGTTTGATGAGGAGTGCAGAGTTGTACTTGGCCCCCAGGAACAGCCCACATAGCTCGCGCTCGTAGGGGCCATGGCTTCGAGATCCCGGGGTTTCTTGAACTCAACCACAGGAACCCAGTAGAGGGGGTACCCCTCGAGCAATGTTGGACTTTGTGGGGTGGCAGATATCATGTAGAACCTGCCTTTCCAATCTTTGAAGGATTGCTGATACAGGCCCAAGAGCACCCGTCCAGCAACCCCATTCAGGCTCACCCAGGACCTGTCCCCAGGGTTCTTCGCCTTGAAGAAGTAGAGGAACACGTCCACGGAGGCGTTATGCCCGAAGTAATTGCAGAGAATTTCAAATGCCCGGATGAAAGCCCAGGCATTTGGATGGAGTTGGCAGGGTGCGACGTTCAGCTCCATCATCAACTCCTTCTCGAAAAAGGTGAAAGGCAGGCGTAGCTTCAACCTTTTGAAGTTGGCAGAGTAGACGAAGACGAAGGGCACCCCATTGGTGGCCCTATCGTCCGCGCAGATGGGCATCCCTCGAGGAGGAATGCAGACGCGGATGTTGAAGTCGTTCTCCCGATCGATGGCGCAAGAGGGCTCATCCGGGTCGCTGCTCAGGAGGGATTTTAGGTGCCCTTGTGGCAGCAAGGTAGAGGTTTCAGCGAGCAACGCCAGGGGAGCCCAGTCATAGACCCTGGCGTTGTCGTGGTAGGAGGTTGCAACGGGTGGTGGTGGAGCTGGAGCACTTGCAGAAGGCTGTGCACCAGAAGACGAGGCGGTGATTCGAGCGGTCTGTTTCAAGCGAGCCATTGATAGATAGCTGCAGTGGGGGAAAAGCGAAAAGTCAGAATGAATGGAAGGAGAGGGAATGATGAATAGTTCGGTGAAAAACAGAGGAAGGAAAGGAGAGAAAGGTCCAAGTGGAAAGAGGAAGAGGGAGAAGCAGAGAGTAGAGTGAAGAGTGCGAAAACCCTAGCCTGGGTCGAGAAGAGGAAAAACGAAGAAGATGGATGCATGATGATGAAAGGGACGAATGCAATCGATGAAAAGAACCTAAATGGACCAAGAAAGAAGAAAAACCATACCTTTGAATGATCACGAAGGTTCTGAAGATAGAAAGCTGGAAGAAAGATGGAAGCGCAAGAGGGGATTCGCAGAGAGTCTGGGGGTTGATTGAAGAAGATGAAGAAACAGTAAAGGTGCGCGCCTATTTGAAAAGAAGGGAAGCGCTAGCGACACTCCACGCTGACCGTTGATGCGCCCACGTGGCGCGAGATTAAGGGAGGTAGTCGTAACGTTAAAGGGCAGCTCGTGAGGTAGCACGTGACGTGGGCCCACTTGCCACGTGGACCAAGGTCGCGACCACTTAGTCTCTTCGCTGAGAACGAGTTCACAGCTCGAGACTGAGGGGCTTGTGATCCGGTCGGTCATCGGTGGTTGATGACGTCAGCAGAAGACAATCACGTGGACCACTCGTAGGGTGACACGCAGACCGGGTGACAAAGAGATCAGGGAGCAGATCATCCAAAGAGGTGATCGGTGGTCAGTAGTCAAGTGGCCACCGACAGACCAGTTGGCAGAGAAGTCAGGGGACAGATCACCCAGAACGGTGATCGGTGGCCAGTAACCAAGCGGTCATCGATAGATCAGTTCCCAGATGAACACCTGGGGGCAGAACGCAAGAAGCAATAGAGCACCGATCAGTCATGGGATGCATTGTCATCGGGGGCTCGTGTTACACGCAGTTAAGCTGGGGCTGAGGTTCCCAGCAAAAGCGTTACGCACGGACCTCGCATGAACGTGTCTCAGAGAATCGTGCATGAGAGTGGCTAGTAAACCGGTCAGTGATTGGTGACTCCCTCAACCCATTACGTGCATGACATCGCGAAGGGGGAATCGTTCGCACAGAGAGCAATGCCTGGTGAGTGTGCTTAGACCAGCCACACCTGGCGTTCTCCTGAGAGTATGCGATTTACCCAGATGAAGGGAATGCGCTAAGTTACTCCGCCAGGGGATAACTTAGACACGCAGTGAGAAGCGCTAGAGCCTTCAAGTAATGACACGTGTGTGGTTAGTTGCATGCCTCCACGTGTCATCATCTGAGAGGGACGTGGTCCAGACAAAGGTGCACTTCGTGCCGCCGAAGGTACAGACAATCGCAGACACGCGCAGACACTCACGTTCTACTGATTCTAGAGGTACGTTGCCACAAAAAAGCACAACAGGGTTCTGACACATGCCAGAGTGGCATAACAGAATTCTGTTAGGCGCAGGTACAGAGGGAGGCATAAAAGAGAATCAGAGTGAGATTCAGAGGAGAGTTTTTTACACGCTGTTTTTACACACATTGTTTTTCTAGTGATTCTGTGATCTGACATGAGCGTCGGAGTGCCACCGGCAGCAGAGGCGCCACTGTGTGTTTTTCAGGTTCTCAGAGAGGCTATCTGTGGAGCGGACTTGGAGGGCACGTGGTGTCAAGCTGGTGAGGAAGATCGTGACGAGGCAACGCTCTTGCGCTAAGTCAACCGGCAGGATCAGAGCGCGATCTCTTCTAATGGCGAGCACAGGGTGTCACCATGCACACCTTCTCTGTGGTCTCGCCTGCCGCTATTACGATCTGCATTACTTGCTCATCGTGCATGTTCTGGTAAACTGTTCCCTGGCCTCAACCTCTGGCTAGGGAATGATCATCTGATAACTTCATCCTTCGTACTCGTGCCCTTTGAAAGCCTTGAACAAGCTTTTCTGATCTTTCGGCGATGTTCCCCTCTCGGCGATCTCTGATCACTTGGTCGCCTAAGCTCGCATACGGCGACTACAACACAAGCCTGGTGACCGCCGGTTTAGATATGCTAGAGATCGGAGCACGCCAACTTAACGATTGGCGACTACACGAACTTCCCGATGTCCTTCCCTTCCGTCAGCCAGGTGTTCCGTTCAACACGCCTATATTACCACTTGCTGCCACGTCATCACTGCTGACTACCTGGTCGGTACACAAGCCCCCCAGTCTTAAGCGGAGACTTGTCCAACGAAAAGACTAAGAGGTCACATCACCGTCGATCCACGTGGCGCTGGCACGGAATTCCAAACGTCTGTATCCTCTGTTTCTGCGTTGGACATCACCAAACCCCTTTTTCTAACCGCTCGACACGTGGCTTCATCAACGGTCATCTTCAGCTGTCGTTTGCGCTTCCGAAAACGTTCGAAAAACCCCTAAAACCCCTTGCACTTCCACTGTTCCATCATCTTTCTGCATTCTCAAACACTCTAAGTTTTTCTCTGCGAACCCACGAAGCTTCTCAACTCCTTCAATCTCCAACTTTCTTCAACGCACATCCGATCACAAAAAGGTACCTCTTTTACTTCTTCTGTTGATATTTGCTGCATTTTAACCGATTCGCATCATCCATTATCTGTCTGAAGCATAAGTTGTGGGCTGTTTTTTCCTTTTCTCCTTCTCTCGTAGTTTAGGGCTTCGTTCTTCGTCACGTTCATCCCAGCGAACCCTTGTTCGTTCACTCTGTCTTCTCAAACGAGTCTTTCTGTTGGCTTTGTTTCATTCCTTTCATTTTCCTTTGCAGTTCCTGCGATGGCTCATACAAAATCCACCGCGAACCCTCCTTCCTCGTCGCGAAACCCTCCATCCCAAGCGCGTAGGGTTGCTCCTGGGGCAAATCCTCCACCAGCGCGCAATCCACCACGGGCCTCTGATGCTCCTTCTAACCAGGCTGAGAGGCTTGCTTCTTCTCAAGCCAACCCCGCTCAGGCAACTCCGCCGATCGCCGGAGGGGCTTCCCTACCTCCAAAAGACTACAAGGAACTCTACCCTTGGGCCACCTCAACTTTGTTGAAAGAAACTTCTTCAATAAACACGGAGTTGGGCGTGCACCGATTAAGGAAAGGGGACCAATCCGAGCTCACATTCCATAAGGAGCACGACAACAAAGTGGTCGTGCTGCCATAAAGGGAACGACGACGAGTCGTTCTGCTTTATCTACGCCACCTTCTTCAAGAAAGTGAAGCTCAGGCTTCCTTTTACCCGCTTCGAGAGAGAGCTACTAACAAAGCTCAACATCGCCCCCGCCCAGCTTCATCCCAACAGCTGGGCATTCGTGAGGGCGTTCCAAATAATGTGTGCCCACTTGGGGCTGCCAGCTTCAGTTGACGTCTTCCTGTTTCTGTTCGAGGCTAAGAATCCCGGAGATCGCCTCTGGGTTAGCTTAAACAGGATTGCTGGGAGGTCAATCCTCTCGATCTTCCAGCAATCTTACAAAGACTGGAAAGGAAAGTTCGTCAAGGTGCGCCCAAACGAACAAGACCCTTCCCTGCTCGACGGCTTCCCCTTGTACTGGGTACACAAGGGGAACAAAGACTCCAAAGAAGGCTTCAGGAGGCCAAGGAGCCCCGACAGCATGGGGGAATTGGACAAGGATCTCTGCCTTTTCTGGAAGAGCGTAGCAGCCGCCAACATCACTTTCCCCACCGCCTCAATAATCTCCTTCAAGTTCCTCGAGGGCCAACTTGAAGCTCACATAGGTTAGCCCTTACCTCGACACCAAGGCCTTCGCTTTGTGTTGGAATTGACTTCGCATTTCTACCACCTATCATTTGGCGTTCTGTTTGTTGTGTACTTGCCTGCGTTATTTCTACGTGCATATGCTTGTATAACCTGTTTCTGCTTTGGGACCTACTCATCTGTTTTCTACCCTGTGCAGACCTCATGTTGGGAAAAGGAAAACTGGCTAAACTGAGGGCGATCGCCCGATCTCACAAGTTGGCGGCGGGCTCCCAAATTGTGCCCAACTGGTGGTGGAGATCGCTGTTGCTCAGGGCAAAACTCCCCCCGAGGTGCAACCTCTTCCGGGGTACTACCCGCCCCTCAACGAAAAAAACTGATCCTGAGGAAGCCAAAAAGAAAAACTCCCCAAGTGGTACAAGAGGATGAAGAGGATAAAGAGACCACCGAGGATGGCCTCGTTCCCAAGAGGACAAGGGTGGCTCCCTCTTCGCCACCTGCACTCCCAACTCCAACACCGCCTTCACCCCCAGCTCCAACACCGCCTTCACCTCCAGCTCCAACACCGCCAGTCCAAGCAACACCCATGGCTGTCGCGCCCCCTGTGGTTGAAGGCAGCGAGCCCAATTTTATTGAGAACCCTCCAAGCGCCTCCACGCCATTTGTACCTGCTGGAGAGGGTCCTCCTTCAACCACCTCCATCGCTGGGGCTGCACCAGGAGGAGATGAGGGTGGCCATAACTCGCTAATCCTGCCCGTTGACCGGAACGCTGGAAACTGCCTCGTCAAAGGATCGACGTGCGCACTGCTTCTCACCTCCGTTCCTCTTCGGGATCTACCTCAAGAACCTGCAAAGAAACAGTACGGCGCCGCTGCGGCCGATCGCACTCCAACGCTCAAGTCAGTGACGGTATCACCAAATACTAAGAGAACAAGAACCGTGCAAATCCTCTCTCACAGTCAGCTCTATCACTCGCAAGCGTAAAGTGTATAAACTGAACGTGCGTACCTCAGAAAGTTTGTTGAGAACTCTTATATACCTGGTAGCTTTCTCTCTCCTGGCAGTTACAGACTTGGACACGTGGCTCGCATCCAACTGTACACGTGCCATCATCTGGAGGCTCCTTGACTTGGCGCTGCTTCTACTCTCATTTTGGCTAAGTTACGTATGCATGGTACTGCCCAGTGCATAGCTAACTTGGGAGTGCGATCTCTACTGGAACTAGCGAGTTAGGGGCCTTCATACACCTTCCCTGTGGTCTCGCCGGCCGCCGTCATAATCTGCTTCTCCTTCATCTTTGGCGATGTGCTTGCTCTGGCGATCTCCAATAACTAGGTCGCCTGAATCTACATCTGGCGACTTCATCTTCAACCTGGTGATCGCCGACTCTGGTAAGCTGGAGATCGGAACACGCCAACTTGACAACTGGCGACTACGCACGCCCCCCGACTTCCTTCCCTTCTGCCAACCTGGCGCCTTGTCAACACGCCCATACTGTAGCTGGATGCCACGTCATCACTCCTGACTACCAGGGCGGTACACAAGCCCCCCAGTCTTAAGCGAAGACTTGTCTAGCGAAAAGACTGAAAAAGTCACTTCAACACCGGTCTACGTGGCACTGACGCAGAATTCCAAGCGGTTGTACCTTCTGCTGCTCTGACGCTCCACCAAACCCCTCACTCATCGTTTGACGCGTGGCTTCATCAACGGCTCTCTTCAGTTGCCGTTTGCGCTTCCTAAACCCATTTCGAAAAAACCCTTAAACCCATTTTCACTCAGCACTGTTCCATCACTTTCCCTCGCATTCACAAACGCTCCAACTTTCTTCTGCGAAAAACTCTCAGCGCTCTCCAGCATTCTGAATCACCATCAACATTCATCGTCTCCCTGATCATCAAAAGGTACCTACTTTCCTTCTTCTGCTGGCTTTCCTTGCATTTTAACCGATTCGCATCATCCTGTAACTGCCTGGTGCATACGCTGTGGGTTGTTTTTCCATTTATTCTTCTGCGTAACTTAGGGCTTCGTCAATCGTCGCAATGAACCTACATTCGTTCGTCTTTCACCTTCCTTCTATGATCGAGTCAGCCTTTGTAACCCCCTGATCATTTTTCCTTTCTTCTTCCTTTGCAGCTGCTATCATGACTCGCACCAAGATTACCCCGAACCCTCCTCCTTCAGCACGAAACCTTCCTTCACAAGCACACGACCCAACACCAGTTCGTGGCGCTTCATCTTCGCAGGCTGAGAGGCCTGCGTCTTCCCAACCTGTCCTGGCCCAGGCGACTCCACCTATCGCCGGAGGAGCCCCCGTTCCTCTGCCAGATTTCAAAACTTTGTATCCCTGGGCCAACTCAACCCTCCTGAAAGAGACATCCTCTGTGAACACTGCGGGAGCAGTCTTGCGGCTGACTAAGGGGGACGAGATTTACCAATCGTTTCACAAGGAGCACGACGAGAAGATGCTGGTGCTGCCTTGCCCCCCCCGATCTGCCCGTGTGTGCTGATGACAAAGTAAGCGCCGACGGGCCCTTCTGCTTTGTCTATACGACTTTGTTCAAGAAGGTCAAGCTCAGGTTCCCTTTCACCCGATTCGAGAGGGAACTTCTTACCGAGCTCAACATTGCTGCCGCCCAGCTCCACCCCAACAGCTGGGCGTTTGTTCGAGCTTTTCAAGTAATGTGCGCCCACCTGGGGTTGCCCGCGTCGGTGGGCGTGTTTTTATTCCTCTTTGAAGCCAAGCACCCAGGAGACCGCCTGTGGGTCAGCTTGAACGCGATTGCTGGGAGGTCCATCTTTGCCATCTTCCAGCAATCTTACAAGGACTGGAAGGGGAAATTCGTCCAAGTGCGTGCGAACGACAAGGACACCTCCCTTCTCGATGGCTTCCCCTTGCACTGGGTGGACAAGGGGAAGAAAGAGTCCAAGAGCTGCTTCAGGAGGCCCAGAAGTCCTGACAGCATGGGAGCATTGGGCAGAGACCTCTGTCTCTTCTGGAAGAAGGTGGCGGACGCCAATATAACATTCCTTACCACCACCTTGATATGCTTCGAATTCTACGAAGATCAGCTAGAAATTCGAATAGGTTAGGACATTAAACTCTTGTTTTGATGCCGCTTCTTGTTTAGCTGTTTCTGGGCGTCTCGTGCGTTATACGCAAGACTTTGGCTTTACCTTTCCTGCACATACCATCTACTTTGCTGTTTATTACCTTATGCACTTATTTGTTTTTCTTGAGTTAACCCATGCATCTTCGTTCCATGCAGACGACATGTTGCCCAGAAACATGCTCGCTGAACTGAAAGCGCTCGCCCGAAACCACGGGTTGGCGACCGGTTCCCAAACGGTGCCCAACTCGGTGGTGGAGGCCGCCATTGTCCAAGGGTGATCACCACCAGAGGAACCCGCCCAACGCAAAAAATTGGTCCTTAAGAGACCTAAAAGGAAAGCCCCTCAAGTCATCCATTAGGAGGAAGAAGAGGACGACGAGGTCACCGAGGATGGCCTCGTTACGAAGAGGAAGAGGGTGGCACCTTCTTCACCACCTGCTCCACCCCCTCTTCCAACCTCAACACCACCATCGACGCCTGCTCCTCCTCCATCATCGCCAACACCACAGGCTCCTCCCTCACCAGTCCAAGCGGTTCCACTGGCCACTGCGCCACCTGCAGCTGAGGCCCAAGAGCCAAATTTCCTGGAGGACCCCCCAAGCGCCTCTACGCCATACGTGGCAGCTGGAGGGGGCCCCCTTCAAACGCTTCAGCTGCAGAAAATGCTCCAATCGGGGATGAGGTTGCTCATACCTCTCCGATTCTGATTACCGAATCCCCGATTGCGTCGCCACGCCAAGAAGCAACTACTGAAGAACCTGCTAAGGAAGGTGGCGACGAGAACCCACAACAAGCCCACCTGGCGCCTCTCCAAGCAGCGAACCTTCCCCTTGAGGTCACAAGGATGTGGGAGCCTCTAACTGCCAAGCTAAAAACCATAGCAGAGGATATCCCAACGATCATAACCAGGGCTGTGGAAGGCTCAACCAGGAGGCTCCAAGACGACCTCTTCAACCTCAAAACCGAAAACAACACCATGAGGATCGAGGTGGAGAAGTTGTCTTTCAGCCTGACGCTCGCAGAAATCGAACACTCCCGAGTGGAGGATGCAATGAATACCGAGCTCAGGCTGGCGCGCAAGGAGGCCACTGATCTTCGCCACAAAGTTCACCAACTTGCCCAAGAGAAGGTCGAGCTGGAAAGCAAAATTGTGCCTCTTCGCGCCAGGGCGGTCGACCTGGAGGCTCTCATGAAAGCTGACGCCGCTAAGGTGCAAAAACTGGAGCAGAGGTCGATCGACCGAGAGAAACTACTTGGGCAAGTAGAAAAGGCGAGGGACGACGCCATGGCTGATCTCGTCGAGGCCAACAAAGAGAAAGGAAAGGTGGCTGCTGAGTTGGCCCAAGCACAATCGGAATCCAAGAAGGTTACTGAAGACCTTCTCCAGGCTCAAGAGACCAACGAACAACTCAAAAAACAGGTTGAAGAGCTGGAGCAGCAGAATAAAGAGCTGAAAGAGCAAACTGAAGACCTCAAGAAGCGGATTGAGGAACTTCAGGGGCAAATTGAAGAACTCAAGCTAAACTCTGCTCAGATTCTGGCTGCTGGATTCGAAGCTGCGCGGGAACAATTCGCTTGCCTATTCCCCGACCTGGATCTCAGCCTGGTGTCACTGAACAACGAAGTAGTAGATGGAAAAGTCGTTCCTGCTGAAGACTAATCAACTCCTCTTCATCTGCTACTTTTATGATTTCCCTTGTATTATTCTGTAATAAACTCGTGTATATGTGCCTTTAACAGATACTTATCTTAATGACAAAGTTCGGGTATTCCCTCTCCTGACTTCTTTAAGCGCTTTAACCTTCTTCGCATGTTTAACTTTGTCGGATTTAACTTAATGATTTTGCAAACACGACTTTTGACTTAACTGCTTCGAACCACTTCAAACTTAAGCAATAATCACCTTAACCAACTTGTACTCTTAAGGCAACTAACCTTATCGTAAGAATACCCTTCAAGCAACGAACTGTAACTCAGTTATTGGCTCAAAACACCGTCCCACTCGACCTGCTTCATCAAACAGGTCTTTTAACCTTCTCGGCGCTGTTTGAACTCCTCCTGATCGCCAAGGACTCTTGGTGATATCAACTTTCCCTGGCCTCATGCTTTGGCAATTGTTTCTTTACATGGGGGCAGAGACGCCTCTTGGGATCTTTCTTTACCTTCCTGAGCTTCAGAACAAAAGACCGGCTGACTAGGCGTTCTCTTCGAACCTACCTTAGCCACCTTCCAAACTTCTTCCACCCTCTGCGCCATACCTGAACTCGTTCGAGACGAGAAGGATTTTATCTTGCCTACGCTCGCATGTAAGCGAGAAGGTCTTTAACTCGCCTGAACTCGCTCATCGGCAAGAAGGTCTTTAAACTCGCCTCAACATTGCCCCAGGGGTTACATCTTCTCGCCCCCAGAAACACGGAGGACTTTTTACTGGTGCCTCTACGTTGCCCCAGGGGTTACATCTTCTCGCCCCCAGAAACACGGAGGACTTTTTCTCTTTCTCGCCTGCACTCGCTCGACGGCGAGGAGGTCTTTAACTTGCCTCTACATTGCCCCAGGGGTTACATCTTCTCGCCCCTAGAAACACGGAGGACTTTTTCTCTTTCTCGCCTGCACTCGCTCGACGGCGAGGAGGTCTTTAACTTGCCTCTACATTGCCCCAGGGGTTACATCTTCTCGCCCCTAGAAACACGGAGGACTTTTTCTCTTTCTCGCCTGCACTCGCTCGACGGCGAGGAGGTCTTTAACTTGCCTCAGAACGCGCGAGGGCGTTGAGGTCTTTCATCTGGTGCCTCCGATCGCCGAAGGACGATGAGGACTTAAAAACCTTTACTGGTGCCTCCAATCGCCGAAAAACGATGAGGACTTAAAAACTTTAACTGAAAGCATGCGATATATCTTTTCTTGCCTTAAATCACTTACAAGTGACAAGGTCTTTCTTCAAAACTTTTGGAAAACAGCGAACATGCAACCAGAAAACGCCTTATACTTTGAAAACTCTTCTTTTATTGGGTGGCCTCATTAAAAACCCTCCTTAGGGAAAAAAGAGTGCCCCCTTCAAACTGTTTTAACAGAGAAATTGTAATATAACCTTTGTGTTTGTCTTTACTTACAAAGCTCTTAACTATAGTACAACTTCAGGTGTGTGGCGTTCCAGGTGCGAGGAATCGCCCCTCCTTCCAGCGTCTCTAAGCGGTAGGCTCCGTTCCCGAGCGCCTCGGTTATTCTGAACGGTCCAGTCCACTTGGGTGACAGTTTATTCACCATCTCGTACTGGTGGGCCTTCCTCATCACCAAGTCGCCTTCTCTAAACTGCCTTGGCATCACCTTCGAGTTGTATCTTCGTTCAATCCTTCTCTTCACGGCTTCAGCCTTCAACCTCGCCTCTTCCCTGACCTCATCCAGTAGATCCAGGTTCAGCCTTCTCTCTTCATTCGAGTTTTCCTCTACGAAGTTCTGGAATCTCGGCGAGCTCTCCTGGATCTCCACTGGAATCATGGCATCACACCCATAGACCAAGCTGAACGGGGTCTCATGGGTTCCTGACTGCTCGGTGGTGTGGTACGCCCAGACTATACGGGGCACCTCCTCAGCCCAACTTCCCTTGGCTTTCTCAAGCCTTCTCTTCAAACCTCTCAACAACACCCGATTAGCTGACTCCACCTGGCCATTTGTCTGAGGGTGCTCGACGGATGCAAACACTTGTTGAATTCCCACCCCTTCGCAAAGATTCTTCAACAGGTGGCTTGCAAACTGCGTCCCATTATCTGACACCAGGCGTTTAGGCACTCCAAACCGGCACACGATGTTTTTCCATACAAAACCTTCGATCTTGTGTGCGGTGATCTGGGCCACTGGTTCTGCTTCAATCCACTTGGTGAAATACTCAATCGCCACCACCAAGTACTTCATCTGCCTGATCGCCAGCGGGAAAGGTCCCAGGATGTCGATTCCCCAAGTATGTAACGGCCAAGGGCTATAGATCGACTTCAACTCCTCGGGAGGTGCCTTATGCCAATCGGCGTGCTGCTGGCATTGTTTACAACATTGGGCATATTTCTTGCAATCTTCTCTCATGGATGGCCAGTAGTAGCCTGCACGGAGAGTCCTCGCGGCCAGAGCTCGACCCCCGACGTGGCTTCCGCATATACCTTTGTGGAGCTCCGCCATGATTCTCGTGCACTTCTCGCCGTGTATACATTCCAGGAGTGGGTGAGTGAACCCAAACCTGTACAGATCGCCATCAATCAATGTGTACTTGCTGGAATTTTTCTTTACCTTCCTAGCTTCTGTCGGATCCAGTGGGAGGAGGCCATCTGCCAGGCACCGCTTGTACTGTGTTATCCAAGTGTCTGGCTCATGGGTGGCGCAGACCTGCATCACATTCACCTTCTCCCCTCGACATGCTCTAATTCTCGGCGATCTCAGAGTTTCTTGCGTAAAGGACTTATGGCTTCTCGCTGCTCTCTCCGTCGACTTGCTTATCTGAAGGACCAGGTGATCTGCTACAAATGCCCTTGGCGTCTTCAGAGTTTCTTGAATCACCGTCCTCTGCCTACCCCCCTTGCCTGAGCTGGCGAGCTTAGCAAGCAAGTCAGCTCGGGCATTCTGCTCTCTGGGCACATGTACTACTTCAAAGGAGGCAAAGGAACTCTTCAATTCCTGCACATACGCCAAGTAAGCCGCCATTTGTGGATCTTTAGCCTGGAACTCGCCTGTTACTTGCCCCGTGACTAGCAGCGAGTCACTCTTAGCCATCAGCACCCTAGCTCCCATCTCCTTGGCCAGCAGAATCCCGGCGATCAGCGCCTCATACTCTGCTTGATTGTTGCTGGCTTTGAAGGCAAATCGCAAAGATTGTTCGATCAGCACACCGTTGGGTCCTTCCAATATGACTCCAGCACCGCTGCCCTGCTGGTTCGACGATCCATCCACCGAAAGTACCCAACGGAAATCGTCCCCTTCAACCCGCGTCGCCTCTGATGAGAGCTCAACCACGAAATCTGCAAAGATTTGCCCCTTGATCGGGCCTCGGGGCTCGTACTTAATATCAAACTCTGACAACTCTACCGCCCACTTCACCATCCTTCCCGCAACGTCGGGTTTCTTCAAGACCTTCTGGATGGGCAGGTCAGTCATCACCAGTATTGTGAAACTGTGGAAGTAGTGGTGCAACCTCCTCGCCGAAAACACCACAGCCAGCGCAGCCTTCTCCAGGGCCTGATATCTCGTTTCTGGGCCCTGCAACACCTTGCTCACAAAATAAATAGGCTTCTGAGCCTGATCTTGATCCTGGGCGAGCACCGCACTCACCGCCCTCTCAGTCACAGCAAAATACAACCTGAGAGGGATTCCCACCAGCGGTTTGCACAGAACTGGCGGGCTCGCCAGATACTCCTTCAGTTTGACGAAAGCTTCCTCGCACTCTTTCGTCCAAGCAAACTTCTTATTGCGCCGCAGACATTGAAAATAGGGATGCCCCTTTTCTCCGCTAGCTGATACGAAGCGAGATAGGGCTGCCATCCGACCTGTTAGCTGCTGGACTTCTTTCACCGTAGTCGGGCTCCTCATCGCCAAGATGGCGGCACACTTGTCTGGGTTGGCTTCTATTCCTCTTTCAGTCAAGAGGAAACCCAAAAACTTTCCAGCCTCCACGCCGAAAATGCATTTCTCCGGATTGAGCTTTAACTTGAACTTGGCGATCGTCGTGAATAATTCTTCCAAGTCTGCCACGTGCTTGCTTTTTTCCTGCGAGGTAACGACCATGTCATCGACGTAAGCTTGCACGTTCCTTCCCAGCATTGGTGCAAGTACTCGATCCATCAGCCTCTGGTACGTGGCCCCCGCGTTCTTCAGCCCAAACGGCATCACCTTATAGCAGTAGCACGATCTCTCCGTCATGAAGGCTGTTTTCTCTTCATCCATGGGATGCATCTTGATCTGATTATATCCTGAGAAGGCATCCAGGAAACTCAACAACTTACACCCTGCAGCACTATCGACCAGGGCATCAATGCTTGGTAAAGGATACGAATCCTTTGGGCAAGCTTTGTTCAAGTCGGTGAAATCGACGCACATGCGCCATTTCCCGTTACTCTTCTTCACCAGCACGACATTCGCCAACCATTCGGGGTACTGGACTTCCCTGATGTGGCCTGCAGCGAGGAGTTTCTGTGTTTCGTCCCTGATCGCCTGCCTCCTCTCCTCGTTGAATTTTCTTCTCCTTTGTCGCACCGGTCTCACCAAATTGTCCATCGCCAGATGATGGCACAAGAAGTCGGGATCAATCCCGGGCATGTCCGAAGCGGACCATGCAAACGCGTCCAGATGCCGCTCAATCACCTTGGCGATCTGGTCCTGGAGATCAACCTCCAGAGATCTTCCTAGCTTGAAGATTTTTCCTCCGATCTCCTTTTCGAGCCACTGCTCGACAGGTTTAGGCCTGGATTCTCTGGCGATCACCGCCCTGGCGATTCCCTGTTCCCTTGCTTCCTCGGGGCGATTCCGCGCATCTTCCTCCTCCAGGCCAGCATTCCTTTCCCCTAGCTCAGCGTCTATCATCTCCACATCTCTTCCGGCAGCCTCCTCTGTTGCCGTCGATCTGGGCTTCACACCGGGAGGTGGGGTGGTTGTTACATAACTCACTGATCTTTTGTTTTTCAGGCTATTCTCATAGCACCTTTTCGCTTCTTTCTGATCAGACTTGATCGTGATCACCACCCCTTCCATGGACGGCAACTTTACCTTCATGTGCCGAGTCGACGGAATGGCGCCTATCCTGTTAAGCGTGGGCCTTCCCAACAGGATGTTATATGCTGAGGGGGCGTTTACGACAAGGTACTTGATTTTCTCCGTCCTCGACCCAGCCTCATCTGTAAACGTGGTTCTCAGCTCAATGTACCCCCTGACCTCCACCTGGTCACCAGCGAACCCATATAGGCACCCTCCATAGGGCCTTAGCTGGTCAAGGGGCAACTCCAGCTGCATGAAAGTCGGCCAGAACATCACGTCTGCCGAGCTTCCTTGGTCCACCAGAACTCTGTGGACCTTCCTTCCCGCTGTAACCAACGAAATAACTATGGGATCGTTGTCATGAGGCACAACGTCCCGAAGATCCTGCTTGGTGAACGTAATGTCCACTTCCGGCGAGTGATCTTCAAACATATCCACTGTCATCACCGATCGCGCATACTTCTTCCTTTGCGATGCGGTGCATCCACCACCCGAGAAACCCCCTGCTATGGTGTGGATCTCCCCGTGGATAGGCATCTCGTGTTGCTGGGCTTCTCCACCTGCTGGCTGGGAACTCGACGCTCCCCCCGTCCTCCTGTCCAGCAGATAGTCATTTAGGAATCCGCTCTTAACCAGATCGTCGAGCTGATATCCCAAAGACAAACACGAGTCCAATGTGTGGCCAAAACATTGGTGGAACTCACACCAGGCGTCTGGCTTTGACCCCAGCACCTTGTCGCCCACCTTCTCAGGCGCTTTCAACCTAGCAGATATGTTAGGAATGGCGATCAGATCCGCCAGTCCCATGACAAACTTGTGCTTAGGTGGGTGATTGTATTCCCGGCGTGCTGGTTGCTGGCGCCCCTGGCTCCTTCCCTTGTTCCTCCTATCGTAAGGATGGCGAGTCCTCTGGTCCTTTCTGGCCGCCGCTGCTGTCTCCAGCACCCTCTGCGCGTGGCCTGGCGGGAGCCATGCTTCCTCTCTTCTCGGCGACTTCATTCTCGTCAGCAATGTGAGCCACCGCAAGTCGCCTGACTTCAGCAAACGTCGCAGGGTGAGCCCTGATCAAGGCTTCGCAGAATGGTCCTGGCTGCACGCCCTTCTTGAAGGCATAGACCAGCATTTCTTCATCCTTAGCCGGCGATCTGACCATCTGCGCTCCAAAGCGATTTAGGTAGTCTCTGAGGGACTCCCCATGGTACTGCCTTATGTCAAACAGATCATAAGACACCCTGGGCGGTGCCTTATTCACAATGTACTGCTCGACAAAGATCTTCGAGAACTGTTGAAAATTGGTTATGTGGCCGTTAGGCAGGCTCACAAACCACTCCATCGCCATTCCCTGGAGCGTACTCACGAACATCTTGCTGTAGACGGCGTCTGACCCTCCCGACAGCATCATCTGCGTATGGAACGTGGTCAGATGAGCCTCTGGATCCTCCACGCCGGTAAAGACAGCCTTAACCGGAACCATGCTCGTGGGAATAGGCGTGTCAGTAATCGCCTGAAGAAAAGGCATGGGGAAAACACGAGGTGGCGTCGACGACGCCACCTCTTCAGCAGAAGAACGTCCTTGCTGCTCCCGAAGAGCTTGACGCAGGTCCTCAGTCACCTTGCTAAGCTCCTCGTTCCTGGCGCGAGAGGCGACCAGGTCCTCATGTATTCTCGCCTGCTCTACGCGTGAGGCTTCTACAGTTGCCTGCAACGAGCGCATCATCTCTGCCATCTGCGCCATGGTCATGGCGGCGTCGCCTTCAGCAGCGACAGGCGCCACGGGGCTTGAACGATTGCTTCTCATTTTTCTCATGAACTTCAGCGAATCACAGAATGCAGCGGACGACAATTACTTCAGCTACGATCGAATCAGCGATCAATCGGAGGAAACCGTGCGAAACTGCGCAAGAAACTCAAGAACACCGTAAACCTTCAAAGAAGACCACAACTCCACCAGAAACCCTACGAACAACCGATTGAGCGAAAGGACTCGAACTCCACCGAACAAATCACGCGCAAGCAGCAGGAAACCTCGCTTCACCGAACAAAACTCGAAACGAACGGTGGAAAAATGCGAACTCACCGACCGAAACTCAAGCAAACAGCGGGCGACGGTTGCACCAGCACACAACCACGCAAAACTTCGAAAACCTCCAAGAACTCACGCTGTGGATGGGAGCAAATTTTACACGGCCCCACGGTGGGCGCCTGATGATCCTGCTCGTTGACTGGAACGTTGGAAACTGCCTCGTCAAAGGATCAACGTGCGCACCGCTTCTCACCTCCGTTCCTCTTCGGGATCTACCTCAAGAACCTGCAAAGAAACAGTACGGCGCCGCTGCGGCCGATCGCACTCCAACGCTCAAGTCAGTGACGGTATCACCAAATACTAAGAGAACAAGAACCGTGCAAATCCTCTCTCACAGTCAGCTCTATCACTCGCAAGCGTAAAGTGTATAAACTGAACGTGCGTACCTCAGAAAGTTTGTTGAGAACTCTTATATACCTGGTAGCTTTCTCTCTCCTGGCAGTTACAGACTTGGACACGTGGCTCGCATCCAACTGTACACGTGCCATCATCTGGAGGCTCCTTGACTTGGCGCTGCTTCTACTCTCATTTTGGCTAAGGTACGTATGCATGGTACTGCCCAGTGCATAGCTAACTTGGGAGTGCGATCTCTACTGGAACTGGCGAGTTAGGGGCCTTCATACACCTTCCCTGTGGTCTCGCCGGCCGCCTTCATAATCTGCTTCTCCTTCATCTTTGGCGATGTGCTTGCTCTGGCGATCTCCAATAACTAGGTCGCCTGAATCTACATCTGGCGACTTCATCTTCAACCTGGTGATCGTCGACTCTGGTAAGCTGGAGATCGGAACACGCCAACTTGACAACTGGCGACTACGCAAGCCCCCCGACTTCCTTCCCTTCTGCCAACCTGTAGCTAGATGCCACGTCATCACTCCTGACTACCAGGGCGGTACAGACGCCGAACTAAGGGGCGTGCATAAGGAGGCCTCTGATCTGCGCCAAAAACTGCACCTCCAAGCCCAAGAGAAAATCGAGTTGGAGAGCAAGCTGGTACCCTACAGGCTCAAGGTGGCCAACTTGGAGGCATCAATGAAAGCAGATGCGGCCAAGGTGGAAAACCTTGAAAAGAGGTCAGCAGATCGGGAGGTGCTCCTCGGGAAAGTCGAGAAGGAGAGGGACGACACCAAGGCTGAGCTCGGCAAAGCTCAAGGGGAAAATGCGAGGATTGCTGCAGAGCTGGCCCAGGCTCGGGAGGAAAACAAGAAAGCTGCTGAAGAGCTTGCTCGGGCTCGTGAAGAAAATGAAGGACTTAACCGTTCACTCGCTGCTTTGAACTCGAGCAAACTGTTAATCTTATAACAATCTATCGAACTGTTAACTCAAAGTAAAATCCGAGCAACTATCAACTCTCAAACGATGATATTTAACACAACTTGCAAACTTAAGGCAGTAGGTTACTTACTAGGCAGCAGGTTTTAACTTAAACTTGTATCACAACACAGTTTATCTGATCTGCCCGGCAAGGCTAGCCTTTACGCTCATCATTGCCTGGAATTCTTCTGATTGCCATAGGGTTCTGGCGATGTAGGCTTTCTTTACCTTCATCGCTTGACTATTGTTCCCTCATCTGGGGGTAGAGGCGCCTTTCGGATCCTTCTTTACTTCCCTGAGTTTCAGAACAAAGGACTGGATAGCGAGGTGTTCTCTTTGGACCTACCCTAGCTATCTTTTAAACCTCTTTCTCCCTTCACGCCATACCTGAACTCGTTCAGGACGAGAAGGATTTTATCTGCCCTCACACCGCCTACAGGCGTGGAAGTTTTCTCTGGTCTTACTAAGTCAATATTGATGTTTCACTCAAAGGGGGAAAGGCGTTTTCCTTCCCTTCCCGCCGTTTAAGGTCACGAACACCCCTGACTTTTCAGTTCATCTTGCCTGAACTCACTCTGAGGTGAGAAGGACTTTTTCTCGCCTGAACTCGCTCGACGGCGAGAAGGACTTTATCTTGCCTGAACTCGCTCGACGGCGAGAAGGACTTTATCTTGCCTGAACTCGCTCGACGGCGAGAAGGACTTTATCTTGCCTGAACTCGCTTGACGGCAAGAAGGACTTTCTCTTGCCTGAACTCGCTCCACGGCGAGAAGCACTTTATCTGGCCTGAACTCGCTCGACGGCGAGAAGGACTTTATCTGGTGCCTCAACTTGCCCAGGGTGTACATCTCCTCCCCCTGGATGCACTGAGGACTTTTTCTCTTTCTCGCCTGCACTCGCTCGAGGGCGAGGAGGTCTTTTACTCTTTCTCACTTGCACTCGCTCGAGGTCGAGGAGGTCTTTTTCTTTTCTTGCCTCCAAACGCATGAGAGCGCTAAGGTCTTTAGTCGTCACTTGTGCCTCCGATCGTTGAAAGACGATGAGGACTTTAAAACTTTAACTGATGCCGCCAATCGCCGAAAAGCGATGGGGACTTTAAAACTTTTTCTTAGAAAGCATGCAGCATAACTTTAAACTTGCCTTGAATCACGTACGAGTGATAAGGTCTTTTTTCTAAAACTTTCGAAACAACAAGCATGCAATCTTAGGAGCTTTAAACTCTTTGAAAACTCTTCTTTATTGGGTGGCCTCATTAAAAACCCTCCTTAGGGAAAAAGAGTGCCCCCTTCAAACTGTTTTAACAGAAAGCTTGCAAATCTCTTCATGTTCGTTTTACTTACAAAGCTTTAACTGTAATATAACTTGAGGTGTGTGGCGTTCCAAGTGCGAGGAATCGCCCCTCCTTCCAACGTCTCTAAGCGGTAGGCGCCGTTCCCGAGCGCCTCGGTTATTCTGAACGGTCCTGTCCACTTAGGCGATAACTTGTTTTCCATCTCGTACTGGTGGGCCTTCCTCATCACCAGGTCGCCCTCTCTAAACTGCCTTGGCATCACCTTCGAGTTATACCTTCGCTCAATCCTCCTTTTCACTGCCTCAGCCTTTACCCTTGGTTCCTCCCTGGCCTCGTCCAGTAAATCCAGATTCAACCTTCTTTCTTCGTTCGAGTCTTCCGCCACAAAGTTCTGGAATCTCGGCGAGCTCTCCTGGATTTCCACTGGAATCATTGCATCACATCCATAGACCAAGCTGAACGGGGTCTCGTGGGTTCCTGACTGCTCGGTGGTGTGGTACGCCCAAACTATGCGGGGTACCTCTTCAGCCCACGATCCCTTGGCTTTCTCTAGCCTTCTCTTCAAGCCTCTTAGTAACACCCGATTGGCGGACTCTACTTGGCCATTTGTCTGAGGGTGCTCGACGGATGCAAACACCTGCTGAATTCCCACCTCTTCGCACAGCTTCTTCAGTAGGTGACTTGCAAACTGAGTCCCATTGTCTGACACCAGGCGCTTAGGCACACCAAACCGGCACACGATGTTCTTCCATACAAAGCTCTCAATCTTGTGTGCGGTGATCTGGGCTACTGGTTCTGCTTCGATCCACTTGGTGAAGTATTCAATCACAACCACCAAGTACTTCATCTGCCTGATCGTCAATGGGAAAGGTCCCAGAATGTCAATTCCCCACGTATGAAACGGCCAAGGGCTATAAATTGACTTTAACTCCTCTGGAGGCGCCTTGTGCCAATCGGCGTGTTGCTGACATTGCTTGCAACACTGTGCATACTTCTTGCAGTCCTCCCTCATCGTTGGCCAGTAGTAACCTGCACGGAGAGTTCTTGCAGCTAGAGCTCGACCCCCGACGTGACTTCCACATATCCCTTCATGGAGCTCGGCCATAATTCTAGTGCATTTTTCTCCGTGCATACATTATAGGAGTGGGTGTGTAAACCCAAACCTATATAGCTCGCCATCGATCATGGTGAACTTGCTGGAGTTCTTCTTTATCTTCCTAGCCTCCGTCGGATCCAGCGGGAGAAGGCCATCTGCCAGGCAGTGCTGGTACTGTGTTATCCATGTGTCTGGCTCATGCGTAGCGCAGACCTGCGTCATGTTCACCCTTTCCCCCTGACATGCTCTTATTCTCAGCGATCTTAAAGTCTCCTGGGTCAAGGACCTGTGACTCCTCGCCGCTTTCTCCGTCGACTTGCTTATCTGAAGAACCAGGTGGTCTGCCACAAATGCCCTAGGCGTCTTCAGAGTTTCTTGGATCACTGTCCTCTGCCTACCCCCCTTGCCCGAACTGGCGAGCTTGGGTAGCAAGTCTGCTCGGGCATTCTGCTCTCTGGGCACATGCACTACTTCAAATGAGACAAAGGAACTCTTTAACTCCTGCACATACTCCAAGTAAGTCACCATTTGTGGATCCTTGGCCTGTAACTCGCCTGTTACTTGTCCCATGACTAATAACGAGTCACTCTTGGCCATCAGCACCCTAGCCCCCATCTCCTTGGCCAGCAAGATCCCGGCGATCAACGCTTCATACTCTGCTTGGTTGTTGCTAGCTTTGAAGGCAAACCACAGGGACTGTTCTATCAGCACGCCGTTGGGCCCTTCTAAAATGACTCCAGCACCGCTACCCTGCTGGTTTGACGATCCGTCCACCGAGAGCACCCAACGAAAATCATCCCCTTCAACTCGTGTTGCTTCTGAAGAGAGCTCGACCACAAAGTCAGCGAAAATCTGCCCCTTGATCGGACCTCGAGGCTCATACTTGATGTCGAACTCCGACAGCTCTACCGCCCACTTCACCATTCTCCCAGCTACGTCAGGCTTCTTCAGGACTTTCTGGATGGACAAGTCGGTCATCACCAGCACTGCAAAACTGTGAAAATAGTGGCGCAACCTCCTCGCCGAAAATACTACAGCTAGTGCAGCTTTCTCCAAGGCCTGATGCCTCACCTTCGGGCCCTGCAATACCTTACTGACGAAATAAATAGGCTTTTGAGCCTGGTCTTGATCTTGGGCGAGCACCGCACTCACCGTCCTCTCAGTCACAGCAAAATACAACCTGAGAGGGGTTCCTACTATGGGTTTGCACAAAACCGGCGGGCTCGCCAAGTACTCTTTAAGCTTCACGAAGGCTTCTTCACACTCCTTCGACCAGGAAAACTTGTTGTTTCGCCTTAAACATTGGAAGTACGGATGGCCTTTCTCTCCGCTAGCTGATACGAAACGAGACAGGGCGGCCATCCGACCTGTAAGTTGCTGCACCTCCTTCACGGTAGCCGGGCTCCTCATCGCCAATATGGCAGCACACTTATCAGGATTTGCCTCTATTCCTCTTTCAGTTAAGAGGAATCCCAAGAACTTCCTTGCCTCCACGCCAAAAATGCACTTCTTGGGGTTTAGCTTTAATCTGAACTTGGCGATTGTGGTGAACAACTCCTCCAGATCCGAGACGGGCTTGCTCTTTTCTGGCGAGGTCACGACCATATCATCTACGTACGCTTGCGCATTCATTCCCAGCATTGGTGCAAGTACCTTATCCATCAATCTTTGGTACGTGGCCCCCGTATTCTTCAGTCCAAAGGGCATCACCTTGTAACAGTAGCACGACCTCTCAGTCATGAAGGCAGTTTTCTCTTCATCCATAGGATGCATCTTTATCTGATTATACCCCGAGAAGGCGTCCAGAAAACTCAGCAACTTGCACCCTGCTACGCTGTCGACCAGGGCATCTATGCTTGGGAAAGGATATGAATCCTTTGGGCAAGCCTTGTTTAGGTCAGTGAAGTCGACGCACATGCGCCACTTCCCATTGCTCTTCTTCACCAGTACGACATTAGCCAACCACTCAGGGGACTGGACTTCCCTGATATGGCCTGCGGCGAGGAGCTTCTGTGTTTCATCCCTAATCGCCTGCCTCCTCTCCTCGTTGAATTTCCTTCTTCTCGGCCGCACTGGTCTGACTTGTGTGTCCATTGCCAAATGGTGACACAAGAAATCGGGGTCAATTCCCGACATGTCTGAAGCAGACCATGCAAAAGCATCCAGGTGCCGTTCTATCACCTTGGCGATCTGGTCTTGGAGCTCAACCTCCAAAGATCTTCCCAGCTTGAAGACCTTTCCCCCGATCTCCCTTTCGAGCCACTCCTCGACGGGTTTGGGTCTGGTTTCCCTGGCGATCACCGCCTTGGCGATTCCCGATTCCCTCGCTTCCTCTGGGCGGTTCCTCGCTTCTTCTTCCCGTCCAGCGCTCTCTCCCTCAACCTCAGCATCTGTCACGGTGACATCGCCTCCGACAGCCACTTCCATCGCCGCATCAACAACTCGCCATTTGTTGGCCTGGGCTTCACACCGGGAGGTGGCGTCGTGGTGATGTAACTTACTGACCTCTTATTCTTGAGGCTATTCTCATAGCACTTCTTCGCCTCCTTTTGGTCAAATCTGATGGTGATCACCACCCCCTCCATTGATGGTAACTTAACCTTCATGTGCCTAGTTGAGGGCACAACTCCTATTCTGTTGAGGGTTGGTCTCCCCAACAGAATGTTATATGCTGAGGGGGCATTCACAACGAGGTACTTGATTTTCTCCGTCCTCGAGGCCACCTCATTCGTGAACGTTGTTCTTAGCTCGATGTACCCCTGACCTCCACCTGATCGCCAGCGAACCCATACAAGCACCCTCCATAGGGTCTTAACTGGTCAAGGGGTAGTTGCAGCTGTGTGAAAGTCGGCCAGAACATTACATCCGCCGAGCTTCCTTGATCCACCAGTACCTGGTGGACTTTCCTTCCCGCCGTGACAAGCGAGATGACTATGGGATCATTGTTGTGAGGCACAACGTCCCTAAGATCCTCCTTTGTGAACGTGATGTCCACATCTGGCGAGTGATCCTCGAACATATCCACCGTCATCACAGACCTTGCGTATTTCTTCCTCTGTGACGCAGTGCATCCACCACCCGAGAATCCTCCAGCGATGGTGTGGATCTCGCCATGAGTGGGCATCTCATGCTGCTGAGCCTCACCACCAGCCGGCTGGGAGCTTGACGCACCTCCCGTCCTCTTGTCCAGCAGGTAATCGTTCAAAAACCCGCTCTTGACCAGATCGTCGAGCTGGTATCCCAGGGCCAAGCACGAATCAACTGTGTGACCAAAACTCTGGTGGAACTCACACCAGGCGTTTGGTTTTGGTCCTAACACCTTGTCGCCCACTTTCTCAGGCACCTTAAGCCTGGCTGCTATGTTAGGAATGGCGATCAGATCCACCAACCCCATGACAAACTTGTACTTTGGTGGGCGATTATACTCGCTGGGGCGTCCTGGGCCCCTTCCCTTGTTCTTCCTCGGATCATAAGGATGGCGAGTCCTCTGATCCTTCTTGGCCGCCATCGTCTCCAACACCCTCTGCGGCTGGATCCTAGTCTGGGCATGTGGCCTAGCAGGGGCCACGCTCCCTCTCTTCTCGGCGACCTCACTCTCGTCGGCGATGTGGGCCACCGCAAGTCGCCTAACTTCAGCAAACGTGGCGGGGTGAGCACTAATCAGTGCCTCACAGAAAGGTCCCGGCAGCACGCCCTTTTTGAAGGCGTATACCAACATCTCCTCTTCTTTAGCAGGCGAGCGGACCATCTGTGCTCCAAAACGATTCAAATAGTCCTTGAGGGACTCTCCCTGGTATTGCCTGATGTCGAACAGGTCATAAGACACCCTAGGTGGCGCCTTGTTCACAATGTACTGCTCGACGAAAAGCTTCGAAAACTGCTAGAAATTGGTTATGTGACCTGCAGGCAAGCTCACAAACCATTCCAGCGCTGTTCCCTGGAGCGTGCTCACAAACATCTTGCAATATACAGCATCCGAGCCTCCTGACAGCATCATCTGCGTGTGGAACATGGTGAGATGTGCCTCAGGGTCCTCCACGCCGGTGAAAGAAGCTTTCACATGTACTACGCTCGCAGGGATAGGCGTGTCTGTGATCGCCTGGGCAAACGGCATAGGGAAAACGCGCGGTGGCGACGACGGCGCGACCTCTTCAACAACTGGGCATCCTCTCTGCTCCTGAAGAGCTTGACGCAACTCCTCAGTCACTTTGCTGAGCTCTTCATTCCTGGCCTGAGAGGCGACCAGGTCTTCATGCATCTTCGCTTGCTCTATACGCGATGGCTCCACATTCGCTTGCAGCGCACGCATGATCTCCATCATTTGTGCCATGGTCATGGCGCCTTCTGTAGCAACTGGCACAACGGGACTTGAACGGTTGCTTCTCATCTTTCTCATGAAAACTCAGCAAACCAAACTTTAACGAACAAAACCTTCTCCAGCAAACGATCGATCCAGCAATCAACCGGTCAGAAACTCTCAAACTCCCAAGAACTTCCAAAAAACGCAACCACAACAGCACGCCGATAGATTCGGACGTCGAAACCTTCACAGAAATTGCAATCTCACCACGAACCTACCGCTCCTCCAGCAAAACTCCCGATTCGCTAATCAGAAACGCGAACGAACGGTAAAACTTCAAACTAACCGATTGAAAACCGCGCAAACAGCAAGAAACTTCAAGAATCCGATCGAAAGCTCGAACAAACGGTGGAAAACTTCAAATTATCGATTCAAACCCAAACGAACGGCGGAAAACTCGAAATCAACGAACAAAAGCTCGAACGAACGGTGGAAAATGGTTGCACCAGCACACAACCAAATAGAAACTACAGAAACTTCAAGAACTCATGCTATGGATGGGGACAGGTTTTACACGGCCCCACGGTGGCCGCCTGATGATCCTGGCGGTTGATCAGAGCGCAAGAGTCTTGCCACGTCAAAGGTATCTTCCTCTGGATCGGCTTTGCACCATGCTAGCTTTCGTCCTTCACACCTCGATTCTCCTCAAGAACCTGCAAAAGACAGAGTGGCGCCGCTGCGGCCGATCGCGCTCCGACGCTCAAGTCAGTGACGGAATCACCAAAACTCTAAGAGAGAAAAGCTAGAAACTCAAAGAATCGTGCAAAAACTCTCTCAGCGTACTCAAGTATTCTCAAAGCGTAAAGAAGTGTTCTAAACGTGCGTACCTCAGAATCTGTTAACAGTTCCTTATACACCTGTGCATTTTCTCTCTCCTGACGGTTACACCTCTAGACACGTGGCTCGCATCCAGCAGTACACGTGTCACCATCTGAAGCGTCTTCTGCTTGAGCGCCACTTCTACTCTTCAGGCTGTTCGACTAAGTTACTCAGGTGAGGAGCAACTCAGTGCATAGCTGCCTCGGAGCGCGATCTCTTCTAATGGCGAGCACGGGGTGTCACCATGCACACCTTCTTTGTGGTCTCGCCTGCCGTTATTACTATCTGCATTACTTGCTCATCGTGCATGTTCTGGTAAACTGTTCCCTGGCCTCAACCTCTGGCTAGGGAATGATCATCTGATAACTTCATCCTTCGTACTCGTGCCCTTTGAAAGCCTTGAACAAGCTTTCCTGATTTTTCGGTGATGTCCCCCTCTCGACGATCTCTGATCACTTGGTCGCCTAAGCTCGCATACGGCGACTACAACACAAGCCTGGTGACCGCCGGTTTAGATATGCTAGAGATCGGAGCACGCCAACTTAATGATTGGCGACTACACGAACTTCCCGATGTCCTTCCCTTCCGTCAGCCAGGTGTTCCGTTCAACACGCCTATATTACCACTTGCTGCCACGTCATCACTCCCGACTACCTGGTCGGTACAAATTCGTTGGAGTATCCATAAGCTCCCTATTATAATACGAGGGAATGTGTTGACGCCTCAATGCACTCCTAAGATCATTCGAATACAAGATTGGAAGGTCATTATGGAGGTGTCTCTCTCTTTCTAGGAAAGTCCATCAATGCATGGCATATCTATGGAAGCTTAATGTGGTTAGGGGTACCTTCCTTCCCTCACTTACTTAATAACAAGAAAATAGTTGTTCTACCTTCATTTCCCAATCAAGGTAGACTTCAATGTTTTCCTTACCATGAAAGTAAGGTAAGTCGACTCTGGCTTCTTTCTATTTTACTTCTCTTTTATGCCTCCTAGGTGGGTGTTAATAATATTCATTAACTCTAAGACTCCATTCCTTAAATAGTGAGTCAACTGACCTAGAACTTCTATGTGAACTATCCTTATTTTTATTTCATCTTTTTATCTTAAAAGTCTTGACACCTCCTCTAAACCAACAATATGTGCTTCTCTTTTAATTTTGTTTTTTTTTCTTTTTGTCGCGTATTGATAAGTGCCTAATTTTAGTACTATTTCATATTAAAATATAGACGCTTATGAGGATTTATTGGTAATTTACATATAAAATAATCCCTAATTTATGAATTTATACATTTTTACATTTTTTATGATCTTTATTTGAATAAGAGTATTTTATTCCCAAATTTAGCGTTAATTGCAGGTTTCCAGGGAAGATTGGAGATTTGGATTAAAAGAATAATGATTTGATCTAAAAAGAGAAAGTTGGAAGGTCTCAAAAGGGAGAAAAGCGTCGAAAAAGCTAATGTTGCAACAGCAGTATCTCGCTTGAACAAGAATGCTCCAGGATAGTTTTCAAAAAATTTCTCGCTTGAGCGAGAATGCGTAAGACAGATTGGGCTTTTTTTATGTTTTATCACTTAGCCCATCAACACGAAACAGGAAGCGATCTAATTCTAGAAAATTAGGTTAAATAAGGGGCCAGAGGCTCAACCCTAGTGTACCAGATTGAGAGGAAAACAACATTGAGTGAATTGTAACCCAATTGGGAGAATGGAAGGTGATAAAAGTATGCGTGGCTAATTCTACCCTTTGGGATTGAGAATAGTTTGCTCGAACTCTTATGTATCGAGGTGATATTTAATATGATATAATATTTTGTTCTTGATTGATTATTGGTATTGTTGTTTTACTTCTAAATTTCCATGAAAAATTGAGAATCTTAAATCTGTCTGGAAAGTATTTTTAATGTTCTGACCTCAACAACAATACTTAACATATTTGAGTGCTAGGAATAGACTTGAAATGTTAATTGCTACTAACGTCTAAGCTTCGTTCTAAGTTGTTCTTATAATTATGTGAGGGAATGATAGTTAGGGAACATTCTTAAGGATTTTATATACGAGGAATCGATATCAATGACTTTTATACGGGCATCAATTTCAATCAAAGAATTTAATATTAACATGCTAATCAAAATACATGACAGTGAGAGAGATGAAACCTAATCCCTATTTTTCCAACTTGAAACAACTAATTCTTTGTCTGTTTTCTTATGAATCATTGCCAACACAATCACTTCAACACTTTTTTTATTATTTTGTTTGATATTTAGCGATCATTGTAATTGATAATTCACTTTTCCTTGTGGAATTGATATCCGTCCTTAGGGACAATTATTACTTCAGACAAACGTGGTGCACTTGTCGTAGAAAGTCATCACTCATCTTACTGTTTCAATAACTAAAGTGATTGAAGATCCTGAGATATTTGTTTCAAAAGTTTCTTATAGGAACTTGAATCACTCCTACTGTGATGAGAAAAATGTCTATACATTTTACAAGTTTGTGTTAGAAAGGTTTTTTCAAAGAAGAAAATAGGTTCAACACACAAGGTAGGTTCAACACACAAGGTAGGTTCCCAGGAAAGAAAGGTGGACCACTTTAATACCAAGGCTTTCCTTAGTCAAACCCTACACAAGTATACTTCACAAACTTCTTCTAATGAGAAACACTCCAAAAGACAAAAAGGTTTATTTTAGGAAATTTAAAAGAAGAAATTGCAAACAGTACAAATTAAAAGCAAAAGAATCAAATCTAAGTGATTCCCAAGGTGAGGCTTGTTAGCACTCTGAACCTTCAAGACACGATCACCATCTAAAAGATTTTATCTAACAAGTAATCAAAGAAAGAAATGCTTTAGGAGATTGAAGAACACAAAAGGCTCTTCCAAGACTCCTAAAGAGAACATATGGTCATTTACAACATAAGAAAATACAACAATTGAAAACAAATTCTTCCAAATCTCTGTCATTTGGTGTTTTGTTCTCCTTTTTCCTTTGCACTTGATGCTTTTCCTTAGGCTGTTAATCCTTGACAAAGCCTCATCCTTATCTTGTTATGCTACCAAGTCAATAATCTTCCAATCACAAGCAATTCCATTAAGAAAATTTAATCCACTCCAAAAGAGGTCAAGAAATTTAAAAAAAGAACTCAATTTGGAAGGACAACTAAAGAGGATTGAAAGTGAAGACATACTGAAGGAATATTATGAAGAAAATCTATAAATTAATGCAATTTAAAGAAAGTGGGCACTCAAAAAGAAATTAACTATGAAAGTCACTAGAATGGAATACAAAACAAAAATAAAGTAAAGTAAAATGTTTTTATGTCTCTTCTCAATTCAAGTTTCCTTAGTCAAATAGGATACAATTGAAGTTCGATTAGTTCCACGGTTCAACAAAATTAATTCAATTTCCAATGTATGTTCCAAATACTCCAATTATAGCATAGGTAGGATCAAATTTCGTGTCTAGTATTTGCCTCATTGGTTTGGCCTTTTTATCTTTCACTTATTTTTTTATTTCAATTTATCTTGTTGTTATCTTTCTCTTTCGTAGATAAGCACATTTTATCTTGTTGAATAATTTCAAGTTTGAATTATAGGAACTGATAACACACAATAATAGCACAAATGATATCAAATTGAAAACTACCATAGAGAGAGGATTACATAAATGTTTTGGGATGAAATTGGTAACATAAATCTATAAAGCTTAATTTCAAATCCTATTTATAGATAGAAATTAGGGTTAGAGTGCAACAAAAAGAGAGCGAAATTCAAACTTAAATTATCTCCCTTTTACGCGTCAGATTCATACTCACATTAAACATATGCTTAATGTTTTAAGCATGAACTAGGCTTTTCCACTCCACCGTGTGATCGGCCTAAGGTTTTCTTTGGGCTAATAAAGTCCAATGGAAAACCTAGGTAGATTTTAGAAACTCTAATCCATGCTATGCTACAATGGGCCAAAATAAAAGCCCATATCCTATGTTAGTAGGCCCAAATTCTAGGCACAATTACAAGAGAAATAAATCCTATACTAATATGTACAACTAAGTCATGGCCCAAATATATAAAAGTTTCTCTCTTCCAACCTGATAGGTGCATGCTTTTATTCGATTGAGTTACTTTGGTGGAGTTGCGGAAGCTTTCATGGATTGCTCACGGACAAGGCTACATGGAGATCACGGTTGCCTTGGAGGTGCAGGTCAAGTATGAAGGTGAGTGGTTGGCCATCTCACTTGGAAGATGAAGGTTGAAGACTAAACTTGCTTATCCTAAAGAGGAAGTAGACAAGAGTGAAGAATTGGCACAAAAATTTGGCAACAATTTCACTTTATGATTAATCTTGGTTTTACATGAGGTAGGCTTCTATCTTTATAGCAATGGAGGACCGGTCACAATGGAATTCAAATGCAAGCGAAATAGCTTTGGAATGTCCTCCTAATGCATCTTGGCACATGGAGCACATGAAGCATATTTAACATGTGTTGAAAGGCTTTTTAGCACATGTTTCATATCATGTGGAGGTAGTCGTGCAACACATTTAACACATGGAGCATGTGTTAATTGTGTACCCTTTTACCTTGCTTAAACCGGCCTAGGTGAATTTAGAGGTTTTAGAAACTCTAAATTAACCTAGGTTGATTTTATGTGCCAAAATTAAATTCTAAGAAAATTTACAATAATTTCCTATTCTAATTTTGACAGAAAATAAATTCTACTCTACACTAAACTTGTGGCTTGAACATATAGAAGAACTTTTCTAGCAGTGTTCCAATCCTCTTGAATTCTTCTAGCCATAACTCTTGTAGTTGGCCCGGATCTTCTATGTGTTGGGCTTGAGCTGAAGCTTGAACTTGTATTCGGGCTTGGGCTTGGGTCTCTTCTATTAGTTGTTTATGCTTTGATGAATTGGAGGTCTTCTAGAATAGGTTTGCACATTTCTTCAACCTAGAGTTGTTATCTTGATTTGGGCCTACAAATATAAACAAAAACCCAATTAGACCCCTATTTGCAATTAAATCAATAAACAACCTCTAGGTTTTCATCCTCCTTATTATATGGTTGTATGAGGTTGGACGGTTTTCCATCATCCCCTCCTTCTTGAGAGGATCTGTCCTCAGATCTAAAGGTTGATCTCGAACAACAGCCTTATTCCTGCTTTGACAATTATGCTCATCCTCTAGGATCAAATGTCCATCTATAGGAGTCATCAAACAAATCAAATGAGTTAGTTTCAACAGTTGTATAAAAATCAGTCTTATTAAGTTGCCATTCTTTTTGTTTATCTTTTGCTTTTGGCAACTTTTCACAAGATTTCTTTAGAGAGGAGTACATAATTTTCTTTTCTATGTTTTTACTCTCTTGTTCTAAATTTTTTTTATTAGTCTTTTTAAAAAGTTTTCTATGTGTTCCTTTACTAGGAAGGAGGCTTGTGGGTTGTTCAGAAAGAAGTATATTTTTGTTTTTAATTTTTTTTTCTTTTTGAATGACCTTGTGGGAAGGAACACTCTTTTCCCACGCCTCTTTTTCCTTAAGGACTTTTTCTTGGTTTTTTATTTTTATTAATTTTTCTTCCTCTTTTTTTTTCTCATTTTCTTTTGGTCCTTTACCACTTGGGAGGGTTGATGGAAAAGTGCCTTCATGCTTGGAGGAATGTTGGTGATCTTTGCTAAAGCTTTATGGAAGTTTACGGACAAGGCCCTCCTAGGAGGTGTGGTGGCCTTGGAGGTGCATGCTAGGTATGGAATGAGAGTGGAGAGGCCATCTCTCTTTGGTAAGGTGAGAATTGAAGATCAATAGTCTAACCTTGGGAGGTTTTTGACAAGTAGTGATATTGGCTCAAATTTGGCAGCAATTCACTATTATATTAATCTTGTGAAAACATGAGCCAAGACACTCCTTATATAGCAATCGAGGGTCGGTTTACATGCAAGCAAAAGGAGGGAAATTCAATCTACGCTAATTGAAATTGGCACCTAAAATGGGAGCACATGGATGGCATGTTCAAGGATCTAAAATGTGCAAGGATTCCAGAACATGCGCTCCAATTGGGTTTGTCTTGGACTGACCTAGGTTTAATTAGAAGTTTAGGAAACTCTAATTTAAACCTAGGTTGGTAATTTAGGTTCCAATCTTCATTTTAACAAAAATTACAAAAGAAATTTCCTATGCTAATTTTGAATAGAATTTAAATGCTACCCTACACTAGAGTCTATGGCGTCTTAAACATGTATAAGAAGGTTTCTCTGCCATCAGTAGCAGTATTCCAGTCTTCTTGAAGCTTCTTAGACATGGCTCTAGTGGTTAGCCTAATTCTACACTTTGGTGGGCTTGCATTTGAGTTGGTTATTGGGCCTCTTCCATCATCCCCTCCCACTTGAAAAGGATTTGTCCTCAAATCCAATGCTTCTTCTTCTTCATTATTACCTACAAAAGGAGACAAATCAATTTCATTAAAAGTATCATGCACTCCATATTCCATAGGTAAATGAAGTGTATATGCATTGTTATTTGATCCTGCCTGTTGACCGGAGCGCTGGAGAATGCCTCGTCAAAGGATCGACGTGCGCGCCGCTTCTCACCTCCGTTCCTCCTCTGGATCTATCTCAAGAACCTGCAAAGAAACGATACGGCGCCGCTGCGGCCGATCGCACTCCGACGCTCAAGTCAGTGACAGTATCACCAAATACTAAGAACTGGAACCATGCAAATCTCTCTCACAAACAGCTCTGTCACTCGCAAGCGTAAAGTGTATGAACTGAACGCGCGTACCTTAGGAAATCTGTTAGGAACTCTTATATACCTGGTGGTTTTCTCTCTCCTGGCAGTTACAGGCTTGGACACGTGGCCTGCATCCAACCGTACACGTGCCATCATCTGGAGGCTCACTGACTTGGCGCTGCTTCTACTCTCATTTTGGCTAAGTTACCTATGCATGGTACTGCCCAGTGCATAGCTAACTCAGGAGTGCGATCTCTACTGAAACTGGCGAGGTAGGGCCTTCATACACCTTCCCTGTGGTCTCGCCGGCCGCCTTCATAATCTGCTTCTCCTTTAACTTCGGCGATGTGTTTGTTCTGGCGATCTCCGACTGTCTGGTCGCCTGAGTCTGCATCTGGCGACTTCGTCGTCAACCTGGCGATCGCCTATTCTGGTAAGCTAGAGATCGGAACATGCCAACTTAACTATGGGCGACTACACGTGCCTCCTGACTTCCTTCTCAACTGCCAACCTGGCGCCTTGTCAACACGCCTACACTGTAACAGGATGCCACGTCATCGCATCCGACCACCAGGGCGGTACACAAGCCCCCCAGTCTTAAGCGAAGACTTGTCTAGCGAAAAGACTGAAAAAGCCTTCGTTAACACCGGTCTACGTGGCATGGGCGCAGAATTCCAAGCGGTAGTACTTTCTGCTGCTCTGACGCTCCACCAAACTCTTCACGCATCTTTCGACACGTGGCTCTCATCAACGGCCATCTTCATCTGCCGTTAGCGCTTCCCAAAACCGTTCGAAAACCCCTAAACCCCTTACGCTCCTACTGTTCCATCACTTTCTTCGCACTTGCATACACTCTCCTTCTCTTATGCGAAAGCTCTCGACGTTCCTCGACGATCTAGATCACCAACTCCCCTTAACATTCTCCCGAT
Organism: Phaseolus vulgaris; assembly: GCF_051622355.1. NCBI lineage: Eukaryota > Viridiplantae > Streptophyta > Magnoliopsida > Fabales > Fabaceae > Phaseolus > Phaseolus vulgaris. The sequence continues at coordinate 33,588,024 of NC_143505.1, read as the reverse complement.
CATCGAAAGGTAACTACTTTCCTTTATCTGCTGGGTTTTCTTGCATTTTCACCGATTTGCATCATCCTATAACTGTCTGGTGCATACGTTGTGGGCTGTTTTTCCATTTCTCCTTCTGCGTGACTTAGGGCTTTGCCGATTGTCGCAATGAACTCACATTCGTTCGTCTTTCACCTTCCATTCATGATTGAGTCAGCCTTCGTAACCCTCCTGATCATTTTTCCTTCCTCCTTCGTTTGCAGTTGCTACCATGACTCGCACGAAGATCACCCCGAACCCCCCTCCGTCAGCGCGAAACCCCCCTTCACAAGCACACGACTCTTCGCAAGTTCGTGGTGCTCCCTCATCGCAGGCTGTGAGGCCCGCGTCTTCTCAAACCACTCTGGCCCAGGCGACTCCACCAAACGCTGGAGGAGCCCCCACCCCACTGCCAGACTTCAAGACATTATACTCATGGGCTAACTCAACCCTCTTAAAGGAAACGTCGTCGGTGAACACCGCGGGAGCGGTTCTGCGATTGACCAATGGGGACGAGGCCCACCAATCATTCCACAAGGAGCACGATGAGAGAATGATGGTGCTCCCTTGCCCAGCCACTCTGCCAGTGTGCGTAGATGATAAAGTGAGCGCCGACGGGCCCTTCTGCTTCGTCTACACCACTCTCTTCAAGAAAGTTAAACTCAGGTTCCCTCTCACTCGATTTGAGAGGGAACTCTTAACCGAGCTCAATATCGCTGCCGCCCAGCTTCACCCCAACAGCTGGGCGTTCGTCCGAGCTTTTGAGGTAACGTGCGCCCACCTGGGGTTGCCTGCGTCAGTGGACGTATTTTTATTTCTATTTGAGGCCAAACACCCAGGCGATCGCCTTTGGGTCAGTCTGAACGCCATTGCTGGGAGATCCATCTTCACCATCTTCCAGCAGTCGTATAAGGATTGGAAGGGGAAGTTCATCCAGGTCCGCGCAAACGACAAAGACCCTTCCCTTCTCGACGGTTTCCCCTTGTACTGGGTGGACAAGGGGAAAAAAGAGTCCAAGAGCTGCTTCAGGAGGCCCAGAAGTCCTGATAGCATGGGAGCTTTGGACAGAGACCTTTGTCTCTTCTGGAAGAGGGTGGCGGATGCCCACATAACATTCTTGACCCCCACCCTGATTTCCTTCGAGTTCTTTGAGGACCAGTTGGAATTCCAAATAGGTTAGGACGCTACATCCTTGTCTTGACATGCTTCTGATATTGCTTCTGGGCGTCTTGTGCAATACACACAAGACTTTGGTTTCATCTTTTCTGCATATGCCTGCTTTGCTGTCTTATTGTCTTGTATACTTACCCCTTTCTCCTTTGAGCTAACTTATGCACTTTCATTTCATGCAGACACCATGTTGGGTAAGAATATGCTCGCCGATCTAAAGGCGCTCGCCCGCAACCACGGGTTGGCGACCGGCTCCCAGACGGTTCCCAACTCGGCGGTCGAGAAGGCCATCATCCAGGGGAGATCACCGCCTAAGGCGCCCGCCCAACGAAAGAAACTGGTCCTTAAGAGGCCAAAGCGGAAGGCCCCCCAAGTTGTCCAAGAGGATGAGGAAGAGGACGACGAGGTCACTGAGGATGGCCTCGTTACAAAGAGGACAAGGGTGGCACCACCTTCTCTACCTGCCCCACCCCCTCTTCCAGCTTCAACACCACCGTCAACACCTGCCCCTCCTCCCTCATCGCCAACGCCACGAGCCCCTTCACCACCAGTCCAAGCAGTCCCATTGGCCACTGCGCCACCTGCAACTGAGGCCCATGAGCCAAACTTCTTAGAGGACCCCCCGAGCGCCTCCACTCCACATATATCAGCAGGAGGGGGCCCTCCTTCCAACGCCTCAGCTGCAGGAGTCGTTCCAATCGGGGATGAGGTCGCTCACGCCTCTCCAATCCTAATCACCGAGTCCCCGATTGCGTCGCCGCGCCAAGAAGCAACCACCGAAAATATTGTTAAGGAAGGCGGCGACGAGAACCCTCAACAAGCCCCCCTGGCGCCTCTCCAAGCTGCAAATCTTTCCCTCGAGGTGACGAGGATGTGGGAACCTCTGACTGCTAAGCTCAAAACCATTGCAGAGGATATCCCATCAATCATAACGAGAGTTGTGGAGAGCTCCACCAGGCGGCTACAGGATGACATCTACAACCTCAAGACCGAGAACAGCACAATGAAGGTCGAGGTGGAGAAGGTGTCATTCAGCCTAACGCTCGCGGAAATGGAACATTCTCGAGTGGAGGATGCCCTAAACACCGAGCTTAGGCTTGCGCGCAAGGAAGCTGTCGACCTTCGCCGCAAAGTCCACGAACTTGCCCAAGAAAAGGTCGAACTTGAAAGCAGAATCGTGCCTCTGCGTACCAAGGCGAGCAACCTGGAGGCTCAAATTCAAGCCAACGCCGATAAGGTACAGAAGCTGGAGCAAAGGTCGATCGACCGTGAGAAGCTGCTTGGGCAAGTAGAGAAAGCAAGAGACGACGCCATGGCTGATCTCTCCGAGGCAAACAACGAGAAGGTGAAGATGGTTGCCGAGTTGGCCCAGGCTCAAACAGAATCTAAGAAGGTGGCTGACGACCTTCTTCAAGCTCAAGAGACCAACAAACAACTCCAAAAACAGGTCGAAGAGCTGGAGCAGCAGAACAAGGAGCTTAAGCAGCAGGTTGAAGGATTTCAGAAGCAAATTGAAGAACTTAAGCTAAGCTCTGCTCAGATTCTGGTTGCTGGGTTTGATGCCGCTCGAGAACAGTTTGCATGCCTCTTCCCTGATCTTGACCTTAGCATGGTGTCGTTAGACAACGAAGTAGTAGATGGGAAGGTCGTTCCCGCCGAAGGCTCAACCAACTCTACCCCATCTGCCTCTTTATGAATTCACTTGTATTTATCTTGTAAAAACTCTTGCACATGTATTTTGAACAGCTACTTATTTCAATAGCGAAATTTGGATATGTCTTCTGACTTCTCTTGAGCGCTTTACTTTCTTTGTATGCCTAACTCTGCTACGCTTAACTTAGCGATTTTGCAAACATGACCTTTGGCGTAACTTCTTCGAGCTGATTCAAACTTAAGCAATAATCGCTTTAAACAACTTGTACCCCTGAGGCACCAACCTGATCGTAAGAAAAGTTCCAAGCAAAGAACTGTGATTCAATCATTGGTTCAAACAACGTCCCACTTGACCCGCTTTATCAAACAAGTCTTTCAACCTTCTCGCCGTGTTTGAACTTTCGCGATCACCTAGACCTCTTGGCAACACCAGCTTTCCTTAGCCTCAGGCTTTGGCAGTCATCTCTTTATCTGAGGCAAAAATGCCCTTTGGGACCTTCCTTTACCTCCCCTGAACCTCAGAGCTAAAGACTGGCTGGCTAGGCGTTCTCTTCGAACCTACCTTAGCCACCTTTCAAGCTTCTTCCACCCTCTTCGCCATACCTGAACTCGTTCAAGACGAGAAGGATTTTATCTTGCCTATACTCGCGCACAGGCGAGAAGGTCTTTTAACTCGCCTGAACTCGCTCATCGGCGAGAAGGACTTTTACTCGCCTGAACTCGCTCATCGGCGAGAAGGACTTTAAACGGCCTTAACTCGCTCGACGGCGAGAAGGGCTTTGTCAGGTGCCTCAACTTGCCCAGGGTGTACATCTCCTCCCCCCTGGATGCACTGAGGACCTTTTCTTTCTCACGCCTGCACTCGCTCGACGGCGAGGAGGTCTTTGATGGGCCTTAGTTCGCACAACGGCGATAAGGACTTTATCCGGTGCCTCAACTTGCCCAGGGCGTACATCTCCTCCCCCCTGGATGCACTGAGGACCTTTCTCGCCTGCGCCCGCACAACGGCGAGGAGGTCTTTAACTTGCCTCTGCGTTGCCCCGGGAGTTACATCTTCTCGCTCCCAGAAACACGGAGGACTTTTTCTCTTTCTCGCCTGCACTCGCACAACGGCGAGGAGGTCTTTAACTTGCCTCTGCGTTGCCCCGGGAGTTACATCTTCTCGCTCCCAGAAACACGGAGGACTTTTTCTCTTTCTCGCCTGCACTCGCTTAACGGCGAGGAGGTCTTTAACTTGCCTCAAAACGCGCGAGGGCGTTGAGGTCTTCCATCTGATGCCTCCGATCGCCTAAAAACGATGAGGACTTTAAAAACTTAACTGGTGCCTCTAATCGCCGAAAAACGATGAGGACTTTAAAACTTAACTGGTGCCTCTAATCGCCGAAAAACGATGAGGACTTTAAAACTTAACTGGTGCCTCTAATCGCCGAAAAACGATGAGGACTTTAAAACTTTAGAAAACACGCGACATATCTTTTCGTGCCTCAAATCATGTACGAATGACAAGGTCTTTCTTCGAAACTTTTGGAAATAACACATATGCTATCTGAAAACACCTTATACTTCGAAAACTCTTCTTTTATTGGGTGGCCTCATTAAAAACCCTCCTTAGGGAAAAAAGAGTGCCCCCTTAAAACTGTTTTAACAGAGACATTGCAATGTAATATTTGTGTTTGTCTTTACTTACAAAGCTCTTAGCTATAGTACAACTTCAGGTGTGTGGCGTTCCAGGTACGAGGGATCGCCCCCCCTTCCAACGTCTCCAAGCGATAGGCTCCGTTCCCGAGTGCCTCGGTTATTCTGAACGGTCCAGTCCACTTGGGTGATAGCTTATTCTCCATCTCGTACTGGTGGGCCTTTCTCATCACCAGATTGCCTTCTCTAAACTGCCTTGGCATCACCTTTGAGTTGTACCTTCGCTCGACCCTTCTCTTCACCGCCTCAGCCTTCAGCCTTGCCTCCTCCCTGACTTCGTCCAGCAGATCCAGGTTCAGTCTTCTCTCTTCATTCGAGTCTTCCTCTACAAAGTTCTGGAATCTCGGCGAGCTCTCCTGAATCTCGACTGGAATCATGGCATCACACCCATAGACCAAGCTAAACGGGGTCTCATGGGTTCCTGACTGCTCGGTGGTGTGGTACGCCCAAACTATTCGGGGTACCTCCTCAGCCCAACTCCCCTTGGCTTTCTCGAGCCTCCTCTTCAAACCTCTCAGCAACACCCGGTTAGCTGATTCCACCTGGCCATTAGTCTGAGGGTGCTCGATGGATGCAAACACTTGCTGAATTCCGACCCCTTCGCAAAGCTTCTTCAACAGGTGGCTCGCAAACTGAGTCCCATTATCTGATACCAGGCGCTTAGGCACTCCAAACCGGCACACAATATTCTTCCATACAAAGCCTTCGATCTTGTGCGCGGTGATCTGGGCTACTGGTTCTGCTTCAATCCACTTGGTGAAATACTCAATCGCAACCACCAAGTACTTCATCTGCCTGATCGCCAGTGGAAAAGGTCCCAGGATGTCGATTCCCCAAGTATGAAACGGCCAAGGGCTATAGATCGACTTCAACTCCTCGGGAGGTGCCTTGTGCCAATCGGCGTGCTGCTGGCATTGTTTGCAGCACTGGGCGTACTTCTTGCAATCTTCTCTCATGGATGGCCAATAGTAGCCTGCACGGAGAGTCCTCGCGGCCAGAGCTCGACCCCCGACGTGACTTCCACATATTCCTTCGTGGAGCTCTGCCATAATCCTCGTGCACTTCTCGCCGTGTATACATTCCAGGAGTGGGTGAGTGAATCCAAACCTGTACAGATCGCCATCAATCAATGTATACTTGCTGGAATTTTTCTTTACCTTCCTAGCTTCTGCTGGATCCAGCGGGAGGAGACCATCTGCCAAGCACCGCTTGTACTGTGTTATCCAAGTGTCTGGCTCGTGGGTGGCGCAGACCTGCATCACGTCCACCTTCTCTCCTCGACATGCTCTAATTCTTGGCGATCTTAGGGTTTCTTGGGTCAAAGACTTATGGCTTCTCGCTGCTCTCTCCGTCGACCTGCTTATCTGAAGGACCAGGTGATCTGCTACAAATGCCCTCGGCGTCTTCAAAGTTTCTTGAATCACTGTCCTCTGCCTACCCCCCTTGCCCGAACTGGCGAGCTTAGCAAGCAAGTCAGCTCGGGCATTCTGTTCTCGGGGCACATGCACCACTTCAAAAGAGGCAAAGGAACTCTTCAATTCCTGCACATACGCCAAGTAAGCCGCCATTTGTGGATCTTTAGCCTGGAACTCGCCTGTTACTTGCCCTGTGACTAGCAGCGAGTCACTCTTAGCCATCAGCACTCTGGCTCCCATCTCTTTAGCCAGCAGAATCCCGGCGATCAGCGCCTCATACTCTGCTTGATTGTTGCTGGCTTTGAAGGCGAATCTCAACGATTGTTCGATCAGCACGCCGTTGGGTCCTTCCAATATGACTCCAGCACCGCTACCCTGCTGGTTTGACGAACCATCCACCGAGAGTACCCAACGGAAATCATCTCCTTCAACCCGCGTCGCCTCTGAAGAGAGCTCGACTACAAAATCTGCAAAGATTTGCCCTTTGATCGGGCCTCGAGGCTCATATTTAATGTCAAACTCTGACAACTCGACTGCCCACTTCACCATTCTTCCTGCAACGTCAGGTTTCTTCAAGACCTTCTGGATGGGCAGGTCAGTCATCACCAGTATTGTGAAACTGTGGAAGTAGTGGCGCAACCTCCTCGCCGAAAACACCACAGCCAATGCAGCCTTCTCCAAGGCCTGATATCTCGTTTCTGGGCCCTGCAACACTTTACTCACGAAATAAATAGGCTTCTGAGCCTGATCCTGGTCCTGGGCGAGCACCGCACTCACCGCCCTCTCAGTCACAGCGAAATACAACTTGAGAGGGATTCCCGCCAATGGTTTGCACAGAACCGGCGGGCTCGCCAAATATTCCTTCAGCTTGACGAAAGCTTCCGCGCACTCTTTCGTCCAAGCGAACTTGTTATTGCGCCGCAGACACTGGAAATAGGGATGTCCCTTTTCTCCGCTCGCCGACACAAAGCGGGATAGGGCCGCCATCCGACCCGTCAGCTGCTGGACTTCTTTCACTGTAGTCGGGCTTCTCATCGCCAAGATGGCGGCACACTTGTCCGGGTTGGCCTCTATCCCTCTTTCAGTCAAGAGAAAACCCAAAAATTTTCCAGCCTCCACGCCGAAAATGCATTTCTCCGGGTTGAGCTTCAACTTGAACTTGGCGATCGTTGTGAACAATTCTTCCAAGTCTGCAACGTGCTTGCTTTTCTCCTGCGAGGTCACGACCATGTCATCGACGTAAGCTTGCACGTTCCTTCCCAGCATTGGTGCAAGTACTCGGTCCATCAGCCTCTGGTACGTGGCCCCCGCATTCTTCAGCCCAAACGGCATCACCTTATAGCAGTAGCACGACCTCTCCGTCATGAAGGCTGTTTTTTCTTCATCCATGGGATGCATCTTGATCTGATTATAGCCCGAGAAGGCGTCCAGGAAACTCAGCAACTTGCACCCTGCAGCACTATCAACCAGGGCATCAATGCTTGGTAAAGGATACGAATCCTTTGGGCAAGCCTTATTCAGGTCGGTGAAATCGACGCACATGCGCCATTTCCCGTTGCTCTTCTTTATCAGCACGACATTTGCCAGCCACTCAGGGTACTGGACTTCCCTGATGTGGCCTGCAGCGAGGAGTTTCTGGGTCTCATCCTTGATCGCCTGCCTCCTCTTTTCATTAAATTTCCTCCTTCTTTGCTGCACCGGTCTCACCATGTTGTCCATCGCCAGATGATGGCACAAGAAGTCGGGATCGATCCCGAGCATGTCCGAAGCGGACCAGGCAAACGCGTCCAGATGCCGTTCAATCACCTTGGCGATCTGGTCCTGGAGATCGACCTCCAGAGATCTTCCGAGTTTGAAAACTTTCCCCCCGATCTCCTTCTCGAGCCACTGCTCGACAGGCTTGGGCCTTGATTCTCTGGCGATCACCGCCTTGGTGATTCCCAGCTCCCTGGCTTCCTCCGGTCGATTCCGCGCCTCTTCTTCCTCCAGGCCAGCATTCCTCTCCCCCAGCTCAGCATCTACCATCTCTACGTCCCTTCCGGCGGCCTCCTCCATCACCGGCGGTCTGGGCTTCACACCGGGAGGTGGGGTGGTTGTAACATAGCTGACTGATCTTTTGTTTTTCAGGCTATTTTCATAGCACTTTTTCGCTTCCTTCTGATCAGACTTTATCGTGATCACCACCCCTTCCATGGACGGCAGCTTCACCTTCATATGCCGAGTCGATGGAATTGCGCCTATCCTGTTGAGAGTGGGCCTTCCCAGCAGGATGTTATATGCTGAAGGGGCGTTTACGATGAGGTACTTGATTTTCTCCGTCCTCGACCCAGCCTCATCGGTAAACGTGGTTCTCAGCTCGATGTACCCCCTGACCTCCACCTGGTCGCCAGCGAACCCATACAAGCACCCTCCATAGGGCCTTAGCTGGTCAAGGGGCAATTCCAACTGCGTGAAAGTCGGCCAAAACATCACGTCTGCCGAACTTCCTTGGTCCACCAGAACTCGGTGGACCTTCCTCCCCGCCGTGATTAATGAAATAACAATGGGATCGTTGTCATGAGGCACAACGTCCCGAAGATCCTGCTTGGTGAACGTAATGTCCACTTCGGGCGAGTGATCTTCAAACATGTCTACTGACATCACCGATCGCGCGTACTTTTTCCTCTGCGACGCAGTGCATCCACCACCTGAGAAACCCCCTGCAATGGTGTGGATCTCCCCATGGATAGGCATCTCATGTTGCTGGGCTTCTCCACCTGCCGGCTGGGAACTCGACGCCCCTCCGGTCCTTCTGTCCAGCAGATAGTCGTTTAGGAACCCGCTCTTGACCAGATCGTCGAGCTGGTATCCTAAAGACAAACACGAGTCCAGGTTGTGGCCAAAGCACTGGTGAAACTCGCACCAGACGTCCGGCTTCGACCCTAGCACCTTGTCGCCCACCTTCTCGGGCGCCTTCAACCTAGCAGATATGTTAGGGATAGCGATCAGGTCCGCTAGTCCCATGACGAATTTGTGCTTAGGTGGGCGATTGTATTCCCGGCGTGCTGGTTGTTGGCGTGCTGGCGGTTGGCGCGCTTGGCTTCTTCCCTTGTTTCTCCTATCGTAAGGATAGCGAGTCCTTTGATCCTTTCTGGCCGCCGCTGCCGTTTCCAGCACCCTCTGTGGCTGGATCCTGGTCTGGGCGCGTGGCCTGACGGGAGCCACACTGCCTCTCTTCTCGGCGACCTCACTCTCGTCGGCGATGTGAGCCACCGCAAGTCGCCTGACTTCAGCAAACGTCGCTGGATGAGCCCTGATCAAGGCTTCGCAGAATGGCCCTGGCTGCACGCCCTTTTTGAAGGCATAAACTAGCATTTCTTCATCCTTGGCCGGCGATCTGACCATCTGCGCTCCGAAGCGATTGAGGTAGTCTCTGAGGGACTCCCCATGGTACTGCCTTATATCAAACAGATCATAGGACACTCTGGGCGGTGCCTTGTTCACAATATACTGCTCGACAAAGACTTTCGAGAATTGCTGAAAATTAGTTATGTGGCCATTAGGCAGGCTCACAAACCACTCCATCGCCGTTCCCTGGAGCGTGCTCACGAACATCTTACAATAGACGGCATCCGACCCTCCCGACAGCATCATCTGCGTGTGGAACGTGGTCAGATGAGCCTCTGGATCCTCCACGCCAGTAAAAACAGCTTTAACCGGGACCACGCTCGTGGGAATTGGCGTGTCGGTAATCGCCTGAATGAAAGGCATTGGGAAAACACGAGGCGGCGTTGACGGTGCCACCTCCTCAGCGGAAGAACGAACCTGCTGCTCCTGAAGAGCTCGACGTAGCTCCTCAGCTACCTTGCTGAGCTCCTCGTTTCTGGCGCGAGAGGCGACCAGGTCTTCATGTATCCTGGCCTGCTCGACGCGCGAGGCTTCTACAGTAGCCTGCAATGAGCGCATCATTTCTGCCATCTGCGCCATGGTCATGGCGGCGTCGCCTTCAGCTGCGACGGGAGCCACGGGACTGGAACGATTGCTTCTCATCTTTCTCATTAACTTCAGCGAACCACAGAAGTACAGCAAACAACACTTCAAAGAAAAACGCAGCTTCACCAAAACCACCGTTTCCCCGCGAACCAAACAACCACTCGAAAGAACTCGAATCCACCGATCGAAAAACCAAACGAACGGTTTAAAACACAAACTTCACCGAACGAAACTCAAAGAAACCAAGAACGACGGTCGCACCAGCACACAATCCGCGCAGAAAACCTCAAAACCTCCACGAACTCACGCTGTGGATGGGAGCACGTTTTACACTGCCCCACGGTGGGCGCCTGATGATCCTGCCTGTTGACCGGAGCGCTGGAGAATGCCTCGTCAAAGGATCGACGTGCGCGCCGCTTCTCACCTCCGTTCCTCCTCTGGATCTATCTCAAGAACCTGCAAAGAAACGATACGGCGCCGCTGCGGCCGATCGCACTCCGACGCTCAAGTCAGTGACGGTATCACCAAATACTAAGAACTGGAACCGTGCAAATCTCTCTCACAAACAGCTCTGTCACTCGCAAGCGTAAAGTGTATGAACTGAACGCGCGTACCTTAGGAAATCTGTTAGGAACTCTTATATACCTGGTGGTTTTCTCTCTCCTGGCAGTTACAGGCTTGGACACGTGGCCTGCATCCAACCGTACCCGTGCCATCATCTGGAGGCTCACTGACTTGGCGCTGCTTCTACTCTCATTTTGGCTAAGTTACCTATGCATGGTACTGCCCAGTGCATAGCTAACTCAGGAGTGCGATCTCTACTGAAACTGGCGAGGTAGGGCCTTCATACACCTTCCCTGTGGTCTCGCCGGCCGCCTTCATAATCTGCTTCTCCTTTAACTTCGGCGATGTGTTTGTTCTGGCGATCTCCGACTGTCTGGTCGCCTGAGTCTGCATCTGGCGACTTCGTCCTCAACCTGGCGATCGCCTATTCTGGTAAGCTAGAGATCGGAACATGCCAACTTAACTATGGGCGACTACACGTGCCTCCTGACTTCCTTCTCAACTGCCAACCTGGCGCCTTGTCAACACGCCTACACTGTAACAGGATGCCACGTCATCGCATCCGACCACCAGGGCGGTACAATTTCTATTTTTGAATTTCTATCCGTCGCAGATCAATTTAAAGAGAGAACCCTTGGTCAATGAACCTGTGTTGAAAGCTGAACACGTTTAGAGAGAAGTTACAACAGTCACAAAGGAATATATTCCAAAATCTTGGAAATTCAAGAGCCTTAATGACTAGTCAAAGATCAATGTGAAGACCATGTGATTTTTAGCTTTTTCATACGTTTTCTGTGCAGGGCAGGGTCAAAATCTGGTACCCACTCATGTCATTGAATGCTTTTTAATTCTATTACTACTATAAAATCTGTTGCAGCTGATCTCTTCCACAAGAACAACCAATTGCAACATCTCTTGCAAAATCTGTGAGTGAGCTTTTCTCTGTTTTCTTCTCTGCCATCATGGACTCAACTCCTCCCACCTCAAAGAGAGTCAAAACCAGAGCTGTAAGGTCTAGAGGAAGGCTAGAAGGATGGTTTTCTTGAGACAATGATCTAATTGAGAGATATAGGTTTGAAACAAGCACCAAAGTGATAAACAACCCCAATGTTGTGTGCTTTGATTGAATGAAAAGCCAAAAGCTGGATAATGTAAGGAGGCTGCTCAAGGATCAATCTCTCAGAATGTTCTTGGAGATGAAGGGGAACATCTACCCAGATTTGATAAGGGTTTTCTACACAAATCTCAAGTTTGAAGGAAACAACCTTGTTTCTCATGTAAAAGGTGTAGATGTGGAGATAACCCATGAAGTGTGGACTGCTGTAGCTGGCCTAAAGTACTCAGGTCTCAGAATTAACAAGGGAAACCTTGGAGTAGTGTAGGACTTCAACAAAGTTCAATACTACAAAAGTTGCTTGAAGAACCAAAATACACAAGTTAGGACTTGTTCGGTTGATGGCTTAAGGCTTGATGAAAGATTGTTAGCCCTCATTGTGACTTGGATTCTAACTCCAAGGGGGAGCAATCACTCCGTGCTTACTGAAGAGGATCTGGTGTACATCTTCTGCATTATGAAGAAGATCAGAATTAATTGGATACACATCATCAAAGAGCACATGTAAAAGGCAATGAGGTTAAGTGACTATCATTATCCATATGCTATTTTGGCTTCTAAGTTTCTGCTCTATTTTGAAGTGAAACTAGAGGATGAAACATCTGAATTGGTCAAGTCAACTCAAGAGTTGAACAATGGATCACTCAGCAAAATGGGTTTTACCAAAGTAGGTGGCAAATGGATTAGCAAAGATGGTGACTTTGGTGCCTCATCTAGTGCTGCTGTTGATCATGAACAAGATGAACATGCTGCAGATATGGATTTTCAACATGAAGATCTACCTGAAGCACATCAAGATGCTGGACCTACTGTTGGTGCTGGAAATCAAGAAGAAAGAATGCAATCCATGTCTTCTTTTGAAGAATTCATGATGAATAGGCTTGATAGCTTTGCGGAGAATCAAAGAAATCTCCATGATTTGTGTACAAGCAATTTCCAGAGGATTGATAATAGGTTTGATAGCATGGATGCACGCTTCATGACTCTAGATGAACAGATTGAGGCAGTACATAACCAAATCTTTGATCTTCAATATGCTGATGATGATGAATAAAGAAAAACAACCGGTTGATGTATCGAAACAACCGATTGTTTTTAGTGGTTGCATCAGTTTTCTATGTTTCTGCTTTTGCTGTTTTTAGCTTGATGTATTGAGAACAATTATCTTGTTTATCTCTTCTTTTTGTCTATTTGTGAAGACAAATAGGGGGAGATATATGTTGTGTTTAAGTTTTCTTTCCTTATTCTGCAAAAACAGTTTGGATGAGTGAAACCTTATAGGTGTTTGCTCCTATATTTGTTTGTTATTTGACCTTTACTCTGATATTATGTTCTGAACCTCTATATTTGTTTCTGTGCTAACCAAATATCAGAAGTTCTGTGTTTTTGCTTAAAACTATGCTTTGCAGGAACTGCTTCAGATTCAATCAGGTACAACACAAGCATCAGAGATTTGTCTTCATCAAATAGGGGGAGATTGTTGAACCAAGTGGTGTTCAAGCTTTGAAGAATCCAAACCCTTTGACGGATGTTGAAGGCTTGGTTGTGCTTGCTGTTGCTGAGCTGTCTTAGATAGGATATGGGGTAGATTGTTTTGTAATCCACTCTTGATTTAATCCAAAGCATAGGCATTCTCAATCTTTTTAAAAGAAAAGTGTTTTTCAAACTAAGTGAAAAACAACCGATTGTTTTATACTTAGGTGTTTTGAGAAAAGATTGAAAACTGTTTTTCAAATGGTTGAGCTGTTAAAACCAAAACAACCGATTGATTCGAAGAAACAACCGATTGTTTGTTTTAGTACCATAACAGAAAAATGGTTTTTGTTTTGACTGAGCTTTAAATGATTCTAACTGATTACGCTCCAGTCTTTAATGCTTTGACCAATCCTTAAAGGCAAAATAGTTTGTTAAGATTTGATAACAAACAACAATCTTTGATATAAAACAGTAAAATTGTTTTGAAGTTTTAACAAGATTCTGATTTTCAAAGAGTTGAGATTGCTTAGAGATTGAGATTGATCAAAGAGTGTGAGATAGGATTTCTGCTTGTATTGATTTCAGATTTGCTTCTGTAACAAGTGTAATCCTTGTATCTGTTGAACAAGTTTCTCCTATGAGTTTGCTGAGAAGTGTTGTGTGTTCTTGAGGGGATCAAGATCAGCATTCTTAGTGTTGGTGTGTTGGCCAAGAGAAGTGTGTGTCTTGAGGGGATCAAGGTCATTTTCTTGGTTGTGTTGTAAGTGATCTAGGTTTGATTGCTTAGTGGAATTCCTCAGTGGTTTCTGAGAAGACTGGATGTAGCTTTGGGTTTAGAGTGAACCAGTATAAACATCTGTGTGCATTCTCTCTCTCCCTTAACTCTTTAAATTCAGTTTTGATTTTTGTATACTGGTATAAACAACCGATTGTTTCTGCGAAACAACCGATTGTTTTTCTGGTGTTGTGCTTTTAGATTTGTGATTTGGCAAACTGGATTCCTTATCAACTGTTTCTTGAGATAATTTCATTCTTGACTTAAAAGTTTTTGAAATCCCTCTTTAAACCATTCACCTCCCGTCTAGTTTAAAGTCATCCATTCTAACACATTTTATTCCATGCCACAAGGTGGATGATGCTAAAAATGTTTCCAAACACTTCTTAGAGAAGTGGTAAGACTTCATGGGTTACCTAGAAGCATAGTATCGGATAGAGATCCAAAGTTCATAAGTCATTTTTGTGAAACCCTTTGGGAGAAACTTGGCACTAAACTTCAATTTTCAACATCTTGTCATCCTCAAACGGATGGACAAATGAAAGTAGTCAATAGATCTCTTTCAACTATGCTTAAGGAAGTCATGAAGGGTAGCCACAAAACTTGGGTTGAGTACCTTCCTCATATTGAGTTTCATACAATAGAGTAGTTCACAAGACTACTAATATTTCTCCATTTGAAGTTGTATATGGATTTAATCCTCTTACTCCTTTAGATTTGTTACCCCTTCCTAATCCATAAACTTTTGTGCATAAGGAAGAAGCTACAAAAGTTGAATTTGTTAAGAAAATGCATGAGAGGGTTAAAGAACAAATACAAAGACAAACTAAGAAATATATAAAACATAACAATAAGGGGAAGAGAGAAATCATTTTTGAGGAAGGAGACTTAGTTTGGCTTCATCTTAGGAAGGATAGATTCCCAACTAAGAGAAAGTCTAAACTTAGTCCCCGAGGTGATGGACCTTTCCAAGTCCTCAAGAAAATCAATAATGATCCTGCCTGTTGACCGGAGCGCTGGAGAATGCCTCGTGAAAGGATCGACGTGCGCGCCGCTTCTCACCTCCGTTCCTCCTCTGGATCTATCTCAAGAACCTGCAAAGAAACGATACGGCGCCGCTGCGGCCGATCGCACTCCGACGCTCAAGTCAGTGACGGTATCACCAAATACTAAGAACTGGAACCGTGCAAATCTCTCTCACAAACAGCTCTGTCACTCGCAAGCGTAAAGTGTATGAACTGAACGCGCGTACCTTAGGAAATCTGTTAGGAACTCTTATATACCTGGTGGTTTTCTCTCTCCTGGAAGTTACAGGCTTGGACACGTGGCCTGCATCCAACCGTACACGTGCCATCATCTGAAGGCTCACTGACTTGGCGCTGCTTCTACTCTCATTTTGGCTAAGTTACCTATGCATGGTACTGCCCAGTGCATAGCTAACTCAGGAGTGCGATCTCTACTGAAACTGGCGAGGTAGGGCCTTCATACACCTTCCCTGTGGTCTCGCCGGCCGCCTTCATAATCTGCTTCTCCTTTAACTTCGGCGATGTGTTTGTTCTGGCGATCTCCGACTGTCTGGTCGCCTGAGTCTGCATCTGGCGACTTCGTCCTCAACCTGGCGATCGCCTATTCTGGTAAGCTAGAGATCGGAACATGCCAACTTAACTATGGGCGACTACACGTGCCTCCCGACTTCCTTCTCAACTGCCAACCTGGCGCCTTGTCAACACGCCTACACTGTAACAGGATGCCACGTCATCGCATCCGACCACCAGGGCGGTACACAAGCCCCCCAGTCTTAAGCGAAGACTTGTCTAGCGAAAAGACTGAAAAAGCCTTCGTTAACACCGGTCTACGTGGCATGGGCGCAGAATTCCAAGCGGTAGTACTTTCTGCTGCTCTGACGCTCCACCAAACTCTTCACGCATCTTTCGACACGTGGCTCTCATCAACGGCCATCTTCATCTGCCGTTAGCGCTTCCCAAAACCGTTCGAAAACCCCTAAACCCCTTACGCTCCTACTGTTCCATCACTTTCTTCGCACTTGCATACACTCTCCTTCTCTTCTGCGAAAGCTCTCGACATTCCTCGACGATCTAGATCACCAACTCCCCTTAACATTCTCCCGATCATCGAAAGGTAACTACTTTCCTTTATCTGCTGGGTTTTCTTGCATTTTCACCGATTTGCATCATCCTATAACTGTCTGGTGCATACGTTGTGGGCTGTTTTTCCATTTCTCCTTCTGCGTGACTTAGGGCTTTGCCGATTGTCGCAACGAACTCACATTCGTTCGTCTTTCACCTTCCATTCATGATTGAGTCAGCCTTCATAACCCTCCTGATCATTTTTCCTTCCTCCTTCATTTGCAGTTGCTACCATGACTCGCACGAAGATCACCCCGAACCCCCCTCCGTCAGCGCGAAACCCCCCTTCACAAGCACACGACTCTTCGCAAGTTCGTGGTGCTCCCTCATCGCAGGCTGTGAGGCCCGCGTCTTCTCAAACCACTCTGGCCCAGGCGACTCCACCAAACGCTGGAGGAGCCCCCACCCCACTGCCAGACTTCAAGACATTATACTCATGGGCTAACTCAACCCTCTTAAAGGAAACGTCGTCGGTGAACACCGCGGGAGCGGTTCTGCGATTGACCAATGGGGACGAGGCCCACCAATCATTCCACAAGGAGCACGATGAGAGAATGATGGTGCTCCCTTGCCCAGCCACTCTGCCAGTGTGCGTAGATGATAAAGTGAGCGCCGACGGGCCCTTCTGCTTCGTCTACACCACTCTCTTCAAGAAAGTTAAACTCAGGTTCCCTCTCACTCGATTTGAGAGGGAACTCTTAACCGAGCTCAATATCGCTGCCGCCCAGCTTCACCCCAACAGCTGGGCGTTCGTCCGAGCTTTTGAGGTAACGTGCGCCCACCTGGGGTTGCCTGCGTCAGTGGACGTATTTTTATTTCTGTTTGAGGCCAAACACCCAGGCGATCGCCTTTGGGTCAGTCTGAACGCCATTGCTGGGAGATCCATCTTCACCATCTTCCAGCAGTCGTATAAGGATTGGAAGGGGAAGTTCATCCAGGTCCGCGCAAACGACAAAGACCCTTCCCTTCTCGACGGTTTCCCCTTGTACTGGGTGGACAAGGGGAAAAAAGAGTCCAAGAGCTGCTTCAGGAGGCCCAGAAGTCCTGATAGCATGGGAGCTTTGGACAGAGACCTTTGTCTCTTCTGGAAGAGGGTGGCGGATGCCCACATAACATTCTTGACCCCCACCCTGATTTCCTTCGAGTTCTTTGAGGACCAGTTGGAATTCCAAATAGGTTAGGACGCTACATCCTTGTCTTGACATGCTTCTGATATTGCTTTTGGGCGTCTTGTGCAATACACACAAGACTTTGGTTTCATCTTTTCTGCATATGCCTGCTTTGCTGTCTTATTGTCTTGTATACTTACCCCTTTCTCCTTTGAGCTAACTTATGCACTTTCATTTCATGCAGACACCATGTTGGGTAAGAATATGCTCGCCGATCTAAAGGCGCTCGCCCGCAACCACGGGTTGGCGACCGGCTCCCAGACGGTTCCCAACTCGGCGGTCGAGAAGGCCATCATCCAGGGGCGATCACCGCCTAAGGCGCCCGCCCAACGAAAGAAACTGGTCCTTAAGAGGCCAAAGCGGAAGGCCCCCCAAGTTGTCCAAGAGGATGAGGAAGAGGACGACGAGGTCACTGAGGATGGCCTCGTTACAAAGAGGACAAGGGTGGCACCACCTTCTCTACCTGCCCCACCCCCTCTTCCAGCTTCAACACCACCGTCAACACCTGCCCCTCCTCCCTCATCGCCAACGCCACGAGCCCCTTCACCACCAGTCCAAGCAGTCCCATTGGCCACTGCGCCACCTGCAACTGAGGCCCAAGAGCCAAACTTCTTAGAGGACCCCTCGAGCGCCTCCACTCCACATATATCAGCAGGAGGGGGCCCTCCTTCCAACGCCTCAGCTGCAGGAGTCGTTCCAATCGGGGATGAGGTCGCTCACGCCTCTCCAATCCTAATCACCGAGTCCCCGATTGCGTCGCCGCGCCAAGAAGCAACCACCGAAAATATTGTTAAGGAAGGCGGCGACGAGAACCCTCAACAAGCCCCCCTGGCGCCTCTCCAAGCTGCAAATCTTTCCCTCGAGGTGACGAGGATGTGGGAACCTCTGACTGCTAAGCTCAAAACCATTGCAGAGGATATCCCATCAATCATAACGAGAGTTGTGGAGAGCTCCACCAGGCGGCTACAGGATGACATCTACAACCTCAAGACCGAGAACAGCACAATGAAGGTCGAGGTGGAGAAGGTGTCATTCAGCCTAACGCTCGCGGAAATGGAACATTCTCGAGTGGAGGATGCCCTAAACACCGTGGGGCAGTGTAAAACGTGCTCCCATCCACAGCGTGAGTTCGTGGAGGTTTTTAGGTTTTCTGCGCGGATTGTGTGCTGGTGCGACCGTCGTTCTTGGTTTCTTTGAGTTTCGTTCGGTGAAGTTTGTGTTTTAAACCGTTCGTTTGGTTTTTCGATCGGTGGATTCGAGTTCTTTCGAGTGGTTGTTTGGTTCGCGGGGAAACGGTGGTTTTGGTGAAGCTGCGTTTTTCTTTGAAGTGTTGTTTGCTGTACTTCTGTGGTTCGCTGAAGTTAATGAGAAAGATGAGAAGCAATCGTTCCAGTCCCGTGGCTCCCGTCGCAGCTGATGGCGACGCCGCCATGACCATGGCGCAGATGGCAGAAATGATGCGCTCATTGCAGGCTACTGTAGAAGCCTCGCGCGTCGAGCAGGCCAGGATACATGAAGACCTGGTCGCCTCTCGCGCCAGAAACGAGGAGCTCAGCAAGGTAGCTGAGGAGCTACGTCGAGCTCTTCAGGAGCAGCAGGTTCGTTCTTCCGCTGAGGAGGTGGCACCGTCAACGCCGCCTCGTGTTTTCCCAATGCCTTTCATTCAGGCGATTACCGACACGCCAATTCCCACGAGCGTGGTCCCGGTTAAAGCTGTTTTTACTGGCGTGGAGGATCCAGAGGCTCATCTGACCACGTTCCACACGCAGATGATGCTGTCGGGAGGGTCGGATGCCGTCTATTGTAAGATGTTCGTGAGCACGCTCCAGGGAACGGCGATGGAGTGGTTTGTGAGCCTGCCTAATGGCCACATAACTAATTTTCAGCAATTCTCGAAAGTCTTTGTCGAGCAGTATATTGTGAACAAGGCACCGCCCAGAGTGTCCTATGATCTGTTTGATATAAGGCAGTACCATGGGGAGTCCCTCAGAGACTACCTCAATCGCTTCGGAGCGCAGATGGTCAGATCGCCGGCCAAGGATGAAGAAATGCTAGTTTATGCCTTCAAAAAGGGCGTGCAGCCAGGGCCATTCTGCGAAGCCTTGATCAGGGCTCATCCAGCGACGTTTGCTGAAGTCAGGCGACTTGCGGTGGCTCACATCGCCGACGAGAGTGAGGTCGCCGAGAAGAAAGGCAGTGTGGCTCCCGTCAGGCCACGCGCCCAGACCAGGATCCAGCCACAGAGGGTGCTGGAAACGGCAGCGGCGGCCAGAAAGGATCAAAGGACTCGCTATCCTTACGATAGGAGAAACAAGGGAAGAAGCCAAGCGCGCCAACCGCCAGCACGCCAACAACCAGCACGCCGGGAATACAATCGCCCACCTAAGCACAAATTCGTCATGGGACTAGCGGACCTGATCGCTATCCCTAACATATCTGCTAGGTTGAAGGCGCCCGAGAAGGTGGGCGACAAGGTGCTAGGGTCGAAGCCGGACGTCTGGTGCGAGTTTCACCAGTGCTTTGGCCACAACCTGGACTCGTGTTTGTCTTTAGGATACCAGCTCGACGATCTGGTCAAGAGCGGGTTCCTAAACGACTATCTGCTGG
This sequence comes from Phaseolus vulgaris, assembly GCF_051622355.1. Taxonomy (NCBI): domain Eukaryota; kingdom Viridiplantae; phylum Streptophyta; class Magnoliopsida; order Fabales; family Fabaceae; genus Phaseolus; species Phaseolus vulgaris. The sequence goes on along the minus strand of NC_143505.1, from coordinate 33,568,249 downwards.
ACAGAAGGACCGGAGGGGCGTCGAGTTCCCAGCCGGCAGGTGGAGAAGCCCAGCAACATGAGATGCCTATCCATGGGGAGATCCACACCATTGCAGGGGGTTTCTCAGGTGGTGAATGCACCGCGTCGCAGAGGAAAAAGTACGCGCAATCGGTGATGTCAGTAGACATGTTTGAAGATCACTCGCCCGAAGTGGACATTACGTTCACCAAGCAGGATCTTCGGGACGTTGTGCCTCATGACAACGATCCCATTGTTATTTCATTAATCACGGCGGGGAGGAAGGTCCACCGAGTTCTGGTGGACCAAGGAAGTTCGGCAGACGTGATGTTCTGGCCGACTTTCACGCAGTTGGAATTGCCCCTTGACCAGCTAAGGCCCTATGGAGGGTGCTTGTATGGGTTCGCTGGCGACCAGGTGGAGGTCAGGGGGTACATCGAGCTGAGAACCACGTTTACCGATGAGGCTGGGTCGAGGACGGAGAAAATCAAGTACCTCATCGTAAACGCCCCTTCAGCATATAACATCCTGCTGGGAAGGCCCACTCTCAACAGGATAGGCGCAATTCCATCGACTCGGCATATGAAGGTGAAGCTGCCGTCCATGGAAGGGGTGGTGATCACGATAAAGTCTGATCAGAAGGAAGCGAAAAAGTGCTATGAAAATAGCCTGAAAAACAAAAGATCAGTCAGCTATGTTACAACCACCCCACCTCCCGGTGTGAAGCCCAGACCGCCGGTGATGGAGGAGGCCGCCGGAAGGGACGTAGAGATGGTAGATGCTGAGCTGGGGGAGAGGAATGCTGGCCTGGAGGAAGAAGAGGCGCGGAATCGACCGGAGGAAGCCAGGGAGCTGGGAATCACCAAGGCGGTGATCGCCAGAGAATCAAGGCCCAAGCCTGTCGAGCAGTGGCTCGAGAAGGAGATCGGGGGGAAAGTTTTCAAACTCGGAAGATCTCTGGAGGTCGATCTCTAGGACCAGATCGCCAAGGTGATTGAACGGCATCTGGACGCGTTTGCCTGGTCCGCTTCGGACATGCCCGGGATCGATCCCGACTTCTTGTGCCATCATCTGGCGATGGACAACATGGTGAGACCGGTGCGGCAGAGAAGGAGGAAATTTAATGAAAAGAGGAGGCAGGCGATCAAGGATGAGACCCAGAAACTCCTCGCTGCAGGCCACATCAGGGAAGTCCAGTACCCTGAGTGGCTGGCAAATGTCGTGCTGGTAAAGAAGAGCAACGGGAAATGGCGCATGTGCATCGATTTCACCGACCTGAATAAGGCTTGCCCAAAGGATTCGTATCCTTTACCAAGCATTGATGCCCTGGTTGATAGTGCTGCAGGGTGCAAGCTGCTGAGTTTCCTGGACGCCTTCTCGGGCTATAATCAGATCAAGATGCATCCCATGGATGAAGAAAAAACAGCCTTCATGACGGAGAGGTCGTGCTACTGCTATAAGGTGATGCCGTTTGGGCTGAAGAATGCGGGGGCCACGTACCAGAGGCTGATGGACCGAGTACTTGCACCAATGCTGGGAAGGAACGTGCAAGCTTACGTCGATGACATGGTCGTGACCTCGCAGGAGAAAAGCAAGCACGTTGCAGACTTGGAAGAATTGTTCACAACGATCGCCAAGTTCAAGTTGAAGCTCAACCCGGAGAAATGCATTTTCGGCGTGGAGGCTGGAAAATTTTTGGGTTTTCTCTTGACTGAAAGAGGGATAGAGGCCAACCCGGACAAGTGTGCCGCCATCTTGGCGATGAGAAGCCCGACTACAGTGAAAGAAGTCCAGCAGCTGACGGGTCGGATGGCGGCCCTATCCCGCTTTGTGTCGGCGAGCGGAGAAAAGGGACATCCCTATTTCCAGTGTCTGCGGCGCAATAACAAGTTCGCTTGGACGAAAGAGTGCGCGGAAGCTTTCGTCAAGCTGAAGGAATATTTGGCGAGCCCGCCGGTTCTGTGCAAACCATTGGCGGGAATCCCTCTCAGGTTGTATTTCGCTGTGACTGAGAGGGCGGTGAGTGCGGTGCTCGCCCAGGACCAGGATCAGGCTCAGAAGCCTATTTATTTCGTGAGTAAAGTGTTGCAGGGCCCAGAAACGAGATATCAGGCCTTGGAGAAGGCTGCATTGGCTGTGGTGTTTTCGGCGAGGAGGTTGCGCCACTACTTCCACAGTTTCACAATACTGGTGATGACTGACCTGCCCATCCAGAAGGTCTTGAAGAAACCTGACGTTGCAGGAAGAATGGTGAAGTGGGCAGTCGAGTTGTCAGAGTTTGACATTAAATATGAGCCTCGAGGCCCGATCAAAGGGCAAATCTTTGCAGATTTTGTAGTCGAGCTCTCTTCAGAGGCGACGCGGGTTGAAGGAGATGATTTCCGTTGGGTACTCTCGGTGGATGGTTCGTCAAACCAGCAGGGTAGCGGTGCTGGAGTCATATTGGAAGGACCCAACGGCGTGCTGATCGAACAATCGTTGAGATTCGCCTTCAAAGCCAGCAACAATCAAGCAGAGTATGAGGCGCTGATCGCCGGGATTCTGCTGGCTAAAGAGATGGGAGCCAGAGTGCTGATGGCTAAGAGTGACTCGCTGCTAGTCACAGGGCAAGTAACAGGCGAGTTCCAGGCTAAAGATCCACAAATGGCGGCTTACTTGGCGTATGTGCAGGAATTGAAGAGTTCCTTTGCCTCTTTTGAAGTGGTGCATGTGCCCCGAGAACAGAATGCCCGAGCTGACTTGCTTGCTAAGCTCGCCAGTTCGGGCAAGGGGGGTAGGCAGAGGACAGTGATTCAAGAAACTTTGAAGACGCCGAGGGCATTTGTAGCAGATCACCTGGTCCTTCAGATAAGCAGGTCGACGGAGAGAGCAGCGAGAAGCCATAAGTCTTTGACCCAAGAAACCCTGAGATCGCCAAGAATTAGAGCATGTCGAGGAGAGAAGGTGGACGTGATGCAGGTCTGCGCCACCCACGAGCCAGACACTTGGATAACACAGTACAAGCGGTGCTTGGCAGATGGTCTCCTCCCGCTGGATCCAGCAGAAGCTAGGAAGGTAAAGAAAAATTCCAGCAAGTATACATTGATTGATGGCGATCTGTACAGGTTTGGATTCACTCACCCACTCCTGGAATGTATACACGGCGAGAAGTGCACGAGGATTATGGCAGAGCTCCACGAAGGAATATGTGGAAGTCACGTCGGGGGTCGAGCTCTGGCCGCGAGGACTCTCCGTGCAGGCTACTATTGGCCATCCATGAGAGAAGATTGCAAGAAGTACGCCCAGTGCTGCAAACAATGCCAGCAGCACGCCGATTGGCACAAGGCACCTCCCGAGGAGTTGAAGTCGATCTATAGCCCTTGGCCGTTTCATACTTGGGGAATCGACATCCTGGGACCTTTTCCACTGGCGATCAGGCAGATGAAGTACTTGGTGGTTGCGATTGAGTATTTCACCAAGTGGATTGAAGCAGAACCAGTAGCCCAGATCACCGCGCACAAGATCGAAGGCTTTGTATGGAAGAATATTGTGTGCCGGTTTGGAGTGCCTAAGCGCCTGGTATCAGATAATGGGACTCAGTTTGCGAGCCACCTGTTGAAGAAGCTTTGCGAAGGGGTCGGAATTCAGCAAGTGTTTGCATCCATCGAGCACCCTCAGACTAATGGCCAGGTGGAATCAGCTAACCGGGTGTTGCTGAGAGGTTTGAAGAGGAGGCTCGAGAAAGCCAAGGGGAGTTGGGCTGAGGAGGTACCCCGAATAGTTTGGGCGTACCACACCACCGAGCAGTCAGGAACCCATGAGACCCCGTTTAGCTTGGTCTATGGGTGTGATGCCATGATTCCAGTCGAGATTCAGGAGAGCTCGCCGAGATTCCAGAACTTTGTAGAGGAAGACTCGAATGAAGAGAGAAGACTGAACCTGGATCTGCTGGACGAAGTCAGGGAGGAGGCAAGGCTGAAGGCTGAGGCGGTGAAGAGAAGGGTCGAGCGAAGGTACAACTCAAAGGTGATGCCAAGGCAGTTTAGAGAAGGCAATCTGGTGATGAGAAAGGCCCACCAGTACGAGATGGAGAATAAGCTATCACCCAAGTGGACTGGACCGTTCAGAATAACCGAGGCACTCGGGAACGGAGCCTATCGCTTGGAGACGTTGGAAGGGGGGGCGATCCCTCGTACCTGGAACGCCACACACCTGAAGTTGTACTATAGCTAAGAGCTTTGTAAGTAAAGACAAACACAAATATTACATTGCAATGTCTCTGTTAAAACAGTTTTAAGGGGGCACTCTTTTTTCCCTAAGGAGGGTTTTTAATGAGGCCACCCAATAAAAGAAGAGTTTTCGAAGTATAAGGTGTTTTCAGATAGCATATGTGTTATTTCCAAAAGTTTCGAAGAAAGACCTTGTCATTCGTACATGATTTGAGGCACGAAAAGATATGTCGCGTGTTTTCTAAAGTTTTAAAGTCCTCATCGTTTTTCGGCGATTAGAGGCACCAGTTAAGTTTTAAAGTCCTCATCGTTTTTCGGCGATTAGAGGCACCAGTTAAGTTTTAAAGTCCTCATCGTTTTTCGGCGATTAGAGGCACCAGTTAAGTTTTTAAAGTCCTCATCGTTTTTAGGCGATCGGAGGCATCAGATGGAAGACCTCAACGCCCTCGCGCGTTTTGAGGCAAGTTAAAGACCTCCTCGCCGTTAAGCGAGTGCAGGCGAGAAAGAGAAAAAGTCCTCCGTGTTTCTGGGAGCGAGAAGATGTAACTCCCGGGGCAACGCAGAGGCAAGTTAAAGACCTCCTCGCCGTTGTGCGAGTGCAGGCGAGAAAGAGAAAAAGTCCTCCGTGTTTCTGGGAGCGAGAAGATGTAACTCCCGGGGCAACGCAGAGGCAAGTTAAAGACCTCCTCGCCGTTGTGCGGGCGCAGGCGAGAAAGGTCCTCAGTGCATCCAGGGGGGAGGAGATGTACGCCCTGGGCAAGTTGAGGCACCGGATAAAGTCCTTATCGCCGTTGTGCGAACTAAGGCCCATCAAAGACCTCCTCGCCGTCGAGCGAGTGCAGGCGTGAGAAAGAAAAGGTCCTCAGTGCATCCAGGGGGGAGGAGATGTACACCCTGGGCAAGTTGAGGCACCTGACAAAGCCCTTCTCGCCGTCGAGCGAGTTAAGGCCGTTTAAAGTCCTTCTCGCCGATGAGCGAGTTCAGGCGAGTAAAAGTCCTTCTCGCCGATGAGCGAGTTCAGGCGAGTTAAAAGACCTTCTCGCCTGTGCGCGAGTATAGGCAAGATAAAATCCTTCTCGTCTTGAACGAGTTCAGGTATGGCGAAGAGGGTGGAAGAAGCTTGAAAGGTGGCTAAGGTAGGTTCGAAGAGAACGCCTAGCCAGCCAGTCTTTAGCTCTGAGGTTCAGGGGAGGTAAAGGAAGGTCCCAAAGGGCATTTTTGCCTCAGATAAAGAGATGACTGCCAAAGCCTGAGGCTAAGGAAAGCTGGTGTTGCCAAGAGGTCTAGGTGATCGCGAAAGTTCAAACACGGCGAGAAGGTTGAAAGACTTGTTTGATAAAGCGGGTCAAGTGGGACGTTGTTTGAACCAATGATTGAATCACAGTTCTTTGCTTGGAACTTTTCTTACGATCAGGTTGGTGCCTCAGGGGTACAAGTTGTTTAAAGCGATTATTGCTTAAGTTTGAATCAGCTCGAAGAAGTTACGCCAAAGGTCATGTTTGCAAAATCGCTAAGTTAAGCGTAGCAGAGTTAGGCATACAAAGAAAGTAAAGCGCTCAAGAGAAGTCAGAAGACATATCCAAATTTCGCTATTGAAATAAGTAGCTGTTCAAAATACATGTGCAAGAGTTTTTACAAGATAAATACAAGTGAATTCATAAAGAGGCAGATGGGGTAGAGTTGGTTGAGCCTTCGGCGGGAACGACCTTCCCATCTACTACTTCGTTGTCTAACGACACCATGCTAAGGTCAAGATCAGGGAAGAGGCATGCAAACTGTTCTCGAGCGGCATCAAACCCAGCAACCAGAATCTGAGCAGAGCTTAGCTTAAGTTCTTCAATTTGCTTCTGAAATCCTTCAACCTGCTGCTTAAGCTCCTTGTTCTGCTGCTCCAGCTCTTCGACCTGTTTTTGGAGTTGTTTGTTGGTCTCTTGAGCTTGAAGAAGGTCGTCAGCCACCTTCTTAGATTCTGTTTGAGCCTGGGCCAACTCGGCAACCATCTTCACCTTCTCGTTGTTTGCCTCGGAGAGATCAGCCATGGCGTCGTCTCTTGCTTTCTCTACTTGCCCAAGCAGCTTCTCACGGTCGATCGACCTTTGCTCCAGCTTCTGTACCTTATCGGCGTTGGCTTGAATTTGAGCCTCCAGGTTGCTCGCCTTGGTACGCAGAGGCACGATTCTGCTTTCAAGTTCGACCTTTTCTTGGGCAAGTTCGTGGACTTTGCGGCGAAGGTCGACAGCTTCCTTGCGCGCAAGCCTAAGCTCGGTGTTTAGGGCATCCTCCACTCGAGAATGTTCCATTTCCGCGAGCGTTAGGCTGAATGACACCTTCTCCACCTCGACCTTCATTGTGCTGTTCTCAGTCTTGAGGTTGTAGATGTCATCCTGTAGCCGCCTGGTGGAGCTCTCCACAACTCTCGTTATGATTGATGGGATATCCTCTGCAATGGTTTTGAGCTTAGCAGTCAGAGGTTCCCACATCCTCGTCACCTCGAGGGAAAGATTTGCAGCTTGGAGAGGCGCCAGGGGGGCTTGTTGAGGGTTCTCGTCGCCGCCTTCCTTAACAATATTTTCGGTGGTTGCTTCTTGGCGCGGCGACGCAATCGGGGACTCGGTGATTAGGATTGGAGAGGCGTGAGCGACCTCATCCCCGATTGGAACGACTCCTGCAGCTGAGGCGTTGGAAGGAGGGCCCCCTCCTGCTGATATATGTGGAGTGGAGGCGCTCGGGGGGTCCTCTAAGAAGTTTGGCTCATGGGCCTCAGTTGCAGGTGGCGCAGTGGCCAATGGGACTGCCTGGACTGGTGGTGAAGGGGCTCGTGGCGTTGGCGATGAGGGAGGAGGGGCAGGTGTTGACGGTGGTGTTGAAGCTGGAAGAGGGGGTGGGGCAGGTAGAGAAGGTGGTGCCACCCTTGTCCTCTTTGTAACGAGGCCATCCTCAGTGACCTCGTCGTCCTCTTCCTCATCCTCTTGGACAACTTGGGGGGCCTTCCGCTTTGGCCTCTTAAGGACCAGTTTCTTTCGTTGGGCGGGCGCCTTAGGCGGTGATCGCCCCTGGATGATGGCCTTCTCGACCGCCGAGTTGGGAACCGTCTGGGAGCCGGTCGCCAACCCGTGGTTGCGGGCGAGCGCCTTTAGATCGGCGAGCATATTCTTACCCAACATGGTGTCTGCATGAAATGAAAGTGCATAAGTTAGCTCAAAGGAGAAAGGGGTAAGTATACAAGACAATAAGACAGCAAAGCAGGCATATGCAGAAAAGATGAAACCAAAGTCTTGTGTGTATTGCACAAGACGCCCAGAAGCAATATCAGAAGCATGTCAAGACAAGGATGTAGCGTCCTAACCTATTTGGAATTCCAACTGGTCCTCAAAGAACTCGAAGGAAATCAGGGTGGGGGTCAAGAATGTTATGTGGGCATCCGCCACCCTCTTCCAGAAGAGACAAAGGTCTCTGTCCAAAGCTCCCATGCTATCAGGACTTCTGGGCCTCCTGAAGCAGCTCTTGGACTCTTTTTTCCCCTTGTCCACCCAGTACAAGGGGAAACCGTCGAGAAGGGAAGGGTCTTTGTCGTTTGCGCGGACCTGGATGAACTTCCCCTTCCAATCCTTATACGACTGCTGGAAGATGGTGAAGATGGATCTCCCAACAATGGCGTTCAGACTGACCCAAAGGCGATCGCCTGGGTGTTTGGCCTCAAACAGAAATAAAAATACGTCCACTGACGCAGGCAACCCCAGGTGGGCGCACGTTACCTCAAAAGCTCGGACGAACGCCCAGGTGTTGGGGTGAAGCTGAGCGGCAGCGATATTGAGCTCGGTTAAGAGTTCCCTCTCAAATCGAGTGAGAGGGAACCTGAGTTTAACTTTCTTGAAGAGAGTGGTGTAGACGAAGCAGAAGGGCCCGTCGGCGCTCACTTTATCATCTACGCACACTGGCAGAGTGGCTGGGCAAGGGAGCACCATCATTCTCTCATCGTGCTCCTTGTGGAATGATTGGTGGGCCTCGTCCCCATTGGTCAATCGCAGAACCGCTCTCGCGGTGTTCACCGACGACGTTTCCTTTAAGAGGGTTGAGTTAGCCCATGAGTATAATGTCTTGAAGTCTGGCAGTGGGGTGGGGGCTCCTCCAGCGTTTGGTGGAGTCGCCTGGGCCAGAGTGGTTTGAGAAGACGCGGGCCTCACAGCCTGCGATGAGGGAGCACCACGAACTTGCGAAGAGTCGTGTGCTTGTGAAGGGGGGTTTCGCGCTGACGGAGGGGGGTTCGGGGTGATCTTCGTGCGAGTCATGGTAGCAACTGCAAACGAAGGAGGAAGGAAAAATGATCAGGAGGGTTACGAAGGCTGACTCAATCATGAATGGAAGGTGAAAGACGAACGAATGTGAGTTCGTTGCGACAATCGGCAAAGCCCTAAGTCACGCAGAAGGAGAAATGGAAAAACAGCCCACAACGTATGCACCAGACAGTTATAAGATGATGCAAATCGGTGAAAATGCAAGAAAACCCAGCAGATAAAGGAAAGTAGTTACCTTTCGATGATCGGGAGAATGTTAAGGGGAGTTGGTGATCTAGATCGTCGAGGAACGTCGAGAGCTTTCGCAGAAGAGAAGGAGAGTGTATGCAAGTGCGAAGAAAGTGATGGAACAGTAGGAGCGTAAGGGGTTTAGGGGTTTTCGAACGGTTTTGGGAAGCGCTAACGGCAGATGAAGATGGCCGTTGATGAGAGCCACGTGTCGAAAGATGCGTGAAGAGTTTGGTGGAGCGTCAGAGCAGCAGAAAGTACTACCGCTTGGAATTCTGCGCCCATGCCACGTAGACCGGTGTTAACGAAGGCTTTTTCAGTCTTTTCGCTAGACAAGTCTTCGCTTAAGACTGGGGGGCTTGTGTACCGCCCTGGTGGTCGGATGCGATGACGTGGCATCCTGTTACAGTGTAGGCGTGTTGACAAGGCGCCAGGTTGGCAGTTGAGAAGGAAGTCAGGAGGCACGTGTAGTCGCCCATAGTTAAGTTGGCATGTTCCGATCTCTAGCTTACCAGAATAGGCGATCGCCAGGTTGAGGACGAAGTCGCCAGATGCAGACTCAGGCGACCAGACAGTCGGAGATCGCCAGAACAAACACATCGCCGAAGTTAAAGGAGAAGCAGATTATGAAGGCGGCCGGCGAGACCACAGGGAAGGTGTATGAAGGCCCTACCTCGCCAGTTTCAGTAGAGATCGCACTCCTGAGTTAGCTATGCACTGGGCAGTACCATGCATAGGTAACTTAGCCAAAATGAGAGTAGAAGCAGCGCCAAGTCAGTGAGCCTCCAGATGATGGCACGTGTACGGTTGGATGCAGGCCACGTGTCCAAGCCTGTAACTGCCAGGAGAGAGAAAACCACCAGGTATATAAGAGTTCCTAACAGATTTCCTAAGGTACGCGCGTTCAGTTCATACACTTTACGCTTGCGAGTGACAGAGCTGTTTGTGAGAGAGATTTGCACGGTTCCAGTTCTTAGTATTTGGTGATACCGTCACTGACTTGAGCGTCGGAGTGCGATCGGCCGCAGCGACGCCGTATCGTTTCTTTGCAGGTTCTTGAGATAGATCCAGAGGAGGAACGTAGGTGAGAAGCGGTGCGCACGTCGATCCTTTGACGAGGCATTCTCCAGCGCTCCGGTCAACAGGCAGGATCAGAAATTAAATTGATTTCTTCACAATGCTGTCAGGCTCAAAACAATCGGTTGTTTTGAAGAAACAATCGGTTGCTTGTATGCAGCAGTTAAAACTGATTTTGAATTTTAACCATAAGCAGAAAGAGTTCAAAGCAGATGAAGTTAAGCATTTTAAAGAAGATGTACCGTCCCGCCCCCCGGCGTTGACTAAAGTCAAAGTCAAAGATACGGTGGGACCCATTGAGGGGCCCAAGGAAGGAGGATTAGGCGTCGCCAAGAGGAAGAGGCGTCACCAAGAAGAAGAGGCGTCGCCAGTACAAGACGTTGATGGCGTCGCCAGTATAAGACGCTGATGGCGTCGCCCCCTGATGCCCATGGGTAGAGAAGACTGTGGAGGAGGGCGAAATCACCAAAAACCAAGTTAGAGGGGGGAGAAAGATGGCTTCAAGGCCATAGTTCCAATGCCAATGGGGAGCACACCGACTCGTGAAGCCCACGCCACCCTAGGGTGCTCCCTGGGATAGATACGACCCAAGAGAGGGTCATGCCCAGGGATGAACCAGGGGTGTGGTACGAGAGGAAGATAGGTACACTCCCAAGGTAAGTGATTGAAACCTGGGGAGCATGAGTTGGTACCCAGAATGTCACCCCCTGCGCCAGCGGCACTTCGAGAAGGAGGGAACTCACGCGACGAAATGTCCCTAAGATTGGGATACAGCGCCGCGAGGTCCCTCCACACGTGATAGTAATCAAGTTAGAGAAAGAGCGTAAGTCAACGAGAAGTTAGCAGAGAAAGTAAATAAGGAAACGTTAAATGTTTCCCCATCAGGTATGTTTTTCAGTTAATGCTTTAAAGCGCTTTAAATGCCCCCGTTAAAGGTTTTAAGGAAACGTGTTAAATGCGCCTTAAAGCGCTTTAAATGCACTTTAAGGCGTGTTTAATGCAGGGTGGCGTTAAAAGGGTTTTTGAGCGTTTGAAGTAGGAGGATCGGACTTTTGGCAAATTTTCTCCAGAACGCACTCTAGTTGCTTGCTCGAGCCTTGAGGTTACGCACAAGGGACTAGAGAAGGATCGTTTGCCAAAACCAAAAACAGCACACAATACACAGTTCATTTCCACCTTCAGAGTGCCTTACACGGTGCTTCGATACGAAGGTGCAGAGTTTTGGTGTTTCTCGTTGGCTGACTTGAGCGTCAGAGTGCAAACGGTCGCTAGGGCGCCCATTTGTCCACTTCTTTGCAGGGGCTCACAGGTTACCAGAAGGAATGTGTCCCTAGCTGACGGGCAAGGTCGCACAGAAAGACGTACCCAGGTCAACCGGCCGGAACAGAAGATATTTAAACATGAAAAAGAACTTTAAAACAAAAATTAAGAAGAAAGATAAGGAATGTCTCATCCTTTGTGTTGTTCTTTCAATGAGCCATGTGCTTTGAGATCAAGAAGTTTTAATTTGACTGTTGAGGGTTTGTGGACAGATATATAACATTGATTCAGCTTCGATGTTAGTCTGTTCCTTCCAAGAACTTGATCAGATGACTCAGTCCTTCACACTTCTTTAGATTTCCTACACAAGCATGAGTTCAAGCAACAAGATATGGTCCCTTCACAAATGTGAGTCCAATAGGTTTCTTTTTCTCATTTGGAACCTCACATCCTTTAGGAATCCATTTCATGTAGCCTCTAGGAACAGAGAACTTTCTTCTTTTGCAGAATCTAACCGAATGGCCCTTCTTCATGCAATAGAAGCATGTAACAACCGATTGTTTCGATTTAACAATCGGTTGTTTTACTGGCTTTCTTAAAATTTTTTTTGAAAACTTATCTTGTTGGTTCTGTGGATTGAAACCTAAACCAGCCTTTCCAAAAACACAACTTTGAGATGCCAAGACATTCTCAAAGTTAGATTTCCCTTTTGAAAGCTTGTCCACAATGTCAACAAGATAATGAACCTTTTTCTCAAGATTTTCACAATTTTTTCAAATGAGAGTGTCACACTTGCAAGAGGTTTTTTTGAAATGATTTTCCAGGTTTTTGAAATCATCTTTTGATTTTTCAATCTCATCTTCAAGTGATTTTACTCTCTTTTCCAGCCAGCTGTTAAGATCTTTCAATCGGTTGTTTGAAAGAACCAATCGATTAGCTTCATCACGAGTTTCTAGAAAAGCTTAAAGCAATTCACTATAATTTTGTTCATTTAAGGAAGCACGTGAACGTACCTCACTTGAGCTACAAGATTCATCATCTTCTTCAGCAATCAAGCAGATGTTAGCTTTCTCATCTTCACTTGATGAAGAACTTGATGATGATACCTCATTTTCATCCCAAGCTATGTAGACTCTCTTTGTTTTCCCTTTCTTGTCTTTGTGGCTAGACTTCTTCTCCTTGCTTTTGTTTGAGAAATCTGCCTTTATGTGACCTTGCTCACCACAGCCAAAACAAGTATAGTTATTTGAATTAAAATCATTTGATTTCTTGTTTCCATACCTATCTTTGTTGTTGTCCTTGTTATGGTTCCTCTTCAAGAATTTGCTAAACTTTCTTGACAGCAAGCTAAGGTTTTCCTCATCACTTTCATCACTGGATTCTTGTTTGCCTTTGTGCTTGGAAGTTTTAAGGCTATGCTCCTTACGTGCTTGTCTTCGCTTTCTTGAACATTGAGTCGATTCATCTCTAACTCATGTTCCCTAAGCTTTCCAAACAAAGAAGCCATACTCAAGGATGTTAGATCTTTAGATTCGGAAATAGTAGTTACCTTCCGTTGCCATGCTCTATCAAGACATTTCAACGTCTTGATGTTTAGCTCTTCCTTTTCAAAGGTCTTGTCAAGGCTCATGAGATGATTGATGATGTGCTTGAATCTTTTCTGCACCTCAGCAATTGTTTCACCTTTGAGCATTCTGAACATCTCATACTCTTGGATTAGAGTATGCTTCCTAGCTCTCTTTACCTCATTTGTACCTTCATGAATTACTTCCAAGGTGTCCCACATTTCTTTTGATGATTTGCATTGAGAGACCCTGAAAAACTCATCTGAATTTAAAGCAGAGGTTATTATATTTTTGGCAATGCAATCGAATTTGGCCTTCTTACTTTCTGAATCAGTCCATTGAGACCAAAGCTTTTCAATGACAGATCCATCTTTTCAAACTTTGGGACAAAAGGACTGATCCGATCGGTCATTGGTAGTCGATGACGTCAGCAGCAGATAACCACGTGGACCACTCGCAGGGTGACACGTGGATCAGGTGGCAGAGAAATCAGGGAGGAGATCACCCAGAACGGTGATCGGTGGTCAGTAACCGAGTGGCCACTGACAGATCAGTTCCAAGATAAACACCCGGGGGGAGAACGCGAGAAGCAATAGAGCACCGATCAGTCATCGGGTGCATGGTCATCGGGGTTTCGTGTTACACGCAGTTAAACTGGGACTAAGATTCCCAGCGAGAGCGTTACGCATGGACCTCGCATGATCATATCTCAGAGAAAGAGGAGCTGCTCGCCGGTAGAATCGTGCACGAGAGTGGCCCGAGGGAGTTAGTAAACCGGTCAGTGATTGGTGACTCTCTTAACCCATTACGTGCATGACATCGTGAAGGGGAAATCGTTTATGCAGAGAGCAATGCTTGGTGAGTGTGCCTAGTCCAGCCACACCTGGCGTTCTCCTGGGAGTGTGCGATTCACCCAGATGGAAGAAACGCGCTAAGTTACTCCGCAAGGGAATAACTTAGGCGCACAAAGAGATGCGCTAGAGCCCTTCAGGTAGTGGCACGTGTACGGTTAGATGTGAGTTGCATGCCTCCACGTGTCACCATCTGAGAGAGGCGCGGCCAAGATAAAAGTGCACTCTACGTCGTGAAAGGTACACACACCCACGTTTTTACTCATTGTGGTACGTTTTCGCACAATAGCGTAACAGAATTCTGACACACGCAGAGGATAGCGTAACAGAATTCTGTTAGGCACAGACACAGAGAGAGAGGAAAAAGAGAATCAGAGAGAGATTCAGTGACATTTTTTGGTGGTTCTGTGACCTAACTTGAGCGTCGGAGTGCAAACGGCCACTAGAGGCGCCGTCTGTGTTTTTTGCAGGTTGCGTTTGAAGTTCCCGGAGAAGGTTCTAAGAGCATTCTTGCGGATAGCACAGTTGCATAGGCGGGGTAAGGAAGTGACAAAGCAATTCCTCCACGCTTGAGTTGGCGACAGGATCAAGGACCATTTTCAGTTGCATCCCAAATTCCTTTGTCAAGTGATTGCATAAAGATTTTCATTCTCACTTTCGAAAATTGGTAGTTCAAACCACAAAACAGAGGTGGTCTATTGATTGAAGCACCTTCCCCAAAAGGTAGTCTATCAGCCATTTAAAAAACAGTTTTAGGATCTACTTGAATAACATTCAAGAACCAAGCTCTGATACTAATTGTTAGAATGGATGGCTTTAAAGTAGAGGGGGGAGAATGGTTTAAAGAGGCATTTCAAAAACTTTTAAGTCATGAATGAAATTATCTCAAGAAACAGTTGATAAGGAATCTAGTTTGCCAAATCACAAAGCTAAAAGCACAACACCAGAAAAACAATCGGTTGTTTATACCAGTATACAAATATCAAAAATGAATTTAAAGAGTTAAGGGAGAGAGAGAATGCACATAGAGATTTGTACCGCCCTGGTAGTCGGAAGTGATGACGTGGCATCAAGCTATTGTATAGGCGTGTTGATGGGACACCTGGCTGGCAGAAGGGAAGGAAGTCGGGGGGCTCGTGTAGTCGCCAGTTATTAAGTTGGCGTGCTCCGATCTCCAGCACACCGGTACCGGCGGTCATCGGGTTGAAGATGAAGTCGCCAGATGTGAACCCAGGCGACCAAGTGATTAGAGATTGCCGAAACAAGGACATCGCCAAAGATGAAGGCAGATGGTCATTTCCCAGCTGGCCAGAGGATGAAGCTCGAGAGATAGTACACTTGAACATACACGGTGAAGCAGGTAGGGCAGATCATAAAGGCGGCCGGCGAGACCACAGGGAAGGTGTGTACGAAGGCACCCGAACTCGCCACCCAGAAGAGATCACGCTCCAAGGCAACTATGCACTGAGTATACCATGCATAAGTAACTTAGCCAAAGAAGAGTCAGAAGTAGCGCCCAAGTCAAGGATGCTCCAGATGATGGCACGTGTACAGCTGGATGCGAGCCACGTGTCCAGATGTGTAACTGCCAGGAGAGAGAAAGTATCCAGGTATATAAGAGTTTCCAACGAACTTCTGAGGTACGCACGCGTTTAGATTACTTCTTTACAACTGCGAGAGCGAGAGTAAACTGAGAGAGAACTGGTCACGGTTCCTTAGAGTTCTTGAGTTTTACTCTTAAGTAATTGGTGGTTCAGTCGCTGACTTGGGTGTCAGAGCGTGATCGGCCGCAGCGGCGCCGTTTCGTCTTTTGCAGGTTCTTGAGGTGGATTGCGGTGAAGGACGGAGGCTAACACGGCACAGAAGTCGATCCAAGTTTGACGAGGCAAAGCTCCAGCGTTTCGGTCAACAGGCAGGATCAAGATTTATACTGGTTTACTCTAAACCCAGAGCTACATCCAGTCTTCTCAGAAACCACTGAGGAATTCCACTAAGCAATCAAACCTAGATCACTTACAACACGACCAAGAAAGTGACCTTGATCCCCTCAAGACACACACTTCTCTTGGCCAACACACCAACACTAAGAATGTTGATCTTGATCCCCTCAAGAACACACAACACTTCTCAGCAAACACATAGGAGAAACTTGTTCAAGGGATACAAGGATAACACTTGTTAAAGAAGCAAATCTGAAATCAATACAAGCAGAAATCCTATCTCACACTCTTTGATCAATCTCAATCTCTAAGCAATCTCAACTCTTTGAAAATCATAATCTTGTTAAAACTTCAAAACTGTTTTACTGTTTTATATCAAAGATTGTTGTTTGTTATCAAATCTTAACAAACTATTAATTGCCTTTAAGGATTGGTCAAAGCATTAAAGACTGGAGCGTAGTCAGTTAGAATCATTTAAAGCCCAGTCTAAACAAAAACCATTTTTCTGTTATGGTACCAAAACAAACAATCGGTTGTTTCTTCGAATCAATCGGTTGTTTTGGTTTTAACAGCTCATCCATTTGAAAAACAATTTTCAATCTTTTCTCAAAACACCTAAGTATAAAACAATCGATTGTTTCGACAAAACAATCCATTGTTTCGACAAAACAATCCATTGTTTCGACAAAACAATCGGTTGTTTTTCACTTAGTTTGAAAAAACTTTTTTTTTAAAAAGATTGAGAATGCCTATGCTTTGGATTCAATCAAGAGTGGATTACAAAACAATCTACCCCAGATCCTATCTAAGACAGCTTAGCAACAGCAAGCACAACCAAGCCTTCAACATCCTTCAAAGGGTTTGGATTCTTCAAAGCTTGAACACCACTTGGTTCAACAAAATGTGCCATTTTGCTAAAACGGTCCACAACCACAAAAATGGAGTCAAAACCTCTTGCAGTCCTAGGGAGTCCTTTAATAAAATCAATGTTAATGTCTTCCCAGGAGCACTTACAATAGGTAAAGGAGTATAGAGTCCATGAGGCATTGTTTTAGATTTAGCTTTTAAACATGAAATGCATCTAAAACAATGTCTTCGAACATCTTGTCTCATATGAAAGTGCTTGAACATCTTGTGCTATTTTTTCCAAAAGAGATTTGATAGATGTTCCCTCACTTTCATTAGAATGAAGAGAATGAGAAGACATGGTTAAAGCTTTGTGTTATAAGTATTTTACCCAAAAAAAAGTTGAGGAGAGTAATGAAGGTAGCTTTCAATGAAAGAGAGGTGGATCACTAGGATCTCTTAAGTACCAAGTCTTTCAATGCCAAAATCTATCCCTAAAAAATTTTCACAAACCTTTTTCTAACTAATTTACTTAGATCACAATTAGGAATGAAAAACACAATTTTATGCAAAAACAATGTAAAATAATTAAACAAAACAAAGCAAGTAAACAATGCAAAACAATTAGTTAAACAAAATTAAAATCTACTAACCAGAAAGCTTTAAAACTAGGTGTATCCTAAGGTGAGGCTTCTAGACACTTAGAGCCATTGAAGACACACTCACCGTCTAATACGTAATTATTCCACTAATTAATCAAAGTGAATGCAATTACAATTCAAAAGAAATACAATAGAAATTGAATTACAAAAGTAAAATTTAGAATTCCTATTCTATGCACTTCTTTTGCTTTTGGTACTCCTTCTTGTTGTGACTCTTTCCATTGGCACCCACTCTTTGTATGTTTTTGTAAACTCACTTGCTGCAACACCCTTGCTCAACCTCTCAAGTTTAGTCAATTTAAATCTTCAAAAAAGTACCTACTAAGTAGTAATGGACTCATCACAAAGGTTAATTCCAAACTTAACCAAGGACCACTTTGAAAAACTTTCACCAACAATAGAGGTCAACAAATTTAAAGCAAAGAAACAATTCAATTTGAAATAGGACAACAACAAAGGGAGTAATTTGTATGACACAACTTGAAAGAGTATTGAATAAATTTGACAAGCAATCAAAACTATTGAACCTAAGCAATGACATTAGAATTGATTAATAAAACCAAAACAGTACTGCTGGAATTTTTGTGGCACAAAATGCGTGACTTCAAATATTTATGCTGAGTTGTATATTTTGGATTTTAATTTGAAATTTAAATCACAAGCAGTTCAAGATCTTAAAAAAAATTTGGCGTTGGAATCACACCAAAACAATACACCAATTAATTGAGATAAATTTTTCAAATCTGTTGCCAAATTAGCATTTCTGTTCGTGCCAGAATGCACACTTTTTTCATTTGATTTATCATTTTTTTTCTATTTTTAATTTTGACTTACTTTTTTTTTCTTTTTTTTTATAACACATCAACCTTTTTAGATCCAAAATTTCACAATTTTTCTCCAACGAACGTTAACACATCAACGAACAATTTGATAAGCAAAAACAGTCAGCACAAAATTAAAAACAGAGGAATCCTAATTCTGGAATTAAAAACAGTTTGAAGAAACTTCAAAAACACAATGGAATTGATGTATAAGAATCTATATGGTTCTAACACACAAATATGAACTCAAATCTAAAAGAAAAAATGTACTGAAGGATCAAACAATTCAGATTAAAAACTAGACTAAAAAAAATCAAGAAACCAAATCAATCAAGAAAAGTACTACTAGGATTTGATGACTGTTCCGTCCGGTTGACCTGGGACGTCTTCGTGCGCGGCCTCAACCGTCAGCTAGGGACTCCTTCCCACTGGTTACCTGTGAAATCCTGCAAAGAAGGACAAAAGGGCGCCCTAGCGGCCGTTTGCACTCCGACGCTCAAGTCAGCCAGCAAGAAACACCAAAAACTATGCACCTCCGTATCGGAGCACCGCGTATGGCACTCTGAAGGTGGTAAAAAAGAAACTGTGTCTAGTGTATATTTCTCCTTCTAGCAAAAATCTTTCCCTAGTCCCTTGTGCGTAACCTCAAGGCTCGAGCAAGCAACTAGAGAGTTTCTGGGAAATTTGCCAAAAGTTCGAACCCCGTTCCCCACATTCAAAGCGCTATTTAAGCTCTTCACGCATTCAAAGCGCCTTAAAGCGCATTTAATTATAAAAACGCTCAACGCATTTAAGACGTTCGAAACGTTCGGGAGCATTTATAGTACCTTAAACGCTCGAAACGGAAAACTGTATTAAATGACTTTAATTACCTGGTACCTGACTAGATGGTGTTTCTATTCTGACTTGGCTGTCGTACACATTGAGGGCCTCACAGCGCCATGACCCCATCTGGGGACGTTTCTGCCCATCTAGGGACATTTCTACGTGTGGATCCTCCTGTTTGGGAGTGCTACTGCGCAAGGGGTGACTTTTTTGGGTGCCAACTCATGCCCCCAATCATTTAGTCACTCACTTTGAGAGCGTATCTGCCTTCCTCTCGTACCCTGCGCCTGGCTACCCTGGGCGTGACCCTCCCCTTGAGTCATATCTGTCCCAAAGGCGTCTCTGGGGCGGCAGGGGTACTTCACGAGTCAGGCTGCCCTACACTGGTGCTATCACTATGGCCTTGAAGCCACCTTTTCCTTCTCTTTATCACTATTCCCTGGTTATCAGGGGTCTGAGGCCTTCCCACGGCGTCGCCCTCTCCATGGTCTTTCCTACCCATGGGTGTCGAGGAGTGGCGCTGTGGTCACCTTGCTTTTGTGTCATTCCACCTTGGCGACACCCTGCTAGGCGATGCCTTATCTTGGCGATGCTTCCTCTTGGCGACGCTTCCTCTTGGCGACGCCTGCGCTTGGCGTCACCCCACCTGGGCGACGCCTTACGTTGACTTTGACCTCGACGCTGACTTTAACCTTGACTTCATCAACGCCCGGGTATGGGACGGTACACAAGCCCCCCAGTCTTAAGCTGATGACTTGTCTTCAGCGAAAAGACTAAGGCCTCGCCCACGCCATCCACGTGGCACCCGGTGATGTGTCATTCTTTCTGACGTGGCAACCTTGAAAACATTGACGTGACACTCTCTGAACCCTTGGGGTGCTCTTAATGGCTAATTGGACATCCTCTGAGACGGGAAAACAACATTTTTTGGGCCACGCTAAATCGCGTGCCACGTGGTTCATCACGCGGTCATCCTCTTGCGCTCCCCTTGAGCGCCCAATCCCTTGACACGCAGCGCAATCAAACGGTCCCCAATTAACGCCCCTTGAGTTGCACTTGTAACGTTTAAGTTACCCAAACCCCGCGCTTGAAACCACTGTTACATCCACTTTCTCTGCCTTTCCTCACTGTTCATCTTCTTTAAATTTCTTCTCTCGCGACCCTTGCTCTTTCGTGCTTCCGCTCTCCACACCCTTCGATCCCCAAAGGTACGGTTTTTCCTCTCCTTGACGATTCCCTTTACTGCATGAACTGCCTGGGACTGTTTATGTTACTGCATTTTTTTGGATGTCGTTCTTGTGCTTCTTCGTTCCTCTCGTTCCTCTTTTCTCTCGTGTGGGTAGGGTTCACCTAGGATTCCTCCATTTTTTCCCCTTTTCTCCTCCAAACCCTTTTTCTATGAATCCTTTCTTTTTCTCTTTTGCTCTTCAGCTCTTGCATCAATGGCGAAAACTAAGACCAATGCGCCTCCTCCGCTCCCTAGGTCTTACTATAAAGATGAGTATGACTGGGCCCCCGACGATCTCCTCGACGAATGCTCCACCCTAAACTCCGTTGATGACGTGGAGGCCCACAGGGGGGACCCCGCGCTTTACAACTTCAACGCTTTCCATAAAACTCATGACTCCCACGTCTTGGTATGCCGGGTGAAACCCGAGGTACCCGTTTGTGGGGACTCAAGGGACACTGGAGGAAACCCCTTCTTCTTCCTTTACCAAATGGTACTCAAAAGAGTGGGCCTGCGTCTACCTCTCACTCCCTTCGAGAGGGAGCTGCTCACCGAGATCAACACCGCCCCCGCCCAGCTCCACCCCAACAACTGGGCTTTCGTAAGGGGGTTTCAAATTCTTCCGTGGACGTTTTTCTTCATTTTTTCAAGGTAAAGAAACAAGGGAAGAGCCTATGGATGAGCTTCTCTGGCGTCACCGGGCGCATCATCCTCACGCTCTTCCAAAATTCGTTCAAAGGGTGGAAAGGGAAGTTTTTCAAAGTACGTGCAACCAAGCACGATCCTACCGCCCTAGACGGCTTTCCTCTATACTGGACGGACAAGCCCATAACAATGAAGGCCCTGGCTTTGAATCAACTTGCTCCCGCTGATCGGGACGTGTGCAAAGCCTTGGCGGGGCTTGGGGTAGTCTTTGATACTACCAAGCTGATCGCCAATGAGTTCAACGCCCACGAACTCTCCACTTACTTCGGTATCTGCCCCTGCTTGTTTATACTGCATGAGCTGTCATGGTTATACGAACTCGCTTGCTCCACTTGAAACCCTATGGTTATCTGCATGCGTTTAGCTATAAATACTCCCATTCTGCTATATTTGAATTGGTCTTTGCTCTGTACCATTGGCCATGGTGTCGACTCCTGCCCCAGCACGCCCCAACAAAGGGAAGAGGGTGCTGGTGGTAGATTCTGACAGTGAAGATTCGGGCGTCACCTTGGTTTCCAGTAAGAGGAGGGCTACGGGTGTCCCTGTCTTGACAGTCGCGTCTCCCGGTGGTGGGAGTTCTCTCAGGGACAATCCTCCAAGTGCCACATCAACTCCACCTCCACCAGCCCACGAGGAACGAGAGGAAAGGATTGATTCGGTTCCCCCGCCCTCGCCGTTACCGCTTCGTGACGCAGCTGAGGCCTCTGGCTCTGCCCCTCCTGCATCAGTTCCAGCTTCGACTTCTCGCAAGCCCCGAATTCCTCGCCCCATCCATAGGGAGTTGACGTAGGGTTTCACTGAAGGAATGTCGCCAACTGATCCTCACAAGGGGGGAGGCATGCCTTATTATATGGCGGCATTCCTGGCGGTGGCACTCAAGTGGCGCACCCAGGCCCGAAGCGCTATCAAGGGGAGGGAGGCTCTCTGCAAACTGAGACAAGAAGTGGGAGCGTTGAAGGAGGAGAAACAAAACTGGGGGCTCAAAGAGGAAGCTTCCCAATCCTCGCTAAAACTGGCCCACGAGGGCAGGGATAGGGCCGAGGCGTACACGCGCGAACTTGAACAGGCGCATGTCGATCAGCTGGCCCAGCTCACTTCCTACCAAATCCAAAGCATTGGCCTCCAAGAGGCGGCTCTTGCCTCCGAAGTACAACGGAAAAAATTTGAAGAACTGGACGCTGCTTGGAGGCAGAAGTTAAGCGAGAGAGAAAATGCCTTGGCTGCGAAGGTCGAAGCCTTGAGCCTTCTCCAAGCCGAGGCTAACAAGCTCCGCGTGGAGAAGGAATTCCTGGAGAAACAGTTGACATCCAAGGACTCTAGGGTTGCGGAACTAGAAGGGGAGGTCCAAGGACTGATTGGGGAGATGGCGGGCGCGTTTGAAGTGGGCTTCCAAGAGGCTCTAACTCAGGCATCCTGCGAGAACCCTGGCATCAATATTTCAAACTGCGACCCCACACACCATGTCGTCGACGGAAAGGTCATGCCCTTCGACTTGGATGACTGAGCCGCCGTCTCTCACCCGCCTCCTTTACCTTTCGAGCTTTATAGTTATTTTTGCCACTCTGTAATAAACTTGTAACTCCTTTGCACTTTTGTCGGTACTTTGGATTTTGCACAACAAATTCGTGCCTTTGCGTTATCAAATTCCGTCTGTATGATTTTACCTTCCTTTCTCGTTTCCACGTGCTCCGATTGCTTTGCTCCCTATGGCGTTCCTTCGTAGCTTGTTCCGCCTTCATATCTATGAGGCCTCTGCCTCATGAAGGCGTCAGTGGCTTTGCCGTTACTGTAACGCAAAAGTTGAGGCATACTCCAGGCCCCAAACGTTCGGGATAAGGCCACACATCAATGCCCACGCCCACGGAGAGGCTTGCCTAACGGCACCGTATCGTCCGTGGGGTGTCTCAAACACCTAAGCGGCCTGTCCCCTGATTCTCGGTGCCCGGCGCCCACGCCTGAGGAGAGGCCTGCTACCGCAACGCCGTATCGTCCTCAGGGTGTCTAAAAACGCCAGTCGCTGGGAAAGCTCAAGGCCCTCCAGGGGTTGTTCCTTCCACGGTCTTTCCTCCCCATGGGTATCGGGGAACGACCCCGCCAGCAATTCACTCAGCATTTGGCGATCTCGCCTCCCTCCGCAGTCTTTCCTACCTGCGGGTATCGGGGAGGCGACGCCGCTAGTGATTAGCTTTGACTCCTTCGATTTCATGGCCTCCACAGTCTTTCATACCTGTGGGTATCGGGGAGGTGAAGCTGCTGATACTTGTATTGACGACGCCTTTAAACGTTTCACAATGGTAATACCTTCTACTTTGGCTACGCTTTCTCTTGGTGACGCCCTCTCTCTTGGCGACGCCACCTCTCTCGGCGACGCCCTCTTGTATTGGCGACGCCCTCGATGTCTCATGG
The DNA here is from genome assembly GCF_051622355.1 of Phaseolus vulgaris. Lineage (NCBI taxonomy): Eukaryota > Viridiplantae > Streptophyta > Magnoliopsida > Fabales > Fabaceae > Phaseolus > Phaseolus vulgaris. Next base: position 33,545,333 of record NC_143505.1, on the reverse strand, counting down.
TGGCAACGCCATCTGCACCTTCCACTAGCGACGTTCGGGGCGGCTAAACCGTCGACTTTACTTCGACGTCGGCTCTGACTTTGGCTCAGGTCGACGCCCGGGGTGGCGAGGGACCCTAGGTCTCGCCTGTGCCGTCCACGTGGCGCTTTTCGTATGGCTGATGGGACGTTCCCCCACTTGACTAGGTTCTGACACCTCCTGAGTCTCTGACCCATTCTCGACGGCGTGTCGTACCCCTGAGCATTCTGTCGATATGACGTTTTCTGAGTGTTAACCAGTGGTGCCAGGGCCATCCTCTCATTCTCTGCCACGTGGCTTAGTCGCATAGTTTACCCATTCGCGTCGTTTGGCGCTCTAACCGTAATATTTAATTCATCAAAATCTTGAAACTGCCTTCATCATCTCTGTGCTTTCGCAACATACTTACACCATCTTCCTCCTCTCAAAGAGTCACTCTGGTGTCTTCTCTAACCAACGTATTACCCCGCCTTTCCAGCGAACCATCCTCTTTCGACCCTCCAACTCTCTTTCCGACACTATTCCGTCATGTCTTCTCACATTCCTTCCCCGGGGTTAACCATAAAGATCTGTATCCCTGGGCTTCAAGCGAGCTTCTGGACGAGTGCTCGTGCCTTCTTTCCACCCTGGCCATCAGGAAACACAAAGGAGAGTCGTGCTCTTATAATCACCGTGCCTTCGCGAGGAGGCATGACGATGACATCACCGTGCTCCCTTGCACCCTGGGGGAGCCGGTGTGTGGGGACGAACGCGCCAACGACGGGATTCCTTTTTTTTACTTCTATCAGGTGGTGTTCCAGAGCGTTGGCATACGTCTGCCCTTCTCCAGGTTCGAGAGGGAACTTCTGACGAAGATCAACGCTGCGCCAGCCCAACTGTACCCCAACAGCTGGGCTTTTGTTAAGGCCTTTGACGTACTGTTCGGGTTCTTGGGGTGTGCACCCTCGGTTGATATCTTTCTTCACTTTTTCGAGGTGAAACGTCAAAGGAACAACCTCTGGGTGACCCTCAGCAACGTTCCTGGTAGGGTTCTCCTGACTCCTTTCCAAAGCTCCTTCACGGGGTGGAAGGGTAGGTTTTTCAAGATCTGTTGTTCTGATATCGTGCCTTCCGCCCTAGATGGGTTCCCGCTGTACTGGGTGAGGGAGGCATGAGCCCTCAAGTCCAAACCCTTCAAGAAACTAAGCCCGAACGACCAGGTTGCGTGTCGGATTCTGGCTGAGGCGGGAGTTTTGACTCCGCCACCCTGATCAGTTTGGAGTTCAACGCCGGAACCCTAGAGAAGTACATATGTACGAGTGGCTATCTCAAAAACTTCTGCTTTTTACCTTCATTAGATCTCTACGTGGTCTAACTCATGGTGCCCTTACTACTCTTGTTTCCCTTGGTGCAGGTTCAAAGATAAACCCCCAGCGGAGGTCACAGCTCACCCAGGTGTTGAGGGCTGAGACTGAAGCGTCGTCTTCCCTGCCAAGGTCTGAAGGGCACTGAAGAGTGGTTCGTTTGTATTTTTTCTTTTTTCTGTACGAGCACTGGGCCTGTAATGTCTGCCATATTCACCTTGCTCCCGTTCCTTTCGAGCATACATGTAAATTTGACTCCACCGTACCATGCTTGATTTCTTTAACGCTGTTTTACATTTGCACACGCTTCATGCACTGCGCGTTTTTCCTCTGTCACCTTTCTTGGCGGCGCTCTGCGCTTCTTGGCGACGCTTTCTCTTGGCGACGCCTTCTTTCTTGGCGACGCGTATGCTTGGCGATGTCTGTCGTCACTTCGAAAGGGAAAAAGATAAAGATTGAAACCAAGATAAAGGTTTTTCCTCGAACTTCTTTTCCTTTTTTATTTGGGTGACCTCGTTAAAAAACCCCCGAGAGGGAAAAAGAGTGTCCCCTTCAACTAAATTGTTACATGGCTGCTTACATAAGTCAACTAAAATAAAATTTTAAGTTGGCTGCATTCCAACTGCGTGGGATGGGACCCCCCTCCAATGTCTCTAGGTTGTACGAACCGTTGCCCTTAGCTTCGGTAATTCTGAAGGGTCCGGTCCACTTGGGAGACAGCTTATTCTCCACCTCGTATGGATGAGCCTTCCTCATAACTAGGTCGCCAATCTAAAACTGTCGTGGCTTTACCTTAGAGCTATAATGTCGCTATACCCTTCTCTTTACTGCTTCAGCCTTTATTCTGGCTTCCTCCCTGGCTTCGTCCAGTAGGTTCAGGTTCACCCTCCTTTCTTCGTTGGATTCTTCCGCCACGAAATTTTGGAAACGTGGTGAGCTTTCGTGAATCTCAACTGGGATCATCGCGTCCGACCCATACGCTAAGCTGAAAGGCGTCTCCATGGTGGAAGATTGGGGCGTGGTGTGGTATGCCCACACGATCCTTGGCACTTCCTCCGCCCACACTCCTTTGGCCTTTTCTAGCCTTCTCTTTAGCCCCCTCAGCAAAACTCTGTTTGCTGACTCTACCTGCCCATTAGTCTGGGGGTGTTCAACTGATGCGAACACCTGCTTGATGCCTACCTCAGCACACAGGTTTCTCAACTGCTGACTGGCGAACTGGGTTCCGTTATCGGATATCAGCCGCCTAGGTACGCCGAAACGGCACACAATATTCTTCCACACAAAGTGTTGGACTTTGTGCACAGTGATCTGGGCCACGGGCTCCGCCTCTATCCACTTGGTGAAGTACTCGATGGCGATGATCAAGTACTTTATCTGCCTTATCGCCAGCGGAAACGGACCTAGGATGTCGATCCCCCAGGTATGGAAAGGCCATGGGCTGTATATGGATCGCAGCTCCTCTGGCGGCGCCTTGTGCCAGTCTGCGTGTTTTTGGCATTGCTTACAACGCTGGGCGTGTCGCACGCAATCTTCCATTACTGTTGGCCAATAAAAACCTGCGCGCACTACCTTAGAAGCTAAGGACCTTCCGCCTACATGGCTCCCACAAATGCCTTCGTGGAGCTCCGTCATTATTCTGGTACACTCGTCGCCGCTTACGCATGTTAAGATAGGGTGAGTGAAACCGTGCCTGAATAACACTCCGTCTACCAGGGTGTACCTAGCAGCATTTCTCTTAACCTTCTTACCTTCTTCAGGCTCCACTGGGAGAACCCCATCTGGTAGGTACCGCCTGTATGGCGTCATCCAGGTGTCTCCTTCGGCTAAAACATGTATCTGCACTCGCCTCCCTCCTTCGGGCGTGTCCGTGTATACGCTAATGTGAGGCGCCTTCAACGTATCCTGAGTCAAGGAACGATGACTCCTTGGCCTTCCTCTCGCGGTGCTTATATGGAGGACATCCACCCTGTTATCCTCTATGAATTTCCTCGGAGCCTTAAGCGTCTCTTGGATTACAGTCCTCTACCTGCCCCCCTTGCCTGAGCTGGCCAGCTTGGCGAGCAGGTCAGCTCTGGCATTCTGTTCCCTTGGGACATGCACCAGCTCAAGAGCATTAAAGGCTCCCTTTAGCGATTCGACGTACCTTAAATATGCCGCCATCTGCGGGTCTTTCGCTTGGAACTCACCCAACACTTGCCCCGTAACCAGTTGAGAGTCACTCTTCACTAATAGGTTCCGCGCGCCCATTTCTTTGGCTAAAAGCATTCCTGCAATCAGGGCTTCATACTCAGCCTGATTATTACTGGCTTTGAAAGCGAAGCGCAAGGCCTGCTCGATCAGTACACCGTCTGGTCCTTGCAAGACTATTCCCGCACCACTTCCTTGCTGGTTGGAAGAGCCATCTACTGAGAGCGACCACTGTGAGCCTGCCTCCACCTCCTGTTCGCCTCCGGGCGAGAGTTCTGCCACGAAATCTGCGTATACCTGCCCTTTGATGGACCCTCTGGGCTCATACTGGATGTCGAATTCTGAAAGCTCCACCGCCCAGCGCACCATCCTTCCAGCTACATCGGGCTTCTGCAGTACCTTCTGTATAGGGAGGTTCATCAGCACTACCACCGTGAAGCTGTGGAAGTAATGACGAAGCCTCCTGGCGGAAAACACCACCGCCAGCGCTGCCTTCTCCAACGCCTGGTACCTCATCTCCGCGCCTTGTAGGGCCTTGCTTACGAAGTAGATAGGCCTTTGAATCTGGTCCTGCTCTTGGACTAACACAGAGCTGATAGCTCGTTCCGTCACCGTGAAGTACAGCCGGAGGGGCACGCCTTCTACAGGTTTGCAGAGGACCGGGGGCGTCGCCAGGTATTCTTTTAGCTTGATGAAAGCCGTTTCGCATTCGTCCGTCCATGCGAAACGACTATTCCTCTTAAGGCACTGGAAATATGGGTGCCCCTTCTCTCCTCCGACAGAAACAAAACCTCGAGAGCGCCGCCATCCGCCCCGTCAGCTGTTGTACTTCTTTTACTGACATCGGGCTACGCATGGCGATGATCGCTGCGCACTTGTCGGGATTCGCTTCTATTCCCCTCTCTGTGAGCATGAAACCTAGGAACCTCCTGGCCTCTACCCCAAAGACACACTTCTCGGGGTTTAGTTTGAGGCGGTACTTGGATATAGTGACGAATAATTCCTCTAGGTCTACCACATGCTGTGCCTTATCCTTCGACGCCACTACCATATCATCCACGTAGGCGTATACATTTCTTCCTAACATGGGTGCTAGAACCTTGTCCATCAGCCTTTGGTAGGTGGCACCCGCATTCTTCAAGCCGAAAGGCATCACCTTGTAACAGTAACTGCTAGTTTCCGTCATGAATGCGGTTTTGCTTTCATCTCTCGGGTGCATTTTAATCTAGTTGTACCCCGAGAACGCATCCAAGAAACTTAGCACCTTGCAGCCGGAGGCGCTATCTACCAACACGTCAATGCTGGGCAGTGGGTACGAGTGCTTCGGGCACGCCTTGTTTAGGTCAGTGAAGTCCACGCACATCCTCCACTTCCCATTCGCCTTCTTTACCAGGACGACGTTGGCTAGCCACTCGGGGTATTGGATTTCCCTGATGTGGCCAGCCCTCAGCAGCTTCTGCGTTTCTTCGCGTACCACCAGCTGCCTCTCTTCATTGAATTTTCTCCTCCTTTGGCGCACGGGGCGGACCGTGGCGTCCATGCTGAGGTGATGACATAAGAAATCAGGGTCGATGTCGGGCATGTCCGAGGCAGACCACGCGAAGGCGTCCAATTGGCGTGAGATCACCTCTGCCACTGCCTCCTGCTCTTCTTGGCTCAGCAGACGACCTAGTTTAAACGTCTTGCCGCCAATGTTCCTATCCACCACGTTAGTCGCTTGTTGGTCCTTGCTGTTATCCTAAATGGGCGTCGCCTCTTCCGCTGGCGCCGTGCGATCGGGACCCTCCCCCATGAGTGTGTCTGCTTCCGGTTGACCTGGGACGTCTTCGTGCGCGGCCTCAACCGTCAGCTAGGGACTCCATCCCACTGGTTACCTGTGAAATCCTGCAAAGAAGGACAAAAGGGCGTCCTAGCGGCCGTTTGCACTCTGACACTCAAGTCAGCCAGCAAGAAACACCAAAAACTATGCACCTCCGTATCGGAGCACCGCGTATGGCACTCTGAAGGTGGTAAAAAGGAAACTGTGTCTAGTGTATATTTCTCCTTCTAGTAAAAATCTTTCCCTAGTCCCTTGTGCGTAACCTCAAGGCTCGAGCAAGCAACTAGAGAGGTTCTGGGAAATTTGCCAAAAGTTCGAACCCCGTTCCCCACATTCAAAGCGCTATTTAAGCTCTTCACGCATTCAAAGCGCCTTAAAGCGCATTTAATTATAAAAACGCTCAGCGCATTTAAGACGTTCGAAACGTTCGGGAGCATTTATAGTACCTTAAACGCTCGAAACGGAAAACTGTATTAAATGAATTTAATTACCTGGTACCTGACTAAATGGTGTTTCTATTCTGACCTGGCTGTCATACACGTTGAGGGCCTCACAGCGCCATGACCCCATCTGGGGACGTTTCTGCCCATCTGGGGACGTTTCTACGTGTGGGTCCTCCTGCTTGGGAGTGCTACTGCGCAAGGGGTGACTTTTTTGGGTGCCAACTCATGCCCCCAATCATCTAGTCACTCACTTTGAGAGCGTATCTACCTTCCTCTCGTACCCTGCGCCTGGCTACCCTGGGCGTGACCCTCTCCTTGAGTCGTATCTGTCCCAAAGGCGTCTCTGGGGCGGCAGGGGTACTTCACGAGTCAGGCTGCCCTACACTGGTGCTATCACTATGGCCTTGAAGCCACCTTTTCCTTCTCTTTATCACTATTCCCTGGTTATCAGTGGTCTGAGGCCTTCCCACGGCGTCGCCCCCTCCATGGTCTTTCCTACCCATGGGTGACGAGGAGTGGCGCTGTGGTCACCTTGCTTTTGTGTCATTCCACCTTGGCGACACCCTGCTAGGCGACGCCTTATCTTGGCGACGCCTTATCTTGGCGATGCTTCCTCTTGGCAACGCTTCCTCTTGGCGACGCCTGCGCTTGGCGTCACCCCACCTGAGCGACGCCTTACGTTGACTTTGACCTCGACGCTGACTTTAACCTTGACTTCGTCAACGCCCGGGTATGGGACGGTACAATGACAATTCTTGGAAACACATGATTTGACCTAACATGTATAGATTCATAAAATCAAAAGACTCTAGAACCAAAAACAGTTTGCACCGATTTAATCACAAAGAAATACTCAAATCCTACAAAAACAAAACAGTTTACCACAACACAAATGAATCCTATATAAAATTTGCAATATAGAAGCTCAACATCAATTTGAACATGATTTGACCGATTAGATTGAACCAAAACAGCATCTAAAACAAAATGAAGACTCAAAACAGAAAGACAATCAAGAACACTTGAAGAACAACACGAAATTGAAATGAACACACAATTAAAAACAAGATAAGGCAGTTATCTCTTGAAGACCATGGCTCGAAATACCAAATGATGGAAAAGTGCCTTCATGCTTGGAGGAATGTTGGTGATCTTTGCGGATGCTTTTTGGAAGTTTACAGACAAGGCCCTCCTAGGAGGTGTGGTGGCCTTGGAGGTGCATGCTAGGTATGGAATGAGAGTGGTTAGGCCATCTCTCTTTGGTATAGTGAGAATTGAAGATCAATAGTCTAACCTTGGGAGGTTTTTAACAAGTAGTGATATTGGCTCAAATTTGGCAGCAATTCACTATTATATTAATCTTGTGAAAACATGAGCCAAGACACTCCTTATATAGCAATCGAGGGTCGGTTTACATGCAAGCAAAAGGAGGGAAATTCAAACTACGCTATTATATTTGTTCCCGCCGGTTGACCACGGACGTCTTTGTGCTTGGCTTGTCCTCGCGCGCTAGGGCACCTTCGTTCTGCACCGTCTATGAGTACCTGAGAAGTGGACAAAGGGGCGCCCTTGCGGCCGTTTGCACTCCGACGATTAAGTCAGCTAGCGAGAAACATCAAAAGGGTGACACATCTTCGTATCAGAACACCATGAATGGATGCTCAAAAGGTGGTCAAATAACTCAGTAACTGAATTCCTCCCTAATTTCCTGTGCGTACAGTGGGTTCGCGAGCAAGCAACTAGAGTGTGTCTGTAAACTGTGAAAACTAGATCAAAATTTAGATCCCCCCGTCCCAAACCGTCTAAGGCCTGTTTTAAACGTCTAAAGCATTTAAAGCATCTTAAAGCGCATTTAAAGCATATAAAAACGTTCAATGCGTTTAAAACGTTCAAAGCATTTAAAGCGTTTAAAGTGCTTTAAAGCGTTTGAAACGTAAACTAAATTAAAGCATACCTTAGCGAACTTTCAGGAAAACATTGATTTTTCAGTGCTTACTGCCACGTGTTCTTCTGACTTGATTGCTACTATACGTGGAGGGCCCTACAGCGCCGTAACCCAACTTAGGCTTAATCCATCGTGCAAGCCCTCCTTTCTCGATGTGCATCTGGTGCAAGAGGGTGACTTTCTGAGTGTCAACTCATGCGCCCCAACCTCTAGTCACTCGCCCTGGGAGTGTATTTACCTTCCTCTCGTACCACGCACCTAGTTCGCCCCTGGGCGTGGCCCTCTCATAGGTCATATCTGTCCCAGGGGTCTCCCAGAGGTGGCGTAGGTACTTCAAAAGTCAGGTTACTCCTCACTGGTACTGGGAATATGGCCTTGAAGCCACATTTCTCCTCTCTTTATTATTGTTTTGAGGTACTGAGACCTCTCGTGGTGTCGCCCCCTCCACGATCTCTCCTACCCATGGGTATCGGGGGGTGACACCGTCGATGTCTCATCCTGGCGACGCCTTAAGTGGTCAACCTGTTGACTTTCTTCCCTTGGGTCCCCTTGAGGGGTCCCACCATACATTGACTTTGACTTTGACTTTGAATTTGACTTTGCTCAACGCCCGGGGACGGGACGGTACACAAGCCCCCTAGTCTTGAGCTGACACTTGTTTCAACAAAAAGACTAAGGCCTCGCCCCATCATCCACGTGGCATTCATGCTGACGTGACATTCGCTTGAGCAGTTGACGTGACATTCTCTGAGCGTCTGACGCGACATTCTTTGAGCTGAAGACGTGACGCTTTAAGTTGTGCGCTAATCTCTCGACACGTGGCACGATCCTATGGCTAGGGATGAGTGTCGTTAGTGCTTTCTCAAGTGTCGTTGCGCGCTAATCTCTGGACACGTGGCACGATCCTACGGCTGTTGATGAGTGTCGTTAGCGCTTCTCGAGTTAACGTTATAACTTTTCAAAAACGCGTGCTCAAGGCACTGTTCCATCATTTTTCATACTCTCTGCACTGTTCATCTTCCCTGCGATCTTTGCGACTCTTGCGCTCTTCCTCTTCACGAAAGCTCACATGTTTTCAACCTTCAACCACAAAAGGTATGGTTTTTCTACTTCGATCGCCCTTATGCTTTACAGTATTGCTATTACGACTGCCTGGGACTGTTTATATTCATGCATTTCTGTGTTCTTCTCCTTTCCTCCACATTTCTTCATTCTTCCCTCCTTTCTGGATTTCTCGCGTGGGTAGGGGTCTTCTTGGGGTTTCTTTCCTCTTTTCGCCATAACCCCGTCTGCTAAACCTTTCTCCTTTCTTCCTTCTTCAGCTTTATCATCAAACTATGGTGCGTACAAAAACGACGTCCAACCCTCCACCCCTAAAAGTCAACTATAGAGCCTTTTACCCTTGGGCTCCCGACGAGCTCCTCGGCGAGTGCTCGAGCCTGACCTCCACGAAGGCCTGGAGGGATCACATCGAAGAGTCGAGCGTCTACGACCATCGCGCCTTCGCTAAAAGGCATGACGAGGACATAACTGTGCTCCCTTGTACCCCAGGGGAGCCTATATGCGGGGAAGAGCGGGCCAACAAGGGAGTCCCCTTCTTTTACTTTTACCAGACTGTGTTCAAGGGCATTGGGGTGCGCTTGCCCTTTTCGAGGTTCGAGCGAGAACTGCTCATCGAAATCAACGTTGGCCCACCCCAACTACACCCCAACAGTTGGGCCTTCATCAAGGCGTTTGGCATCTTGTGAGGTGACTTTGCCCAGCCACCTTCAGTCGATATCTTCCTTCATTTCTTTGAAGTGAAGAAACAAGGGAAGAGCCTGTGGGCGAGCCTAAGCGGCATTGCAGGGAGGGTCATCCTCTCCCTGTTCCAGCAATCATACAAGGGCTGGAAGGGGAAGTTCTTCAAGGTATGCTGCTCAAAGTATGACCAAGCGGCCTTGGACGGCTTTCCTCTCTACTTGGTGGAGGAGGTCAAACTTATCAAACCCAAGTCTCTGGATGAGATTCCTTCGGCAGATCGAGAGATTTGCCAAGTCTTGGGCAGTGTGGGCGGCTTTGATACCTCCATCCTAATCAGCCGTGAGCACGACGCTGAAGGGCTCACTCGCTATATAAGTATAGCAACCACCCCTTTTTTAACTTGTTCTTGCCTCCCCAGTTTCTGCTTGTTCTTTGCTGTGTGAATGATCTATCTGCTTTCTTATCTCTAATGTATTAATTTCACTGGTGCAGATCCGAGGATGGACAAACAGCGTAGGCTGAAGCTTGCTCAGATCCTGAAGTCCAAAGGCGAGACTTCAGCGAAAGGGGTTGGGGATTCTCTACCCCCAACCTCCGAGATTGCTCCTACCTCCCCCAACCTTCGCCCCCAGAACTCACCTCCATCATCTCCGCCAGCCCCTCCTTCTCTTAACCACCCACCAAACTCACCACCTCCTATGGCGGCCATGCCTCTTACGCTCGCCGAGGCTGCTGCCCCACTAGCCCCCTTTGACAAAGGAAAGCGGGTGGTAGTGGTGCCTTCTGATGATGATGAGGAGGACTCCGCTGAAGGGCAAGTCTTCAAGCGATGAAGGATGACTCAGTCTACTCCTCAGTCTGCCCCTCAAACTGCCCCCTCCGTCACTTCCTCCTCCCATGGGGCTGAATCTCTGAGGGAGGACCCTCCCAGCGCCTCCTCACCACCGCATTTAAGGGCCTTAGAGGGTATGGTCGAAGTTGAACCTGAATCTGCCCCCCCACTTGCTCCAGAACTCCCCTCGCCCATCCAAGACTCACTGAGGGGTTTCTTGGAAGGGAGGTCTCCACGCGGCCATGCTGAAGGGCCCAAAAAGGAAGGCATATTCTACTATATGGGCGCCTTTATGGCTTGCGCCAGCACCTGGCGCGAGCAAGCGAAAGCCAAGGCCATCGAAGCCTCCAACCTCCAAGCACTAGAGAAAGAGGTCGTTTCCCTGAGATGGGAGAAGGAGAGGTTAGCACGCCACTGGGAACGTCAACAGGAGGCCTACAAGGCTTCCTTGAAGGTGGCCCAAAAGTCCAAGGAGGAGGCCAACAAGCGACTACACGAGCTGGGGCAGGTGCATGCTGAACTCCTTAACCAAGTTGTGCCCCTCCGAGTGAAGGTTGCGGATCTGGAAGACGCGGCAACGGCTTCTGAGGCACAACAAAAAAAACTTGAAGCCCAATGCGTTGACTAAGAGCAAAAGCTTGGGAAGACTGAGGGGGAGCTAGCTGCAAAGACCGAAGCGTTCCTCCTTCTCCAAGCTGAGAACGGTAAGCTCCAAGCTGATGTAAGCAAGCTTCAGGTGGAGAAGGAGTTTCTAGACAAGCAGTGATGGAAGAGGGCCAAGCACAACCTTCCATGAAAGGCAAGACCCAAGTCAAGAGCGTCTAAGACAAGCTAGGAGCGTCTAAGACCAAGCTAGGAGCATCTAAGACAAGCTAGGAGCGTCTAGGACAAGAAGGCCAAGCTAGGAGCGTCTAGGACAAGCTAGGAGCGTCTAGGACAAGCTAGGAGCGTCTAGGACGAGCTAGGAGCGTCTAGGACAAAGAAGACTTGGATCAAGCTATGAATGGGAGAGTGGCATACTAGCACATATTCCGTGAAGGCCTATCAAGTGTAGTTTAGCTTTAATTGGGGTGTAAATAGCATAGCCAGGTGGACAAATGTTTATTTTTCTGCACATTAGAATTAAGGAGGAGTTAACCTTGATTAGCTAAAGGTTTCTAGAAGCCTTTACTAATCAAGGGACGGTTTTGTGAAGCCATGTTCACCCATGTGCACCCATGTGCTCCATGTGCCCATGTGCCTCACATTTCCATTTCATTTGGCTTACATTTCATATTCTCTTAGCTTAACATTTACGGCCTCCTTAGCCTATAAAAGGAGAAGCCTATCACTTGTATTTTCAAGATTAAGTTGAGTAATGTTATGCTGCCCATTTTGTGCCATACTTGCTCCTTACCTAGTTTCTAGGTTTTAATCTTCCTTCACCATCTATCAAAGGGCTGGCCGAACCTCCCTACTTCCATACTCTCATGCACCTTCAAGGTCACCACAACTCCTAGGAGAACCTTGCCCATTACATACATAAGCTTCCGCACCATTTTAACCATACATCCAAGAAGAGCTCCTTGAGAATGCCATCAAGCAGCTAGCCACCAGGGACTCTAGGATTGAAGAGTTGGACAAGTCCAACAAAGAACTGCTCGAGGATATGGCCAACACCTTTGAGGAGGGATTCAAAGAGGCTCTGGCCCAAGCCACATGCGAAAACCCAGAGATCAATACCTCAAACTGCGATCCCGGCCACCAGATCGTCGAGGGGAAGGTGGTGCCCCTCGACCTTGGGGAATGAATTGCTCTTGATTAATCTTCTTTCTGTAAATCTGTATTTTCCAAACTTTTACAATATCTTGAACTTCATCTGTAATTCTGACACTTAATCTTATTTATTTACATGCCATTTGTGGTGTTACCTTCAAATTCTTGTGTAATGTCAACTTTCTTTAGGTAGCACGTGACCTTCTCTCTTATTCTTCCCTTCTGAATCGCGATGCATACACTTCCTTTCACTTAGAACTTCACCTGGCCTTCGTATCTACGAGGAATCCTCCTCATGAAGGCGTCGCCTGCCTCGTCATTGCCCAAAGGCAAAGGAGGATTTAACTTCACGTACTTTTCTTGTCTTTAATAACTCTTGTGTTTATGCTTCTTCTTCTTGCTCTCTTCTGGCCTCGACATCGCTTAAAGGCGAGGGAGGACTTGATCTCTTCTACGGCCTCAACATCGCTCGAAGGCGAGGAAGACTTATCTGTCTATCTGATCTGTACTATCTGGGGCCTCGACATCGCTCGAGGGCGAGGGAGGACTTTATCTAATCTGTACTGTGTGTCCACGCTCGAGGAGAGACCTGCTAAACGCGGGTTCGTATCATCCTCGGCGTGTCTAAACACTTGGGACAAAGTCATGCTTTGATGGAGAGGCCTATTACAGCAGCGTCGTATCGTCCACAGGGTGTCTAAACACCAAGGCAACTTAGCCCTTATCTCTGCGCGCTTGGTGCCCAGGCCCTACGAGAGGCCCACCCGGGGGTAGTGCCGTTTCGTCCCCAGGGCGTCTGAAAACACCAAGGCGATCAGTGTTCTTGGTGCCCTCGCCCAGGGAGAGGCGTGCTGGAAGCATCGCCGTATCGTCCCTGGTGTGTCTAAACACCAAGATGACCAGGGATTTTGGTGATTAAGCCCAAGGAGAAGGTTTCCCGAAGGATGGCGCTTCTCCCCAGTTGCGTGTATCTGCACCAAGTGACTTGGTTCTCCACTGCTCCGAAACTTCTTACTGTCTGATGCCCATGCTCGAAGGAAACGCCCCCCGCCACTTCCTTGCGAGGTGTTTAAACATCAGACACCGGGGCTTGCTATTCCTACCTGAGGAGCGGGCGTCCCGAAGGAATCCCTTAACCCCTGCTCAGGGACTAGGCGCCCGAATTTTAACTTATAATGAACGTACCTTGCTAATGGGTTGATCTCTGCACACGAGTATGTGCTCCATTTACTTGCTCTGATTTTGACGCCTGCTCCCTTATCTGGCGATGCCTACACCTGGCGACGCCTTATCTTTGCGACGACTTATCTTGGCTACGCCTCATCCTTGCGATGCCTCATCTTGGCTACGCCTGCCTCAGGCGATGCCTTGAGTCTTTGTCTTTTGTTTCTTAATCTTTGATCTTATACTGAGCGAGAGGGAAAAACTGAGACAAAGTTTTTTGAACTTCTTTTTTACTTGGGTGACCTCATTAAAAAACCCCCGAGAGGGAAAAAGAGTGTCCCCTTTACAGCTCTGTGTTTCATAACTTTCAATTGAAATAAAATTTTAAATTGGCCGCATTCCAGCTGCGTGAATGGGCCCCCCTTCTAGGGTCTCTAGATTGTACGAACCATTTCCCTTGGCTTCGGTTATTCTGAAGGGTCCGGTTCACTTGGGAGACAACTTGTTCTCCAACTCGTAAGGATGAGCCTTCCTCATGACCAAGTTGCCAACTTGGAATTATCGCGGCTTTACCTTAGATCTATACTAATGCTCCACTCTCCTCTTCACAACTTCGGCCTTTATCCTTGCTTCCTCTCTGGCCTCATCCAATAGGTCTAGATTTACCCTTCTTTCCCCATTGGATTCTTCTGCCACAAAGCTTAGGAAACGCGGAGAACTCTCGTGGATCTCTACTGGGATCACGGCATCTGACCCGTACACTAGGCTGAATGGCGTCTCCATGGTGGAAGATTGAGGTGTGGTGTGGTAAGCCCACACTATTCTTGGTACTTCTTCCGCTCACGCCACTTTAGCCTTCTCAAGCCTTCTCTTCAATCCCCTTAGCAAAACTCTATTCGCTGACTCGACCTGCCCATTCGTCTGGGGGTGTTCGACTGATGCAAACACCTGCTTGATTCCTACTTCTGCACATAGCTTCCCCAACTGTTGGCTCGCAAACTGAGTGCCATTATCTGAGATGAGACGCCTTCACACCCCGAAGCGACACACAATGTTCTTCCAAACAAACTGTTGTACCTTGTGCGCAATGATCAGTGCCACTGGTTCTGCCTCTATCCACTTCGTGAAGTACTCGATGGCGACTATCAAATACTTCATCTGCCTTATCGCCAGAGGGAAAGGCCCCAGAATATCGATTCCCCATGTGCGGAAGGGCCATGGGCTGTAAATCGATCTCAGCTCCTCTGGGGAGCCTTATGCCAGTCTGCATGCATCTGGCATTGCTTGCATCGCTGGGCGTATCTTACACAATCTTCCCTCACTGATGGCCAATAAAACCTTGCGTGAATCACATTGGAAGCTAATGATCTTCCCCCCACGTGGCTTCCGCAAATCCCCTCGTGAAGCTCTGGCATGATCCTCGTACACTCGTCGCCACTCACACATGTCAGAATTGGGTATGTGAACCCATGCCTAAATAGTACTCCATCAACAAGAGTGTACCTTGCAGAATTCTTCTTTATCCTTTTTCCCTTTCCGGGCTCTGCTGGGAGAACCCCATCTGCAATGTAACGCCTGTAAGGCATCATCCACGTTTCGCCTTCCTCCAAGGCATATACTTGCACACACTTCTCTCCTTCGGGCGAGGCCGCATAGGTGCTGATGCGGGGTGCCCTCGCCGTATCTTGAATCAAAGAGCGATGGCTCCTTCGCTTTCCTCTTGCTGTGCTAATGTGAAAAACATCCACCCTGTTGTCTGTCACAAACTTTCACGGCATTTTGAGTGTCTCTTGGATGACTGTCCTATGCCTTCCCCCTTGCATGAGCTGGCCAGCTTGGCGAGTAGGTCAGCTCTGGCATTTTGTTCTCTAGGGACATGCACCAGCTCAAACGCAGCGAAAGCTCCCTTCAATACTTCGACGTACCTTAAGTACGCAGCCATCTGTGGGTCCTTTGCCTGGTACTCCCCTGTTACTTGTCCTGCGACCAACTGGGAATCACTCTTCGCCAAGAGGCTTTGAGCACCCATTTCTTTGGCCAAGAGCATTCCAACAATCAGCACCTCGTATTCTGCTTGGTTATCGCTTGCTTTGAAGGCGAAGCGTAAGGCTTGCTCGGTCAACACTCCGTTAGGCCCCTCCAAGATTATTCCAGCGCCACTCCTCTGTTGGTTGGAGGACCCATCCACTGAGAGCATCCATTGTGATCCTAACTCTACCTCTTGAGGGCCTCCTCCCGGTGAGAGCTCTACGACAAATCCGCATAGACTTGCCCCTTGATGGATCCCCTGGGTTCGTACTGGATATCAAACTGTGATAGCTCCACCGCCCAGCGAACCATCCTCCCAGCTACATCTGGCTTCTAAAGTACTTTCTGGATAAGGAGGTTCGTCATCACCACCACTATGAAACTGTGAAAATAATGGCGGAGCCTCCTGGCTGAGAACACTACTGTTAATGCTGCCTTCTCCAGCGACTGGTATCTCAATTCTGGGCCTTTCAAGGCCTTGCTTACGAAGTAGATGGGCCTCTGCACTTGGTCTTGCTCCTGGACCAGCACAGAGCTGATGGCCCACTCTGTTACTGCAAAGTACAATCGAAGGGGGACGCCTGCACGCGGCTTGCAAAGCACAGGTGGCATCGCCAAGTACTCCTTCAATTTGAGGAACGCTGCTTCACACTCATCTGTCCATGCAAAACGGCTATTCCTCTTGAGGCACTGGAAATAGGGGTGGCCCTTCTTGCCTCCCACAGATACGAACCTTGACAAAGCTGCCATCCGCCCAGTCAGCTGCTGTACTTCTTTCACCGAAGTTGGGCTCCTCATGGCAATAATAGCTGCGCACTTGTCAAGGTTTGCCTCTATCCCCCTCTCTGTAAGCATTAAGCCTGAGAATTTCCCCGCCTCGACGCCAAAAACGAATTTTTCCGGGTTTAACTTGAGGCGGTACTTTGATATGGTAGCGAATAACTCTTCTAGATCCGCTGCGTGCTGCCCTGTCTCATGCGAAGTCACCACCATGTCATCTACGTAGGCCTGCACGCTCCTTCCCAGCATAGGTGCAAGGATCTTGTCCATTAGCCTTTGCTAGGTGGCGCCTGCATTCTTCAGCCCAAATGGCATCACCTTATAGCAGTAACTGCATGTCTCTATCATGAACGCCGTTTTATACTCATCTCTTGGGTGCATCTAGATCTGATTGTAACCTGAGAATGCGTCCAAGAAACTCAATATTTTGCAACCCGAGGCGCTGTCCACCAATGCGTCGATGTTGGGCAGCGGGTACAAATCATTGGGGCACGCCTTGTTCAAATCTGTGAATTCGACGCTCATCCTCCACTTCCCATTCGCCTTCTTGACTAGAACCACGTTGGCCAACCACTTAGGGTATTGTATCTCCCTGATGTGCCCGGCGCTTAGCAACTTCTGCGTCTCTTCCTTCACGACAAGGCATCGCTCTTCGTTGAACTTCCTTCTTCTCTATCGTACAGGGCGAACCTTGGCATTCATGGTAAGATGGTGGCACAAAAAATCAGGGTCGATGCCCGGCATATCTGCAGCGGTCCACGCGAATGCATCTAAGTGGTGTGAGATCACTGCTGCCACTTCATCTTGTTCTTCTTGGCTCAACAAACGCCCCAGCTTGAACACCTTACCTCCTATCTGCCTTTCCACCACATTGTCCACTGGTTGGGGTCGCCTATCCCGCGTGCTCTCTGCGCGAGACTCATTTCTGTGATCTTCTTCTATAGGCGTCATGATATGATTCCACAAGCAAGATATACTTGATTCTTTGACATTTTATGGAATCAACTTGAGTTGGAGAATGAATAGGCACTTTTAATAGAATTGGATCAATGTTCTATGTTTCAAGAACTCACCAAAACTTGCACCAAACACCAAACTCACATGGAAGATCCATTTCTTGCCAATTGAACCGATTAAAAGGTGCACAAATGTAAATGAACCAAATAGAAAGCTTCAAAAATTGAATTGAACCGAACAAATCAAGCTAGAAAAGAGATGAACCGAACATAAAGTGAAAAGGAAACAAAGCACTGAATAGAATGAATCTAAGACATGTTTAGATGTTCGTAAAGCATGGAAAATGAAATGAAAGATGGAGAAGAGAGGAACTTATGAGAATGGAGAGCTTGGTTGATGGTCACGCCACTTGAAGTGTGAAGGCTCCAAGATAAGTGAGCAAATGCCGCCACTTGAGAGAACCAAGGCACTCAAGATAAGACAAGGTAGAGGAGAAGACCTGGCAGCTTCATCTTCATGTGGCGTGTGGAGGCCACTGCTCTCAGCCTATTCGGCGCTGGTCTTCCCAACAAAATGTTGTAAGCTGAATTGGCGTTGACTACCAAGTAACGAATGCTCTCTGTACGGGACACCGTTCCATCTGTGAATGTCGTCCTCAGCTCCAAGTAACCTCGTACTTCCACCTGGTCCCCTGTGAACCCGTACAAGCAACCATTGTAGGGCCTCAACAAGTCAGGGGACAACTGCAATTTATTGAACGTCGACCAAAACATGACATCTGCAGAATTGCCCTGGTCGACGAGCACCCTATGCTCCTTCCTCCCAGCCGTGACAACCGAAATGACTACTGGGTCATTGTCATGTGGGACAACATCCCGTAGGTCTGCCCTTGTGAACACAAGGTTCGACTCCCATTGATCATCTGAACCCCCCTCAACAACTGAGTTCACTGCCCTCACATACCTCTTGCGTTGAGAGGCAATGGGCCCTCCTCCAGAGAAGCCACCAGAAATGGTGTGCACCTCTCCATGGATTGGCATTTCATGCGCCTGATCCTCCTCTGGTACCGCCAGGGCTGTGGTCGCGGCAGACCCAGCAAGATAAACCTTCAGGAAACCATTCTTCACAAGCTCATCCAACTGATAGCCCAGCGCCAAGCAGTTGTTGATAGGGTGCCTGAACGCCTCGTGGAACTCGCACCACGACTCTTTGTGAGGTCCCAGCACCTTGTCAGACTTCACCGGTGGACTCAACCTGTCAGCTATGTTGGGTACAACGATGAGGTCTTTTAGCTCCACCATAAAATTATGCCTCAGTGGTCTATTTCCTTCCCTCGCTGGCCTGTTTCCCTCTGCTCAACCCCTGGGCTGGGGCCTCCTTGCCTCGTAGGGGCGCTTCCTGTCTTGGCTCTTCCTTCCTGTCGTGGTCTCGTTGAACCTAGCGGGTTGCGCACGCGTCTGCATTCTTAGGCGCGTGGGCGCAACACTTGTACGTTTCTCGTACACTTCACCCTCAGAGGAGATGTGTTCCACCACGCGACGCCTTATCTCAGCGAAAGTTTTGGGGCGGTTGCAGATGATTGATTCGCAGAAAGGCCCGGGGCACATCCTCTCTCTGAATGCGTATATGATCATGGGCTCTTCTGTGGTCCCAACCTTCACCACTTGCGCCCCGAAACAGTTTATGTATTCCTTCAAGGTCTCGCCTTGATACTGCTTCACGTCGAATAGGTCATATGAAACTGGGGGTGGAGCCCTGTTGGCTAGATACTACTCTCTGAATAACTGCGAAAGCTGTGCAAAAGACGTGATATGACCCTCTGGGAGGCTGATGAACCAGTCCATGGCCATCCCAGTCAAGGTGCTCATGAAGAGCTTGCACCTTACGGTGTCGGAGCTGCCTACCAGCATCATCTGCGTGTGGAACGCAGTGAGATACACCTCAGGGTCCTCCATCCCTGTGAACGTCACCTTGGGCCCAGTGAATGTGTTAGGGATCACCGTCTCCAGGATTTGCTGCGAGAACGGCGTAGTGAACTCCCTTGGTGGAGTGAAATGCTCAGGCTCATCTACGTCGCGCTGTCCTGCGTTGTTGCGCCACCCACGGCGCAACTCCTCATTCATGCGACAAAGTTCCTCATTTATCGCCTGAGACGCCGCAGGATCCCCCTGCATGCGCTCTTGTTCAGCCTTCGACGCTGCCATCGCTTCTTGCAATCCCTGCATCATACCCATGAGCTGTTGCATGGTCATCTCTTCACTCCCAGCGCGCGTCGAACCTTGTCTTGTGGACCTCATCATCTAGAACTTCTTCTAGCTGTCGTGCAACTCCAACGGCTAAAGGAACTCGAACTCGAACGAACACGATCGCACAGCAACTCAACCAAAAGCAATCGGTGAAAACTACACCAATTTCTCAATGAACAATGGCTCTTGGTAAAATCTCGAGGAAACTGGGTTGGAAACTACAACTGGAACTGAATTCTTGCGGTGGGACTGAAGTTTTAGATCGGCCCCACGGTGGGCGCCAAATGTTACCGCCGGTTGACCAGGGATGTCTTTGTGCTTGGCTTGTCCTCGCGAGCTAGGGCACCTTCGTTCTGCACCGTCTGTGAGTACCTGAAAAGAAGTGGACAAAGGGGCGTCCTCGCGGTCGTTTGCACTCCGACGATCAAGTCAGCTAGCGAGAAACATCAAAAGGGTGACACACCTCCGTATCGGAACACCATGAATGGATGCTCTGAAGGTGGTCAAATAACTCAGTAACTGAATTCCTCCCTAATTTCCTGTGCGTACAGTGGGTTCCCGAGCAAGCAACTAGAGTGTGTCTGTATACTGTGAAAACTGAATCAAAATTCGGATCCCCCCGTCCCAAACCGTCTAAGGCCTCTTTTAAACGTCTAAAGCATTTAAAGTGTCTTAAAGGGCATTTAAAGCGTATAAAAACGTTCAACGCGTTTAAAACGTTCAAAGCATTTAAAGCGTTTAAAGTGCTTTAAAGCGTTTGAAACGTAAACTAAATTAAAGCATACCTTAGCGAACTTTCAGGAAAACATTGATGTTTCAGTGCTTACTGCCACATGTTCTTCTGACTTGATTGCTACTCTACGTAGAGGACCCTACAGCGTCGTAACCCAACTTAGGGTTAATCCATCGTGCAAGCCCTCCTTTCTCGAAGTTCATCTGGTGCAAGGGGGTGACTTTCTGGGTGCCAACTCATGCGTCCCAACCTCTAGTCACTCGCCCTGGGAGTATATCCACCTTCCTCTCGTACCACGCACCTGGTTCGCCCCTGGGCGTGGCCCTCTCATAGGTCGTATCTGTCCCAGGGGTCTCCTAGAGGTGGCGTAGGTACTTCACAAGTCAGGTTACTCCTCACTGGTACTAGGAATATGGCCTTGAAGCCACATTTCTCCTCTCTTTATTACTGTTCAGAGGTACTGAGACCTCTCGTGGTGTCGCCCCCTCCACGGTCTTTCCTACCCATGGGTATCGGGGGGTGACACCGTCGATGTCTCATCTTGGCGACGCCTCAACCTGGCGACGCCTACACCTGGCGACGCCTGACCTTAGCGACGCCTACCCCTGGCGACGCCTTAAGCGGTCAACTTGTTGACTTTCTTCCCTTGGGTCCCCTTGAGGGGTCCCACCATACTTTGACTTTGACTTTGGTCAACGCGCGGGGACAGGACGGTACAATATTAATCTTGTGAAAACATGAGCCAAGACACTCCTTATATAGCAAGTGAAGGCCGGTTTACATCCAAGCAAAAGGAGGGAAATTCAAACTACACTAATTGAAATTGGCGCCTCAAATGGGAGTACATGGAAGGCATGTTCAAGGATCTAGAATGTGCAAGGATTCTAGAACGTGCGCTCCAATTGGGTTTGCCTTGGACCGGCCTAGGTTTAATTAGAAGTTTAGGAAACTCTGATTTAAACCTAGGTTGGTATTTTAGGTACCAATCTTCATTTTAACAAAAATTAAAAAAGAAATTTCCTATGCTAATTTTGACAAGAATTTAAATGCTACTCTACACTAGAGTCTATGGCATCTTGAACATGTATAAGAAGGTTTCTCTACCATCAGTAGAAGTATTTCAGTCTTCTTGAAGCTTCTTAGGCATGACTCTAGTGGTTGGCCCAATTCTACACTTTGGTGGGCTTGCATTTGAGTTGGTGCTTGGGCCTCTTCCATCAAGGGTGGTAAGGGATAGAGTATAAACTTCTTTTCTTTATGAGTGAAAGTTATCTCATTGGTAAAACCATTGTGCATAGTTTTCTTATCAAATTGCCAAGGTCTACCCAACAAAATATGACAAGCTTCCATGGGAACTACATCACATAAAACTTTATCTTTATAGTCTCCCACAGAGAGCTTGACTTTCACTTGCTTATCTACAATTAATTCTCCATCTTCATTTATCCACTGAAGTTTATAAGGTTTAGGATGGGGTATTAATTGTAGATTCAGCTTGTTAACCATCCTAATGCTACAATAATTGCAGCAAGAACAACTATCCACAATGAGAGAACACACATTTCCAAAACTTTACATCTCGTGTGGAAAATGTTCTCCCTTTGTGTCTCTTGGTCCATATTAGGTTGGTTGTTGAGGGTTCTACGGATCATCATTATCTCGCCCTCACATGGATATACCCCAATGCTATTTTCTTTTTCTTCTCCCCCACTACCTTCTTCACTTTGGCTACTATATTCATCCCTCCCTCTTAAGAGTATGGTTCTCCTATTTGGGCATTGGACAACTATATAACCTCTTCCAAATCATTTAAAACATTTGGTATTTCTTCTACGGGGCTGTAGGGTTATCACATCTTTAACTATATTTGTGGGAGTTTCTTTTGGTTTTCCCTCTATAGTTTCCTCCTTTTATGCTCTCTCTTGGGATAAGAGTTAGAATATGAACCTTCCCTACGACTTGAAGTTTTTCTCAAATTTGTTGTTCAACTTTGATAGAAAGTTGAATTTGTTGAATCAAGTGTATTCAAGCTTTGAAGAATCTAAACCCTTTGAAGGTTGATGAAAGGCTGGATGTGCTTGTTGTTGCTGAATTGTCTTTAGATAGGATCTGAGGTAGATTTTGTGTAAATCCACTCTTGATTGAATCCAAAGCATAAGCACTCTCAAACCTTTTAATTGAAATGAGTTTTTCAAACTAAGTGAAAAACAACTTGTTGTTTTGTCGAAACAACCGATTGTTTTATACTTAGGTGTTTTTAGAAAGGTTGAAAACTATTTTTGATGGTTGACTTGCTGTCAAACCAAAACAACCGATTGAATCATGAAAACAACGGATTGTTTGTTTTGGGACCATAACAGAAAACTGTTTTGTGCTTTAACTGAGCATTAAATGATTTTACAACTGTTTACGCTCCAGTTTTAAATGCTTTGACCAATCTTTAAATGCAATTAATAGTTTGTTAAGATTATGCAACAAACAACTTTGTTTTAATCACAGAAAAAAATATTTGAGTTTTTCACAGATTTAGCTATTGAAAGATTGAGATTGCTGGATCAAATAAAGTGTAATATAGGATTTTCATCTTGTATTGATTTCAGATCTTTTCTGTAATAAGTGTTATCCTTTGTACTTTGAAAGAAACTCTGTGTGTATAGCTGAGAAGTGTTGTGTGTTCTTGAGGGGATCAAGATCAGCATTCTTAGTGGTGTTGTGACCAAAGGAAGTGTGTGTCTTGAGGGGATCAAGGTCACTTCTTTGGTTGTGTTGTAAGTAATCTAGGGTTGATTGCTTAGTGAATTCCCAGTGGTTTATGGGAAGATGGATGTAGCTCTAGGTTAAGAGTGAACCAATATAAACCTCTGTGTGCATTCTCCCTATCCTTTAACTCTTTAATATCAGTTTTATATTTGTAAACTGGTATAAACAACCGATTGTTTTTGCGAAACAACCGATTGTTTTTCTGGTGCTGTGCTTTTTGCTTTGTGTTTTGGCAAACTGATTTATTAATCAAGTTATTCTTCAAGTAATTTCATTCTTGGCTTAAAAGTCTGCGAAAACCCTCTTTAAACCATTCACCCCCCGTCTAGTTTAAAGCCATACAATCTAACAATTTGCATCAAGAGCTTTGTACTTGAAAGTTAATCAAGTTTGATCCAAAAATCTTTTTCTATGGCTGGAAAACTATCTTTTGAGGAAGGTGTTTCAATCTATAAACCACCTTTATTCTGTGCATTGAATTACAAGTATTGGGATGCCAAAATGAAAATCTTTGTGGAATCTATTGATCAAGGAATTTGGGATTCAATCGAGTCCTTTCATTCCAAAGTTTAAAAAGAATGGTTCTTTGATTGCAAAACCTTGGTCCATGAAGAATGTAAAATGGCCAATCTTGATTGTACTGCTTAAAACATAATAGCTTTTGCACTAGATACTAATGAGTTTTTCAGGATATCAAAATGCAAAACTGCTAAAGAGATGTGGGACACACTCAAAGCTACTCATGGGAACATGAATGAATCAAAGGAAGGAAGGTCAAGAAGTCAAGTAAGAAGGAAAATAAGGTAAAACAGAAAAAGCCTCAACCTCTGCTTCATGGCCAGAAAGGAAGATGACTCAAGTAGTGTAAGTTCATCTAACTCCTCAAACTCTGAAAATTATAGTCAATTGCTTCAAGCCTTTCAAGAAACACATGAAGAAGCCAACCGATTGGCCCTCTTGAACAACTGGTTAAAGGGAATGAATAGCTGGCTTGAAAACAGAGTCAAAACACTGGAAGAGGAATTGGAAATTTCAAAAATAGATTTTGAAAACCTTGAAATTGTTTATAAAAACTCCTCTTGCAAGTGTGATACTCTTATTTGTGAAAATTGCGAAAATCTTGAAAGGAAAGTCCACTATCTGGTTAAAACTGTGGATAGCTTTCCAAAGGTCAATCCAACTTTGAGAATGTCTTGGCATCTCAAAATTGTGTTTTTGGAAAAGATGGATTGGGCTTTAACCCACAAAACAAGCAAGATAGATTTTCAAAGTCATTTTCGAAAATGCCAGAAAAACAACCGATTGGACCATCGAAACAACCTGTTGTTACATGCTTCTACTGCATGAAAAGAGGCCATTTTGTTAGGTTCTGTAAAATCAGAAAATATGTTGTTCCTAGAGGCTTTATGAAGTGAATTCCTAAGTGCAGTAAAGGTTCAGATGATGAATGTAAACCAAATGGACCCACATTCATAAGGGGACCAGATCTTTGTACTTGAAAATCTTCTTTGTAGGAAAACTTGGAGGAGAACATGCAACAATGGTACTTGGACAGTGGATGCTCCAAGCACATGACTGGAGACAAATCAAAGTTCCTGAGCATCTCCTTTAAGCAAGAAGGGCACGTTACCTATGGGTACAACAACAACAACAAGGGGAGGATTCTTGGGAGAGGATCCATAGGAGACAAAGATATCTTGGTCATCCATGATCTGCTCTATGTACAAGGTTTAAAACACAATCTGCTGAGCATTAGTCAATTGTGGGACAAGGGATTTCAAGTTATCTTCAAAACAAACACATATGAAATTTGTCTCCCCAACACTAAAGAGGCAATGTTGGTAGGTAAGAGAATCAATAATGTTTATCTTCTAGATATCTCTTCACCATGTTCAATTGGTTGTCTTCTATCCAAGCAAGATGAGTCTTGGCTTTGGCATAGAAGAGTTGCTCATATTCACATGAATCACTTGAACAAGCTAATTTCAAGGGATCTTATGATTGGGCTACCAAAGCTCAAGTTTGAGAAGGATCATATTTATGAAGCTTGCCAAAAGGGGAAATAAGTGAAAAGCTCTTTTAAAATAAAAAAATGTTGTTTCTTCTTTAAAACCTCTTGAGCTACTTCACATGGATATTTTGGACCTTCAAGAACTATGAGCCTTGGTGGAAATTACTATGCTCTTGTTATTGTGGATGATTTTTCTAGGTTCACATGGACTCTCTTCCTGGAATCAAAAAGTGATGCCTTTTCTGCATTCAAGAAGCTTGCAAGAAGATTGCAAAACACAAAGAACAACAACATAGGCTCAATAAGAAGTGATCATGGAGGTGAATTCCAAAATGAAAAGTTCAGCAAGTTTTGTGAAAAGATGGGGATTCTGCATAATTTCTCTGCTCCAAGAACTCCACAACAGAATGGTGTGGTAGAGAGAAAGAACAGGTCCCTTGAAGAGCTAGCAAGAACAATGCTTAGTGAATCTTCACTTCCTAAGTATTTTTGGGCTGATGCAGTTAGCACTTCTTGTTATGTGATGAATAGAGTGTTAATTAGGCCAATTCTGAAGAAGACTCCTTATGAACTCTTCAATGGAAGGAAGCCTAACATCAATCATCTCAGAGTTTTCAGTTGCAGCTGTTTTGTTCTCAACAATGGAAAGGAAAGCCTAGGGAAGTTTGATGAAAAAACTGATCTTGGTATCTTCATAGGCTATTCTCTCACAAGTCATGCATACAGAATCTACAATAAGAGGCTAATGACTGTAGAAGAGTCTGTTCATGTTGTCTTTGATGAGGTGGATCGCAAAAGCATTCAAATCCTGAAGACCAATGCTAAGGAGGATGAGCAGAACATCAGTTTGGAGAAGCTGGGCATCAGTGCAGAAAAAGAACCGGTTGATTTGCAGAAACAACCGATTGAAATTTTGCAACAGAGTGAGTTGCCCAAAGAATGGAGGATTCCTAGAGATCTGTCAGTGGAAAACATCATAGGGCAGATAAAGGAAGGTGTCTCTACACGTAGCTCCATCTCAAACTTCTGCAGGCACACTGCTTTTGTCTCTCAAATTGAACCAAAGTCAATTGATGAAGCTCTCAAGGATGAAAAGTGGGTTGAAGCTATGCATGGAGAGCTGAATCAGTTTGCAAGGAATGAGATAGGAAGAGCACAAGTGGCACTTGCCACCTTCTTGGTTCAAGTCTTATCTCATGCCATAGCAAGAAGCAAGCATGTGTAGCTCTCTCTAATGCTGAGGGTGAGTACATAGCTGCTGGAAGCTGTTGTGCACAGATTCTGTGGTTCAAACAATAACTTGCAAACTATGGATTGCAAATCAGCGAGGTCCCTTTGATGTGTGACAACACAAGTGCCATCAATCTTACCAAAAATCAGATTCAGCACTCAAGGACTAAGCTTATTGAGATACGTCATCATTTCATCAGGGATCATGTAAGCAATGGGGACTGTGAAGTGAAGTTTGTTGAGACTAAACTGCAGTTAGCTGATATCTTCACAAAACCATTACCAAAAGAGAGGTTTTTCTTCCTAAGAAATGAGTTAGGTATACTTGACCTTCATAATCTTTCCTAAATCTGTTTTAATACATGTTAAGGGGGAGAATTGATTGGTTTTTATGTATCTTTCTCTGAAACTGTTTAAATATGCTAAAATCTCAGATATCAAACCTGTTTTTGTTTCTGCTGATAGAAACAACCAATTGTTTAGAGTAAACAACCGATTGTTTGTTTGGAAATCTCTTTCAAAGTGTGAAAATCTAAATTGTTGCTGTAAGGAGCATTGGATTGCATATATGCTGTTTTTGCAAGTACTGCTTCAGATTCAATCAGATCCAACACAAGCAACCAGGGATTTGTCTTCATCAAATAGGGGGAGATTTTTGAATCAAGTGTGTTCAAGCTTTGAGAATCCAAACCCTTTGAAGGTTGATGAAAGGCTGGATGTGCTTGTTGTTGCTGAGTTGTCTTTAGATAGGATCTGGGGTAGATTTTATGTGTAAATCCACTCTTGATTGAATCCAAAGCATAAACACTCTCAAACCTTTTAATTGAAATGAGTTTTTCAAACTAAGTGAAAAACAACCTGTTGTTTTGTCGAAACAACCGATTGTTTTATACTTAGGTGATTTTAGAAAGGTTGAAAACTGTTTTTGATGGTTGACTTACTGTCAAACCAAAACAACTTCTTGAATCGTGAAAACAACCAATTGTTTGTTTTGGAACCATAACAGAAAACTGTTTTGTGCTTTGACTGAGCATTAAATGATTTTACAACTATTTACGCTCCAGTTTTAAATGCTTTGACCTATCTTTAAATGCAATTAATAGTTTGTTAAGATTATGCAACAAACAACTTTGTTTTAATCACCGAAAAACAGATTTGAGTTTTTCACAGATTGAGCTTTTGAAAGATTGAGATTGCTTTGAGATTACTGGATCAAAGAGAGTGTGATATAGGATTTTCATCTTGTATTGATTTCAAATCTTTTCTGTAACAAGTGTTATCCTTTGTACTTTGAAAGAAACTCTGTGTGTATAGCTGAGAAGTGTTGGGTGCTCTTGAGGGGATCAAGATCAGCATTCTTAGTGGTGTTGTGCTGGACCAAAGGAAGTGTGTGTCTTGAGAGGATCAAGGTCACTTCTTTGGTTGTGTTGTAAGTAATCTAGAGTTGATTGCTTAGTGGATTCCCAGTGGTTTCTGGGAAGACTGGATGTAGCTCTGGTTAAGAGTGAACCAGTATAAACCTCTGTGTGCATTCTCTCTATCCTTTAACTCTTTAATTTCAGTTTTATATTTGTAAACTGGTATAAACAACCGATTGTTTTTGCGAAACAACCGATTGTTTTTCTGGTGTTGTGCTTTTTGCTTTGTGTTTTGGCAAACTGATTTCTTAATCAAGTTATTCTTGAAGTAATTTCATTCTTGGCTTAAAATTCTGCGAAAACCCTCTTTAAACAATTCAGACCCCCTCTAGTTTAAAGCCATACATTCTAACAGAATTAAATTCAAGTCTCTATAGGGTAAAAGTTCAACCCTATCTCTAATCACAAGATTGAGTCCACTCAAAAACCTTGCTATGGTAGTGGTCTCAGACTCCCTAATTGAGGCTATCATCATGTATAATTCCATTTTCTGCCTATATTCCTCTACGCTCATAGTCTTTTGTTGGAGTCTTTGGAGCTTGTCCATTAACTCCTTATTATAATAAGAGGGAATATGGCGGCTTCTTAAGGCTCCCCTAAGGTCATTCCAATATTCTATGGGAGGGTCCTTATGAAGGCGCCTATCTCTTTCTAAGGCAGTCCACCAATACATTGAATTTCCTTGAAAGCTTAGGGTGGCTAAGGGTACCTTTCTTTCCTCACTTACCCTATGACAAGCAAACAATTGTTATACCTTCATTTCCCAATCTAGATAAGCTTCTACATTCTCTTACCCATGGAAATAAGGTAGATCTACCCTAACATCCTTAACACTTTCGTTTTCTTTTCTTTCTCTTATAGTTTTCCTAGGGGGTGGTTGGTAGTATTCATTTATCCTAAGACTTTCTTCCCCAAAAGAATCATTACCCCTAGAACTAGATGCATGTGAAATTTTTTTAGATTTATAAGAATGTTCTTCCCTTTCTTTAACCATTTTCAGCTATTTTTCCATCAATGCAAAATGAGCTCCCTCTCTATGAGTTGGGCCTCATGTTCCAATTGTCTATTTGAGAGTGATTGAAAGCCTCTTGATAGTTGTTTTAAAAGAGCTTTAATTGACTTTCTACCACTTTAACTAGAATTAGAAGAATGAGTTGACATGATTAAATTTTTGTGTTAAAAGTAATTTACCTCAAGAAAGATAAGTGTAGTAATGTAGGTAGATTCCCAAGAAAGGGAGGTGAATCACTTGGATCACTTAAGTACCAAGCCTTTCCTAGCCAGATTCTATCCTTCAAGACTGTCACAGATCTTTCTCTAAGTAATTCACTTAGAGTACAATCAATAATGAATACACAATTTTATGCAAGAAAAACAATACAAAGCAATAAAACACTTACTAGAAAATTGCTATCTAGAAAAGCTTGTAAACTAGGTGTTTCCTAAGGTGAGGCTTCTTGGCACTTTGAACCTTGAAGACACACTCACCGTCTAATTGGCGTTACTAATTCCACTAATTATTAAATGTTTAACAACTTACAACTTAAAGGAAATACAATGGAAATTGGATTACAAAAGAAAATTTAGAAATCTTATTCTATGCACTCCTTTTTGCTTGTTGGTACTCCTTCTTGTTGTTACTCTTGCTATTGGCACCCACTCTTTGTGTATTTTGTAAACTCACTTCCTGCTGCACTCTTGTTCAACCTCTCAAGTATATTCAAGTTAAGTCTTCAAAACAGCACCTACTAAGTAATAATGGACTCACCACAAAGGTTAGCTTCAAACTTAACCAAGCACCACTTTTGAAAACTTCCACCAAATATAGAGGTCAACAAATTTCAAAGCAACAAAAAAAATTTCAATTTGAAAAGGGAGTAATTATGTGACAACTTGAAAGAGTAATTGAACAAATTGACAAGCCAGAAAAATAAGGTAATCAATAAAGCTAGCACACAAAGTGAACCTAGGGAAAGGTACTAGAATTGGATTAGAAAAACCAAAATTGGACTACATAATTTTATGTGTCAAAAGATATGACTTAAAACAATTATGCTGAACTGTAGAATGCCAATCTGACTTTGAAATTTTAACCACAATCAGTTCAAGATCTTAACTGAATTTTGGCACTGAAATCATATTAAAAACATGTGCCAATTAATTGCAACAAAATTTCTGAATCTATTGCCAAAACACCATTTTTCTAGCGTCAGTTTTGAACACTGATAGCATTTGATTTATCATTTTTTTCTACTATGAATTTTGAGTCACTTTTTTTTTCTAACACATCAATCTTTCCAAATCCATAATTTCACAATTTTTGAACATCAACATCAAATTCTTTGATAAAAAACAGTCAGCAAACTTTTTCAGAAATCCTAATATGGAATTAAAATAGTTTTGAGAATTTGTGTGGATCTATCACACAAATATGAACTCAAATGTAATAGAAAAAATGCACCAAAAGATCAAACAATTCAGATTATAAACTGGACTCAAGATCAAATCAAGAAACCAAATCAATCAAGAAAAGTACTACTAGGATTTGATGACAATTCTTGGAAGCACATGACTTTGACATAACATGTATAGATTCATAAAATCAAAAGACTCCAAAACTACATAGATTTCACTGATTGAATCATCAAGAAATACTCAAAACCTAACAAAATCAAAACAATATACCAAAATGCAAAAGAATCCTACATAAAATTGCAATATAGAAGCTCAAGATCAATTTGAACATGTTTGCACCGATTGGATTGATCCAAACAACAATCAAAATCAAAAACAAGATTCAATACAGCAAGACAAGCAAGAACAATGAAAGAATAACACAAAACAGCATGAAAAACAAAATAAAAAATAAACAAGATGAAAGGACTTATCTCTTGAAGACCATGGCTCTAGATACCACTTCATAGGTGCATGCTTTCATCCGATTGAGTTACTTTGGTGGAGTTGCGGAAGCTTTCATGGATTGCTCACGGACAAGCCTCTCACATGGAGATCACGGTTGCTTTGGAGGTGCAAGTCATGTATGAAGGTGAGTGGTTGGCCAGCTCACTTGGAAGATGAAGGTTGAACACTAAACTTGCCTATCCTAGAGAGGAAGTAGACAAGAGTGAAGAATTGACACAAAAAATTGGCAGCAATTTCACTTTATGATTAATCTTGATTTTACATGAGGTAGGCTCCTCCTTTTATAGCAATTGAGGACCGGTCACAATGGAATTCAAATGCAAGTGAAATAGCTTTGGAATGTCCTCCTGATGCATCTTGGCACATGGAGCACATGAAGCATATTTAACATGTGTTGAAAAGCTTTTTAGCACATGTTTCATATGGATCATGTGGAGGTAGCCGTGCAACACATTTGACACATGGAGCATGTATTAATTGTGTACTCTTTTACCTTGCTTAAACAGGCCTTGGTGAATTTAGAGGTTTTAGAAACTCTAAATTAACCTAGGTTAATTTAATGTGCCAAAATTAAATTCTAAGAAAATTTACAGTAATTTCCTATTCTAATTTTGACAAAAAATAAATTGTACTCTACATTAAGGTTGTGCCTTGAACATATAGAAGAATGTTTCTCTGCCATCAGTAGCAGTGTTCCAATCCTCTTGAATTCTTCTAGCCATAGTTATTGTAGTTGGCCCGAATCTTCTATGTATTGGGCTTGAGCTGAAGCTTGAACTTGTATTTGGGCTTGGGCCTCTTCTATTAGTTGTTTATGCTTTGATGAATTGGAGGTCTTCTTGAATATGTTTGCACATTTCTTCAACCTAGAGTTGTTATCTTGATTTGGGCCTACAAATATAAACAAAAGCCCAATTAGACCCCTATTTGCAATTAAATCAATAAACAACCTCTAGGTTTTCATCCTCCTTATTATATGGCTGTATGAGGTTGGACAGTGGTTGTCGTCAATTTGGGGCTCGACTGTCAAATTGGGAACTGGATCCATGGGTTGTCAAAATATTTTGAGTTCGTCAACCCAATTTCCATTAAAATATCCAATGCATATTTTCTTTGAGAGATAACAATACCAGTATTAGATTTTGTTACCTCAATCCCTAAGAAATATTTGAGTTTGCCAAGATATTTTGTCTGAAGATGCTGACAAGAATGTTGTTTTACCTTTGAGATGTCATAATGATCATTACCTATAAGAACAATGTCATCAACATAGACTACTTCATTGATACATCCAACATTTGAGTGATAGTAAAAAATTGAGTCATACCAAACCGTTGAACAACATTACTAAATTTTCAAACTAGGTCCTAAGAGACTATTTAAGGCCATATAAAGATTTGTAAAGACGATATACCAATCCAGAAGACTCCCCTTGAACAAAAAAACCTAGAGGTTGATCCATATATTTTTCTTCTTACAAATCTCCATTAAAAGAGGCATTTTTGACATCCAATTGATAAGGCGGTCATCGTTGAAAAGCAGCCATGGCTATGAATATGCGAGCAGAAGCCATCTTTGCCATTGGAGAAAAAGTATCACTATAGTCTAAACCAAAAATTTGTGTCTACTCTGTTGCCACAATGCGAGCTTTAACACGATCAATAGTACCATAAGGACCAACTTGGATAGAAAAATTTGAACTGCAACTAATAATAGATTTTCCAAATAGTAACAAAATGAGCTCTTGAGTTCCATTATTCTGAAGAGAACTTATTTCATCAAGCATGGCCTAATGTCAACTAGGATAGGCTAAGGCATCACCTACAAATTTTGGAATGGACATAAAAGAAATAGATGAAAGGAAGGTATAAAAAGGTTTAGATAATCTACGTTAACTCAAAGCAGTGTAATAAGGAGAGGGATTATAGGTATAATGTATACCTTCGCAGAGAGCAATGAGAAAGTCAGACTAAGTTGTCGAAATCAAATGAGATGGAAGAGTTGGCAAATGAGTCAGCCAGTGTGATGTGAGTTGACTTTAGATGAGTCCATTTTAGATATGACATTTTACTTAGGATTGAGATTTTTATCAATTCTATGGTGAGAACTGATCCTGCCTGTTGACCAAGACGCTGGAGCCTTGCCTCGTCAAACCTAGATCGACTTCTGCGCCGTGTTAGCCTCCGTCCTTCACCGTGATCCACCTCAAGAACCTGCAAAAGACAGAACGGCGCCGCTGCGGCCGATCACGCTCCGACGCCCAAGTCAGCGACTGAACCACCAATTACTAAGAAAAAACTCAAGAACTCTAAGGAACCGTGCAAAATTCTCTCTCAGCGTACTCAAGACTCGCAAGCGTAAAGAAGTAATCTAAACGTGCGTACCTCAGAAGTTCGTTAGAATCTCTTATATACCTGCGCACTTTCTCTCTCCAGACAGTTACACATCTGGACACGTGGCTCGCATCCAGCTGTACACGTGTCACCATCTGGAGCATCCTTGACTTGGGCGCCACTTCTTACTCTTCAGGTTTTTTGGCTAAGTTACTCATGCATGACATAACTCAGTGCATAGCTACCTTGGAGCGTGATCTCTTCTGAGTGGCGAGATCGGGTACCTTCGTATACACCTTCCCTGTGGTCTCGCCGGCCGCCTTCACGATCTACTTTACTTGCTTCACTGTGTATGTTCAGGTAAGCTGTCTCCCGAGCTCATCCTCTGGCCAGCTGGGAAATGACTATCTGACTTCATCTTCGGCGATGTCCTTGTCTCGGCGATCTCTAATCACTTGGTCGCCTGGGTTCACATCTGGCGACTTCATCTTAAGCCCGGTGACCGCCGGTTTAGGTATGCTAGAGATCGGAGCACGCCAACTTAATGACTGGCGACTACACGAGCCCCCCGACGACTTCCTTCCCTTCTGCCAGCCAGGTGTCCCGTTCAACACGCCTATATAATAGCTCGATGCCACGTCATCACTTCCGACTACCAGGGCAGTACACAAGCCCCCCAGTCTTAAGCGAAGACTTGTCCAGCGAAAAGACTAAAGGAGTCACGTCACTACCGATCTACGTGGCGCTGGCGCAGAATTCCAAACGTTCGTACTTTCTGCTTTCCTGACGCTGCACCAAACACCTTTCCAATCGCCCGACACGTGGCTTCATCAACGGTTATCTTTAGTTGTCGTTTACGCTTCCAAAAATCATTTGAAAAACCCTTAAACCCATTTTATTTTTACTGTTTCATCATCTTCCTGCCTTCGAAACACTCTGAGTCTTTTTCCGCAAACCCACGACGCTCTTCGACTCTCTCGATCGCCAACCTCCTTCAACGTTTAACTGATCATCGAAAGGTACCCCTTTTACTTCTTCTGTTGATGTTTGCTGCATTTTAACCGATTCGCATTCATCCATTAACTGTCTGGTGCATACGCTGTGGGTTGTTTCTTCTTCTCCCCTTCCGTAACTTAGGGCTTCACCTTCCATTTCTTTCAACACAACGAACCTTCATTCGTTCGTTTTTCATCCTTCATTCACCATCAAGTCGACCTTTGCAACCTTCGCTCACCTTTCTTTTCCTTTTTCCTTTGCAGTTCCTGCGATGGCTCGAACAAAGACCACCGCGAATCCTCCTCCCTCGTCGCGAAACCCTCCATCTCAGGCTCATAACCCACCGCGAGCACCTGGTGCTCTCTCTTCCCAGGCTGAGAGGCCTGCAACCTCTCGCCCCAACCCCGCTCAGGCTACTCCACCAGTCGCTAGAGAAGCCTCCATCGCCTCTCCAGACTACAAGAAGCTATACCCCTGGGCCACCTCAACTTTGCTGAAGGAGACTTCCTCAGTAAACTCTGTTGTGGCAGTGCTTCGATTGAAGAAAGGGGACGAGCCCAACCTTTCGTTCCACAAGGAGCATGATGACAAACTGACAGTGCTGCCTTGCCCCCCCGACGTGCCAGTCTGCGCAGATGACAAAGGGAACAACGGCGAGTTGTTCTGCTTTGTGTACACCACCCTATTCAAGAAGGTGAAACTTAGGTTCCCCCTTACCCGTTTCGAACGGGAACTACTAACCGAGCTCGACATCGTCGCCGCCCAGCTCCATCCCAACATCTGGGCATTCGTGCGGGCGTTTCAAATTGTGTGCGCACATTTGGGACTGCCGGCCTCGGTAGACGTGTTCCTTTTCCTGTTCGAGGCCAAGAACCCTGGAGATCGCCTTTGGGTGAGCCTGAATGAAATTGCTGGGAGGTCGATCCTCTCTATCTTCCAGCAATCTTACAAGGATTTGAAAGGTAAATTCGTCCAAGTGCGCCAGAATGATCGGGAGACTTTGCTGCTCGACGGCTTTCCCTTGTACTGGGTAAACAAGGGAAATAAAGACTCCAAGGGAAGCTTTAGAAAGCCAAGAAGCCCCGACAACATGGGCGATTTGGATAAGGACCTGTGCCTCTTCTGGAAGAGCGTGGCAGCCGCTAACATCACCTTTCTCACCTCTGCGATCATCTCCTTCGAGTTCTTCGAGGGCCAACTCGAGGCTCGCATAGGTTAGTGCTTACCTCAACATTATCGTTTTTGCCCTGTGCTGCATCTCTGTTATCCATTACTGGGCGTCCTGTCTGTTGCGCACTAGACTTGGTCTTTATTTCCCGCACCACTTGTTTGTCTTATTTGCGTACTTACTCATGTGTTTTACTTTTGTCTTTGAGCTCACTTGTATACTTTGCACTATCCAGATCTCATGCTGGGTAAAGGCAAGCTAGCTGAATTGAGGGCGCTCGCCCGAGCCCACGGGTTGGCGTCGGGCTCCCAAACTGTGCCCAACTCAGTGGTGGAGATCGCCGCTGCTCAGGGCAGATTGCCCCCTCCAGGCCTAACCCATTCAGAAGCGTTGCCCGCTCAACAACGCAAGAAACTCATCTTAAGGAAGCCAAAGAGGAAAACTCCTCAGGTGGTAAGTGATGAAGAAGAGGATGATGAGGCAACTGAGGATGGCCTCATCACCAAAAGGAGAAGGGTGGCACCTTCTTCACCACCTGCCCCACCTCCTCTTCCAACACCAACACCGCCTTCTCCACCAGCTCCAATTCCAACACCGCCTTCTCCCCCAGCTGCAACTCCGCCAGTTCAAGCAGTACCTTTGGCGGCTGCATTTCCCGCGGTTGAGGCTACTGAGCCCAACTTCATGGAGAACCCTCCGAGCGCCTCCACGCCATTCATATCCGCTGGAGAAGGTCCTCCTTCAACTGCCTCAATCGCCGAAGCCGCGCCAGGTGGGGATGAAGGTGCTCACAACTCGCCCATCATCATCACCGAGTCCCCCTCGTCACCACCGCGCCAAGAAGCTCCAACTCAACAACCAATCCAAGAGGGCGGTGGTGAGAGCCAGCACCAGGCTCCTTCAGCGCCTCCACAAACAGTGGTTGCAAACCTTCCCCTTACGGTTAAGGGAATCTAGGAACCCTTCACGGCCAAACTAAGAATGATGGCAAAGGACCTTCCCTCCATCATATCAAAAGCTGTGGAGAGTTCCAGCAAGAAACTTCAGGACGACATCTCCGTGCTCCAAGAGGAGAATCGCCTAATAAGGATCGAGGCGGAGAAGTTGTCTTGCAACCTTATGCTGGCTGAGATCGACCATTCAAGAGTGGAGGACGCCATGAGCACTGAGCTGAGGGTGGCGCGCAAGCAGGCCACCGATCTGCGCCACAAGGTGCACCTCCTAGCTCAAGAGAAAATTGAGCTGGAGAGCAAACTGGTCCCATACCGTCTCAAGGTGGCTAGCCTGGAGGCGTTGATCAAAGCAGACGCAGCCAAGGTAGAAAACCTTGAGAAAAGGTCAGTAGATCGGGAGGTCCTCTTGGGAAAGGTTGAAAAAGAGAGGGATGACACCATGGTTAAGCTCGTCGAGGCCAAAAAGGAGAATGAAAGGATCGCCGCAGAGCTGGCCCAGGCGTAGGCAGAAAACAAGAAGGTTACTGAAGACCTCCTTCAAGCTCG
This sequence comes from Phaseolus vulgaris, assembly GCF_051622355.1. Classification (NCBI taxonomy): domain Eukaryota; kingdom Viridiplantae; phylum Streptophyta; class Magnoliopsida; order Fabales; family Fabaceae; genus Phaseolus; species Phaseolus vulgaris. Next base: position 33,509,000 of record NC_143505.1, on the reverse strand, counting down.
TGAGACAACTGAAGAACTAAGGAAACGAGCTGATGAGTTGGAACAGCAGACCGAGGGGCTCAAAAAGAAAACTGAAGAGCTCGAGCTGAGCTCCGCCCATGGTGTCACTAAACAACGAAGTGGTGGATGGGAAGATCGTTCCTTCTGAAGATTAGCTGCTTCCCTCCATCACTTATTCATCTGTTCTTCTCTCTTACACACTTACTTGTAATAACTTTCCCTTTTTGGTATATGTATTTCGAACTGATACCTCTTTGCTATGAAGTTTTCTATTTCTTCATATAATCTCCCTGTTAGCTTCATCTCTTCTTGCACAAACCGCTTAAATGAAATTGACTTAGTAACTCTGCAAGCGCAACCGTTTACTAACTGCTTCAAACTATCAACTTTCGGTCGATATCATTCTAATAACTTGTGAATTTTAAGGCAGTCGAGCTTCAGCGTAAAACTATTTGCTAAACAGCGCGTTTTAACTCAACTGATAGCTTAAGGCATAGTTCACCCGATCTGCTCCATCGAAACGGGCCTTAACTCTTGCCATCGCTTGAATTTCTTCTGATCGCCAAAGAGTCTTGGCGATACCAGCTTCCTCTTGCCTTCATAACTTGGCCATTGTTCCTTCATCTGGGGGTAGAGGCGTCTTTCAGATCCTTCTCTGCCTTCCCTGACTTTCAGAACAACAAGCCGGATAGCTAAGTGTTCTCTTCGAACCTACCTTAGCTATCCTTTAAACTTCTTCCACCCTCCACACCGTACCTGAACTTGTTCAAGACGAGAAGGATTTTATCTTGCCTGAACTCGCTCGACGGCGAGAAGGTCTTTAACTCGCCTGAACTCGCTCATCGGCGAGAAGGTCTTTAACTCGCCTGAACTCGCTCATCGGCGAGAAGGTCTTTACTCGTGCCTCTACATTGCCCCAGGGGCTACATCTTCTCTCCCCTGGAAACACTGAGGACTTTTTACTGGTGCCTCTACATTGCCCTAGAGGCTACATCTTCTCTCCCCTGGAAGCACTGAGGACTTTTTACTGGTGCCTCTACATTGCCCCAGAGGCTACATCTTCTCTCCCCTGGAAGCACTGAGGACTTTTTACTCTTTCTCGCCTGCACTCGATCGACGGCGAGGAGGTCTTTATCTCTTTCTCGCCTCAGGACGCGCGAGGGCGTTGAGGTCTTTTAAACATTGCTGGTGCCTCCGATCGCCGAAAGACGATGAGGACTTTAAACTTTAACTGATGCCGCCAATCGCCGAAAAGCAATGGGGACTTAGAAACTTTTCAGAAAGCATGCGACATAACTTCAAAACTCGCCTTAAATCACATTTGAGTGACAAGGTCTTTCTTTTTTCAAAACTCTCGCAATAACAACAAACATGCAATCTAAAACACCTTAAACTTCGAAAACTCTTCTTTATTGGGTGGCCTCATTAAAAACCCTCCTTAGGGAAAAAAGAGTGCCCCCTTCAAACTGTTTTAACAGAAAGCTTGCAAACTCTTCGTGTTTGTTTTTACTTACAATGCTTTTAACTGTAATACAACTTGAGGTGCGTGGCGTTCCAGGTGCGAGGAATCGCCCCTCCTTCCAACGTTTCCAAGCGGTAGGCGCCGTTCCCGAGCACCTCGGTTATCCTGAACGGTCCCGTCCACTTAGGCGACAACTTGCTCTCCATCTCGTACTGGTGGGCCTTCCTCATCACCAGGTTGCCTTCTTTGAACTGCCTTGGCATCACCTTTGAGTTATACCTTCGTTCAATCCTTCTTTTCACTGCCTCGACCTTCACTCTTGCCTCCTCCCTGACCTCATCCAGCAAATCCAGATTCAGCCTTCTTTCCTCATTCGAGTTTTCCGCTACAAAGTTCTGGAATCTCGGCGAGCTCTCTTGGATTTCCACTGGAATCATTGCGTCGCACCCCTAGACCAGGCTAAACGGGGTCTCATGGGTTCCTGACTGCTCGGTGGTGTGGTACGCCCAAACTATACGGGGTACCTCCTCAGCCAAACTTCCTTTGGCTTTCTCTAGCCTTCTCTTCAAACCTCTCAGCAATACCCGATTGGCTGCTCTACTTGACCATTCGTCTGAGGGTGCTCGGCAGATGCAAACACTTGTTGAATTCCCACCCCTTCGCACAGCTTCTTCAACAGGTGACTTGCAAACTGCGTTCCGTTATCTGACACCAGGCGCTTGGGCACACCAAACCGGCACACGATGCTCTTCCACACAAAGCTCTCGATCTTGTGCGGTGATCTGGGCCACTGGTTCTGCTTCGATCCACTTGGTGAAATATTCAATTGCCACCACCAAGTACTTCATCTGCCTGATCGCCAATGGAAAAGGTCCCAGAATATCGATTCCCCATGTATGAAACGGCCAAGGGCTGTAAATCGACTTCAACTCCTCGGGAGGCACCTTGTGGCAATCGGCGTGCTGCTGACATTGCTTGCAACACTGTGCATACTTCTTGCAATCTTCTCTCATTGTAGGCCAATAGTAACCTGCACGGAGAGTCCTTGCGGCCAGAGCTCGACCCCCGACGTGACTTTCGCAGATCCCTTCATGGAGCTCGGCCATGATTCTCGTACATTTCTCTCCGTGCACACATTCCAGGAGTGGGTGTGTGAACCCAAACCTATATAACTCGCCATCAATCATCGTGAACTTGCTGGAGTTCTTCTTTATCTTCCTGGCCTCCATCGGATCCAGCGGGAGAAGGCCATCCGCCAGGCATCGCTTGTACTATGTTACCCAGGTGTCTGGCTCATGGGTAGCGCAGACCTGTGCCACGCTTACCTTCTCCTCCCGACACACCCTTATTCTCGACGATCTCAAGGTCTCCTGGGTTAAAGACCTGTGACTCCTCGCCACTTTCTCCGTCGATTTGCTTATCTGAAGAACCAGGTGATCTGCCACAAATGCTCTGGGTGTCTTCAGAGTTTCTTTGATCACCGTCCTCTGCCTACCCCCCTTGCCTGAACTGGCAAGCTTAGCTAGCAAGTCAGCTCGTGCATTCTGCTCTCTGGGCACATGCACCACTTCAAAGGAGACAAAGGAACTCTTCAACTCCTGCACATACTCTAGGTAAGCCGCCATTTGTGGATCCTTGGCCTGGAACTCGCCTGTTACTTGTCCCGTGACTAACAGCGAGTCACTCTTAGCCATTAGCACCCTAGCTCCCATCTCCTTGGCCAACAAGATTCCGGCGATCAGCTCCTCCTACTCTGCTTGGTTGTTGCTGGCCTTGAAGGCAAATCTCAGGGACTGCTCAATCAGCACACCGTTGGCCCCTTCCAAGATGACCCCAACACCGCTACCCTGCTGGTTCGACGATCCGTCCACCGAAAGCACCCAACAAAAGTCATCCCCCTCAACTCGTGTTGCTTCTAACGAGAGCTCGACCACGAAATCTGCAAAAATCTGCCCCTTAATCGGGCCTCGGGGCTCATACTTGATATCGAACTCCGACAGCTCCACCGCCCACTTCACCATCCTCCCAGCTACATCGGGCTTCTTCAGAACCTTCTGGATGGGCAGGTCGGTCATCACCAGTATTATGAAGCTGTGGAAATAGTGGCGTAACCTTCTCGCCGAAAAAACCACTGCCAGTGCAGCTTTCTCCAAGGCCTGATATCTCACTTCGGGGCCCTGCAGCACTTTACTAACAAAATAGATAGGATTTTGGGCCTGATCTTGGTCTTGGGCGAGCACCGCACTCACCGCCCTCTCAGTCACAGCAAAATACAACCTGAGAGGGGTCCCCACCAGCGGTTTGCACAAAACTGGCGGGCTCGCCAGGTACTCTTTAAGCTTGACGAAGGCCTCTTCACACTCCTTCGTCCAGGCGAATTTGTTGTTTCGCCTTAAACACTGAAAATACGGATGGCCCTTCTCTCCGCTCGCTGATACGAAACGAGACAGAGCGGCCATCGGACCTGTAAGTTGCTGCACTTCCTTCACGGTAGCCGGGCTCCACGCCAAATATGCACTTCTCGGGATTCAGCTTTAACCTGAACTTGGCGATCGTAGTGAACAACTCCTCCAAGTCCGCAACGTGCTTGCTCTTCTCCGGCGAGGTCACGACCATGTCATCCACGTACGCTTGCACATTCCTTCCCAGCATTGGTGCAAGTACCCGATCCATCAACCTCTGGTACGTGGCCCCTGCGTTCTTCAGCCCAAAAGGCATCACCTTGTAGCAGTAGCACGATTTCTTGGTCATGAACGCGGTCTTCTCTTCATCCATGGGATGCATCTTTATCTGGTTGTACCCCGAGAAGGCATCCAGAAAACTCAGCAACTTACACCCTGCAGCACTGTCAACCAGGGCGTCTATGCTTGGTAAAGGATACGAATCCTTTGGGCAAGCCTTGTTCAGATCATTGAAATCGACGCACATGCGCCACTTGCCATTGCTCTTCTTCACCAGCACGACATTGGCTAGCCACTCAGGGTACTGAACCTCCCTGATATGGCCTGCAGCGAGGAGCTTCTGGGTTTCATCCCTGATCGCCTGTCTTCTCTCCTCGTTGAATTTCCTTCTTCTCTGTCGCACTGGTCTGACCTGGTTGTCCATTGCTAGATGATGGCACAAGAAGTCGGGGTCAATTCCCGGCATATCTGAAGCAAACCATGCGAAAGCATCCAGATGCCGCTCTATCACCTTGGCAATCTGGTCTTGGAGCTCAGCCTCCAAGGATCTTCCCAACTTGAAGACCTTTCCCCCGATCTCCCTTTCGAGCCATTCCTCGACGGGTTTTGGTCTAGCTTCCCTGGCGATCACCGCCCTGGAGATTCCCAGCTCCCTCGCTTCCTCGCCTCTTCTTCCCGCTCGACGTTCTCTCCTTCAGCCTCAGCATCCATCATGGTGACGTCTTCCCCAGCGGCCACCTCCATCGCTGCACCAACAACCCGCCACTCTGTTGGCTTGGGCTTCACACCGGGAGGCGGCGTCGTTGTGATGTAACTCACTGACCTCTTGTTCTTCAGGCTATTCTCATAGCACTTCTTTGCTTCCTTCTGGTCAGATTTGATGGTGATCACCACCCCTTCCATCGATGGCAACTTCACCTTCATGTGCCTGGTCGAAGGCACAACTCCTATTCTGTTGAGTGTTGGTCTTCCCAACAGAATGTTATATGCTGAGGGAGCGTTTACGACGAGGTACTTGATTTTCTCCATTCTTGAGCCCGCCTCATTCGTGAAGGTAGTTCTCAACTCTACATACCCCCTGACCTCCACCTGATCGCCAGCGAAACCATACAAACACCCTCCATAGGGCCTCAGCTGGTCAAGGGGCAACTGCAACTGTGTGAAAGTCGGCCAGAACATCACATCTGCCGAGCTTCCTTGGTCCACCAATACTCTGTGGACCTTCCTTCCCGCCGTGACAAGCGAGATGACTATTGGATCTTTGTCATGAGGCACAACGTCCCTGAGATCTTCCCTTGTGAACGTGATGTCCACGTCTGGTGAGTGGTCCTCGAACATGTCCACCGTCATCACAGACCTTGCATACTTCTTCCTCTGTGACGCGGTGCATCCCCCACTCGAGAAACCTCCTGCAATAGTGTGGATCTCTCCGTGAGTAAGCATCTCGTGCTGCTGAGCCTCACCACCTGCGGGCTGGGAGCTCGACGCGCCCCCAGTCCTTCTATCCAGCAAGTAATCATTTAGGAACCCGCTCTTGACCAGGTCGTCGAGCTGGTATCCTAAAGCCAAACATGAGTCCACGGTGTGGCCAAAGCCCTGGTGGAATTCGCACCAGGCGTCTGGCTTTGGTCCCAACACCTTGTTGCCCACCTTCTCGGGCGCCTTCAGCCTGGCTGCTATATTGGGAATGGCGATCAGGTCCGCCAACCCCATGACAAACTTATGCTTCGGCGGGCGATTGTACTCCCGACGTGCTAGTTGAGGGCGCCCTGGGCCCCTGCCCTTGTTCTTCCTTGGATCATAAGGATGGCGAGTCCTCTGATCCCTCTTGGCCGCCGCTGTCTCCAGCACCCTCTGTGGCTGGATCCTGGTCTGGGCACGTGGCCTAGCGGGGGCCACGCTTCCCCTCTTCTCGGCCACCTCACTTTCATCGGCGATGTGGGCCACCGCAAGTCGCCTAACCTCAGCAAACGTGGCGGGGTGAGCCCTGATCAACGCCTCGCAGAAGGGTCCCGGCAACACGCCCTTCTTGAATGCGTAGACCAACATCTCTTCGTCCTTGGCCGGCGAGCGGACCATCTGCGCCCTAAAACGATTAAAGTAGTCCCTGAGGGACTCTCCCTGGTACTGCCTTATGTCGAACAGATCATAAGACACCCTAGGCGGCGCCTTGTTCACTATGTACTGCTCGACGAAGATCTTCGAAAACTGCTAGAAATTGGTTATGTGGCCTGTAGGAAGGCTCACAAACCATTCCAGCGCCGTCCCCTAGAGTGTGCTCACAAACATCTTGCAGTACACAGCATCCGATCCTCCTGACAGAATCATCTGCGTGTGGAACGTGGTGAGATGTGCCTCAGGATCCTCCACGCCGGTAAAAACAGCTTTCACGGGTACCACACTCGCAGGGATAGGCGTGTCCGTAATCGCCTGAGCGAAAGGCATGGGGAAAACGCGATGCGGCGTTGCCGGCGCGACCTCTTCAGCGACTGGGCGCCCCCGCTGCTCCTGGAGAGCTTGGCGCAATTCCTCAGTAACTCTGCTAAGCTCTTCATTCCTGGCCTGAGAGGCGACCAGGTCCTCGTGCATTTTTGCCTGCTCTATGCGCGAGGCTTCCACATTCGCCTGCAGCGAACGCATGATTTCCACCATTTGCGCCATAGTCATGGCGCCTTCAGCAGCAACGGGCGCAACTGGACTTGAACGGTTGCTTCTCATCTTTCTCATGAAAACTTGACAGATCACAAAGAGCGATGAACAACACCTTCTTCAGCGACGATCGATTCAGCGATCAATCGGTCAGAGTTTCGCAAAACTCCAAAGAACTTCAAGAACACAACCTCAACAGCGAACCTTTGCAGAAACTCACGACTCCACCACAAACCACCGTTTCTTCCACGAAAATCCAAACGAGCGGCGAACCTTAGATCTCACCGATTAAAACTTGCGTAAGCAGCGAAAAACCCCACCTCATCGAACAAGAACTCAAACGAACGGTGGAAAACATGAAACTACCGAACAAAGCTTAGATGAACGGCGAAAAATGGTTGCACCAGCACACAACCACACAGAAACTGCAGAAACTTCCAAGAACTCACGCTGTGGATGGGAACAGGTTTTACACGGCCCCACGGTGGGCGCCTGATGATCCTGCCTGTTGACCAAGACGCTGGAGCCTTGCCTCGTCAAACCTAGATCGACTTCTGCGCCGTGTTAGTCTCCGTCCTTCGCCGTGATCCACCTCAAGAACCTGCAAAAGACAGAACGGCGCCGCTGCGGCCGATCACGCTTCGACGCCCAAGTCAGCAACTGAACCACCAATTACTAAGAGAAAACTCAAGAACTCTAACGAACCGTGCAAAATTCTCTCTCAGCGTACTCAAGACTCGCAAGCGTAAAGAAGTAATCTAAACGTGCGTACCTTAGAAGTTCTTTAGAATCTCTTATATACCTGCGCACTTTCTCTCTCCAGACAGTTACACATCTGGACACGTGGCTCGCATCCAGCTGTACACGTGTCACCGTCTGGAGCATCCTTGACTTGGGCGCCACTTCTTGCTCTTCAGGTTTTTTGGCTAAGTTACTCATGCATGACATAACTCAGTGCATAGCTGCCTTGGAGCGTGATCTCTTCTGAGTGGCGAGATCGGGTACCTTCGTATACACCTTCCCTGTGGTCTCGCCGGCCGCCTTCACGATCTACTTTACTTGCTTCACCGTGTATGTTCAGGTAAGCTGTCTCCCGAGCTCATCCTCTGGCCAGCTGGGAAATGACTATCTGACTTCATCTTCGACGATGTCCTTGTCTCGGCGATCTCTAATCACTTGGTCGCCTGGGTTCACATCTGGCGACTTCATCTCAAGCCCGGTGACCGCCGGTTTAGGTATGCTAGAGATCGGAGCACGCCAACTTAATGACTGGCGACTACAGGAGCCCCCCAACGGCTTCCTTTCCTTCTGCCAGCCAGGTGTCCCGTTCAACACGCCTATATAATAGCTCGATGCCACATCATCACTTCCGACGACCAGGGCGGTACAAGAACCCAAAGAAGATCCCCACTGGACACGAACTTAATCAAGTGGTTAAGTAAGTGTGAAGGTTCACTTCTACAGGGCAAAGAAAAAATACAAGTATATGGTGATTGATGATGAAGGGCGAAAATTAAATGACATTGAAAGGAAACATAAAAGCATGGTAAAAACCAAATTGACAATGGAGGAAAATAGGAACATAAGAACACAAAGATAAATGGAGTAATGGAAAAAATGGAAGTGATGAAGGAAGGAAAAGCTTATGTGGTGGAAGAGAGTTGGTCATGCCAATTGGAGTGTAGTTTTCCTCCAAATAAAGTGTTGATGGTCACAACTTGAGAGCTCTCCAATCACTCAAGATGAGACCTAATGCCAAGAGGAAACAAGCCTCACAAACACCTCACACAATTTGTGCAGAGTAACTTTTCTATTCAAATCCAACTTGAAAATACATGGAGTAAGGCACCCTATTTATAAGAATGGGTGCCTTGGAAAACAATATGAGAAAAGATAGCATGGTAAATGTGTGAGGGGCTGCCTTTACGGTTTGACTAAGTCAAAAATGCACCCTAGGCTTAATGTTCTATAAACTAGGTCAACTTTCCTTCCTAAAGGGCTAGAAACAAGCTAAAATGATGACTACACCCCCTATTATGCTAAAGGCACCTTATTCTAGCCTATCTTGTTATTTGGACCCCTAAAGTGATCCCAATTTATTTACAACTTGTTTTATTCTTAAGAAGACTAGCAGAAAAACATTAGATGCTCTAGTCTTTGTCCATTTCTCCCTCTGATGAGGTCTTAACTTGAAAGTGGAGATGACTTCTCATAGTGTGAATGATAATTTGCATCCTTGGTGATGGAAGAGACCCACGCTCAGGCCCTAGTTCAAGCCTAAAAACTAGGTCCATGGAAAAGAGGATTCAAGAAGATTGGGACTCTGATACTGATGACAGAGAAACGTTTCTTTATATGTTCAAAGAGGACCACAAGAAGTAAAGCCCAAGCCATGAAGCTAGTTTATTTATTTGTAATTTCAGTAGAATATGGTTCTTTTAGCATAATGAGGGTGTGTGCTTATCATTATAGCTTGAGTAAAGCCTTTTAGGGTAAGAAGTTAACCTAGCTTCTAGAAGTTTGCTCCTAAGGTGCGATATTGACTTTAGTCAAAACCCTAGCAGCCGTTCTTTTGTGTATTCCCCTTCCTACCCTTGTTCCTTGTTCTCCAAGGCACTTGCACCTATATAATAGGGTGCTTGGCTCATGTTTTGTAAGATAAATTTTATGAGTAAAATGCTGCCAAATATTGCAAGCTTCTACTCCCTTGTCTAGTCTCGCTAGGTTAGACATTTTGATCTTCACCTCCACCTTTCTCCTAGTGATATGGCCCAACCAATCACTCTCCATACCTTTCATGCACCTACAAGGAACCCATAGTTCTATATGAGCCCTCCTTGATCCATCACATCCATTGTTTCTGCCACCCTTTTCAAATCTTCAAGAAGAAGAACCCATCATTTGGTATCTAGAGCCAAGGTTCTTCAAGAGATAAGTGTTTTCTTCATTTTATTTTTTGAGTTTTCTTCAAATCCGTGTTGTTCATCTTGCCTTGATTGTCTTGCTGTTTTTGATGTCATTTTAATTGTGTTGTTGTTTTTAAATTGTTGTACGGTTTTATTTTGGTTCAAATTGTTCTTGAGCTTCCAAACTGTTTTTAGGTTCTATTGAGTATTTTGTGTTGGCTGTTTTGTTTTTAATTTTATTTGAATCTTATTGATGTTTTAATCAGTGCAAAGTGTTTTTGGTTGAGTCTTTTTTATTTTTGAATCCATACAAGTTTTGTCAAAGTCATGTTCATCCTACAATGTCATAAATTCCTAGTGGTGCCTTTTATTGTTGATTTGGTTGCTTGATTTTGATTTTGAGTGCAGTTTATATTTCTATTTTTTAAGCTTTGGTGTCTTTATATTTTCATATTTGAGTTCATACTTGTGTGTTAGTTCCATACAAGTTCTTTTCCAATCATTTCCATTGTGTTTTTGAAGTTTCCTTGTTGTTTTCTAATTCTAGTTTAGGATTTCTCTGTTTTCACTGTTACTGTGTTGGCTGGAATCTTTCCCATAAATTAATTCTGTCAGTGAAAAAATCTGAAATTTTGTATTTGAGTATTTTTATGTGTTGAGAAAAATTAAAAAAAGAAAAGAAGTACATCAAAATTCAAAATACAAAAAAAAATGATAAAGAAAATACGAACAGAGTGCAAAAAATTCTGACTCTAGAAAAACGGTGATACGACAGTGATCTTGAAAAACATATTAAAATTATTTGGCTTACTGTTTTGGTGAAATTCCAACGCCTATTTTGAGCTAAACCATTGAAGTTTTTGTGGTTAAAATTTCAAGCTCAATTTTGAAGTATTCTGTCCAACATAAATTTGGGAAGTTGTGAAAAATTTACACACACAAAAATTTTGTAGTGTTGTTTTGGTTTTATTGATTCTTGTTCCATTCACTAGGATTTCACTTTGTGTGCTACCTTTTCTTGTGTGTCTTAATTTTTTGCTTGTCAATTTTATTGAATACACTTTCAAGTAATGTCAAATATCAATTCCCTTTCCTGTAGTCCTAATTTTTAAATTGAGTTTTGTTGCTTTAAACTTGCTTGACCTCTCTTTGGTGGAAGTGACCTAAAAGGTGCTTTGGTGAGTAGTGGAGCTAAAATTTTGTTTTGGTGAAAGCTATATCACTAAAAGGGAGCTGGATTAAAGATTCAAGGTTGAATAACCTAAGGAGACAAAGCAAGGGACAACAACAACCTCACTTGAAAATACACAAATATACACAAAGGAGCTACAAGTGAAGGAGTGCAAAGAATAGGACTTTAATTTTTGTGCATAAAAAAAAATTGTTGACCTAATTTCATTGTATTTCTTTGAGTTGTAAATTGCAAGAACTTTGATTAATTAGTGGATTAATACGCTTTAGTCGATGAGTGTGTCTTCAAGGTTCCAAAGTGCTAAGAAGCCTCACCTTAGGATTCTACTAGTTTTAAAGCTTTCTAGATCGCAATTTTCTTGTGTGTTTTATTGCTTTACATTGTTTTCTTGCATAAAACTTTATTTTCTTATTTGATTGTGCTCTAAGTGAATTACTTAGAGAAGGGTTTATGAAAGTATTGTAGAATAGAATATGGCTAGGAAAGGCTTGTTACTTCAGTGATCCAAGGGATCCACCTCCCTTTCCTGGGAATCTACCTACGATACTCCACCTATCTTTCTTTTGGTAAATTGCTTCTAACACATAACTTTCAACATGTCTTCTCATTCTTCTAGTCCAAGTGAAAGTGATATAAAGTCTATAAAATCTCTTTTAAAACAATTAGCCAAAGAATTTCAATCACTATCACATAAACAATTGCAACATGAAGCCCAAATCATAGAAGATAAAAACGAAAGGGAAGCTCATCTTGCTATTTTAGAAGAGGAGTTGAAAATTGTGAAAGAAAAGGATGAATATATTAGAAACTTAAAAAAATCACATGCATCTAGTTCTAGGTCGAGTGACTCACATGCTGAGGGGAGTCTGAAAGTTAATGATTATTATCAACCTCCACCTAGAAGAACTAGAAGGGAACACCCAAAGGAGACTAGGGTAGACTTGCCTCATTTTTATGGGAAAGAAAATGTTGAAACCTATCTAGATTGGGAGATGAAGGTAGAACAACTTTTTGCTTGCCACCATGTTAGTGAAGAGAGGAAAGTACCCCTAGCCACCTTAAGCTTTCAAGGGAATGCTATGTATTGGTGCAGAACCCTAGAGAGAGATAGGCGCCTCCACAAGGACCCTCCCATAGAATATTGGAATGGCCTTAGGGGAGCCTTGAGACGCCGCCATATTCCTTCATACTACAATAGGGAGTTAACGGACAAGCTTCAAAGACTCCAACAAAAGAACATGAATGTAGAGGAGTATAGGCAAAAGATGGAGCTTTACATGATGAAAGCCTTTATTAGGGAGGAAGAAACCACCACCATAGGTAGGTTCCTCAGTGGTCTCAATCTTGAGATAAGGGATAAAGTGGAACTCTTGCCCTATATGGACTTGAATGACTTGATCCAACTTTGTATAAAAGTTGAGCAACAAATTGAGAAAAGGATCAAGTCGCAAGGAGAGTTCTTACTCTAACTCTTATCCCAAGAAAGAGTATAAAAGAGAAAGGGAGGATAGTCTTTCAAAAGATAAACCCAAAGAAACTCCCAAAAGTGTAGGAAAAGATGTGTCTACCTCACAACCCTGCAGTAGATATATTCAGTGCTTTAAGTGTCTTGGTAGGGGCCATATAGCATCCCAATGCCCAAATAGGAGAACCATGATCTTAAGAGAGAGGGACGAGTATAGTAGCTAAGATGATGAGTCCAGTGGGGAAGAAGAGAAAGAAGATAGTGAGGGGGCATATCCTGTGAGGGAGAATTAATGATGATCAAAAGAACCCTCAACAATCACCCTAGTGTGAATCATAAAACACAAAGAGAGAACATCTTTAATACAATATGTAAAGTTTTAGAAAATATTTGTTCTCTCATTGTGGATAGTGGGTCTTGCTACAATTGTTGTGGCACTAGGATGGTTGAAAAACTTAATCTACAATTAGTACCTCATCCAAAACCTTACAAACTTCAATGGATCAATGCAAATGGGGAATTAACTATAGACAAGCGAGTAAAAGTCAATCTTTTTGTGGGGAACTATAAAGATGAGATTTTATGTGATGTAGTACCCATGGAAGCCTGTCATATCTTATTGGGAAGACCATGGCAATTTGATAAGAAAGCTATGCATAATGGTCTTACCAACGAGATTACTTTTACTCATAAGGAAAATAAATTTTTACTTTATCCTTTAACACCTTCACAAGTGGTAAAGGACCAAGTACAAATGAAACAAAAAAGAGAAAATGAGAGAAAAAAGAAAGAAAATGGAAAAAGACCTTAGAGAGAAAGTTGAGGCATAGGAGAAGAGTGTTCCTTCCCACAAGGTCATTCAGAAAGAAGAAAAAATTGAAAATAAGATACTTCTATATGAACAACCTTCAGGCCTCCTTCTTTGTAAAGGAACACTTGCATGCACTGCCACACTTTCTAAAGTTTGTGAGCTACCTCCTCAAGTCCAAAAACTTTTAAAAGAATTTGGTGATATATTCCCTAAGGAAGGACCCATATGACTTCCACCTGTTAGAGGTATAAAACACCAAATAGATTTAGTTTCGGGAGCTAGTCTACCAAATAGACCGGCTTATAGAACTAATCTGAGGAGACTAAGGAGATAGAGTCACAAGTTTAGGAATTGTTGGAGAAAGGCTGGGTTCAAAAGAGTCTAATTCCTTGTGTTGTACCTGTTTTGTTGGTGCCAAAGAAAGATGGCACATGGAGAATGTGTTGTGATTGTACGGTCATCAATAATATCACCATCAAATACAGGCATCCAATTCCTAGACTTGATGAAATGCTTGATGAATTGCATGGGTCCACTATATTTTCTAAAATTGATCTCAAAAGCGGATATCACCAGATAAGAATCAAAGAGGGTGATGAGTGGAAAACTGCTTTTAAGATCAAATTTGGATTATATGAGTGGTTAGTGATGCCTTTTGGACTCACTAATGCACCTAGCACTTTCATGAGGCTTATGAATCATGTCCTTAGGAATTGCATAGGTAAATATGTAGTAGTTTATTTTGATGATATATTAGTATATAGTCAAAGTCTAGAGTCCCACCTAAGTCACCTTAGGGAGGTTCTTTTAGTGCTTAGGAAAAATAGTTTGTTTGCTAATATAGATAAGTGCACTTTTTGTGTAGATAGTGTAGTGTTTTTAGGTTTTATAGTAAACAAAATTGGGTACATGTTGGCCCCGAGAAAATCAAAGCCATTCAAGAGTAGCCAACCCCACAAAATGTAGGAGATGTCAGGAGCTTTCATGGTCTAGCAAGTTTCTATAGGAGATTTGTTCTTAACTTCTCAAGTCTAGCTTCACCACTCAATGAGTTAGTGAAGAAAGACACTCCATTTTGTTGGACGAAAAAGCATGAGCAAGCTTTTCAAAGGTTGAAAGCTCAACTCACTAATGCACCCATTCTAGCTTTACCAAACTTTTCAAAAACTTTTGAGCTAGAGTGTGATGCATCGGGAGTAGGAATAGGTGTTGTGTTGTTGCAAGGTGGGCACCCAATTGCATATTTTAGTGAAAAACTTCATGGTGCCGTGAGGGCCCTATGCACTTGTGAGGGCCCTGCAGACTTAGGAACATTATCTAGTCTCAAAAGAATTTGTCATACATAGTGATCATGAGTCTTTGAAATATTTGAAGGGTCAACACAAGTTCAACAAAAGACATTCAAAGTGGATGGAATTTCTTGAGCAATTTCCATATGTTATCAAATACAAGAAGGGCAATACAAATATTGTGGCAGATGCTCTGATCCGATCGGTCATCGGTAGTCGATGACGTCAGCATCAGAGAACCACGTGGACCACTCGCAGGGTGACACGTGGATCAGGTGGCAGAGAGGTAGGGGGACGATCGCCAAGAGAGGTGATCAGTGGTCAGTAACCAAGTTACCACCGACAGATCAGGCGGCAGAGAGGTCGGGGGATAGATCACCCAGAATGGTGATCGGTGGTCAGTAGCCAAGTGACCACCAGCATACCAGTTCCCAGACTCGCGCCTGGAGGCAGAGCGCGAGTAGCGAATAAACACTGATCAGTCATCGGGTGTATTGTCATCGGGGCCTCGTGTTACACGCAGTTAAACTGGGACTAAGGTTCCCAGCGAGAGCGTTACGCATGGACCTCGCATGAGCACACCTCAAGGAATCATGCACGAGAGTGGCCTGAGGGAACTAGTAAGCCAGTCGGTGATTGGTGATTCCCTCAACCCATTACGTGCGTGTCATCCTAAAGGGTAAGTCGCCTACGCAGAGAGTAACGTTTGGTGAGTGTGCCTAGACCAGCCACACCCGACGTTCTCCTAAGAGTATGCGATTTACCCAGATAAGAGAAGCATCCCAAGTTACTCCGCAAGGGCGTAACTTAGGCAGACAAAGAGAGGCGCTAGAGCCCTTCCAGTAAGTGACACGTGTGTGGTTAGATGTGAGTTGCAGGCCTCCACGTGTCATCATCTGAGAGGGGTGCGGTCCAGACAAAAGAGCACTCCGTACCACTAAAGGTACAGACAGGCGCAGCCAAGCGCAAACATGCGCAGACTCTCACGCTCCCCATTGCTGATTCTGAAGGTACGCTTTCTCTGAAAAGCATAACAGGGTTCTGACACATGCGAGAAAAGCATAACAGAATTCTGTTATGGCCAGAAGCAGGAAAAGAGAGATAAAAGAGGGAATCAGAGTGAGAGTGTGGGGAGAGAAAAAAGATAGACGAAAAACAGAGTTCAAGTTTTTTCTCACACACACATTACTAGTTCCCAGTTTCTGGTGGTTCTGTTGGACTAACTTGATCGTCGGAGTGCAAACGGCCGCTAGAGGCGTCGTCTGTGTATTTTGCAGGTCACACTTTGAAGACATCTGAGAGAAAGTTCAGAGGGTGATTCTTCAGGAGACACAGTCGCGAAGACAGGGCTGAGAGTGTTACGAAGCGATTCACCCACTTTCGAGTTGCCGGCAGGATCATTTGGCGCCCACCGTGGGGCCCGAGTGAATCGTTGTCCCATATATACCACAGTTTTAAAGCTCACCAGAGTTTTATCAGTTTCTTTGATAGAGAGGATGCCTAGAAACAGACAACCATCACCTGTGCCATCCGCTGATGAAGGAGCTGTGACAATGGCGCAGGTCCTGGAAATGGTGCGCACGCTGCAGGATAACGCTGCAGCGTCGAAAGTCGAACAAGAAAGGATGCAGACGGAGTTGGCTGCGTCGCAAAGCAGGAACGACGAACTGAATCGTGTCAACGAAGAGTTGAGAAGAACGCTGCAGGCGCAGAGGGAGCACGTTGTTGACGAAAGGGTGTCTAGGCAGCCCTCACCTCCAAGGGCATTTCCCATGCCATTCTCCCCTGAGATCATGGGAACCATGGTGCCTCCCAACCTGGTGGGGGTAAAAGCGTCGTTCAAGGGGGTAGAAGACCCGGAGGCGCATCTGACGGCATTCCACACCCAGATGATGTTGTCTGGGGGCTCAGACGCTGTATACTGCAAGATGTTCATGAGCACTTTGAGCGGAATCGCCATGGAGTGGTTCGTGAGTTTGCCAGAAGGGCATATCACGTCTTTCTCTCAGTTCTCGAAGCTCTTCACTGAACAATACATCGTCAACAAGGCACCTGCAGTGGTGTCCTACGACCTGTTCGACGTGCGCCAATACCAGGGGGAGTCGCTGAAGGACTACCTCAACCGCTTTGGGGCACAAGTGGTTAGACTACCCAGCAAAGATTAAGATATGCTTGTGCACGCGTTTAAGAAGGGAGTGCTGCCTGGCCCTTTCAGCGAGTCTCTCATCAGGAGCCATCCCAGCACCTTTGCAGAGATCCGACGACGTGCGGTGGCGCACATAGTGGCAGAAACAGAGGTTTCTGAGAAGAGGGGAAGTGCTGCACCACCCAGACCGTGTGGAGGGCAAGGAAAACCACAGCAAGCAAGGGTGCATGAGGCCAAAGAGGGGAAGAAGGTGCGGGAAAAACCTCGTCCCTATGCACCAGGCAAAGACCAGAGTAAGGGGCGTGCAAGGGAGAATAACGCGCCCCCGAGATACAACTTCATGGTGGGATTGGCGGATCTCATCGCCCTTCCTGCCGTAGCAGCAAGATTACGAGTACCAGAGAAGACAGATAAGGTACTCGAAAGGAAGAAGAATGAATGGTGTGAGTTTCATCAGGCCTTTGGCCATACACTTCATTCCTGTTTGGCGCTGGGACACCAACTGGCAGAGTTGGTGAAGTCTGGTTTTCTAGCAGATTACCTGCGTGAGCTGCAGGGTGATCGCGCGTCAGGATCCCAAACTGGAGAGCAACAGCATGAAGTCCCTGTGCATGGGGAGGTGCAGACGATCGCTGGAGGCTTCTCTGGTGGGGGATGCACAGCTTCACAAAGACGGAGATACACTCGATCTGTGATGGCGGTAGATGCAGTGAATGAGAGTCATTACCCTGAGGTGGACATTATCTTCAGGAAAGCTGACCTACGGGACGTTGTCCCGCACGACAACGACCCTGTGGTCATTTCTCTCATCACAGCAGGAAGACGGGTGCATAGGGTACTCGTAGATCAAGGAAGCTCGGCGGACGTCATGTTCTGGCCAACATTCAACAAGCTGCAGTTGTCCCCTGATCAGTTAAGACCGTATACTGGTTGTCTCTACGGTTTTGCAGGGGATCAGGTAGAAGTGCGGGGATACATCGAGCTGAGGACAACGTTCACTGACGGAACGACAGCCCGCACTGAAAAGATAAAGTACCTGGTGGTGAACGCCCCTTCTGCGTACAATGTCCTGTTGGGGAGGCCAACGCTCAATAGAAGAGGAAGGTGCGATCACCCCTCGCGAGTCAGGGATCGCGAGGGCGGTCATCGCCAGCGAGAGAAGGCCCCACCCAGCTGAGGGATGGGTCGAAGTGGACGTCGGGGCAAGAAAGTTCAAGTTAGGGGGATCCCTCGCTGAAGAAGAGCGAATGCTGATCATGGGTGTGATTGAGAAGCACATGAATGCCTTTGCATGGTCAGCATCCGACATGCCAGGAATCGACCCCGATTTCCTCTGCCATCGTCTATCGATGGACCCCATGGTTCGACCGGTGCGACAGAGAAGAAGGAAATTCAACGAGGAGAAGAGGAAGGTGATCCACGACGAAGCGCAGAAGCTCCTTGTCGCAGGGCATATCAGAGAGATCCAGTACCCCGAGTGGCTAGCGAATGTGGTACTGGTGCAGAAGGCCAGCGGCAAGTGGAGAATGTGCGTGGACTTCACTGACCTCAACAAGGCGTGCCCCAAGGATTCTTATCCCCTCCTACCTAGTATAGATGCTCTAGTTGATAGCGCCTCGGGGGGAAAGCTACTCAGCTTCTTGGACGCTTTCTCAGGGTATAACCAGATCAGGATGCACCCAATGGACGAATGCAAGACCGCGTTTATGACGGAACGGTCTTGCTATTGCTACAAGGTCATGCCATTTGGGTTGAAGAATGCGGGGGCTACTTACCAGAGGCTCATGGATAGGGTGCTCTCGCCCATGCTGGGAAGGAACGTACACGCCTATGTAGATGACATGGTGGTTACATCCCAAGAGAAGAAGCATCATGCAGCTGATCTGGAAGAGCTATTCACCACCATTGCCAAGTACAGGCTGAAGCTCAACCCTGAGAAATGCATATTCGGTGTGGAGGCTGGGAAGTTCGTAGGTTTCCTCTTGACAGAGCGAGGAATTGAAGCTAACCCGGAGAAGCGTGCGGCGATCGTGGCAATGAGGAGCCCAACGACGGTGAAGGAGGTGCAGCAGCTCACCGGTCGCTTGGCAGCACTGTCCCGATTTATGTCTGCTGGTGGAGAGAAAGGTCACCCATACTTCCAGTGTCTCAAGCGCAACAGCAGATTTCTCTGGACGCAGGAGTGCGAGGAGGCCTTCATTAAGTTGAAGGGATATCTGGCAAGCCCACCAGTCTTGCGAAAGCCCCAGGTAGGCATCCCTCTTCATCTATACTTTGCTGTTACGGAGAGGGCAGTCAGTTCAGTCCTGGTGCAAGAGCAGGACCAGGCCCAGAGGCCTGTTTACTTCGTAAGTAAGGTGCTGCAAGGCCCTGAAACAAGGTACCAGGCCCTCGAGAAGGCTGCTCTGGCGGTGGTATTCTCAGCCAGAAGACTCAGGCATTATTTCCACAGCTTCACAGTGGTGGTGATGACTGATCTGCCTATCCAGAATGTATTGAAGAAACCTGATGTGGCAGGAAGGATGGTCAAATGGGCAGTAGAATTGTCAGAATTTGACATTCAGTACGAGCCCCGAGGACCGATCAAGGGGCAGGTGTTCGCGGACTTTGTAGTCGAGCTATCATCCATCGCGACACCTGCAGAAGGGCTAGATTTCCGATGGGTGTTATCGGTGGATGGCTCCTCTAATCAGCAGGGAAGCGGCGCTGGAGTCATCCTGGAAGGACCAAACGGGGTACTGATCGAGCAGTCCCTCCGTTTCGCCTTCAAAGCTAGCAACAATCAGGCAGAGTATGAGGCCCTGATCGCAGGAATGTTGCTAGCAAGGGAAATGGGAGCAAGAAATCTGATGGCCAAGAGCGATTCGTTACTGGTCACCGGGCAGGTTACCGGGGAGTTCCAAGCAAAGGACCCCCAGATGGCAGCCTACCTGGAGTATGTGCAGCTCCTGAAGACGTCCTTCGCCGAGTTTGAGTTAGTGCATGTGCCAAGAGAGCAAAACGCCCGAGCAGACCTGCTTGCCAAGCTGGCCAGCTCTGGCAAGGGGGGGAAGCAGAGGACTGTCATTCAGGAGACCCTGAAGGTGCCGCGCGCGTTTGTATCAGACAACCAGGTGCTTCATGTATACAAGTCAATGGAGCGTCTAACGATCGGTCATCGGTCGTTGACCCAAGAAACGCTGAGAGCACCGAGGGTGAGATCGCGACCCTCAAAGACCGATGAGTCGATGGAGGTTCATGCGGAGAAGGAACCCGGCACCTGGATGACGCCATACCAGCTATACTTAGAAGATGGCGTACTCCCGCTCGATCTGGCAGAGGCAAAAAGAATAAAAAGGGGTTCAAGTAAGTTTACTCTCATAGATGGAAGCCTATTTAGATTTGGATTTTCTCACCCTGTGCAGATCTGTGTACACGGCGAGCAATGCACCAGACTCATGTCTGAGCTGCACGAGGGGGTGTGCGGAAGCCATGTAGGTGGTCGCGCTTTGGCGAGTAGAGTACTCCGCGCGGGGTACTACTGGCCAAAGCTGAAGGAAGATTGCATAAGGTTTGCTCAGCGATGCAAACAATGTCAGCTGCATGCAGACTGGCACAAGGCACCCCCTGAGGAGTTGAGGTCCATCCATAGCCCGTGGCCATTCCATACATGGGGGATTGACATCCTAGGACCCTTTCCCCTGGCGACAAGGCAGATGAAGTTCCTCATTGTGGCCATCGAATATTTCACCAAGTGGGTGGAGGCAGAGCCAGTTGCACACATCACCGCACAGAAAGTCGAACACTTCGTCTGGAAGAATATTGTCTGCCGCTTCGGAATACCCAAGAGACTGGTTTCCGACAATGGCACCCAGTTCACCAGTCATTAGTTGAGGAAGATGTGTGAAGAGCTAAAGATACAACAGGTTTTCGCTTCAGTGGAGCACCCACAAACAAATGGGCAGGTGGAGTCAGCAAATCGAGTGCTGCTCAGGGGACTGAAGCGAAGACTAGACAAGGCCAAAGGAGGCTGGGCAGAGGAGGTCCCCAGAATTGTGTGGTCTTATCACACCACCCCACAGTCCAGCACCCATGAGACGCCCTTCAGCCTTGTCTATGGGACAGACGCCATGATTCCTGTAGAGATACAGGAGAGCTCCCCCAGATTCTCGAACTTCGTTGCTGAAGAGTCCAATGAAGAGCGTAAGGTGAACCTGGATCTGCTAGACGAAATGCGATAAGAGGCCAGAGTCAGTGCTGAAGCTGTGAAGAGGAGAGTAGAGCAGAGGCACAACTCTAAAGTGAGGCCCAGGCGCTTCCAGGAAGGTGACCTGGTGATGAGAAAGGCGCATCAGAATGACATGCAGAACAAGTTATCCCCAAAGTGGACAGGCCCGTACAGAGTGGGGGAGACATTAGAGAACGGAGCGCCTAGAGACTTTGGAAGGAGGAGCAATCCCCAGAACGTGGAACGCCACCCACTTAAAATTTTATTTCAGTTAAAGTTGTACAGTAATGGCGTTCTCGCGCTAAAAGACACATGCTTTGTATGTGGTGGAAACAGTTGAACAGACAACGGGGCACTCTTTTCCCTAAAGAGGGTTTTTAATGAGGCCACCCAATTAAAGAAAAATTTCCAGCATATCAAGTGTGCTCAAGTATTAAAGTTAAAATCCTCCTTGCCCCAGGTGCAAGTGCAGGTGATTGGTTAGGCCCTACTTGCCCTAGGCGCAAGTACTGGCACCGATCTAAGTCTTCCTCACCCCAGGTGTGAGCGCAAGCAGTTAAAGGTTTGAAAAGCCAGGGGTGCTAGTAAGACCAAGGGAGGGAAAGGAAAGGTTTTGACAAAACGTCCTTACCCACTTGGCATACACCAATATTGGCCCAGTAAGACTCTTAGTCAGAAACCTTTCTCACCCCAGGAGTGAGACAGGGAATGAGCGACTCAACCCGCCAAAGGGTGATGACCTTGGGGAAAGGAAAAGGGGTTAGCGAGAAACACTTTCTTTCCCCAAAAAGAGGCATCACTTTGAGCGATCGATGTCAAAGTCCTTTATGCACTTAGCGCTAGAGCGACAGAGAAGGCTAAGTAAAGACTAAAGAGCGATCACTGATGAGTTGTCGGTAATTGGCTAGTAGTGCAAAGCAGCGCACGAGGACTGTTAAACACCAAGCTGAGGGAATAGCCAGTCGTGATCAAGCAGATCGCGCCAAGCCTAAGCTGGTCAACGCTTAGTCGCGCGCAAAGAGTAAGAGAAGCAGATCGCGCTAAGCCTAAGCTGGTTAACACTTAGTCGCGCGCAAAGAGTAAGAGAAGCAGATCGCGCTAAGCCTAAGCTGGTTAACACTTAGTCGTGCGTAAAGTAAAAGACGAAGCTCAAGATCGCGCTAAGCCTAAGCTGGTTAACACTTAGTCGTGTGCGAAAGGAAAGGTAAAGCCCAAGATCGCGCTGAACCTAAACTAGTTAACAATTAGTCGCGCACATGAAGATAAGTGAAGTTCAAAGAAAATACAAAGAGAAATTGAGCAGTTAAAATCAAGGTATATCACCAGAGATGTTCATACAATTGTCAGTTACAATGAGTTGAATGGTGCAGAAACGTAAGGTTACAGAATGAAGCTTTGTACAGAAGAAGTCAAATTTACAAAAAGGAAGAGATTCAGGGAGTAGGAGGCCTAAGTTTTCCATCTACCACCAAGTGATGAATGCTGAATTGTGAAAGGTCCAGTTCTGGGAGGACGCAGCGGACTTGCTCGAGCGCCAGCTCGAATCCATCAATGAGGGAATCAGCGCCCACGTTCATCAAGTCCTCTTTCTCCGCCTCCAGACTTCGCCTCGAAGCCTCTGCAGCATCCCTCTGCGTGGTGAGGGCAGCAAGGGAGGAGGCAGCTTCAGACAGCTTGCCCACTGCCTCCTCAAGCTTCCTTTCAGCAGCAGCAGTTTCCTCTTTGGCAGACTTGAGCATCTCCACCCGCTGAGAATCCTGTTGGCGTAGGGAGGCGTTCTCAACCTGTAACTCCTCCACCATCTGACTCTGTTCGCGCAAGGAAGAATTCTCAGCCTGTAGCTCTGCCACCTTGCAGTCCATAGGACCAACAGTCTGCCCCATCAAGATCTCCATCTTGATGGTCTCCTGGACCTGCATCAAATACTCCCTCCTGGCCTTCTCCACCATGCCTCGCATCAGCTCAACAGACCCCTGAGCGGCTTCAAGGTCACTTTGCAGCGACTCCTTGTCGTGCTCAAGTTCCTTCACCCTTTTTTCTAGGGCCTTCTGCTTGCGATGCTGGGTGGAGAACTCCAGCGAGAGCACCACCTGCTTGGCAAGGTGTGCATCTATCTCCTCCCCGTTCCAGTCGACGAGCTCCCCGTTGCTGATGTGCTGTTGCACCATGGAGATAACTCTGCTGAAGTTCTCATGGTTGACTCCAGTGTTGCTTGGGCGCGAGCTAGACCCACCATGTTCAGCATTTGCGGTGGAGATTGTTAGTGAAGGCGGGGCACACTCGTTTTGAGCAGAAACACCCCCAGCAGGGTGAGCGGATGGACCAGGTGATTGGCCTGCTGGGGGGAAGTTGGCGGTTGAGAGATTGGGGGCGATTGTTGGCAAGGGGAAGGTGGGCATGCGGGCTCTGGGGCAGGTCGAGTAGAGGGAGGGGGAGGTGGTGAACCTTCCTCTACCTCTACCACCTCGATCTCTCCAGGCTGGAGAGACGAGACCCCCTCAACCACTGGTTTCTTCCTCTGGCGGTGAATGAGGGGGGAGCCAGAGCTTTCCTCTTCCACTGAGGCAGCAGCAGCAGCAGGTACAAGCGAAGAAGCCTTCACCAGTCGTTTCCTTTTCTTCCCTTGCTCGTGGCCTTCGGCTGGCGCGACCGAGAGTGGAGGGGCTTCAATTGGCTCAGTGGTGGAAGAGGAAGAGCCAGTCCCTTTGGCCGCTTGGCGTTTAGCAAGCTCTAACACCGCCAACCTCCTATCTTTCCCTGACATTGAATTTGCATAGGCAAGAAAGGGGAAAATTAGACAGCTAAGAGACGCAAGCAAGGTGAAGCGTATAAGAGCATGCATGAGGAGGTATAAGTGTCCTAAGGGGCGGCAGAGAAAGAACTACCTATATATTTCTTCAGGGAAACCACATCAAACTCATCCTTGATGAGGTGAGCGGAGTCATACTTAGCCCCCAGGAGCAGCCCACACAGCTCGCGCTCGTAGGGGGCCATGGTCTCGAGGTCCTTGGGTTTTTTAAATTGAACCTGGGGAACCCAGTAGAGGGGGTACCCCTCGAGCAGATGAGGGCTTTGTGGGGTGGCGGATATCATGTAAAACCTGCCTTTCCAGTCTTTGAAGGACTGCTAGTACAGGCCCAGAAGCACCCGTCCAGCAACCCCGTTCAGGCTGACCCAAAACCTATCCCCTGGTTTCTTCGCCTCAAAGAAGTAAAGGAACACCTCCACCGAGGCGTTGTGCCCAAAGTGGTTGCACAGGATCTGAAACGCCCGGATGAAGGCCCAGGCGTTGGGGTGGAGTTGGCAGGGCGCGACGTTCAACTCCATCATCAGCTCTTTCTCGAAGAAGGTGAAGGGGAGTCGCAGCTTCAACCTTTTGAAGATCGCGGAGTAAACAAAAACGAAGGGCACCCCATTGGTGGCCCTGTCGTCAGCGCAAATGGGCATCCCTCGGGGAGGGATGCGGACTCGGATGTGGAAGTCGTTTTCCCTGTCTATGGAACACGAGGGTTCGTCCGGGTTGTGGCTCAGGAGTGAGTTAAGATGGTCCTGGGGTAGCAAGATGGACGTTTCAGATAGCAACGCCAGAGGGGCCCAGTCATAGACCTTGGCGTTGTCATGAAATGAGGTGACAACGGGCGGTGGCGAAGCTGGTGCACTCGCGGAGGGCTGTGCACCAGAAGAGGAGGCAATGACACGAGCGGTCTGCTTCAAGTGAGCCATCGAGAGATAGCTGCAATGGAAGAAAACGAAGGGTCAGAAATAGAAAGGGAGAGAGTGATGGATGGTTCGGTGAAAAACAGAGAGAGGAAATGAGAAAGAAATGCCCAGGTAAAGGAGAAAGAAGGGGAGGCAGAAGTCGAGGCGGAAGCACGAGAAAAACCCTAGCGCGGGTTGAGAAGAAGAAAAACAGGGAAGATGGATGCATGATAACTAGAATGATAAATGCAATCGGTAAAGATGACCAAAAAGGGGCCAGGGAAAAGAAAAACCATACCTTTGAATGATCGTAAGAGATTAGGATCACAGAGAATTTGAAGAAAGATGGGTGCGCAGAAGAGAAGTTCGCAGAGAGTCTGGGAGTCAAATGAAGAAGATGAAGGAACAGTGGAAGGGCGCGCCAATTTGAATGAAAGAAGCGCTAGCGACGCACAACGCTGGCCGTCGATGGCGCCACGTGTCGCGAGATGAAGAGAGGGAGTCCAAACGTTAAAGAAGCAGCACGTGAGGTGGCACGTGAGGCGGCCCCACTTACCACGTGGACTGAAGGCACGACCACTTAGTCTCTTCGCCGAGAACGAGTTCTCGACTCGAGACTGGGGGGCTTGTGATCCGATCGGTCATCGGTAGTCGATGACGTCAGCATCAGAGAACCACGTGGACCACTCGCAGGGTGACACGTGGACCAGGTGGCAGAGAGGTAGGGGGACGATCGCCAAGAGAGGTGATCAGTGGTCAGTAACCAAGTTACCACTGACAGATCAGGCGGCAGAGAGGTCGGGGGATAGATCACCCAGAATGGTGATCGGTGGTCAGTAGCCAAGTGACCACCAGCAGACCAGTTCCCAGACTCGCGCCTGGAGGCAGAGCGCGAGTAGCGAATAAACACTGATCAGTCATCGGGTGTATTGTCATCGGGGCCTCGTGTTACACGCAGTTAAACTGGGACTAAGGTTCCCAGCGAGAGCGTTACGCATGGACCTCGCATGAGCACACCTCAAGGAATCATGCACGAGAGTGGCCTGAGGGAACTAGTAAGCCAGTCGGTGATTGGTGATTCCCTCAACCCATTACGTGCGTGTCATCCTGAAGGGTAAGTTGCCTACGCAGAGAGTAACGTTTGGTGAGTGTGCCTAGACCAGCCACACCCGACGTTCTCCTACGAGTATGCGATTTACCCAGATAAGAGAAGCATCCCAAGTTACTCCGCAAGGGCGTAACTTAGGCAGACAAAGAGAGGCGCTAGAGCCCTTCCAGTAAGTGACACGTGTGTGGTTAGATGTGAGTTGCAGGCCTCCACGTGTCATCATCTGAGAGGGGTGCGGTCCAGACAAAAGAGCACTCCGTACCACTAAAGGTACAGACAGGCGCAGCCAAGCGCAGACATGTGCAGACTCTCACGCTCCCCATTGCTGATTTTGAAGGTACGCTTTCTCTGAAAAGCATAACAGGGTTCTGACACATGCGAGAAAAGCATAACAGAATTCTGTTATGCCCAGAAGCAGGAAAAGAGAGATAAAAGAGGGAATCAGAGTGAGAGTGTGGGGAGAGAAAAAAGATAGACGAAAAACAGAGTGCAAGTTTTTTCTCACACACACATTACTAGTTCCCAGTTTCTGGTGGTTCTGTTGGACTAACTTGATCGTCGGAGTGCAAACGGCCGCTAGAGGCGCCGTCTGTGTATTTTGCAGGTCACACTTTGAAGACATCTGAGAGAAAGTTCAGAGGGTGATTCTTCAGGAGACACAGTCGCGAAGACAGGGCTGAGAGTGTTACGAAGCGATTCACCCACTTTCGAGTTGCCGGCAGGATCATGCTCTATCAAGGAGACATGCCCTCTTTTATAAACTTGGAGCCCAAATTCTTGGATTTGAAAACATACCTGAACTTTATAAAGAATATCATGATTTTGCACTCACTTTTGTTGAGTGCCAACATAGAGGACAAGGAGGTTTTTATGTTTTTGAGGGGTATTTATTTAAAGAAGGAAAACTTTGCATACCCCAAGGAACACATAGAAAACTCCTTGTAAAAGAAGCACATGAAGGAGGACTCATGGGCCATTTTGGATTTGATAAAACTCTTGAGCTTTTAAAAAGAAAATTCTTTTGGCCACACATGAGGAAAGATGTCCGAAGACATTGTCATAGATGCATTTCATGTTTAAAAGTTAAATCTAAAACAATGCCTCACGGACTCTACACTCCTTTACCTTTTGCAAGTGCTCCTTGGGAAGATATAAGAATGGATTTCATATTAGGACTTCCTTGGACACATAGAGGTTTTGATTCCATCTTTGTGTTAGTGGATAGGTTTAGCAAGATGGCTCATTTCATACCCTGCAATAAAGTGGATGATGCTTGCAACATCTCTAAGCTCTTCTTTAGAGAAGTGGTAAGACTACATGGTTTACCTAAGACCATAGTTTCGGATAGAGATCCTAAATTTGTAAGCCATTTCTGGAGAACTCTTTGGGAAAGGCTTGGAACTAAGTTGAATTTCTCAACTTCTTCTCATCCTCAAACAGATGAACAAACTGAAGTTGTAAATAAATCTATTTCCACTATGCTTAGGTCAATCATGAAAGGAAACCACAAATCTTGGGATGAGTACCTTCCTCATATTGAGTTTGCATATAATAGAGTAGTTCATAAAACTACTAATATTTCTCCATTTGAGGTTGTGTATGGGTTCAATCCTCTTACTCCTTTAGATTTGTTACCTCTACCTAATCCACAAGATTTTGTGCATAAGGAAGGAGTAACAAAGGCAGAATTTGTAAAGAAAATTCATGAGAGGATTAAAAACAAAATACAACACCAAACAAAGAAATACAGGAAACATAGCAATAAGGGGAAGAGAGAGGTGATTTTTGAGGAGGGAGATTAGGTTTGGCTTCACCTTAGAAAAGACAGATTCCCTAATCAGAGAAAGTCTAAACTTAGTTCCCTGGGTGATGGTCCCTTCCAAGTTCTCAAAAGAATCAATAATAATGCATATCAAATTGACCTTGCTGAAGAATATGGAGTACAAATTACCTTCAATGTTATGGATCTAACACCTTTTGCAGGTAGTGAAGATGAAGAGGCTGAAGCGTGTGATTTGAGGACAAATCCTCTTCAAGAAGGAGGGGATGATGGAAGAGGCCCAACAACTAGGTCCATGGCAAAGAGGATTCAAGAAGATTGGGACTCTACTACTGACGGCGACAAAATGTTTCTTTATATGTTCAAAGAGGATCACAAAAAGTAAAGCCCAAGCCATGAGAGCTAGTTTCTTTATTTGTAATTTCAGTAGAATATTGTTCTTTTAACATAATGGGGGGTGAGCTTGTAGCTTGAGTAAAGCCTTTTAGGGTAAGAAGTTAACCTAGCTTCTAGAAGTTTGCTCCTAGGGTGCGGGATTGACTTTAGTCAAAACCCTAGCAGCCGCTCTTTTGTGTATTCCCCTTCATACCCTTTCTCCTTGTTCTCCAAGGCACTTGCACCTATATAATGGGGTGCTTGACTCATGTTTTGTAAGATAAGTTTATGAGTAAAATGTTGCCAAATATTGCAAGCTTTTACTCCCTTGTCTAGTCTCGCTAAATTAGACATTTTGATCTTCACCTCCACCTTTCTCCAAGTGATATGCCCAACCAATTACTTTCCATACCTTTCATGCACCTACAAGGAACTCATAGCTCTATATGAGCCCTCCTTGATCCATCACATCCATTGCTTCTGCCACCCTTTCCAAATCTCCAAGAAAAAGAACCCATCACTTGGTCATCTCCTTGTTGGCTTGGTTTGTATCAACCCCCCGGTTTGAGAGAATTCGACCTTGAATTTAGAACTCCTACAAATAACATAGTTAGTTTGTTCACATATAAGATAGTGCATGGTGTGGGAGGTGAAACAAACTTATGTTCTTTGAGCTTCGGGAATTCAAAAGGGCAAGCTCTTTTTACAAACCATGTTGGAAATTAATATTTGGGATGAAAGCGCTTGGTGATAAAAATCCTCCAAAAAAGTGAGAATCCTTAGCAGTTGTTTGATGTTCATCCAACAACAACTTCGTCATGCCAGGTCTCATGTCCCCCACCGTCATGTGCAGCGCCCGCGAGATCCCTGATATGGTCGCGGTGGTCCAGATTCGCGCCGGCTTCCGCAAGCAGTGTCAAGCACAATTCGGAGCCTAGTCTCGCTACAAAGAGGAGCGCAGTGCGGCTGTCGGCGTCCACAACATCAACATCATGGTCGACGAGATTCCTGAGATACAGTGAGCACAAGAGTCGGTGGAGCTCCTGAGGTAGATGCTAAATATTTCTCTCTATACTGGTTCAATTTGAGAATATATACCTTTTATATTATTTGTGTTATGTAGGAACTCTAGCTTCATTTCAATCCTTAATTTGAATGATATCTTGATTGTTTTGGCAGAGCCTGATCCTGGTGATATGGTGCCTATAATTCAAAAGGCAATATCTATGCTGTCAAAGATAGATTCGCAAGCCACGCATAATCGAATGAGTTGTTGTTTACATGGTCTTTTTAATGCATTTAGTGGCTAAATTGGATCCTCTTTTAATGTTATTTATGTAGATGAAAGAACTCTACAACTGGCATGATGTTGCCAAAAGGACTGAAATTGTATATGATCGTGCTTTGAAGTGCTCCAATCAAATTCTTCTTGAAAGATTCTCACGGTACTCTTTAAACATCATTGGTTCAATTTGCTTGCAATGGTAACTTAGTTGATAGTTGTAATAGGAACTCCATTGTTCATTCGGTTTTAGTAATGTGACCTTGTTAACCACTTCAGCATAGCTTTGTTTAATTTTCTTGTTGATACTTGGTATAGAAATGTATTTTTGGATCTTCATTCAACAACTACAATGGAAATTCTTTTATAGGAGTAGTAGTTCAAATAGAAGGAGGAATATCAATCTGATTATAATAATTCTAAGATTTCCATTTTAAAGCATACTTGCTGTAATGACCTAAGGACTTACTTCTACCTATGCTAACAGTCTCTATTCTTTTAGATATCTCTTTTGTGTAGCATGGGCAGTAAAGTTGTTTTGCTTGGTCATGATTTTTGGTTTCTTGTTATGGCAGCTATTGGAACTATGGCGGGTAGGTTTGTTGTCTTGCATGTGTTTGACATTTTGATCTTATTTTCACTATGGTAACCATATTGCTTGTATATCTCCCATTATTAGCTTGTAGATGATATTGAGGAGGTGCCAGATTTTATTCATCCCCACAGCTGTGATGAAGATATGTTGGAAGAAAACCCAGTGAAATGAGTAGCGTGATACATTATTTTTCCTGAATCAGAGTTTTAGTTTTGATATTAATAGGATATGCAAAATATATAAGTAATGCACATGGCGTTAACACTAATCCGAGTTCCCAGATCCTTAAATGGAGATAATCATCAATCCTTTGCATGAGTGGTCTTGACGATACATGTGTTGCTTAAATGGATTCTATTTAGAGAACTGTGCGGTATGTTCTAATTAGTGTTAATACTATTGTCAGCATTACCTTGTTGAGGTTGCAGTCAAACATGTTAAATTGATCTGTGAAATCAAGGTTCGAATTTTTTCTGTACAAGAGCCTCTCAGACCATAATAACTATGAACATTCAGAAGTAATTGTAGAGGACACTGATATGCAAATAAGAACCGACTCTTTGTATGAAATGATATTTTTTTGTTCTCCCTTTCATGGAATGAAAAATAAATATTATTTAGTAAAGAAGTGGCTTACATAAAAACACAATACAGATATGTGATTACTTTCACATGAAGGGATATTTATAGAATTGGACTAATTCCCACTCGCAATCCAAGGATCTTAGTGAGATCAGTGTAGCAGCACCCTTTTTAACATGCTTTACATGTTTTATTGCAGGTTAAAAAAATGTATCTGGAACTATAAAATTTATTATGAAACCTTGTAACCTTGAAAAGATACGTAGCTGAAAATGTTTAATTTATAGTAGAATATCTGAAGATGGCTGCAACAAATACCCCTCCATGTGCTGCTATCTCTTCATTTATAACAGGTACCACACACTTCTTTAAAGCATTTGCTTAGAAATACTCCACAATGATAATGCTATCTTTCATCCTCTATATTAGAAGTACTTTTTATTATTATATATATATTTGATATAATAAACAATTAAAATCTTTGAAAGAATTTGCAGCTACGTATGTTTTTTATTATGTTTTTATCTTTCAAAAAAATCTTTAAAATCTTTGATATATTTTTTATTTATTTTAGATAATGCATATTTTTATTTAGTTAATGAGGTATTAATATATTTAAATATTTATTGGTTTTTTTTATTTTATAATTATAAACATTTAAAATTATTAATTTAAAATTATTTATTTCAGGTATCATATATTGGAAGTGGTGCAAGTAATAGTATCAGGTGCTGGAAGCAAAATTGATTAGGGATGAACAATGTGTGTTTTAATTTTAAATTATGTCTCAACTTTTGAACAATGTACCGCCCAGGTAGTCGGAATTGATGACGTGGCCGCAAGCAATAGTATAGGCGTGTCGAACGGGACACCTGGCTGGTAGAAGGGAAGGACGTCGGGAGGCTCGTGTGATCGCCAGTCGTTAAGTTGGCGTGCCCCGATCTCTAGCATACCTAAATCGGCGGTCACCAAGTTTGTGTTGTAGTCGCCGGGTGCGAACCCAGGCGACAAGGCGATCTCCGATCGCCGAGAGGATGACATCGCCGAAGAATCAGGAAAGCTTGTTCCAGGCTTTCAAAGCAAAGGATGAAGTCGTCAGATGGTCATTCCTTAGTTGGCCAGAGGTTGAGGTCGGGGAACAGCTTACCCGAGCATGCACAGTGAAGTAAGTAAAGTAGAATATAATGGCGGCCAGCGAGACCATAGGGAAGGTGTGTATGAAGACACCCGTACTCGCCACACAAGAAGAGATCGCGCTCCAAGGCAGCTACACGCTGAGTTGCTTCCTGCATAAGTAACTTAGTCGAACAGCCTAAAGAGTAAGAGGTGACGCTCAAGTCAAGAATGCTCCAAATGGTGACACGTGTACAGCTGGATGCGAGCCACGTGTCCAGATGTGTAACTGTCAGGAGAGAGAAAGCACACAGGTATATAAGGGATCCTAACGAACTTCTGAGGTACGCGCGTCTTAGAATACTTCTTTTGCGCTTGCGAGAACTTGAGTACGCTGAGAGAGAACATTGCACAGTTCCTGAAGTTCTTAGTTTTCTCTTAGTATTTTGGCGGTTCAGTCGCTGACTTGGACGTCGAAGCGCGATCGGCCGCAGTGGCGCCGTTCTGTCTTTTGCAGGTTCTTGAGGTGAATCAAGGCGAAGGACGGAAGCTAGCACGGCGCAAAGTCGATCCAGATTTGACGAGGCAAGGCTCTTGCGTTCTGGTCAACAGGAAGGATTATCAGGCGCCCACCGTGGGGCCGTGTAAAACCTGTCCCCATCCACAGCGTGAGTTCTTGAAGTTTCAGTAGTTTCTGTGTGGTTGTGTGCTGGTGCAACCATTTTCCGCCGTTCGTTCAAGCTGTTGATCGGTAAATTCGTGTTTTTCACTGTTCGTCTGAGTCTTGTTCGGTGAATTCGAAGTTTCTACCGTTGTTCGAGTTTTAATCGGCGGAGTGAGGTTTTCCACCGTTCGTTCAAGCTTTCGATCGGTTTTCTTGGAGTTTCTTGCCGTTCGCACGGTGTTCAATCGGTCGTTCGGTGTGTTTCTGTTTGATTGCGTTTCTGGTTAGGGAATCGGGGGCTTGTTGAAGAAGTGGAGGATCTGAGGTGAAGTTGCAAGTTTCTGTGAAGGTTTCGACGTCCGAATCTATCGGTGTGCTGTTGTAGTTGTGTTTGCGAAGGCCTTAGGGAGTTTGAGGACTTCTAGCCGGTTGTTCGTTGGATCGATCGTTGCTGAAGGAGATTTTGTTCGGCGAACTTTGGTTTGCTGAGTTTTCATGAGAAAGATGAGAAGCAACCGTTCAAGTCCAGTTGTGCCAGTTGCTGCTGAAGGCGCCATGACCATGGCGCAGATGATGGAGATCATGCGTGCACTGCAGGCGAATGTGGAGGCCTCGCGCGTAGAGCAGGCAAAGATGCATGAGGACCTAGTCGCCTCTCAGGCCAGGAATGAAGAGCTCAGCAAAGTGACTGAGGAGTTGCGCCAAGCTCTTCAGGAGCAGAGAGGCCGCCCGGTCGCTGAAGAGGTCGCGCCGTCGTCGCCACCTCGCGTTTTCCTTATGCCGTTTGCTCAGGCGATCACAGACATGCCTATCCCTGCGAGCGTGGTACCCGTGAAGGCTACTTTCACCGGCGTGGAGGATCCTGAGGCACATCTCACCACGTTCCACACGCAGATGATGCTGTCAGGAGACTCGGATGCTGTGTATTGCAAAATGTTTGTGAGCACGCTCCAGGGAATAGCACTGGAATGGTTTGTGAGCTTGCCTACAGGTCACATAACCAATTTCCAGCAGTTTTCGAAGATTTTCGTCGAGCAGTACATTGTGAACAAGGCGCCACCTAGGGTGTCTTACGACCTGTTCGACCGGCAATACCAGGGAGAGTCCCTTAGGGACTATCTGAATCGTTTTGGAGCACAGATGGTCCGCTCGCCTGCGAAAGACGAGGAGATGCTAGTATACGCCTTCAAAAAGGGCGTGCTGCCGGGACCTTTCGGTGAGGCACTGATCAGGGCTCACCCCGCCACGTTTCCTGAGGTTAGGCGACTCGCGGTGGCCCACATCGCCGACGAAAGTGAGGTCGCCGAGAAGAGGGGAAGCGTGGCCCCTGCTAGGCCACGCGCCCAGACCAGGATTCATCCACAGAGGGTGCTGGAGACAGCGACGGCCAAGAGGGATCAAACTCGCCATCCTTATGACCCAAAGAAAAACAAGGGCAGGGGCCCAGGGCACCCCAGGGAGTACAATCGCCCGCCAAAGCATAAGTTTGTCATGGGGTTGGCGGACCTGATCGCCATCCCCAATATAGCAGCCAGGCTCAAGGCACCTGAGAAGGTGGGCGACAAGGTATTAGGACCAATACCAGACGCCTGGTGCGAATTCCACCAGAGTTTTGGTCACACCGTCGATTCATGTTTAGCACTGGGATACCAGCTCGACGACCTGGTCAAGAGCGGTTTCCTGAATGATTACCTGCTGGACAGGAGGACGGGGGACGCGTCGAGCTCCCAGCCAGCGGGTGGTGAGGCTCAGCAGCATGAGATGCCCACTCATGGAGAGATCCACACCATCCCAGGAGGTTTCTCGGGTGGTGGATGCACCGCATCACAGAGGAAGAAGTATGCAAGGTCTGTGATGACGGTGGACATGTTCGAGGACCACTCGCCAGATGTGGACATCACATTCACAAGAGAAGATCTCAGGGACGTTGTGCCTCATGACAACGATCCCATAGTTATCTCGCTTGTCACAGCGGGGAGGAAGGTCCACAGGGTACTGGTGGACCAAGGAAGCTCGGCAGATGTGATGTTCTGGCCGACTTTCACACAGCTGCAACTACCCCTTGACCAGCTGAGGCCCTATGGAGGGTGCTTATACGGTTTCACTGGTGATCAGGTGGAGGTTAGGGGGTACATCGAGTTAAGAACTAAATTCACAGATGAGGCGGGCTCGAGGACGGAGAAAATCAAGTACCTCGTCGTGAATGCTCCCTCGGCATATAACATTATGTTGGGAAGACCAACACTCAACAGAATAGGAGTTGTGCCCTCGACCAGGCACATGAAGGTGATCACCATCAAATCTGACCAGAAGGAAGCGAAGAAGTGCTATGAGAATAGCCTGAAAAATAAGAGGTCAGTAAGTTACATCACTACCACCCCGCCTCCCGGTGTGAAGCTCAGGTCGACGGTGGTGGAGGCGACCGCCGGTAGCGATGTCGTCATGGTAGATGCTGAAGCAAGGGAGGAGAACGCCGATCGGGAAGAAGAGGCGAGGAACCGCCCAGAGGAAGCGAGGGAGCTGGGAATCGCCAAGGCGGTGATCGTCAGGGAAACCCAACCCAAACCCGTCGAGGAGTGGCTCGAGAGGGAGATCGGGGGAAAGGTCTTCAAGCTGGGAACATCTTTGGAGGCTGAACTCCAAGACCAGATCGCCAAGGTGATAGAGCGGCATCTGGATGCCTTCGCATGGTCTGCTTCAGACATGCCGGGAATCGACCCCGACTTCTTGTGCCATCGCCTAGCAATGGACAACCAGGTCAGACCAGTGCGGCAAAGAAGAAGGAAGTTTAACGAGGAGAGGAGGCAGGCGATCAGGGATGAAACACAGAAGCTCCTCGCCGCAAGCCATATCAGGGAGGTTCAGTACCCTGAGTGGTTGGCCAATGTCGTGCTGGTGAAGAAAAGCAATGGGAAGTGGCGCATGTGCGTCGACTTCACTGATCTGAACAAGGCTTGCCCAAAGGACTCGTATCCTTTGCCAAGCATAAATGCCCTGGTCGACAGTGCTGCGGGGTGTAAGTTGTTGAGTTTCCTGGACGCCTTCTCGGGGTACAACCAGATAAAGATGCACCCTATGGATGAAGAAAAGATCGCCTTCATGACCGAGAGATCGTGTTACTGCTACAAAGTGATGCCCTTTGGGCTGAAGAACGCGGGGGCCACGTACCAAAGATTGATGGATAGGGTACTTGCACCAATGTTGGGAAGGAATGTGCAAGCGTATGTGGATGATATGGTCGTGACCTCGTCGGAAACGAGCAAGCACGTTGCGGACCTGGAGGAGTTGTTCACCACAATCGCCAAGTTCAAGTTGAAGCTGAACCCCGAGAAGTGCATTTTTGGCGTGGAGGCAGGGAAGTTCTTGGGATTCCTCTTACCTGAAAGAGGAATAGAGGCAAATCCTGATAAGTGTGCTGCCATCTTGGCGATGAGGAGCCCGGCTACCGTGAAGGAGGTGCAGCAGCTTACAGGTCGGATGGCCGCCCTGTCTCGTTTCGTGTCGGCTAGCGGAGAGAAAGGCCATCCGTACTTCCAGTGTTTAAGGCGAAACAATAAGTTTGCTTGGACGAAGGAGTGTGAAGAGGCCTTCGTCAAGCTTAAAGAGTACCTGGCGAGCCCGCCGGTTTTGTGCAAACCGTTGGTGGGAACCCCTCTCAGGTTGTATTTTGCTGTGACTGAGAGGGCGGTGAGTGCGGTGCTCGCCCAAGACCAAGACCGGGCTCAGAAGCCTATTTATTTCGTCAACAAGGTGTTGCAAGGCCCGGAGGTGAGGTATCAGGCCTTGGAGAAAGCTGCACTGGCTGTGGTATTTTCGGCGAGGAGGTTGCGCCACTATTTTCACAGTTTTACAATACTGGTGATGACCGATTTGCCCATCCAGAAAGTCCTGAAGAAGCCTAATGTAGCTGGGAGGATGGTGAAATGGGCGGTGGAGCTGTCGGAGTTCGACATCAAGTATGAGCCCCGAGGACCGATTAAGGGGCAAGTTTTCGCTGATTTCGTGGTCGAGCTCTCGTCAGAGGCCGCACGAGTTGAAGGGGATGGTTTCCGTTGGGTGCTCTCGGTGGACGGATCGTCGAACCAGCAGGGTAGCGGTGCTGGAGTCATCCTAGAAGGGCCCAACAGTGTGCTGATTGAACAGTCCCTGAGGTTTGCCTTCAAAGCCAGCAACAATCAAGCAGAATATGAGGCGCTGATCGCCAGAATCTTGCTGGCCAAGGAGATGGGAGCTAGGGTGTTGATGGCTAAGAGTGACTCGCTGTTGGTCACGGGTCAAGTAACAGGCGAGTTCCAGGCCAAGGATCCACAAATGGCGGCTTACTTAGCGTACATGCAGGAATTGAAGGTTTCCTTTGTCTCCTTTGAAGTGGTGCATGTGCCCAGAAAGCAGAATGCCCGAGCAGACTTGCTAGCTAAGCTCGCCAGTTCGGGAAAGGGGGGTAGGCAGAGGACGGTGATCCAAGAAACTCTGAAGACGCCTAGAGCATTTGTGGCAGACCACATGATCCTTAAAATAAGACAGTCGACGGAGAAAGCGGCAAGGAGTCACAGGTCTTTGACTCGGGAAACCTTGAGATCGCTGAGAATAAGAGCATGTCGGGGGGAGAGGGTGAACATGACGCAGGTCTGCGCTACGCGTGAGCCAGACACATGGATAACACAATACCAGCGATGCCTGGCAGATGGCCTTCTCCCGCTGGATCCGACGGAGGCTAGGAAGATAAAGAAGAACTCCAGCAAGTTCACAATAATTGATGGCGAGTTGTATAGGTTTGGGTTCACACACCCACTCCTGGAATGTGTGCACGGAGAGAAATGTACAAGAATTATGGCCGAGCTCCATGAAGGGATATGTGGAAGTCACGTCAGGGGTCGAGCTCTGGCCGC
Source organism: Phaseolus vulgaris (assembly GCF_051622355.1). Classification (NCBI taxonomy): domain Eukaryota; kingdom Viridiplantae; phylum Streptophyta; class Magnoliopsida; order Fabales; family Fabaceae; genus Phaseolus; species Phaseolus vulgaris. The sequence goes on along the minus strand of NC_143505.1, from coordinate 33,472,105 downwards.
AAGAACCCTCTGTGCAGGTTACTACTGGCCAACAATGAGGGAGGACTGCAAGAGGTATGCACAGTGTTGCAAGCAATGTCAGCAGCACGCCGATTGGCACAAAGTGCCTCCAGAAGAGTTAAAGTCGATTTACAGCCCTTGGTCGTTTCATACATGGGGAATCGACATCATGGGACCTTTCCCATTGGCGATCAGGCAGATGAAGTACTTGGTGGTGGCAATTGAATATTTCACCAAGTGGATCGAAGCAGAACCAGTAGCCCAGATCACCGCACACAAGATCGAGAGCTTTGTGTGGAAGAACATCGTGTGCCGGTTTGGTGTGCCTAAGCGCCTGGTGTCAAACAACGAGACTCAGCTTGTAAGTCACCTGTTGAAGAAGTTGTGCGAAGAGGTGGGAATTCAACAAGTATATGCATCCGTCGAGCACCCTCAGACGAATGGCCAAGTAGAGTCCGCTAATCGGGTGTTGCTAAGAGGCTTGAAGAGAAGGCTGGAGAAAGCCAAAGGATCCTGGGCTGAGGAGGTACCCCGCATAGTTTGGGCGTACCACACCGCCGAGCAGTCAGGAACCCATGAAACCCCGTTTAGCCTGGTCTATGGATGCGACGCAATGATTCCAGTGGAAATCCAGGAGAGCTCGCCGAGATTCCAGAACTTTGTAGCGGAAGACTCGAATGAGGAAAGAAGGTTGAATCTGGATTTGCTGGATGAGGTCAGGGAGGAGGCGAGAGTAAAAGCCGAGGCAGTGAAAAGGAGGATTGAACGAAGGTATAACTCGAAGGTGATGCCGAGGCAGTTTAAAGAAGGCGACCTGGTGATGAGGAAGGCCCACCAGTACGAGATGGAAAACAAGTTGTCGCCTAAGTGGACGGGACCGTTCAGAATAACCGAGGCGCTCGGGAACGGCGCCTACCGCTTAGAAATGTTGGAAGGAGGGGCGATTCCTCGCACTTGGAACGCCACACACCTCAAGTTATATTACAGTTGAAGCTTTGTAAGTAAAAACAAACACGAAGAGATTTGCAAGCTTTCTGTTAAAACAGTTTGAAGGGGGCACTCTTTTTTCCCTAAGGAGGGTTTTTAATGAGGCCACCCAATAAAGAAGAGTTTTCAAAGTTTAAAGTTTCTAAGATTGCATGCTTGTTGTTTCGAAAGTTTTAGAAAAAGACCTTGTCACTCGTACGTGATTTAAGGCAAGTTTGAAGTTATGCTGCATGCTTTCTAAAAGTTTTAAAGTCCCCATCGCTTTTCGGCGATTGGCGGCATCAGTTAAAGTTAAAAGTCCTCATCGTCTTTCGGCGATCGGAGGCACCAGCAACGTTTAAAAGACCTCAACGCCCTCGCGCGTCCTGAGGCAAGAAAGAGATTAAAGTCCTCCTCGACTTTGTGCGAGTGCAGGCGAGAACAAGTTAAAAGTCCTCAGTGCATCCAGGGAAGAGGAGATGTAAACCCTGGGCAAAGTAAAGGCACCAGATAAAGACCTTCTCGCCGTCGAGCGAGTTCAGGCAAGATAAAGACCTTCTCGCCGTCGAGCGAGTTCAGGCAAGATAAAATCCTTCTCGTCTCGAACGAGTTCAGGTATGGTGTGAAGGGTGGAAGAAGTTTAAAGGATGGCTAAGGTAGGTTCAAAGAGAACACCTAGCTATCCGGCTTATTGTTCTGAAACTCAGGGAGGTAGAGAGGGATCTGAAAGGCGCCTCTACCCCCAGATGAGGGAACAATAGCCAAGTTATGAAGGCAAAAGGATGCTTACATCGCCACGACCCTATGGCGATCAGAAGAAGTCCAGGCGATGGCAAGAGTAAGGGCCCATTTCGATGGAGCAGATCAGGTGAACTATGTCTTAAACTATCAGTTGGGTTGAAACTTGCTGTTTAGTAAGTAGTTTCACGCTGAAGTTCGTTGCCTTAAGTTCACAAGTTATTAAAATGCCATCGTTTGAGAGTTGATAGTTTGCTCGAGTTTGAAGCAGTAAGTAAACGATTGAGCCCGCAGAATCGCTAAGTTAATTTGTTTAAGCGGTTTCTACAAGGAAAAGCGAAGTGAACAGAGAGACCATGTGCAGAAGCGGGAGAAGTTATAATAAAGGTGGTATCAGTTCGAATACATAAGAAGAAAAGAAAAGTTATTACAGGTAAAGTTTGTGCAAAAAGGAACAAGCATTAATTCCCAGGGAATAAGTGATGGAGGGAAACGACTAATCTTCAGAAGGCACGATCTTCCCATCCACCACTTCATTACATATCGACACCATGGAGAGGTCGAGCTCGGGGTACTGGCAGGCGACTTGCTCTAGGGCGGCGTCGAATCCGGCGACAAGGACTTGGGCGGAGCTTAGTTCGAGCTCTTCGTTTTGTTGTTTGAGCCCCTCGGTTTGCTGCTTCAGCTCGTCAGCTCGTTTCTTCAGTTCTTCAGTTTCCCCACGAGCCTGAGCAAGGTCGTCAGCAACCTTCTTGCCTTCGTCCCGCGCCTGGGCCAGCACTGCAGCAATTTTCTCGTTTTCCTCTCGAGCCTTGGCGAGCTCGTCCACGGCGTCGTCCCTCTCCTTCTCGACCTTTCCAAGGAGAACCTCCCGATCAGCCGACCTCTTTTCAAGGTTATCTACCTTGGCTGCATCCGCTTTCATCAATGCCTCCAAGTTGGCCACCTTAAGCCTATAAGGAACTAGCTTGCTCTCCAGCTCGATTTTCTCTTGAGCTAGGAGGTGCAGTTTCTGGCGCAGATCTGAGGCCTCCTTGCGCACAACCCTCAACTCGGCACTCATGGCGTCCTCCACCCTTGAGTGATCGATTTCTGCCATCATCAGGTTGCAAGACAGCTTTTCCGCCTCGATCCTTATCAGGCGATTCTCCTCCTGGAGAGTGGAGATCTCGTCCTGAAGCTTTTTGTTGGAGCTCTTCACAACCTTTGTTATGATTTTGGGAAGGTCCTTTGCCATCATCTTTAGCTTAGCTGTGAAAGGCCCCCAGACTTCTTTGACCAGGGGGGGAAGGCTTGCAGCTGCTGTTGGTGGAGGTGCTGAAGGAGCCTGGTGCTGACTCTCACCACCACCCTCTTGAATTGGTTGAGCAAGGGGGGCTTCCTGGCGTGGTGGTGAAGTGGGGGACTCGGTTATGATTATCGATGAGTTGTGAGCGCCTTCATCCCCACCTGGTGCGGCTTTAGCAATTGAGGCGGTTGAAGGAGGACCCTCTCCAGCAGATACGAACGGCGTGGAGGCACTAGGAGGGTTCTCCATGAAGTTGGGCTCGTTGCCTTCAACCGCAGGAAGCGCGACTGCCAAGGGTGTTGCTTGGACCGACGGTGTTGGAGCTGGGGGAGAGGGCGGTGTTGGAGCTGGGGGAGAGGGCGGTGTTGGAGCTGGGAGAGCGGGTGGTGAAGAAGGTGCCACCCTTTTCCTTTTGGTGACAAGGCCGTCCTCAGTCGCCTCATCATCCTCATCCTCATCTTCTTGAACCACTTGAGGGGTTTTCCTTTTTGGTTTCCTTAAGATGAGCTTTTTTCGTTGAGGGGCAGGCAGTGTCTCTAGAGGAGCTGGACCTTGAGGAGGCGATCTGCCCTGGGCAGCAGCGATCTCCACCACCGAGTTGGGCACAGTCTGGGAACCCGTCGCCAACTTATGAGTTTGGGCGAGCGCCCTCAGTTCAGCTAATTTGCCTTTGCCCAACATGAGGTCTGCACAGGGTAAAAATATACAAGTAAGCACAAAGGTAAAAGCAAAACATACGAGTACGTGTGCAAATAATGCAAACAAATGGCGCATGAATTAAAAACCAAGTCCAGTGCGCAACAAGCAGGACGCCCGATGGTAGATAACAGAGATTCGCAATCAGTTCCAACACAAAACGAAAACCTAAGTGTCGAGGTAAGTGCTAACCTATGTGAGCTTCGAGTTGGTCCTCGAGGAACTCGGAGGAGATTATTGCGGAGGTAGGAAAGGTGATGTTGGCGGCTGCTACTTTCTTCCAGAAAAAGGCATAGATCTTTGTCTAGCTCGCCCATGTTGTCGGGACTTCTGGACCTCCTAAAGCTCTCTTTGGCGTCTTTGTTCCCCTTGTGTACCCAGTACAAGGGGAAGCCGTCGAGCAGGGAAGGATCTTGGTCGTTGGCGCACACCTTCACGAATTTCCCTTTCCAATCTTTGTAAGATTGCTGGAAGATGGAGAGGATTGACCTCCCAGCGATCCCGTTCAGGCTAATCCAGAGGCGGTCTCCTGGATTCTTAGCTTCAAAGAGGAAGAGGAAAACGTCAACCGAAGCTGGCAGTCCCAGGTGTGCGCACATGATCTGAAACGCCCTTACGAACGCCCAGCTGTTGGGGTGAAGCTGGGCGGGGGCGATGTCGAGCTCAGTTAGTAATTCCCTCTTGAAGCGAGTGAAGGGAAGTCGGAGCTTCACCTTCTTGAAGAACGTCGCGTAGAGAAAGCAGAACAACTCGCCGTTGCTTGCTTTATCGTCAGCGCAGATTGGTTCATTCGGGTGGCAGGGCAGCACGACCATTTTGCTGTCATGCTCCTTGTGGAATGAAAGATCAGATTGGTCCCCTTTTCTTAGTCGGTGCACGTCCAACGTTGTGTTTATGGAAGAGGCTTCTTTCAACAGAGCTGAGGTGGCCCACGGATAAAGCTTCTTGTATTCTTGTGTGGCAACGGAGGCTCCTCCGGCGACTGGCGGAGTTGCCTGAGCGTGATTGGGGTGAGAGGTTGCAGGCCTCTCAGCCTGGGAAGAAGGAGCACCAGATGCTCGTGGTAAGTTATGCGCTTGGGTGGAGGGTTTCGTGATGAAGGAGGAGGATTCGCGGTGGTTTTCGTACGAGCCATCGCAGGAACTGCAAAGGAAAAAGGAAAAAGGATGAACGAAGGTTACAGAGAACGACTCGATTGTGGACGAAGAATGGAGAACGAACGAACGGGAGTTCGTTGTGATGAATGTAATGGAAGACGAAGCCCTAAGTTACGAGAAGGAAGAAGAAGAGGAAACAACCCACAGCGTATGCACCAGACAGATAATGGATGATGCGAATCGGTTAAAATGCAGCAAATATCAACAGAGGAAGTAAAAGAGGTACCTTTCGATGATCGGATGAGCGTTGAAGGAAGTTGGAGATTGAGAGAGTTGAGGAGCGTCGTGGGTTTGCAGAAGAAAACTCAGAGCGTTTTGAGAATGCAGAGAGATGATGAAACAGTAGAAATGAAGGGGTTTAAGGGTTTTTCAAACGTTTTTGGAAGCGCAAACGACAACTGAAGATGACCGTTGATGAAGCCACGTGTCGAGCGATTGGAAAAAAGAGTTTGGTGGAGCATCAGAAAAGCAGAGGGTACGAACGTTTGGAATTCCGTCCCAGCGCCACGTAGATCGGTAGTGACGTGACCTCTTAGTCTTTTCGCTGGACAAGTCTTCGCTTAAGACTGGGGGGCTTGTGTACCGCCCAGGTAGTCGGAATTGATGACGTGGCCGCAAGCAATAGTATAGGCGTGTTGAACGGGACACCTGGCTGGTAGAAGGGAAGGACATCGGGAGGCTCGTGTGATCGCCAGTCGTTAAGTTGGCGTGCCCCGATCTCTAGCATACCTAAACCGGCGGTCACCAAGTTTGTGTTGTAGTCGCCGGGTGCGAACCCAGGCGACAAGGCGATCGGAGATCGCCGAGAGGATGACATCGCCGAAGAATCAGGAAAGCTTGTTCCAGGCTTTCAAAGCAAAGGATGAAGTCGTCAGATGGTCATTCCCTAGTTGGCCAGAGGTTGAGGTCGGGGAACAGCTTACCCGAGCATGCACAGTGAAGTAAGTAACGTAGAATATAATGGCGGCCGGCGAGACCACAGGGAAGGTGTGTATGAAGACACCCATACTCACCACGCAAGAAGAGATCGCGCTCCAAGGCAGCTACACGCTGAGTTGCTTCCTGCATAAGTAACTTAGTCGAACAGCCTGAAGAGTAAGAGGTGACACTCAAGTCAAGAATGCTCCAAATGGTGACACGTGTACAGCTGGATGAGAGCCACGTGTCCAGATGTGTAACTGTCAGGAGAGAGAAAGCGCACAGGTATATAAGGGATCCTAACGAACTTCTGAGGTACGCGCGTCTTAGAATACTTCTTTTGCGCTTGCGAGAACTTGAGTACGCTGAGAGAGAACATTGCACGGTTCCTGAAGTTCTTAGTTTTCTCTTAGTATTTTGGTGGTTCAGTCGCTGACTTGGGCGTCGGAGCGCGATCGGCCGCAGCAGCGCCGTTCTGTCTTTTGCAGGTTCTTAAGGTGAATCAAGGAGAAGAACGGAAGCTAGCACGGCGCAAAGTCGATCCAGATTTGACGAGGCAAGGCTCTTACGTTCTGGTCAACAGGCAGGATCAAACAATTATGTGTGTTTTAATTTAGAATTATGTATCAACTTTTGAACAATTATTTGTGTTTTAATTTTTAATTATGTATCAAGTTTTGAACAATATTATGTGTTTTAATTTTCAATGCAATGAATGGATGCTTATAACTTTATATATTATTTCACTTTATTACTATTTTATTTTTTTATTACCGCACAAAATTCAAACAGAAATTTTAAATTGATTTTTAATTTCATTGTAAAATGTTTGAAAGATAGAAACCAAGTCAACGATTTTTCATTAAAAACACTAAAGTACATCTTGAATAATCATCAATAAAGTAACAAAATACTAAAATCCTAAATTGGACTTAACACGACTTGGTTCCCTAATGTTAGAGTGAACTAAGGCGAAAGGGGACAGAGCACGTTGTATGATAGTACTAGGAAAAGATTTATTAATGTGTTTCCCTAACTGGCACGACTTACAAGACAAACTTGATAAATTGGACAAACTTGGAACAAGATGTTGCATCTTGGCAAAACTACAATGACCCAATTGAGCATGAATCAAAGATCGAGAATCCATAAGTGTTCCAACATATGCAGAGGTTCATAGGTGATAAAGACCATGAGACTCACATCTAGTGTCAATTGTCCCAAACTCCAATCTTGTAAACAAACAAAATATTTGGTAAAAAAAAACACAATCAAGGGAACGAGTGAGATGACAAATGGATAATAAGTTAAATGGAGACCCATGATATAAAGAAATTAAGATTAACAGTACCAACATCATGTGATGAGACCATAGATCCATTGGCCATAGTAATAGAAGGTAAATAGTATGTTGTAGACAAGGAAAAAAAAAATATTTGTTACAATAATGTGATATGTGGTACTTGAGTCTAGAACCCAAAGACCAAAGCAAATAGAGTGAGTAAGACCAACAAAAGATGTACATGTGTATGCAACAGAAGTAGTGGAACTAGAGATCTGACGATCCTCATAACATTGGATAAATTCATTGAAAATAATAGGTTGTCCTTGGTATCAAATGAAGAAGTACCAGATGAAGTAGGACCCATAATAGTCGTTTGTGAGAGAGAAATTTGAACAAATGTAGCATATTGAGGACGACAACCATGTAAGTCATAACACCTATCAATTCTAGGCAAGTCATAACACCTATCAATTCTAGGCCTTGCTTGTAACAATGTTCACTTTATGACGCTCATTTCCCAACTTATGAGTGCGATTATGATCGTCACATTGAGATACAAAAGCAAAAGAGATCATTGATATAAAGAAGCACCTTAGAGGAGAGAGAAAATTCCTAAAAATCAAACCGATTTCAGTAAAAATGACATGGGAAAATCTAGAATGACGACATGATTCTGTCGATATGAAGTATTGCCCGTGGCAGCGAAAAAAAAAATCTGGTGAACAGTGAGTACACAAAAAGTCAGGAATTTTATCCTGGTTTTGAAGCCATATTAAAATAAATAAATAAAATAGCATAAATTTATTGTGTCTAAAGAATACATAGAATTATGTATATGTAGAGAAAAAACATGAAATAAATAAATAAATATGGATTAAGTTGATTACTTAAACAAAAATGTCTAATAATCTAGAAATACTTAACATAAATATATCTAAATAACTTAAATATTTAATATATCTAAATATATTTAACGTAAATATCTATCAGGTGTTTCCTCTTAATAACGAAGACCATCTAGGAACAAGAATGTAAACAGCAGTGGCAAATTTACATTGTAACAAATGTTTTATGAGACTTCCAATGGTAATTTGCAGTTTTTCAATTCTTATTTTTGTTAAACTTAATAATAAATTAAATGATAATTTTATATAAATGTAGAGAACAATTATACAATATTATTATTATAATTATTATTTTATCTATAGTGATTCACTCTCACTTTTAAAATATTGATTTTCTCCCTCTTTGATTTAGGATTTATGATTTTCGTTTATGTTAAAGTCTATATCGATGTGATGCCATGTTTTGTTATAACTTGTGTTTTGGTTGTGGTTAAACTTTAAGTGTTGTATTTTATCACTTTTAGGATGAGGTGGTAACCTCGTAAGTGCAAGAGAGAGGGGATAGAAGACAATGATATTGAAGGAAAGACACTCGTCTGGTGAAAAAAATAATTAAGAAGATTTAAAAAAAATATGAATATTGAAATCGTGTTTAATATAACATAATCGTTTATTTAAGAAAAAAATACTATTCTTCTATCTCCATTGTGTAATCAATTATACCAAACACAAATTATTATGCATTTTTTCCTCCCTTCTTTGTTTATAGTCTTTTTTTATCTCAATAACAATAAGAATAATATAGAATTAATAATAAAGATAAATGAATATAATATTAGTAATGATAAAATAAATAGAAATAAAAATAATATAAATTAGAAAATTTAGTGTCGAAAAAAATTATGTAATTTTTAAAAATTAAATAATATAAAAAAAATAACTTCTATCTATTTTTTCTTATATTTATCGTCATCAAATAATCTTTATTTCTATTCTATTTATTACCTATTTATTTTCAACCAAATAACTTTTAATTTCGTGTGCTTCTCATATTTTTCTTTTGATCAACTTATCACTTTCTATCTATATTTTAAATGTTAGAGAAAGTTTGGTTATGGATGTAAAATATATTAATCATTAGAAAAGCTTAGAGGTGTAAACTATTAAGTACTTCATTTCTCTCATTTCTATTAAGGAAAAATTCAATAAATTCAATATCCTACAATTTTGATTGAGTGTTGAAAATTATAAAGTATAAAACATGAATCAAGCATTATTTGTAAGATGTTCCGGCTGGTTGACCTGGGTCGTCTTTATGCGTGGCTTGTTCTAACGAGCTAGGGCACCTTCGTTTTGCTTCGTCTGTCAGTACCTGAAAAAAGAAGAACAAAGGGGCGCCATCGCGGCCGTTTGCACTCTGACGATCAAGTCAGCTAGCGAGAAACATCAAAGTAACTAGAAACTGTATAATTATCTCAATGACTGAAACTGCATGGTTAAAACTGTGTTGCCCTAATTGTCTTGTGCTCTCAGCGGATGCGCCGTCAAGAACAATTAGGGTTTGTGCTCTGTATGTCTATATGGGAACTAGGTTAAAACTCGTGTAACTGCGAACTGAAAAACGTACCTTTCTAGGGCTTATTTGCGCCCTATATATAAGTGAAAACTAAGGTTTACCTCTGCGTTGCCTGCTATTATCTAGGGTTCCTTGGAGAAGGTCCTTGCGCCGCTATCTTTAGGATCTTAGCGTATCTGGCCCATGGACTTCCCTTATCTGGAGTGCAATGTATAACCTTATGGCCACTTGGGCTTTAACTTGAGCGCTGTATTTATCGCGCCATCATACTGTTCGAGTGCCCTAATTAGACACGTGTCATGCATGCAGCCTTCCCTGGATACCTTTAATGAGCACGTGGGCATTACCACGTGCCCTTTTGACTTGATCATTTATTCTGTGCATAGGGACCCACAGTGCCACCACCCAACTTAGGGTTATCCCCTCGTGTGGGCCCCCTCTCTGTGAAATGCTTACGTCATGCGGGTTGACTCTTCAGGCGATGTCTTACTTGGGCGATGGGCGATGGGCGATAACCGCTTATTTATGCTGCACAACGCCGCCTTTACATACGACGACTACGTTGACTTCTTGACTACCTACCTTTTTCTTGTCCACGTCATCACACCCGATGACCTGGTCGGTACATAAGACAAATAGATTCAATAACAGATTATATAAGACACAAGTTTTTCATTTGATATATGATATGAGCATAGACTAAGTTAACATTGTACTACTTGAATATATGTGTGTGTGCAAGCTTATTCTATGTTGCAAAAAATATTTGTTGCCTTCGTCTAACCAAAGAGATCCGTCCAAGATCAAGTACAAGTCAAACATCAAGATCTCTTAGAGTGCGAGTTAAAGTTGATTTCTTCACCAACCTCCTGACACAACGAGCATTTCAACTCTGGTTCAACTATTTGTCGTGTACGATGTGCATTTTTACCATGAGATGGTGTAAAAGACTATGCTACTTAAGGAGATAAACATTGCAAACGATTTAGTTAAGAACATTTTAACAGAATAAAGTATCAATTTTACCCATAAAAAATCTCTTGACATTATCAACAAGTTCTAAATAGTTTAAAAACATTTTTTAATTTTTTCTTGGATCAATTAAGTTTGGGAAGAAATACGTACAAACCAATTACATCAAAATCAAATTTATACACATGCAAAGATAGTCATAGTCTTTATTCTTCATGATATGAGCATATTCAATCTAGATGAGAGTTTGGATGCATCAAATATAATAGCGCAATCTTCAATCCAACAATTAGTTACAAAAATGAAAAACCTTTCACCTAATCTATTAACTGCATTCAATTCAAATTAAAAAATGTTTCCTATTTCTTTATATTCATGGTGAACTACATACATTCTACATTTAGACATTGTACTGTCCCATCCCCGGGCGTCGACCACAGTCAAAGTCAAAGTCAACGTCAGGCCAAGGTCAACATATGGTGGGATCACACGAAGGGCCCAAAGAAGGAAGTCAACAGAGTGACTACATAAGGCGTCGCCAAGATAAGGCGTCGCCAAGATAAGGGCGTCGCCTAAACAAGGCGTCGCCTAAACAAGGCGTCGCCAAGGTAAGGCGTCGCCAAGCAAGTCATCAGCAGTGTTACTCCCCGATACCCATGGGTAGGAAAGACCATGGAGGGAGTGACACCACGGGAGGCTTCGGGCCCGCCTAGCTCAGAACAGTAATAAAGAGAAGAGAAAGGTGGCTTCAAGGCCATAGTACTAGCGCCAGTAGGGAGTAACCTGACTCGTGAAGTACCCAGGCCACCTCAGGGAGACCCTTGGGATAGATACGACTCAAGAGAAGGTCATGCCCAGGGGAAACCAGGTGCAGGGTGCGAGAGGAAGGTGGATACACTCCCAGGGCGAGTGACTAGAGGTTGGGTCGCATGAGTTGGCACCCAAAAAGTCACCCCTTTGCGCCAGATGCACTTAAGGAATGAGGACTCACACGATGAAATATCCCTAAATTGGGTTACAGTGCTGTGAGGCCCTCCACGTAGAATAACGGTCAAGTCAGAAGGACACGTGGCGGGAAGAACAGAAACATCAATGCTTTCCGGATAGTTTGTCAGGTATGAGGTAATCAAGATTATGTAATTAAGTTTACGTTTCGAACGCTTTAAGGTACTTTAAATGCTTTAAGTGTTTTGAACGTCTTAAAGGCGCTGAACGTTTTTACACCTTAAATGCGCTTTAAGACGCTTTAAATGCTAGAGACGTTTAAAGGGAGCTTTAGACGTTGGAATCGGGGATCGGACCTTTGGCAAATTTTCCCCAGAACACACTTTAGTTGCTTGCTCGAGCCCTCAGGCTACGCATAAGGGACTAGAGAAGGATTATTTGCCAGAACCAGAAAACAGCACACAATATACAGTTCTTTACCACCTTCAGAGCGCCTTTCACGGTGCTCCGATACGAAGGTGCAGAGTTTTGGTGTTTCTTGTTAGCTGACTTGAGCGTCGGAGTGCAAACGGCCGCTAGGGCACCCATTTGTTCACTTCTTTGCAAGTGTTTACAGATTACCAGAAAAGGGTGACCTAGAAGACGGGCAAGGTTGCATAGAAAGACGTACCCAGGTCAACTGGCAGGAACATTTGGCGCCCACCGTGGGGCCGATTTAAAACATCAGTCCCATCACAAGTTTTAGTTCGACAATTCCAGAGAGTTTATCAGAGCTACCATAACAACAGGAGAAATTCAGAGAAAACATTGAAGAATGAGGGCCACGAGACAAGGTCCAGCGCGCGCTACGAGCGAGGAAATGACCATGCAGCAGGTCATGGCCATGGTGCAGGGGCTACAGGATGAAATGGTAGAATCGAGGGTGGAGCAAGAACGCATGCAGGCGGATCTTGCGGCCTCTCAGGCGAGAAATGAAGAGCTCCATCGCACAAACAAGGAATTGCGTCACGGTTTGCGCAACAACCAAGGGCAACGCGACCCAGATGAGACCGAACGTCTCACCCCCCAAGGGAGTTTTCCACACCATTCTCGCAGGAGATCCTGGAGGCGTTTATACCCAACACGTTCGCAGGGCCCAAGGTGACTTTCACAGGGATGGAGGATCCCGAAGCACATCTCACCACATTCCACACGCAGATGGTGCTAGTAGGCAGCTTCGATGCTGTAAGATGCAAGCTTTTCATGAGCACCTTGTCGGGAATGGCCATGGATTGGTTCATTAGCCTTCTGGATGGCCATATCACCTCCTTCCCGCAGCTGTCGCAGTTATTTAGGGAGCAATACCTAGCGAACAAGGCCCCACCGCCCGTTTCGTATGATCTGTTTGACGTGAAACAATATCAAGGTGAGACTTTGAAGGAGTACATCAACTGTTTCGGGGCTCAAGTAGTGAAGGTTGGTACTACGGAAGAACCCATGATCGTGTACGCGTTCAGGAAAGGCGTATGCCCTGGCCCCTTTTGCGAGTCCATCATTCGCAATCGCCCCAGGACCTTCGCTGAAATAAGGCGTCGCGCGGTGGAGCATATTGCCTCTGAGGGAGAGGTGTGTGAGAAGCGCATGAGTGTCGCACCCACACGCCCGAGGGCACAGACACGGGCTCAACCCGTCAGGGTCAATGAGACCACGACGGGAAGGAAGAATCAGGAAGGGAGACGCCCCTACGAGGCGAGAAAACCCCAACCCAGGGGTCAAGCGGGAGGAAATCGTTCGGCCAAGGAAAGGGCCAGACCAACAAGGTACGACTTCGTGGTGGAGTTGAAGGACCTGATCACCGTACCTAATATAGCCGAAAGATTGCGGCGACCAGTGAAGTCTGACAAGGTGCTGGGGCCTCGCAAGGACTCTTGGTGTGAGTTCCACGAAGCTTTCGGTCACTATATCAACAACTGCCTATCGGGGGTACCAGTTAGACGAGTAAGTAAAAAGCGGGTTCTTGAAGGATTATCTCACTGAACCCGCCACGACCGTAGCCCTGCCGGAACCAGCGGAGGATCAAGCGCATGAGATGCCGGTCCACGGCGAAGTTCACACCATTTCTGGTGGTTTTTCGGGAGGGGGACCCACTGCATCCCAACGCAAGAAATATGCGAGGGGAGTAAATTTGAATGACGAAAAAATCTCAGGCGACCCGTGGGAGTCAGACCTCGTGTTCACGAGGGCGGACCTACGAGATGTTGTCCCGCACGACAATGACCCCGTGGTCATTTCGGTTGTCACGACTAGAAGGAAGGTGCACAGGGTTCTAGTCGACCAGGGAAGCTCGGCAGACGTTATGTTCTGGTCGACATTCAACAAGCTACGGTTGTCCCCCGACCTTTTGAGACCCTACACCGGGTGCTTGTATGGGTTTGCTGACAACCAGGTGGAAGTACGTGGCTACTTGGAGTTGAGGACGACATTCACAGATGGAGCGGCCTCACGTACTGAAAGCATTCGGTACTTAGTTGTAAATGCCAATTTGGCTTACAACATCCTGTTGGGAAGACCGGCGTTGAATAGGCTGAGAGCAGTAGCCTCCACGCGCCACATGAAGATGAAGCTGCCGGATCTCAGTGGCAGGGTGATCGTCATCAAGTCAGATCAAGAAGAAGCGCGAAAATGCTATGAAAACAGTTTAAAGACAAAGAGAGGTGTGTTCATGGTATTCGAACGTCCACCGAGTTCAGACACAGCGATGGAAGTAGAACCCTCGAATGAGGCGACGCCTACGGAGTCAACGCCTGGCAAGGCCGCACCCGTAGGGGCGACGCCTAAAGCAAACGCACGCACAGAGGAGAGGCATGACGACACTTCGCCCGTAGAAGAGGTGTCGCCTAGAGAGCACTATAAGGCGACGCCCCAAAAAGAAGATAGCAGAGACCAACCGGCGGCCAATGTGGTGGAGAGACAGATCGGCGGCAAAGCGTTCAAGTTGGGGTGTTTGTTGAGCCAAGAGGAACAGGACGAAGTGGCGGAGGTGATTTCATGCCACTTAGATCCTTTTGCGTGGTCCGCCTCAGACATGCCGGGCATCGACCCTAACTTTTTATGCCACCACCTTAGCATGGACGCCACGGTTCGCCCTGTGCGACAGAGGAGGAGAAAGTTTAACGAAGAAAGGCGGCTCGTGGTGAGGGAAGAGACACAGAAGTTGTTGAGTGCTGGACACATCCGGGGAATCCAATACCCCGAGTGGCTGGCCAACGTCGTTCTGGTGAAGAAAGCAAACGGGAAGTGGAGGATGTGTGTAGACTTCATAGACTTGAACAAGGCGTACCCCAAGGATTCATATCCCTCGCCCCCTGTCACTTCGGTGTGCCTAGGCGGCTGGTGTCCGACAATGGCACCCAGTTTGCATGCCAACAGCATCAAGCAGGTGTTCGCATCAGTCGAACACCCCCAGACGAATGGACAAGTAGAGTCAACAAATAGAGTTTTGCTGAGAGGGCTGAAGAGAAGATTAGAGAAAGCTAAAGGGGCGTGGGCAGAAGAAGTGCTGAGGATTGTATGGGCGTACCACACCACACCCCAATCTGCCACCATGGAAACGCCTTTCAGTCTAGTATATGGGTCAGACGCGATGATTCCAGTCGAGATCCACGAGAGCTCGCCACGTTACCAGAATTTTGTGGTTGAAGAGTCCAATGAAGAAAGGCGAGTGAACCTAGACTTACTAGACGAAGCCAGGGAGGAAGCAAGAATAAAGGCTGAGGCAGTGAAGAAAAGAGTGGAGCGACAGTATAGCTCCAAGGTGAAGCCGCAGCAATTCCAGGTTGGTGACTTAGTCATGAGGAAGGCTCACCCATATGAGCTAGAGAATAAGTTATCTCCCAAATGGACCGGACCCTTCAGAGTCACCAAAGCCAATGGGAATGGTTCATACAATCTAGAGACTTTGGAAGGAGGTCCCATTCCACGCAGCTGGAACGCGGCCAATTTGAAATTTTATTTCAGTTAAGTTATGTCAGTTAAGAGTAACGAAATACAAGTTGTAAAGGGGACACTCTTTTTCCCTCTCGAGGGTTTTTTAATGAGGTCACCCAAGTAAAAAAGAAGTTCAAGAAAACTTTGTCTCAGTTTTTTCTCCTCCCACTCAAAGTGTAAGACCAAAGGCTAAAGAAATAAAATACAAAGACTCAAGGCAGCGTCAGGCGTCGCCAAGATGAGGCGTCGCCAGGATGAGGCATCGCCAAGGAGGGGGCGTCGCTAAAATGAGATGTCGCCAAGGTGGAACATCGCTAGAATAAAGAGTCGCCAAGGTGAGGCGTCGCCAAACGTAGGCATCGCCAAGCAGACATTGGAATTCGAAGCAAGTAGTAAGAACACATGCGTGCGCCTAGAGGTCAAGATGACAGGTATGTCAAACACAAGGTGCAAGCCGGGAGCTTAGCCCCTAGGCAGGGGTTAAGGGATTCCTTCGGGACGCCCCCTCCTCAGGTATGAATAGCTAGCCCCGGTATCAGATGTTCGATAAGGTAAAATCTGGGAGTTTTAGTCCTTGAGCAGGGGTTAAGGGATTCCTTTGGGACGCCCCCTCCTCAAGTATGAATAACTAGCCCCGGTATCAGATGGGAACACTTCGCCTTGGTGTTTTTAGACACCCTGAGGACAATACGACGCTGCTGTAATAGGCCTCTCCTCAGGCGTGGGCACCAAGCACCAAGAGATAAGAGACAAGTCGCCTTGGTGTTTGAGACACTCCATGGACGACACGGCGCTGTTATACAGGCCTCTCCATGGGCGTGGGCACCAAAGCGCGACTTTGTCCCAAGTGTTAGACACGTTGAGGACACCCAGAGCAGGTCTCTCCTCGAGCGTGGACACTCAGTACATATGAGATAAGCCCTCCTAAACACAATGGGGAGGTGCTGGAGGTAACGCATGCAACATGACAGAGGAAGCCCAAAGGATATTAAATCAGGACCGTTCGATGAGTCCACGTGTCGCAGGATCATGTGCTCCTTGGGAGCGCAAGAGGCTTTGGATGGTGACCGCGTGATGGGCCACGTGGCGAGCGATTAAGCGTGGCCCAAAGCGTCACTTTTCCCGATTCAGAGGATGTCCCGTCAGCCATTAAGAAGATGTCATGTCAACTGCTCAGGGAATGTCACGTCAACTGTTCGGGGAATGTCATGTAAGCAAGAATGACATGTCACCAGAGTGCCACGTGGATGGCGTGGGCGAGGCCTTAGTCTTTTCGCTGAAGACAAGTCACCAGCTCAAGACTTGGGGCTTGTGTACTGTCCCGTCCCCGGGCGTCGACCAGAGTCAAAGTCAAAGTCAACGTCAGGGCCAAGGTCAACATATGATGGGACCACACGAAGGGCCCAAAGAAGGAAGTCAACAGAGTGACTACATAAGGCGTCGCCAAGACAAGGAGTCGCCAAGATAAGGGTGTCGCCTAAACAAGGCGTCGCCAAGGTAAGGCGTCGCCAAACAAGTCATCAGCAGTGTTACTCCCCGATACCCATGGGTAGGAAAGACCATGGAGGGAGTGACACCACGGGAGGCTTCGGGCCCGCCTAACTCAGAACAGTAATAAAGAGAAGAGAAAGGTGGCTTCAAGGCCATAGTACTAGCGCCAGTAGGGAGTAGCCTGACTCGTGAAGTACCCAGGCCACCTCAGGGAGATCCTTGGGATAGATACGACTCAAGAGAAGGTCATGCCCAGGGGAAACCAGGTGCAGGGTGCGAGAGGAAGGTGGATACACTCCCAAGGCGAGTGACTAGAGGTTGGGTCGCATGAGTTGGCACCCAAAAATTCACCCCTTTGCGCCAGATGCACTCAAGGAATGAGGACTCACATGATGAAATATCCCTAAATTGGGTTACAGTGCTGTGAGGCCCTCCACGTAGAATAACGGTCAAGTCAGGAGGACACGTGGCGGGAAGAACAGAAACATCAATGCTTTCCGGATAGTTTGTCAGGTATGAGGTAATCAAGATTATGTAATTAAGTTTACGTTTCGAACGCTTTAAGGTACTTTAAATGCTTTAAGTGTTTTGAACGTCTTAAAGGCGCTGAACGTTTTTACACCTTAAATGCGCTTTAAGACGCTTTAAATGCTAGAGACGTTTAAAGGGAGCTTTAGACGTTGGAATCAGGGATCGGACCTTTGGAAAATTTTCCCAGAACACACTCTAGTTGCTTGCTCGAGCCCTCAGGCTACGCACAAGGGACTAGAGAAGGATTGCTTGCCAGAACCAGAAAACAGCACATAATATACAGTTCTTTACCACCTTCAGAGCGCCTTTTGCGGTGCTCCGATACGAAGGTGCAGAGTTTTGGTGTTTCTTGTTAGCTGACTTGAGCGTCGGAGTGCAAATGGCCACTAGGGCACCCATTTGTTCACTTCTTTGCAAGTGCTCACAAATTACCAGGAAAGGGTGACCTAGCAGACGGGCAAGGTTGCACGGAAAGACGTACCCAGGTCAACCGGCAGGAACAAACATCTTTGTTCGTTTCTTCTTCTATCTAAAATCAGCAAGATGTATACCTCTCCCTCTCCGTAAAGGAAACGTTTAAGGTCTAGAAAATGAACTGGAATAAAGGTCGTACACAAATGGATAATGAACACTAGTTTATGCATGAACTGTTCAAAACCCAAAAGTTCTTAAGACTTGGTTATCAGGAAATGAAGAAAAGATGACTGACTTTTTGCATCAAATAAAACTGCAATTAGTTACAAAAATGAAAAATCTTTCACCTAATTGATTAATTGCATTCAACTCAAATCAAAAATTATTTTTATCTCTTTATATTCATGTTGCACTACATACATTTTACATTTAGATATGTTTGCACGTTCCTTCTACTATTTGAAATAAGCAAGATGTCTATCTCTACCTCTCCACAAAGGAAAGGTTCAAGGTCTGGAAAGTCATCTTGAAGAAGGTCGTGTAAGGATTGATAAAAATAGTCTTAGAGTAGAAGTAGTAAAATTAAAATGACATCTGAATATTTTATTATTAAATTTAAAAGAGCATATAAATAGAAATTTTGTTATTCATGTTTCATTTTAAAAAGAACCACTGATGTGATTCCAATAGCACATAGAACAAGATTCTTGACACTTTGAGGAATCACCTTGAGCTGGAAAATGTAGAGGCACTTTCTTAGAAGTTGGATCATGGTTCTAAGATCAAGAACTCACCAAAACAAGTACCAAATCCCAAACTCATTTGGATGAACCAAATATTGTCAAATTGAATCAACAAAGGAGAAGGAAAAGAATAAACCGAACAGAATTGAACTTAAAACAAAAGAACCGAACAGAATTTAAAAACTAAACAGAATAAAGGTGCTGGAAAATTATAGGAACCGAAACAAAAACAACTCAAAACTCAAGGCAACAAGAACAAATTGAAGAAGAAGAAAGGAAGGAGAAGAGAATGCTCATGAAGATGGAGGAATGGTTGGATGATCACGCCACTAGAAGAATGGATGCTCCTAGATGAGTGTGGAAGCCGCCACTTGAGGAAACCATGGTCCTTCAAGATAAGACTAGAGAAGAAGCTCAAAGCTCTCCAAATGCTCACTCCAATTTTGGGTATAGTTTCTTTAGATAAAATTCAAATCTGAATTTTACAAAGGAAGCACCTCTATTTATAGCCTAAGGTGCTGAAAAATAGGTGGGAAATTTCAAATAAACTCATTTGAAATTCCCACCAAAAACAAGTCACATGGGAGGTGTGACCTTTTTCTACTATGACACCTCCCAAAAACTACACCTACACCTATCTACTAATACACCCCCCTAAAGGTCCTATTTAAAACCTAAAAGATGCTATAACAAAAGAGGTTTCTAAGGTTTCCCTCTAAGCACCTTCAACTAAAGACACTACAAAAAGAGAAAATAAATGTCCTCTTGCTCCCAAGGCTTTGAACATGCTTCTTGTAATCCTTTGAGGTGGACTTTGACCTCCATGGGCATCCTCCATTTGTGCCTCCACCTCTTCTTGAGCTTGATGAGTGGCCTCCATGTTCTCTTGGGCTTGATCTCCATCATACTCCCCGAGTTGGAGAGAATTCGACCACGAATTCTGGAGACCTACAGAAAAAGGAGTTAGATTGCTGACATTAAAAGTATGACTACCTAAGAATGTATCAGGCATATCTAACTCATAAGCATTGTCATTAATCCTCTTGAGGACTTGGAAAGGTCCATCCCCTCGAGGCATTAGTTTGGACTTCCTTTGAGTAGGAAAACGATCCTTCCTCAAGTGAAGCCAAACCCAATCGCCCTCATCAAACAACAATGCTTTTCTCCTCTTATTGGCAAGTTCAGCATACTTGCCAACCTTCTTCTCAATTCTCTTCTTGATGTCTTTATGCAAAGTTTTCACAAAAGAAGCCTTTTCATCCCCATCTTTGCACAAGACATCGTCAAGAAGGGGAATAGGAAGAAGATCAAGAGGTGTTAGGGGATTAAACCCATAGACCACCTCAAAAGGAGAATGGGAGGTGGTAGAATTTACTACTCGGTTATATGCAAACTCAACATGGGGTAGTAAATTCTCCCACACTCTAGGATTCCCCGAAATAAAGCATCTCAATAGTTGTCCCAAAGTTCTATTTACCACCTCGGTTTGACCATCGGTTTGTGGGTGGCAAGTGGTAGAAAATAAAAGCTTAGTTCCAAGCTTGCCCCACAAGGTCTTCCAAAAGTGACTCAAGAACTTAGGATCTCTATCGGACACTATAGACCTAGGAATCCCATGCAAGCGAACCACTTCTTGGAAGAAGAGGTTTGCAATGTGGCATGCATCATCCACTTTGTGGCAAGGAATAAAGTGAGCCATTTTTGAAAAACTATCCACTACCACAAAAATGGAGTCCTTTCCCTTTGATGTCTTGGGTAAGCCTAAGATGAAATCCATAGATATATCTACCCAAGGCATTGAAGGGATAGGAAGAGGAGTATAAAGACCATGGGGATGCATTTTAGATTTAGCTTTGCGGCAAGCTATGCATTTATCACACAAACTATGAACATGTTTATGCATATGAGGCCAAAAGAAATGTTCATGCAACACATCCAAAGTTTTAGCAACCCCAAAATGTCCCATTAAGCCCCCCTCATGAGCTTCTCTAACAAGAGATAATCTAATAGAGCATTGGGGAACACAAAGACGTTTTCCTTTAAAAAGAAAGCCATCTTGAATAAAAAAATCTTTGTGTCCTCCCTTAAGACACTCTTGATAGAGGAGAGAAAAATCAAGGTCATCATGATAAAGTTCCTTAATGTGATCAAAACCAAGATATTGAGAGGTTAAAAGATTTAGCAAGGTGTATCTTCTAGAAAGAGCATCCGCCACAATATTTATTTTGCCTTGCTTGTGTTTGATCACATAAGGAAATTGCTCAATGAATTCCACCCACTTAGCATGCCTCTTGTTAAGTTTGTTTTGGCTTTTCAAATATTTAAGAGATTCATGATCACTATGTATCACAAACTCTTTGGGAAAAAGATAGTGTTGCCAAGTAAACAAAGCCCTAACAAGTGCATATAATTCCTTATCATAGGTGGAATAGTTGAGATGACTTCCCTTCAATTTCTCACTAAAATAGGCTATGGGGTGGCCCTCTTGAAGGAGAACAGCCCCAATACCTATGCTTGAAGCATCACACTCAATCTCAAATGTCTTAGTGAAATTAGGAAGGGCCAAGATGGGAGCATTAGTCAATTTTTCTTTCAAAGTATCAAAAGCATTTTGTTGTGCTTCTCCCCAATGAAAGACCACATCCTTTTTCACTATGTCATTGAGTGGTGCGGCAATGGTACCAAAGTTTGGGACAAATCTTCTATAGAAAGAAGCAAGCCCATGAAAACTTCGGACCTCATTCAAAGATTTCGGTGTAGGCCACTTTTGAATGGCCACCACCTTGGTTTTGTCCACATGGACCCCTTTACAACTCACAACAAACCCTAGGAATTCTATATGATCAAGAGCAAACATACATTTAGCAAGGTTAGCATACAAATGTTCCTTCCTAAGGGTTTCCAAAACTTGCCTAACATGCAACCTATGGTCATTCAAAGATAAGCTATAAATGAGAATGTCATCAAAGTAAACCACAACAAACTTACCAATGAAAGGTCTAAGAACATGATGCATGAGGCGCATGAAGGTACTTGGTGCATTAGTTAAACCAAAAGGCATAACTAACCACTCATATAAACCAAAGTTGGTCTTAAAAGCCGTCTTCCATTCATCACCCGGTTTGATACGGATTTGATTGTAGCCGCTTTTAAGATCAATCTTTGAAAAGATTTTTGAACCATGTAATTCATCCAACAAATCATCTAATCTAGGTATGGGATGCCTATACTTAATGGTTATGTTATTTATGGCCCTACAATCCGAACACATTCGCCATGTGCCATCCTTTTTTGGCACTAAGATGATAGGCATAGCACAAGGACTCATGCTATCTTGCACCCACCCTTTTTCAATCAAAGCCTCAACTTGTTGGCGAATTTCCTTGGTTTCACTTGGATTGGTCCTATATGCGGGACGATTTGGTAAAGAAGAGCCCGGTATCAAATCAATTTGGTGCTCAATCCCTCTCAAAGGTGGAAGGCCATTTGGAGGATCTTGAAACACATCTTTGAACTCTTCTACCAAATTTTCCAAGCAATGAGGACTATCAACAAGTGTTTCTATGCTAAGAGTTCTAGGGATGGCTAAAAAAAGAGGATGATGAGCCACTATTTCCCTTTCAATGTCACGCCTAGCCACAAGGAGTGTAGGCTTAGAACTCTTATCTTTTTTATCTTTTTTATCTTTTTCACTCTCCCTCTTTTTCTTCATGATAACTTGGTCCTCATGGACTTCTCTTGGAGAGAGAGATTTTAAAGTAACCTTGTGACCATGGAATTCAAAAGATAATTTGTTGGTAAAGCCATCATGTAAAACTTTTCTATCAAATTGCCAAGGCCTTCCCAAAAGAACATGAGTGGCTTCCATGGGCACAACATCACATAATACCTCATCTTTGTATTTTCCAATGGAGAAATGGATGAGGACTTGTTTATTAACAATTATTTCTCCTACTTCACTAAGCCATTGTAATTTGTAGGGCTTTGTATGAGAGATAGTAGGCAATCCAAGCTTATCTACTACTCTTGTACTAGCCACATTTGCACAACTACCCCCATCCACTATCAAGGAACAAATGTTGTTTTGAATAAGACATCTTGTATGGAAAATATTTTCCCTTTGACTTTCATCAAAAGGTTGTGAAACTTGTCCAAGAAGTCTTCTCACAACTAACAAGTCCCCTTCAAGTGGACATTCACTCTCTTCCTCACTAGATGCATGAGAATGCAATGAATGCTTTGAAGAATCCGAATCATGCTCACTAACTACAATGCCCTCATGCATGTACATACTTCGTTTTGAAGGACAATTTGCAGCAATATGACCATAACCCATACATTTAAAGCATTTAGTGTTAGATGTTCTAGTGGGAGACTTAGGTCTAGATGTTGATGGCTTAGATTCCTTGGGTTTGAAAGAAGAATCTTTGGAAGGATGTTTTGAAAAAGAAGTTTTGTTTCTCCAAGACTTGGAGTAGTATCCATTATTGGAAGCATTTTTAAAAGAGTTTTTCTTAGCAAGTTGGGCTTCCACCTTCATTGCAAGATGAACTAAAGAGCCCAATGATGAATACTCTTGTAACTCAACAATGTCTTGGATATCCTTCCTAAGACCACTCACAAACCTAGCAACCATGGCTTCTTCACTTTCTTCTAATTCAATTTTAAGCACAAGCGTCTCAAGCTCCTTATAATATTCATCCACATTTAGCGTGCCTTGTTGAAACCGTTGGAGTCTCAACATGAGGTCTTTCCTAAAATGTGGGGGCACAAACCTAGCGCGCATATGATCCTTTAAAGAGTTCCAAGAGTCCACGGGAGGACCCTTGTGATAGATAATGTCCTTTACAATCCCATGCCACCATTTCATGGCATAATCACTAAACTCTAGGGTGGCTAGCTTGAGCTTATGCTCATCTTGGATCTCATGGATCTCAAAAATTTGTTCACACTTAGCCTCCCAATCTAAATACACATTTGGATCACTAGAACCATTAAAACAAGGTAGTTTGACCGAAGGAAGCTTGGACTTTGCATCATGGTAGAAGCCATTGCCGTAGTGAATTCTTTCCCCTTGGTGATGATGTCTTTGTCCATGGACTTGGGGTGGAGGTCTCCTTCTCCTATGCTCATCTTCACGGCCAACATCATTTGAAGAAGCTCTTGAAGATGGTCTATGAGAATGATGTCCATCATGGATAGAAGGAGATGGTCTAGTTTGTTTGACCTCCATCTTTTGCAATTTCTCTTCCAACCTTCTAATTGTTCTTTGAGCTTCATGTAATTCACCAAGAATTGAAGCTTTGGAAGGAGAATTCTGCTTGGAGGATGCATCACTTGAAGATCCAGCCATTTGTAATTAAAAAACAGCAAACACACAAAACAGCAAACAAGTTAAAAATTAGCAAAAACAGTGAGCTTTCCAATTGAAACTGCCGAAGTGAATTTAAGGCTGAAAAGATATCACTCTCAAAGAAATAATGTTCTTGCACCAATCTGATCTTGAGGCCTTGGAATCCTCAAATGAAATATGTCAAAGCAAGCACACCAATCTTAAGAGCAAACCACCACAAAACCAATGAAACAATAAAGACAAACAAGAAAAGGTATAAGCAAGGAAAGGTAATTGCAAAAGGAAAACTATGTGTAAGACAAACTCAAAGAGTAAGAATGAAAGACAATCAAGAAAATAAAGAACTCAATGAGAAAAGTAGGCACACAAAAGAATACCTAAGGAAAAGCACTAGAGTAGATGAAGAAAACAAAAAAAATTTAGCTACTGGAAATTTTTTTTTAATGCAAACTGTGTTTGATATTCACTGATTTAACTGGAACGTTGTAGAGCGAACTGGATTATGAAATTTATACCACAGAAACTTCAAGATGTTAACTCAAAAATGGCACTGGAATCAATTAAAAACAGTAAGCCAATTGAGAGAAATAAATTTTTTAAAATCACTGCCAGATTACCGTATTTTTTTCGGCAGGAATGTACACTTTTTTTATTTTATTTATCATTTTTTGTGTACTTCATATTTTTGAATGATTCTTTTTTCTATTCTTTTCTAACACTTTCAATATCTCAAATCCAGAATTTCAGAATTTTACAGTACGTAAATCAATTGCAATAAGGAAAAACAGTAAGCACTTTTTTCAGAAACAGAGGAATCCTAATAGGAATAAAAAAACAGGATGATGAACTAGCAAAGACATAATAGAAAATGATGTATTGGAACTTGTATAGGTCTAGAATACAAGTATGAACTCAATGCTAAAAAGAAAATGCTCAAAGGATCAACATCAATTCAGAAAAAATATATGACACCAAAGCAAGAAACAATCAAAACAATAAAAGTACTACTAGAAGTAATGACATATATGGAATAACATGACTAAGACAAAACTTAACAAGATTCAAAAATTAAAAGACACAACACAAATTGTAACAAGTGGAAGGAAGCTTAAGGTAAACTCTAGGAAGGATAATGCCATTCCAAAAGAGCAACCATACTCATAAGAATTATGAGTGCCATAAACCTTTCCACAAACACTTGGAGCAAAAGAAAAACAGCAAGAATACTCAATTAAAATTCTAAAACAGAAACTTAAATTGCAAGAAAAAATAAAGAGCTCTTGAAATAAAGTGCACACAACTCAACAATTAAACAAGAATGAACCTAAGACTCATGATACCACATGATGTGATTCCAATAGCACATAGAACAAGATTCTTGACACTTTGAGGAATCACCTTGAGCTGGAAAATGTAGAGGCACTTTCTTAGAAGTTGGATCATGGTTCTAAGATCAAGAACTCACCAAAACAAGTACCAAATCCCAAACTCATTTGGATGAACCAAATATTGTCAAATTGAATCAACAAAGGAGAAGGAAAAGAATAAACCGAACAGAATTGAACTTAAAACAAAAGAACCGAACAGAATTTAAAAACTAAACAGAATAAAGGTGCTGGAAAATTATAGGAACCGAAACAAAAACAACTCAAAACTCAAGGCAACAAGAACAAATTGAAGAAGAAGAAAGGAAGGAGAAGAGAATGCTCATGAAGATGGAGGAATGGTTGGATGATCACGCCACTAGAAGAATGGATGCTCCTAGATGAGTGTGGAAGCCGCCACTTGAGGAAACCATGGTCCTTCAAGATAAGACTAGAGAAGAAGCTCAAAGCTCTCCAAATGCTCACTCCAATTTTGGGTATAGTTTCTTTAGATAAAATTCAAATCTGAATTTTACAAAGGAAGCACCTCTATTTATAGCCTAAGGTGCTGAAAAATAGGTGGGAAATTTCAAATAAACTCATTTGAAATTCCCACCAAAAACAAGTCACATGGGAGGTGTGACCTTTTTCTACTATGACACCTCCCAAAAACTACACCTACACCTATCTACTAATACACCCCCCTAAAGGTCCTATTTAAAACCTAAAAGATGCTATAACAAAAGAGGTTTCTAAGGTTTCCCTCTAAGCACCTTCAACTAAAGACACTACAAAAAGAGAAAATAAATGTCCTCTTGCTCCCAAGGCTTTGAACATGCTTCTTGTAATCCTTTGAGGTGGACTTTGACCTCCATGGGCATCCTCCATTTGTGCCTCCACCTCTTCTTGAGCTTGATGAGTGGCCTCCATGTTCTCTTGGGCTTGATCTCCATCAACCACCATCTCTCTAGAAAGTTTTTTTTCCTTTTCTCTCCCTTCGCTTTAAGATTCTGACTTCCTCGCTCATCCGTTCGACGATCGGAGTCCACCATCAGACTCCTGGCAGTGAATACTACAAGACTGCCCGATCAGAATCTTTGATAGAGTAAGTTCATTTTTGCTCTTCTCTTTGAGTCAAATTTTGAACTTGTTACGATATTTTTGTCGTTGCTTGCATGTGACCCTTTTAGCTTCAGGGTTAATCTCTGTTAGCTCAGGGTACCAATGATATAGTTAGATTTTTTTTATTAGGACTCTGTGGTGCAGGTTAAGTTACGTTTAAGTTCTTGGTAGATTTGGAGCTCTTAGCGTATATCTGCTAAATTTCAGGTAAGGGAAGCTAGCCTTAATTTCCAATAGAACATTAGGCTAGAAGATCTGGATGTGAGGGTGACGTGGTCACCAGTCTCAAACTTTCTTCCAGGATTGTTTGTTTTAAGTATATTAGAAATTGACTGAGATTTGAATGTGAAATTGATATATGGTTGTTGTTATACAATTATAATGTTGTTAAGTATGGGTTGTTTGATGTTGATTTAGAATAATTTCAGCTATAGCAGGGACTTTGTTATTTTGGGTGCTCTCTGGTGTTATTTAGATAAAACTAAACTCTTTTCGATCAATCCAAATTTACTGAGTACTCTCTGGTGTAATTTAGATCAAACTAAACTATTTTCGATCAATCCAAATTTATTGGGTACTCTCTGGTGTAATTTAGATCAAACTAAACTATTTCGTTCAATCCAAATTTACTAGGTACTCTCTGGTGTAATTTAGATCAAACTAAACTATTTTCGTTCAATCCAAATTTACTGGGTACTCTCTGGTGTAATTTAGATCAACCTAAAATATTTTCGATCAATCCAAAATTTCTAGCGCTCTCTGGTGTCATTTAGATCAACCTAAAATATTTTCGATCAATCCAAAATTTCTAGTGCTCTCTGGTGTCATTTAGATCAACCTAAAATATTTTCAATCAATCTAAAATTTTTGGTGCTCTCTGGTGTCATTTAGATCAACCTAAAATATTTTCGATCAATCCAAAATTTTGTATACATATATGGATGTTGCTATTATTATTATTTTAGCATAGTTTATTTTGGATTACTATTGTTAAATAACTTTTTGGATATATTTGGATTGTTAGAAAGTTTAAATTATATATTATGATTGAATGGTGTATTGATGTGTTAAATAAAGTGTGCAATGATGTGAAAGTAAGATCAAGACATAGTATTTTCAGGAAAGGAAATACCGTGTTAAGATTGTTGTTAGGGTGTATTGATCTGTCAGGCCCGTAATGAGACATCCTGACTCTACTGATATAATGGAATCACATAGATGAAATTATTCAGTTGGTGAGAGTCGATGGAGGTCCATATGACTTTGTATGGGGTTTGAAATATAATCTGGTCTTTCAGGTCATATGAATTTACCCTATCATATGAGTGGATGAGATGATGAGATATTGAGATAATTCTGTGCATGATTGTGTGGATTCACAATGAGTAGTATGACAGGTGCAGGTTTCAGGATTCTAATTTCAATACACGAGTCTTCCGGAAGTAGAGTCAAGTGTCTATGTTATATGAGTCAGTGGAAGTTTGAGATGTGAAAGATGAATATTGAATTTTAATAGACACTTGATGATTTGAGAATTTGTAGGAGACTTTATGATTTTGAGAATTTGTATGAGACTTGATGATTTTGAGAATTTGTATGAGACTTGATGATTTATGTTTTATTAATTTCAAAGTGAAATTTTATAGAATTTTGTTTTATATGGCTAGCTTACCCTGTTATTTGGTTGTGTTGTTTCTCTATCTGTGATGATCGTGTATTTACACGGGAGCAGATGATGTTACAGGTGATAGAGCTCTCCTCAATGAGAAGCTGGATGATGAAATTATTTTATTTGAAATTTGACTATTTGTTTTATAATGTAGATATTTAGAGTCTTATGAAGAGAAATATGTTTTGAAATACTTTTAGAAAGGGTTGTGGACATATTGGTATTATGTTTATATATTCATTTTAATAATTTATACAAATTTTAGTTTTTAGATGTGGGAAAATGTAGGGATGTTACAGGTGGTACACAAATGGACCATCAACACCATTTTTTGCACGAATTGTTCAAAATCCAAAAGCTAACCATCTTGAGACTTGGTTCTCAGGAAATGAAGAAAGGATGACTATCTTTCTGCATGGAATAAGCAAAAAGTTGATAAATGTTCCAAAATTGTGGAAGTTTTCCTCGATGAAAGAGTGAAAACTAAATGAACCTAGGTCACTACTAAAGCATCAAAAGCTACAACGCTTTCTAAAAATGAATGGTGATATTTTTTTTATCGTGGGAAAGTATTCTTCACAAATTTAGTCTTTAAAGGAGAAACTCTCAAGTTGGAATGTGTTGATATGGATATCACACCAAATGTATGGACTACTATCATTGGACTCAAATATGATGGGGTTCATGTTGAAAAATGGAATACCAGCCTTATTGCAGAGTGCATCAAAGTTTGGTTTTTCAAGAACTGCTTAAGAAGACAAGACACCTCTGTCAGAGGATTTCATGTTGGTGGACTTAAAACTGACTAAGAGGTTCCTTGCTTTCGTTATTGCGTGGTAGCTCACACCACTCATGCTATGTTAAATGAAGAAGACTTGTTGTTGATTCATTGTATCATGAACAAAATCAAAGTAAACTGGATCCTTATGATGAAAGATCATATGCTCAAGTCTAAAAAGTTGGTTGACTACCGTTTCCTTTATGTTGTTCTTGTGTAAAAAAGAATTACAATATTTTAAAGTTGATCTTAAGGGAGGTTATTTGGAATTGTCTACCATTTCCTTTATGTTTGGAATATTGATGTTGGATCAGGTGGACACCATGGCATATGATCAGAGGGATCATTATTAGTTTTGTGTTGCAAGGTTTCAGCATCTGGATGGTCAAATTGAAGAGGTTTAGGAGCAGCTTGTTGAACTTCATTATGGAAGGGATAATTAGGACATGCATTTCATATTTTCCATTTCATTTGCCCTATAAATTGGATGACTATAATATTATCTTAAATAATGGTTATTGACCTTTTTTGATGTAGTTAATGATGGAGAAATAGTTCCCTATGTATGGTTAATTTGTTCATTTGTTATTGTTTCTGTTGCATCCTATTTAAGACTATTTGTGAACTATTTGTGAGACTATCTAGTGCCTACTTGCAAGATCGTCTAATGCTTGTGCAATCGTCTAGCATTGCTCATGAGACCATCTAGTGCTTGCTACATCATCTATTGTTATGGTGTGTTCTTGTGAGACTGTCTAGTGGGTCCTTTATGGACTGTCTAATGGTCTTTATTTTTAATTTTGGATATTATTATATTATGTGATATGAACTGTTATATGAGTATTGTTGTTTGTACTTGTGACCTCTTGTTGTTCTCTATCAATGCTTGTAGGGCTGATGGCAAGTACTTTGGCATACAAAATCATTCTCTCACACACATTCAACTGGATTGTCTTCATAAAAAAAGAGTTTGTTAATACAACTAGAGCTAAGTTATTTAACGAATCCAAGTTTGAAGAGAAGGCTTAGATTACATTGTGTGTGTGAGAGACTTTATGTGTGTATACTTTTTTTATTACCAAGATTAATGATCCACTTAAATAATCCAAGAATACTCTAAATGTTTTCACACTATTTAGAACTTATTGTTGATATAAAGATAATTTCAAATGGATTAAAATTATATTATTATGTTAAAATACTCTTAATGAAGGTCTTTAAAGAATGGAGTGATGTTTTAATTGGTTGCTTTATCAAATCAATTTGTTAAATTTACTTAAAACCTCAAGTAGTTATTCAGATATTTCTTTAGTATGTTATAACCAATTTTTAGTATATTGAAATCTTTTGATTTTAAGGATATTGTTATCTGTTATTATTTTAATAAATTGAAAACTCAAATTGATCCATTATTTTAACCTTTAGTAAAATCAACAGATTAAATCAATTTTTTAATTATTAAAATTGATAGTTTATTTTTATAAAAATAGTTTTATATGATGTTTTAAAACAACTTTGAAAAACTTTTAGAGAGAACATTTCAATCTTTTGAGACAAAAATTGTTACGTGCAAATGTGTTTTATTCTTGGAGTAATCTTTTGAAAATCTTGGATCATTTTAGTCTTGGTTAAAGAAAGAAACTTAGTTTCAGAATTTGTGTGATTCCATTATGAACTCAGGTGTTGTTGTTCCTTTAGTTCACTTCTTTTATGTACTAGCAATCGAAATTACATAGGATTTCTAGTTTCTATAAAGTAATAGTGTGTTAGGACACTCTTGTAAGGATTAAGCATTCAGTTTTTGGTGTCTTTTGTATTGAAGATTGTGTTTAGTGGAATCTTATCTTGTGTAGCTAAGAAATTATAAGTAACTTTTGTTCAGGCAAAATTTAATTAGTAAATTTTTCAGAATTCAGAACTATAATTGAATTTTAATTTGTTGTTTGGTATTCTGAAAACATTTTAATCAATTGATATTTTAATTCAATTCGTCCCTCTTAAACTTGGTCTATCTTATTTACATTAATCATATGTTTTATCATAATATAAAATAATTATTAGTTAAAAATATTAACTTAGTTATTTTATATGTTATTTAAGTATTTTTATTTTAGTTATTTATTTGTATATATAAAATGTATATTAATTAGATAATAAATTTATTTGTTTATAATATAATATATTAATAAAAAATTAATGATATAATTATTAAAAAGATATTTATGCTTATAATTATGATTAATAAACTTACTAAATATAATTAATTATATCATAAGTATTTTATTATTATTTACGTAGATAATATATTGGAAAAGCATAATCCATTTTATATAAGTTTTCTTTACAAATTCACTTACGTCTTCGTATTTTAAATCTCACTTTTTGATTTTCATTTATAATCCGTCGCATAAATAATATTCGTATGAAAACAAACATTGAGAAAGCCATAATTTGTACGGTACCATTTTTCAGACAGACCGACTGTAGAATTAATTGCGCGCACTATCCCCAATCCTGTGGTTCAAGACTTTTTCCACGCTATAATGGGTCCCACAAATGTGAAGTTATTGTCCTTCATCAAGAAATGGAGAGACATTAGTCAACACTTCATCCATGTACAAATTAAATCAATATCAGAGAGGATCTTTCCAAACTCCAAGTACAACTTGCAACACTATTTTCTTCAGAATAGAATATCTCTACAAGACTTACGCCTTGATAATCTTTTATTCATGTTTTAATTTTCAAAATTTTAAAAATAATTTTGATTCTTATAAATCAAAATATTCTTTAATGCTTTCTTTGGATTATTGAGTTAAGAAAATTGTACCGCCCTGGTAGTCGGAAGTGATGACGTGGCAGCAAGCTATTATGTAGGCGTGTTGAGCAGGGCCCATGGCTGGCGGAAGGGAAAGAAATCGGGGGGCTCGTGTAGTCGTCCGTCCTTAAGTTGGCGTGCTCCGATCTCCAGCATACCTAAACCGGTGGTCACCGGGTTTGAAATGAAATCGCCGGATGCGAACCCAGACGACCAAGTGATCAGAGATCGCCGAAACGAGGACATCGCCGAACATGCACGGTGAAGTAAGTGAAGTAGATCATGAAGGCGACCGGCGAGACCACAAGGAAGGTGTGTATGAAGGCACCCGTACTCGCCACAGAGAAGAGATCACGCTCCAAGGCAACTATGCGCTGAGTTGTTTCATGCGTAAGTAACTTAGCCAAAAGCCTGAAGGGTAAGAAGTGGCGCCCAAGTCAAGGATGCTCCAAATGGTGACACGTGTACAGCTGGATGCGAGCCACGTGTCCAGATGTGTAACTGTCAGGAGAGAAAAAGTGCGCAGGTATATAAGAGATTCTAACGAACTTCTGAGGTACGCACGTTTAGATTACTTCTTTACGCTTGCGAGAACTTGAGTACGTTGAGAGAGAATTTTGCACGGTTCCTTAGAGTTCTTGAGTTTTCTCTTAGTATTTGGTGGTTCAGTCGCTGACTTGGGCGTCGGAGCGTGATCGGCCGCAGCGGCGCCGTTCTGTCTTTTGCAGGTTCTTGAGGTGAATCAAAGCGAAGGACCGAAGCTAACACGACGCAGAAGTCGATCCAGATGTGACGAGGCAAGGCTCCAGCGTCTTGGTCAACAGGCAGGATCATCAGGCGCCCACCGTGGGGCCGTGTAAAACTTGTTCCCATCCACAGCGTGAGTTCTTGGAAGTTTCTGCAGTTTCTGTGTGGTTTTGTGCTGGTGCAACCATTTTCCGCCGTT
This sequence comes from Phaseolus vulgaris, assembly GCF_051622355.1. Classification (NCBI taxonomy): domain Eukaryota; kingdom Viridiplantae; phylum Streptophyta; class Magnoliopsida; order Fabales; family Fabaceae; genus Phaseolus; species Phaseolus vulgaris. The sequence continues at coordinate 33,439,524 of NC_143505.1, read as the reverse complement.
CATTCAAGCTTTGTTCGGTAGATTCGTGTTTTCCACCGTTCGTTTGAGTTCTTGTTCGGTGAGGTGAGGTTTTTCGCGGTTTACGCAAGTTTCAATCGGTGAAATCGAAGCTTCGACGTTCGTTCGGACTTTTCGACCAGTGAATCAGAGGTTTTGGTGGAAAAACTGAAGGTCTGTGGTGAAGTCGCGAGTTTCTGTGAAGGTTTGCTGTCGAGGTTGTGTTCTTGGAGTTCTTTGGAGTTTGCGAAGTTCTGACCGATTGATTGCTGGATCGATCGTTGCTGAAGGAGGTGTTGTTCGTCGCTCATTGTGATATGTTAAGTTTTCATGAGAAAGATGAGAAGCAACCGTTCAAGTCCAGTTGCGCCAGTTGCTACTGAAGGCGCCATGACTATGGCACAGATGGTGGAGATTATGCGTGCGTTGCAGGCGAATGTGGAAGCCTCGCGCATAGAGCAGGCAAAGATGCATGAGGACCTGGTCGCCTCACAGGCCAGGAATGAAGAGCTCAGCAGAGTGAATGAGGAATTGCGCCAAGCTCTTCAGGAGCAGCGAGGGCGCCCAGTCGCTGAAGAGGTCGCGCCGTCGTCGCTGCCTCGCGTTTTCCCCATGCCTTTTGCCCAGGCGATCACAGACACGCCTATCCCTGCGATGGTACCCGTGAAGGCTGTTTTCACCGGCGTGGATGATCCTGAGGCACATCTCACCACGTTCCACACGCAGATGATGCTGTCAGGAGGCTCGGATGTTGTGTATTGCAAGATGTTTGTGAGCACGCTCCAGGGAACAGCGCTGGAATGGTTTGTGAGCCTGCCCACTGGCCACATAACCAATTTCCAACAGTTTTCGAAGCTTTTCGTCAAGCAGTACATAGTGAACAAGGCGCCGCCTCGGGTGTCTTATGACCTGTTCGACATAAGGCAGTACCAGGGAGAGTCCCTCAGGGACTACTTAAATCGTTTTGGGGCGCAGATGGTCCGCTTGCCGGCCAAGGACGAAGAGATGTTGGTCTACGCCTTCAAAAAGGGCGTGCTGCCGAGACCTTTCTGCGAGGCACTGATCAGGGCTCACCCCGCCACATTTGCTGAGGTTAGGCGACTTGCGGTGGCCCACATCGCCGATGAGAGCGAGGTCGCCGAGAAGAGAGGGAGCGTGGCCCCGGCTAGGCCACGCGCCCAGACCAGGATCCAGCCACAGAGGGTGCTGGAGACAGCGGCGGCCAAGAGGGATCAAAGGGCCCGCCATCCTTACGATCCAAGAAAAAACAAGGGCAGGGGCCCAGGGCGCCCCAGGGAGTACAATCGCCCGCCAAAGCATAAGTTTGTCATGGGGCTGGCGGACCTGATCGCCATCCCCAACATAGCAGCCAGGCTAAAGGCGCCCGAGAAGGTGGGCGACAAGGTGTTGGGACCAAAGCCAGACGCCTGGTGTGAATTCCACCAGGGTTTTGGCCACACCGTGGACTCATGTTTGGCGTTAGGATACCAGCTCAATGACCTGGTCAAGAGCGGGTTCCTCAACGATTATCTGCTGGATAGAAGGACGGGGGGCGCGTCGAGCTCCCAGCCGGCGGGTGGTGAGGCTCAGCAGCACGAAATGCCCACTCACGGGGAGATCCACACCATCGCGGGAGGTTTCTCGGGTGGTGGATGCACCGCGTCGCAGAGGAAGAAGTATGCGAGGTCGGTGATGACAGTGGACATGTTCGAGGACCACTCGCCAGATGTGGACATCACGTTCACAAGGGAAGATCTCAGGGACGTTGTGCCTCATGACAACGATCCAATTGTCATCTCGCTTGTTACGGCGGGGAGGAAGGTCCACAGGGTTCTGGTGGACCAAGGAAACTCGGCAAATGTGATGTTCTGGCCGACTTTCACACAGTTGCAGTTGCCCTTTGACCAACTGAGGCCCTATGGAGGGTGCTTGTATGGTTTCGCTGGCGATCAGGTGGAGGTCAGGGGGTATATTGAGTTAAGAAGTACATTCACGGATGAGGCGGGCTCGAGAACGGAGAAAATCAAGTACCTCGTCGTGAATGCTCCCTCAGCATATAACATTCTGTTGGGCAGACCAACGCTCAACAGAATAGGAGCTGTGCCTTCAACCAGGCACATGAAGGTGAAGTTGCCGTCGATGGAAGGGGTGGTGATCACCATCAAATCTGACCAGAAGGAAGCGAAGAAGTGCTATGAGAATAGCCTGAAAAACAAGAGGTCAATGAGCTACATCACCACGACACCGCCTCCCGGTGTGGAGCCCAAGCTCTCAGAGTGGAGAGTTGTTGGTGCAGCGATGGAGGTGGCTGCCGGGGGGGACGTCGCCATGATGGATGCTGAGGCTGAGGGAGAGAACGCCGAGCGGGAAGAAGAGGCGAGGAACCGCTCAGAAGAAGCGAGGGAGCTGGGAATCGCCAGGGCGGTGATCGCCAGGGAAGCTAGACCCAAACCCGTCGAGGAATGGCTCGAGAGGGAGATCGGGGGAAAGGTCTTCAAGTTGGGAAGATCCTTGGAGTCTGAGCTCTAAGACCAGATCGCCAAGGTGATAGAACGGCATCTGGATGCTTTCGCATGGTCTGCTTCAGACATGCCCGGAATTGACCCCGACTTCTTGTGCCACCATCTAGCAATGGACAACCAGGTCAGACCAGTGCGACAGAGAAGAAGGAAGTTCAACGAGGAGAGAAGACAGGCGATCAGGGATGAAAGCCAGAAGCTCCTCGCTGCAGGCCATATCAGGGAAGTCCAGTACCCTGAGTGGCTGGCCAATGTCGTGCTGGTGAAGAAAAGCAATGGGAAGTGGCGCATGTGCGTCGATTTCACTGACCTGAACAAGGCTTGCCCAAAGGATTCGTATCCTTTGCCAAGCATAGACGCCCTGGTGGACAGTGTTGCAGGGTGTAAGTTGTTGAGTTTCTTGGATGCCTTCTCGGGGTACAACCAGATAAAGATGCATCCCATGGATGAAGAGAAGACCGCCTTCATGACCGAGAGATCGTGCTACTGCTACAAGGTGATGCCCTTTGGGCTGAAGAACGCGGGGGCCACGTACCAGAGGTTGATGGATCGGGTACTTGCACCGATGCTGGGGAGGAATGTGCAAGCGTACGTAGATGACATGGTCGTGACCTCGCCGGAGAAGAGCAAGCACGTTGCGGACTTGGAGGAGTTGTTCACCACAATCGCCAAGTTCAGATTAAAGCTGAACCCCGAGAAGTGCATTTTTGGCGTAGAGGCGGGGAAGTTCCTGGGATTTCTCTTAACTAAAAGAGGAATAGAAGCCAATCCTGATAAGTGTGCTGCCATCTTGGCGATGAGGAGCCCGGCTACCGTGAAGGAAGTGCAGCAACTTACAGGTCGGATGGCCGCCCTGTCTCGTTTCGTATCAGCTAGCAGAGAGAAGGGTCATTCGTACTTTCAGTGTTTAAGGCGAAACAACAAGTTTGCCTGGACGAAGGAGTGTGAAGAGGCCTTCGTCAAGCTTAAAGAGTACCTGGCGAGCCCGCCGATTTTGTGCAAACCATTGGTGGGGACCCCTCTCAGGTTGTATTTTGCTGTGACTGAGAGGGCGGTGAGTGCGGTGCTCGCCCAAGACCAGGACCAGGCTCAAAAGCCTATTTATTTCGTCAGCAAGGTGTTGCAGGGCCCGGAGGTGAGGTATCAGGCCTTGGAGAAAGCCGCGCTGGCTGTGGTATTTTCGGCGAGGAGGTTGCGCCACTATTTTCACAATTTTACAATACTAGTGATGACCGACTTGCCCATCCAGAAGGTTCTGAAGAAGCCCGATGTAGCTGGGAGGATGGTAAAGTGGGCGGTGGAGCTGTCGGAGTTCGATATCAAGTATGAGCCCCGAGGTCCGATCAAGGGGCAGATTTTCGCTGATTTTGTGGTCAAACTCTCTTCAGAAGCAGCACGAGTTGAGGGGGATGATTTCCGTTGGGTGCTCTCGGTGGACGGATCATCGAACCAGCAGGGTAGCGGTGCTGGAGTCATCTTGGAAGGGCCCAACGGTGTGCTGATTGAGCAATCCCTGAGGTTTGCCTTCAAAGCCAGCAACAATCAAGCAGAGTATGAGGCGCTGATCGCCGGAATCTTGCTGGCCAAGGAGATGGGAGCTAGGGTGTTGATGGCTAAGAGTGACTCACTACTGGTCACGAGACAAGTAACAGGCGAGTTCCAGGCCAAAGATCCACAAATGGCGGCTTACCTGGAGTATGTGCAGGAGTTGAAGAGTTCCTTTGTCTCCTTTGAAGTGGTGCATGTGCCCAGAGAGCAGAATGCCCGAGCTGACTTGCTAGCTAAGCTCTCCAGTTCGGGCAAGGGGGGTAGGCAGAGGACGGTGATCCAAGAAACTCTGAAGACGCCTAGAGCATTTGTGGCAGATCACCTGATTCTTCAAATAAGCAAGTCGACGGAGCAAGCGGCGAGGAGTCACAGGTCTCTGACTCAGGAGACCTTGAGATCGCCGAGAATAAGAGCATGTCGGGGAGAGAGGGTGAACATGACGCAGGTCTGCGCTACGCATGAGCCAGACACGTGGATAACGCAGTACCAGCGATGCCTGGCAGATGGCCTTCTCCCGCTAGATCCGACGGAGGCTAGGAAGATAAAGAAGAATTCTAGCAAGTTCACAATGATTGATGGCGAGTTGTATAGGTTTGGGTTCACACACCCACTCCTGGAATGTGTGCACGGAGAGAAATGTACAAGAATCATAGTCGAGCTCCATGAAGGGATCTGCGGAAGTCACGTCGGGGGTCGAGCTCTGGCCGCAAGAACCCTTCGTGCAGGTTACTATTGGCCTACAATGAGAGAAGACTGCAAGAAGTACGCACAGTGTTGCAAGCAATGTTAGCAGCACGCCGATTGGCACAAGGCGCCTCCCGAGGAGTTGAAGTCGATTTACAGCCCTTGGCCGTTTCACACATGGGAGATCAACATTCTGGGACCTTTTCCATTGGCGATTAGGCAGATGAAGTACTTGGTGGTGGCAATTGAATATTTCACCAAGTGGATCGAAGCAGAACCAGTGGCCCAGATCACCGCACACAAGATCGAGAGCTTCGTATGGAAGAACATCGTGTCCCGGTTTGGTGTCCCTAAGCGCCTGGTGTCGGACAACGGGACTCAGTTTGCAAGTCACCTGTTGAAGAAGCTGTGCGAAGGGGTGGGAATTCAACAAGTATTTGCATCTGTCGAGCACCCTCAGACAAATGGCCAAGTAGAGTCCGCCAATCGGGTATTGCTAAGAGGCTTGAAGAGAAGGCTAGAGAAAGCCAAGGGATCGTGGGCCGAGGAGGTACCCCGTATAGTTTGGGCGTACCACACCACCGAGCAATCAGGAACACATGAGACCCCGTTTAGCTTGGTCTATGGATGCGACGCAATGATTCCAGTGGAAATCCAGGAGAGCTCGCCGAGATTCCAGAACTTTGTAGCGGAAGACTCGAATGAGGAAAGAAGGCTGAATCTGGATTTGCTGGATGAGGTCAGGGAGGAGGCGAGAGTAAAAGCTGAGGCAGTGAAAAGAAGGATTGAACGAAGGTATAACTCGAAGGTGATGCCAAGGCAGTTTAAAGAAGGCGACCTAGTGATGAGGAAGGCCCACCAGTACGAGATGGAGAACAAGTTGTCGCCTAAGTGGACGGGACCGTTCAGGATAACCGAGGCGCTCGGGAACGGCGCCTACCGCTTAGAAACGTTGGAAGGAGAGGCGATTCCTCGCACTTGGAACGCCACGCACCTCAAGTTATATTACAATTAAAAGCTTTGTAAGTAAAAACAAACACGAAGAGTTGGCAAGCTTTCTGTTAAAATAGTTTGAAGGGGGCACTCTTTTTTCCCTAAGGAGGGTTTTTAATGAGGCCACCCAATAAAGAAGAGTTTTTCAAAGTTTAAAGTGTTTTAGATTGCATGCTTATCGTTATTACGAAATTATTTTTTTTTTTAAAAAAAAAAAAAGACCTTGTCACTTGTATGTGATTTAAGGCGAGTTGAAGTTATGTTGCATGCTTTCTAAAAGTTAAAAGACCCCATCGCTTTTTGGTGATTGGCGGCATCAGTTAAAGTTTAAAGTCCTCATCGTCTTTCGACGATCGGAGGCACCAGCGACATTTAAAAGATCTCAACGCCCTCGCGCATCCTGAGGCGAGAAAGAGATAAAAGACCTCCTCGCCGTCGAGCGAGTGCAGGCGAGAAAGGTAAAAAGTCCTCAGTGCCTCCAGGGGAGAGAAGATGTAGCCCCTGGAGTAATGTAGAGGCACCAGTAAAGAGTCCTCAGTGCCTCCAGGGGAGAGAAGATGTAGCCCCTGGAGTAATGTAGAGGCACCAGTAAAGAGTCCTCAGTGCCTCCAGGGGAGAGAAGATGTAGCCCCTGGGGTAATGTAGAGGCACCAGTAAAGAGTCCTCAGTGCCTCCAGGGGAGAGAAGATGTAGCCCCTGAAGTAATGTAGAGGCACCAGTAAAAAGTCCTCAGTGCCTCTAGGGGAGAGAAGATGTAGCCCCTGGGGTAATGTAGAGGCACCAGTAAAGAGTCCTCAGTGCCTCCAGGGGAGAGAAGATGTAGCCCCTGGGGTAATGTAGAGGCACCAGTAAAGAGTCCTCAGTGCCTCCAGGGGAGAGAAGATGTAGCCCCTGGGGTAATGTAGAGGCACTAGTAAAAAGTCCTCAATGCCTCCAGGGGAGAGAAGATGTAGCCTCTGGGGCAATGTAGAGGCACGAGTTAAAGACCTTCTCCCCGACGAGCGAGTTCAGGCGAGTTAAAGACCTTCTCGCCGTCGTGCGAGTTCAGGCGAGTTAAAGACCTTCTCGCTGACGAGCGAGTTCAGGCGAGTTAAAGACCTTCTCGCCGTCGAGCGAGTTCAGGCGAGTTAAAGACCTTCTCGCCATCGAGCGAGTTCAGGCAAGATAAAATCCTTCTCGTCTCGAACGAGTTCAGGTACGGTGTGAAGGGTGGAAGAAGTTTAAAGGATAGCTAAGGTAGGTTCGAAGAGAACGCCTAGCTATCCGGCTTACTGTTCTGAAACTCAGGGAAGGTAGAGAAGGATCTGAAAGGCGCCTCTACCCCCAGATGAGGGAACAATGGCCAAGTCATGAAGGCAAGAGGAAGCTGGTATCGCCAAGACTCTTTGGCGATCAGAAGAAATTCAAGCCATGGCAAGAGTAAGGGCCCGTTTTGATGGAGCAGATCAGGTGAACTATGTCTTAAACTATCAGTTGGATTGAAGCTTGCTGTTTAGTAAGTAGTTCCACGCTGAAGTTCATTGCCTTAAGTTCACAAGTTATTAGAATGCTATCGTTCGAAAGTTGATAGTTTAAAGCAGTAAGTGAACAGTTGCGCTTGCATAATTGCTAAGTCAATTTCGTTTAAGCGATTTTTACAAGGAAAAGCAAGGCAAACAAGAGAAATCGCATGAAGAAGCAGGAAAATCTATGATAAAAGTGGCATCAATTCAAATACAAAGAAAGAGAGTTATTACAAAGTTTGTACAAAGCAAATAGGCAGATAAGTGATGGAGGGAAGCAGCTAATCTTCAGAAGGAACGATCTTCCCATCCACCACTTCGTTGCATATTGACACCATGGAGAGGTCCAGATCGGGGTACTGGCAGGCAAATTGCTCCAGGGCAGCGTCAAACCCAGCGGCGAGGACTTGGGCGGAGCTCAGCTCAAGATCTTCATTTTGTTCCTTGAGCCCCTCGGTTTGCTGCTTCAACTAGTCAGCTCGCTTCTTCAGTTCCTCAGTTTCCCTGCGAGTCCGAGCGAGGTCTTCAGCAACCTTCTTCTTTTCCTCCCGCGCCTGGGCCAGCTCTGCAGCGATCTTTGCATTCTCCTCCTTGGCTTCGGCGAGCTCAGCCACGGCGTCATCCCTCTCCTTCTCAACTTTTCCTAAGAGAACCTCCCGATCGACCGACCTCTTCTCAAGGTTCTCTACCTTGGCTGCATCCGCTTTGATTGATGCCTCCAGGTCAGCCACCTTGAGACGGTAGGGAACTAGCTTGCTCTCCAGCTCGATTTTCTCTTGAGCTAGGAGGTGCAACTTCTAGCGCAGATCGGTGGCCTCCTTACGCGCCACCCTCAGCTCGGTGCTCATGGCGTCCTCCACCCTTGAGTGTTCGATTTCCGCCATCATAAGGTTGTAAGACAACTTCTCCGCCTCGATTCTTATCAGGCGATTCTCCTCTTCGAGTGTGGAGATATCGTCCTGAAGTTTCTTGCTGGAGCTCTCCACAGCCTTTGATATGATAGAGGGGAGGTCCTCTCCCATCATTTTAAGCCTAGCTGTGAAGGGCCCCCAGATACCTTTGACTGCGAGGGGAAGGTTCGCAAACGCTGTTGGTGGAGGCGCTGAAGGAGCCTGGTGCTGGCTCTCACCGTCGCCCTCTTGGATTGGTTGTTGAGTTTGGGCTTCTTGGCGTGGTGGTGACGTGGGGGACTCGGTGATGATTATTGGCGAGTTATGAGCGTCTTCATCCCCACCTGGCGCAACTTCGGCGATTGAGGCAGTTGAAGGAGGACCCTCTCCAGCGGATACGAACGACGTGGAGGCGCTAGGAGGGTTCTCCATGAAGTTGGGCTCGTTAGCCTCAACCGCGGGAAGTGCAGCCGCCAAAGGTACTGCTTGGACTGGCGGTGTTGGAGTTGGGGGAGAAGGCGGTGTTGGTGTTGGAAGGGAAGGTGGAGCAGGTGGTGAAGAAGGTGCCACCCTTCTCCTTTTGGTGATAAGGCCATCCTCTGTTGCCTCATCGTCCTCTTCTTCATCTTCTTGGACCACTTGAGGAGTTTTCCTCTTTGGTTTCCTCAAGATGAGTTTCTTTCGTTGAGGGGCGGGCAGTGCCTCTGGAGGAGTTGGGCCTTGAGGGGGCGACCTGCCCTGAGCGGCGGCGATCTCCACCACCGAGTTTGGCACGGTTTGAGAACCCGATGCCAATTTGTGGGTTCGAGCGAGCACCCTCAGTTCACCTAGCTTGCCTTTGCCCAACATGAGATCTGCACAGTGCAAAAGTATACAAGTAAGCTCAAAGACAAAGTAAAGTATATGAGTACATGTGCAAACGAGACAAATAAATGGCGCAGGAAATAAAAACCAGGTCTAGTGTGCGACCATCAGGACGTCCAATAACAGGTAACAGAGATGCAGCACAAGATGAAACCTAAAGGTCGGAGTAAGTGCTAACCTATGTGAGCTTCGAGTTGGCTCTCGAGGAACTCGAAGGTGATTATTGAAGAGGTGGGGAAGGTGATGCTAGCAGCTGCCACGCTTTTCCAGAAGAGGCATAGGTCCTTGTCCAACTCGCCCATGTTGTCGGGGCTTCTTGGCCTTCTGAAGCTTCCTTTGGAGTCCTTATTTCCCTTGTTTACCCAGTACAAGGGAAAGCCGTCGAGCAGCGAAGGGTCTCGGTCATTTTGGCGCACTTGGACGAATTTTCCCTTCCAATCTTTGTAAGATTGTTGGAAGATCGAAAGGATCGACCTCCCAGCAATTCCGTTCAGGCTCACCCAAAGGCGATCTCCAGGATTTTTGGCCTCGAACAGGAAAAAAAAGACATCTACCGAGGCCGGTAGTCCCAAGTGCGCGCACATAATTTGAAACGCCCGCACGAAGGCCCAGCTGTTGGGATGAAGCTGGGCAGCGGCGATGTCGAGCTCGGTTAAGAGTTCCCGTTCGAAACGGGTGAGGGGAAACCTGAGTTTCACCTTCTTGAAGAGGGTAGTATACACGAAGCAGAACAGCTCGCTGTCGTTCCCCTTGTCATCCGCGCAGATCGGCACGTCAGGAGGGCAAGACAGCACCATCAGTTTATCATCATGCTCCTTGTGGAACGAGAGGTTGGGCTCGTCCCCTTTCTTCAGCCGTAGCACCGCCAGTGCAGAGTTCACTGAAGAAGTCTCCTTCAGCAGAGTTGAGGTGGCCCATGGGTATAGTTTCTTGTAGTCTGGAGAGGGGATGGAGGCTCCTCCGGCGACTGGTGGAGTTGCCTGAGCAAGGTTGGGGCGAGAGGTTGCAGGCCTCTCAGCCTGGGAAGAGGGAGCACCAGGTGCTCGCGGTGGGTTATGCGCTTGGGATGGAGGGTTTCGCGACGAAGGAGGAGGATTCGTGGTGGTCTTTGTACGAGCCATCGCGGGAACTGCAAAGGAAAAAGGAAAAGAAAGATGAGCGAAGGTCGTAGAGGTTGACTTCATTGTGAACGAAGGATGAAAAATGAACGAACGAAAGTTCGTTGTGATGAAAGAAATGGAAGACGAAGCCCTAAGTTACGAAAAGGGAGAAGAAGAAGAAACAACCCACAGCGTATGCACCAGACAGTTAATGGATGATGCGAATCGGTTAAAATGCAGCAAATATCAACAGAAGAAGTAAAAGAGGTACCTTTCGATGATCAGATAAACGTTGAAGGGGGTTGGGGATTGAGAGAGTCAAAGAGCGTCGTAGGTTTGCAGAAGAAGACTCAGAGCGTTTCGAAGGCAGGAAGATGATGAAACAGTAAAAATGAAATGGGTTTAAGGGTTTTTCAAACGATTTTTGGAAGCGTAAACGACAGCTAAAGATGACCGTTGATGAAGCCACGTGTCGAGCGATTGGAAAGGTGTTTGGTGGAGCGTCAGAAAAGCAGAAGGTACGAACGTTTGGAATTCTGCGCCAGCGCCATGTAGATCGGTAGTGACGTGACTTCTTTAGTCTTTTCGCTGGACAAGTCTTCGCTTAAGACTGGGGGGCTTGTGTACCGCCCTGGTAGTCGGAAGTGATGACGTGGCAGCAAGCTATTATGTAGGCGTGTTGAGCAGGGCCCATGGCTGGCGGAAGGGAAAGAAATCGGGGGGCTCGTGTAGTCACCCGTCCTTAAGTTGGCGTGCTCCGATCTCCAGCATACCTAAACCGGTGGTCACCGGGTTTGAGATGAAATCGCCGGATGCGAACCCAGACGACCAAGTGATCAGAGATCGCCGAAACGAGGACATCGCCGAAGATGAAGTCATCAGATAGTCATTTCCTAGCTGGCCAGAGGTTGAGGTTGGGTAACAGCTTACCTGAACATGCACGGTGAAGTAGATCATGAAGGCGGCCGGCGAGACCACAGGGAAGGTGTGTATGAAGGCACCCGTACTCGCCAGGCAGAAGAGATCATGCTCCAAGGCAGCTATGCGCTGAGTTGTTTCATGCGTAAGTAACTTAGACAAAAGCCTGAAGGGTAAGAAGTGGCGCCCAAGTCAAGGATGCTCCAGATGGTGACACGTGTACAGCTGGATGCGAGCCACGTGTCCAGATGTGTAACTGTCAGGAGAGAGAAAGTGTGCAGGTATATAAGAGATTCTAACGAACTTTTGAGGTACGCACGTTTAGATTACTTCTTTACGCTTGCGAGAACTTGAGTACGCTGAGAGAGAATTTTGCACGGTTCCTTAGAATTCTTGAGTTTTCTCTTAGTATTTGGTGGTTCAATCGCTGATTTGGGCGTCGGAGCGTGATCGGCCGCAGCGGCACCGTTCTGTCTTTTGCAGGTTCTTGAGGTGAATCAAAGCGAAGGACTGAAGCTAACACGGCGCAGAAGTCGATCCAGATTTGACGAGGCAAGGCTCCAGCGTCTTGGTTAACAGGCAGGATCAAAAATAATTTTTTTCAAGACTCTTCATTAGTAATTTATTTATTTATAGAAATGTTATCCTAACTAGTGTCAGATATTCATTGCATACGTGACGCGTGGCTCCAAATGGGAGGCTTTCAGCTGAGAGTCATCATCTCTAGAATCACAAGAACTGAGACCATTATCCATTGCCCCACAAGCATGGAGACTAAAATCACACTCTTTCGTACTCTTCTGGAACCTCCTTATCACCGGACCCAATTCTCATACCTCTCTAACCAGGGGCATTGTGACATTCTAAGAGTCTTTTGTTTGTGCATGAAGAAAAGAGCCAAAAAATTATAATCATCAAAACTTACAAAAATTAAAATATTTAAAATTGAAAAACGAAAATTATTATATATAATAAATTTTGTTTACAACTGAGAAAATATACTTGTACAGAAAGAGAAATGAATTATATATTTACAGTTTGTAAACACGGCCTCTGTTCCTTCCCTTTATTATAAGAGGAGAAAAAGTAAAGCGTAGCTGTTATATAGCTATAGCAGAAAAAGAAAATAAAAAGAGATAGTAACTATAGAGCATCTTGAGTATGTTCAGTCTTTTTGCTCTAGGTGCGTATGTTGTAAAAAAGATGAGTTTGACGTTAGAAGCTCCTTTACAACTTGGTCCATGGTAGGGCGAGATCGCGGGCTTTCAATCAAGCAAGAAATTGCTGTCTTCACAATTGATACCACATCCTTAATTACATGGCTTGTTGGATTTGGGAGACGTTCGTCCAACATATCCATCAATACCATATCATCAAGTGTTGAGCTCACACCAATGTAGGAAGATGTAATATCACCAGGATGCCTTCCAAACAATATTTCCAATGCTAACACCCCAAAACTATACACATCACACTTCTCATTTGCCTCCATTGTGTATGCAAGTTCTGTAACAAATTCAAATTCTTATCATATACATATTGTGAATCATATATATTTGTGCATAACTATAAGAGATAAACCAAAATATCATCTTCTACTCAATTAAGCAGTATAAAGAAAGGAGATTAACCTGGGGCAGCATATCCAAAGGTTCCTGCAAATGAGGTCCAATTTGATGAATTATGATTTAGAAACTTAGCTGTACCGAAGTCTGAGACATGAGCTACATATTCCGAATCCAAAAGAACATTCTTGCTTGATATATCACGATGAACAATTGGAGGTGAGCAATCATGGTGCATATAGCATAAAGCATCTGCTACACCTTTAATAACATCCACCCTTTTCTTCCAATCAAATGCAATGGCTTGTTCGTCATCCTTCAAAATCTTTTTCAGATCGCCCTTCTCTAGAAATTCACACACCAAAAATGAATATTGTGAATGTGGACAAAATCCATGTAGCTTTACAATGTTTCGATGTCGAATTTCTGTCAAAGTTTGGATCTCCCTTGTGAAAGCTTTCATGTTGAGCATTTCTTCATTTGGAACTGAATGGAGTTTCTTCACAGCAACAACTTCACCTGTAGGTAGAATTGCTTTGTAAACACATCCTTGCCCTCCAACTCCAATCAGATGTTTGTCGTCAAAATTTTCTGTGCCTTCAATAATATTCTCAAACATAATTTTGCCACCAAAACTCCATATTGGCAATATGCTGGGAGATCGTAAACTTGTAGCCTGGTCTTGTTCTTTGTTTGAAGTTCGGAAAAAATGATAAGAGACACCAAAAAGAAATAGTCCAAGCATTAGAATGGCCACAGTAAGGGGTAAAACTGCTATTAGCACTTTCCTTGTCGTATTATTACGAGATTTCACACTTCCTGTTGGGCAAGGGACCAAGCCTGTGACATTGCCGCACAGGCCTTTATTATCTCTCAAGGATGCAATTGTAGCATTCTCGAAGACTGGATTGTTAGGAAGTGGACCCTCAAACTGGTTGTATGATATATCAAAAGATGTCAAGCTTATCATATCATCTAAGCTAGAGAGATCACCTGAAAGGCTATTGTGCGATAGATTCAATGCTTCTAAGCCCTTTATTCCACCAAGCGTCGGTGGTAATGTTCCACTCAACAAATTTCCACTGAGATCCAGACTTGAGAGATATTTCAAATTGCCAAGCTCTGAAGGAATATTTCCCTCAAATTTATTCTGGCTCAGACTCATGTTGTGTAAATTGTGCAAATTTCCAAGTTGTTTTTGGATTAAGCCTGTGAAATCATTTGATCCAAGCTCCAAAATTTGAAGTTCCTGCAGTGATTCTATTTTCATGGGAACATTTCCGGAAAGACTATTATTGCTAATTGAAAGATCAAACAAGAGGGTCAACTTGCATAAATCTTCTGGTATGTTTCCTGTAAGATGGTTTGAGGATAGATCAAGCACCTGTAATTTGGTTGCCCCACCTAGTTCTGGTGGAATAACACCTGACAAATTATTGTTGGAGATCATGAGGCTTGTGAGGCTACGGAATTTTCCCCAACTAGGTGAAAGATTACCATGAAAATTATTTTCACTCAGATCGATGTAGTTCAAGTTTGGAAGTACATCAAAAAAGTTTGTTATATCCCCAGTTAGATGGTTTTGCTGAAGCCTGAGTCTTTTAAGGCTGTAGCATTTCCTCAAAGTCTCAGGAATTGGGCCAGTGAAATTGTTATTACCAGCAGTGAAGTATTTCATGTTTCCACCGAGGCAAATGTTCTGAGGTATTTGGCCTATAAAGTTGTTATCAGCTAGTTGCAAACATTCCAGACCAGTAAGCTTCTCCATTTCTATTGGAATCTCGCCAGTAAGTTCATTTCCAATAAAACATATTACCTTGGCGTTTGTTAAATTTCCAATATGGGGAGGAATGGATCCGGTGAGTTGATTTGATGATAAAGATAACAAAGTGAGCTTGGTCAAATTTCCAAGAGTGGAAGGAATGGATCCATTGAGCTTATTTTCAAAAAGGTGAATGGATTTCAAAAGGGGCAAGGTACCTAAGGAAGGAGGGATTGGTCCAGAGAGGTTGTTGGCAAATATATCGAATGTGAGAAGAGAGTGGAGATTGCCAACTTCATTAGGAATAGGACCAGAAAGAGCATTGACACTGAGATTCAGATATTTGAGTTTGGAGAGATTACAGATGGTATTGGGAATGGCACCAGAGAGTTTATTGGTAGACAAATCAAGTGTACTGAGATTGGACAAGTGTTGAATTTGTGGAGGAATAGTTCCAGACAAGGAGTTGTAACTGATATTGAGATTGAGAATGTTTGGAAGTAATGAGAAGTTAAAAGTTTGAAGTGTACCTTTTAATCCAAGACGTATAAGATTTATGTCAGAAACAGAATGGGAGTCATCACATTTAATCCCCAGCCAGTTGCAAGGATTATTGCCATTCCATGAAGAGAGAGAAGCTTGACTGTTGTTGTCAAGGCTGGCTTTCCATTTCAACAAAGCATTTGCTTCAGAAGAAGCAACAGCATCATGATTATGAGAAGAGGTCACTGCAAATGCACAAAAGTACATTAGAAGAAGCAGCCATAAAGGTTGGAGCTTCATGGACAGAAGTGGTGGAAATATGAACAGCATGGGGAAATTTTAACCACTGGTTTTCCGATACAACCAAATGCAGGAGAAATACTTACTTGCATTTAATGGGATGTTGCACATACTTATAGCATAACGTCAATGATGCAAGACTGGAAGTCAACAATACTGTATTTTTTTCCTTTGTTGAAGAAGTCAACAAACATTGTAGGGGGTGCAGGAAGAAAAATGTAGGGGCGCAACAAGAAGAAGCCATAGATTAAATTTCTTTCCCCTTTCAAAATACCTAATTGTATTTGGAATGTGATTGGATCAGGTTATTTATTGTTTAGTTAGAAATGCCATGAAAGTGCGGACCTAAAATGAAAAACACAAAAAAGCGAGAAAAATACTTATAAAAAAACTTTCAACGTTATATATTAAAGATGTAAAATAAATAAATACATAATCAAGGATATATCAAAAATAATCGATTATATTAAATAAATAATGAATTATTATGTTTATACACGCAATCTTTATGATAATTATATGATTAATATTTTTATTGATATATTACGATATTATACAATAAATATAAAAGTATTAACTTTTTTATTATAAAAATATAATAAAATAATTTAAATTTTAAATTTTAAAATTTATAAATTTATAAATATTTAATTTAATATATTATTATTTTGAAATATAATTTTTTTATTTAATAAGATTTGACAAAAACAAATGATTTAAATTTATTTTAACTCTAATTCATGTTTTAAAAATTATTTTTACAAATTATTTCTTAAACATATATCAAAAATTTATTTTATTACACAAATTCTTTTAAAAAAAAATTCTTCCTTTCTTTCTTCTCCGACATTCCATTCCTTGAATTCAAACAAAACAAAATATTAGAGTGTGCTAGATCGAGTTTTTAATTATTTTTGCATACAAAATTAAGTCAAATATATTTCACAATTTTTTCAAATAATAAATAACTTATTTTCATATTGAAAAAATAAACTTTTAATACCTATGTAACGATTTTTTTTTCTTAGTTTCGTATACTTTCCTCTTCCCTCCTCAAATCTCAATTCATTCTAAAAATTTAAGAATTTTAATTTGAGTGCTCCATCTATTTTTTCATTAAAAATTTATCATAATAGTTAATATTATTAAATATCTTATGTCGACTAGAGATAAGGTTGATTAATAGTATATAACTGGTTGTAAATTTTTATTTTACAACCCGATTTTTTAAGGTTAAATTATGTACCGTCCTGGTAGTCGGAAGTGATGACGTGGCATCCAGCTGCAGTATAGGCGTGTTGACAAGGCGCCAGGTTGGCGGAAGGGAAGGAAGTCGGGGGCTCGTGAAGTCGCCATTTATTAAGTTGGCGTGTTCCGATCTCCAGCATACCAGGCGACCTAGTGATTGGAGATCGCCAGAGCAAGCACCTCGCCAGAGATAAAGGTGGTGCAAATATTGAAGGTGGCCGGCGAGACCACAGGGAAGGTGTACGAGGGCACCCTAACTCGCCAGTTCCAGTAGAGATCGCACTCCCAAGTTAGCTATGCACTGGGCAGTACCATGCATAAGTAACTTAACTCAACGAGAGTAGAAGCAGCGCCCAAGTCAAGGAGGCTCCAGATGAAGGCACGTGTACGACTAGATGCGAGCCACGTGTCCAAGTCTGTAACTGCCAGGAGAGAGAAAGTAACCAGGTATATAAGAGTTCTCAACGAACTTTCTGAGGTACGCACGTTCAGATTATACTCTTTACGCTTGCGAGTTCTAGAGCACACTGTGAGAGAGAATTTGCACGGTTCCTGTTCTCTTAGTATTTGGTGATTCGGTCACTGACTTGGGCGTTGGAGTGCGATCGGCCGCAACGGCGCCGTTCTGTTCCTTTGCAGGTTCTTGAGGTGGATCTCGAAGAGGAACGGAGGTTTTGAAGCGGTGCGCACGTCGATCCCTTGACGAGGCAGTTTCCAGCGTTCCGGTCAACAGGCAGGATCATAAGGCGCCCACCGTGGGGCCGTGTAAAACTTGCTCCCATCCACAGCGTGAGTTCTTGAAGGTTTTCGAAGTTTTCTGCGTGGTTGTGTGCTGGTGCAACCATCGTTCGCTGTTTGCTTGAAATTTGTTCGGTGAATTCGCGTTTTGTACCGTTCGTTTGGGTTTTCGATCGGAGAAGGGAGGTTTTCCTGCCGTTTACGCGTAATTTGTTCGGTGGAGTTGAGTTCTTTCGCTCGATTAGTTATCCGTGGGAAGAGCAGTGGTTTCTTTGGAGGTTGCGGTGTTCTTGAATTTTCTTGCGGAGTTTCGCACAGTTTTTTTTTCGATTGATCGCTGAGTCGATCGTAGCTGAAGTGAGTGTTGCTCGCTGCATTCTGTGATTCGCTGAAGTTCATGAGAAAAATGAGAAGCAATCGTTCAAGCCCCGTGGCGCCTGTCGCTGCTGAAGGCGACGCCGCCATGACCATGGCGCAGATGGTAGATATTATGCGCTCGTTGCAGGCGACTGTGGAAGCCTCGCGCATAGAGCAGGCGCGAATGCATGAGGACCTGGCCGCCTCTCGGGCCAGGAATGATGAACTTACCAAGGTGACTGAGGAGCTGCGTCAAGCTCTTCAGGAGCAGCAAGGGCGTCCTATTGCTGAAGAGGTCGCGCCGTCGTCGCCACCTCGTGTTTTTCCTATGCCTTTCGTTCAGGCGATTACTGACACGCCTATTCCTACGAGCGTGGTCCCTGTCAAGGCTGTCTTTACCGGCGTGGAGGATCCAGAGGCTCATCTAACCACGTTCCATACGCAGATGATGCTGTCGGGAGGGTTAGACGCCGTGTATTGCAAGATGTTCGTGAGCACGCTCCAGGGAACGGCGTTGGAATGGTTTGTGAGCCTGCCTAACAGTCACATAACCAATTTTCGGCAGTTCTCGAAGGTTTTCGTCGAGCAATACATCGTGAACAAGGCACCGCCCAGGGTGTCTTATGATTTGTTTGATATAAGGCAGTACCAGGGAGAGTCCCTCAGAGACTACCTGAATCGCTTTGGAGCGCAGATGGTCAGATCGCCGGCTAAAGATGAAGAAATGCTGGTCTATGCATTCAAGAAGGGCGTGCTGCCAGGACCATTCTGCGAGGCCTTGATCAGGGCTCACCCTGCAACGTTTGCTGAGGTCAGGCGACTCGCGGTGGCTCACATCGCCGACGAGAGTGAGGTCGCCGAGAAGAGAGGGAGGGTGGCTCCCGCTAGGCCACGCGCCCAGACCAGGATCCAGCCGCAAAGGGTGCTGGAGACAGCGGCGGCGGCCAGGAAGGACCAGAGGACTCGCCATCCTTATGATAGGAGGAACAAGGGGAGGGGCCAGGGACGCCAGCAACCAGCACGCCGGGAATACAACCGCCCGCCTAAGCACAAGTTTGTTATGGGATTGGCGGACCTGATCGCCATTCCCAATATATCTGCTAGGTTGAAAGCGCCTGAGAAGGTGGGCGACAAGGTGCTGGGACCAAAGCCAGACGCCTAGTGCGAGTTTCACCAGGGCTTTGGCCACACTTTGGACTCGTGTTTGTCCTTAGGGTATCAGCTCGACGATCTGGTTAAGAGCGGGTTCCTAAATGACTATCTGCTGGACAGGAGGACGGGGGGAGCGTCGAGTTCCCAGCCAGCAGGTGGAGAAGCCCAGCAACACGAGATGCCTATCCACGGAGAAATCCACACCATTGCAGGAGGCTTCTCAGGTGGTGGATGCACCGCATCGCAGAGGAAGAAGTACGCGCGATCGGTGATGACAGTGGATATGTTCGAAGATCACTCGCCGGAGGTGGACATTACGTTCACCAAGCAGGATCTTCGGGACGTTGTGCCCCATGACAACGATCCTATAGTCATTTCTTTGATTACGGCGGGAAGGAAGGTCCACAGAGTTCTGGTGGACCAGGGAAGCTCGGCAGACG
This sequence comes from Phaseolus vulgaris, assembly GCF_051622355.1. Lineage (NCBI taxonomy): Eukaryota > Viridiplantae > Streptophyta > Magnoliopsida > Fabales > Fabaceae > Phaseolus > Phaseolus vulgaris. Next base: position 33,420,464 of record NC_143505.1, on the reverse strand, counting down.
TGATGTTCTGGCCGACTTTCGCGCAGCTGGAGTTGCCCCTTGACCAGCTAAGGCCCTATGGAGGGTGCCTATATGGGTTCGCTGGTGACCAAGTGGAGGTCAGGGGGTACATTGAGTTGAGAACCACGTTTACAGATGAGGCTGGTTCAAGGACGGAGAAAATCAAGTACCTCATTGTAAACGCTCCTTCAGCGTACAACATCCTGTTGGGAAGGCCCACGCTTAACAGGATAGGCGCTATACCGTCGACTTGGCACATGAAGGTGAAATTGCCATCTATGGAGGGGGTGGTGATCACGATCAAGTCTGATCAGAAAGAAGCAAAAAAGTGCTATGAGAATAGCCTGAAAAACAAGAGATCAGTGAGTTATGTAACAACCACCCCACCTTCCGGTATGAAGCCCAGATCGACGGTAGCGGAAGAGACCGCCGGAAGGGACGTGGAGATGGTGGATGCTGAGCTGGGGGAGGGAAACGCTGGTCTGGAAGAGGAAGAGGCGCGGAATCGCCCTGAGGAAGCGAGAGAGCATGGAATCGCCAGAGCGGTGATCGCCAGAGAATCCAGGCCAAAACCTGTCGAGCAGTGGCTCGAGAAAGAGATCGGGGGAAAAATCTTCAAGCTGGGAAGATCTCTGGAGGTTGAGCTCCAGGACCAGATCACCAAGGTGATTGAGCGGCATCTGGACGCGTTTGCATGGTCCGCTTCGGACATGCCCGGGATTGATCCCGACTTCTTGTGCCATCATCTGGCGATGGACAACTTGGTGAGACCAGTGCGACAAAGAAGAAGAAAGTTCAACGAGGAGAGGAGGCAGGTGATTAGAGATGAAACACAGAAGCTCTTCGCTGCGGGCCACATCAGGGAGGTTCAGTACCCTGAATGGCTGGCAAATGTCGTGCTGGTGAAGAAGAGTAACGGGAAATGGCGCATGTGCGTCGATTTTACCGACCTGAACAAAGCTTGTCCAAAGGATTCGTATCCTTTACCAAACATAGACGCCTTGGTAGATAGTGCCGCAGGGTGTAAGTTGCTGAGTTTCCTGGATGCCTTCTCGGGGTATAACCAGATCAAGATGCATCCCATGGATGAAGAGAAGACAGCCTTCATGACGGAGAGATCGTGCTACTGCTACAAGGTGATGCCGTTTGGGCTGAAGAACGCGAGGGCCACGTACCAGAGGTTGATGGATCGAGTACTTGCACCGATGCTGGGAAGGAACGTGCAAGCTTACGTCGATGACATGGTCGTGACCTCGCCGGAAAAAAGCAAGCACGTTGCAGACTTGGAAGAATTGTTCACGACGATCGCCAAGTCCAGGTTAAAGCTTAATCCAGAGAAGTGCATTTTTGGCGTGGAGGCTGGAAAGTTTTTGGGTTTCCTCTTGACTGAAAGAGGCATAGAGGCCAACCCCGATAAGTGTGCCGCCATCTTGGCGATGAGGAGCCCAGCTACGGTGAAAGAGGTTCAACAGCTAACAGGTCGGATGGCAGCCCTGTCTCGCTTCGTGTCAGCTAGCGGAGAGAAGGGCCATCCCTATTTTCAGTGCTTGAGGCGCAATAACAAGTTCGCCTGGACGAAGGAGTGCGAGGAAGCCTTCGTCAAGCTGAAGGAGTATCTGGCGAGCCCGCCGGTTTTGTGCAAACCGCTAGTGGGAATCCCTCTCAGGTTGTATTTTGCTGTAACTGAGAGGGCGGTGAGTGCGGTGCTCGCCCAGGATCAAGATCAGGCTCAGAAGCCTATTTATTTTGTTAGTAAGGTGTTGCAGGGCCCCGAAACGAGATATCAGGCCCTGGAGAAGGCTGCGCTGGCTGTGGTGTTTTCGGCAAGGAGGTTGCGCCACTATTTCCATAGCTTCACCATACTGGTGATGACTGACCTGCCCATCCAGAAAGTTTTGAAGAAGCCCGACGTTGCGGGAAGGATGGTGAAATGGGCAGTGGAGCTGTCAGAGTTTGACATCAAGTATGAGCCTCGAGGCCCGATTAAGGGGCAAATCTTTGCAGATTTCGTGGTCGAGCTCTCGTCTGAGGCGACACGGGTTGAGGGGGACGGTTTCCGTTGGGTACTCTCGGTGGATGGATCGTCGAACCAGCAGGGTAGCGGTGCTGGAGTCATTTTAGAAGGGCCCAATGGCGTGCTGATCGAGCAATCGTTAAGATTTGCCTTCAAAGCCAGTAACAATCAAGCAGAGTATGAGGCGCTGATCGCCGAAATTTTGCTGGCCAAGGAGATGGGAGCTAGGGTGCTGATGGCTAAGAGTGACTCGCTGCTAGTCACAGGGCAAGTAACAGGCCAGTTCCAGGCTAAAGATCCGCAAATGGCGGCCTATCTGAAATATGTGCAGGAGTTGAAGAGTTCCTTTGCCTCCTTCGAAGTAGTGCATGTGCCCAGAGAGCAGAATGCACGAGCTGACTTGCTAGCTAAGCTCGCCAGTTCAGGCAAGGGGGGTAGGCAGAGGACGGTGATTCAAGAAACTCTGAAGACACCGAGAGCGTTTGTGGCAGATCACCTGGTCCTTCAGATAAGCAAATCGACGGAGAAAGCAGCGAAAAGCCATAAGTCCCTAACGCAAGAAACTCTGAGATCGCCGAGAATCAGAGCATGTCGGGGAGAGAAGGTGAACGTGATGCAGGTCTGCGCTACCCATGAGCCAGACACTTGGATAACCCAGTACAAGCGGTGCCTGGCAGATGGCCTTCTCCCGCTGGATCCGACTGAGGCTAGGAAGGTAAAGAAGAATTCTAGCAAGTACACCCTGATTGATGGCGATCTGTACAGGTTTGGGTTCACTCACCCGCTCCTGGAATGTATACATGGCGAGAAGTGCACGAGAATCATGGCGGAGCTCCACGAAGGTATATGCGGAAGCCACGTCGGGGGTCGAGCTCTAGCCGCAAGGACTCTCCGTGCAGGCTACTACTGGCCAACGATGAGAGAAGACTGCAAGAAGTATGCGCAGTGTTGCAAACAGTGCCAACAGCACGCCGATTAGCACAAGGCGCCTCCTGAGGAGTTGAAGTCGATCTACAGCCCTTGGCCGTTTCATACCTGGGGAATCGATATCCTGGGACCTTTTCCGCTGGCAATCAGGCAGATGAAGTACTTGGTGGTGGCGATTGAATATTTCACCAAGTGGATTGAAGCAGAACCAGTGGCCCAGATCACCGCACACAAGATCGAAGGTTTCGTGTGGAAGAACATCGTGTGCCGGTTTGGGGTGCCTAAGCGCCTGGTGTCGGACAATGGGACTCAGTTTGCAAGTCACCTGTTGAAGAAGCTTTGCGAAGGGGTGGGTATTCAACAAGTGTTTGCATCCGTCGAGCACCCTCAGACAAATGGCCAGGTGGAGTCAGCTAATCGGGTATTGTTGAGAGGTTTAAAGAGAAGGCTAGAAAAAGCCAAGGGAAGCTGGGCTGAGGAGGTGCCCCGTATAGTCTGGGCATACCACACCACCGAGCAGTCAGGAACCCACGAGACCCCGTTCAGTTTGGTCTACGGGTGTGATGCGATGATTCCAGTAGAGATCCAGGAAAGCTCGCCGAGATTCCAGAACTTTGTAGAGGAACACTCAAATGAAGAGAGAAGGCTAAACCTGGATCTACTGGACGAGGTCAGGGAAGAGGCGAGATTGAAGGCTGAGGCGGTGAAGAGAAGGATTGAACGAAGGTACAACTCGAAGGTGATGCCAAGGCAATTTTGAGAAGGCGACCTGGTGATGAGAAAAGCCCACCAGTACGAGATGGAGAATAAGCTGTCGCCTAAGTGGACGAGACTGTTCAGAATAACCGAGGCGCTCGGGAACGGCGCCTACCGCTTAGAGACGCTGGAAGGAGGGGCGATTCCTCGCACCTGGAACGCCACGCACCTGAAGTTGTACTATAGTTAAGAGCTTTGTAAGTAAAGACAAACACAAAAGTTATATTACAATGTCTCTGATAAAACAGTTTGAAGGGGGCACTCTTTTTTCCCTAAGGAGGGTTTTTAATGAGGCCACCCAATAAAAGAAGAGTTTTCGAAGTATAAGGCGTTTTCAGATTGCATGCTTGCTGTTTTCAAAAAAAAAGTTTTGAAGAAAGACCTTGTCACTTGTACGTGACTCAAGGCGAGTTAAAGATATATTGCATGCTTTCTATAAAGTTTTTCAGTCCTCATCGTTTTTCGGCGATTAGAGGCATCAGTTAAAGTTTTTAAGTCCTCATCGTTTTTCGGCGATTGGAGGCATCAGTTAAAGTTTAAGTCCTCATCGTCTTTCGGCGATCGGAGGCACCAGATGAAAGACCTCAACGCCCTCGCGTGTCTTGAGGCAAGTTAAAGACCTCCTCGTCGCTGAGCGAGTGCAGGCAAGGAAGAGCGAAAAGTCCTCAGTGTTTCTGGGGGCGAGAAGATGTAACCCCTGGGGCAATGTAGAGGCAAGTAAAAGACCTCCTCGCCGTCGAGCGAGTGTAGGCGATAAAGAGCGAAAAGTCCTCAGTGTTTCTGGTGGCGAGAAGATGTAACCCCTGGGGCAATGTAGAGGCACCAGTAAAAGTCCTCAGTGTTTCTGGGGGCGAGAAGATGTAACCCCTGGGGCAATGTAGAGGCACCAGTTAAGACCTTCTCGCCTATGAGCGAGTTCAGGCAAGATAAAATCCTTCTCGTCTCGAACGAGTTCAGGTATGGTGTAGAGGGTGGAAGAAGTTCTAAGGGTGGCTAAGGTAGGTTCGAAGAGAACGCCTAACCACCCGGTCTCTTGCTCTGAAGCACAAGGAGGTAGAGAAGGATCCGAAAGGCGCCTCTACCCCCAGATGAAAGAGCAATGGCCAAGGTGTGAAGGCAGGAAGAAGCTGGTGTTGCCAAGAGTCTCTGGCGACCAGGGAACGATCAAGCAATGGAGAGAAGTCAAAAACCCGTTTTGATGAAGCAGATCGGGTGTAGCAACGTTATAAAGCCAAGGGTTGAGTTAAAGTCCATTGCTTGAGGTATCATTTTACGCTAAGGTTCATTGCCTTAAGTTACGAGTTGATAAATGTGATTATTATTCGAAGTTGAGGTGGTTCGAAACGGCTAAGTACAAGATCGTGCCTACGAGATTACTAAGTTATTTCTTCGACGTAAATCACCCAAGGAAAGTTAAAGGTAGACGAAGAGGTTACAAGAAGAAATGCGAAAGTAACTTCATTAAGTAAGTTATCAGTTCAAAAATACATGTCCAAGAAAATACGAGTTTGTTACAAAAGTATATGCAAGGGAAAGGCACGAAGGTAGCAGATGGAGAGAATCGATTAGTCTTCAGCGGGAACCACCTTTCCATCCACTACCTCGTTATCAAGAGACACCATGCTGAGGTCCAGGTCGGGGAACAAGCAGGCAAATTGTTCCCGCGCAGCTTCGAATCCAGCAGCCAGAATTTGAGCAGAATTCAGCTTGAGTTCTTCAATCTGTTTCTGAAGTTCCTCAATCCGTTTCTTGAGATCTTCAGTTTGCTCTTTCAGCTCCTTATTCTGCTGCTCCAGCTCTTCAACTTGTTTCTTGAGTTGTTCATTGGTTTCTTGAGCTTGGAGAAGGTCTTCAGCAACCTTCTTAGATTCTGCTTGCGCTTGTCCCAACTCGGCGGCAAGCTCCCCTTTGTTCTTGTTGGCTTCAGCGAGCTCAGCCATGGCGTCATCCCTCGCCTTTTCCACCTGTCCAAGGAGGGTCTCTCGGTCGGCTGACCTTTGCTCCAATTTCTTCACCCTGGCGGCATCAATTTTTATGAGAGCCTCCAGGTCAGCCACCTTGACGCGATAAGGCACAATCTTGCTCTCCAGTTGAATCTTTTCTTGAGCCAGTTGCTGCACCTTATGGCGGAGATCAGTGGCCTCCTTGCGTGCCAATCTGAGCTTGGTGCTCATCGCGTCTTCTACTCGGGAGTGTTCAATCTCCGCGAGCGTCAAGTTGAAGGACAACTTCTCCACCTCGACCTTCATGGTGCTGTTCTCTGTTTTGAGGTTGAAGAGGTCGTCCTGGAGCTTCCTAGTGGAGCTCTGCACCGCCCTAGTTATGATGGCGGGAATGTCTTCTGCTATTGTCTTCAACTTAGCAGATAAAGGCTCCCACATCCTCGTGACCTCGAGAGGGAGGTTTTCTGCTTGGAGAGGCGCTGGTGGGGCCTGTTGTTGGTTTTCGTCGCCACCCTCTTTAGTTGGTTCTTCAGTGGGTGCTTCTGCTCGGGGTGGCGACGTCGGGGACTCGGTGATCAGAATCAGAGAGGTGTGGGCAACCTCATCCCCGAGTGGAGCGGCATCTGCAGCTGAGGCGTTAGAGGGAGGACCCCCTCCAGCTGATGCATGTGGCGTGGAGGCGCTTGGGGGGTCCTCCAAGAAATTGTCCTCGGCGGCCTCGACCGCAGGTGGCGCAGTTGCCAATGGAATGGCTTGGACTGGGGAGGCGGGAGCTGGTGGAGATGGCATTGTTGGAGGTGGAGCAGGCGTGGATGGCGGTGTTGAGATTGGAAGAGGGGGTGGGGCAGGTGGTGAAGAAGGTGCCACCCTCTTCCTCTTTGTAACGAGGCCATCTTCGGTGACCTCGTCATCTTCTTCCTCCTCTTCATGGACTATCTGGGGAGCTTTCCTCTTAGGCCTCTTGAGGACAAGTTTCTTTCGCTGGGCGGCAGGTTGGATGTTAGAGGGAGCTGGGCCCTTAGGTGGCGATCGGCCCTGAGTGGCGGCGATCTCCACCATGTAATTCGGCACTGTTTGAGAGCCCGTCGCCAACCCGTGGGTTCGGGCGAGCGCCCTCAATTCAGCGAGCATACCCTTGCCCAACATGTTATCTGCATAGGACGAAAATACATGAGTTAACTCAGAGAGAAAATAGGTGCAGAAAAGCAGATGATCGGTGCAGAAAAACAAAACCAAAGTCTTGCGCATAACACACAAGACGCCCAGAAACAATTGAACAGAAGCAGTATTAAAACAACAGTTTAAATGTTCTAACCTATTCGAATTTCGAGTTGATCCTCGTAGAATTCGAAGCAGATCAGGGTGGTGGTAAGGAAGGTGATGTTGGCATCCGTCACCTTTTTCCAGAAAAGGCAGAGATCTCTGTCCAACGCTCCCATGCTATCAGGACTTCTGGGTCTCCTGAAGCAGCTCTTGGACTCTTTTTTCCCCTTGTCCACCCAGTACAAGGGGAAGCCGTCGAGTAGGGAGTCGTCTTTGTCGTTGGGGCGCACTTGGACGAACTTCCCTTTCCAGTCCTTATAGGATTGCTGGAAGATGGAGAAGATTGACCTCCCAGCAATCGCATTCAAGCTAACCCACAGGCGGTCTCCTGGGTGCTTGGCTTCAAAGAGAAACAAAAACACGTCTACGGATGCAGGCAACCCCAGATGGTCGCACATCACTTCGAACGCTCGCACAAACGCCCAGCTGTTGGGATGGAGCTGGGTGGCGGCGATGTTGAGCTCGGTAAGGAGCTCCCTTTCGAAGCGGGTGAAAGGGAACTTGAGCTTCACCTTCTTGAATAAGGTCGTGTAGACGAAGCAGAAGGGCCCGTCAGCGCTCACCTTATCATCGGCACAAACGGGCAGATCGGGGGGGCAAGGTAGCACTATCATCTTTTCATCGTGCTCCTTATGAAATGATTGGTGAGGCTCATCCCCCTTAGTCAATCGCATGACTGCTCCAGCAGTATTCACGGAAGACGTTTCCCTCAGCAGGGTCGAGTTGGCCCAGGGGTAGAGTTTTTCGAAGTCTGGCAGGGGGACGGGGGCTCCTCCGGCGATAGGTGGAGTCGCCTGGGCCAGGTTGGGGCGGGAAGGTGCAGGCCTCTCAGCCTGGGAGGATGAAGCACCGCGTGCTCGCGGTGGGATGAGTGCTTGAGAAGAGGGGTGTCGCGATGAAGGAGGAGGATTCGGGGTGATCTTTGAGCGGGTCATTCTCGAAGCTGCAAAGGAAGAAGAAAAGAAAAAATGATCAGGGTTCGCAGAGGCTGACTCGATCGTGGGAAGAGGGTAAAAAGCGAACGAACGAAGGTTCGTTGCGACGATTGACGAAGCCCTAAGTTACGCAGAAGGAGAAATGGAAAAAGCAACCCACAGCGTATGCACCAGGCAGTTATAGGATGATGCGAATCGGTTAAAATGCAAGAAAAACCAGCAGAAGAAGGAAAGTAGGTACCTTTTGATGATCAGGAAGACGATGAAGGATGATGGTGATTCAGAATGTTGGAGAGCGCTGAGAGTTTTTTGCAGGAGGAAGTTAGAACGTTTGTGAATACGAAGAAAGGTGATGGAACAGTGTGGAGTGAAAATGGGTTTAAGAGCTTTTTCGAAATGGGTTTGGGAAGCGCAAACGGTAACTGAAGGTAACCGTTGATGAAGCCACGTGTCGAACGATGGGTGAGGGGTCTGGTGGAGCGTCAGAGAAGCAGAAGGTACAACCGCTTGGAATTCTGCGTCAGTGCCACGTAGACCGGCGTTGACGTGACTCCTCTAGTCTTTTCGCTGGACAAGTCTTCGCTTAAGACTGGGGGGCTTGTGTACCGCCCTGGTAGTCGGAAGTGATGACGTGGCATCCAGCTGCAGTATAGGCGTGTTGACAAGGCGCCAGGTTGGCGGAAGGGAAGAAAGTCGGGGGGCTCGTGAAGTCGCCATTTATTAAGTTGGCGTGTTCCGATCTCCAGCATACCAGGCGACCTAGTGATTGGAGATCGCCAGAGCAAGCACGTCGCCAGAGATAAAGGTGGTGCAAATATTGAAGGCGGCCGGCGAGACCACAGGGAAGGTGTACGAGGGCACCCTAACTCGCCAGTTCCAGTAGAGATCGCACTCCCAAGTTAGCTATGCACTGGGCAGTACCATGCATACGTAACTTAGCTCAACGAGAGTAGAAGCAGCGCCCAAGTCAAGGAGGCTCCAGATGAAGGCACGTGTACGACTAGATGCGAGCCACGTGTCCAAGTCTGTAACTGCTAGGAGAGAGAAAGTAACCAGGTATATAAGAGTTCTCAACGAACTTTCTGAGGTACGCACGTTCAGATTATACTCTTTACGCTTGCGAGTTCTAGAGCACACTGTGAGAGAGAATTTGCACGGTTCCTGTTCTCTTAGTATTTGGTGATTCGGTCACTGACTTGGGCGTTGGAGTGCGATCGGCCGCAACGGCGCCGTTCTGTTCCTTTGCAGGTTCTTGAGGTGGATCTCGAAGAGGAACGGAGGTTTTGAAGCGGTGCGCACGTCGATCCCTTGACGAGGCAGTTTCCAGCGTTCCGGTCAACAGGCAGGATCAAATTACACTTAAAGTCTACTTCTTACTATGTTATAAAACAATTTTAAGATTTCCAAGCCCATTCTTTTACTTAATATGGTGTAAAAAAATTTAAGAGCTCTAGGCCAATTCTTTTACTTCTTTGTTATACTCCTTATTCTTTCACAATGGTAAGCCAGACCGTAAATCACTTCACTAATTCCTTTAATCTATACTATGTCAGCAACAATGAAAATTTTGCAATGGTTCTCATTCCTTCCTTATTAACCGAGAACAATTATCACGAATGGGCACGATCTATGCAAATATCGCCACAATCAAAGAGCAAGTTGCGGTTTATTAACGAAAGTCTTTTGCCATCGCCCCTCGACAATCCTCTCCAAGAAATGTGGAATCAGTGTAAAAAAATGGTAGTTTCTTGGCTTCGCAGTGCGATGGCGATTTCAATCACTAAATCCATTTTTTGGATGCATCTCTCCGTTGACGTTTGGAATGATGTGCACAATAGATTTTCTCAAAGTGGTAATTTTCACATTACGACCTGGTAATAAGAAATATATGGGTTGAAACAAGGGGATATAACAGTGTCAAAATATTTCATAAGATCATTTTTTTTAGTAATTAGAGATGTTTGAACCATTGTCATAGTGCTCTTGAGTAAACTCTTATAATTGCAATGTGTTTACTTGTGCCATATCCTATTGAACCATAGGGTATGTTATACAACTCTAGCGGGGTCTTAACAAGAAATACAGTTCAGTCCGGTATTGATGTGATTCCAATAGCCACTTAGAACAAGATTCTTGACACTTTGAGGAATCACCTTGAGCTGGAAAATATAGATGCACTTTCTTAGAAGTTGGATCATGGTTCTAAAATCAAGAACTCACCAAAACAAGTACCAATTCTCAAACTCATTTGGATGAACCAAATATTGTCAAATTGAATGAACAAAGGAGAAGGAAAAGAAGAAACCGAACAGAATTGAACTTAAAACAAAAGAGCCGAACAGAATTTAAAAACAAAACAGAATATAGGTGCTGAAAATAGAAAAACCGAAAGCTAGACAACTCAAAACACAAGATAACATGAACAAATTGAAGAAGAAGAAAGGAAGGAGAAGAGAATGCTCATGAAGATGGAGGAATGGTTGGATGATCACGCCACTAGAAGAATGGATGCTCCTAGATGAGTGTGGAAGCCGCCACTTGAGGAAACCATGGTCCTTCAAGATAAGACTAGAGAAGAAGCTCAAAGCTCTCCAAATGCTCACTCCAATTTTGAGTATAGTTTCTTTAGATAAAATTCAAATCTGAAATTTACAAGGAAGGCACCTCTATTTATAGCCTAAGGTGCTGAAAAATGAAAGCTAAACAATTCAAAATTCCCTCCAAAAGCCACTAGAACCGGCGCTAATTGCCTAAGCAAGGAAGGTGTGATCCCTTCCTTCACTTTGGCACCCCCTATTCTACTCCTACACCTATCTACTAATACACCCCCCTAAAGGTCCTATTTAAAACCTAAAAGATGCTATAACAAAAGAGGTTTCTAAGGTTTCCCTCTAAGCACCTTCAACTAAAGACACTACAAAAAGAGAAAATAAATGTCCTCTAGCTCCCAAGGCTTTGAACATGCTTCTTGTAATCCTTTGAGGTGGACTTTGACCTCCATGGGCGTCCTCTATTTGTGCCTCCACCTCTTCTTGAGCTTGATGAGTGGCCTCCATGTTCTCTTGGGCTTGATCTCCATCATACTCCCCGAGTTGGAGAGAATTCGACCACGAATTCTGGAGACCTACAGAAAAAGGAGTTAGATCGCTGACATTAAAAGTATGACTACCTAAGAATGTATCAGGCATATCTAACTCATAAGCATTGTCATTAATCCTCTTGAGGACTTGGAAAGGTCCATCCCCTCGAGGCATTAGTTTGGACTTCCTTTGAGTAGGAAAACGATCCTTCCTCAAGTGAAGCCAAACCCAATCGCCCTCATCAAACAACAATGCTTTTCTCCTCTTATTGGCAAGTTCAGCATACTTGCCAACCTTCTTCTCAATTCTCTTCTTGATGTCTTTATGCAAAGTTTTCACAAAAGAAGCCTTTTCATCCCCATCTTTGCACAAGACATCGTCAAGAAGGGGAATAGGAAGAAGATCAAGAGGTGTTAGGGGATTAAACCCATAGACCACCTCAAAAGGAGAATGGGAGGTGGTAGAATTTACTACTCGGTTATATGCAAACTCAACATGGGGTAGTAAATTCTCCCACACTCTAGGATTCCCCGAAATAAAGCATCTCAATAGTTGTCCCAAAGTTCTATTCACCACCTCGGTTTGACCATCAGTTTGTGGGTGGCAAGTGGTAGAAAATAAAAGCTTAGTTCCAAGCTTGCCCCACAAGGTCTTCCAAAAGTGACTCAAGAACTTAGGATCTCTATCGGACACTATAGACCTAGGAATCCCATGCAAGCGAACCACTTCTTGGAAGAAGAGGTTTGCAATGTGGCATGCATCATCCACTTTGTGGCAAGGAATAAAGTGAGCCATCTTTGAAAAACGATCCACTACCACAAAAATGGAGTCCTTTCCCTTTGATGTCTTGGGTAAGCCTAAGATGAAATCCATAGATATATCTACCCAAGGCATTGAAGGGATAGGAAGAGGAGTATAAAGACCATGGGGATGCATTTTAGACTTAGCTTTGCGGCAAGCTATGCATTTATCACACAAACTATGAACATGTTTATGCATATGAGGCCAAAAGAAATGTTCATGCAACACATCCAAAGTTTTAGCAACCCCAAAATGTCCCATTAAACCCCCCTCATGAGCTTCTCTAACAAGAGATAATCTAATAGAGCATTGGGGAACACAAAGACGTTTTCCTTTAAAAAGAAAGCCATCTTGAATAAAAAAGTCTTTGTGTCCTCCTTTAAGACACTCTTGATAGATGGGAGAAAAATCAAGGTCATCATGATAAAGTTCCTTAATGTGATCAAAACCAAGATATTGAGAGGTTAAAAGATTTAGCAAGGTGTATCTTCTAGAAAGAGCATCCGCCACAATATTTATTTTGCCTTGCTTGTGTTTGATCACATAAGGAAATTGCTCAATGAATTCCACCCACTTAGCATGCCTCTTGTTAAGTTTGTTTTGGCTTTTCAAATATTTAAGAGATTCATGATCACTATGTATCACAAACTCTTTGGGAAAAAGATAGTGTTGCCAAGTAAACAAAGCCCTAACAAGTGCATATAATTCCTTATCATAGGTGGAATAGTTGAGATGACTTCCCTTTAATTTCTCACTAAAATAGGCTATGGGGTGGCCCTCTTGAAGGAGAACAGCCCCAATACCTATGCTTGAAGCATCACACTCAATCTCAAATGTCTTAGTGAAATTAGGAAGGGCCAAGATGGGAGCATTAGTCAATTTTTCTTTCAAAGTATCAAAAGCATTTTGTTGTGCTTCTCCCCAATGAAAGACCACATCCTTTTTCACTATGTCATTGAGTGGTGCGGCAATGGTACCAAAGTTTGGGACAAATCTTCTATAGAAAGAAGCAAGCCCATGAAAACTTCGGACCTCATTCAAAGATTTCGGTGTAGGCCAATTTTGAATGGCCACCACCTTGGTTTTGTCCACATGGACCCCTTTACAACTCACAACAAACCCTAGGAATTCTATATGATCAAGAGCAAACATACATTTAGCAAGGTTAGCATACAAATGTTCCTTCCTAAGGGTTTCCAAAACTTGCCTAACATGCAATCTATGGTCATTCAAAGATAAGCTATAAATGAGAATGTCATCAAAGTAAACTACAACAAACTTACCAATGAAAGGTCTAAGAACATGATGCATGAGGCGCATGAAGGTACTTGGTGCATTAGTTAAACCAAAAGGCATAACTAACCACTCATATAAACCAAAGTTGGTCTTAAAAGCCGTCTTCCATTCATCACCCGGTTTGATACGGATTTGATTGTAGCCGCTTTTAAGATCAATCTTTGAAAAGATTTTTGAACCATGTAATTCATCCAACAAATCATCTAGTCTAGGTATGGGATGCCTATACTTAATGGTTATGTTATTTATGGCCCTACAATCCGAACACATTCGCCATGTGCCATCCTTTTTTGGCACTAAGATGATAGGCATAGCACAAGGACTCATGCTATCTTGCACCCACCCTTTTTCAATCAAAGCCTCAACTTGTTGGCGAATTTCCTTGGTTTCACTTGGATTGGTCCTATATGCGGGACGATTTGGTAAAGAAGAGCCCGGTATCAAATCAATTTGGTGCTCAATCCCTCTCAAAGGTGGAAGTCCATTTGGAGGATCTTGAAACACATCTTTGAACTCTTCTACCAAATTTTCCAAGCAATGAGGACTATTAACAAGTGTTTCTATGCTAAGAGTTCTAGGGATGGCTAAAAAAAGAGGATGATGAGCCACTATTTCCCTTTCAATGTCACGCCTAGACACAAGGAGTGTAGGCTTAGAACTCTTATCTTTTTTATCTTTTTTATCTTTTTCACTCTCCCTTTTTTTCTTCATGATAACTTGGTCCTCATGGACTTCTCTTGGAGAGAGAGATTTTAAAGTAACCTTGTGACCATGGAATTCAAAAGATAATTTGTTGGTAAAGCCATCATGTAAAACTTTTCTATCAAATTGCCAAGGCCTTCCCAAAAGAACATGAGTGGCTTCAATGGGCACAACATCACATAATACCTCATCTTTGTATTTTCCAATGGAGAAATGGATGAGGACTTGTTTATTAACAATTATTTCTCCTACTTCACTAAGCCATTGTAATTTGTAGGGCTTTGTATGAGAGATAGTAGGCAATCCAAGCTTATCTACTACTCTTGTACTAGCCACATTTGCACAACTACCCCCATCCACTATCAAGGAACAAATGTTGTTTTGAATAAGACATCTTGTATGGAAAATATTTTCCCTTTGACTTTCATCAAAAGGTTGTGAAACTTGTCCAAGAAGTCTTCTCACAACTAACAAGTCCCCTTCAAGTGGACATTCACTCTCTTCCTCACTAGATGCATGAGAATGCAATGAATGCTTTGAAGAATCCGAATCATGCTCACTAACTACAATGCCCTCATGCATGTACATACTTCGTTTTGAAGGACAATTTGCAGCAATATGACCATAACCTATACATTTAAAGCATTTAGTGTTAGATGTTCTAGTGGGAGACTTAGGTCTAGATGTTGATGGCTTAGATTCCTTGGGTTTGAAAGAAGAATCTTTGGAAGGATGTTTTGAAAAAGAAGTTTTGTTTCTCCAAGACTTGGAGTAGTATCCATTATTGGAAGCATTTTTAAAAGAGTTTTTCTTAGCAAGTTGGGCTTCCACCTTCATTGCAAGATGAACTAAAGAGCCCAATGATGAATACTCTTGTAACTCAACAATGTCTTGGATATCCTTCCTAAGACCACTCACAAACCTAGCAACCATGGCTTCTTCACTTTCTTCTAATTCAATTTTAAGCACAAGCGTCTCAAGCTCCTTATAATATTCATCCACATTTAGCGTGCCTTGTTGAAACCGTTGGAGTCTCAACATGAGGTCTTTCCTAAAATGTGGGGGCACAAACCTAGCGCGCATATGATCCTTTAAAGAGTTCCAAGAGTCCACGGGAGGACCCTTGTGATAGATAATGTCCTTTACAATCCCATGCCACCATTTCATGGCATAATCACTAAACTCTAGGGTGGCTAGCTTGAGCTTATGCTCATCTTGGATCTCATGGATCTCAAAAATTTGTTCACACTTAGCCTCCCAATCTAAATACACATTTGGATCACTAGAACCATTAAAGCAAGGTAGTTTGACCGAAGGAAGCTTGGACTTTGCATCATGGTAGAAGCCATTGCCGTAGTGAATTCTTTCCCCTTGGTGATGATGTCTTTGTCCATGGACTTGGGGTGGAGGTCTCCTTCTCCTATGCTCATCTTCACGGCCAACATCATTTGAAGAAGCTCTTGAAGATGGTCTATGAGAATGATGTCCATCATGGATAGAAGGAGATGGTCTAGTTTGTTGGACCTCCATCTTTTGCAATTTCTCCTCCAACCTTCTAATTGTTCTTTGAGCTTCATGTAATTCACCAAGAATTGAAGCTTTGGAAGGAGAATTCTGCTTGTAGGAAGCATCACTTGAAGATCCAGCCATTTGTAATTAAAAAAAAACAGCAAACACACAAAACAGCAAACAAGTTAAAAATTAGCAAAAACAGTGAGCTTTGCACTTGAAACTGCCGAAGTGAATTTAAGGCTGAAAAAGATATCACTCTCAAAGAAATAATGTTCTTGCTCCAATCTGATCTTGAGGCCTTGGAATCCTCAAATGAAATATGTCAAAGCAAGCACACCAATCTTAAGAGCAAACCACCACAAAACCAAAGAAACAATAAAGACAAACAAGAAAAGGTATAAGCAAGGAAAGGTAATTGCAAAAGGAATACTATATGTAAGACAAACTCAAAGAGTAAGAATGAAAGACAATCAAGAAAATAAAGAACTCAATGAGAAAAGTAGGCACACAAAAGAATACCTAAGGAAAAGCACTAGAGTAGATGAAGAAAACAAAAAATTTAGCTACTGGAATTTTTTTTTTTTTTTATGCAAACTGTTTTTGATATTCACTGATTTAACTGGAACGTTGTAGAGCGAACTGGATTATGAAATTTATACCACAGAAACTTCAAGATGTTAACTCAATAATGGCACTGTAATCAATTAAAAACAGTAAGCCAATTGAGAGAAATAAATTTTTTAAAATCACTGCCAGATTACCGTATTTTTTTCGGCAGGAATGTACACTTTTTTTATTTTATTTATCATTTTTTGTGTACTTCATATTTTTGAATGATTCTTTTTTCTATTCTTTTCTAACACTTTGAATATCTCAAATCCAGAATTTCAGAATTTTACAGTACGTAAATCAGTTGCAATAAGGAAAAACAGTAAGCACTTTTTTCAGAAACAGAGAAATCCTAATAGGAATAAAAAACAGAATGATGAACTATCAAAGACATAATAGAAAATGATGTATTGGAACTTGTATAGGTCTAGAATACAAGTATGAACTCAATTCTAAAAAGAAAATGCACAAAGGATCAACATCAATTCAGAAAATTATATGACACCAAAGCAAGAAACAATCAAAACAATAAAAGTACTACTAGAAGTAATGACATATATGGAATAACATGACTAAGACAAAACTTGACATGATTCAAAAATTAAAAGACACAACACAAATTGTAACAAGTGGAAGGAAGCTTAAGGTAAACTCTAGGAAGGATAATGCCATTCCAAAAGAGCAACCATACTCATAAGAATTATGAGTGCCATAAACCTTTCCACAAACACTTGGAGCAAAAGAAAAACAGCAAGAATACTCAATTAAAATTCTAAAACAGAAACTTAAATTGCAAGAAAATTAAAGAGCTCTTGAAATTAAAGTGCACACAACTCAACAATTAACAAGAATGAACCTAAGACTCATGATACCACATGATGTGATTCCAATAGCCACTTAGAACAAGATTCTTGACACTTTGAGGAATCACCTTGAGCTGGAAAATATAGAGGCACTTTCTTAGAAGTTGGATCATGGTTCTAAAATCAAGAACTCACCAAAACAAGTACCAATTCTCAAACTCATTTGGATGAACCAAATATTGTCAAATTGAATCAACAAAGGAGAAGGAAAAGAAGAAACCGAACAGAATTGAACTTAAAACAAAAGAGCCGAACAGAATTTAAAAACAAAACAGAATATAGGTGCTGAAAATAGAAAAACCGAAAGCTAGACAACTCAAAACACAAGATAACATGAACAAATTGAAGAAGAAGAAAGGAAGGAGAAGAGAATGCTCATGAAGATGGAGGAATGGTTGGATGATCACGCCACTAGAAGAATGGATGCTCCTAGATGAGTGTGGAAGCCGCCACTTGAGGAAACCATGGTCCTTCAAGATAAGACTAGAGAAGAAGCTCAAAGCTCTCCAAATGCTCACTCCAATTTTGAGTATAGTTTCTTTAGATAAAATTCAAATCTGAAATTTACAAGGAAGGCACCTCTATTTATAGCCTAAGGTGCTGAAAAATGAAAGCTAAACAATTCAAAATTCCCTCCAAAAGCCACTAGAACCGGCGCTAATTGCCTAAGCAAGGAAGGTGTGATCCCTTCCTTCACTTTGGCACCCCCTATTCTACTCCTACACCTATCTACTAATACACCCCCCTAAAGGTCCTATTTAAAACCTAAAAGATGCTATAACAAAAGAGGTTTCTAAGGTTTCCCTCTAAGCACCTTCAACTAAAGACACTACAAAAAGAGAAAATAAATGTCCTCTAGCTCCCAAGGCTTTGAACATGCTTCTTGTAATCCTTTGAGGTGGACTTTGACCTCCATGGGCGTCCTCTATTTGTGCCTCCACCTCTTCTTGAGCTTGATGAGTGGCCTCCATGTTCTCTTGGGCTTGATCTCCATCAGGTATAGTTCAAATCTCTCCCTTACTCAATTTATATGGTATTTTATATGCACTTTCCTTCTAAGTCAATTTGATTTATTTTTCAAGAATGACCATTGATGAGCATAATTTTACTTACACTTTAAAGCTCTAATCATAAACTATTGGACTAAAATCATGAATAAATATATTATTTTATTTGAGATTCATTTAAGTGGATTAAGTTTGGACTTAATTGTTGTTTTTGTTAATTATGTGTTTTAACACACAATAGACAATCTAATATTTCATAAGGCAAACAATCCAATATTTCATAGAGTAATGATTTGACCAAACGACCTAATGAGAGCATCTATTGGACGATCACTCTAAAGCACCTACTGATGGGGCTTTATTATGGAAAAGGAAGATATTAATTTTGGGATTCGATTACATTCTAAGAAAGCAAGAATCGAAATCAATTCAATCTTATGCGAGGAGATTCTCTCAAAATCATGGAATTAAAACTCCTCTACAAAATGCATAAAAAATAGAGCAAATATCCTTTGAAGATATTATTCAAGAAAATCTTCTATGATATCTCTTGCAGCAGTGCCAAAATCAATTACAATCAATGTGCAAATATGAAGCAAGTTTGGAATCAATATATCTGGAAGAGAAGCGAGAATAAAATTTGGGACTGATTGGGAATGAAGATATCTACTTGATAATTTGAAACAGACAAAGGAAACATTTGATAATTATAAAAATATATCACGAGGTAGGTTTTGAATATGATTTTGTGAAAGGAAAAGAAGATTATAAAAGTGACTTCAGATGAAGAATGGTAAGAGTTTTTTTATCGCATTTCATAACTGCAAACTAATTTTAGACCTAGTTTTATCTCATGGAAGGCTAAAACCCTTTGGATTGATTCCCTTGTGATTTCCCATTGAATTATGAGGTTCTAATTTAATAAATTTTTGTTATTCAATTTCCTGTAGCATATTATGCTTTATTTTAATATCTTTTTGAAATCGAGTTTTTGCCAAAGGAATTACTTTTGAATGCTTGATGAGTGTGATATTTCAGTAATTTTTCATATTAAAATATAAGAACTTATGGATATTTATTGATAAAATAACTATAATGTTACCCTAATTTATGAATTTAAACTTTTTTACATATTTTGTGTTTATAATATGAATCAGAATGATTTATTCCCAAATTTTTTGTTAATTTCAGGATTCTAAGAAAACATGGAGATGAAAGGGAAAAAAGAGAATATACAAAGAAAAAAGGAAAGTTGGAACCTTCCAACAGTCACCCAAGATCACCTAAGCCAGAAACTTCCAGCGGATCTCACCCAAGCGAGCTTAGTCACACCCAGGCTAGTTCACTCCGTAGACGTTAGACCTATTTTCATCTAACTCGCCCAACCGATCCCGATCACGCCCAAGCGAGAAGTCACCTATCCCAAGCTCAACTAGGTTAAATATGAGGCGTGAGGCACAACCCTAAACATCATTAGAAGAAGAGAAGGTGATAGAAAACTGATAGAAGCATGCTTTCATTTGATTGACTAACTTTGGTGGAATGGCAGAAGTGTTCATGGATTGCTCACGAACAAGGCTCTCACATGGAGATCACGGTTGCCTTGGAGGTGCAGGAGAAGTATGGAGGTGAGTGGTTCAGCCAACTCACTTGGAAGATGAAGGTTGAAGACTAAACTTGCCTATCCTAGAGAGGAAGTAGACAAGAGTGACGAATTGGCACAAAAATTTGGCAGCAATTTCACTTTATGATTAATCTTGGTTTTTACATGAGGTAGGCTCCTCTTTTTATAGCAATGGAGGACCGTCAAATGAAATGCAAATGCAAGGGAAATAACTTTGGTATCTCCACCTAATGCATCTTGGTACATGGAGCACATGAAGCATATTTAACATGTGTTGAAAAGCTTTTTAGCACATGTTTCATATGGATCATGTGGAGGTAGTCGTGCAACACATTTAACACATGGAGCATGTGTTAATTGTGTACTCTTTTACCTTGCTTAAACCGGCCTAGGTGAATTAGAGGTTTTAGAAACTCTAAATTAACTTAGGTTGATTTTATGTGCCAAAATTAAATTATAAGAAAAATTACAGTAATTTCCTATTCTAATTTTGACAGAAATTAAATTCAACTTTATACTAAGCTCATGGCCTTTGAACATATAGAGGAACCTTTCTCTGCCATCAGTAGCAGTGTTCCAATCCTTTTGAATTCTTCTAGCCATAGTTATTGTAGTTGGCCCGGATCTTCTATGTGTTGGGCTTGAGCTGAAGCTTGAACTTGTATTTGGGCTTGGGCTTGGCCTCTTCTAGTAGTTGTTTATGCTTTGATGAATTGGAGGTCTTTTTGAATATATTTGCACATTTCTACAACCTAGAGTTGTCCTCTTGATTTGGCCTACAAATATAAACAAAAGCTCAATTACACCCCTACTTGCAATTAAATCAATAAACAACCTCTAGGTCTTCATCCTCCTTATTATATGGTTGTATGAGGCTGGGCAGTTTTCCATCATCCCCTCCCTCTTGAGAGGATCTGTCCTCAGATCTACAAGGTTGATCTTGAACAACAACCTTATTTCTGCTTTGACAACTATGCTTATCCTCCAGGATCAAATGTCCATTTATAGGAGTCATCAAACAAATCAGATGAGTTAGTTTCAACAGTTGTATAAAAACTAGTCTTATTAAGTTGGAATTTCTTTTGTTTATCTTTTGTTTTTGGCAACTTTTCACAGGATTTTTTTAGAGAGGAGTACATAATTTTCTTTTCTAAGTTTTTCCTCTCTTGTAAAAAAAGTTTTCTATGTGTTCCTTTACTAGGCAGGAGGCTTGTGGGTTGTTTAGAAAGAAGTATCTTTTCAACTTTGTTTTTAAATTTTTCTTCCTTCTGAATGACCTTGTGGGAAGGAACACTCTTTTCCCACGCCTCTTTTTCCTTAAGGCCTTTTTCTTGGTTTTCTATTTTTATTAATTTTTCTTCCTCTTTTTTTTTTCTCATTTGCTTTTGGTCCTTTACCACTTGGGAGGGTGCAAATGGATATATTATAAACTTCTTTTCTTTATGAGTGAAAGTAATCTCATTGGTAAAACCATTGTGCATAGTTTTCTTATCAAATTGCCAAGGTCTACCCAACAAAATGTGACAAGCTTCCATGGGAACTACATCACATAAAAATTTATCTTTATAGTTTCCCACGGAGAGCTCAACGTTCACTTGCTTATCTACAGTTAATTCCCCATCTTTATTTATCCACTGAAGTTTATAAGGTTTAGGATGAGGTATTAATTGTAGATTCAGCTTGTCAACCATCCTAATGTTACAACAATTGCAGCAAGAACCACTATCCACAATGAGAGAACACACATTTTCAAAAACTTTACATCTTGTGTGGAAAATGTTCTCCCTTTGTGTCTCTTGGTCCATATTAGGTTGGTTGTTGAGGGTTCTACGGATCATCATTAACTCACCCTCACATGGATATACCCCTTCACTATTTTCTTTTTCTTCTCCCCCACTAGCTTATTCACTTTGGCTACTATATTCGTCCCTCCCTCTTAAGAATATAGTTCTCCTATTTGGACACTGGGCAGCTATATGACCTCTTCCAAAGCATTTAAAACATTTAGTGTCTCTTCTACGGGGTTGTGGGGTTATCATATCTTTACCTATATTTGTGGGAGTTTCTTTTGGTTTTTCCTCCATGGTTTCCTCCCTTTTATGCTCTCTCCTGGGATAAGAGTTAGAGTATGAACCTGATGGAAGAAGTCCCAGCACCAATCCATTGAAAGGCCACCAAAATGTCAAATTGAGGCAACCACTAGAGTTATAGTTAAAGAGGGGTCAAGAGGACGCATTCAGTTGGTGCTTGTTAAATGGAATTGACTTTGTGGTGAGTCTATCTCTACTTAGTAGGTACTGTTTTGGAGAATTTAATTGTCTAATCATAAGAGGTTAAGGCAAGGAGCATCAGGAAATACATATACAAATACAAACACATGCACTTTCTAGAACACAACAAGGAAGATCAATAACAAGCCAAGGAGTGCATAGTTTAGGAAATCTGAATTTTATTTTGTGTAATTCAATTTCTTTGTATTCCTTTGAGTTGTAATTACATTTAACCTTGATTAATTATTGGATTAATCATGTGTAGACGATGAGTGTCTTCAATGGCTCCAAGTGTCTAGAAGCCTCACCTTAGGAATCGTCTAGTTTAAAGTTTTGTAGTTAGCAATCTTTAATTTGTGCTTTGTTAATTGCTTTACGTTAATTACTTGTTTTGCATTGTTGAATTGCTTTGCATTGTTTTTGATCCTGCCTGTTGACCAAAACGCTGGAGCTTTGCCTTGTCAAACTTGGATCGACGTATGCGCCGTGTCAGCCTCCGTCCTTCACCGCGATCCACCTCAAGAACCTGCAAAAGACGAAACGGCGCCGCTGCGGCTGATCGCGCTCCGACGCCCAAGTCAGCGACTGAACCACCAATTACTCAAGAGTAAAACTCAAGAACTCTAAGGAACCGTAACCAGTTCTCTCTCAATGTACTCTCGTTCTCGCAGTTGTAAAGAATTAATCTAAACACGTGCGTACCTCAGAAGTTCGTTGGAAACTCTTATATACCTGGATACTTTCTCTCTCCTGGCAGTTACACATCTGGACACGTGGCTCGCATCCAGCTGTACACGTGCCTTCATCTGGAGCATCCTTGACTTGGGCGCTACTTCTGACTCTTCTTTGGCTAAGTTACTTATGCATGATACTACTCAGTGCATAGTTGCCTTGGAGCGTGATCTCTTCTGGATGGCGAGTTCGGGTGCCTTCGTTCACACCTTCCCTGTGGTCTCGCCGGCCGCCTTCATGATCTGCCCTACCTGCTTCACCGTGTATGTTCAAGTGTGCTATCTCCCGAGCTCGTTCTCTGGCCAGCTGGGAAATGACCATCTGCCTTCATCTTCGGCGATGTTCTCACTTTCGGCGATCTCTAACTACGAGGTCGCCTAGGTTCGCATCTGGAGACTTCATCTTCAACCCGGTGACCGCCGGTTCTGGTGTGTTGGAGATCGGAGCACGCCAACTTAATAACTGGCGACTACACGAGCCCCCCCGACTTCCTTCCCTTCTAGCCAGCCAGGCGTCCCATCAACACGCCTATACAATAGCTTGATGCCACGTCATCACTTCCGACTACCAGGGCAGTACAATTTTCCTTTGCATAAAAATTGAATTTTCATTCCTAATTGTGATCTAAGTAAATTACTTAGAAAAAGAATTGTATGAAGTCTTGAGGGATAGGTTTTGGCAAGGAAAGACTTGGTACTTAAGAGATCCTAGTGATCCACCTCTCTTTCTTGGAAAGCTACCTTCATTACTTTCCTTTTCTTTCTTGAGGTAAAATAGTTTTAACACAAAGCTTTAGTCATGTCAACTCACTCCTCTAAATCTAGTGAAAGTGATATAAAGTCCATTAAAACTCTTTTAAAACAAGTAGCCAAGGACTTTCAATCACTCTCATATAGACAATTGGAAAATGAGGTACAAATTAAAGAGTTGAAAATGGCTAAAGAAAAGGATGAAAGCTCTCAAAAATCTAAAAAAATATATTCACATGCATCTAGTTCTCCCAATCATGAATCATATGGGGAACAACGCCTTAGGATCAAAGAATATTATAAACCACCCCCTAGGAGAGCTAGAAAAGAAAGAAAAGAAAACACTAAGGAGGTTAGGGTAGATCTACCTTATTTCCATGGGAAAGAAAATGTAGAAGCCTATCTAGATTGGGAAATGAAGGTAGAACAATTGTTTGCTTGCAACCATGTGAGTGAAGAAAAGAAAGTACCTTTAGCCACCTTAATTTTTCAAGGAAATGCTATGAATTGGTGGATTGCCCTAAAAAGAGAGAGACATCTCCACAAGGACCCTCCCATTACATATTGGAATGACCTTAGGGGAGCCTTGAGATGTCGCCATATTCCCTCATACTACAGTAGGAAGTCAATGGACAAACTCCAAGGACTTCATCAAAAAAATCTAAGTGTAGAAGAATATTGGCAAAAGATGGTGTTATATATAGAAAGGACAGGGATTAACGAAGACAATCATACCACCATATCTAGGTTTTTAAGTGGTCTCAAACTTGAGATAAGAAACAAAGTTGAACTTTTATCTTATAGAGATTTAAATGACTTGATTCAACTTAGCATTAAAGTTGAAAAACAAATTTTGAGAAAACAATCAAGGCAAAAACAAAGTTCATACTCTGTATCTTATGACAAGGATGAGTTCCAAAGAGGGGAAGAACATATAAAAGAAACATCTCTAAAGCTTTCCTAAAACCTAGCCGAGCATATCTCACACACTCAAGCTAAAGAAATTCAATGTTTAGAATGTCTTGGTAAGGGTCATTTAGCATCTAATTGTTCCAATGAAAGATCTATGATCTTAAGGAACAAAGATGAATATAGTAGCCAAGAAAAAGAAACTAGTGTGAGTGAAGAAAATGAGAAAAAGAAGAAGAAAGAAATAGAAAAGGCAAGTGAGGGGTTGTGTGAATCTAGAAAGAATGAGGAATATCTTACAACATCCCTTACAAGCATAGTGAAAAAAGAACCCTTAAAAGGGGATTGCATAGGTAAATATATAGTAGTTTATGATTACCTAAGCTACCTTAGGGAAGTTTTCTTAGTGTTTAGGGCTAATAGTTTGTTTGCTAATAGTGATAAATGTACTTTCTATGTTGATAGTGTAGTGTCTTTGGTTTTTATAGCTAACAAAAATGGGGTACATGTTGACCCCGAGAAAATCAAAGCCATCCAAGAATGCCCAACACAACAAAATGTCGGAGATGTTAGGAGTTTTCATGGTCTAACAAGTTATAAAAGGAGAATTGATCCTAACTTCTCAAGTCTAACTTCACCACTCAATGAGTTAGTGAAGAAAGACATTCCATTTTGTTGGATGGAGAAGCATGAGCAAGCCTTTTAAAGGTTGAAAGCTCAACTTACCAATGCACCCATTCTAGCTTTACCAAACTTTGTAAAAACTTTTGAGCTAGAGTATGATGCATTGGGAGTAGGAATAGGTGTTGGGTTGTTGCAAGGTGGGCACCTAATTGCATATTTTATTGAAAAACTTCATGGTGCAACCCTCAACTACCCCATCTATAACAAAGAGCTCTATACACTTGTGAAGACACTACATGAGTCTTTAAAATATTTAAAGAGTCAACACAAGTTAAGAATACATGCAAAGTGGATGGGATTTCTTGAGCAAATTCCATATGTTATTAAATACAAGAAGGGCAATACAAATATTGTGGTGGATGCTCTATCAAGGAGACATGCCTTCTTTTTAAAACATGGAGCCCAAATTCTTGGATTTGATAACCTACCTAAATTTTATCAAGATTTTACACCCATTTTTGCTAAGTACCAACATAGAGCACATGGAGGGTTTTATGTTTATGAGGGGTACTTATTTAAAGAAGAAAAAATTCACATACCCCAAATAACACATAGAAAACTCCTTGTAAATGAGTCACATAAAGAAGAAATTCTTCATGAAGGAGAACTCATGGGCCAATTTAGAGTTGATAAAACTCTAGAGCTTTTAAAAGGAAAATTCTTTTGGTCACCAATGAGAAATGATGTTCAAAGACATTACCCTAGATGCATTTCTTATTTTATAACAAACTCTAAGGCAATGTCTCATGAACTCTATGCTCCTTCACCTTTTGCAAGTGCTCCATGGGAAGACATAAGCATAGGATTTATATTAGAACTTCCTAGGACAACAAAAGGTTTTGACTCCATTTTTATGGTTGTGAATAGGCTCTTCTTTAGAGAAGTGGTAAGATGTCATGGATTACCTAAAAGCATAGTTTTGGATAGAGGTCCAAAAGTTATTGGCCATTTTTTGAGGACTCTTTTGGAGAAATTTGGAACTAAGTTGAGAATTTCAATTTCTAGTCATCCTCAAACGAATTGTCAAAACAAAGTTGAAAATATAGCTTTTTGTACTATGCCTAGGGTAATCATGAGAGACAACCACAACTCTAGGGATGAGTATCTTTTCCATATTCAGTCTGCTTACAATAGAGTAGTTCACAAGACTACCAATATTTCCCTATTTGAACTTGTATATGGATTTAACCCTCTTACTTCTTTAGATTTGTTAACCCTTCCTAACCCACAAACTTTTGTGCATAAGGAAGGCGTTACCAAAACTAAATTTGTTAAAAAAATGAATGAGAGGATTAAAGAACAAATACAACAACAAATAGAGAAATATTATGATAAGTTGCCAAAAACAACAGAAAAACAAAAAGAATGGCAACTTAATAGAATTGATTTTTATACAACTGCTCAAACTAACGCATTTGCTTTGTTTGATGACTCCCATAGATGGACGTTTGATCCGGGAGGACGAGCATAGTTGTCAAAGCAAGAGGCTGCTATCTGAGATCGACCCTGTGGATCTGAGGATAGATTTTCTCAAGAAGGAGGAGATGATGGACACCATCCAGCCTCATACAACCCCCTATTAATGACGAGGACGAAGCCTTGGATTTGAGGAAAAATCCTTTTCAAGAGGGAGGGGATGATGGAAGAGGCCCCGACACCAATCCATTGAAAGGCCACCAAAATGTCAAATTGAGGCAACCACTAGAGTTATAGTCAAAGAGGGGTCAAGAGGACGCATTCTACATGTCATAAACTCTAGTGTAGATTAGATTTTAATTTCTTATCAAAATTAGCATAGGAACTTTATTTGTAATTTTTCTTAGAATTAATTTTGGCACCTAAAACACCAACCTAGGTAAACTTAGAGTTTCTAAAAACCTCTAAAATTATCTAGGCCGGTCTAGGAAGCCCATGGAAGGGGTGAGAATACAAACTAGACACACCCCTCCCCATGTGCTCATTTAGGCTCCACTTTCACTACAAAAAAAATCAATTTTAGCGACCACCGAATTCGGTCGCTAAAATCACTATAATCGGTCGCTAATCATATCTGCGACCGAAACAGTCACCAAATAAAGATGGAAGCGAAAACCCTGGTCACAAAGCCGTTAGCGACCGAATTATAAAGTGGTCGCTACTTTGCAACCGAAATATCGGTGGCTAAATCGGTCACAGAGAATTTGGTCACCAAAATTTAGAAACTAAATTAGCAACCGCAAATTCGGTTGCTAAATTTGTCGCAGATAAATTTAGTCACCAAAATTCGAAAACCAAATTAGCAACCGAAATTTCGGTGACTAAATCAGTCGCAGAAAATTTGGTCACAGAAATTCAAAATCCAAATTAGCTACCCAAATTTCGGTGGCTGAATTAGAAGGTGATAGCAACCACCATTTTCGGTCGCTAAAAAGAAATCTTTTGGTGACTAAATGGAGATTTCTACAGCGACAGATTTGATTTCGGTGGCTAAATAGCCACCAAATCAATTTCGGTGGCTATTTTTATTTGTATTATTAATACCTATTTAAAATTGTATTTTGACCATTTTATAAAAAAAATCAGACCTGCTTATAAAGATACTCAAAATTCAATCAAGCTAAATTGTAATGAACTTCAAATACATAGTTTAAG
This sequence comes from Phaseolus vulgaris, assembly GCF_051622355.1. NCBI lineage: Eukaryota > Viridiplantae > Streptophyta > Magnoliopsida > Fabales > Fabaceae > Phaseolus > Phaseolus vulgaris. Next base: position 33,393,097 of record NC_143505.1, on the reverse strand, counting down.
AAGAAGTTGTGCTCAAATTAAAGGTAAATCATACTACACAACTAAAACTGTTGAAAACTAGTTAAAAGAGTCAAATCTATGATATAGTTTAACATATAACTAATCTTCTTCTGAACTGTCATCTCTACTCTGGTCTCCTTTATGATGTCCACTGGTAGTAGGATCTGAAGAGCCTGATGCGGGATTATTCATTTGAATGTGTTGTAGGATGAGTTGCATCTTCTCATCTTGTTTGCGCATGCGTTCACTTTGCTCTTCATGAGTTTTCATCAATAGCTCCATCTTTTCTTCAAGTGTCCGCTCCTTGACACGTTTTGTCATAAGTTCATCATTTAGCTTTTGAATAATCTCACGCATTTCTTCTATTTGATGGACTACTGGAGCTTGACTTGCAGCAGAGTGAACACTTGTTGAACTATTAAACCTTTTGCTCAATACACCAAGACCATAGACATTCCCTTTTTTATTTCCACTTCCAACAACATCGATGTATATTTCATTGTCATCAATAGAGGCAACATGAGAGTTTTGCGAAGATGCGCTTTCAAGCATTTGCTGTTGTTGGGCTTCTTCTCGACGTTTCTTATATTTCTCTTGAAAATGAAGTCAAATTGATTATTGCGAAGAAAACATATAGTAAAAATTAAACTATAACAGATTTTAAACATACCGCAAGGTCGCGAGTCTTGTCATTGACCCATTCTCCAGTCTTCAATTTCTTTGTTCTCTCTACAACCTCCCAAGCAGTTGGTTGTCGTTCAAGCTCTTTAGTCTACATAAATTCAATAAAAAGATATAATAGATTGTATTTAAATTAAATATAGAAAGAGAAGAAATATAATAATATTACCATTTTCTCAAAGTGAGCTGCGGTTGATATGGAACCACCACAGTAGGCTGAGTCTCCCTTCTCAACAGCCCGATTCGCCTTGGCAATAGCACTCTTGTTCTGGAATTCTGTAGAACTCCAATGCTGGTCCAAGGTTGCTCGAACAAGTTGTGGAATCCAGGTCCCCTTATCTTGACCATGCCTAACTTTACTCATAGCATTTTTAAAGATACGGGAGGCTTTTGTATCAAAAATGGATCTAATGAGTTGGTCTTGTTCCATATCCCACCTATACTCTTTCTGCATGTAAAATAAATTAGAAAAAAAACATTGTAGAAAAATAAAATATCATTTTAAATGTAATCATAACTCAAATTACCTTGAACTCTCCAAACCATCTATCTTTAAGCTCAAGACGAACCTTCTTCCAAGTGGGACTGGGTTCATCATATTTTTGCTTGATGATTCGTGAGATTACATTGGAAGGTCCATTTGCAGGTGAAAAACTATGTTCAAAACATATTGTCAAAATGATATATGAAAATTAGATCATATTTACGAATTAAAATTAGATTAAAATATACTTACTCTCCTCTTTCTGCATGAAGCCAGGGTCTTTGATCAACTACATTGCCAGACTCATTGTCAGGTGTAAGAGAGTCTTGTATCGGTGAAGGTTGATTCATAGTTGGCTCTGTAGAAAAGGTAGTAGGATTTGATTCTCCTACATGATGTTCAATATCTTGTCCGTGAAGTGTAGGAAGTGGGGCGGCTCCTTCATAAATAGGATGTGTAGACTCCATAGTTGTTGGAAGAACAAACGAAGGGGGAATGTTGGTATTGGGTAAAGATATATCATCAACACGAACACCTCGACCACCACGATTAGGTGGTCTACGACCACCACCTCTACCCCTTGGTGTCATTTGCAAGTAAAAAATATTACATATATAAGATGTAATTAATACAATAATCAAAGTGGATCAATCAATTTTGAATAAACAAATAAAGTAATCATGATCAGAAGACTCAAACCTGATTGTGTTTTCTACAACCAAATATGTCAACCAAATATGTCAGTTATCTTCCCTGTTATTCACTACAATTATGGGAAACCACAATAAAATTAATGTTAAACATAATTTGGACAAGGTATACAATCAATTTTAATGCATGAATTACCGAAGAGGTATCTGTGTCACTGAAATCACTCTCAATGTTATCCTCACTTGAAATGTATTCCTCCTCGTATTGTTCATCTATGTTTGTTTCATTTAGTAATTGTATATCTACTTCTTCTCCCCCCCCATCAACATCATCAAGAGAATCATGAATGAATTCTGGATCAACATGTAGCACTACTTCAAGTTGTAGAAGCTCATCATCTTGGTATGGAGTGTCATGCTCAACCTCACTTATTGTGTTATCAATGATTCTAATACGAGCTTTTGTTTTAATTACTCCCAACCAACCTTGGTGTCCCTCTGGATATTTGGTGTAATAAACTTGCTCTGCCTGTTGGGCAAATATGAATGGATCATATGCTTTATTATATCTCCGTGATTCTTTTACTTGAACGATCTCATAGTTCTTATCTACTTTGGTTCCTATATTAGGAGTATTATCAAACCATTCACACTGGAAGAGAACTACATTCATTATTGGAAAGCCAGTATACTCCAATTGAATAATATTAGACAATATTCCATAAAAATCTGACTCTGATTGACCATTGGTTCCTCGTACATAAACACCATAGTTAGTGGAATTCATGCCTTCACTCCAAAGAACAGTGTGAAATTTGTATCCATTGATAACATAGATAGACCATGATTGAACTTTTCTCTTAGGACCCCATGCTAAGTTAACCAATAATGGATCTTCAATATTATTTTCTGGATTTAGAACCTAAACAAAAGATTATAAATTACACAATGTCTATCTAAAAGTAAAATTTGTATAAAAGGCAAATTAAAAACATACATATTGTTTGAACCATGTAGCAAAATAGGATGAAATGTATTGGCCAATTTGAGCTTCGGAAGCAGTAGGACTAATCTCTCTTAAATATTCAACATAAATACTGCAACAAAGAAATTGATTATTCAAACCTCATGCAACATAATTAACTTTCTTTTCAAATGAGTGAACATTGTCTTACTCAAAGTATGGTTGAACCTCTTCACAGTTTTGAAGAACATACAATTGGGCAGCATCAAAGTCTTTTTGATTTAGATAATATGTCATGCATTTTCCGATTTCTCTTCCTGGATAATTGAAAATTGAAATAGGAGGAGCACGTGAAGAACCCTCGCCTACTTCAAGATTACGAGGGATCCTAGTCCTTCTTGTTTCAACATGATCAGGATAATAAAATGAGGCAAATGTAGATGTTTCCTCCACCAAGTAAGCTTCACAAATAGAGCCTTCCACCCTCGCTTTATTTTTTACTTTTTTTTTAGGGAGTGTAAGAACCTAAAAAAGAATTGTACATAATTTTAAATATTAAATAAATAAACAACAAATATTATAATAGTGATTAGTAATTTTATACCTCTCAAATGGATACATCCAACGATATTGGACTGGACCACCAACTTTTGCCTCGTAAGGTAGATGAATTGGAAGATGTTCCATGGAATCAAAGAAGCTTGGTGGAAATATTTGTTCCAATTTACACAATAACACAGGAATATTTTCTTCCATAACTCTTAGGTGTTCAACATTTAGTGTTGTCGAACTTAATTCTCTGAAGAAAAGACTAAGTTCAATAAGAACTTTCCAGATTGATTTTGGTAATGCGTCAAATGCAATTGGAAGCAAACGTTGCATGAACACTTGACAATCATGACTTTTCATGCCATGTAACTTGCCTTGATTAAGGTCAACACATCTACCCAAATTGGAAGCATATCCATCTGGAAGCTTCAGTTCTTTAACCCATTTACAAATAAAGACTCTTTGGGATTTCGTAAATGTATATGCTGCTTTTGGTTTGATAAGTTTGCCACCACCAATGTCTTTCAACTCTAGCTCTTTTCGATTGCATATTTGTGCTACATCCAATCGAGCCTTGTTTGTGTCCTTAGTTTTTCCTTTGATATCCATCACAGTGTCAAACACATTCATGAACACATTTCTCTCTGTGTGCATAACATCAATATTGTGACGTAAAAGTTGAGTTTTCCAATATGGCAACCTCCAAAATATACTTTGTTTCTTCCAATTATGTTTAATACCATATTCAGGAATATTTTGTTGTTCTTGTAATTCAGTGCAAACTGGTAAGTGTGCAACCCTATTCCAAATGTCAAGACTAGACAAACGTGGAGGAGGGGGATCAGTCTCAACAAACTTCTTCTTGAATGCCTTTTTATTCTTCCTAAATTGATGATCAGGTGAAAGAAATTGACGATGACAGTCAAAAAAGGATATCTTGTGGCTATGACTAAGATAAAAAGCCTTTATTCTTTCCATGCATATAGGGCAAGAAAGTCTACCAGAAGTCATCCAACCCGATAACATGCCGTAAGCTGGAAAGTCATTAATTGTCCACATCAAAGCAGCTTTCATCATAAAATTTTGCCTTAGTGACACGTCATAAGTCAATATCCCTTCAGTCCACAAGGTGCATAAGTCATCTATAAGTGGTTGCAAGAACACATCAATCTTATGCTTTGGATTTGAAGGACCTGGAACTAAGATTGTCAAAAACATAAACTCTCTCTTCATGCACATGGAAGGCGGAAGGTTGTATGGGGTTAGGATAACTGGCCAACAAGAATAACTTTTTCCATATTGACCAAAAGGATTAAACCCATATGCACATAAACCTAATCTGACATTTCTTGGGTCTTGACTAAAATCTGGATGCATTCTATCAAAATGCTTCCAAGCTTCTCCATCAGATGGATGAGACAAAATAGACGGGTCCCTTTGATTCTCACTATGCCATCTCATGTGAGGTGCAGTTGCCATTGAAGAGTATAACCTTCTAAGTCTAGGAATGATGGGAAAGTACCACATTTTCTTAATAGCAATTTTCTTTTCAATTCCCCTCCTAGTGACTGTCTTATATCGCTCCATTCCACAAATAAAGCAATTAGTTATACTTTTATGACAATGTTCCCTATAATACAACATGCATCCTTTTGGACAACAATCAATTTTCGTACAACCCAAACCCAATTTTTCCACTGACTTCTTAGCTTGGAAAAAATTATTAACCATTCGATGATCTTTGGGCATAGTCTCCCCCATAAGTTGGACCATTCTATTGAAACATCCTTCAGACATATTATAATCAGATGTCAAGCTTAGAGCTTCCAAAGAAGCTGACAATTCTGAGTGATTCTCGCATCCTTCCCACAAGGGTGCTTGTGCAGCCGCAAGCATGTTAAAAAAATTTCGAGTTTCAAGATCAGGATTTTCCTCCATGTACTCAGATCCAATAACACTCTCTGTGATGTGATTCCAATAGCCACATAGAACAAGATTCTTGACATTTTTAGGAATCACCTTGAGCTGGACATTATAGAGGCACTTTTCTTAGAGTTGGATCATTGTTCTAAGACAAGAACTCACCAAAAACTAGTACCAAATCCCAAACTCATTTGGATGCTCCACATATTGTCAAATTGAACCAACAAAGAGAGGTAAAATTGAAAGGACCGAACAGAATTGAATAAGCAAACATATGAACCGAACAAAATTGAAATTAAAAGACAAGAACAGAATATAGGTGCTGGAAAAACAGAAAAACTGAACCAAACAACTGAAGAACACAAGACAACATGAACAATTGAAAGAGAAGAAAGGAAGGAGAAGAGAATGCTCATGAAGATGGAAGAATGTTGGATGATCTCGCCACTAGAAGTGTGGAATGCTCCTAGATGAGAGTGATGCCGCCACTTGAGGACTCCAATGATCCATCAAGATAAGACTAGAGAAGAAGGCTCCAAAAGCTCTCCAAAGTTCACTCAAAATTTTAGTAGAGTTTTCTTAGATTAATTCCAATCTGAATTTTACAAAGGAAGCACCTCTATTTATAGCCTAAGGTGCTGAAAAATAGGTGGGAAATTTCAAATAAACTCATTTGAAATTCCCACCAAAAACAAGTCACATGGGAGGTGTGACCTTTTTCTACTATGACACCTCCCAAAAACTACACCTACACCACTCTCCTAAGTCACATGGGTAATGTGACTTTATTTTACATTTTCACACTCCTTTATTTAATAACCACACCTCCTAAAACTATACAAGAGTATTTCAAAGCTTGGCCTTGCCCCTCATGGGATGGACTTGGGCTCTTTAGGCTTTGGCCTTCTTGGGCTTGGGCTTGGGCTTTGGGCTTGGGCCTCATCTTTATTTTATGTCTTCTTTTAATTTTGAGAAGACTAGAAGGAAGAACTTCAAATGTGAGGGTGGATGTCCTCTTCCTCCATTAATAAAAGCCTCCTTTATTTGATTCTCATCACTCTGGTTGCATGCAATGTGCATGTGAGGGCCCCACATGATCCCTTATCATTTGATGGAAACGACCTAATTCTTCTCTTTGTTCACAAGTTCCATAACATGAACTGGAAACATCCACTGGGGGGGATTGTGGCAATTCTTCACCATGATTTGTCCACCAATAATAATTAGGCATGAATCCCTCTTGATAAAGATCCCACCCAACTTGATCCACATACTTGAAAACTTTACAACTACATTTAATACAAGGACATCTTAACATTTCACCTTGTTCTTGAAACTTTTCTTGACTAATAACATATTGTAGGAACTCATACACTCCTTCTCTAAATTCCTCTGTCAGATGTTTGTTTCTGTCCAATCTTTTATACATCCACTTTCTACCTTCGGGGATTTCCATTAATGCAATCTGACTACAACAAATTCTTAATGTATACACTTGTTTTAGGAGAGAGAAAACAGAACACTGAATGGAGAAAGTAAAAAATGGATGCAAATATGAAAGTATTGGGTTGACAGGAAGAGAAACATACCTTTGTTGGTTCACTTTGTAACTGATCTTGGGAGGAGGTTCTATTATTTATATAAAGCTGTGGCTATATATATTTTTCCTATAGACAAGAGAGACGAAGAATATCATATTGAATCAAAAGATCATTAAAATAAGTAAAACTAGCTTCAACCTAATAATAAAGGTTTAGTCACCATCATCGAAAACTAATAAAAATTGAGATATAATCAACCATTGATTAGCCATATTGCCAACAGTTTCATCCTGATATCATACAAAAGAATAAGAAAGAAGAAACTACAAACTAAGGAAATGAATGCAGAGGCAAGTTTAGATCAGAGGGAAAAATCTTTCACCTTTTATTTTTTAAAGTTCAACCATTAATTTGGTCCCTATAGTTGAACAAACTTTACATTTTAGTCTCATGTAAAGATCATATTTTTAGTCTTATACATACTATTGTAATCTCTTTTAATTTCTATGAATTTAAACATTGAGACTAACAGATTAAAAATGGTATGCATAAAAACTAAAAGTAATCAAAATAATGAGTGAGATAATGGCCTTTTTTTAATATTGATTGTGATTTTTCAGTAAAAAATAAATTTTATGCACTTTGTTCTAAAGTGACATCAATTGGAATGGTGTCCGAAATTAGTAAATAAGGAAGAATTTTGGAGAGTTAATTGCATATGAAAGATAAAACACCACATTGCACAACATTAATGTAGTAGTATAAACATACACATGTAACAATGATAAAACAAGATAATTTTGTAACTCCAAAAGGTTCACTCTAAGAAAGGTGGAGTAAAACACAACAATACTTGAGAAAAAGAAAAATACCTGAGGAACAACAATTGCTAGATTTAGAACTCCTATGGCCAATCCTGCATAACCAACAGGCATCTTGAGATCAGAAACATTAAAAGACCAAATATTCAGGATATCAAAACTATCTACAACTAATACCAACCTTGGCCACCTCCTGAATCAGCCGTCAACTCTGCTGTGACAGCAAATGGAACACTATAGGTAATCTGCCACAGATATGGGAAATTTATTATGTCATGCACTCCCTTAGGTATTTAATAAAGCTAATAGAATGATTGCTTGAGAAGATCTATAAGGAAACAAAATCTGGTGGTGCAACAAATAGTTTAAATGTAAAAGTCAAACAACTCATTCATTGATTTTAGCTCCAGGCATTTGTCAACTAAGGCAAAAAGCCCATTCTCAGTTACATGACGACAGCTCCAAAGAAAAATGTACTGAACAAAAACAATAAGCTATCATTTATAATGCAATGGAATATCACAAACATCGAATATAAACCAGTGAAGATTGATGATCAGGCTCATACAGACAGTGAGATTATTGAAATGCCATTTCTTAGACAATTGTAATTTTTCTTTTGACCATGAGCTTCAGTATAAACCCTTTGTTCTGATGTTCTATATATTAGTTTCTTTTGTTATGGAAGGAGGACAATAATTGAACACAAAAACCTAACATTCAAGTTCTTATAACTTGCCTCCAACTTTGGACAACTCCTTACAATGCCAAACAGAGATTCATCCGTGATAAATGTACCTCCAACATTCAGATGTTGTAAAGACCTAGTTCTGGTTATCTGTTGTTAGAAGCAAAGGGAAATAAAAACAAAACAACACATTAATTGACAATGTATTGATTTTTTCTTGGAATGTGTCCTAATTTAGGTTTGAGGACAAATTTTGTGGCTATCAGCTGAAATCCAAATAGCTATTAGTCAAACTAGAAACAGAAAATAACAGTTCCTTAACCTGACAAATGTCAGAATACTATCTGCACAATCTAGTCATGATAAACTCCCAAAACTAATCTAATTTCATTCCAACTGCAATAGTCTGCACAAAATGATTATATGTTGGAATGGCAAGTGAGACACACATTGAATTCAAAAGATCAATCAAAAGAATGACCCATATTTATAATATTTTAAAATTTTGGGTTGGATTTAATTTCAAGTTTACTCGTATAAGATGATAGAGATTTTCAGGGAGCTGAAAACAAGTATTGTGATTTAATCCCCTTCTATTTTCTAACATCATTCCATGTAATATGTCCCAAACCCAAGCATGTGAGTTACAAAATCAAAACAATAGCATACCAGTTGGTAAATCATCCAAAGGTTGTCATGAAACAATTATCCCAAACGCTTAAGCAGTTAGTGAAGGCACATGAATCTCATACACTTTTTATGCAAGAGCTCTTTGGGCTTAAAAGGTTTGTGTTTCAATTGAAAATTTACTAAGAAAATTGGGTGCAATAAGGATCAAACTCTGGACTACTTGGTCATAGAAGCTTTGATACATATGAAAAACCTTTATATCCAACAAGTTTAACACAGTTGAATGAAATAAATGTTCATCCTGAATATTCAATGAATTTTAAATGCAACAAAAATAAAAGTGACCATAAAAAGTACTCTTGCAACATATCCAGTGGCTGATGAATTCTACTACAACACTGATTTACAAAATGGTCTGACAGGGCAACAAAGATTTTGGTTTTAAAGTGGAATTTATAGTAATACACCAAGAAACATAATTATAAGAATCTTACAATTCATGATTTGAATCACACAATTGGATTAGTCATCGTTCATATCAAGTGAAGAATCACACATAACCATGAATCTTAAATACATGATTGAATTGGAATGATTTTGTATCACCAATATAAATGATGCAGTTCAACAATTAATTGTTTTTATGTTTATTTTTACTTCACTTTTACCACTTCATATCAAAGCAATTGAGTTGATAAGCTTAAACTTAAATGAAAAGAAACCTGATTTTGTATCACCAATATAAATGATGCAGTTCAACAATTAATTTCTTTTTTTTTTGTTTATCTTTACTTCACTTTTACCACTTCTTATCAAAGCAATTGAGTTGATAAGCTTAAACAGTTAAACGAAAAGAAACCTAAGGACACTTTTAGCAGTATATTGGGCTCTATTTTTAATCTTCTAAAATAATGGTTTCAAATAAGAATGTGTTGCTTATGACTTTGTCTTGTGAAACTCATGGCTATTTTTTTAGTTTTAACTTATTATGTTGACCATTACTCGTCGTTTATATGATATATTTCAAGCTAACTTTTACCACTTCTTATCAATGCAATAGCATGATGTAGAAACTAGAAAGCATGATGTGTGGCTACATGCATAGCTTCCTCTACATGGCCAAAGTATGAGGTGCCAGATGTTAGCCTTTCAACCCATTCCTTAACCTCCAGTATCATTTAGCATTTTTTAGTGTGCCAAAGTATACTATGCTTTAACTTCACTCCTACTCAAAAATGCATAAAACCTCCCCCTCTAAACCCTTTGTACAATGTCCTCATCATTCTGTTTTGTTGAGCACCAATTCATTAACTCTTTCTTCCCACCGTTAAGCTCCATTAATCCCCATGATCCCTTTAGGAATAATGAAGCCTTCCAGAGGAAAGCTTCCTCTTCCCATCATTATCATCACTACATGGCTATCTTGTATGCAGAGAGACTCAGTTTCCTCTCTTCCAAGTCCATTTTCAAGTTCGAACCATGTCCTAGACAAATCACCAAACCAAAGTCGAGTAAGTCAGCTTCTCATATGCCACAACTATATACCTCACCTCATCTTTGCCTTCTTATGTTTTTATCTATTATGAGTTTGATTCTAATGCAATTATATCTCATCATACAATGACAGTCCTAGCAGGTGACAAAAAGCTTCAAGGGAAAAAACTGCTATTTGTTGGGGATTCACTGCAAAGAAACCAGTGGGAGTCTTTTCTCTGCTTGGTAGAATGGGTCATACCTCATAAGCATAAATCTATGAGACTAGCTCATTCGGTCTTCACTGCCAAGGTATTGATATATTGATTGAAATGATGGTCAAATATGTTTACTCAACTCAAACAGCTATTAACTAGAACAAAACTTAGATGCAGTTTTACATATGCTTTTGCTGTTGTTTTCCAATCAGAATTGAAGTTTCACTTTAATAGACAGAACTAAGATGAAGCTTTAAGAAAAGAAAAAAGCCAAAAGAATACGACTCTAGGGGTAATTATTTTCAATCAATCATATAGCCAAAAGACAGGCATACCGTTCGCTCGCACCGCTCGCACCGTTCGCCTCCGCACGGCTCCGCTCACACCGTTCGTCTCCGATCGGCTCCGCTCACACCTTCGTTCGCCTCTGTTCGTATCTCCGTTCGCACCACGACCATCACCTACAACTTCGTCCTCCTCCGACCACCACTGTAGCTTCCTCCTCCTCCGACCACCGCTGTAGCTTCCTCTGCACCTTTCTTCACTCCTATAAGCAATTTTGGGTATTTCGTGCCCTAACAACACCTGCACTTCCAAATAACTCCAAAGCTTAAAAAAAAACAAATTTTAAATTAAAAAATATAACATTTGTGTAAAATTAAAAATAAATATTAAATAAATATTTAAATATCCATGATAGTAAATATGGATATTTTAATAATTAAAATTTAATAATTAAAAAACTATTTACAATTTAATTCTAAAAATTTATTTATTTTTATAAAATTAAAGTTATTTTAAAGATATCATTTTATTTAAATTTAATTATATAGCATAATTTACTTTTTTTTAAAGGATTAATGGAAAAAGAAACCAGTAATACAACTAATTATTTTTTAAATGGATGAGTACTCATTAATATTCAAAAGTGTGTGTGATCCTTGTATAGTTTTTTAAAATAAAAATGAATTATTATTATTATTAATAGTAGTAAAATAAACAATTATATTTAGCGACCAAAAGAAATTCGATGGCTAAAAAATAAACGTATTTGGTGGCTGATTCAGTGGTAAAAATAAACAATTATATCTAGCTACCGAAACAAAATCGGTGGCTAAAAACTAAATAAATTTGGTGGCTGATTCGGTGGCAAAAATAAACATTTATATTTAGCGACCAAAAGAAAATCGGTGGCTAAGAAGTAAACATAATCGGTGGCTAATTCGGTGGCAGAAAAAAGCAATAAAATTTAGCAACCGAAATAAAATCGGTGGCTAAAAAATTGAGTCCACTAAAAAAGTTCAACCCTATCTCTAATCTCAAGATTGAGTCCACTAAAAAATCTAGCTATGGTGGTGGTCTCATTTTCCCTAATGGAAGCTCGCATCATATATAATTCCATCTTCTGCCTATACTCCTCCACACTCATAGATTTTTGTTGGAGTCTTTGGTGTTTGTCCATTTCCTTGAAAGCTTAGGGTGGCTAAGGGTACCTTTCTTTCCTCACTTACCATATGGCAAGCAAACAATTGTTCTACCTTCATTTCCCAATATAGATTAGCTTTTACATTCTCTTTCCCATGGAAATAAGGTAGATCTACCTTAACCTCCTTAACACTTTCCTTTTCTTTTCCTTCTCTTCTAGTTTGCCTAGGGTGTGGTTGATAGTATTCATTTATCCTAAGACTTTCTTCCCCAAAAGAATCTTTACCCATATAACTAGATGCATGTGAACTTTTTTTAGATTTATGAGAGTATTCATCCCTTTCTTTAACCATTTTCAGCTCTTTTTCCATCAATGAAAAATGAGTATCCCTCTCTTTGAGTTGGGCCTCATGTTCCAATTGTCTATGTGAGAGTGATTGAAAGTCTCTTGATAGTTGTTTTAAAAGAGCTTTAATTGACTTTATATCACTTTCACTAGAATTAGAAGAATCACCTGACATGATTAAAGTTTTGTGTTAAAAGTACTTTACCTCAAGAAAGATAGGTGTAGTAATGTAGGTAGATTCCTAGGAAAGGGAGGTGAATCACTTGGATCACTTAAGTACCAAGCCTTTCCTAGCCAGATTTTATCCTTCAAGACTTTCACAAACCTTTCTCTAAGTAATTCACTTAGAGCACAACCAAGAATGAAAACTCAATTTTTATGCAAGAAGAACAATGTAAAGCAATAAAAACGCTTACTAGAAAATTGCTATCTAGGAAAGCTTGTAAACTAGACGTTTCCTAAAGTGAGGATTCTTGGAATTTTTAAACTTGAAGACAAACTCACCGTCTAATGTGCAATTAATCCAAAATTGAAGATTAACTATAACTAGAAACCTTTAAACTAGTCGAATTCCTAATGGTGAGGCTTTTTGGTACTTTGAACCTCAAAGACACACTCACCGTCTAATTGGCGTGATTAATTCCATTAATTATTGAATGTTTAACAATTTTCAACTCAAAAGAAATAAATGGAAATTGGATTACAAAAGAAAATTTAGAAATCCTATTTTTTGCATTTCTTTTGCTTGTTGTTACTCCTTCTTGTTGTTACTTTTGGTATTGGCACCCACTCTTTGTGTATTTTGTAAACTCACTTGCTGCTGCACTCTTGTTCAACCTCTCAAGTATATTCAAGTCAAGTCTTCAAAACAACACCTACTAAGTAATAATGGACTCACCACAAAGGTTCGCTCCAAACTTAACCAAGGACCACTTTTGAAAACTTCCACCAAAGATAGAGGTCAACAAATTTCAAAGCAACAAAAATATTTCAATTTGAAATTGGACAACAGCAAAGGGAGTAACAATGTGACAACTTGAAAGAGTAATTGAACAAATTGACAAGCAAGAAAAATAAGGTAATCAACAAAGCTAGCACACAAAGTGAACCTAGGGAAAGGTACTAGAATTGGATTAGAAAAACCAAAACTGAACTACAAAATTTTAAGTGTAAAAAGATATGACTTAAAACATTTATGCTGGACTGTAGAATGCAAATCTGACTTTGAAATTTTAACCACAGTTAGTTCAAGATCTTAACTAAATTTTGGCACTGAAATAATACTAAAAACATGTGCCAATTAATTGCAATAAAATTTCCAAATCTATTGCCAAAACACCGTTTTCCCAACGTCTGTTTTGAACACTGATAGTATTTGATTTATCATTTTTTTTCTATTTCGAATTTTGCTTCACTTTTTTTTCCACCTTTTTCTAACACTTTAATCTTTCCAAATCCAGAATTTCAAAATTTTTGAACATCACAATCAAATTCTTTGAAGAAAAAACAGTCAGCACAAATTCAACAAAAACAGAGGAAACCTAATCTAGAATTAAAAAAAAAAACTGTTTTAAGAACTTGCAAAGACACAATAGAATGATTGTATAAGAATTTGTGTGGATCTATCACACAAATATGAACTCAAATCTAAAAGAAAAATGCACCAAAGGATCAAACAATTCAGATTATAAACTGGACTCAAGATCAAGTCAAGAAACAAAATCAATCAAGAAAAGTACTACTAGGATTTGATGACAATTCTTGGAAGCACATGACTTGACATAACATGTATAGTGATCCTGCCGGTTGACCTAGCGTAAGAGCGTTGCCTCGTCACGAACCTCCTCACCAGCTTGACCCCACGTGGCTCTCAAGTTCGCACCACAGGAAATCTTTCTGAGAACTTGAAAACACAAGGTGGCGCCTCTGCGGCCGGTGGCGCTCCGACGCTCAAGTCAGTAACAAGAACACCCAAAACTCAGAGAAAATATGCTCTGCAGAACCGTACTAAAGGCACACAACCCTAGAAAAATGAGCCGTAATGAAAACGTACCTCTGCAAATTCTGTTAAGTTTACCTTTATAGCTAGGTTTCTTCTCTCTCCAGGCCGTTATGCTTTTGGACGCGTGGCTCGCATCCAGCCCTGCACGTGTCGCCATCTGGGCTAGGATAGCAGGTAGCGCCCAACCCTACACGTGTCATCATCTGAGCCAGGATAACTCGAGCATGATTTCTCTATTGCTCCCAGCCCTGCATGTGTCATCACCTGGGTTGGAGTAACTGGTAGCATCCAACCTTACACGTGTCGTCATATGGGTTGGGGCAACTTGAACGTTATTTCTGTGTAGTAACTAGTCGCGCGGCTAAGTCCTCTACTCAAGGAGTAAGCTAGCACGCGACATGCTCTAGAACACCACCTGACAAGGCGAGTATCGGGTGCAGCAAAGTGCACCATCTCTGTGATATCGCTTGTCGCTAATGGCACCCTCCTTATCGCCGCGCCATGCATGTTCTGGATGAGGAAACCTTGCCTTCAACGAATGTCCACTCTGGGAATCCTGTCGCTGATAGGCAAGATGTTCCCTTCAACCCACACGCCCTTCACGCCCTATGCTAGTGCAACAATCACCTTACTGAAATTATACGCTTGAACTTACTCTTCCGAGCCTTCAGTAGCTTCAACTGAGTTTACTGGGAAATCCGGCGATGTGCTCCTCGCGGCGGTGTCGGACCACCTGATCTCCCATTGCCAAACACGTCGATGACAGATAGACCCGACGACAACCGACCATGTTCACTATAGAACGCCAGTTCCATGAACTGGCAACTACGCTCACCTCTGAACCATCCATCTTTCTCTTGCCCACGTGTTCCACTGAGCACGCCCCACATAGTCACGTGCAAGACACGTCATCACACTAGATGACCTGGTCGGTACACAAGCCCCCTAGTGTCGAGTTGCGACTTGTTCAGCGAGGAGACTAAAGAGGTTTAAATCCGGCGACTTACGTGGCTTTGCGCGTTGGCGCTCATACTGTTCACTGACTCGACATTTCACCAACTTCTTCGATCATTCGACACGTGGACTCATCAACGACCATTATTCACTGTCGTTTGCGCTTCTCGCAACGTTCGAAACTCTTAAACACTTCGCGCCATTTCACTGTTTCATTATCTTCTACCTCTCTTCAAACTCTCGAAATGCTCTAGAGAACGCTCCGATTCCCCCAACCACCATCTTTCTGAATATTATTCTGATAATCTAAAGGTAACTTTTTTATCGCTCCTACTGATATTTGTTGCATTTTAATTGGTTTGCATCATCCATTACCTGTCTGGAGCATATGTTGTAGGATGTTTTTCTTTGCTATGTTTTCTCTTTTCCGCGTTTAGGGTTTCTGAACCTTTCTCTGCGAGCCTCTCTTGTTTTTCCCTCTCCTCTTCTTCTGTCGAGTCTTTTTGTTTACGAACTCTCATACCTTTTCGTCTTCTTGCAGCTTCCTCGATGACTCGTTCAAAAATCACACCAAACCCTCGTCCATCTCCTCGCAACCCTCCGGCGAAAACCCATAGGGCAAACCCTTCTTCTTCCCGCGACCCCCCAAGGGGTCCCAACGTCCCTTCCGACCGAGTTACGAGACCCACATCCTCTCATCCTAGCCAACCACAACCAAACCCACCACAAACCAGCGCGATGGTGAAGCCTCTTCCAGATTACAAACGGTTATACCCGTGGGCCTCCACAACCTTGCTGGGTGAGACTTCATCCGTCAACTCCGATCGCGACATCCTTTGCCTCAAAAAAGGTGATAAGGAACATCTCTCTTTCAGTAAGGAGCACGATGACAAAGTATCCGTGTGCCCTTGTCCTCCCGGTGAGCCCATCTGCACCGACAATCAGGGGAGCGACGAGGCCCCTTTTTGCTTCGTTTACACCACCATGTTCAAGAAGGTCAAGCTTCGGTTCCCCTTCACACGCTTTGAGAAGGAGCTCCTAACCGAGCTCGACATAGCCCCCGCCCAGCTCCATCCCAACAGCTGGGCGTTCGTACGGGCTTACCAAATTATCTGCGCACATTTGGGACACCCGGCCTCTGTGGATGTATTCCTCTACTTGTTCGAGGCGAAGAACCCGGGCGATCGTCTGTGGGTCAGCTTCAATGGGGTCGCTGGGAGGTCTATTCTCTCCATCTTCTAGCAATCCTATAAGGATTGGAAGGGGAAGTTTGTATGTGTGTGCTGTAGCGATCAAGACCCTTCCCTTCTCGACGAGTTCCCCTTGTACTGGGTGAACAAGGGAAGGAAAGAGTCAAGCTTCAGGAAGGCCAGGGGGCCAGAGAAAATGGGAGACCTCGACAAGGACTTGTGCAGCTTCTGGAAAAGAGTCGCCTCTTCCAACGTGGTTCTGCCCACTTCCGCTATCATCGCCTATGAGTTTCTCGAATGCCAACTAGACGTTCACATAGGTTCGTCCTTGAGTTCCATTAGCTTATACTTGTATTGCCCTGCCTTTGCTTTGGTGTTGCTGTTCTGACTTGTGGGTAGTTTTAGCTTTCCCCATGCATTGTCTTACATTGCTTGTCTTTTTGTGCATTATTAAGTACCGAATTTTTGTGCTGTTTGGTAACTGTGGGCCACTAATGCAGATATGATGCTGGGGAAGGATAGAATGACTTAGCTACGCGCCATAGCCAAGTCCCACAAGCTTGCGGCGGGCTCCCAAACAATCCCAAACTCTGTCGCGGAGGCTGCCGCCGCCTAGGGCCAATCTCTGCCAGCTGGTCCACCAGTGGCTGCCGCTCTTCCAGCCCCCCAACGCAAGAAACTACCCCTCAAGAAGGCTAAGAGGAAAGCCCCCAGGGTAGTATCTGACGAAGAGGCGGACGAAAGCACTGAGGACGGGCTAGTCTGCAAAAGGAAGAGGATGGCTGTGATCGAGCCCCCAGCAATTGAGAGCGCCGCCCCAAACTTCATCGAGAACCCCCCCAGCGCCTCCACACCATTCGAGTCCGCTGGGGATGCTCTCGTTTCAAACGCCTCAGTTGCTGAAGCCGCTCCTGAGCAACTTGCTGATATGCAAGCCTCCAATCAAGCCGCCGAAGAACTCCTTGCCTCACCACCACGCCTCGAAGCTCCCCCCGCAATCCAACCTTGTGAGGTTGGTGGTGAGCACCAACCTCCGCCTCCTCCAGCAACCTCAAGCCTCCCAGCCACTCTTCAAGAAGCATTGAAGTCCTTCACCGTGCGCCTAAGTGCCATGGTTGACGATTGTCTTCCCCAAATCGTCGGCGAAGGGCTCAAGGACTCCTTGGAGAAGTTTGAGCTCGATAACCGGATCAACCAGGAGGTGGCAAGCACCACGAAAGCCGCAGCCGAGAAGACCAAATGCGACATGCTGATGCAGGGCCTCGAGTTTTCGCCGGTCGAAAATGCCCTCAAGGACGAGCTCCAAAGCGTGAGCAAAGACAACAAAGAACTGCGCAAGAAACTTCATGACAAACTCCAAGACGCCGTTGAGCTGGAGAATAGGATTGTCCCTCTGAGGGAGAAGATTGCCACGCTGGAGGAGGCAAAGAAAGCTGATGCCGAAAAGATGGCCAACTTGGCGAAGAGGTCAATCGAGAGGGAGACTCTTCTCGGAAAGGTTGAGCAAGAGCGGGATAAGGCTTCCAAGGAATTAAGTGAAACCGCTGCTGAGCTAGCCCGAGTTTGCGAAGAGAACAGCGGGCTCAAGAAGAAGGGCGACGAGCTCGAGCTTGAAGTCACCCGGGTTCGTGAAGAGAACAGTGGGTACGAAGATCGACGAGCTTCAGCTTGAGGCTACCCAGGTTCTAACTTCCGGCTTTGGCGCTGCTTTGGAGCAGTTTGCTTGCAAATATCCCGACCTTGATCTCTCCGAGTTCTCAGTATACAACAAGGTGGTGGACGGCAAAAATGTACCCCCAATTGATTTATCGCCTTGAAAACTCTTATGTTTTACCTTGGTCTGTAACAATTTTCCTTCTGTTCGAACTGTTCGATACTCATGTGCACGTATATATATATATATATATATATATATATATATATATATATATATATATATATATATAATCTTCTAATTTATCTATTGTGCAATCAACTGGTTTAACTGGATGGTTTTTTCTCAACTCAACGTACTTTGCACCAACCGGTACTTAACTTTCTGCAAACCACCTTAACTGAAACAAACGCTTAATTCGAAGCAATAACGTTTAATACGAAATCACTTACTTAGCATCTGAAACTTCTCTAGCCCGACCCGCCGAGGGCCAAAGGCATCTCTACATCGTCGCTCAGAACTTCGCTGACGCGGCCTTCGCCGTGCGATTCTCTTTCTATTTCAATCCTAAACTATGGGCTTCTGGCGACGTCATCTTCCCTTTAACTGGAAACGTCCCTTGCGGGACCACCTTCTGATTTCATCCTTGCTCACCTGGGAGGAGAGCTGTCTTTCGAATCGCTTTCTACCTTCCCTGAGCATTTACCCTAAGATAACTTACACCATTGTTCCCTCATCTCGGGGTAGAGCCGCCTTTCGGATCCTTCTCTACCTCCCTGAGTTTCAGAACAATGATTTGGGTGGTGGGGTGTCCTCTGCGAACCTTCCCCAACCACCCTTCACCTCCGATTTAACTGGTCTTACTAGGTCAATATTGGTGTCTCTCTCAAGGGGGAAAGAGTCCTTCTCCAACCCTCCTTTCCCACACTTGAAATCATTAACACCCCTGACTTTTCGGTTTCATCTTGCCTGAACTCACTCGAGGGTGAGAAGGACTTTTCCTGATGCCTCAACTTGCCCAGGGGTTACATCTCCTCCTCCCCCGGATGCACTGAGGGCTTTCAACTTGCCTCAATTCGCTCACGCAAAGAGGTCTTGTGATCTGTACTTACCTGCGCTCACTCAGGGCGAGGAGGACTTTAAAATCTCTTTCTCGCCTGCGCTCGCGGAAGGCGAGGAGGTCTGTTCAATCTCTTTCTCGCCTGCACTCGCTCAAGGCGAGGAGGTCTTTTAAATCTCTTTCTCGCCTGCACTCGCTCAAAGCGAGGTCTTTTAAATATCTTCCTCGCCGGGAGGAAATCTGATACTTGGGCCTCCGATCGCCGGGAGGCGGTGAGGACTTAAAAAACTTTATTCTTGTGCCTCCGATCGCCATATGGCGATGAGGACATAGAAAACTTTGTTCCTGTGCCTCTGATCGCTATATGGCGATGGGGACTTAAAAAACATTGTTCCTGTGCCTCCGATCGCCATATGGCGATGAGGACTTAAAAAACTTTATGTTTCGGAAATTTGGTACTGGATGCATGTCGTTCGGATTTGCCATTTTTCTTTAAAACTACACAAGGGCGATAGGGTCTCTCCCCACAAACTTGGCAAACAGACAGCATGCAAACTTAATAGCTGGGACACTTTGATAAACTTCGAAACCTTCTTTACTGGGTGGCCTCATTAAAACCCTCCTTAGGGAAAAAGAGTGCCCCCTTGAAAAATTTGTTTAAACTGATACATCTTAAATTGTTCGAGTTAATTGCTACTTACAAAGGCTTAACTGTAGTAAAACTTGAGATGGGTGGCGTTCCAAGTGCGAGGAATCGCCCTTCCCTCCAGCGTCTCCAAGCGGTAGGCGCCGTTCCCGAGTGCTTCAGTTATTCTGAACGGTCCTGTCCACTTGGGTGACAATTTGTTTTCCATATCGTACTGGTGGGCCTTCCTCATCACCAGGTCACCATCTCTGAAATGCCTTGGCTTTATCTTGGAGTTGTACTTACGCTCAACTCTTCTCTTTACTGCCTCAGCCTTCATCCGCACTTCCTCCCTGACCTTGTCCAGCAAATCCAAGTTCATTCTCCTTTCTTCGTTCGAGTCTTCCGCCACGAAGTTCTGGAACCTCGGCGAGCTCTCCTAGATTTCGACTGGAATCATCGCGTCGCATCCATACACTAAGCTAAACGGGGTTTCGTGGGTTCCCGATTGCTCAGTGGTCTGATATGCCCATACTATACGGGGAACTTCCTCAGCCCAAGACCCCTTGGCCTTTTCCAGCCTCCTCTTCAAGCCTCTCAGCAGAACCCGGTTAGCGGACTCCACTCGCCCATTCGTTTGCGGGTGTTCCACGGAAGCAAACACCTGTTGTGTCCCGATGTCCTCGCACAGCTTCTTCAACAGGTGGCTTGCGAACTAAGTCCCGTTGTCTGATACTAGACGCTTGGGCACACCAAAACGACACACAATATTCTTCCACACGAAACTCTGGATTTTGTGTGCGGTGATCTGGGCTACTGGTTCTACCTCGATCCATTTGGTGAAGTATTCGACCGCCACAACCAAATACTTCATCTGCCTGATTGCTAACGGGAAGGGCCCCAGAATGTCGATTCCCCACGTGTGGAACGGCCAGGGACTGTAGATTGACCTTAGCTCCTCTGGGGGCGCCTTGTGCCAGTTGGCGTGCTGCTGGCATTGCTTGCAGCGCTGGGCATATCTCTTGCAATCTTCCCTCATTGTGGGCCAGTAATAACCTGCACGGACTGTTCTTGTCGCCAGAGATCGACCTCCAATGTGGCTCCCACAAATCCCTTCATGGAGTTCAGCCATAATTCTCGTGCACTTCTCTCCGTGCACACATACAAGGAAGGGGTGTGTAAATCTGAACCTGTAGAGCTCGCCACCAATGAGGGTAAATTTGCTGGAGCTTTTCTTCATCTTTCTGGCTTCTGTTGAATCCATTGGGAGCACGCCATCTGCCAAGTAGCGCTGGTATGGCGTTATCCACGTATCAGGCTCGTGGATAGCGCAAACTTGCGTCGTGCTTACCTTTTTCGCTGGGTGCGCCCTGACCCTTGGCGTCCTCAAGGTCTCTTGCATCAGAGATCTATGGCCCCTTGCTGTCCTTTCCGTCGATTTACAAACGTAAAGGACCTGGTGATCTGCGACAAAAGCCCGAGGAGTCTTCAAAGTTTCTTGAATAACGGTCCTCTGCCTGCCCCCCTTGCCCGAACTGGCAAGCTTAGCTAGCAAGTCAGCTCGGGTATTCTGCTCCCTCGGCACGTGTACCACTTCGAACAAAGCGAAAGATCTCCTTAGCTCTTGCACGTACTCCATGTAAGCTGCCATCTGCGGGTCCTTGGCTTGGAACTCGCCAGTTACTTGTCCAGTGACCAACAGCGAATCGCTCTTGGCCATCAGCACCTTCGCCCCCATTTCCTTTGCCAACAAGATACCGACGATCAAAGCCTCATACTCTGCTTGATTGTTGCTTGCTTTGAAAGCAAACCTCAGTGATTTCTCTATCAACACGCCGTTGGGTCCCTCTAAAATGACCCCAGCCGCGCTGCCCAGCTGGTTAGATGACCCATCTACCGAGAGTACCCAACGAAAGTCATCCTTGGCGTTTTGAGCTGTTTCGAAAGACAGCTCGTCCACGAAATCAGCGAAGATTTGCCCCTTGATCGATCCCTGGGGCTTGTACTTGATGTTGAATTCCGACAGTTGCACCGTCCACTTCACCATTCTTCCAGCTACATCCGGTTTCTTCAAAACCTTCTGGATGGGCAAGTCAGTCATTACCAACACCGTAAAGCTCTGGAAGTAATGGCGCAGCCTCCTCGCCGAAAATACAACTGCTAACGCCGCCTTTTCTAAGGTCTGATACCTCACCTTTGGGCCTTGCAGCACCTTGCTAACAAAATAGATGGGTTTTTGGACCTGATCTTGATCCTGGATGAGCACTGCGCTTATTGCCCTCTCAGTTATGGCAAAATACAGCCTGAGGGGCGATGCTGCTTGGGGTTTGCATAGAACTGGCGGGCTCGCCTAGTATTCTTTGAGCTTTACGAAGACCTCCTCACACTCCTTCGTCCAGACAAACCTGTTGTTCCTCTTCAAGCACTGGAAGTATGGGAGGCCCTTCTCCCTACTGGCCGATACAAATCGAGACAGGTCGGTCATTCGCCCCGTGAGCTGTTGCACCTCCTTCACAGTGGCGGGGCTCCTCATCGCCAAAATGGCGGTGCACTTTTCGGGGTTAGCCTCGATTCCCCTTTCTGACAGGAGAAATCCCAGAAATTTCCTTGCCTCCACACCAAAGACACACTTCTCAGGATTTAGTTTTAGCTTGTACCTGGCGATGGTGACAAACAAGTCTTCTAAATCGGCGACGTGCTTGCTTTTCTCCAGGGACGTCACGACCATGTCGTCAACGTATGCCTGCACATTCCTCCCGAGCATAGGTGCAAGCACCTTGTCCATCAGCCTTTGGTATGTGGCTCCCGCATTCTTCAGCCCGAAGGGCATCACCTTGTAGCAGTAGCATGACCTTTCCGTCATGAAGACAGTCTTCTCTTCATCCATGGGGTGCATTTTGATTTGGTTGTACCCTGAGAAGGCGTCTAGAAAACTGAGTAGCTTGCACCCTGATGCACTGTCTACCAGGGCGTCTATACTCGGCAAAGGATAAGAGTCCTTTGGACAGGCCTTATTCAGGTCTGTGAAATCAACACACATTCGCCATTTTCCACTACTCTTCTTGACCAGAACGACATTGGCGAGCCATTCTGGGTATTGGATCTCCCTGATGTGGTCTGCTGCAAGGAGTTTTTGCGTTTCTTCCTTGATCGCCTGCCTTTTCTCCTCGTTGAACTTTCTCCTTCTTTGGCAGATGGGCCTGACCTGGGAATCCATTGCTAAGCGATGGCACAAGAAATCGGGGTCGATCCTCAGCATGTCCGAAGCAGACCATGCAAATGCATCCAGGTGTCTACTTATTACCGGGCGATTTGGTCTTGCGTCTCACTGTCTAAGGTTCTCCCCAGCTTAAACGTCTTGCCGTTGATCTTCCTCTCGAGCCATTCCTCCACTGGCTGAGGCTTCTTTTCGCTGGCGATCAACGCCCTCGCGATACTTGTTTCCCTGGCGGTCTCCGAGCAGCTTCTTTCTCCCTCCAACCGAGCGACGCTCTCGGATCTTGCCTCTATATCCTCCATAGGCACATCGCCCTCGGCGACCACCTCCAACACCGTGTCTGAAACTCGTCGGGTTTCCTGCGCAGGCTCTGCGCCAGGGGGAGGCGTTGTGGTTACGTGGCACACAGACCTCTTGTTCTTGAGGCTATTTTCGTAACACTTCTTCGCCTCCTTTTGGTCAGAGCAAATGGTGATGATCAAACCCTCCATAGACGGTAGTTTGACCTTCATGTGCCTTGTCGAATGCACAGCTCCCGTTCTGTTGAGCGTTGGCCTTCCCAACAGTATGTTGTACGTCGACGGAGCGTTTACAACAAGATACCTGATCTTCTTTGTTCGCGAGGCCAAACCATCTGTGAAGGTCGTCCTCAACTCAATATACCCCCTTACCTCCACTTGATCGCCGGCGAAACCGTACAGGCAGCCCCCATATGGCCTCAGCTGATCGGGGGACAGTTGTAATTTTTCAAAAGTCGGCCAAAACATTACATCTGCCGAGCTTCCTTGGTCGACCAGCACCTGGTGGACTATCCTTCCTGCCGTGACAAGTGAGATCACAATAGGGTCGTTGTTGTGAGGTACAATGTCCCTGAGGTCTCCTTTGGTGAACGTGATGTCCACGTCGGGTGAGTTGTCCTCAAAAACTTCCACTGACATCACCGACCTCGCGTACTTTTTGTGTTGCGATGCAATGCACCCTCCACCTGAAAATCCACCAGCTATGGTGTGGATCTTGCCGTGGACGGGCACCTCGTGTTGCTGTCCTTCGTTGCTCGCTGGTTGGGAACCTGCTGATTGGCCCGCTTGCTTTTCGAGCAAGTAATCTTTCAGGAATCCGCACTTGACCAACTCGGCGCGTTGGTAACCTAAAGCCAAACACGAGTTGATGGAGTGGCCAAAGCTCTTGTGGAACTCACACCACGTGTCTGGTTTTGGACCCAAAACCTTCTCTGTCATCTTCTCAGGAACTTTGAGCCTGGCAGCGATATTCGGGATGGCGATCAGATCAGCCAACCCCATCACGAACTCATACCTCGGCGGGCGATTAGTCTCTCTGGGCCGCCCCGACCCCTTCCCCTTACTCTTCTTAGGGTCATAAGGAAGACGCATCCTCTGGTCCCTCTTTCCCGCCGCTGCCTCCATTACTCTTTGCGGCGGGACCCTCGTCTGGGCGCGCAGCTTAGCTGGGGCCACGTTTACCCGTTTCTCGGAGACTTCGCTTTCAGCGGCGATATGAGCCACAACATGTCGTCGGATTTCAGCGAACGTGGCGGGGTGACTCCTGATAAGCGACTCGCTAAAGGGCCCAGGTAACACACCCTTTTTGAAGGAGTGCACAAACATTTCTTCGTCTTTACCTGGCAGGCGGACTATCTGAGCTCTGAATCTGTTCAGGAAATCCTTCAAGGACTCCCCTTGGTACTGCCTTACGTTAAACAGGTTGTAAGACACCAATGGTGGTGCCTTGTTCACTATATATTGCTGAACAAACATCTTGGAAAACTGTTGAAACGTCGTAATGTGGCCAGTAGGTATACTGACGAACTAGTCTAACGCTGTTCCACTAAGAGTGCTCATGAACACCTTACAGTAGACCGCGTCCAAACCCCCCGAGATCATCATCTGGGTGTGAAACGCCGTGAGATGGGCCTCAGGGTCCTCCACACCGGTGAAAGACGCTTTCATCGCCATAGTATTAGCCGGGACCACCGAGTCCATGATTTCCTGAGAAAATGGCATGGGAAAGCTGCGCGATGGGGATGGGGGTGTAGATCTGTCCCCGACCGCACGCTACTCCCGCTCTTGAAGGGCTTTACGCAACTCCTTGTTAACCCTAGTTTTTCACCTATATATAGGGCACGAGTAAGCCCTAAAGAGGTACGTTTTTTACACAGTTGCATGAGTTTTAACCTAGTTTTCATAAAGTTATACAGAGCACTAAACCCTAGTTGTTCTTGACGGCACACCCAGCTGTGAGCACAAGGCAATTAAGGTCACACAGTTTCAGTCATTGAGACAATCATACAGTCTCTAGTCACTTTGGTGTTTCTTGCTAGTTGACTTGATCGTCGGAGTGCAAACGGCCGCGAGGGCGCCCCTTTTTTCTTCTTTTTCAGGTACACACAGACGAGGCAGAATGAAGGTGCCCTAGCTCGTTAGAACAAGCCACGCATAAAGACGACCCAGGTCAACCGGCAGGAACAAGGAGTATTGTAAGAAAAGAAAAATACAAATAAGGAAAAAAATGTAATCAGTATGAAATTTAAAATATTATTATAATTCATATACTAAAATATTACAGCTCAAAGATGGAGGCAGAAATATTGAAGAAGGGAAAACAACGCTATAATGAAAACAGATATGCTGGGAATTATATAGGCTTATGTGCAAGGAATTATATACGAATTATATATGGATGAACAATATCAAATTTGAAAAAAGTTATGCACCATGATTGCTAGAAATGTAGCACTGTAAATTTAAGGGAAACAATGATAGTCCACCTAAAAGTAAAACTGAAACAAATATTATAATTATAAATTTATTACCTGAAAAGTGATTCAAAACTTCCAAGATGCTCTAAGAAACAATTTCGAATAGACAAAGGTAAAAAACTGCTAAAATCAGTCTAACAAAAATAATAATAAAACATAAGTTTGAAACATTGTCCACATTCACAATTATACTAATAAAACATGCGTACAGTGATATCACAAGGAAAAACATATATACTTAAATTATGGTGCTAAAAAGAAAGTAGAAAGAGGTTATGAGAATAATATATAAAATTGATATTTTTTTTATCAACAAAGAATAAAATTAAATTAAGAGGGACATTTGAGGGATGTCCCAACCAAATCATTCACCACATGTAGCTATAACCAGATGTAGATCAAGGCAACCAAACCAAAAAAAGGAAGACAACACAAAGAAACCAAACATGAGAGGGATGCCAATACAGCTACAAAATATGCTACAGAATTGTGCAGCAGAAGCAAGGAAACTTGTCCCAGCAAACTGTACCGCATGAGCTGCAAAAGACGCCATTTGGATGTTGCCCCGTGATTACAGTACCTCTGTTGTAGCCCCAAAACTCCCTGCAAAAACTTGCTCCGAAATCCTTTGGCCCAGCTACCCATCCTCTGCTTCAAAAACAAGAGCTACGAAGAGAACTTACAGCCATCCATCTTTGAACACTCCAATCAGCCCATCCCAACCCTCACCCAACACTCTTATACAAACCCAAAAGCAGACTTACCTTCTTACTTGATACATGTTAAAGCAAAACAAGAAAATGCTTCCCAAAAAGACCAAGCTCATCCTCATAATAGAAGTGGTGTACAAGTCACTCAGCTTTGGGATTAAGCTGCAAGTTTTAAAACACAACGCAACTTCATCACAAGACACGAACCTGTCAAAAACTCGCACCTTTTGCTATCCTAGTCACCCAACTAAGAACTACTTCAACTTCATAACTCATGGAAGAGGCCCCAGCACCAATCCATTGAAAAGCCACCAAAATGTCAAATTGAGGCAACCACTAGAGTTAAGGTCAAAGAGGGGTCAAGAGGACGCATTCTACATGTCATAAACTCTTGTGCAGAATAGTTTTTACATTCTTTTGTCAAAAGTAGCATAGTTTAATTCTTTTGTATTTTTGTTGAAACATGCAAAGTGGTACCTAAAATGCTAACCTAAGTTTAATTAGAGTTTCCTACTCCTAATTAAACTTAGGTCCAACCCACATTTAGCCTAAGTGGAGTGTAAGGTTCTAGAACTCCTAGCACATGGAAGAATTCTAGAACCTACCTCACATGTGCTGAATTTAGGAGCCACCTTCCCACGTGCCAACATTTGAATTTTCCTCCATTTCTCTTTTCATTTTCAGCCCACTCTTGCTATATATAGAGGAGCTTGGGTCATGTAAATTCAAGATTAATGCATGAGTGAATTGCTTCCAAAATTGTGCCAATATCACTCTCTGCCCAAAACCTCCTAGGTTAGGCTCTTAATCTTCCTAAACTGTCACCTTCCAAGTAGAGTTGGCCTCACCACTCTCAAATCCTACCTATCATGCACCTTCAAGGTCACCACCGCTCTTAGGAGGACCTTGTTCCATCTCCAATCCATGAAGCTTCCGCAATCCATCAACAAAACCAAAAATAGGAAGGCACAAATCCATCATTTGGTATCATGAGCTATGGTTCTTCAAGAGCTAAGTGTCTTCTTTCATTTTAATTTTTGTGTTCTTCTTGTTTCCGTGTTGTTCTTCAATTCTCCATATTGTCTAGCTGTTTTTTGCATTTTAATTTGATTTAGGTGCTGTTGGAGAAATCTAATCGGTGCATTGTGTTCAAATTGTTCTTGAGCTTATAATTTTCTCATTTGTGTAGGAATCCATATAGAATTGTGTTGTTGTTCTGTTTTTAGTTTATTTAAGTCTTATTTGCAATTCTATTCGGTTCATATTGTGTGTCTTGAGTCATTTTAATTTCTGAATCCAATTGTGTTTTGTCTAAGTCATGTTTCTCCTAATTTGTCATCAAATCCATGTAGTGCTGATTGTGTTGATAATTTTGGTTTCTTGAATTGATTTGAGTCCAGATTTATAATTCGGTGTTTCTTGATCCTTTGGTGCATTTTTCTTTTTAGTTTGAGTTCATATTTGTGTGTTAGATCCATACAAATTCATATACAACCACTTCATTGTGTTTTTGAAGTTCTTCAATCTGTTTTTTAATTCCAGAATTAGGATTACTCTGTTTTCAAATTATGTGCTGGCTGTTTTTTGTTATGAAATTCAAATACGTTGAAGGAACATTATGAATATCTGGATCTATACAGATTGATGTATTAGAAAATCAAGAAAAAAAAAGAATCTGATCAAAAGACAAAACAGAAAAAAAAAGTGATAAATCAAACAAAAAAAGTGTGCATCCTGGCGCCAAAAGAAACTGTAATTGGACAAGAATTTTGAAAAATTTATCACAATTATTTGGTGCTTAATTTTGGTGTGATTCCAGTGCCAAAAGTTTACTAAGACCTTGAATTGTTTGTGGTTCAAATTTCAGAATCAAATTTCAAATAGCCAGCTCAGCATAAATTTTATAATTCACGCTTTTTGTATTTCCTTTGAGTTGTAATTACATTCAACTTTGATTAATTAGTGGACTAATTACGTGTAGACGGTGAGTGTGTCTTCAATGGCTCCAAGTGTCTAGTAGCCTCACCTTAGGAATCGTCTAGTTTAAAGCTTTGTAGTTAGCAATCTTTAATTTGTGCTTAGTAATTGTTTTGCTTTAATTACTTGTCTTGTATTTGTTAATTGCTTTGCATAGTTTTCTTTGCATAAACTTGTGTCTTCATTCTACTTGTGACTCACGTAGTTTACTTAGAAAAAGGTGTGAGACAGGTTTTGAGGGATAGTTTTTGGCAAGGAAAGACTTGGTACTTAAGAAGTCCTAGTAACTCACCTTTCGTTCCTGGAAAGCTACCTTCACTACTATCCTTATCTTTTTTGAGGTAAAATACTTAGGACACAAGTCTTTAACCATGTCTTCTCCATCTCGCAATTCTAGTGAAAGTGATATGACAATTCTTAAAAACCTTGCGAAAAAAGTTGCCCAAGATGTTCAAGCACTTTCATTTAGACAATTGCATCATAAGGCCCAACTTAAAGAAAGGGATGCTCAATTTGCTCTAATACGAGATGATTTGAAAGTGGTTAAAGATGAATTCACAAAATCTAAAAAGAGTTCACATCCATCTAGCTCTAGGGGTAATGAATCCTATGGAGAACAAAGCCTTAGGATCAATGAATATTATCAACCACCCCCAAGAAGAGGTAGAAGAGAAAAGAAAGAAAGCCTTAGGGAGATTAGGATAGATGTACCTCATTTCCATGGTCAAGAGAATATAGAAGCTTACCTAGATTGGGAAATGAAGATCGAACAATTATTTGCATGTCACCATGTGAGTGAAGAAAATAAAGTATCCTTAGCTACCCTAAGTTTCCAAGGCAATGTTATGTATTGGTGGACGACCCTTGAGAGAGATAGGCGTCTTCATAAGGATCCTCCCATAGAATATTGGAATGATCTTAGGGGTGCCTTAAGACGCCACCATATGCCTTCATATTGCAATAAGGAGTTGATGGACAAGCTCCAAAGACTCCAACAAAAGACCATGAGTGTAGAGGAATATAGGCATAAAATGGAACTGTACATGATGAAAGCCTCTATTAGGGAATCTGAATCCATTACCATAGCAAGATTTTTAAGTGGGCTTAACCTTGAGATTTGAGATAGAGTTGAACTTTTACCTTACCAAGACTTGAATGCTTTGATTCAACTATGTATCAAAGTGGAACAACAAATTTTGAGGAAAACTTCAAGTCATAGGGAAAGCTCATACTCTAACTCTTATCCCAAATAGGAGTATAAAAGAGGGGAAAAGCATATAAAAGAAACATCCCTAGAACCTTCCCAAAACCTACCCAAATACGAGCATATCTCATACACTCAAACTAGAGAAATTCCATGTTTTGGTAATGATCATTTAGCATCTCATTGTTCCAATGAAAGATCTATGATCTTAAGGAACAATGCTAACAATATTAGCCACAAAAAAGAAACTAGTGAGAGTGAAGAAAATGAGTAAAAAAGAAGAAGAAAGAAATAGAAAAGTCAAGTGAGGGGTTGTTTTTAAAAGAAGAATGGATCTACAAAGAATGAGGAATATCTTACAACACCCCTTACAAGAAGAGTAAAAATAGAATCTTTAAAGAGGGATTGCATAGGTAAATATGTAGTAGTCGCATTTATAGCCGCATATATAGCCGCATTTATAAATACCATTTACAAGTGCGGTTATTTGCTTTAACCGCACTTGTATATGCCAAATCATTAAAAAAAAAAATTTAAAACATCGTCAATCTTGTGTGAAGCCAACGTTGATGAAGAGTCACGGGAGCACCAACAATGGTGGCGGCAGCAGAAGCGACGGCGGACAGGGAAGCAGCAACGGAGCAAACCAAAAAATCCACAAGAAACCACGAAGACAATAAAAGAGTACTGAGCAATGCGAGAAACCAAACAATGTAAGAAAAACGAATGTCAGCCAACGAAACAGTGCTTCGAGACCACCAATGCAAGGAAAAAAACATATATAAGAAAAACGAAAAACATTTATGCATATATTTGTGAAGATGAAGAGGAAGAAAGAGAATTCAAGAAACTTACATTGCACAAATGGAATGTAGATGCTGCAGAAGGAGACGAACTCAGAGTGCGAACGCGAAACGAAGGCAAAGACGGGAAATAAAGTTTGAAATTGTGTGTGGTGTGGTTCAAAATTTAGGGTAAAAAAGGATTTACGAATTCGGCTAAAGGTAAAACCGCATTCGTAAATCAAAGAATTTTGATTTACAATACGGTTATTTAAATAGCCGCATTCGTAAATCAAGCGCTTTGATTTACAAGTGCGGTTATACAAATAGCCGCATTCGTAAATCAAGTGCTTTGATTTATGAATGCGGCTATTCAAATAACCGTATTCGTAAATCAAAATAATTTCAAAAATGCCACCGCGTTTTTTACGAAAGCGGGTAGCGCAAAAGCCGCACTAAATAAAGCGTATCCTTTTCTTCTTTTTGCACTAATGCCACAACTCTAGGGATGAGTATCTTTTCCATATTGTGTTTGAATACAATAGGGTATGATGGAAACCAAGTAGAGGATGCTCAAGCCCATGAAGCCCAAGCCCAACAAGGGGCCCAAGCCCAACGAATCACTAGGAGCATGGCAAGAGCTTTGAGACAAGAGTATCAAAAGATGGCTCTTCTTATTTCTTTTGTAGAGTAGGGGGTGCGGATGTAATAAATAGGTGTGTAAGTAGTAAGGGATGCTAGGGGGAGTGTAGATAGGAGTTAGGAGGTGCCAAACAAGGAAGGAAAGTCACACTTCCTTCATGCACTAGCTGGCGCCGAATTTGAGTCTCATTTGAGGCACATTTGGCTTTGTATTTCAGCACCTTATAGGCTATAAATAAAGGTGCTGCCCTTGTACAATTCAGATTTGTAAATTAGAAGTAGAGAGACTATACTCAAATTTAGAGAGAAATTGTGAGTCTTGATTATCTTCTTCCTTTGCCTTATCTTGTGTGCCAATGGTGAGCTTCAAGTGGTGGCATTCCTTCACTTATCTTGGAACAAGGTTCCAAGTGGCGTGATTGCTTTTCCAAGTCTCAAATCCAACAAGCTTCACTCCATAAGTGTTCTTTCTTCATTCCTTGTCATTTTCATTCGGTAGATGCTTAATGCTTAGTGTTTCCTTTCATTTTCACCGATTAAAGTTGTGTTTTCTAGCTTAGTTTCCATTTCTGTTCGGTGCAGTAGCATTCCTTTCATTTCTGTTTGGTTGTTTTAATTTTGTTCTTCATTCTTTGTTGTTGATTCCATTTGACAATATATGGACTTCCATATGAGCTTTGGTTTGGTGCAAAGTCTTGGTGAGTTCTTGAATTAGAACATTGATCCAATTCTAAATAAAGTGCCATTTCATGACCAACTCAAGTTGCTCCTCAGAATGTCAAAGAATCATGTATTCTTGTTATTGCATTCACATCATGTGGTATCTAGAGTCTAGGCTTGTTGTTGCTTAAATTTTGAGTTGTATTGCACTTTACTTTCAAGAGCTCTTTAATTCAAGTTGTTTACCATTCTGTTTTAGGATTTATTTTGAGTTTTCTTGCTGTTTTTCTTTTGTTACACCAAGTGTTTGTGAAAAGGATTATGGTACTCATTGTTCATATGAGTATGGCTGCTCTTTTGGAATGGCACTCTCCTTCCTAGAGCTGACCTTAAGCTTCCTTTCACTTGTTGATATATCTTGTGATATGTCTTTTAATTTTGTAATCATGTCAAGTTTTGTCTTAGTCATGTTATTCCATAAATGTCATTACTTCTTGTAGTACTTTTATTGCTTTGCTTGTTTCTTGCTTTGGTTTACTTTCTGTTTTTTAGTTTATTGCTTGATCCTTTGTGCATTTTCATTTTTAGATTTGAGTTCTTGCTTGTATTCTCATTCTATACGAGTTCCTTTACATACTTTCCATTATGTCTTTGTTAGTTCATCATACTGTTTTTTCATTCCTAAATAGGCTCCTCTGTTTTCTTACAAACGTTCTACTGTTTTCAATTTACTGCAATTAATTGGCTCATGGGAAATTTGTGAAAATTTGGATTTACATTCTTCAAAGTGTTACAAAAGCATAGAAAAAAGAATTACTCAAAAATTCCAAGTACACAAAAACTGATAAATAAAATACGGAAAGTGTACAATACTGCCGAAAAGAATACGGTAATTGGGCAGCAATTTTAAAAAATTTATTTCTCTCAATTGGCTTACTGTTTTTACCTCATTCCAGTGCCATTATTGAGTTAAGACATTGAGGTTTCAGTGGTTAATTTTTCACATTTCAGTTCGCTTTCAATCATTCCAGTTAAATCTGTAAACATAGCACAGTTTGCATTTAAATTTTTTTTTCCTGTAGCTGTTTTCTATTTTCTTCAATCTACTCTAGCACTTTTCTTTAGGACTCTTTTGGTGTGCCTTCTTTATTCATTGAGTTCTTTATTTTCTTGCTTATCTTTCATTCATATTCTTTTCCAGTTTTTCATACATTGCTTTCTGTTTTTTGGTTTAGCTTTTCTTGTTTATACCTTTTCTTGCTTGTCTTTTTGTTCTTCTAAAAGTTTTGTGGAGACTTGTTCTTAAGTAAGTTGGTTTGCTGTGACATTGTTTCATTTGAAGCTCCTCCATTCCACAAGAAAGGCTTGGTTGAGGACAGAATACTTTCTTGGAGTGGCTTGAGTACTTTCTTGGGCACTTTTTTTTTTCCAGCAACCTATATCTCACTTTATTTGTCTAACAAGTTTCTTTCACTGTTTTGTTTCTGTTTTTTGTATTTTTTTATCATGGCTCATTTTTCTAGTGGAGAATCCTCCAAACCTTGCTCACCTCAAAAGGCAGCCCTTTTTGAAGACTTAAAGAATGCCAAGCAATCCAATGCTCACTATCTTGATGTGATAAGACAAATGGAGGCAAGGCTCCAAAGTTTGGAGTTAAGCCGTGAAGAAATCCATCAAAACCGGGAGAGAAGACCTCCTCCTCCTCTTCGGCATTCTTCAAGGCATTCCCATTCTTCTCATGGTTATTATGAAGACAATGCACGGCCAAGGCATCATCACCATGAAGAGAGGCGCCAACATGTGGCCGGCCCTTGTTCTCCTAATGTAAAACTTCCTAGTTTTAGTGGTGAAAGTGATCCCAATGTATACCTAGGATGGGAGGCTAAGGTTGACCAAATTTTTATGTAAATGGGGTTAGAGATGAGCATAGGGTTAGATTAGCTTCTTTAGAATTTTTGGACTATGCCATGCAATGGTGGCATCAATATCTCATGGACATTGACCTACACAAGAGGCCGCTCGTGGTCTCTTGGAACGATTTGAAAGCATGTTTACGCGCTAGATTCGTACCCCCACACTTTAGGAAAGACCTAATGTTGAAACTCCAAAGGTTTCATCAAGGCACGCTAAGTGTGGATGATTACTTTAAACAACTAGACACGCTTTTAATTCGAATTAATATGGATGAGAGTGATGAAGCTAAGATAGCTAGGTTTGTGAGTGGCATTCGAAGGGACATTCAAGACGTGGTAGAGTTACTAGAATACTCTTCTTTGGAAAATGTGGTGCACCTTGCTAGTAAAATTGAAAATCAACTTGCAAGGAAAAATGCTTTCAAAAATTCTTCTAAGGATAACTACTACCACTCTTCTTGGAAAAATAAAAATAAATCTTTTTCAAATATCCCTTCTAAGGACTCTACTTTCAAACCTAGAGAGTCTAAGCCTTCCACTTCCAATTCTAGGCCTAAATCACCACCTAAATCGTCTAGTAAGAAGTGTTTTAAATGCTTAAGCTATGGACATATTGCTTCTAATTGCCCTACTAAACGAACTATGTATATGCATGATGGGGTAGGTGGTAGTGAGCATGAGTCCGAATCTTCTAGACATTCCTCACCTTCTAGATCCCCAAGTGAGAGTGAGAGTGAAAGCCCACATGAGGGTGACCTATTAGTAATAAGACGCATGCTTGGCCAAGTTTTAAAACCTTTTGATGAAACTCAAAGAGAAAATATTTTTCATTCAAGGTGTCTTATTAATGATAGGGTATGCTCTTTGATTGTGGATGAGGGGAGTTGTGCTAATGTGGTAAGCACAAGAGTGGTAGACAAACTTGGATTGCCTACCATCTCTCATGCCAAGCCCTACAAGTTACAATGGTTGAGTGAGGTGGGTGAGTTAGTGGTGAACAAGCAAGTCCTCATTACATTTTCCATTGGCAAATATAAAGATGAGGTCTTGTGTGATGTTGTTCCAATGGAAGCTACTCATATACTTTTAGGTAGGCCATGACAATTTGACAGAAAAAAATTTCATGATGGCTTTACCAACAAAATTTCTTTTAACTTCCATGGGCACAAAGTCATTCTTAAGTCTCTCTCTCCAAAGGAAGTGCATGAGGACCAAGTCAAAATGAGAGAAAAGAGAGAGAAAGAAAATGATAAACAAAGTTCCAAGAGAAGCCTTCTCATATCTACCCAACAAGTCAAAAAGGTAATAGTTACTCACAAGCCTATTTTTTTAGCTATTCCTAGACCTATTGAATGTGAGTCAGCTAAGGATAGTCCTACATGTTTGGACCATTTGGTAAAGGAATATGAAGATGTGTTTCAAGATCCTCCTAAAGGTTTACCACCTCTAAGAGGGATTGAACACCAAATAGACTTCATGCCCGGGGTTTCTTTACCAAATCGCCCTGCATATAGGACCAATCCCCAAGAAACCAAAGAAATTCAAACACAAGTTGAGGATTTATTAGCTAAGGGGTGGGTACAAGATAGCATGAGCCCATGTGCTATGTCTGTCATACTTGTCCCAAAAAAAGATGGGACATGGAGGATGTGTACGGATTGTCGCGCTATAAATAACATTACCATCAAATATAGGCATCCCATTCCTAGGTTAGATGACTTGTTGGATGAATTACATGGGTCTAAAATATTTTCCAAAATTGATCTTAAGAGTGGTTACAATCAAATTCGAATTAAACATGGTGATGAATGGAAAACCGCTTTTAAGACCAAATTTGGTTTATATGAGTGGTTGGTCATGCCTTTTGGTTTGACTAATGCTCCTAGTACCTTCATGCGACTCATGCATCATGTATTAAGAGCATTCCTTGGCAAGTTTGTTGTGGTTTACTTTGATGATATTCTTATATATAGCTTGTCTTTAGAAGATCATGAGTCACATGTTAGACAAGTATTAGAAACCCTTAGGAAGGAGAAATTGTATGCTAATCATGCTAAATGTTTCTTTGCATTAGATCATATAGACTTCTTAGGGTTTGTGGTAAGTCATAAAGGGGTACATGTAGATCAAACAAAAGTTGCAGCAATTCAACATTGGCCTACACCCACCAATGTCAATGAAGTACGAAGTTTTCATGGACTTACTAGATTTTATAGGCGGTTTGTGAAAGACTTTAGTACAATTGACGCACCTTTAAATGCCATAGTCAAGAAGGATGTGGTTTTTAAGTGGGGACAAGAGCAAGAAAACGTTTTTCAAACTTTGAAGGATAAATTAACTAAAGCCCCCATTTTAGCCCTTCCTAACTTTGCTAAGACATTTGAAATAGAGTGTGATGCCTCTAATATAGGCATTGGGGTCGTTCTCCTTCAAGAAGGACACCCCATAGCTTATTTTAGTGAGAAACTCAAAGGGAGTCATCTTAATTACTCCACTTATGATAAAAAACTTTATGCTCTTGTTAGAGCTTTGCAGAATTGGCAACACTATCTTTTTCCAAAGGAATTTGTGATCCATAGTGATCATGAGTCCCTTAAATATTTGAAAAGCCAAAGCAAGCTTAATAAGAGACATGCTAAGTGGGTGGAGTTTATTGAGCAATTTCCTTATGTGATCAAACATAAACAAGGTAAAATTAATGTGGTTGCCGATGCTCTTTCAAGAAGATATACCTTGTTAAATGTTTTGAATGTTCAATATTTAGGATTTGATCACATAAAGGAACTTTATCATGATGACTTAGATTTCTCTCTAATCTATCAAGAGTGTTCCAAGGGAGGTCACAAAGACTTTTTCTTACATAATGGTTTTCTTTTCAAAGGAAAAAGGCTTTGTGTTCCCCAAGGATCCATAAGACAATCTCTTGTTAGAGAGGCTCATGAGGGTGGGCTTATGGGACATTTTGGGGTAGCTAAGACTTTAGAAACATTGCATGAAAATTTCTTTTGGCCTCACATGCGCAAATCCGTACATACCTTCTGTGATAAATGTATAGCATGTAGGAAGGCTAAATCTAAGGTCCAACCCTATGGTTTATATACCCCTCTTCCTATTCCTACAATGTCTTGGGTTGATATTTCTATGGATTTTATCTTAGGACTACCCAAGACATCGAAGGGTAAGGATTCCATCTTTGTGGTAGTAGACCGTTTTTCTAAAATGGCTCATTTTATTCCATGCCACAAAGTGGATGATGCATGCCATATTGCAAATCTCTTCTTCAAGGAAGTTGTTCGTTTACATGGACTTCCTAGAAGTATAGTATCCGATAGGGATTCTAAGTTCTTAAGTCACTTTTGGAGGACCTTATGGGGGAAACTTGGCACAAAACTTCTGTTTTCTACTACTTGCCACCCCCAAACTGATGGTCAAACTGAAGAGGTTAATAGAACTTTGGGTCAATTATTGCGATGCTTTATTTCCGGGAATCCAAGGGCTTGGAAGGATTTACTACCTCTTGTTGAGTTTGCTTATAATAGGGTAGTAAATTCCACCACTAACCATTCTCCTTTTGAGGTTGTTTATGGGTTTAATCCCCTCACACCTCTAGATCTTCATCCCATTCCTGTACTTGATGAGGTTCTATGCAAGGACGGTTTTGAAAAGGCTTCTTTTATTAAGGATTTGCATAACCGCATCAAGTTACAAATTGAGAAGAAAGTTGGTAAGTATGCTGACACTGCCAACCAAAGGAGAAAGGCATTAATCTTTGAGCCCGGCGATTGGGTTTGGCTTCATTTGAGAAAGGATAGATTTCCTTCTCTAAGGAAGTCCAAACTTATGCCTCGTGGTGATGGCCCTTTCCAAGTCATCAAAAGGATTAATGATAAATGCCTATGAGTTAGATATGCCTACTACTTATCTTGGAAGTAATTCTTTCAATATTACTGATCTCACTCCTTTTGCTGCAGGTTTCCCAAATTCGTGGACGAATTCTCTCCAACCCGGATGGAAACCAAGTAGAGGATGCTCAAGCCCATGAAGCCCAAGCCCAACAAGGGGCCCAAGCCCAACGAATCACTAGGAGCATGGCAAGAGCTTTGGGACAAGAGTATCAAAAGATGGCTCTTCTTATTTCTTTTGTAGAGTAGGGGGTGCGGATGTAATAAATAGGTGTGTAAGTAGTAAGGGATGCTAGGGGGAGTGTAGATAGGAGTTAGGAGGTGCCAAACTAGGAAGTTAAGTCACACTTTCTTCATGCACTAGTTGGCGCCGAATTTGAGTCTCATTTGAGGCACATTTGGCTTTGTATTTCAGCACCTTATAGGCTATAAATAAAGGTGTTGCCCTTGTACAATTCAGATTTGGAAATTAGAAGTAGAGAGACTATACTCAAATTTAGAGAGAAATTGTGAGTTTTGATTATCTTCTTCCTTTGCCTTATCTTGTGTGCCAATGGTGAGCTTCAAGTGGCGGCATTCCTTCACTTATCTTGGAACAAGGTTCCAAGTGGCGTGATTGCTTTTCCAAGTCTCAAATCCAACAAGCTTCACTCCATAAGTGTTCTTTCTTCATTCCTTGTCATTTTCATTCGGTAGATGCTTAATGCTTAGTGTTTCCTTTCATTTTCACCGATTAAAGTTGTGTTTTCTAGCTTAGTTTCCATTTCTGTTCGGTGCAGTAGCATTCCTTTCATTTCTGTTCGGTTGTTTTAATTTTGTTCTTCATTCTTTGTTGTTGATTCCATTTGACAATATATGGACTTCCATATGAGCTTTGGTTTGGTGCAAAGTCTTGGTGAGTTCTTGAATTAGAACATTGATCCAATTCTAAATAAAGTGCCATTTCATGACCAACTCAAGTTGCTCCTAAGAATGTCAAAGAATCATGTATTCTTGTTATTGCATTCACATCAGGGTAGCTCATATAACTACTAATATTTCCCCTTTTGAGGTTTATGTGGGCTTAATCCTCTTTCCCCTTTTGATTTGTGCCTAATCCACAAGAATTTGTGCCTAAGGAAGGAATAACAAAAACTGAATTTGTTAAAAAGAAGCATGAGAGGATTAAAGAACAAATACAACAACAAATAGAGAAATATTATGCTAAGTTGCCAAAAGCAATAGAAAAAGAAAAGGCATGGCAACTTAATAGAATTGATTTTTATACAACTGCTCAAACTAACGCATTTGCTTTGTTTGATGACTCCCATAGATGGACGTTTGATCCGGGAGGACGAGCATAGTTGTCAAAGCAAGAGGCTGCTATCTGAGATCGACCCTGTGGATCTGAGGATAGATTTTCTCAAGAAGGAGGAGATGATGGACACCATCCAGCTACATACATCCCCCTACTAATGACGAGGACGAAGCCTTGGATTTGAGGACAAATCCTTTTCAAGAGGGAGGGGATGATGGAAGAGGCCCCAACATCTGAAAGGCCACCAAAATGTCAAATTGAGGCAACCACTATTGTTATGGTCAAAGAGGGTCAAGAGGACGCATTCTACATGTCATAAACTCTTGTGTAGAATAGTTTTTACATTTTTTTTTCAAAAATAGCATAGTTTAATTCTTTTGTATTTTTGTTGAAACATGTAAAGTGGTACCTAAAATGCTAACCTGAGTTTAATTAGAGTTTCCTACTCCTAATTAAACTTAGGTCCAACCCACATTTAGCCTAAGTGAAGCGTAAGGTTCTAGAACTCCTAGCACATGGAAGAATTCTAGAACCTACCTCACATGTGCTGAATTTAGGAGCCACCTTCCCATGTGCCAACATTTGAATTTCCCTCCATTTCTCTTTTCATTTTCAGCCCACTCTTGCTATATATAGAGGAGCTTGGGTCATGTAAATTCAAGATTAATACATGAGTGAATTGCTGCCAAAATTGTGCCAATATCACTCTTTGCCCAAAACCTCCTAGGTTAGGCTCTTAATCTTCCTAAATTGTCACCTTCCAAGTAGAGTTGGTCTCACCACTCTCAAATCCTACCTATCATGCACCTTCAAGGTCACCACCGCTCTTAGGAGGACCTTGTTCCATCTCCAATCCATGAAGCTTCCGCAATCCATCTACAAAACCGAAAATAGGAAGGCACAAATCCAACAATAATCGTTCTTCTTCACGGCTTTGCACAATTCTGGGTCAAAGGGTGAGTCAAAGCACAACCTAGCTATAGCAATTCTACATCAAGATTCCCCTTTCCATCACCAGAATAGAACCTAGAGCAAAAGGATCCACATCCAGGAGCATTGGCCATGCACATGGTTTACTACCAGCAGAAATTTAAATGAAGATCCCCAAAAACAAAAGCTCATAAGCATCATACGAAAACATCTAAGAAGCCATATAATATGAAGAATTGTTATCCAATTCACCCTTTCAAGGTCTGCTTCAGCTTCATAACCGATCTTCTTTGTTCTACATCCACCCTGCTCCATCAGATCCATCAAAAGAAAGAAGCCACCATAGTCCAGATAAATCAGCTTGCTGAGCTTGTCACTGGATAAATTTTGTCGCTCCATCTACCAAAGAGACTACACCATTCCATGAGCTCCCCTACATAAGATATGACACTATACTAAGCCTTTTATCTCGCTAGAAGGGAAACTCCAACAGCATCACCACCACACCAGCATCTTCTTTGCTCCTTACAGAAAATTAGATCACTCTAGGTCCACCTGCGACACCTCCTGCCTTCTTCAATACAACTTGACACCTTCCAAACCCACTTACTTAAAGCTTTTGATGCAGGACATTGGGTTCAGAATCCAATCCACTAAGGAGTAATTTAAAGAGATTGACTTATGCTTCAACCATAACCATGATTTGATTTGAGCCTTTTGGAACATTTCTTTCGC
Source organism: Phaseolus vulgaris (assembly GCF_051622355.1). Classification (NCBI taxonomy): domain Eukaryota; kingdom Viridiplantae; phylum Streptophyta; class Magnoliopsida; order Fabales; family Fabaceae; genus Phaseolus; species Phaseolus vulgaris. The sequence continues at coordinate 33,352,474 of NC_143505.1, read as the reverse complement.
ATCTACTACACCTTGCTTGAACACCACTGCATTCCTTTGGTCCCAAATACACCTAACAACTGCTATCCAAACCCCTTTCCAGGACCAGATTTTGTTTATTACTAACCTGGAACAGATAGAAACTCTCAAAGTGGGTCTTTATATCATTATGTTTGACAAACAAGATACCAAACCATCTGAAGCACATGAACTAGACACACATAGCATGTTTACACTCCAAGAAGAGATGTTGATAGGATTCATCCTTGATCTGACATAAAGCACATAAGGTAGTGTTCATCATCACCCCTCTCCTACTCAAACACTCTCTAGTTGGTAAACTGTTCATCAGAACCCTCCATACTGTGGTCACCACACAGGGGAAAGCTTTAGCCTTCCAAAGATATTTGAACACATCAAGATGTGGACCTCTTCCTTGTTTAGCCAAGCATTCATAAGCGGAGTTCACAAAGAAGCACCTCACTTCATCATTCCCCCACACTTAGACGTCCTTCTTTTCTCTACACCAATTGGTCGTGGATAAGTGTATTACCATCTCTACTTCTAACATGGATTCCCACTCGAATCTTGCACACCTCCACCTTAAACACTATCGCCATACTGAATTATCCCACTCACCAACTTCTTCCACCTTTTGCCCCAGGTTTAAAGACAAAGAACACAATCTGGGGTATATATATATATTTGAGGTTAGAATACATCCTCCCAAAACTTTACTTTGTCTCCACATCCTAATTTCCACCCAATTTCTTTAAGAAACCATCTATCTCATCCGCCCTCCCCATAGACTTTAAACAAGTCTCTCCACCACCAAGATTGAAGTTTCACTGGTATATGCGAGACTTCTAAAACTGAACCATACTTCGAGGCCAACAAATCCTTCCACCTCCCTTTCTCTTCCAATATAAGGTGCCATCTCCATTTAGCCAGCAGAGCAGAATTAAAATTTCGGATGTCTCTCAAACCCAGACCACCCTCCTCTCTTGGTTTACACAACACTTTCCAGCTTACCCATGATATCGACTCCTTCTCCTTCCCCCAACCCCATAAGAATCTTCTTTGTATTCTAGTGATGCTTTTACAAACCGTAACCGGTGCTCTGAACAGGGACATATAGTAAAGCGGAACAGAGGTAAAGACATATTTGATTAGGCATATTCGCCCTGCCATAGATAAGAATCTCCCTTTCCACACATTGAGCCTCGCTTTTAGTTTGTTTAGCACAGGCTCCCAAACCTTTTTCTTCCTTGGATTTCCTCCCACTTCAAGGCCCAAATATTTAAACTTGATATATGCTACACATAAACTTGTAAGATATATAGATTAACACCTCTACCCTAAAAAAGACGGATTAAAAAACTATTGTAGTATATATCATTATCCATTATAAATATTCTACTCTCATAAAGGAACTTTAGATAAACTAACTAGAAATAATTATTCACAATCTAACTAGAAATAATTATTCGCAATTTACATTTTTTTATAATTGCACATACAACTAACTAAGTTGTTGCGGCAGTTTATCATAAAATCCTTAAATTCAATTATTATATTTTGTTCATGTATGCATTTTACTGTTGATCTTATATTATATCTTCAAATATTTTTATTATGTTTAAATTAAAATCAATTGATGTACTTAAGTAATGTTGTGCTTTAATGTATAAGTTAAAATATATTAAAGTATAACACTAAAATAGTACAACAAATAATCTTCTAATCCTAAAACTAATTAAGAAAAAATAATAAAAATATTTTCCAAAACATCAATTAATAGACAAAACTAATTTCAAATAATCGACTTGAAATTGGTAATTGAATGATGCTTGAGATTGATTTGAACAATCATGTGTACAAAAGGTCTTGGAACCATATATCTAAGTATAATATTTAGGAGTGCACAAACCATAAGGATAAGATTAATGTTTTGTTTGGATTGGGGTGTGGAAAATTCAGGGTATGGGGAAGTGGAAGTGTGAGGATTTGAGAAGAAAGTGTCAAGAAAGTTGAGTATGTTTTGATTGGGATATATTAGGGTGAATATAAGAGGAAAGTTTATTGAGATACGAGAATGATGTGATGGTTGTAAGAGTATTTTCATTTGTTTTTAATGGTTTAAATTGTAAGATTACAAATTTACTCTTGTGTATAAAAAAATAAGAAATAAATAATTATTAATTTTGTGCATATTTTAGTTAATTAAAATAATTGAAAGTTTCAATTATAAATAAAAAAATAATATAAAATTCAAATAAATAATATATAAAATTTAAATATAATTTTATTATTTTTTATTTTATTAATTAAAATTAATTTTGTTAGTTGAATCAATGTATTTAGATAATTTTAATATTATTTATGATTCTTTAAATTATGTTATGTTATATATATATATATATATATTTATATACAAAATTATTATTAATCATGATTTCCATTACTATTATTAACAAAATAAATATATCTTAAAAATTAAATGTGTATTTAGAACATGTGATCAACATTAAGTAGTCGCAAAAATATATAAAGTCATTACATTTGATCTGGAGAGAGATAAAGAAATGTTAATTTCTTCATAATTTTGAAATTATGTAAAACTTAAGAACATAATAATGTTAATTAGAAAAAGAAAACACATCCCCACTAATAACATTTTAATCCTTCTTGTGGAGACCTTCAAACGTGTTTCTAGAAAGCATATCTTATTTTGTTGTCTGACAGTGATTGCATCTCTTTCATCGGCAATGTCTTCAATGCACCATTTGAAAAAATTACACAATGCCACTTATAATCTGTTTTGAAGAAAAGAATAAAATTTAACAATGAATAAGTTTAAAGTAGCATTCTTAAGTTTGCATCAAACCTAGTTGAATAAATTTTACCTAGTACTTGGGACAATCCCAAAATCGTTTCCCGACATTTTTTTCAGTTGTTATTGTTCACAAAACAACAAACTGTCCACAATCACAAATAGAAGCGCAAAGGCACTTGTACTCCCAGCAACCGGTACAACTAGAGAACGATGTGGTGTCATGCGCAGACATTGAAGACCACCTAATCAATGCTCTTGATTTTCCAATTTAGGTAATGGACCCCAAATTTGATTTATGCCTAATAGAAATCAAATGTTAAAGAAGGTGCATTCAAAACAATATCATTCTCTAAATAACTACCATAGAAGCTTAATATTAACAATTTCTCAATGTTCACGGTGAAATATAACAATAACAATGTTCAACATGAATAATAGAAATGAAAATAAGAATGAAAATAACATAATGATAATACAATCAATGGCTTTTGATGACGTTGAATGTGATTTAGAGTATCCTCAATTCGCTCCATCGTTTGATCAACCCTATCAAAATTGGTATTAACGTTCCTCATACTTTCTTGTATGTCTTGCATCTCCGCCCAAATTTGGGTTAACAATTCGGTTTGATTGGGGATTGTGGGCTCAGGTTGACCGCCTTGAACATCGTCTTCTGCCAATTGAAGGTCTTCATCATCTTCTTCATTTTCCTGGTAAGGCCTATCAAGCTATACACCATTGACCTGAAATATATTTAATTTCGTCATACTCTTTTTCCCAAAGTAATGATTCCATCCTAGCATTATTATTGCCTCATTTGACAAGTCAAAGTCATACACTTTCATGATCCATGTTATCAAAATTGCATACAATAGAAGCATGTTGTTATCCCGACATTTCATCATGTGTTGCATGATGTAATGAGGTCAATTAATCATTAATGTGTATTTTTGATGCACCACAGCATGAAAATATCTTCATTCAATAGTTGTGTGAAGTTGCTCCCACGAGGGCACAACATGTGCACCCATGTGTAATGTAATAGTCGGTCATTCATTTTCAGACTACTGTCATTTCTGACATTTTGACCTTGAACATCTTCACGAATCATGGACGATAATGCTAGTGCTCAATCAAAATTTACTTTCTCAAGGATTGTCCCGAGGGTTAACTTAACACCGTCATACCTGAGATTTGCAATGTTCATCCAATCCATTTGATTAATGTGTATTCTCTTTGAGCAGATCTCAATAGAAAGGTCACCAATAGGTATGATCTTTGGATTTGTATAAAATACTCTGACCAAATCCTCATAATATAGAAGTTTCATTCCAAGGAAAGGTTGTAAACCTTGGAAATTCAAAAGGTTTTGGAATTGAAACCCCGGTGCAAAATATCGAGAATGCATAGCTTTTGGTGATAAGACTGGTCTACTGTGAAACATTTTTTCAAGCACCATCATTTGACGTTTTGTACTAAAGTATCTTGAATAATCAATAACTTCTTCAATCCCCGTTCCTTGGGAAAGAGGAACGACATGATCTTCTGTTGAAGCTCTACCCTTAAAGGTTATGTGGATGATGCCATGTATAATGCAATTATAACCTTGTATAAAAAAGAATGAAATGTTGATGACATCAAATATAAAACTCAATTTTAAGTAAATGAAAGTAATGAAAATATCATAAACAGAACAGTAGAAGTTATCAAACACAATAATACAACTTAATAAACAAAATATTACATTACCAATGAAAAGACAATACTATAAGTCCTCAACTAGAACACTAAAAGTTTTGATCATAATTCTCCAACAACAAACATACACAGACAAATTACACAACAAGTAAAATGAAATAAAAGGACAACATGTAAGTGAAAGACATGAAGGTAACGTGGAGGCAGAGATATGAAATCAACACCTAGTCATAAATACAAACAACTTTGTCATGCGACACTCATATGACATCCCTAGTTGCTTAACTCCGATTGGATCCTGACAAAAAAACTCGTAGCATTGATTCGTGACCTGTTCATCCTAGATGTTAAGCTCCACCAACATTGCCCAAATATTAGACTCAGAGTATTGGTATGATACATGGCGACGATGATGGTGTACATGCTCATCATATAAGTCGTTTCTTCGTCTAATTTCTGTTATATCTTGTGTTATGGTTGCTTGTGCACGAGCAATGTCAACCAACTCCGTGGCATTCTGATTTCCATCCTTCATTGACGAAACACATTGTTGAAGATTTGTATTCAGCAAAGCAAAATTTCATCAATTTCATCCATGGTGGACCCTTTTCTTTTTTTATCCTCGAGAGGAGGATGTGCCCACAGAAGGTGTACCGATCAGGTAATCGGGAGTGATGACGTGGCGGCAAGCAATAAGGTAGGCGTGTTGGACAGGACACCTGGCTGACAGAAGGGAAGTACATCGGGAAGTCTGTGTAGTCGCCAATTGTTGGCTTGGCGTTCTCCGATCTCTAGTATGTATAACCGGCGGTCACCAGGCTTGCGTCATAGTCGCCGTATGTGAGTTTTAGGCGATCAAGTGGTTAGAGACCGCCTAAAGGGGCACATCGCCGAAAGCAGTGAAGGATGAGGTTATCAGATAATCACTCCCTAGCCAGAGGTCGGGGCAAGGGAACAGTTTCCCAGAACATGCATGGTGCGCAAATGAAGCAGATCGTGACGGCGGCAGGCGAGACCACAGAGAAGGTGTGCATGGTGACACCCCGTACTCGCCACGTAAAGGGTCGCGCTCCAAGGTAAGCTGTGCACTAAGATACTCCTTGTATGGGTAACTTAGTCGAATAGCTTGAAGAGTAGAGGTGACGCTCAAGTAGAAGGGGCTCCAGATGGCGACACGTGTACAGCTGGATGCGAGCCACGTGTCCAGAGGTGTAACCGTCAGGAGAGAGAAAGTGCTCAGGTATATAAGGAACTCTTAACAGACTTTTGAGGTACGCTTTTAGAACACTTCAGTACGTTTTCAGAATACTTTCTAGTACACTGAGATTCACTGCGCACAGTTCCTTGAGTTGAGATATTCTCTCTGAGTTTTTGGTGATTCCGTCACTGACTTGAGCGTCGGAGCGCGATCGGCCGCAGCGGCGCCACTTTGTTTTCTTCAGGTTCTCACGAGGAATTAGGGCGTGAGGAGCAAAGGTTAACTTGGTGCGAAGCTGATCGAGAGGAGCATCCTTGACGTGGCAAGACTCTTGCACTCAGGTCAACCGGCAGGATCAGAAGGCGCCCACCGTGGGGCCGTGTAAAACGTGTTTCCCATCCACAGCGTGAGTTTCTTGAAGTTTCTGCAGTTCTTGTGTGGTTGTGTGCTGGTGCAACCATTTTCGACGTTTTTCACCGATTGTTCGAGTTTTCGATCGGTGAATTGAAGGTTTTCACAGTTTGTGCGAGTTTCAATCGGTAAATCGAGGGTTTTACCGTTTGTGCGAGATTCTGATCGGTGAATCGGGAGTTTTAGTGGAGAAGCGGTAGGTTCGTGCTGAGATTGCGAGTTTCTGTGGAGGTTTTGGCATCCGAATCAAGCCCGTGCTGTTGTGGTTGCGTTCTTGGAAGTTCTTTGGAGTTTAAGAGGTTTTGACCGATTGATTGCTGGATCGATCGTTCCGCTGGTGAAGGTTTTGGTCGCTGAAGCTTGATTTGTTGATATTTCATGACAAAGATGAGAAGTACGTGTTCAAGTCCCGTTGTGCCAATTGCTGGAGAAGGCGCCATGACCATGGCGCAAATGATGGAGATCATGCGTGCGTTGCAAGCAAATGTGGAGGCATCGCGCGTAGAGCAAGCGAAGATGCACGAAGACCTGGTCGCCTCTCAGGCCAGAAATGAGGAACTTAGCAAGGTCACTGAGGAATTGCGTCAAGCTCTTCACGAGCAGAGAGGACGCGTAACCAATGAAGAAGTTGCACCGTCATCGCCACCGCGCGTTTTTCTGATGCCGTTTGCTCAGGCGATCACGGACACGCTGATCCCCGCGAGCGTAGTGGCGGTAAAGGCTTCTTTCACCGGTGTGGAGGATCCTGAAGCACATCTCACTGCGTTCCACACGCAGATGATGCTGTCAGGAGGCTCAGATGCAGTCTATTGCAAGATGTTTATGAGCACACTCCAGGGGACGGCGCTGGAATGGTTTGTTAGCCTGCCTACAGGTCACATAACCAATTTTTAGCAGTTCTCAAAGCTTTTCGTCGACCAGTACATCGTGAACAAGGCGCCACCTAGGGTGTCTTACGACCTGTTCGACGTGAGGCAGTATCAGGGAGAGTCCCTCAGGAACTATTTGAATCGTTTCGGGGCAAGATGGTCCGCTCGCCTGCCAAAGACGAGGAGATGTTGGTGTATAGCCTTCAAAAAGGGCGTACTGCCTGGACCTTTCTGCGAGGCGCTAATTAAGGGCCACCCCGCCACGTTTGCTGAAGTTCGGCGACTTGCTGTGGCCCACATCGCCGACAAGAGTGAGGTCGCAGAAAAGAGAGGGAGCGTGGCTCCTGCTAGGCCACGGGCCCAGACTAGAATTCAGCCGCAGAGGGTGCTGGAGACGGTGGCGGCTAAAAAGGATCAAAGGACTCGCCATTCTTACGACCCAAAGAAAAACAAGGGAAGGGGCCCAGGGCGCCCTAGGGAGTTCAATCGCCCACCCAGGTACAAGTTCGTCATGGGGTTGGCGGACCTGATTGCCATTCCCAACATAGCTGCCAGGCTTAAGGCGCCTGAGAAAGTTTCAGACAAGGTGTTAGGACCAAAACCGAACGCATGGTGTGAATTCCACCAAAGTTTTGGTCACTCCCTTGATTCGTGTTTGGCCCTGGGTTACCAACTCGACGATTTGGTCAAAAGCGGCTTCTTGAATGACTACCTGCTGGACAAGAGAACGGGGCAAGCATCGAGCTCTCAGCCGGCGAGCAGTGAGGGCCAGCAGCATGAGATGCCCACTTACGGCGAGATCCACACCATCGCTGGAGGTTTCTCAGGTGGTGGATGTACTGCATCACAGAGGAAGAAATATGCAAGGTCTGTGATGTCAGTAGACGTGTTCGAAGATCACTCGCCAGATGTGGACATTACGTTCATGAAGGAGGATCTCAGGGACGTTGTACCTCATGACAACGATCCCATAGTTGTCTCGCTGGTCACGGCGGGAAGGAAGGTGCACCGGGTACTGGTGGATCAAGGAAGCTCGGCAGATGTCATGTTCTAGCCGACTTTCACCAAGCTGCAACTACCCCTTGACCAGTTAAGGCCCTATGGAGGATGCTTATATGGGTTCGCTGGCGACCAGGTGGAGGTCAGGGGGTACATTGAGTTGAGAACTACGTTCACAGACGAGGCGGCCTCGAGGACGGAGAAGATCAAGTACCTCGTCGTGAATGCCCCCTCGGCGTATAACATTCTGTTGGGAAGGCCGACCCTCAACAGAATAGGAGCTGTGCCCTCAACCAGGCACATGAAGGTTAAGTTGCCATCAATGGAGGGGGTGGTGATCACCATAAGATCTGACCAAAAGGAGGCAAAGAAGTGCTACGAAAATAGCCTCAAGAATAAGAGGTCGGTGAGCTACATCACCACGACGCCGCCTCCCGGTGTGGAGCCTAGGCCAACAGAAGGGCGAGTTGTTGATGCGGCGATGGAAATGACCGCCGGAGGCGATGTTATCATGGTAGACGCTGAGGTTGAGGGAAAGGACGTCGGTCGGGAAGAAGAAGCGAGAAACCGCCTAGAGGAGGCTAGGGAATCGGGAATCGCCAGGGCGGTGATCGCCAGTGAAACCAGGCCCAAACCCGTCGAGGAGTGGCTCGAGAGGGAGATCGGGAGCAAGGTCTTCAAGTTGGGAAGGTGAGCTACAAGACCAGATCACCAAGGTGATAGAAAGGCATCTGGATGCTTTTGCATGGTCTGCTTCAGACATGCCGGGAATCGACCCCGATTTCTTGTGTCACCACCTGGCAATGGACACACAGGTCAGACCAGTGTGACAGAGGAGAAGAAAGTTCAATGAGGAGAGGAGACAGGCGATTAGGGATGAAACATAAAAGCTCCTCGCCGCAGGCCATATCAGGGAGGTCCAGTACCCTGAGTGGTTAGCTAATGTCGTGCTGGTAAAGAAGAGCAACGGGAAGTGGCGCATGTGCGTCGACTTCACGGACCTAAACAAGGCTTGTCCAAAGGATTCATACCCTTTGCCAAGCATAGATGCCCTGGTCGACAGCGTAGCAGGGTGCAAGTTGCTGAGCTTTCTGGACGCCTTCTCAGGGTACAACCAGATAAAGATGCATCCCATGGATGAAGAGAAGATCGCCTTCATGACTGAGAGATCGTGCTACTGCTACAAGATGATGCCCTTCGGGCTGAAGAATGCGGGGGCCACGTACCAAAGGTTGATGGATAAGGTACTTGCACCGATGATGGGAAGGAATGTGCAAGCGTACGTAGATGATATGGTCGTGACTTCGCTAGAAAAAAGCAAGCACATATCAGATCTGGAGGAGTTGTTTACCACAATCGCCAAGTATAAATTGAAGCTGAATCCTGAAAAGTGCATTTTTGGCGTAGAGGCAAGGAAGTTCTTGGGTTTCCTCTTAACTGAAAGGGGAATTGAAGCAAATCCTGATAAGTGTGTTGCCATCTTGGCGATGAGAAGCCCGGCTACCGTGAAGGAGGTGCAGCAGCTTACAGGTCGGATGGCCGCCCTATCTCTTTTCGTGTCAGCTAGTGGAGAGAAAGGCCATCCGTATTTCCAATGCTTAAGGAGAAACAATAAGTTTGTCTGGTCGAAGGAATGCGAAGAAGCTTTCGTGAAGCTTAAAGAGTACCTGGCGAGCCCGCCGGGTTTTGTGCAAACCCTTGGTAGGAACCCCTCTCAGGTTGTATTTTGCTGTAACTGAGAGGGCGGTGAGTGCGGTGCTCGCCCAAGATCAAGATCAGGCTCAGAAACCTATCTACTTCGTTAGCAAGGTGTTGCAAGGCCCAGAAGTAAGGTATCAAGCCTTAGAGAAAGCTGCACTAGCAGTCATATTCTCGGCGAGGAGGTTGTGCCACTATTTTCACAGCTTTACAGTGCTGGTGATGACCGACTTGCCTATCCATAAAGTCTTAAAGAAGCCTGATGTAGCTGGGAGAATGGTGAATTGGGCAGTGGAGCTGTCAGAGTTCGACATCAAATACGAGCCCCGAGGACCGATCAAGGGGCAGATTTTCGCTGATTTTGTGCTCGAGCTCTCGTCGGAAGCAGCACAAGTTGAGGGGGACGATTTTCGTTGGGTACTTTCGGTGGACGGATCGTCTAACCAGCAGGGTAGCGGTGCTGGAGTCATTCTAGAAGGGCCCAACGGCGTGCTTATAGAACAGTCCCTGATGTTTGCCTTTAAAGCTAGCAACAATCAAGCAGAATATGAGGCGTTGATCGCAGGTATCTTGTTGGCTAAGGAGATGGGGGCTAGGGTGTTGATGGCCAAGAGTGACTCATTATTGGTCACGAGACAAGTAACAGGCGTGTTCCAGGCCAAGGATCCACAAATGGCGGCTTACTTGGAGTATGTGCAGGAGTTGAAGGGTTCCTTTGTCTCGTTTGAGGTGGTGCATGTACCCAGAGAACAAAATGCCCGAGCTGACTTGCTAGCCAAGAGGCAGAGGACAGTTATTCTTGAAACTCTGAAGACGCCCAGGGCGTTTGTGGCAGACCACCAGGTTCTTCAGATAAGTAAGTCGACGGAGAAAGCGGCGAGGAGTCACAGGTCCTTGACCCAGGAGACCTTGAGATCGCCGAGAATAAGAGCATGTCGAGGGGAGAGGGCGAACGTGGCGCAGGTCTGCGCTACGCATAAGCCAGACACATGGATAACGCAATACCAGCTCTGCCTGGAAGATGGCGTTCTCCCGCTGGATCCGACGAAGGCTACGAAGATAAAGAAGAACTCTAGCAAGTTCACCTTGATCGACGACGAGCTGTATAGGTTTGGGTTTATGCACCCACTCCTAGAATGTGTGCACGGAGAAAAATGTACAAGAATTATGGCCGAGCTCCATGAAGGTATATGTGGGTGTCACATCGGGGGTCGAGCTCTGGCTGCAAGAGCTCTTCGTGCAGGTTATTACTGGCCCACGATGAGGGAGGACTACAAGAATTATGCTCAATGTTGCAAGCAATGTCAGCAGCACGCCGATTGGCACAAGGCGCCTCCAGAAGAGCTGAAGTCAATTTACAGCCCTTGGCCGTTTCACACTTGGGGAATTGACATTCTAGGACCCTTCCCATTGGCGGTCAGGCAGATGAAGTACTTGGTAGTGGCGATTGAATACTTCACCAAGTGGATCGAAGCGGAGCTAGTAGCCCAGATCACCGCACATAAGATCGAAGGCTTTGTGTGGAAGAACCTCGTGTGCCGGTTTGGTGTGCCTAAACGCCTGGTGTCGGACAATGGGACTCAGTTTGCAAGTCACCTGTTGAAGAAGCTGTGCGAAGAGGTGGGAATACAACAGGTGTTTGCATCCGTTGAGCACCCACAAACGAATGGCCAAGTGGAGTCTGCCAATCGGGTGTTGCTGAGAGGTTTAAAGAGAAGGCTCGAGAAAGCTAAGGGATCGTGGGCTGAAGAGGTACCCCGCATAGTTTGGGCGTACCATACCACTGAACAGTCAGGAACCCACGAGACCCCGTTTAGCTTGGTTTATGGATGTGATGCGATGATTCCAGTTGAAATCCAGGAAAGCTCGCCGAGATTCCAGAACTTTGTGGCGGAAGACTCGAACAAAGAAAGAAGAATGAATCTGGATTTACTGGATGAGGTCAGGGAGGAAGCAAGAGTGAAGGCCGAGGCAGTAAAAAGGAGGATTGAGCGAAGGTATAACTCTAAGGTAATGCCGAGGCAGTTTAGAGGAGGCGACCTAGTGATGAGGAAGGCCCATCAATACGAGATGGAGAATAAGTTATCACCTAAATGGACGGGACCGTTCAGAATAACCGAGGTGCTTGGGAACGGCGCCTACCGCTTAGAGACGTTAGAAGGAGGGGCGATTCCTCGCACTTGGAACGCCACGCATCTCAAATTGTATTACAGTTAAAACCTTGTAAGTAAAGACGAACATGAAGAGATTTACATGCTTTCTGTTAAAACAGTTTGAAGGGGGCACTCTTTTTTCCCTAAGGAGGGTTTTTAATGAGGCCACCCAATAAAGAAGAGTTTTTAAAGTTTAAAGTTCCTAAGATTGCATGCTCGTGGTTTTGAAAATTTTCAGAAGAAAGACCTTATCACTCGAACGTGATCTAAGGCAACAACAAAGTTATGTTGCATGCTTTCTAGTTAAAAGTTTTAAAGTCCCCATCGTTTTTCGTCGATTGGCGGCATCAGTTAAAAGTTTTAAAGTCCCCATCGTTTTTCGGTGATTGGCGGCATCAGTTAAAAGTTTTAAAGTCCCCATCGTTTTTCGGCGATCGGTGGCATCAGTTAAAAATTTTAAAGTCCCCATCGTTTTTCAGCGATCGGTGGTAGTAGTTAAAGTTTAAAAGACCTCATCGTCTCTCGGCGATCGGAGGCACCGGTGATGACTAAAGACCTCAACGCTCTCGTGCGTCTTGAGGCAAGAAGAGAAGAAGTCGTCCTCGCATTTGAGCGAGTGCAGGCGAGAACAGAAGAAGTCCTCCTCGCCTTTGAGCGAGTGCAGACAAGAAGAGAAATGTCCTCCTCGCCTTTGAGCGAGTGCAGGGGAGAACAGAAGAAGTCCTCCTCGCCTTTGAGCGAGTGCAGGCGAGAACAGAAGAAGTCCTCCTCGCCTTTGAGCGAGTGCAGGCAAGAACAGATCGAAAGACCTCTCTGCACAAGCAGATAGAGGCAAGATTAAAAGTCCTCAGCGCGTCCAGGGGGGAGGAGATGTACACCCTGGGCAAGCTGAGGCACCAGAAAAAGTCCTTCTCACCTCAGAGTGAGTTTAGGCAAGATGAACTGAAAGGTCAGGGGTGTTCGTGACCTTAAACGGTGGGAAGGGAAGGAAAACGCCTTTTCCCCTTTAAGTGAAACATCAATATTGACCCAGTAAGACCAAATAAAACTTCCACGCTTGCAGGCGGTGTGAAGATAGACAAAATCCTCCTCGTCTTGAACGAGTTCAAGTACGGCGATCAGAAGAGTTTCAGGCGATGACAGGAGTAAGGGGTCGCTTCGCTTGGCAGATCAGGTGAACTGTGTTTTAATACCAGTTTGAGTTAAAACCTGCTGTTTAGTAAGTGATTTTACGCTGAGGTTTGTTGCCTTAAGTTCGCAAGTTATATTAAATGTCATCGTTTAAAAGTTAATAGTTGCTCAAGTTTACTTTGAGTTAACAGTTTGATAAGTTGTTACAAGATTAACAGTTTACTCAAGTTCAAAGCGGTGTGGGAGTGGTTAAGCCCGCGTATTGCTGAGTTAATTCGTTTGAGTAAGTTTCACCAGTTATGTTGGTTAACCACACAACAAATAGAGGCAAAGGCGTGTAAAGTAAATGGAAAGACGATACTCAGGAAGTGAAAATTATATAAGGAGTGGCAATTCAAGTTTGCATGCATATATAAACAATTACATAAGCAGTATAATTGCAGATAAAGTTTTTACAAAGAAGAGGTGATGGAGGAAGGTAGCTAGACTTCAGAAGGTACAATCTTCCCATCCACCACCTCGTTGCAGATCGTCACCATGGAAAGGTCGAGCTCAGGGTATTGGCATACGACTTGCTCCAGAGCGGCGTCAAACCCGGCGATGAGGACTTGGGCAGCGCTCTGCTCGAGCTCGTGTGTTTGTTTCTTCAGCTCTTCCTTTACCTCACGAGCTCGAGCGAGGTCTTCAGCAGCTTTTTTGCTTTTGTCCCGAGCCTGGGCCAGCTCTGCAGCAATCTTTTTGGTCTCCTCGCGAGCTTCAGCGAGCTCCTCAAGGGCCTTATCCCTTTCCTTCTCGACCTTCCCAAGGAGAATCTCCCGATCTGCAGATCTCTTCTCAATGTTCTCCACCCTGGATGCTTCCGCCTCTTTTGCAGCCTCCAAATCTGCCACTTTGAGCCTATATGGGACCAGGTTGCTCTCCAAGTCAATCTTCTCTTGGAGTTGGAGGTGCAATTTTTGGCGCAGATCGGAGGCTTCCTTGCGCGTGCTTCTGAGCTCCGCGTCCATTGCATCCTCCAGCCTCAAGTGCTCCAACTCAGTCATCAGCAGGTTGCAAGTGACCTTTTCCGCCTAAGCCCTTATCATGAGGTTTGACTCCTTGAGCTCGGAGTTTTCCCCTTGAAGCTTCTTGAGAGAGTCCTTCACAGCTCTTAATACGAGCAAAGGAAGATCTTCCGCCATAGTCTTCAGTTGGGCTGTGAAGGGTCCCAAGGTCGCTTCGAAGGAAGCTGGAAGGCTTGAGGTTGATGTTGGAGGTGCTGGTGGGGTTTGATGTTGACTTTCACCACCACCCTCTTGAGCTTGTAAAGCAAGGGGGGTTTCTGGGCGTGGTGGTGAGGTCGGAGATTCCGTTATGAGTATTGGCGAAACCTGAGCGCCCTCATCTTCTCCTAATGTGGCCCCAGCAATGGATGTGGTTGAAGGAGGACCCTCTCCGACAGATACAAACGGTGTTGAGGCGCTCGGAGGGTTCTCTGCATAGTTAGGGCCCCTGCTTTCAACCACTGGGGGTGCGGCGGCCAAGGGCGTTGCTTGGACTGGTTGTAGTGGAGCTGGAGGTGAGGGCGGTGTTGGTGTTGGGAGTGTAGGTGGTGAAGAGGTGACCACCCTCTTCCTCTTAGTGATGAGGCCATCCTCAGTCTCTTCATCATCCTTTTCTTCCTCTTGCACCACTTGAGGAGCCTTCCTCTTGGGTTTCCTCAAAACTAGCTTCTTCCTTTCTGGGGCGGGCAGTACCCCAGAAGAAGTCGGACCTCGGGGAGGGTTCTTGCCTTGGGCAGCGGCGATCTCCACCACCGAGTTGGGCACAGTCTGGGAGCCCGCCGCAAGTTTGTGGGAACGGGCGATCGCCCTCAAGTCCGCTAGTTTCCCTTTTCCCAACATTTTATCTGCACAAGGTAAAGAACAGATGAGCAACCAAGGCAGAAGCAGAACATGCAAGTGCATTCATACAGAGATAACACAAGTAGTACATGGATGAAAGATCAAGGTCAACACAGAATAATGGAATGCCAAAATAGGGTGGTGAAGACGCTAAGTTAGTGTTAACTCGAAGTGAGAGATTTGGTGTTGAGGTAGGGACTGACCTATGTGAGCTTCAAGTTGGCCCTCGAGGAACTCGAAGGAGATTATTGAGGCAGTGGGGAAGGTGATGTTGGCAGCAGCCACACTCTTCCAGAAAAGACAAAGGTCCCTGTCCAACTCCCCCATGTTGTTGGGACTTCTTGGCCTCCTGAAGCTTTCCTTAGAGTCTTTGTTCCCCTTGTTCACCCAATACAAGGGGAAGCCGTCGAGCAGTGAGGGGTCTTGGTCGTTCTGGCACACCTTGACGAACTTCCCTTTCCAGTCTTTGTAAGATTGCTTGAAGATCGAGAGGATTGACCTCTCAGCAATCCCGTTCAAGCTAACCCAGGGGCGGTCTCCGGGATTCTTAGCCTCGAATAGAAAAAGAAAGACATCCACCGAAGTCGGTAGCCCCAAGTGCGCGTAGATAATCTGGAACGCCCTCACGAACGCCCAGCTGTTGGGATGAAGCTGGGCGGGGGCGATGTTGAGCTCGGTTAGCAGCTCAATCTCGAAATGGGTAAAAGGAAACCTGAGTTTCACTTTCTTGAACAATGTAGTATAGACGAAGCAGAACAACTCGCCGTTGTTCCCCTTGTCATCCGCGCAGATTGGTACTTCAGGGAGGCAAGGAAGCACGGTCATCTTGTTGTCATGCTCCTTGTGGAACGAGAGGTCGGGTTGATCCCCTTTCTTCAATCGAAGCACCCCCAACGCGGTGTTTACTGAAGAGGTCTCTTTCAGCAGAATTGGGGTGGCCCAGGGATAGATCTCTTTGTAGTCTTGCGGAGGAAGGGGGGCTCCTCCGACGAGGGGTGGGGTTGCCTGGTTAGGGTTGGCGTGAGAAGAGGTAGGCCTCTCAGCCTGAGTAGAGGGAGCACCAGAGGCTCGTAATGGGTTGCGTTTCGATGGAGGATTTGTCCCAGGGGCAACCCTACGAGTTTTGGGTGGAGGGTTTCGCGATGAAGAAGGAGGGTTAATGGTGGACTTTGTGTGAGCCATCGCAGGAACTGGAAAGGAAAGAGAAAGGGATGAAATGAAGATAGCAGAGAATGACTCGATTGGGGACGAAGAAGATAGAACGAACGACTAAGGGTTCGCTGGGATAGACGTTGTCAAGGACAAAACCTTAGGTTGTGAGAAAAAGAAAAACAGCCCACAGCGTATGCTTCAGACAGATAATGGATGATGCAAACCGATTAAAATGCAACAAATACCAATAGGAGGAGTAAAAGGGTTACCTTTTTATGATCGGATGAGCGATAAAGAAAGTTGAAGATTGAGAGAGACGAGGAGTTTCGGGGTTCGCAGAGAAAGCGTTTGGAATGCTTGAGGATGAAGAAAGATGATGGAACAGTGAATAGCGGGAAGGGTTTAAGGGTTTCGAACGTTGTAGGAAGCGAAAACGGCAATTGAAAACGACCGTTGATGAAGCCACGTGTCGTTTGATTAGAGAGGGGGTTGGTGGAGCATCAGATAGGCAAAGGGTACGGACGTACGGAAAATCCGTACGAGCGCCGCGTAGATCGACGACGATGTAACCTCTTAGTCTTTTCGCTGGTCAAGTCTCAGTTCAAGACTGGGGGGCTTGTGTACCGATCAGGTAATCGGGAGTGATGACGTGGCGGCAAGCGATAAGGTAGGCGTGTTGGACGGGACACCTGGCTGACAGAAGGGAAGTACATCGGGAAGTCTGTGTAGTCGCCAATTGTTGGCTTGGCGTTCTCCGATCTCTAGTATGTATAACCGGCGGTCACCAGGCTTGCGTCACAGTTGCCGTATGTGAGTTCTAGGCGATCAAGTGGTTAGAGACCGCCTAAAGGGGCACATCACCGAAACCAGTGAAGGATGAGGTTATCAGATAATCACTCCCTAGCCAGAGGTCAGGGCAAGGGAACAGTTTCCCAGAACATGCATGGTGTGCAAATGAAGCAGATCGTGACGGCGGCAGGCGAGACCACAGAGAAGGTGTGCATGGTGACACCCCGTACTCGCCACGTAAAGGGTCGCGCTCCAAGGTAAGCTGTGCACCAAGTTACTCCTTGTATGGGTAACTTAGTCGAATAGCTTGAAGAGTAGAGGTGACGCTCAAGTAGAAGGGGCTCCAGATGGCGACACGTGTACAGCTGGATGCGAGCCACGTGTCTAGAGGTGTAACCGTCAGGAGAGAGAAAGTGCTCAGGTATATAAGGAACTCTTAACAGACTTTTGAGGTACGCTTTTAGAACACTTCAGTACGTTTTCAGAATACTTTCTAGTACACTGAGATTCACTGCGCACGGTTCCTTGAGTTGAGATATTCTCTCTGAGTTTTTGGTGATTCCGTCACTGACTTGAGCGTCGGAGCGCGATCGGCCGCAGCGGCGCCACTTTGTTTTCTTCAGGTTCTCGCGAGGAATTAGGGCGTGAGGAGCAAAGGTTAACGTGGTGCAAAGCTGATCGAGAGGAGCATCTTTGACGTGGCAAGACTCTTGCACTCACGTCAACCGGCAGGATCAGAAGGCATAGAAGGAGTGTTTGATGGAGTGTCAGAAGGAGTGCCACTTGATTGAATATGAGGAGCAAGTGAGCGTGGGACGTAGTCATCTGCCTCTTCAAAGTTGGGTTGCTCGGGGATATAATCCATATTATTGTCGTCAAGGTTCACACTGAAATTACTGATGTCAGGAGGTGAATTGATGTCGCGGGCTGTTCTCACCCAACTTCCGGTAGCTCTGTCATTAGACCACAACTCCTCCATGAGGTTATAATGGCGAATAGGATTGACACGCCATTTTGTCGCAGATGTTCTAAACTGAAAAGCAAAATGTTCTAAAAAGTTTTACTAGAACAAGTTTTTATTATTATATTTTTGTATAGTATTAGTCTAGTAGTATTTTGTACATAGATAAAATATTTCAAGTTTAGTATAAAATAAAAAATAATAATAAAATAAATAAATGTAATACTTTCAATATGTTGATTTATGTATCTTAAATTATAATAATAAAAGTTCCTTATTTAAAATGGATAAAATACTGATTTAGTAAATAGTATAAAAACGATAAATATAATAAACTAGCTTTCTAAAAATCACTGCTTGAAGTTGTAAAAGAAATAATTCCAAATTTAAATTATAAGTTAGAGATATAATTTGTTTACTATACATTATTTATAACAATAAAGAAAATTTTGAAGTAGTAAAAAATCATAATAATTAACTAAAAATATTGACAAAACACTCATAAAGTGTGTGTGATAGTATATGGTCACAATGTTACTAATATTTTACATTTATAAGATATGTGAACATTTTTGACAAAGACTCCAATGATTTGTTTATATCATGAGTGGAATAAAAGACAATAAATAGGAATGTAAATATTATAGTTATAGAAGATAAATATAAGGAAATAAATATGTTGTAAAGATGAATAGAAATAGGAGGAAATTTAAAATTTCTCTTTGTTTGAATAAATGAAAAAGAGAATAAAGTGGAATATATGATGATATATACACTTTTTATAATAATTATGGCATAAAATTATTTGTTTCTTTTAAAATTTTATTTTAAATAAAAAAAAATTGAGAGATTCTTTCAATTCCTCATCCTACTTTGAAGGGAAAATGTTGTATGCTAGGTTGGATAGAAATTACTTTTCTTTCTAAAACATTTCATCTTATTTCAACCAAAACAATCAAAATCAAAGGGGGAAAGTTCAGACAAATTATTCTCATAACACCCAAGAAAAATACATTTAACTATTATAATACAAGTTTTACCGATTTCTATATAGATTTGGAGTTTTTCAAAATATATCAATTACAAGATTATAATTTATAGAAATACAAATATTAACAATATAAGGTTTAAAACTACATCCCAAAGCCCTCCAGACCCTTGACACAGGTATGATTATCTGGTCATGTACGTAGTACAATCATCACAGTTTACAACACAACAAGAAAAACAAGGGTAAACTAATGAAAAGAAATTCCATAACATATTTAATTCATGAAAAAAAAAAGAATTAAACTAATCATTTATAAACATTTCTTTAAATGTTGTCATATAAAATTTCAATACCAATTACGTCATTCATATAAACCACACATGGATCTATTTTTAATCACAATCATTCGATTTCATTTCAATCCCGCTTACTACACATGAATCCATCGTCTTCTTCCAGAAAACTCATTAAGTATGCCCCTACCAGAGACTAACACCTGATCCAAATATTACCAGCAAATCCAAGAGAAAGGATCATGGTAAGTTCAAACATCCAATACCGAGTGTCTACAGCAAGACCCGGTGTGTATGAACTCCCTCACCAGCTTCTCACCACCTGATATCTTAGTTTATATGACTTAGATCATCGGTGAAGCTAGAGGATTTCTATTAAGCATAGCTTTTCATACCTAATGTACCATCAAATAATAACTCATCATTATCCCAAATGTATGACATCAATTTCATACAATTTTCATCATTCATATATAATACATATCATTCAATCACATAACATTTAAAAATTCATAACATTCAAGAACTTTTTGAACATCAAAAACAATATTTAACTTTCAAACTATCAAAATATAATATTTATTCATGTTCAAACTGTTGGGTCTATTAGTGTCTAAGTTCAAGAGGGGAGGGGTAAATTGATCTTATAAAATTTTCGCAAGAACACACAATTTTTCAGTATTCCAGAGGCAAAAAGAACAGATTGTTTTTACATGAAACAGATTTATTCTTCAGAGCAGTCTTGGCACAATTTGAATTTTGTTCAATGTAAAATTGTGTTCAACAGAGAATTATAACAGAACCAGATCAGCTTAATATTGTGAGGATGAAGGATACATCTATGCTTAGAAATCAATCAAAAGTTACACAACACAAGATTTCAAGAAGTATGATCCTTTCTCAGGTTTTAATGAATGATCAGTTTGTTCACAATTCACTTAAACCATTATATGCAGCAACCTTGTTTATGATCAGAAAACTTTAACAAATCAGGAAGAACAGTTTTCACTTAACCCAGAATTAACAGATTCAATTTAAAAAGAACAGATTTAGTTCTTGACAGAATTAAGCAAAAACCAGAAAAGAGTGCAGGGATGAGAATACAAGATACACACGTTTTTATACTGGTTCACTCATACAGAGCTACATCCAGTCTCACCTTACCCCAAGGTGGAATTCACTAAAAACAGTACCAATCACTTACAAAACCAGCAGTTCTTGAACACTACAAGAACAACACACACAATGCTGAAAAACCCTATTTCAGCACACCTTGCACTCCAAGAAACCCTATCAAGGAGTGACTAACACTTACACCTTTACAAAACAGAATAAAAAAAAGATTACACCTGAAAAGAAGATGCAAGAACTCAAAACCAGTAGTTCAATTTGCTACAGAACTGCACCAGCACCTTCACCAAGCTCAAAGGTTTCCTAGAACAAGCACACTTGAAAATCTCTTTGGAAAACCTTTCAAAACATCTTTCAATCCTTCTTCTCACATGGAAATTGTTTGATCTCTGTCAAAAGCGTAATTCCTCAGCACTAATTCATGTGAGAGAGACTTTTCTTTATATAGAAAACAGTTTCTAACTTCTTTTCAAAAACAGTTGAAAAGCAGTTAAGAAAACAACAGATTCATTTTTGAACTCAACAGATTTATTTTGTGAAAAACTGTCAACTCAGCTTAACAGAAATAACTGTCTGAGTGGTACCTTTGGTGCCCTAACTAACTTGTGAAAAACCTTTCAGCAGACCAAAGAATAAGCCTGTTCTTTCACAGTAAAACAGATTGAAGTATAACACACAGGCCAGCTCAGCTTAACTGAAATAACGAACTGAGCTTTCCCTTGGTGCCCTAACAGAAATTTAGAAAAGCCTTTTAACATAGAAGAAATAAACAGATTCTTTCTCCATAAAACAGATTTATTTGTGTACTGTTTTAAAACTGTTAAAAACATTTTAAAAAGCTTTTCAAAAACCATTTAACCACATCATGTGCTTGATCTAGACTTGGTTAGGCATCTAGGATAGGTTACACAGTAAAAGGCAATCATACACACTTACAAGCCTAATTACAAATGAATCTAAAAACCTATTACAATCTTCAAAGCACTCAAGCCATTTTCTTCATCAAACACACATCAAGTCTTGGTAGGGAAGAAGCTTCCTCCAGCTTCAACAATCTCCCCCTGTTTGATGGAGACAAATTCCCTTTGTTGTGCACAACTTTGAAGAAAGATCATGACCAAAACTGTACAGAACTATATACACAGAAAACAGGTGTTAAAGCAGAACAAACAGATTTAGAAATGATATACCTGCAGATTTAACATCTGAATCATATCAGCAGCAACTGTGAATATCATCTGCAGAACCTGTACTAGGCTATTCTTAGGCTGTTCTGTACTAGGCTATTCTTCTCCCCCTTTGGATTCATCAAACAGAATGGGAGCACAAAATACCACAGAAAAAATAATAGCCATCCATAACAGTTCAAATAAAATCAACAAACCATAGAGGTTCATTACAAACCACAAAACAACTAAAAAACCAGTGCAGAAAAAAAAAAGTACAGATTAATCCCAAATTGTTCAACAACATATGAAAGATAAAGGCTTAGAAATAGGATCACTTGTTGTTGTAATAGAGCTCAGCTAGCTGCACTTGAACTCCTTCAAGTTGTTCATCCAAGTGTTGAAACCTGGCGTAGGTCATCTCATAGTGTGCCTTCTGCTCATCTGTGAGTATATCCAGCCTGCTTAGCACCTGTCTTTCAAATATAGACAGAGGTTCACCCCTGTACTCAGGTGCCTCATATGCAACTATTGCATTCTGACTCGTGGCAGCAACATCTTCATGTTCAGCAGAATGTACTGGTGATTCGTCCATGTGTTGCACACCATCAGCATTTTCTTCTTCTTCATTTCCTTGAGGAGCAACTTCTTGCTCAGCCCTTTGTCCAGCATTTCTTCTAAAAACCCAGCCATCTTCATCCTTATAGAATCCCATTTTCATGAGTGTGGAGTTATCTATTTCACTTGCAGCCTTAATAGAGTCATTCCTTTCATTGGTAGTGTCCACTTTAAAGTGATCAATTAGTTTTGACACAAATATTGCATAGGGAAGACGATAATCAGGTAGTCTTGCAGATTTTAGCATATGTTCAACCATAGTACTTGCCCAATTTACCTTAAGCTGGTTCATGATGCAATACAGTAGTATCAAGTCTTCCTCATGAAGTACAGCATGATTACTTCCTCTAGGGGTAAGCTGCCAAGCAATTATATGAGCTAAGAGTCTAGGAATTAGAGTTAGGCTACCTGCATGATACCTAGCTACTGGTTCAGTGGGATTCCTCACACAGCTTCTATAAAATTGCAATTTGTTGAATCCTTGAATTCCAGCAGTGTTTCCTTTGCTCACTTTCAGTCCTGAATATTTGATTCCACCCACACTGCTCCAGATTTCCCTAGTGATCTTCAGCTTCACTCTTTTTACATGGGAAACCAGATTTTTACCCTCTTGTTAAAGGTTGCAGTAAAACACCTTCACAAGATCTGGATAAACATTTCCATTCATCTCCAGAAATCCCTTCAACTTTTGATGTTTGAGCAAGTCTTTGGCTTCTATCAAATTCTCCTCTCTCAGCCATGAGAACTCAAGCAGCTTGGGTACATTGATTTGCTTCCTGCCAGTCTCATGTATGAACCTTGTCATTTCCTCTGAATCTCCAGCAAACCAGTTTTCCAGGATACCTTGGCTGCTTTGAGATTGCTCCTTGGATTTCTTCTTTCTATGTGAGGAGGATGCCATGCTTAATCTGTTTTTCCCTGCATCAATATATTACCATACAATTCTAGAAGAAAGACATTACATATTATTATTCAAAAGCAGAAACAAAACCTGTGGTGAAGCAATGTGCACCTGGACAGCTTATAGTGCAAGTGAGATGGTGTGAGGGACGAGCTAAATTGTGCTAGGTTTATATAGGATTATTAAACCAAAATTGAAAAGCACAAATTTTAATTCAGGGCAATGTAATCAGATTTTGGAAATAATGAATTTTGAAGAAAAATCAAATCCCACAGATATGCTACAGATTTTATTCCAATGGTGCAGCAGGTTCAGGTGTGGAATCACGTAAGAATATCTTGGAACCTGATTTTGGTACATCAAATCTGTTGCATCTACACAAAATCCAATTAGTTAGGATACCCACACATTGATTTGCATGGATCTGCTGGTCAATAACCGTAAAAGCAGTCAATCAATAAAGTGAGAGAGAGAAAAATAAATCTTTCTCTTTCCTAGTCACAGCTGTGATTTCTGAAACATGGAACGAAACATGTTAAAACATAAAACAACAGATTGAAATTTTCACTGCAGAGGACAATTCAATCTAATAATACCCAATTCATTTAAAAGAAAGTGAAACCTGTCTTTAGCAAGTGGTTTAGTGAATAGATCAGCTAGTTGAAATTCAGTACCAATGAATTTTATATCACATGTTCCATTAGCTATATGTTCTCTTAGAAAGTGATGTCTAATTTCAATGTGCTTAGTCCTTGAGTGCATGACAGGATTCTTAGACAGATTTATGGCACTTGTATTATCACAATTTATAGGTATGTTATTTAACAGAATACCAAAATCACTTAGTTGCTGCCTTAGCCATAAGGTTTGAGCACAACAACTTCCAGCAGCTATGTATTCTGCTTCAGCTGTGGAGAGAGCAACACAAGCTTGCTTCTTGCAATGCCAAGAGATTAGACTTGATCCAAGCATGTGACAAGTCCCACTTGTGCTCTTCCTATCAACTTTGCAGCCTGCAAAATCAGAATCTGAAAAACCAATCAAATTCAAAGATACCTTGTTAGGATACCACAATCCAACATCCTTAGATCCTTGCAAGTACTTCAGAATTCTCTTTGCTGCATTGTAGTGTGATTCCTTTGGATAAGATTGATATCTAGCACATAGACATACAACAAACATAATGTCAGGTCTGCTGGCAGTTAGATATAATAAGGAACCAATTAAACCCCTATATTTCGTTTGATCCACTGATTTTCCTGCAAAATCTTGATCCAGCTGACAACTTGTTGAAATAGGGGTGCTGATTGCTTTGCATTGATTCATATCAAACTTCTTGAGCAGTTCCTTGCAGTATTTTTCTTGGCTTATGAAAATCCCATCCTTAAGTTGCTTAACTTGTAGACCAAGGAAGAAATTCATTTCCCCTAACATTGACATCTCAAACTCACTTTTCATGGTTTTCACAAAGTCTTCACACATCTCTTCATTTGTGGATCCAAAGATAATATCATCTACATAGACTTGCACAAGTATGATATCTTCACTTTTCTTCTTTAGAAAGAGAGTTTTATCTGAATTGCCACGGCTATAACCTTGAGACAGCAGAAATTCACTTAGCCTTTCATACCATTGCCTAGGTGCTTGCTTTAATCCATATAAGGCTTTCTTAAGCATGAACACATGTTCTGGATTTTTGTGATCTTCAAACCCTGGAGGCTGAGATACAAACACCTCTTCATTGATGTAACCATTTAGAAATGCACTCTTGACATCCATTTGAAACAGCTTGAAACCTTGTATGCTGGAGAATGCTAAAAGAAGTCTGACAGCTTCAAGACGTGCTACTGGTGCATAGGTTTCACCAAAATCAATACCTTCTTCTTGGTTATACCCTTTAGCAACCAGTCTTGCTTTATTTCTAGTGATAGCTCCATGTTCATCCATCTTGTTCTTGAACACCCACTTGGTTCCTATGATGTTCATCTCATGCTTCCTTGGAACCAAAGTCCACACTTCATTGTATTCAAACTGGTTCAGCTCTTCCTGCATTGCTGTTATCCAATTGCTGTCTTGCAGTGCTTCTTCCAGACTTTTAGGCTCAATCTGTGACACAAAAGCTACTGTTCTGCAGAAATTGTTGAGTGAATTCCTTGTTGAGACTCCTTTCTCAATTTTACCAATTACATTGTCAAGAGTGAGATCCCTTGGAGTCTTCCATTCTTTAGGCAGTCCTGCATTCACAGTAGATTCTTTGACAGAATTTGGATTAGTAGTATCAAGCTCACTAGATTGACTATGTTGCATAATTGTTCTTAAATCATCCATACCAGGTTCATCCATAACAGATTTGGTCACAGAAAAATCTGTTTCATCAAACACAACATGTATAGATTCTTCAACAGCAAGCAATCTTTTGTTATATACTCTATAAGCATGACCATTTATAGCATAACCAATACGTATTCCTTCATCTGATTTAGGATCAAACTTCCCCAGATTATCTTTACCATTATTTAAAACAAAACATTTGCAGCCAAACACTCTAAGATGACTAATGCTAGGCTTCCTACCTTTATACAATTCATAGGGAGTTTTCTTAAGAATTGGTGTAATCAATGTTCTGTTAAGCACATAAGAAGCAGTATATACAGCATCAGCCCAAAAATATTTAGGTAAACCAGATTCATTTAGCATAGTCCTAGCTAACTCTTCTAGTGATATATTCTTTCTTTCAACAACACCATTTTGTTGGGGTGTCCTAGGAGCAGAATAACTATGTATGATCCCATGTTTTTCACAATATTTATCAAACTTTGCATTTTGAAATTCTCCCCCATGATCACTACGAATCTGTTTTATCCTATTTTCATTCTCATTATGCAGAACCTTAGCAAGTTTCTTAAAGGCTTTATATGCATCATTTTTAGAAGCAAGAAACAAAGTCCATGTATATCTTGAAAAGTCATCAACAATCACCAAAGCATAGTAATTTCCAGCTAAGCTAGCAGTCCTAGATGGTCCAAACAAATCCATATGCAAAACATCCAAAGCTTTATTTGAAGAAACCATATCTTTTGATTTAAAGGAAGTTCTAATCTGTTTTCCCTTTACACAAGCATCACACAATCTGTTATTTTGAAACTTTATGTTTGATAAGCCATAAACAAGTTCCTTAGATTTTAGCTTGTTCAAGTGATTTGTGTGAATGTGAGCTAGTCTCCTATGCCACAGCCATGACTCATCATTTTTAGATAGCAAACACTCATTTTCAGAACAACTCTTTATAATGTCTAGGAGATAAATGTTGTTTACCCTTTTTCCAGTGAACAGCACCTTACCAGAATTTTCATTTGAAATTGTACAAGTATTGGCTTCGAAATTGACCTTGTATCCCTTGTCACACAGCTGGCTAATGCTTAGAAGACTATGTTTTAGCCCTTCAACATATAGGACATTCTCAATAGTAGTTGAGTCTTTAGTACCAACATCTCCTCTTCCAAGAATTTTTCCTCTATTGTTATCTCCATATGTGACATGCCCTTCAGCTTTGAGTTTCAGATTTATGAACTGAGTCATATCACCAGTCATGTGCTTTGAGCAACCACTGTCTAGGTACCACTGGTTTTTCCTGCTGTTTTTCTGCAACAAAACAGATTTAGCACATATGGTACCCCTTTAGTCTAGGGTCCAGCATGATTAACACCTTTCCTTAGGAAGCCATTTGGCCAATCCTTTAGGAACAAGATATCTCCTAGCATTACATGTTCTAGATACATGACCAGATTTCATACAATAAAAACATGTTGCAGTATGCATTATTTTTGAATTACTAAAAGAGGAAAAACCTGTTTTGGAAGGAACAAAGAAACTGGACAGCTTTTTCACATTACCTTTCATTCCAGGATTATATCCTAAACCATTTTTATTGAAAACAGCATTCTGTGAACCTAATAAGGTTTCAAGATTTTCTCTTCCCTTAGTGAAATTTGAAAGTGTTTTTAACAAATACTCAATCTGTTTTTCCAGCTTTTTGCAATTATCACAAGTTTTAATTGATGCATGCAAACATGTCAATTCAAGACTAATTAATTCAGTTTTAGCTTTGTGCAGTTCTTCTTCAAGAACTTTAACCTTTGGTTCAAGTACCCTATTTACTCTATTCAATCTGTTGCACATTATAGCCAACCTGTTTGCTTCA
This sequence comes from Phaseolus vulgaris, assembly GCF_051622355.1. Lineage (NCBI taxonomy): Eukaryota > Viridiplantae > Streptophyta > Magnoliopsida > Fabales > Fabaceae > Phaseolus > Phaseolus vulgaris. Next base: position 33,325,416 of record NC_143505.1, on the reverse strand, counting down.
TCATGTGTTTCCTTAAAGGCTAATAGCAGTTGATCATAGTTTTCAGAATCAGTGGAGAAATTAGTTACTGAGTCAGAGTTGGATCCCTCATCATTCACCATGAAGCAAAGATTTGCTTCTTCACTTTTAGTTGAAGAATTACTAGATGAGGATACATCATTTTCTTCCCATGAGATATATGCTCTTCTACCTTTCCCTTTGTCACTCCTCTTGCTTGCTGATTTTTCTTTACTTTGATTGTTTGGACAGTCAGCTTTTATATGACCTGGTTTACCACATCCAAAGCACGTGTAATTGGAAGAATTTGAATCAATAGGTTGTTTGGAATACCTCTTTCATTGCTGAGTTCTGTCACGGTTTTTCTTTCTAAGAAATCTGCTGAATTTTCTGGTGAGCAGACTCACAGTCTCATCATGTTCTGGATCACCTTCTTCCTCACTTGTATCATGTTCTATGGTAGTTTTCAGAGCAATTCCTTTGGCCTTCTTCTCCACTGTTTCTTGTTCTTTCAATCTTTTCAGCTCAATTTCATGTTCTATCAGCTTTCCAAAAAGTGTAGCAGTGGACATCTTGGATAAATCTTTGGATTCTGAGATTGTTGTTACCTTAGGCTGCCAGCTCCTATCAAGACATTTTAGTACCTTTATGTTAAGCTCTTCCTTGTCAAAGACTTTACCAAGGCCAGTGAGGTGATTTACAATGTGTGTAAATCGTTTCTGCACATCTGCAATACTTTCTTCAGATTGCATTCTGAACAGCTCGTACTCCTGAATTAGTGAGTGCTTCCTTGCCCGTTTCACATCATCAGTTCCTTCATGAGTCACCTCTAGTACATCCCACATCTCCTTTGCTGAGTTACATTGAGAGACTCTAAAGAACTCATCCATATTCAGTGCAGAGGTGATGATATTCTTGGCTAAAGAATCATATTGGGCCTTCTTCTTCTCAGTTTCACTCCATTCAGACCAAGGCTTCTTTATTGTTTCATCTTTGACAACCTGCATAGGTATAAAAGGTCCACTGACCACTGCATCCCAGATTCCCATGTCAATAGATTCCATAAAGATCTTCATCCTGATTTTCCAGAAAGCATAGTTAACACCACCAAACATAGGAGGTCTATTAATAGATGCACCTTCAGCAAAAGGCATTTTAAACTCAGACATCATACACACACTTGAGCAAAATACAAGCCCTAGCTCTTGATACCAATTGTTGGGTCTATTAGTGTCTAAGTTCAAGAGGGGAGGGGTTAATTGATCTTATAAAATTTTCCCAAGAACACACAATTTTTCAGTATTCCAGAGGCAAAAAGAACAGATTGTTTTTACATGAAACAGATTTATTCTTCAGAGCAGTCTTGGAACAATTTGAATTTTGTTCAATGTAAAATTGTGTTCAACAGAGAATTATAACAGAACCAGATCAGCTTAATATTGTGAGGATGAAGGATACATCTATGCTTAGAAATCAATCAAAAGTTACACAACACAAGATTTCAAGAAGTATGATCCTTTCTCAGGTTTTAATGAATGATCATTTTGTTCACAATTCACTTAAACCATTATATGCAGCAACCTTGTTTATGATCAGAAAACTTTAACAAATCAGGAAGAACAGTTTTCACTTAACCCAAAATTAACAGATTCAATTTAAAAAGAACAGATTTAGTTCTTGACAGAATTAAGCAAAAACCAGAAAAGAGTGCAGGGATGAGAATACAAGATACACACGTTTTTATACTGGTTCACTCATACAGAGCTGCATCCAGTCTCACCTTACCCCAAGGTGGAATTCACTAAAAACAGTACCAATCACTTACAAAACCAGCAGTTCTTGAACACTACAAGAACAACACACACAATGCTGAAAAACCCTATTTCAGCACACCTTGCACTCCAAGAAACCCTATCAAGGAGTGACTAACACTTACACCTTTACAAAACAGAATAAAGAAAAGATTACACCTGAAAAGAAGATGCAAGAACTCAAAACCAGTAGTTCAATTTGCTGCAGAACTGCACCAGCACCTTCACCAAGCTCAAAGGTTTCCTAGAACAAGCACACTTGAAAATCTCTTTGGAAAACCTTTCAAAAAATATTTCAATCCTTCTTCTCACATGGAAATTGTTTGATCTCTGTCAAAAGCGTAATTCCTCAGCACTAATTCATGTGAGAGAGACTTTTCTTTATATAGAAAACAGTTTCTAACTTCTTTTCAAAAACAGTTGAAAAGCAGTTAAGAAAACAACAGATTCATTTTTGAACTTAACAGATTTATTTTGTGAAAAACTGCCAACTCAGCTTAACAGAAATAACTGTCTGAGTGGTACCTTTGGTGCCCTAACTAACTTGTGAAAAACCTTTCAGCAGACCAAAGAATAAACCTGTTCTTTCACAGTAAAACAGATTGAAGTATAACACACAGGCCAGCTCAGCTTAACTGAAATAACGAACTGAGCTTTCCCTTGGTGCCCTAACAGAAATTTAGAAAAGCCTTTTAACATAGAAGAAATAAACAGATTCTTTCTCCATAAAACAGATTTATTTGTGTACTGTTTTAAAACTGTTAAAAACATTTTAAAAAGCTTTTCAAAAACCATTTAACCACATCATGTGCTTGATCTAGACTTGGTTAGGCATCTAGGATAGGTTACACAGCAAAAGGCAATCATACACACTTACAAGCCTAATTACAAATGAATCTAAAAACCTATTACAATCTTCAAAGCACTCAAGCCATTTTCTTCATCAAACACACATCAAGTCTTGGTAGGGAAGAAGCTTCCTCCAGCTTCAACACAAACAACATAAAATCAAACAATTTTATCAAATAACATCTTTGCAAGAGAAATTGAAACTTGGGACCATGTCCCCTACACATTCAGATTTTCCATCCTAGGGTACTATTGAAAATTAAAGTTACTTTCCCTTACCTGAAATTCCACTTATGGAAATTCTACCTCAAACAAAGGAACCACTCCAAAATTTTGGAACCTATAACAACGTATTCAAATATTACCAAATTTTAATATGAGCTTACTCAAGTTGAGATAAACACTTTTCTCAATCGGTCACACTAAGATTGATGACTAAATCATAGAAAAAAAAGAGAATAAGAGATCTTTAGAGTAAAAACAAACTTACTCTGTTTGAAAATATGATCGGGATAGAAATGTTCCCGGACTCTTCAGCTACAACATGCCATGATCAAATTTTAGAATAAATGAGATATGAGAGAAAAAATGAAGAGAAAAAAAAGAGAGAGAAATGGAGAGAGAAAGCATGGGTATGTTACTTTAGGGGTTACAATTCTCCACAAATAAACTTTTTTTTTCATGATAATTATAATATTACTATTATTATAAAGTATTTATCACCTTGTTTATAATTAAAGTCAGTTGAAAAACTTAATTGAAAATGTACCGCCCTGGTGGTCGGGTATGATGACGTGGCATCCTGCTAAAGTGTAGGCGTGTTGACAAGGCGCCAGGTTGGCAGATAGGAAGGAAGTCGGGGGGCACGTGTAGTCGCCGATTGTCAAGTTGGCGTGTTCTGATTTCCAGTTTACCAGAATAGGCGATCGCCAGGTTCAAGATCAAGTCGCCAGATGTAGACCCAGGCGACCAAGCAGTCGGAGATCGCCAGAACAAGCACATCGCCGAAGATGAAGGAGAAGCAGATTATGAAGGCGGCCGGCGAGACCACAGGGAAGGTGTATGAAGGCCCTAACTCGCCAGTTACAGTAGAGATCGCACTCCTAAGTTAGTTATGCACTGGGCAGTACCATGCATAAGTAACTTAGCCAAAATGAGAGTAAAAAGCAGCACCAAGTCAGGGAGCCTCCAGATGATGGCACGTGTACAGTCGGATACGAGCCACGTGTCCAAGTCTGTAACTGCCAGGAGAGAGAAAGCCACCAGGTATATAAGAGTTCTTAACAGACTTTCTGAGGTACGCACGTTCAGTTCATACACTTTACGTTTGCGGGTGATAGAGCTGATTGTGAGAGAGGATTTGCACGGTTCTCGTTCTTAGTATTTGGTGATACCGTCACTGACTTGAGCGTCGGAGTGCGATCGGCCGCAGCGGCGCCGTATCGTTTCTTTGCAGGTTCTTGAAGTAGATCCCGGAGAGGAACGAAGGTGAGAAGCGGTGTGCACGTCGATCCTTTGACGAGGCATTCTCCAGCGTTCCGGTCAACAGGCAGGATCATCAGGCGCCCACCGTGGGGCCGTGTAAAACTTTCTCCCATCCACAGCGTGAGTTCGTGGAAGTTTTCGAGGTTTTCTGCGTGGTTGTGTGCTAGTGCAACCGTCGTTCGCAGTTTCTTTGAGTTTCGTTCGGTGAATCGGCGTTTTGTACCGTTTGTTTGGTTTTCGATCGGTGGAGTAAGGTCTTTTGTTGCTTGCGCGCAATCTGTTTGGTGGAAGTTCGAGTTCTTTCGCTTGTTTGGCTGTCCGCGGGGAAACGGTGGTTTTTGGTGAAGTCGTGGTTTTCTTTGAAGGTTTGCGGTGTTCGCGAGTTCTTGCGCAGTTTCTTGAGTTTTCTCCGATTGATCGCTGATTCGATCGTAGTTGAAGTGTTGTTTGCTGTATTCTTGTGGTTCGCTGAAGTTAATGAGAAAAATGAGAAGCAATCGTTCCAGTCCCGTGGCGCCTGTCGCTGCTGAAGGCGACGCCGCCATGACCATGGCGCAGATGGCAGAGATGATGCGCTCGTTGCAGGCAACTGTGGAAGCCTCGCGCGTAGAGCAGGCGAGGATACATGAGGACCTGGTCGCCTCTCGCGCCAGGAACGAGGAGCTCAGCAAGGTAACTGAGGAGCTGCGCCGAGCTCTTCAGGAGCAGCAGGGACGTTCTTCTGCTGAAGAGGTGGCACCGTCGACGCCACCTCGTGTGTTCCCAATGCCTTTCGTTCAGGCGATTACCGACACGCCAATTCCCACGAGCGTGGTTCCGGTTAAAGCTGTTTTTACCGGCGTGGAGGATCCAGAGGCTCATCTGACCACGTTCCACACGCAGATGATGTTGTCGGGAGGGTCAGACGCCGTCTACTGCAAGATGTTCGTGAGTACGCTCTAGGGAACGACGATGGAGTGGTTTGTGAGCATGCCTAACGGCCACATAACCAATTTTCAACAGTTCTCGAAAATCTTTGTCGAGCAGTACATTGTGAATAAGGCACCGCCCAGGGTGTCTTATGATCTGTTTGATATAAGGCAGTACCATGGGGAGTCCCTCAAAGACTACCTCAATCGCTTCGGAGCGCAGATGGTCAGATCGCCGGCCAAGGATGAAGAAATGTTGGTCTATGCCTTCAAGAAGGGCGTGCAGCCAGGGCCATTCTGCGAGGCCTTGATCAGGGCTCATCCAGCGACGTTTGCTGAAGTCAGGCGACTTGCGGTGGCCCACATCGCCGACGAGAGTGAAGTCGCCGAGAAGAGAGGCAGCGTGGTTCCCGCCAGGCCACGCGCCCAGACCAGGATCCAGCCGCAGAGGGTGCTGGAAACGGCAGCGGCGGCCAGAAAAGACCAGAGGACTCGTCATCCTTACGACAGGAGAAACAAGGGAAGAAGCCAAGCGCGCCAACAACCAGCACGCCGGGAATACAATCGCCCGCCTAAGCACAAATTCGTCATGGGACTAGCGGACCTGATCGCTATCCCTAACATATCTGCTAGGTTGAAGGCGCCCGAGAAGGTGGGCGACAAGGTGCTGGGGTCAAAGCCGGACGCCTGGTGTGAGTTCCACCAGTGTTTTGGCCACACCTTGGACTCGTGTTTGTCTTTAGGATACCAGCTCGACGATCTGGTTAAGAGCGGGTTCCTAAACGACTATCTGCTGGATAGAAGGACGGGGGGAGCGTCGAGTTCCCAGCCAGCAGGTGGAGAAGCCCAGCAACACGAGATGCCTATCCATGGGGAGATCCACACCATTGCAGGGGGTTTCTCAGGTGGTGGATGCACCGCATCGTAGAGGAAAAAGTATGCGCGATCGGTGATGACAGTGGACATGTTTGAAGATCACTCGCCGGAAGTGGACATTACGTTCACAAAGCAGGATCTTCGGGACGTTGTGCCTCATGACAACGATCCCATAGTTATTTCGTTGATAACAGCAGGGAGGAAGGTCCACAGGGTTCTGGTGGACCAAGGAAGCTCGGCAGACGTGATGTTCTGGCCGACTTTCATGCAACTGGAATTGCCCCTTGACCAGCTAAGGCCCTATGGAGGGTGCTTATATGGGTTCGCTGGCGACCAGGTGGAGGTCAGGGGGTACATTGAGCTGAGAACCACGTTTACAGATGAGGCTGGGTCGAGGACGGAGAAAATCAAGTACCTCATCGTAAACGCCCCTTCAGCATATAACATCCTGTTGGGAAGGCCCACTCTTAACAGGATAGGCGCCATTCCGTCGACACGGCACATGAAGGTGAAGTTGCCGTCCATGGAAGGGGTGGTGATCACGATCAAGTCTGATCAGAAAGAAGCGAAAAGGTGCTATGAGAGTAGCCTGAAAAACAAAAGATCAGTGAGTTATGTAACAACCACCCCACCTCCCGGTGTGAAGCCCAGACCGCCGGTAACAGAGGAGGCCGCCGGAAGGGATGTAGAGATGATAGACGCTGAGCTAGGGGAGAGGAATGCTGGCCTGGAAGAGGAAGAGGCGCGGAATCGCCCCGAGGAAGCAAGGGAACAGGGAATCGCCAGGGCGGTGATCGCCAGAGAATCCAGGCCCAAAACTATCGAGCAGTGGCTCGAGAAGGAGATCGGAGGGAAAGTTTTCAAGCTCGGAAGATCTCTGGAGGTCGATCTCCAGGACCAGATCGCCAAGGTGATTGAGCGGCATCTGGACGCGTTTGCTTGGACCGCTTCGGACATGCCCGGGATCGATCCCGACTTCTTGTGCCATCATCTGGCGATGGACAACATGGTGAGACCGGTGCGACAAAGGAGAAGAAAATTTAATGAGGAGAGGAGGCAGGCGATCAGGGACAAAACACAGAAACTCCTCGCTGCAGGCCACATCAGGGAAGTCCAGTACCCTGAATGGTTGGCAAATGTCGTACTGGTGAAGAAGAGCAACGGGAAATGGCGCATGTGCGTCGATTTCACCGATTTGAACAAAGCTTGCCCAAAGGATTCGTATCCTTTACCAAGCATTGATGCCCTGGTTGATAGTGCTGCAGGGTGCAAGCTGCTGAGTTTTCTGGATGCCTTCTCGGGCTATAATCAGATCAAAATGCATCCCATGGATGAAGAAAAAACAGCCTTCATGACGGAGAGGTCGTGCTACTGCTATAAGGTGATGCCGTTTGGGCTGAAGAACGCGGGGGCCACGTACCAGAGGTTGATGGATCGGGTACTTGCACCAATGCTGGGAAGGAACGTGCAAGCCTACGTCGATGACATGGTCGTGACCTCGCAGGAGAAAAGCAAGCACGTTGCGGACTTGGAAGAATTGTTCACGACGATCGCCAAGTTCAAGTTAAAGCTCAACCCGGAGAAATGCATTTTCGGCGTGGAGGCTGGAAAGTTTTTGGGTTTTCTCTTGACTGAAAGAGGAATAGAAGCCAACCCAGACAAGTGCGCCGCCATCTTGGCGATGAGAAGCCCGGCTACAGTGAAAGAGGTCCAGCAGCTAACAGGTCGGATGGCAGCCCTATCTCGCTTCGTGTCAGCTAGCGGAGAAAAGGGGCATCCCTATTTTCAGTGTTTGCGGCGCAATAACAAGTTCGCTTGGACGAAAGAATGCGAGGAAGCTTTCGTCAAGCTAAAAGAGTATCTGGCGAGCCCGCCGGTTCTGTGCAAACCGCTGGCGGGAACCCCTCTCAGGCTGTATTTCGCTGTGACTGAGAGGGCGGTGAGTGCGGTGCTCGCCCAGGATCAGGATCAGGCTCAGAAGCCTATTTATTTTGTGAGCAAGGTGTTGCAGGGCCCAAAACGAGATATCAGGCCCTGGAGAAGGCTGCGCTGGCTGTGATGTTTTCGGCGAGGAGGTTGCGCCACTACTTCCACAGTTTCACAATACTGGTGATGACTGACCTGCCCATCCAGAAGGTCTTGAAGAAACCTGACGTTGCGGGAAGAATGGTGAAGTGGGCAGTGGAGTTGTCAGAGTTTGACATTAACTATGAGCCTCGAGGCCCGATCAAGGGGCAAATCTTCGCAGATTTTGTGGTCGAGCTCTCATCAGAGGCGACGCGGGTTGAAGGAGACGATTTCCGTTGGGTACTCTCGGTGGATGGATCGTCGAACCAGCAGGGTAGCGGTGCTGGAGTCATATTGGAAGGACCCAACGGCGTGCTGATTGAACAATCTTTGAGGTTTGCCTTCAAAGCCAGCAACAATCAAGCAGAGTATGAGGCGCTGATCGCCGGGATTTTGCTGGCCAAGGAGATGGGAGCTAGGGTGCTGATGGCTAAGAGTGACTCGCTGCTAGTCACAGGGCAAGTAACCGGCGAGTTCCAGGCTAAAGATCCACAAATGGCGGCTTACTTGGCGTAAGTGCAGGAATTGAAGAGTTCCTTTGCCTCTTTTGAAGTAGTACATGTGCCCCGAGAACAGAATGCCCGAGCTGACTTGCTTGCTAAGCTCGCCAGCTCAGGCAAGGGGGGTAGGCTGAGGACGGTGATTCAAGAAACTCTGAAGACGCCGAGGGCATTTGTAGCAAATCACCTGGTCCTTCAGATAAGCAAGTCGACGGAGAGAGCAGCGAGAAGCCATAAGTCCTTGACGCAAGAAACTCTGAGATCGCCGAGAATTAGAGCATGTCGAGGAGAGAAGGTGGACGTGATGCAGGTCTGCGCTGCCCATGAGCCAGACACTTGGATAACACAGTATAAGCGGTGCTTGGCAGATGGCCTCCTCCCGCTCGATCCAACAGAAGCTAGGAAGGTAAAGAAAAATTCCAGCAAGTACACGTTGATTGATGGCGATCTGTACAGGTTTGGGTTCACTCACCCGCTCCTAGAATGCATACACGGCGAGAAGTGCACGAGAATTATGGCAGAGCTCCACGAAGGTATATGTGGAAGCCACGTCGGGGGTCGAGCTCTGGCCGCGAGGACTCTCCGTGCAGGCTACTACTGGCCATCCATGAGAGAAGATTGCAAGAAATATGCCCAATGCTGTAAACAATGCTAGCAGCACGCCGATTGGCATAAGGCACCTCCCGAGGAGTTGAAGTCGATCTATAGCCCTTGGCCGTTTCATACTTGGGGGATCGACATCCTGGGACCTTTCCCGCTGGCGATCAGGCAAATGAAGTACTTGGTGGTGGCGATTGAGTATTTCACCAAGTGGATTGAAGCAGAACCAGTGGCCCAGATCACCGCACACAAGATCGAAGGTTTTGTATGGAAGAACATTGTGTGCCGGTTTGGAGTGCCTAAGCGCCTGGTGTCAAATAATGGGACGCAGTTTGCAAGCCACCTGTTGAAGAAGCTTTGCGAAGGGGTAGGAATTCAACAAGTGTTTGCATCCGTCGAGCACCCTCAAACAAATGGCCAGGTGGAATCAGCTAATCGGGTGTTGCTGAGAGGTTTGAAGAGAAGGCTTGAGAAAGCCAAGGGAAGTTGGGCTGAGGAGGTGCCCCGTATAGTCTGGGCGTACCACACCACCGAGCAGTCAGGAACCCATGAGACCCCGTTTAGCTTGGTCTATGGGTGTGACGCCATGATTTCGGTGGAGATCCAGGAGAGCTCGCCGAGATTCCAGAACTTTGTAGAGGAAGACTCGAATGAAGAGAGAAGGCTGAACCTGGATCTGCTGGATGAGGTCAGGGAAGAGGCGAGGCTGAAGGCTGAGGCGGTGAAGAGGAGGATCGAGCGAAGATACAACTCAAAGGTGATGCCAAGGCAGTTTAGAGAGGGCGACTTGGTGATGAGGAAGGCCCACCAGTACGAGACGGAGAATAAATTGTCACCCAAGTGGACTGGACCGTTCAGAATAACCGAGGCGCTCGGGAACGGGGCCTACCGCTTAGAGACGCTGGAAGGAGGGGCGATCCCTCGCACCTGGAACGCCACACACCTTAAGTTGTACTATAGTTAAGAGCTTTGTAAGTAAAGACAAACACAATGTTATGTTACAATGTCTCTATTAAAACAGTTTGAAGGGGGCACTCTTTTTTCCCTAAGGAGGGTTTTTAATGAGGCCACCCAATAAAAGAAGAGTTTTCGAAGTATAAGGTGTTTTCAGATTGCATGTGTGCTATTTTCAAAAGTTTTGAAGAAAGACCTTGTCATTTGTACATGATTTAAGGCAAGAAAAGATATATCGCGTGCTTTCTAAAAAGTTTAAGTCCTCATCGTTTTTCGGCGATCGGAGGCACCAGTTAAGTTTTAAGTCCTCATCGTTTTTCGGCGATTGGAGGCACCAGTTAAGTTTTAAGTCCTCATCGTTTTTCGGCGATTGGAGGCACCAGTTAAGTTTTAAAGTCCTCATCGTCTTTCGGCGATCGGAGGCACCAGATGATAGACCTCAACGCCCTCGCGCGTCCTGAGGCAAGTAAAAGACCTCCTCGCCGTCGAGCGAGTGCAGGCGAGAAAGAGAAAAAGTCCTCCGTGTTTCTGGGAGCGAGAAGATGTAACTCCTGGGGCAATGTAGAGGCAAGTTAAAGACCTCCTTGCCGTCGTGCGAGTGCAGGCGAGAGAAAGAAAAGGTCCTCAGTGCATCCAGGGGGGAGGAGATGTACACCCTGGGCAAGTTGAGGCACCAGATAAAGTCCTTATCGCCGTTGTGCGAGCTAAGGCCAGTTAAAGACCTCCTCGCCGTCGAGCGAGTGCAGGCGAGAAAGAGAAAGGTCCTCAGTGCATCCAGGGGGGAGGAGATGTACACCCTGGGCAAGTTGAGGCACCAGATAAAGTCCTTCTCGCCGTCGAGCGAGTTAAGGCCATTTAAAGACCTTCTCGCCGATGAGCGAGTTCAGGCGAGTAAAAAGTCCTTCTCGCCGATGAGCGAGTTCAGGCGAGTTAAAGACCTTCTCGCTTACATGCGAGCATAGGCAAGATAAAATCCTTCTCGTCTCGGACGAGTTCAGGTATGGCGCAGAGGGTGGAAGAAGTTTGGAAGGTGGCTAAGGTAGGTTCGAAGAGAACACCTAGTCAGCCGGTCTTTTGCTCTGAAGTTCAGGAGGGCAAAGGAAAATCCCAAAGGGCGTTTCTACCCCAGATAAAGAAACGATTGCCAAAGCATGAGGCTAGGAAAAGCTGATGTTACCAAGAGGTCTTGGCGATCGGGAAAAGCTCAAACACGACAAGAAGGTTGAAAGACTTGTTTGATAAAGCAGGTCGAGCGGGACGCTGTTTGAGCCAACAATTGAGTTACAGTTCGTTGCTTGAAGGGTATTCTTGCAATAAGGTTAGTTGCCTTAAGAATACAAGTTGTTTAAAGTGATTATTGCTTAAGTTTGAATTGGCTCGAGGCAGTTACGTCAAAAGTCGCGTTTGCAAAATCACTAAGTTAAATCCGACAAAGTTAAACATACAAAGAAGGCTAAAGCGCTTAAAAGGAGTCAGGGGAGAGAATATCCAAGCTTTGTGATTGAAATAAGTATCTGTTCAAAACACATATGCACGAGTTTTTATTACAAGGTATGTACAAGGGAAATTATAAAGTAGCAGATGAGGTGGAGTTGATTAATCTTCAGCGGGAACGACCTTTCCATCTACTACTTCGTTGTTCAACGACACCATGCTGAGGTCGAGATCGGGAAATAGGCATGCGAATTGTTCCCGAGCGGCTTCGAATCCAGCAGCCAGAATCTGAGCGGAATTTAGCTTAAGTTCTTCAATTTGCCCTTGAAGTTCTTCAACCTGTTTCTTGAGCTCCTTGTTCTGCTGCTCCAGCTCTTCAACTTGTTTTCGGAGTTGTTCGTTGGTCTCTTGAGCATGGAGAAGGTCGTCAGTAACCTTCTTGGATTCCGTTTGAGCTTGGGCCAACTCGGCAGCCATCTTTCCTTTCTCCTTGTTTGCCTCGGCGAGATCAGCCATGGTGTCGTCCCTCGCTTTTTCTACTTGCCCAAGTAGCTTCTCGCGGTCGATCGACCTCTGCTCCAGTTTTTGCAACTTGGCGGCGTCAGCTTGAATGTGAGCCTCCAGGTCGCTCGCCTTGGTGCGAAGAGGCACGATTTTGCTTTCTAACTCGACTTTCTCTTGGGCAAGATCATGAATTTTGCGGCGAAGGTCAGCAGCTTCCTTGCGCGCCAGCCTGAGCTCGGTATTCAGGGCATCCTCCACTCGGGAGTGTTCTATTTCTGCGAGCGTCAGGCTGAATGACATTTTCTCCACCTCGACCTTCATAGTGCTATTTTCAGTCTTGAGGTTGAAGAGATCATCTTGAAGCCTCCTGGTGGAGCTCTCCACAGCCCTCGTTATGATCGCGGGGATATCCTCTGCTATGGTTTTCAACTTGGCAGTCAGAGGTTCCCACATCCTTGTGACTTCAAGGGAAAGGTTTGCTGCTTGGAGAGGCGCCAGGGGGGCTTGTTGAGGGTTCTCGCCGCCACCTTCCTTAGCAGGATCTTCAGTGTTTGCTTCCTGGCGTGGCAACGGGATCGGGGATTCGGTGATTAGAATCGGAGAGGTATGAGCAACCTCATCCCCGACTGGAACGTTTCCTGCAGCTGAAGTGTTTGAAGGGGGGGCCCCTCCTGCTGACACATGTGGCGTAGAGGTGCTTGGGGGGTCCTCCAAGAAATTAGGCTCTTGGGCCTCAGCTGCAGGTGGCGCAGTGGCCAGCGGAACCGCTTGGACTGGTGATGAAGGAGCTTGTGGTGTTGGCGATGAGGGAGGAGGAGCAGGCGTTGATGGTGGTGTTGAGGTTGGAAGAGGGGGTGGAGCAGGTGGAGAAGATGGTGCCACCCTCTTCCTTTTTGTAACGAGGCCATCCTCTGTGACCTCGTCATCCTCTTCTTCCTCCTCATGGACGACTTGAGGGGCTTTTCGCTTAGGTCTCTTAAGGACCAGTTTCTTGCGCTGGGTGGGTTCCTTGGGCGGTGATCGCCCATGAACGATGGCCTTCTCGACCATCGAGTTGGGCACCGTTTGGGAACCGGTTGCCAACCCGTGGTTTCGGGCGAGCGATTTGAGTTCAGCGAGCATGTTCCTGGGCAACATGTTGTCTGTAGGGGACAGAGATGCGTGGGTTAACTCAAGGAAAACAGATAAGTGCATAGTGTAATAAATAGCAAAGCAGATAATATGTGCAGGAAAAGTAAAGCCAAAGTCTTGCGCATAACGTGCAAGACGCCCAAAGACAGCTAAACAGAAGCAGTATTAAAGCAATGGTTCAAATGACCTAACCTATTTGGAATTCTAGCTGATCCTCAAAGAATTCGAAGGAGATCAAGGTGGTGGTCAGGAATGTTATATTGGCGTCCGCCACCCTCTTCCAGAAAAGACAGAGGTCTCTGTCCAAAGCTCCCATGCTATCAGGACTTCTGGGCCTCCTGAAGCAGCTCTTGGACTCCTTTTTCCCCTTGTCCACCCAGTACAAGGGGAAGCCATCAAGGAGGGAGGTGTCCTTGTCGTTTGCACGTACTTGGATGAACTTCCCCTTCCAGTCTTTGTACGATTGCTGGAAAATGGTAAAAATGGATCTCCCAGCAATCGCATTCAAGCTGACCCACAGGCGGTCTCCTGGGTGCTTGGCCTCAAAAAGGAACAAAAACACGTCCACCGACGCGGGCAACCCCAAGTGGTCGCATGTTATTTGAAAGGCTCGAACAAACGCCCAGCTGTTGGGGTGAAGCTGGGCGGCAGCAATGTTGAGCTCAGTCAAGAGTTCCCTCTCGAATCGGGTGAGAGGGAACCTGAGCCTGACCTTCTTGAAGAAAGTTGTATAGACAAAGCAGAAGGGCCCGTCGGCGCTTACTTTGTCATCAGCACACACTGGCAGAGCGGCGGGGCAAGGCAGCACCATCATCTTCTCGTCGTGCTCCTTGTGAAACGATTGATAGGCCTCGTCCCCCTTAGTCAACCGCAAAACTGCTCCCGCAGTGTTCACCGACGAGGTCTCCTTCAGAAGGGTTGAGTTAGCCCAGGGGTATAGAGTTTTGAAGTCTGGCAGAGGGACGGGGGCTCCTCCAGCGTTAGATGGAGTCGCCTGAGCCAGGGCAGTTTGGGAAGATGCAGGCCTCTCAGCCTGCGAAGAGGAAGCACCACGAACTTGGGTTGAGTCGTGTGCTTGTGAGGGAGGGTTTCGCGCTGATGGAGGGGGGTTCGGGGTAATCTTGGTGCGAGTCATGATGGCAGCTGCAAAGGAAGAAGAAAGGAAAAATGATCAGGAGGGTTACAAAGGCTGACTCGATCATAGAGGGAAGGTGAAAGACGAACGAATGTGGGTTCGTTGCGACGATCGACAAAGCCCTAAGTTACGCAGAAGGAGAAATGGAAAAACAACCCACAGCGTATGCACCAAGCAGTTACAGGATGATGCGAATCGGTGAAAATGCAAGGAAACCCAGCAGATGAAGGAAAGTAATTACTTTTCGATGATCAGGAAGACGGTGAAGGGAGATGGTGATCTAGAGCGTTGAAGAACGTCGAGAGCTTTCGCAGAAGGAAGTGAGAGCGTTTGCAAGCACGAAGAAAGTGATGGAACAGTGGAGCGTAATGGGTTTAAGGGTTTTCGAAATGATTTTAGCAAGCGCTAACGGCAGATGAAGAGAGCCGTTGATGAAGCCACGTGTCGAACGATGAGTGAAGGGTTTGGTGGAGCGTCAGAGCAGCAGAAAGTACAATCGCTTGGAATTCTGCGTCAGTGCCACGTAGATCGGTGTTAACGAAGGCTCTTTCAGTCTTTTCGCTAGACAAGTCTTCGCTTAAGACTGGGGGGCTTGTGTACCGCCCTGGTGGTCGGGTATGATGACGTGGCATCCTGCTAAAGTGTAGGCGTGTTGACAAGGCGCCAGGTTGGCAGATAGGAAGGAAGTCGGGGGGCACGTGTAGTCGCCGATTGTCAAGTTGGCGTGTTCTGATTTCCAGTTTACCAGAATAGGCGATCGCCAGGTTCAAGATCAAGTCGCCAGATGTAGACCCAGGCGACCAAGCAGTCGGAGATCGCCAGAACAAGCACATCGCCGAAGATGAAGGAGAAGCAGATTATGAAGGCGGCCGGCGAGACCACAGGGAAGGTGTATGAAGGCCCTAACTCGCCAGTTACAGTAGAGATCGCACTCCTAAGTTAGTTATGCACTGGGCAGTACCATGCATAAGTAACTTAGCCAAAATGAGAGTAAAAAGCAGCGCCAAGTCAGGGAGCCTCCAGATGATGGCACGTGTACAGTCGGATACGAGCCACGTGTCCAAGTCTGTAACTGCCAGGAGAGAGAAAGCCACCAGGTATATAAGAGTTCTTAACAGACTTTCTGAGGTACGCACGTTCAGTTCATACACTTTACGTTTGCGGGTGATAGAGCTGATTGTGAGAGAGGATTTGCACGGTTCTCGTTCTTAGTATTTGGTGATACCGTCACTGACTTGAGCGTCGGAGTGCGATCGGCCGCAGCGGCGCCGTATCGTTTCTTTGCAGGTTCTTGAAGTAGATCCCGAAGAGGAACGAAGGTGAGAAGCGGTGCGCACGTTGATCCTTTGACGAGGCATTCTCCAGCGTTCCGGTCAACAGGCAGGATCAGAAAATTTAAAATAAAATTTCTTATACATGATTTTCTTTTTCATATTTAACTAGAATACTTTATTTAAGAAATTTGACCCAATTTTATTTATACTAATACATCCCTGTGAACTAGTTGATGAAAAGGATAAATATATGTTCAACGTGTTTTTTTTTTCCTATTGACGATTTTTGATTTTTTTTTCTCAAAATATTCCTTCCTTAAATTTTACCATCTAGGAAAATCCATATTGTTTGGAATTATGACATGAAAAAGTGAATAATTTATTTTATTTGAAAACCCTAATACGTTAGTTCACCTGACCAGAAACCTCTTCTATTCAATATGAACATCTAAATTAAAAAGCCACATGTTGTGCTACTTTATAGCCACTACATTGAAAGTACATTACCAACCAACCAGGTTGCCAATGGAAATTGCTCCACATCCCCCAATAAAATTGTGCTCCATCCACTCAAATATTGATGAAAAACATCTAAATATCTGTTTAAATAACTGTGAAATTACAGTTTAAAGTATATTCTGAATTTATATTTTAAAATATATTTTTGAATTTGAGTTTCCAGAACATATTTTTTTTTTTTTTTTCAGAATGTTTCCAGATTTTAATTTCTTAACTTTCTTTTTCAAAATGTATTTTTTTTATTACAGAATTACTTTTCTAAAATAAGTTAGTTTTCCAATTTTATTTCTGGAACATAAAAATCTATTTCAGATTTCCTTTTTTAAAATGTATTTTTTAATTTTAGAATAAAAAATATTTTTATAATTTCAAGAGTTGAGTGAGTCTAGATTTAGAAGGTACAATTGCCTCTTGCAGTATAATTTGAAAAATAGCCTCCACCATTTATATTTTTTCCAATCTGTGCTGGAGCAATTGACAGGTCCAAATACTCATTAGTCTCTCCGCATGGCCCACCTGCGTGCATTTGACTCCATTGTTTTTTACTTTTGAAAACTCAAATATAATAATAATAATAATAATAATAATATAATGTGTGTCAAGCATGATCACAGTATGAAAAAAATATTGAGATAATCAAGTTCAATGATCTTTATCCCCTTAAACTAGTACTTTATAATATAATAGAATATTTAGTAATAAATATTTTGGAAGATTAGGATCTCATTCCATAAATAAATATGTCAGTGGGTTGAATTAATTTTCCACGAAAGTACGACACCTACTCCAAAAGACTGCAAGAACCTGTTAGTAGCTCAGGCATTTATATTCACTTTAAATGAAGGGATCCAGCTGGTTTGTAGCGTGTTCAAAATTAGTACTTACAGTTTTTTTAAAAAAAAAATTTCATATGCTAAACATTATTAAACACACCCTACATGAAGGAAATTGTTCTTAAAGATTTTGAAGTAAATAACTCTTTTTTACTTTTTTCATTATAGTTTTTCAGTATTTTGCTGGTAATTTGGATTTTTTATTATTATGTTGGTTAATTCAGATTATTTTTCGGTTAGATTTGAGTCAATTAGGTAGACTTGGTGTTTTCCGACTAGGTGGACTTGGATTCACCATCGATTGGTGGATGTATTGCAAGAAAATCTTATAATAAAGTTAAAATTAATTAGATTAACTTCTAATTTCATAAAAAAAACACGATACTTACCTCTATTTGTAGTGTTCATTATTGAATTTTGTTAACTTTATTTAACTTTGTTTCTGCCGGTTGACCGGGATCGTCTTTGCGTGTGCCTTATTCTTGCGAGCTAGGGCACCTTTGTTTTGCTCCGTCTGTGAGTACCTGAAAAGAAGTGAACAAAGGGGCGCCCTCGCGACCGTTTGCACTCCGACGATCAAGTCAGCTAGCGAGAAACATCAAAGACTGTACTGAATGACTGAAACTGTGTAACTAGAACGGGGTTGCCCCAATTGCCTTGTGCTCACTGTGAGTGCGCCGCGAAAGCAACTAGAGTTTTGTGCTTTGTGTAACTGTGCGAATTTAGGTTAAAAACTCGGTCCCTTTTCAAATGCCCCAAGGTCCCTTTTTATACACCTCTAATCTTTAAAGCGCGTTAAAGTGCATTGAAAGCGTATAAAAACATTCCTTGGAACATTCGAATCTTAACTGAATTAACGCATACCTTGGCAAACTTTCACTGAAACCTTGAATGAGCACGTGTGCCTTGCCACGTGTCCCTTTGACTTGATCGTTTATTCAGTGTAGAGGGTCCCACAGCGCCGTCACCCAACTTAGGGTTATTCTATCGTGTGAGCCCTCTTCCCTGCGAAGTGCTTCTGGCTCGTGGGTTGATGTTCTGGGTGCCAACTCATGTGCCCCAATCACTGGTTACTTGCCCTGGGGTATATCTACCTTTCTCTCGTACCATGCATGTGGTTCTCCCCTGGTTATGGCCCTCTTACGGGTCGTATCTATTCCAGGGTCTCCTAGCAGTGGCGTGGATACTTCATGAGTTAGGGCATCCCCTTCTGGTGCTAGACTTGCGGTCTTGAAGCCTCCTTTCTCTTCTCCTTACTACTGTTCTGGACTGTCGAGGCCCGAAGACTCTCCGGCGACGCCTCTCTCCCTCGGGCGATGCTTCTCTTTGGGCGACGCCTCACTTTGGGCGACGCCTCACTTGGGCGACGCCTCCTATTGGCGATGACTCGAGCGGTCGACCTGCTGACTTCTCTTCCTTGGGTCCCTCGAGGGGCCCCTATTATGCGTTGACTCTGACCTTCGGTCAACGCCCGATGACAGGACGGTACAAACTTTTACTTTTTACACTTTACAATTACTAAATGTATTTTTAATACTTTGGGCTTATTTCTTGGATCTTGATACAATGTTAAAATTATTTTATTATTTCTTTATCTTTTTCTAATTTTACCCATCTTTAATATACTACATTAGCCCCCATAGACATGAAGATTTTATATAATGATGAAGTGTCGATAGGAATGCTCTTAATTTTTTAATTTTTAATAATGTTACCATTTTTTGTATTTATGATATCTTTTGAATTAAATACCACTATACGAAAGATTGTGTTGATTCACATGCATGATGATTAATGTTGACATTAATTTAAAGTGTCTCTCACCTCTAGCTAGAGGATGCATTTGAATTTAACATTTGAGAAATCACGTTGTTTTGTTTTCCAAGGGTTAATAACTTCTATAAATAGTTTTTCTTTTTTGAGAACGACTCACTGCTTTTGTTGTATCATATTGTTGCGGACGAGAAGTATTTTCGTAAGATTTTTAAGAAGGTATTATGCCTTCCTCAAGTTGTTTCCGATTTTGATGGGAATTCAGGATTTTAGAGCACGAGTGATCAAGTTTTCGGGAAAGTGGTTGAAGAGATTGATAGGAATATTCATTCTGCTTCATCTACAACTATATCGATTGCAAGAAACAAAGCTTTTGTTAGTTTTCCTTCAAGTGATGATTCACCTTATTTAGAAGTTGAGCATCGGCCCGAAAGGGAAAAAGAAAACTGGATTAAGGCGAGGTTGTGAGTGGATTGACTATAGAGTCCAAGAATATTTTTCGTGGTATTGTTGGTCTTCTGCTCTTCGTAGCTATTTGTCAAATATTTCTATTTACTCCCCTGAAGCCACTGAAGAGGTTATATCTTTTCGACATTGTCGAACTATTGACAATGTTTGTCATGGTCGTGAAAATGAGTCTTGTGAATTTTTTTTTCTACGAATGTCTATTTACTAACATTCATGCTCGGTTTCCCTCGGATGAAGTCCAGATGGTTGTTCTCCGTCTTCTTAACATAGTTCCTACTCAACTACATCCTAACAATTGGGCTTCATTAATCAAATAAAGGAGGCTTTTATTAATGGAGGAAGAGGGCATCCACCCTCACATTTGAAATTCTTCCTTCTAGTCTTCTCAAAATTAAAAGAAGACATAAAATAAAGATGAGGCCCAAGCCCAAGCCCAAGAAGGCCAAAGCCCAAAGAGCCCAAGTCCATCCCATGAGGGGCAAGGCCAAGCTTTGAAATACTCTTGTATAGTTTTAGGAGGTGTGGTTATTAAATAAAGGAGTGTGAAAATGTAAAATAAAGTCACATTGTCCATGTGACTTAGGAGAGTGGTGTAGGTGTAGTTTTTAGGAGGTGTCATAGTAGAAAAAGGTCACACCTCCCATGTGACTTGTTTTTGGTGGGAATTTCAAATGAGTTTATTTGAATTTTCCCACCTATTTTTCAGCACCTCTAGGCTATAAATAAAGGTGCTTAGCTTGTACAATTCAGATTTGAATTTTAATTAGAGAAACTATACTCAATTTTTGAGAGAGCATTGGAGAGCTTTGTGCCTTCTTCACTAGTCTTATCTTGATCGTTCAATGGTTACCTCAAGTGGCGGCTTGCACACTTATCTTGGAGTCTCCATCCTCCTAGTGGCGTGATCATCCAACCATTCCTCCATCTTCATGAGTGCTCTCTTCTCCTTCCTTCCTTCTCTTTTCATATTCATGTCTTAGCTTGTGTTCCTTGTCTTTTGGTTCGGCAATCTTAATTTTCAGCTGGCTGTTCTTCCTTTGTTCTTGATTCTGTTTGGTACTTTTAATTTTCCAGCATTTCTATTCAGTATTCTTGCCTTTTGTTTCATTTTGATCGGCAATCTTATAGAAGAAGTTGGAAAAAGTATTTTTATGACGAAGATGTTTCAAAGTTTCCTTTTTTATTAGACTAACAGTCCTTTAAATTTCAACTCTTGGTCAAACCATTCAATGAAGCCAGAAGATCTTCAAGTCCTTTCGATTTTAGATCACTTGTCCCAGAAGCTTCCCACTCGTAGTTTGTTGCAAATCTACCTTTCCCCCAAACCAGAAAGAGACTTTATTGGTATGCATTTTTCCTAATATTGTTGTTTTTATAAGTGAATTTTAACTTTGCTAAATTTTCTCTTGAATTGTAGGTTTAATGGCTTCTGTTCATCTGAAATGTAAAGTTTTCAACACCTGAACCGAGAGCAAAAGTTGAATTTGTAACACCTATTACTCATGTTGACCCTATTCCCGAAATGACTCATGCTGAGCCTCCAAAGAAAACTAGGAAAAGAGATAAGAGTGGTCGACGCTCTCATTCATCTCCTAGGTGTCATCGTCATGGTGCTGACAGTTCTTCACAACCTCTTTCTAAAATTCTTTTTGGTCGTTCTATGAGGTTTTCAGAATCTGTTAGTTTTAACTTATGTGGATCAGAGAGACAAGTTTTCCGTTCTGCAACAATTCCTTCAATAGTGGATGCAACTATCAAATTTTGTACTCGGTCTTTGTTGATTTGTACAAGATTAAAAGAAGAAATCGGGAATAGTATCTCTTCAACTGACCATGGAAACTTGAAGAGAGAGCTTGTTGAATCTGGAAAGACGTTTCAATCTGTTCTTGATGCGAATACGACATTGCTTGCTCAAGTTAACGACATTTTGGATACTCACTCTCATTGTGATTCTGAAAAAGAAGATTTAAAGGATGAAATCACAACTTTGATTGTCGAAAGATTTTCTTTGCAAACTGAGAACAAAAACTTGAAAAGAGGTTTAAATGATTTGTCCTCATCTAACCAAGTTGATGCCGAGAAAATTATCCAGTTAAAGAAAGAGTTATATCAAGCTCAGAATTTTGTAATAGAGTAACACAAGCTCGATTTTTCAAAAGCTCTTCAATAGGCTGGGTATTTTTACAAAATCTCACTAAATGAAGGAAAATTTGATGTTTGAAAGGATTTTCACAATAGAAATCTTGTTCCAATTGAAGAAATTTCTTATGAAGAATGTCCCGACCAGTCCTCGGTCATGGACTCTAGTGACTGACCTCAAACATCGCACACCGGTGCCTGATAGTAAAGATGGGCCACGTAGGGTGGGCCCCAGATACACATATCAGGGTGTTGGTCAGTCTTCGGACATTGGTATCATGGACCTCGACGTTGGAGACCGACATCAGACCTCACCAGAAGAGAGAGAGATCAGACGTCGACGATCTGAACAGTTATATTGGGCCACGTAAAGTGGGTCCCATAATTACACAGTTACCAGTCACGAGAGATCCATGCAAGTGGTGTGTATAGCACAGTCAGGCGTGACACAAGTAAACAATCCTTTGAAGGAACGAAGAACGACAAAGAGAGTTTAAATGCAAGGAGTATAAAGAGTCTGAGGAAGTTATCAAGCATCGAAATCGACAGATAAGTGCGATCAATAGTTAAAGTTCGTACCTTTTGATCAGGTAGGATGAAGGTTCTGGAATTTGTATAGGGAAACGCGAGAGCGCTCGAAGAAGAAGACGAAGCAATCAAAGGGTGTGTCAGAGAATGATGGAACAGTGATTGGAAGCGCGCGTTTTCGAATACTTAACGTAAACAAAGAAGCGCAAGCGACGTTAAGCCCTGGTCGTTGATCAAAACACGTGTGCGTATTTAAAATAGGCTCAGGGAGGCGTCATTTCGGCGTGCTATTCACGTCCTGTCATACAGAGCCACGTAGGTCACCAAGGGCGAGAACTTAGTCTCTTCGCTGAACAAGTTACAGGTCGATACTAGGGGGCTTGTGTACCGAGTCCTCGGGCGTCGTTGACCACTAGTGATGTTGCGGCCACGTAAGCGAGGTCCCACGAGCAGCGTGGGTCAGTGTCTCGCGAGGCACATGCGCTAAGCAACCAAAGAGTGATCAGACATCGGTCACCGGGATGTACCAACGTACCACTGAGCAGTGTGGAGAGGTCGGACATCGGGACTCGAACAACAGAGCTGGGTCACGAGAAGTGGATCCCAGACCACACACCAATTATCAGTTAGGGAGAAGCCTAGGTCACGAGAGTCCATGTGTGTGGTGTGGATGACGCGTTCAGGCGTAACAGAAGTAAAGAGCCATTGGAAGAGATACGACCTGTAAGGGTCATGTTCCAGGGGTGGGCTGCATGCATGGCACGTGAACAGCTAGTGATGGCATTCCTATGAGCTCTTCTTTGCTTTTTGGAGATGAAAGTTGCGGAAGCTTAGTGGATGAGATGAGCAAGGCCTTCCTAAGAAGTATGGGTGCCTTGAAGGTGCATGAAGAGTGTGGAATTGGGGAGGTTCGGCCAGCCCCTTTGAAGATGATGAAGTGAAGATTAAAACCTAGATGCTAGGCAAGGAGTAGTGTATGGCTCAAATTTGGCAGCATAACAATACGCTAAGGAGGACCATAAAGGTTAACCTAATGATAAACAAATGCCATCTAAATGAAATGTAAATGACATCACAAGGAAACCATGGCTCATGGCCGACCCTAGTGAAGGAATCCTTCTAGAAAACGTAGCAAATCTAGCAAATCTAGGTCAAATCCTCATGAAATAAAGTTTGTGCTATTTACACCACAACTAATACTAAGCTACTCTTGATGGGCCTTCATGTAGCATATACAAATAACTCTCTCTCTTCCATCCGTAGCTTGGTCCAAGTCTTCATGGATTCTCTTGGCCATGGACCTAGTAATTGGTCCTAGACGCTGCTCCCTTTGCCCTAGACGCTCTTGGTTTGCCTTTGGATGCTCACGTCTTGGCTCTAGACGCTTTTTGGCTTGGCTCTTGTCTTTCATAGGAGGTTGAGCTTGGCCCTCTTCCATCATCGCCTCCCTCTTGAAAAGGATTTGTCCTCAAATCCAATGGTTTTTTTTTTCAACTAGGGGGATGAGTGTGGCTGGATGGTGCCCATCATCTCCTCCTTCTTGAGAAGATCTATCCTCAGATCTACAGACTTGATCTCGAATAGCAGCCTCTTGCTTCGTCAAAGCTTCTCCTCTTGGATCAAACGTCCACCTATGAGAATCATCAAATAAAGCATAGGTGTTAGTTTGAAAATCAACGTTACTATTTTGCCATTTTTGTTTTTCTTTTGGTTTTGGAAACTTTGTACAATATTTCTCTTGTGATTGTTGTATATGTTCTCGAAATCATCTTATGCATTTTAAAATGTTCATTTGTGGTTACTTTCTCTTTAGACATAAATCCTATAGGAGATGGTAAAAACTTAAAAGGAGAAAGATGATTTAGCCCACATATAACCTCAAAAGTAGAAATATAAGTAGTTTTGTGAACTACTTTATGGTATGTATGCTCATCTCTAGAGTTGTGTTTGTCCTTTATGATTATTCTAGGTGTACCGACCAGGTCACCGGGTGTGATGATGTGTGATGACGTGCTCAGCAGGACACGTGGACAAGAGAAAGAGGGATGGTTCAGAAGTGTACATGGTCGCCGTTTGGAGAAGTGGCGTTTTGCGGTGCACATGATCGGTTGTCGCCGCAAGAAGCACATCGCCGATTGTCGCCAGGTTGGTGTCGTTGCCGTGTTAGATAACGGAAGATCAGGTGGTCTGACATCGCCGCCAGAAGCACACCTTCGGATTTCCCAGTAAACTCAGTTGAAGCTGTTGGGGGTTCAGGCGAGGAAGTTCAAGTGTGTAAGTTCAGTCAAGATGATTGTTATGCCAACATGACGCGTGAAGGTTAAATGAGTTGGAGTAAACAACTTGCTCCTCGACGACGGGATTCCCAGAGTGGACATTCGTCGATGGCGAGTTCCTCTCAGTTAGAACATGCATGGCGTGGCAAAGAGGAAGGTGGCACCTGCGACAAGCGATATCACAGAGATGGTGTACTTTGTTGCATCCGATATTCGCCTTGTCAGGTGGCGTTCCAGAGCGTGTTACGTGCTAGGTTGCATCTTGAATAGGAGACTTGGTCGCGTAACTGCATGCTACATAGAAATGGTCCTCAAGTTACCCCAACCCAGATGACGACACGTGTAGGGTTGGATGCTACCTGTTACCCCAACCCAGATGATGACATGTGTAGGGTTGGATGCTACATAGAAATGATGCTCAAGTTATCCTAGCTCAGATGATGACACGTGTAGGGTTGGGTACTACCTGCTACCCCAGCCCAGATGATGACACGTGGAGGGTTGGATGCGAGCCACGCGTCCAAAGCATAATGGCCTGGAGAGAGAAAAAACCTAGCTATAAAGGTAAACTTAACAGAATTTGCAGAGGTACATTTTTCATTACAGCTCATTGCTAGGGTTGTGTGCACTTTAGTACGGTTCTACAGAGTATGTTTTTCTCTGAGTTTTGGGTGTTCGTGTCACTGACTTGAGCGTCGGAGCGCCACCAGACGCAGAGGCGTCACCGTGTGTTTTTCAGGTTCCCGGAGAGGCTATTTGTGGTGTGGACTTGAAGGGCGCGTGGCGTGAAGCTGGTGAGGAAGATCGTGACGAGGCAACGCTCTTGCACTAGGTCAACCGGCAGGAACATTTGGCGCCCACCTTGGGGCCGTATAAAAGGTGATTCCCAACCATAGTTTGTGTTTGTTGAAGTTTTGGTGCTTTGTGTTCGACTGCTTGCTGTCGCAATCGGTTTCTGGAGTTTTCACTGTTCGTTTGGAGTTTCTTTGAGTCGTTGAGTTTGTTGAGAAGGGATGAGGACAACGCGGTCTAGTTCAGGCGCACCGTCAAAAGATGAGGATGCTGTGTCTATGACGCAGGTCATGGACATGATGAGGACGCTGCAGGAGAACGTGGCTGCATCACGTTCTGAACAGTAGAGGATGCACGAGGCGCTGGTGGCCTCGCAAGCTAGGAATGAGGAGCTCAACAGGGTCAACGAAGAGCTGCGTAAAGCTCTTCAAGAGCGGGAGGAGCGTGCGGTCGGGGACAGATCTGCACCCCTATCCCCACCGTGCAACTTTCCCATGCCATTTTCTCAAGAGATCATGGACTCGGTGGTCCCGGCCAATACGGTGGCGGTGAAGGCGTCTTTCACCGGTGTGGAGGACCCTGAGGCTCATCTCACGGCGTTTCACACCCAGAGGATGCTCTCGGGGGGGTCGGACGCGGCCTACTGTAAGGTGTTCATGAGCACTCTTAGTGGAACAACGTTGGACTGGTTCGTCAGTTTACCTACTGGCCACATTACCATATTTCAACAGTTTTCCAAGATGTTTGTTGAGCAATATATAGTGAATAAGGCACCACCATTGGTGTCTTACGACCTGTTCGATGTGAGGCAGTACCAAGGGGAGTCCCTGAAGGATTTCCTGAACAGATTCGAAGCTCAGATAGTCCGCTTGCCAGGTAAAGACGAGGAAATGTTTGTACATGCCTTCAAGAAGGGTGTGTTGCCCGGACCCTTTAGTGAGTCGCTTATCAGGAGTCACCCCGCCACGTTTGCTGAAATCTGGCGACGTGCCGTGGCTCACATCGCCGCTGAAAGCGAAGTCTCCGAGAAAAGGGGAAATGTGGCCCCAGCTAAGCCGCGCGCCCAGACGAGGGTCCAGCCGCAGAGGGTAATAGAGGCAGCGGCGGGGAAGAGGGACCAAAGGATGCGTCATCCTTATGACCCTAAGAAGAATAAGGGGAAGGACTGTCCACCGGGTGTTGGTCGACCAAGGAAGCTCGGCAGATGTAATGTTTTGGCCGACTTTTGAAAAGTTACAACTGTCCCCCGATCAACTGAGGCCATATGGGGGCTGCTTGTATGGTTTCGCCGGCGATCAAGTGGAGGTAAGGGGGTATATTGAGTTAAGGACGACCTTCACAGATGGTTTGGCCTCATGAACATAGAAGATCAGGTATCTTGTTGTAAATGCTCCGTCGGCATACAACATACTGTTGGGAAGGCCAACGCTCAACAGGACGGGAGCTGTGCCTTCAACAAGGCACATGAAGGTCAAACTACCGTCTATGGAGGGTTTGATCATCACCATCTATTCTGACCAAAAGGAGGCGAAGAAATGTTACGAAAACAGCCTCAAGAACAAGAGGTCTGTATGCCATGTAACCACAACGCCTCCCCCTGGCGCGGAGCCTGCGCGGGAAACCCGGCGAGT
The DNA here is from genome assembly GCF_051622355.1 of Phaseolus vulgaris. Taxonomy (NCBI): domain Eukaryota; kingdom Viridiplantae; phylum Streptophyta; class Magnoliopsida; order Fabales; family Fabaceae; genus Phaseolus; species Phaseolus vulgaris. The sequence continues at coordinate 33,298,932 of NC_143505.1, read as the reverse complement.
GCCGGATACGGCGTTGGAGGTGGCCGCCGAGGGCGACGTGCCAATGGAAGATATTGAGGCGAGGTCCGAGAGCGCTGCCCGAGTGGAGGGAGAGAGAAACTGCTCGAAGACCGCCAGGGAAGCAGGTATCGCGAGGGCGCTGATTGCCAGCGAAAAGAAGCCTCAGCCAGTGGAGGAATGGCTTGAGAAGAAGATCAACGGCAAGACGTTTAAACTGGGGAAAACCTTAGACAGCGAAACACAAAACCAAATCGCCAAGGTGATAAGTAGACACCTGGATGCATTTGCGTGGTCCGCTTCAGACATGCTAGGAATCGACCCCGATTTTTTGTGCCATCACTTGGCAATGGATCCCAAAGTCAGGCCCATCCGCCAGAGAAGGAGAAAGTTCAACGAGGAAAAAAGGCAGGCGATCAAGGACGAAACGCAGAAACTCCTCGCAGCAGGCCACATCAGGGAGATCCAATATCCAGAATGGCTCGCCAATGTCGTTCTGGTCAAGAAGAGTAGCGGAAAATGGCGGATGTGTGTTGACTTCACAGATCTGAATAAGGCCTGTCCAAAGGATTCTTATCCTTTGCCGAGTATAAACGCCCTAGTAGACAGTGCATCAGGGTGCAAGTTACTCAGTTTTCTGGATGCCTTCTCAGGGTACAACCAAATCAAAATGCATCCCATGGACGAGGAAAAGACTGCTTTCATGACGGAAATGTCATGCTATTGCTACAAGGTGATGCCCTTCGGGCTGAAGAACGCAGGAGCCACGTATCAAAGGCTAATGGACAAGGTGCTCGCACCTATGCTCGCATATGTTGACGACATGGTCGTGATGTCCCTAGAAAAGAGCAAGCACGTCGCCGATTTGGAAGAGTTGTTCGTTACCATAGCCAGGTACAAGCTGAAACTGAATCCTGAGAAGTGTGTTTTCCGCGTGGAGGCAGGGAAATTTCTGGGATTTCTCTTGTCGGAGAGGGGAATCGAGGCCAACCCCGAAAAATGTGCCGCCATATTGGCGATGAGGAGTCCCGCAACCGTGAAGGAAGTGCAACAGCTCACGGGACGGATGGCTGCTCTGTCCCGATTTGTATCTGCCAGTGGAGAAAAGGGCCACCCATACTTCCAATGCTTGAAGAGGAACAACAGGTTTGTTTGGACGAGGGAGTGTGAAGAAGCTTTCATAAAGCTCAAAGAATACTTGGCGAGCCCGCCAGTTCTATGCAAACCTCAAGCAGTAACGCCCCTCAGACTGTATTTTGCCATAACTGAGAGAGCAATAAGCGCGGTGCCCGTCCAGGATCAAGATCAGGTCGAAAAACCCATCTATTTTGTTAGCAAGGTGCTGCAAGGCCCGGAAGTGAGGTATCAGGCCTTGGAAAAGGCGGCGCTGGCGGTTGTATTTTCGGCGAGGAGGTTGAGTCATTACTTCCAGAGCTTTACAGTGTTGGTAATGATAGAGCAACAATCCCTGAGGTTTACTTTCAAAGCAAGCAACAATCAAGCATAGTACGAGGCTTTGATCGCCGGTATCCTCTTGGCAAAGGAGATGGGGGCGAAGGTGCTGATGGCCAAGAGTGATTCGTTGTTGGTCACTGGGCAGGTAACTGGTGAGTTCCAAGCCAAAGATCTGCAGATGGCAGCCTACCTGGAGTACGTGCAAGAGCTAAGGAGATCTTTCGTTTTGTTTGAAGTGGTGCACGTGCCAAGAGAGCAGAATGCCCGAGCTGACTTGCTAGCCAAGCTTGCTAGTTCGGGCAAGGGGGGCAGACTGAGGACCGTTATTCAAAAAACTTTGAAGACTCCTCGGGCTTTTGACGCAGATCACCAGGTCCTTTACGTTTGTAAATCGACGGAAAGGACGGCAAGGGGCCATAGATCTCTAACGCAGGAGACCTTGAGGACGCCGAGGGTCAGGGCGCACCCAGCGAAAGAGGTAAGAACAATGCAAGTTTGCACTATCCACGAGCCAGATACGTGGATAACACCATACCAGCGCTACTTGGCAGATGGCATGCTTCCAATGGACTCAACGGAAGCCAGAAAGATAAAGAAGAGCTCTAGCTAGTTTACCCTCATTGACGGCGAGCTGTACAGGTTCGGATTTACACACCCTCTTCTTGTATGTGTACACGGAGAGAAGTGCACGAGAATTATGGCCGAGCTCCATGAAGGGATTTGTGGGAGCCATATCAGTGGTCGAGCTCTGGCGACAAGGACTGTCCGTGCAGGTTATTACTGGCCCACAATGAGGGAAGATTGCAAGAGATATGCCTAGTGCAGCAAGCAATGCCAGCAGCACGCCGATTGGCACAAGGCGCCCCCAGAAGAGTTGAAGTAAATCTACAGCCCCTGGCCGTTCCACACGTGGGGAATCGACATTCTGGGACCTTCCCCGTTGGCGATCAGGCAAATGAAGTATTTGGTCGTGGCGATCGAGTACTTCACGAAATGGATTGAGGCAGAGCCAGTAGCCCAGATCACCGCGCACAAAATCCAGGGTTTCGTGTGGAAGAATATGGTGTGCCGTTTTGGCGTGCCAAAGTGTCTAATATCGGACAACGGGACTCAATTCGCAAGCCACCTGTTGAAGAAGCTGTGCGAGGACATCGGGACACAACAGGTGTTTGCTTCCGTGGAACACCCGCAAACGAATGGGCCAGTGGAGTTCGCTAATCGGGTTCTGCTGAGAGGATTGGAGAGGAGGTTGGAAAAGGCCAAGGGGTCTTGGGCTGAGGAAGTTCCCCGCATAGTGTGGGCATATCATACCACTGAGCAATCGGGAACCCACGAAACCCTGTTTAGTTTAGTATATGGATGCGATGCGATGATTCTAGTCGAAATCCAGGAAAGCTCGCCGAGATTCCAGAACTTCGTGGCGGAAGACTCGAACGAAGAAAGGAGAATGAACTTGGATTTGCTGGACGAGGTCAGGGAGGAAGCACAGGTGAAGGCCGAGGCAGTAAAGAGAAGAGTTGAGCGTAAGTACAACTCCAAGATAAAGCCGAGCGAGTTCAGGGATGGCGACCTGGTGATGAGGAAGGCCCACCAGTACGAGATGGAAAACAAGTTGTCACCCAAGTGGACAGGACCATTCAGAATAACCGAAGCACTCGGGAACGGCGCCTACCGCTTGGAGACGCTGGAAGGAGGGGCGATTCCTCGCACTTGGAACGCCACCCATCTCAAGTTTTACTACAGTTAAGGCATTGTAAGTAGCAATTAACTTGAACAGTTTAAGATGTATCAGTTTAAACAATTTTTCAAGGGGGCACTCTTTTTTCCCTAAGGAGGGTTTTTAATGAGGCCACCCAATAAAGAAGGTTTCGAAGTTTATTGAAGTTCCCCAGTTATTAAGTTTGCATGCTGTTTGTTTTTCAAGCTTGTGGGGAGAGATTTTATGGCCCTTGCGTAGTTTTAAACAATGGTAAATCCAAATCGCATGCATCCAATACAAAATTTTCGAAACATGAAGTGTTAAACCCTCATCGCCACCCGGCGATAGGAGGTGCAAGTTCAAGTTTTAAGTCCTCATCGCCACCCGGAGATCGGAGGCACAAGTATCAAATTTTCCGACCGCCACCAGGCGAGAAAGAGATTTAAAAAGACCTCCTCGCCTTGAGCGAGTGTAGGCGAGAAAAAGATTTAAAAAGACCTCCTCCCCTCGAGCGAGTGTAGGCGAGAAAGAGATTTAAAAAGACCTCATTGCCTCGAACGAGTGTAGGCGAGAACGAGATTTAAAAAGACCTCCTCGCTTCGAGCGAGTGTAGGCGAGAAAAGAGTAAAAGCCCTCCTCGCCCTGAGCGAGTGCAGGCAAGAGCTGATCAAAAGACCTCTTTGCGTGAGCAAATTGAGGCAAGTTGAAAGCCCTCAACACACCCAAGGGGGGAGGAGATGTAACCCCTGGGCAAGTCGAGGCATCAGAAAAAGTCCTTCTCACCCTCGAGTGAGTTCAGGCAGGATGAAGCTGAAAAGTCAGGGGTGTTAATAATCTTAAGTATGGGAAAGGAGGGTTGGAAAAAAAACTCCTTTCCCTCAAGTGAAACACCAATATTGACCTAGTAAGACCAACTAAATTAGAAGTTAAAGGGTGGTCGGGGGAAGTTCGCAGAGGACACCTCACCACCTAAATCATTGTTCTAAAACTCAGGGAGGTAGAGAAGGATCCGAAAGGCGGATCTACCCCAGATGAGGGAACAATGGTTTAAGCTATCTCAGGTTAAGAACTCAGGGAGGTAGAGAAGGATCCGAAAGGCGGCTCTACCCCTAGATGAGGGAACAATGGTTTAAGCTATCTCAGGTCAAGAACTCGGGGAAGGTAGAGGGAGATCCAGAAGGCAACTCTCCTTCCAGATGAGCAAAGGTGGAGCCATGTGATGGTCCCGCAGGGGACATTTGCAGTTAAAGGGAAACGGTGTTGCCGAAAACCCATGGCTTGGGATTGAAATAGAAAGAGCATTACGCGACAAGAGCCAGATCAACGAAGTTTTGGGCGATAACGTAGAAATTAGCTTGTCCTTCGGCAGATCGGGCGAATGGGATTGCAGATATTAAGATCGACCCACGCCCTTATTGCCAAGTAAGTGGTTTCGCGTTAAACGTTATTGCTACAGACTAACCGTTTTGCTTAAGTTAAGTTGATTTTGATTTCCAGAGAATTAAGCGCCAGTTTGTGCTAAGTTAACCGGACTGAGTAAAAGCCAGCCAGTCGAGCTAGTTAATTGCACAAAGATAAAATTAGAAGTCATAAATATATACACATGTATATCAAATAGTTCGAGCAGAAGGAAAATTATTACATACAAGTCAAGATCAAATACAAGAGTTTTCAAAGGCAATAAAGTAGAAGTGGCAGATGGGAGTGGCAGTTAAGTCGGTGGCATGATCTTGCCATCCACCACTTCATTGTACACCGAAAACTCCGAAAGGTCAAGATCGGGAAATTTACAGGCGAACTGCTCCAAAGCTGCTCCAAAGCCGGAAGTAAGAACTTGGGCAGCCTCAAGCTGAAGGTCGTCGATCTTTGTCTTGAACCCGTTGTTCTCTTCGCGAACCTGGGTGACTTCAAGTTCAAGTGCGTCGAATTTCTTCTTGAATCCGCTGTTCTCTTCACGAACTCGAGCAAGCTCGGTGGCCGTTTCGCTCAGCTCTTTGGTTGGCTTATCCCGATCTTGTTAGACTTTACCCAGAAGAGTCTCCCTCTCAATCGACCTCTTCTCCAGGTTGGCCATCTTTTGGGCGTCGGTTTTCTTTGCCTCCTCCAACGTGGCAATTTTCTCCCTCAGAGGGACGATTCTGTTCTCTAACTCGACGGCGTTCTGAAGTTTGTCATGAAGTTTCTTGCGCAATTCTTTATTGTTCGTGCGCACGCTTTGAAGCTCGTCTTTGAGAGCGTTTTCGACCCGCGAGAACTCGAGGCCTTGCATCATCAAGTCGCACTTGATCTTCTCGGCTTCGGCTCTCGCGGTGCTCGCCACCTCCTGATGGATGCGACAATCAAGCTCAAGTTTCTCCAAGGAGCCCTGCAACCCTTCGGCGACGATTTGAGGGAGGCACTCGTTGGCCATGGCGTGTAGGCGCACGTTGAAAGTTCTCAAGGCTTCTTGGAGGGAAGCTAGGAGGCCCGGTGTTGGAGGAGGAGGTGGGGGCTGGTGCTCACCACCACCCTCGCAAGGTTGGATGGCAAGGGAAGTCTCGAGGCGTGGTGATGAGGCGGGAAGTTCTTCGGTGGGTTGAGAAGAGGCTTGCGTATCGGCAAGTTCTTCAGGCACAGCTTCAGCAACTGAGGCGTTTGAAGCAAGAACGTCCCCAGCGGACTCGAACGGCGTGGAGGCGCTAGGGGGGGTTCTCGACGAAGTCTGGGACGGCGCTCTCAATTGTTGGGGGCTCGATCGCAGCTCTCCTCTTCCTCTTGCAGACTAGCCCATCCTCGGTGCTTTCGTCTGCCTCTTCGTCCGACACCACCCTGGGGGCTTTTCTCTTAGCCTTTTTGAGTGGCAGTTTCTTACGCTGGGGGCTAGAAGAGCAGCGACAACGGGTGGGCCGACTGGCGGAGATTGGCCTTGGGCAGCTGCGATCTCTGCAACAGAGTTCGGAACAGTTTGGGAGCCCGCCGCGAGATTGTGGAGCTTGGCTATAGAGCATAGCTCAGCCATCCTATCCTTCCCCAGCATCATATCTGCATAAAGAGGCCAACAGTTACCAACCAGCACAAAGATTCGACAGTTAATAATGCACAGGCAGTTAGCAATGCACAGGAAGATAAGCAGTGTATGACAATGCATGGGGAAAGTTAAAACCATACGCAAATCAGAAAGGCAACATCAGTTGAAGGCAGGGCGATGCAAGTGTAAACTAGGGAAACCCAAGGACTTAGGGACAAACCTATGTGAACATCCAGCTGGCCTTCGTGAAACTCGTAGGCGATGATGGATGAAGTAGGTAGAGTCACGTTGGAAGAGGCAACTCTCTTCCAAAAGTTGCACAAGTCCTTGTCGAGCTCCCCCATTTTTTCTGGCTCCCTGGCCTTCCTGAAGCTCGACTCTTTCTTTCCCTTGTTCACCCAGTACAAGGGAAACCCGTCGAGGAGGGAGGGGTCTGGGTCGTTGTAGCAAACACGAATGAACTTTCCCTTCCAGTCCTTATAAGATTGCTGGAAGATGGAAAGGATAGACCTCCCGGCGACCCCGTTGAGGCTAACCCATAAACGATCGCCCGGGTTCTTAGCCTCGAACAGGTAGAGGAACACGTCCACTGAGGCCGGATGCCCCAAGTGTGCGCATACGATTTGGTAGGCCCAGACGAACGCCCAGCGGTTGGGATGTAGCTGGGCGGGGGCTATATCTAGCTCGGTCAGGAGCTCCCTCTCGAAGCGGGTGAAGGGGAATCGGAGTTTCACTTTCTTGAACATAGTGGCGTAGATGAAGTAGAAGGGGTCGCCGTTGCTCCCCTAGTTACCAGTGCATATAAGCTCACCAGGAGGACAAGGGTGCACGGATACTTTGTCATCGTGTTCCTTGCTGAAAGAAAGGTGAGTTTGGTCACCTTTCTTGAGACGGAGGATATCGCGTTCAGAGTTGATGGATGAAGTCTCACCCAGCAGGGTTGCGGAGGCACACGAATATAATTGCTTGTAGTTGGGAAGTGGCCTCACAGCTGCGCTGGTGTGGGGTGGGTTTGGCTGCGCTTGGTTGGGTTGAGAAGGCGCGGGTCTCACGGCCTGGCTCGAAGGGACGTTGGGGTCCCTTGTGGGGTCGCGGGAGGAGGAGGGGTTTACCCTACAGGTGTTCGTCGGAGGGTTGCGAGGAGATGGAGGAGGGTTTGGTGTAATTTTTGAGCGAGCCATCGAAGAAGCTGCAAGAAGACGAAAAGGGAAGATATGAGAGTTTGTAAGCGGAGAGACTCAACAGAAGGGAAGGAGATAGAAGAACAAGGGGGGCTCGCAGAGAAAAGGTTCAAAAACTTTAAACGCAGAAAAGAAAAGCAAAAACAGAGAAAACATCCCACAACGTATGCTCCAGACAGTTAATGGATGATGCAAACCGATAGAAATGCAGCAAATATCAGTAGAAGTGATAAAAAAGTTACCTTTAGATGATCAGAAGAGCGTTCAGAAAGATGGTGATTAAGGGGACGAAGCGTTCGCTGGAGTATTTTCTCTGGAGTATTCAGGGGGTTTGGAGTGAAGAAGAAGATAATGAAACAGTGAAGTGGCGCGAAGGTTTTAAGAATTTCGAACGTTGAGAGAAGCGCAAACGGCAATGAGTAATGGCCGTTGATGCGTCCACGTGTCGCACGATCGAGGGGGTTGGTGAAATGTCAAATCAATGAACAGTGTACCGTCCCGTATCCGGGCGTTGACTAAGTCAAGGTCAAAGTCAACGACTGGAGGGTCAAAGTCAACGACTGGAGAGTCAAAGTCAACGCAAGGCGTCGCCTAGGTGGAGAAACGCCAAGTGCCGCATCGCCAAGAGGAAGCGTCGCCAGGACAAGGCGTCGCCTAGGTGATGGCGTCGCCCAACCAGGGCGTCGCCAGATCAAACAGTGCTAAAGCAAGGCAATCACGGTGTGGTTCCCCGATACCCATGGGTAGGAAAGACCATGGAGGGAGCGACGCCGTGGGGAGGCCTCAGGTCCCGATAACCCGGGGCAGTGATAAAGAGAAGGAAAAGGTGGCTTCAAGGCCATAGTAATAGTACCAGTGTAGGGCAGCCTGACTCGTGAAGTGCTCCTGCCGCCCCAGAGACGCCTGTGGGACAGATACGACTCAAGAGGAAGGTCATGCCCAGGGCAGCCGGGTGCAGGGTACAAGAGGAAGGCAGATACGCTCTCAAAGTAAGTGACTAGATAATTGGGGGCATGAGTTGGCACCCAAAAAGTCACCCCTAGCGCAGTAGCACTCCCAAGCAGGAGGACTCACACATAGAAACGTCCCCAGATGGGCAGAAACGCCCCCAGATGGGGTCATGGCGTCGTGAGGACCTCCACGTGTACGACAGCCATGCCAGAATAGAAACACCCTTTAGTCAGGTGCCAGGTAATTAAAGTCCTTCAATACAGTTTCCCTTTCGAGCATTCAGGTGTTATAATGGCTCCCAAGCATTTCAACGTCTTAAATGCGCTACGTTTTCTAATTAAATACGCTGATTGAGTGCGTTACATTTGTAATTAAAGGCGCTTTAAATGCTTGGGTAGTTTAAATAGCGCGGAGAATGTTGGAAAGAGGGTTCGAACTTTTGGCAAATTTACCAGAACTTTCTAGTTGCTTGCTCGTGCTTCAAGGTTATGAACAAGGGACTGGGGAATATTTTTGCCTGAGAGAGAGAACACAGACACACAATACGCAGTTATTTTTACCACCTTCAGAGTGCCATACGCGGTGCTCAAAGACGGAGGTGAACAGTTTTGGTGTTTCTTGCTGGCTGACTTGAGCGTCGGAGTGCAAACGGCCGCTAGGGAGCCTCTTTGTCCTCTTTTTTGCAGGAATCCACAGGCAATCAGTGGGAAGGAGTCCCTAGCTGACGGTAGAGGTCGCGCACGAAGACGTCCCGGTCAACCGGACGGAACAAACAGTATGAGCGCCAACGCGCGGTGCCACGTAGGTCGCCGAAATTTCGACCCTTTAGTCTTTTCGCTGATCAAATCATAGCTCAAGACTGGAGGGCTTGTGTACCGACCAGGTCACCGGGTGTGATGACGTGCTCAGCAGGACACGTGGACAAGAGAGAGAGGGATGGTTCAGAAGTGTACATGGTCGCTGTTTGGAGAAGTGGCGTTTTGTGGGGCACATGATCGGTTGTCGCCGCAAGAAGCACATCGCCGGTTGTCGCCAGGTTGGTGTCGTCGCCGTGTTAGATAACGGAAGATCAGGTGGTCTGACATCGCCGCCAGAAGCACACCGCCGGATTTCCCGGTAAACTCAGTTGAAGCTGTTGGGGGTTCAGGCGAGGAAGTTCAAGTGTGTAAGTTCAGTCAAGATGATTGTTACGCCAGCATGAGGCGTGAAGGTTAAATGAGTTGGAGTAAACAGCTTGCTCCTCGACGACGGGATTCCGAGAGTGGTCATTCGTCGATGGCGAGTTCCTCTCAGTTAGAACATGCATGGCGTGGCAAAGAGGAAGGTGGCACCTGCGACAAGCTATATTACAGAGATGGTATACTTTGTTGCATCCGATATTCGCCTTGTTAGGTGACGTTCCAGAGCGTGTTACGTGCTAGGTTGCACCTTGAATAGGAGACTTGGTCGCGTAACTGCATGCTACATAGAAATGGTCCTCAAGTTACCCCAACCCAGATGACGACACGTGTAGGGTTGGATGCTACCTGTTACCCCAACCCAGATGATGACACGTGTAGGGTTGGATGCTACATAGAAATGACGCTCAAGTTATCCTAGCTCAGATGATGACACGTGTAGGGTTGGGTACTACCTGCTACCCCAGCCCAGATGATGACACGTGTAGGGTTGGATGCGAGCCACGCGTCCAAAGCATAATGGCCTGGAGAGAGAAAAAACCTAGCTATGAAGGTGAACTTAACAGAATTTGCAGAGGTACATTTTTCATTACGGCTCATTGCTAGGGTTGTGTGCACTTTAGTATGGTTCTACAGAGTATGTTTTTCTCTGAGTTTTGGGTGTTCGTGTCACTGACTTGAGCGTCGGAGCGCCACCGGCCGCAGAGGCGCCACCGTGTGTTTTTCAGGTTCCCAGAAAGGCTATTTGTGGTGTGGACTTGAAGGGCGCGTGGCGTGAAGCTGGTGAGGAAGATCGTGACGAGGCAACGCTCTTGCGCTAGGTCAACCGACAGGAACACTAGGCATAGTAGAAAGAGCTAGATTTTCAAATGTATTTTGACCATGCTTTTGAGGATGATAAGAATTTAAAGTGTACAACCTAGTTGCAAGTTTTCCCAAAAGAATCCTCAAATCATGGTTTGCGAAATTTGGAGCTCTATCCAACACTATGCTTGAGGATAAACCATGAAGATGTATCACTTCTCTAGAGAAGAGTTTATCCATATCCATGAAAATGGAATCAAAACCTTTTGTTGTCCTAGGAAGCTCTAATATGAAATTTGTGTCTTCCCAAGGATCATTTACAAAAGGTGAAGGAGTATAGAGTTCATGAGACATTGCCTTAGGTGTAGTTTTAAAACAAGATATGTATCTAGGGTAATGTCTTTGAACATCTTTACTCATGGGGGACAAAAGTTTTCCTTTTAAAAGCTCTAGAGTTTTATCAACTCTAATTTGGCCCATGAGTTCTCCTTCATGAACACTTTTTCTCTTATGTGTAAAGATAGTCTCGTTGTTACAACCATTGTTTATGAGAATTTGTACACTTTGCAATGGTTGTCTCAATAAGACATGACAAGTTTCTTTAGGCACTACCTCACACAAAAAATTGTTTTTGTAGATGCCTATAGATAACTTGACCTTCACTTGGTGATATCTTAGCACATATGAGAAATAATCTACTTCATCTTTATCTATGCAAGCTTCTTTTAAAGACTCTTCTTTTTTAATTTGCTTGTCTTGTTGAATGACCTTGTGGGAAGGAACACTCTTCTCCCACGCCTTTTGTTTCCCAAGGGTTTTCTCTTCATCCCTCTTATGTTTCATTTGTATTTGGTCTTTTACCACTTGGGAATGTGGTAAAGGGCTAAGTACAAACTTTTTGTGCTTGTGGATGAAGGAAATCTCGTTAGTTAGACCATCATGCAAGGTTTTCTTATCAAATTGCCATGGTCTACCTAATAAGATATGGCAAGCTTCCATAGGTACTACATCTCATAAAACTTTGTCTTTGTAGTTACCTATAGAGAACTTGATTTCCACTTGTTTGTCTACACGTAGTTCCCCATTCTCATTGATCCATTGTAAATTGTAAGGTTTAGGATGAGGAACTACTTGTAGATTTAGTTTCTCAACCAATCTAGTGCTACAGCAATTGCAGCATGATCCACCATCCACAATGAGAGAGCATATATTTTCTAAAACATTGCATCTTGTATGAAAGATGTTCTCTCGTTGTGTTTCGATGGATGCACTAGGTTGATTGTGGAGGGTTCTTTGAATCATCATTAAATCCCCCTCTAAAGGATTTAACCTCTCATCGTCTTCCCCTTCCTCTTCTTTTTCGCTAGGTTCATCCTCACCACTTGTGTATTCATTTTTACCTTTTAAGAACAAAGATCTTTGGTTTGGACATTGTGCTTGCACATGTCTTCTCCCAAAACATTTAAAACATTTGGTGTCCCTAGCTCGGATGGGTGGGGTGGAGGTATCCTTCACTAAAGGTTTGGTAGTTTCTTTTGGTTCCTCTTTAGATGAACTACCCTCCCTTTTATAATCTTTATTGGGATAAAAGTTGGAGTATGAACCCACCCTTTGACTTGAATTTTTGCTCAAATTTTGTTGTTCAATTTTAATGCAAAGTTGAACCAAGTCATTCAAGTCTTGGTAGGGAAGGAGTTCAACCTTATCTCTTATCTCAAGAGAGAGACCACTAAGGAATCTTGCTATGGTGGTGTCCTCCTCTTCTCTAATAGATGCTCTCATCATGTAGAGCTCCATTTTCTGCCTATACTCATCTACACTCATATTCTTTTGTTGGAGTCTTTGGAGCTTGTCCATTAACTCCCTATGGTAGTATGAGGGTATGTGTCGACGTCTTAGGGCTCCCCTAAGGTCATTCCAATACTCAATGGGAGGTTCCCTATGAAGACCTCTTTCTCTTTCGAGAGAGGTCCACCAATACATGGCATTCCCTTGGAAGCTAAGGGTGGCTAAGGGTACCTTTCTTTCTTCACTCACCCTATGGCAAGCAAAGAGTTGCTCTACTTTCATCTCCCAATCTAGGTATACTTCTACATCTTCCTTACCATAGAAATGGGGTAGGTCTACCCTAACCTCCCTTGGGCTCTCTTGCTCCCTTTGCCTATTTCTTTTAGGGGGTGGTTGGTAGTAATCATTGATTCTAAGGCTTTCCTCCCCTAGAGACTCATTATCTTTGGAATGGGATGCATGAGTGTGCATTTTTTTGGAATTTTGATATTTCTCTTCCTTTGCTCTAGTTAGTTCATTGATTTTTGACTCGTTCTCCAATTGTCTATAGGAAATTAATTGAACATCCTTTGCAAGTTGTTTCAAAAGGGATTTGATGGATTTCACATCACTTTCCATAGACTTTGAAGAATGAGAAGACATGACTAGAACTTTTTGTCTAGAAATGTTTTACTTTGAGAAAAATGAGGGAAGTTAAAGAAGGTAGTTTTCCAGGTAAGAGAGGTGAGACACAATGGACTACTTAAATACCAAGTCTTGCCTTAGCCAAAAACTATCCCTCAAGATCTTCCACAAATCTTTCTCTTGGTAAACCACTTAAAACACAATGAGGTTGGACAAATCAAGTTTTTAATGCAAGAAACAATGCAAGCTATATAACAACCCAAGCAAAAAATATCAAAGCTTAAACAAAACTAAATAAAAGCAATTAAGCGAAGTTAAACAAAAGCAATTGGCGTAATTAAACAAGACAAAGACAAGCAAAGTAAGCGTAGCTAACTAAGGCAATTGATGTAATTAAAACAATTAACAAATGCTAATCTAGATAGTTTTAAGCTAGTCGGCCCTAGGTGAGGCTTCTTGGACACTTGGAGCCCTTGAAGACACACTCACCGTCTAATTGCGTAATTAACAAGTAATTAACAAGAGTTAAATTGCAAAGAAATTAAATGACACTCCCTTTGTTGTCTTTCCAAATGCACTCCCTTTGTTGTTTCTTCTTTGTTGGGCCTTCCAAGGTATGTGGTGTATTTAGTATGTGTTTGTTTCTGCCCCTTGCCTTTGATCCTCTTGGGATTAGGTAATTAATTCTTCAATCCAACACCTATTAAGCAAAACTAGACTCCTCTCAAGTCAATTCCAACTTAATCAAGTACCAATTGATAATTAATCCACCACCAAGCTTAGAGGTCAAAGAAATAAAGTAAGAAACAAATCAATTTTGAAAAACAGTACCACACAAATGGAATTAAATGTGACACAACTTAGAAAGAGTTCAAACGAAATTAGACAAGCAAATAAAAAGGTACTCAAAGAAAGGATGGCACACAAAAAGGAACCTATGGAATAGCACTAGATTTGATTTAAAAACCAAAAACAGCACCACTGAAACAAAATGTTGTGGTCCAGAATGCGTGACTTTCACAGATTTATGCTGAGCTGGCTTTTTAATATTTGCTTCTGAAAATTTATATTCAAACAAATCAAGATCTCAACAAATTTTTGGCGTTGGTTTCACTCCAAACACATGCACCATTTAATTTTAATAATTTTCTAAAATCAGTTCTCAGAACCGCCAATTGTAGCGTCAGGATTGCACACATTTTTTGTAATATTTATCTTTTTTTTGTATTTCTTTTTTTCAACTGATTCTTTTTTTTTTCTTTTGCTAACACCTCAATCTAGTAAAATCCAGAGCCTCAAAATTTTCTTATGTTGCATTTAATTTTCATAAGCAAAATCAGCCAAAACAGAATGGTGGAAAACAGAGGACTCTGAAAATCTGGAAACAAAAATAGAATGATATACCAACAAAAACACAATGGAATTAGTGTGAAGGAATTTGTGTGGATCTAACACACAAATATGAACTCAAACTAAAAATATAAAGCACCAAATGATCAAAACACAGCATATTTCAGATCAAGCATTCAAACCAAAAACAAGAAACAATTAAATCCAGAAGAGTACTACTAGGATTTGTTGACAAATATGGAAACACATGACTTAGACAAAACTTATGGATTCATAAAATGAAAAGACTCAAGAACATCATATGGTCCAAATGAAATTTCAAGCAAGACTCAAATACCTAAAAATAAAAAAACAGCAACACAAAGATATCAAGAATCCTACACAAAATTGAAAATAGATGTTCAAGCACAATTTTTAACAAAACCCACCGATTGAAATGAATAAACAAGCATTCAAATCATATTAAAACACAAAAACAGCAAGACAACTTGGAATAAAGATGAACAACTTGGAGAAAGAAGAACTGAAAAAGAAAAAATGCAAAGAGATACTCATCTTTGAAGAACCATAGCTCTAGATACCAAATGATGGCATTCCTATGAGCTCTTCTTTGCTTTTTGGAGATGAAAGTTGCGGAAGCTTAATGGATGAGATGAGCAAGGCCTTCCTAAGAAGTATGGGTACCTTGAAGGTGCATGAAGAGTGTGGAATTGGGGAGGTTCGGCCAACCCCTTTGAAGGTGATGAAGTGAAGATTAAAACCTAGATGCTAGGCAAGGAGTAGTGTATGGCTCAAATTTGGCAGCATAACAATACTCTATTCAATCTTCAAAATACATGATGTTGGCTCCCCCTTTTATAGGCTAAGGAGGACCATAAAGGTTAACCTAATGATAAGCAAATGCCATCTAAATGAAATATAAATGACATCACAAGGAAACCATGGCACATGGCCGACCCTAATGAAGGAATCCTTCTAGAAAACATAGCAAATCTAGCAAATCTAGGTCAAATCCTCATGAAATCAAGTTTGTGCTATTTACACCACAACTAATACTAAGCTACTCTTGATGGGCCTTCATGTAGCATATACAAATAGCTCTCTCTCTTCCATCCGTAGCTTGGTCCAAGTCTTCATGGATTCTCTTGGCCATGGACCTAGTAATTGGTCCTAGACGCTCCTCCCTTTGCCCTAGATGCTCTTAGTTTGCCTTTGAATGCTCACGTCTTGGCTCTAGACGCTCTTGGCTTGGCTCTAGACGCTCTTGGCTTGGCTCTTGTCTTTCATAGGAGGTTGAGCTTGGCCCTCTTCCATCAGCTAGGGCGCTCCAAGGACGGGTGACCCCAGAGATCAAGTGCACGAGGAGGCATTCAGGTGGTCATCCCGTCAAAGGTTGCACTCCAGTTAGGGAACCTCACGCGCTAGGTTATCCTAAGAGTGGGTAACGACAGCTCTGGGCCCACTCCCTCAGAAAGCCCATTTTGGGTAAAGTGGAAACCCTAGGCTATATAAAGGGAAGTAACAAACTTAGTAAGGTATGCTATTCATTTGTGCCGCTTACACACACAGTCTTACGTTAAAACAATTTTGGTGTTTCCTAGCCCTAAGATTGATTTGCGCGTCGGAGTGCAAACGGCCTCTAGGGCGCCCTTTGTCTTTTGTGTTTTGAGGCATTCAAACGGAAAGGAAAGCACGTGCAAACGCTCGGATTCTTGGGCGTGAGAGTGACGTAGACACACGAAGACGTTTTTTGTCAACCGGTAGGAACAGACTTCATCAAGGCAATAAGAGTGTGGATGAATATTTCAAAGATTTAGAAATTACCTTAACCAAAGCTAATATGCATGAAGATCATGATGAATCAAATATACCTAGGTTTTTGAGTGGGTTAAGGAGAGAAATACAAGATGTGGTAGAATTATATGAGTACACCTATTTGGAAAAATTGGTTCACCTATCCATCATGGTTGAATCACAACTTTTAAATAAAGACTCTTTTAATAAAAGTACTCATAATGTTGACATCTACAAAACATCTTGGAAGGATAAAAACAAATTTCAAAATGAAAACTCTCCTTCCAATTTTCAAGAGAACCCACCCACAAAATAGGATTTCTAAAGACACACCTTCCACTTCTACTCCTAAATCTTCCAATTCCAAATCTTCCCAAATAAAATGTTTTAAGTACATAGGCTTTGGGCACATTGCTTCCAATTTCCCTAATAAGAGAGCCATGGTCATAAAAAAGAGGGGGTAGTCATGAGTAATCATAATTGACAATCATCTAGGTCTAGCTCTCTTACCTCTTCAAAAACCCCTAGTGTGGATGAGTGTCAAGCACCATGTGAAGGTGATCTTTTGGTTGTAAGGTAGATGTTAGGTTAAGTTCAAAAACATTTTGATGAAACAAAAGGAGAAAATACTTTTCATGCATGCTACCTTATCAACAAGTTATGTTCTATGATCATAGATGGAGAAGTTGTGAAAATGTGATAAATACAAGAGTGGTGGAGTAACTTGGATTACCCAATACCTCTTATACAAAGCCCTATAAATTACAATGACTCAGTGAAGTGGGTGAAATAATTGTAAACAATCCATAAGAAATTATTTATTACCTATCCTTATAGGTATTCTCCCTCCCTTTCTTTTTAATCTTTTGGTAGTTCTAAATGTTTGGAGTATTTGTTAGAGTAGTTTGGGGATATTTTTCAAGATCCTCCTAAGGTTTTACCCCCTCTAAGAGAAATTCAAAATCAAATTGACTTTATCCTTGGAGATTATCTATAAAAATCACCTACGTATAGAACTAATCCAAAAGAGTCTGAAGTGTACCGTCCCGTCCCCGGGCGTTTACCAAAAGTCAAAGTCAATGCAAAGTAAGACGTAGATCGCCAAGGTAAGACGTCACCCTAAAGTTGGGTGAATGCGCTGTGGGACCTTCTGCACAGAGTAAGCGATCGGGTCAAAGGGGCACGTGACAATGCCCACGTGCTCATTAAAGATCTCCAAAGAAGGGCTGCATGCATGACACGTGGTCAATTAGGGGACCCGCGAAGCATGTTGGCACGAGAGATACGACGCTCAAGTTAGAACCCAAGCGGCTACAAGGTTATTGATTGCACTCCAGATAAGGGAGGTCCATGTGCCAGATACGCTCAGATCCTAGGAATAGCGGCGCAAGGGCCTTCTCCAAGGGACCCTAGATAAGAGCAGCAGCAAAGGTAAACCCTCGTTTGCATCTATATAAAGGGCACGAAGAGCCCTAGTAAGGTACATTTTCATAATTACACAGAGCACTAAACCCTAGTTGTTCTTGACGGTGCACCCAGCTGTGAGCTCAAGGCAACCAGGGCAACACAGTTTAGCCACACAGTTCGAGTCATTGAGATAATCATACAGTCTTTAGTCACTTTGGTGTTTCTCGCTAGCTGACTTGATCGTCGGAGTGCAAACGGCCACGAGGGCGCCCCTTTGTTCTTCTTTTCAGGTACCCATAGACAAGCTAGAACGAAGGTGCTCCAGCTCGTGAGGACAAGCCACTCATAATGACGACCCAGGTCAACCGGCCGGAACATCTGGCGCCCACCGTGGGGCCGATATAAACATCGGTTCAACCACACTAGTTTTCAATTCCAGTTTTCAAAACCCAGATAAATCGAGAGGATCTCCAGAGAGCCATGACCACCCGACCAGCACGCGCTAGGAGCGAAGAGATGACCCTACAACAACTCATGGGTATGGTGCAGGGGCTGCAGTACGCAGTGGTAGCCTCAAAGGTGGAGCAGGAGCGCATGCAGGACGCAATGGCGGCTTCAAAGGTGGAGCAGGAGCGCATGCAGGCGGATCTGACAGCCTCTCAAGCAAGAAAAGACGAGCTCCACCACGCCAATGTAGAATTACGCCGTGGATGGCGTGGCAGAGACGAGCCTGAGGCTGCATCCCCACCCAGGGAATTCACAACACCGTTTTCACAGGCAATTCTGGAGACAGCGATCCCCAACACGTTCACGGGACCCAAGGCGACCTTCACATGGGTAGAGGATCCCGAGGCACACCTCACGGCGTTCCACACACAAATGTTGCTGGTAGGCGGTTCAGACGCCGTGAAGTGCAAGCTTTTCATGAGCACCTTGACGGGGATGGCTATGGATTGGTTCATCAGCCTCCCAGAGGGCCACGTCACGTCCTTCACCCAACTCTCACGACTATTCAGGGAGCAATATCTAGCCAGCAGAACCCCTGCCCCAGTTTCATATGATCTTTTCGACGTCAAGCAGTTCCAAGGCAAAACCCTAAAGGAGTACATAAGCCGTTTTGGGGCACAAGTGGTGAAAGTAGGCACCACGGAACAACCCATGATCGTGTACACATTCAGGAAGGGGGTACGTCTCGAATCTTTTAGTAAAACGCTCAACTGTAGTCGCCCAAAAACTTTCGCTGAAATAAGGCGACGAGCGGTAGAGCACATTGCCTCAGAAGATGAGACGTACGAGAAGTTCACCAAGCCGCCCGCGCAGCCCAAGGCACTGATACGTACGCAACCTGTTAGGGTTCACCAAGCCGCCACGGAGAGAAAACACTTGGACAAGAAGCACGCCTACGAGCTAAGGAGGACCCAGCCTAGGGGTCGAGCAGAGGAGAGAAGAGAAGGGAACAGGCCACCGAGACACGACTTCGTGATGGAACTCAAAGATCTGATCGCGGTGCCCAACATAGCCGACAGGTTGAGGCCACCGGCGAAGTCCGATAGGATGCTGGGACCCCACAAGGGATTGTGGTGCGAGTTCCACGAAGCATTTGGACATCGTATTAACAATTGTTTAGCGTTGGGTCACCAATTAGACGAACTCGTGAAGAATGGTTTCCTGAAGGACTACTTGGTGGAGAAGCAGTCAGGACAGTCGTCGGTTCCGCAACCGGCGAGGGGCGAGGGACAGCAGCACGAGGTGCCCATCCAAGGCGAGGTCCACACCATAGCGGGTGGGTTCTCACGCAGCGCAAGAAGTATGCTAGGTCTGTAATGTTAGTGGAAGCTTTTGAGGATCATTCGCCCGATGTGGACATCACGGTCACCAAAGAAGACCTCAGGGATGTTGTGCCCCACGACAACGATCCCATCGTAATCTCACATATCACGGCAGGAAGGATGGTTCATCGAGCACTGGTCGATCAAGGGAGCTCGGCA
The DNA here is from genome assembly GCF_051622355.1 of Phaseolus vulgaris. Classification (NCBI taxonomy): domain Eukaryota; kingdom Viridiplantae; phylum Streptophyta; class Magnoliopsida; order Fabales; family Fabaceae; genus Phaseolus; species Phaseolus vulgaris. The sequence continues at coordinate 33,279,709 of NC_143505.1, read as the reverse complement.
GATGTGATGTTCTGGCCAACTTTCGAAAAGTTACAGTTGTCCCCAGACCATCTGAGGCCGTATGGGGGCTGCCTATACGGCTTTGCTGGTGACCAAGTGGAGGTTAGGGGGTACATCGAGTTAAGAACGACATTCATAGACGGGGCGGTGTCGCGAATAGAGAAGATCAGGTACCTGGTTGTGAATGCCCCCTCGGCATACAACGTCCTGCTAGGAAGGCCAACGCTCAATAGGATAGGAGTTGTGCCCTCCACTAGGCATATGAAGGTTAAACTACCTTCGATGGAAGGGGTGGTCATCACCATCCGCTCCGATCAAAAGGAGGCAAAGAAGTGCTATGAAAACAGCCTCAAGAATAGGCGATCGGTGTGCCATGTAAGCACAACGCCGCCCCCTGGTGCAGGTCCCGGCCAGGAGGACCAGCGAGTAGGCACAACACTTCAAGTAATCGCTGAGGGAGATGTGGCGATGCCAGATGTGGCGAGCGTCGCAGAGATAGAGGAAGAAGGTGACCGCTTGGAGGCCATCAGGGAGTCAGGGATCGCAAAGGCGGTCATCGCCAGTGAAAGGAGGCCCCAGCCGGTCAAGGAGTGGCTCATAAATGAGATCGGCGGAAAGACATTCAAACTGGGAAAAACCCTAAACGACGAAACGTGGGATCAAATCGCCAAGGTAATAAGTAGACATCTGGATGGGTTTGCATGGTCCGCCTCAGATATGCCGGGGATTGATCCCGACCTCTTGTCCCATCGGTTAGCAATGGACCCCCAAGTCAAGCCGGTCCGTCAAAGAAGGAGGAAGTTCAATGAAGAAAGAAGACAGGCGATCAGGGAGGAAACACAGAAACTCCTATCCGCAGGTCACATCAAGGAAGTGCAGTATCCGGAATGGCTTGCCAATGTTGTGTTGGTAAAGAAGAGCAACGGGAGATGGCGAATATGCGTCGATTTCACAGATCTAAACAAGGCGTGCCCAAAGGATTCCTACCCTTTGCCCAGCATAGACGCCCTGGCAGACAATGCAGTAGGGTGCAAACTGTTAAGTTTCCTGGATGCCTTCTCGGGGTACAACCAGATAAAAATGCACCCTATGGACGAGGAAAAAACTGCCTTCATGACGGAAAGGTCGTGCTATTGTTACAAGATGATGCCCTTTGGGCTAAAGAACGCGGGAGCCACGTATCAGAGGCTAATGGATAAAGTGCTCGCGCCCATGCTAGGGAGGAACGTCCAAGCTTATGTCGACGACATGGTCGTGTCATCCCCGGAAAAGAATCGGCATGTCGCCGATCTAGAGGAACTATTCGCTACAATAGCCAAGTACAGGCTGAAGCTAAACCCCGAGAAGTACATTTTCGACGTAGAAGCGGGGAAGTTGCTGGGTTTCCTCTTAACCGAGAGAGGAATCGAAGCGAACCCTGACAAGTGTGCTGCCATTCTGGCGATGAGAAGCCCTGCTACTGTCAAGGAGATACAACAGCTCACAGGTCGGATGGCCGCTCTGTCACGATTCGTATCTGCCAGTGGGGAAAGGGGCCACCCGTATTTCCAGTGTTTGAAAAGAAATAACAGGTTTGTCTGGACGAGAGAGTGTGAAGAGGCTTTCGTGAAACTCAAGGAGTACTTGTAAACCCGCCGGTTCTGTGCAAACCCCAAGTGGGAACGCCCCTCAAGTTATACTTCGCCGTTACTGAAAGGGCGTTGAGCGCGGTGGTCGTGCAAGAACAAGATCAAGTTCAGAAACCTATCTATTTTGTCAGTAAGGTCTTACAAGGTTCGGAAGTGAGATATCAAGCCTTAGAGAAAGCGGCACTGGCGGTTGTATTTTCAGCGAGAAGGCTACGAAATTACTTCCAGAGCTTCGAAGTATGGGTGATGACTGACTTGCCCATCCAAAAGGTTCTAAAGAAACCAGATGTAGCTGGAAGGATGGTAAAATGGGCAGTGGAGTTGTCAGAGTTCGACGTCAAGTACGAACCTCGAGGGCCGATTAAGGGGCAAATCTCCGCCGACTTCGTGGTCGAGCTGTTTGCTGAGACGACGCATAATGCTGGAAGCAATGACTGATGGGTACTCTCAGTAGATGGGTCATCCAACCAGCTAGGTAGTGGGGCTGGAGTCATTTTGGAAGGACCCAACGGTGTGTTAATAGAACAATCCCTGAGGTTTGCCTTCAAAGCCAACAATAACCAGGCGGAATATGAGGCATTGATTGCTGGTATCCTTTTGGCAAAGGAAATGGGGGCGAAGGCACTGATGGCCAAGAGCGACTCTTTGCTGATCACCGGGCAGGTGACCGGCGAATTCCAGGCCAAGGATCCACAAATGGCGGCTTACCTAGAGTATGTACAGGAGCTAAGAAGTTCTTTTGCCTTGTTCGAAGTGGTGCATGTACCAAGGGAGCAGAATGCCCGAGCTGACTCGCTTGCCAAGCTCGCCAATTCGGGCAAGGGGGGCAGGCAAAGGACTGTTATACAAGAAACTTTAAAGGCACCTCGGGCGTTCGCAGAAGATCACCAGGTTCTTCAAGTTTGCAAGTCAACGGAAGGGATAGCAAGGAGTCATCGATCATTAACTCAGGAAACCTTGAGAGCGCCGAGAGTTAGGGCGCACCCGGTGGAGGAAGCGAAGACAACGCGAGTTTGCACCGTTTACCAACCAGATACATGGATAACGCCATACCAGAGGTACATAGCAGACGGCGTCCTCCCAGTAGATCCAACAGAGGCCAGAAAGATAAAGAAGAGCTCCAGCAAGTTCACCTTGATCGATGGGGAGCTATACAGGTTCAGATTTACACACCCCCTATTAGTATGTGTGCATGGAGAGAAGTGCGTAAGAATTATGACTGAACTCCACCAGGGAATCTGCGGAAGCCACATCGGAGGTCGAGCCCTGGCGACGAGAACTCTCCGCGCGGGCTATTATTGGCCAACCATGAGGGAAGATTGCAAGGAATACGCACAACGTTGCAAACAATGTCAGCAACATGCTGATTGGCACAAGGTGCCCCCAGAAGAGCTAAAGTCGATCTATAGCCCCTGGCCGTTTCATACGTGGGGAATCGATATTCTGGGGCCCTTTCCGTTGGCGATCAGGCAAATGAAGTACTTAGTCGTAGCAATCGAGTACTTCACGAAATGGATTGAAGCGGAACCAGTAGCCCAGATTACCGCTCACAAGATTCAGAATTTCGTATGGAGAAACATCGTGTGTCGTTTTGGTGTACCAAAGCATTTGGTATCAGATAATGGGACCCAGTTCGCAAGTCACTTATTGAAGAAACTGTGCGAGGATATTGGGACGCAACAGGTATTTGCTTCCGTGGAGCACCCACAAACGAATGGACAAGTGGAGTCGGCCAATCGGGTTTTGCTGAGAGGACTGAAGAGGAGGTTGGAGAAAGCCAAGGGGTCTTGGGCCGAGGAAGTCCTTCGCATAGTATGGGCATATCATACTACCGAACAATCGGGAACCCACGAAACCCCGTTTAGCTTGGTATACGGGTGCGACGCGATGATCCCAGTCGAAATCCAGGAAAGCTCGCCAAGATTACAGAACTTCGTAGCAGAAGACTCGAACACCAAAAGGAGAATGAATTTGGATTTGCTGGACGAAGTAAGGGAGGAGGCGAGGGTAAAAGCCGAAGCAGTAAAAAGAAGAGTGGAACGTAAGTACAACTCCCGAATGAAATCAAGGCGATTCAGAAATGGCGACCTGGTTATGAGGAAGGCCCACCAATACGAGATGCAGAATAAGTTGTCACCCAAGTGGACGGGACCATTCAGAATAACCGAGACGCTCGGAAACGGCGCTTACCGCCTAGAGACATTCGAAGGAGGGGCGATTCCCCGCACTTGGAACGCCACCCATCTCAAGCTTTATTACAGTTAAAACATTTTCAAGAGGGCACTCTTTTTCCCCGAAGAGGGTTTTTTAATGAGGCCACCCAATAAAAAAGTTTTCGAAGTTTATCAAAGTTCCCAGAGTTATTTAAATGTACGCTTATCTTTTTAAGTTTTTAAAGAGAGCCCTTGTCGCCACTACATAGTTTAGTGTAAATTTGAAAGTTAAAATTTTTCAAGTCCTCATCGTTAGTTAGCGATCGGAGGCACCAGTTAAAGTCCTCGTAGTTAGTTAGCGATCGGAGGCACCAGTTAAAGTCCTCATCGCCATTCAGCGATCGGAGGCACCAGTTAAAGTCCTCATCGTTAGTTAGCGATCGGAGGCACATGTTAAGTTCAAATCCTCGTCGCCATTCAGCGGTCGGAGGCACTAGTTGAGTTCAAGTCCTCATCGTTAGTTGGCGATCGGAGGCACAAGTTAAGCTCTAAGCCCTCGTCGCCGGTCAGCGATCAGAGATAAAAGATAAGGTAAGCCCTCCTCGCCCTCGAGCGAAGCTGAGGTCAGACATTAGATAAATCCTCCTCGCCCTCGAGCAAAGCTGAGGTTAGAGATCAGATAAATCCTCCTCGCCCTCGAGCGAAGCTGAGGTCAGATATCAGATAAATCCTCCTCGCCTTCGAGCGAAGCAGAGGTCAGTTAAATAGTTATAGCGAAGCTGAGGTCAGATATCAGATAAATCCTCCTCGCCTTCGAGCAAAGGAGAGGTCAGTTAAATAGTTATGAGATAAATTCTCCTCGCCTAGAGCGGGTGCAAGCCAGAACAGAATACAAGACCTCTTTGCTTAAGCAAATTGAGGCAAGTTCGAAAGTCCTCAGTAGAACCAGGCCAACAAAGTTTGAGGCGATGCGCATGTCGCTTGGCAGATAAGGCAAACTAGATTTCAAATACTAAGACTGACCCACGCCTACTGCCCAGTAAGTGATTTTGCGTTAAATATTATTGTTATGAACTAATAGTTTGTCCAGTTAAGTTAATTTTCACAGAGATAAGCACCAGTTGGCGCTAAGTCGATTTCTTTAAAAGCAAGAGTCAGTCGGTCATATCTGATCAAATGATTACGAGACAGATAAAGGCGAAGTCATGCGCGTATATTAAAGCAGTTTTGAATAAAGAGAAAGTCGTTGCAAATAGATTCATTACACATAAACCAAGGGCGAATATATAAGTCTTTCAGGGTGTTTTAACGGCAAATGGAAATGTTAATCTGAAGGTACAATTTTGCCGTCTACCACTTCATGGCAAATCGGGAACTGAGAGAGATCCAAGTCAGGATAAGCACAAGCGAACTGCTCCAAGGCCGCGCCAAACCCGGAAGTCAGGACGTTTGCAGCGCTGAGGTCGAGTTCTTCAATTTGTTTCTTCAGCTTTTCGTTCTCCTCAAGCGCCTGGGCGAGCTTCGCTGCAGACTCGTTCAACTCCTTATCTTTCTCGCTCAGTTCCTTGGCCTTTCGGTCCTTCTCGGTTTCGATTTTGCCAGCAGATCCTCCCTCTCAATTGACTTGGCTTCGAGCTCATCCACATAGGCCTTTTTAGCCTTGAGAGCCTCCTCCAGGTCCGCTGTGTGTTCCTGCTGAGGCACGAGCCTGCTTTCGAGTTTAGCGACCTCTAAGAGTTTATCGTTGAGCTTTTTGTGTAGCTCAGCGCTATTTTTGCATTCGTTCCGCAGCTCGTCCTTCAGAGCGTTCTCTAACCACGAAAATTCCAATCCCCGCATCGTAATGTCACGCCTAAGTTGTTGAACTTGGTCTTTCACAGCACCGGTTTCGGATTCATACTGGTTCAAGGAATCTCTTAGAGCCTCGCCCATCATATGGTAAAGACGCTTCTCTACACACTCAGTGGTTATAGCATTGAGGTAAGCGGCGTGGGCTTTCAAGACCTCCTCAACAGGGGCTGGAAGAGCAGGAATTGGGAGAGGGGTTGAGGGTTGGTTTTCGCCACCACCCTCATAGGTGTGAACGACTAGGGAAGCATCAGGACGCGACGACGATACGTTTGGCTCCACTACAGGTTGGGGGGACGACTGAACATCCACAGTCCGGTTCCGAACGCCTCTAGCAGCTGAAGTATTTGACGACAGAGTATCCCCGGCACTCTCAAAGGGTGTGGAGGCACTGGGGGGATTCTCCACATAATCTGGGCCCGCACTTTCGATCGCTGGCGGCTCGATGGTGGTCGCCCTGTTTCTTTTACTGACAAGCCCATCCTCAGTACTCTCGTCCTCCTCTTCATCCGACACCACTGTGGGAATCTTCCTCTTGGCCCTCTTTGGTGGCAGTTTCTTTCTCACAGGGGCAGGAGGGGCGACAAGGGAAGGTGAGCCCGTGGGAGGGAGGGAGCCCCGAGCAACGGCAGCTTCTGCGATAGAATTCGGGACAGTCTGAGAACCTGCTGCGAGATTGTGACGCTTGGCTAAGGAGCGTAGCCTGGCCATATGATCTTTTCCCATCATTGTATCTGCACAAAGTGATCAATGTTTACAAATCAACCCAGTTTCAGGTAACTGGTAATGCAGGGACCAAGCAGCCAAGAATAAACGTGGGACAGTGTAATGAAAATAAATTTGATAAAGAGCAAAGCGGACTTGGCGCAGGAAGAGAAATCCAAATAGAGTAGAAGGGCAGACCTATGTAAAAGTCTAGTTGATCCTCATAGAATTCGAACTTGATGATTGAGGGGGTGGACAAGGTGGTATTGGTGGAGGCAACTTCTTTCTAGAAGTTACACAAGTCTCTGTCAAGCTCCCCCATCTTCTCTGGACTCCTAGCTTTCCGAAAATGATCCTTAGAATCATTCTTTCCTTTGTTAACCCAGTACAAGGGGAACCCATCAAGAAGTGCAAGATCCTGGTCATTGCAGCAAACATGGACAAACTTACCCTTCCAGTCCTTATAAGATTGCTGGAAGATTGAGAGGATGGACCTCCCAGCAATTCCATTGAGGCTTACCCACAGGCGATCCCCTGGGTTTTTAGCCTCGAACAGAAATAAGAACACATCTACGGAGGCTGGATGGCCTAAGTGGGCACAGATAATTTGGTATGCTCAGATGAACGCCCAGCCGTTGGGGTGCAGCTGGGCAGGGGCAATATCGAGCTCGGTCAGGAGCTCCCTCTCGAAACGAGTGAAAGGGAACCTGAGCCTAACCTTCTTGAATATGGTTGCATAGATGAAGCAGAAAGGGTGGCCATCGTTGCCATCGTTATCAGTACAGAAAGGTTCCCCAGGAGGACAAGGACAAATGGCAACCTTATCGTCATGCTCCTTATGAAAGGTAAGATGGGTCTTATCTCTCAAATGGTGAATAGTGGCCTCAGTATTGATCGAGGAAGTCTCATTCAGCAAGGCTGGAGGAGCCCATGGGTACAACAGTTTATAGTCAGGAATGGGGCGTACAATGGCATTGGTTTGTGGGGAGGTTGATTGCAGTTGGTTAGGTTGAGAGGGCGCAGGCCTCTGAGCCCGGTTTGAAAGGGCAGCAGGATCCCTAGGGGGGTTGCGAGACGTGGAGGGGTTTCCTAAAGGAGGTTGTTTGCGTGACTTTGGAGGAGGGTTTCGAGAGGGGGCAGGGTTGTTTGGTGTAGCCCCCGTACGAGCCATCAAGTAACTGCAGAGAATACGACAAGAAAATGAAAAAGGGAGGGTTGATAAACAGAATGACTTGATTGAAAGGCGGAAAAGGAAAACAGCATCAACGAAGGTGGTCGCAGAGAGGAAAAGAAAAACCTAAAACACAGGAAAAAGCAAAATAGAAAACAAGCAGCCCACAACGTATGCTCCAAACAGTTAATGGATGATGCAAACCGATTAAAATGCGGTAAACACTAGCGAGAGTGATAAAAAGGTCACCTTTTGATGATCAAAGGAGCGCGCGGGGAAACGGTGATTGGGGAGTCAAAGCGTTCACCAGAGCGTATAGAAAGTTTGAAAGCGAAGAAGAAAGATAATGAAACAGCGTAGTGGCGCGAGAATTTTTTAGAGTTTCGAATGTTACGAGAAGCGCAAACGACATAAGATAATGACCATCGATGAGTCCACGTGTCAGTTGATGGGGGGGGTTGGTGAAGTGTCAAATCAGTTACCAGCGTGGGCATTAGCGTGCGAAGGCACGTAGATCGTCGGGGTTTAACTTATCCTCCTCGCCAGAAGAATCGCAACCCGCATATCAGTCAAGTCATCAAGGGCGATGACATAGTCGAGAACTGCGTATAGTCGCCGGTCGTGCAGGGGGAGGTCTGCAATGTGTGCGATCGCCGGAAGTGTCATCGCCAGATAAAAACCAGGCGGTCTGACGTCGCTGCAAGCAGCGCATCGCCAACTATCCCAATAAGCTCGGGGCGAAAACGCCGAAGGTTTAAGTGAGAAAGCTCAAACGAGCAGGCATCCCTCACAAAAACGAAGGCCGAGCAGAGCCATAAGTGAAATAATCAGAAGTAAGGTATTTAAGAATTGAGGAAACAAGCAAATGCTATCTAAGGAATTCACGCTAAGCATAACGAAGGGGATATCGGGAGTAACGCGCGCGGCATGGCAAAGAACGTAAGCATGCAAATATAAGTCGAACAACATTCAACGTAATGAAAAACGTAAAGCCGGCGTTAGGGTTACAGACGGAGTTTATAACAGGTGCAAGGTGAAAATATAATCCTACACACATCCTAATGTCTGCACAGGAAGCGAGAACGTATCACTCATCAGTGGCCCCCAGAGTTTGAGCAATACGACGAAGAAGCCCCGTCTCCGAACCGCAAAGCCTGGGTCAGCAATGCCCTCTGATGATCGTTTATCTTCGAACCTACGTAAAAAAAAAAAGAGTAAAATACAGTAAGAGACAGACATGAAACAAAGTACTTCCGAGCAAAATCATACCAAAAAATCCAGCAAAAACAGAAAGAAGGAGGGTCATAAGGAAAGCCTCACACACATATGTATTTCCCCAAAAGCTCGGCGTTATACTCTAAACTTATCAAGGCAGCCGCGTCGAGACCTCCAGCACCCGCCAGGATCTTGCAAGCCTCCTGATCCCTTGGGGACAGCTTCTTGAGAGGCTTAGCTTTCAAGGCTCGGGCGTCCTTTGTCCAATACAAAGGAAAGCCGTCTAGAGCAGAAGGCACAAGGCTGGAACAACACACCTTGAAGAATCTACCTTTCCACTCTCTGAAGGTTTGCTGGAAAGGGGTCAAAAGAATCCTGCCAGGAATGTTACTAAGAGTTACCGATAGGTTATTTCTCTGCCTCTTCACCTCGAAGAAGTGAAGGAAAATATCTACGGAGGGTCCACATCCAAGAAAGCCAAGCAGAATGTCAAAGGCCTTCACGAAGGCCCAACTGTTAGGATACAGTTGGGCTGGGGCAATGTTCATCTCTGTTAACAGCTCCCTCTCGAACCTGGAAAAAGGAAGGCGTACGCCGACACACTTAAAGACTACTTGGTAAAAATAGAAAAAGGGGACCCCATTATTGGATCGTTCATCCCCGCACACCGGTTCCCCCAGGGAACAAGGGAGCACGACGATGTCGTCATCATGCCTCTTTGCGAAGGCACGACGGTTATAGGAACACTCTTCCCCCACGTGTTCCCTCAGGGCCCTAGTAGAGAGTAAGCAAGAATGCTCGTCGAGGAGTTCACTCGAAGCCCAGGGGTAAAGATCTTTATGAGCCGCCCTGGAAGAAGCAAGGTTGGCAGACATTTTAGTGCGTGCTATCTGAGAAGGAGCTAAAGATCAAAGAGGAAGGGCTCAGCAGTAGAGTAGAGGAAGGGGCTGGCAAAGAAAGAACACAGGGGAAGTTCTTGAGAAGAAGATGAATAGCGCAAGAAAGATCTAAAGAGGTAAAGGCAGAGAGTTAAGGTACGGGGTTTTCAAAGATTTGAGCGCTACAATTAAAGCACTAAAAAACGTTAAAGCAAACGTCCTACGACTGGACCGCGTGTCACGAGGTTAAGGTGCAAACTGAAGTGTCACTTTTCTTGCTCAGAGAATATCACATCGTCAGAGTCCTGGAGGGTACGCAGAGAATGTCACGTCAATCGGTCAGGAGGCGACACATCATCAGAACGCCGCATGGGCAGCAGGGGCGAGGCCTTAGTCTTTTAGCTAAAACAAGTACCAGCTCAAGACTGGGGGCTTGTGTACCGTCCCGTCCCCGGGCGTTTACCAAAAGTCAAAGTCAATGCAAAGTAAGACGTAGATCGCCAAGGTAAGACGTCGCCCTAAAGTTGGGTGAATGCGCTGTGGGACCTTCCGCACAGAGTAAGCGATCGGGTCAAAGGGGCACGTGACAATGCCCACGTGCTCATTAAAGATCTCCAAAGAAGGGCTGCATGCATGACACGTGGTCAATTAGGGGACCCGCGAAGCATGTTGGCACGAGAGATACGACGCTCAAGTTAGAACCCAAGCGGCCACAAGGTTATTGATTGCACTCCAAATAAGGGAGGTCCATGTGCCAGATACGCTCAGATCCTAGGAATAGCGGCACAAGGGCCTTCTCCAAGGAACCCTAGATAAGAGCAGCAGCAAAGGTAAACCCTCGTTTGCATCTATATAAAGGGCACAAAGAGCCCTAGTAAGGTACGTTTTCATAATTACACAGAGCACTAAACCCTAGTTGTTCTTGACGGCGCACCCAGCTGTGAGCTCAAGGCAACCAGGGCAACACAGTTTAGCAACACAGTTCCATTCATTGAGATAATCATACAGTCTTTAGTCACTTTGGTGTTTCTCGCTAGCTGACTTGATCGTCGGAGTGCAAACGGCCACGAGGGCGCCCCTTTGTTCTTCTTTTCAGGTACCCATAGACAAGCTAGAATGAAGGTGCTCCAGCTCGTGAGGACAACCCACTCAATAAAGACGACCCAGGTCAACCGGCCGGAACAATTGTAAACAATCCATAAGAAATTATTTATTACCTATCCTTATAGGTATTCTCCCTCCCTTTCTTTTTAATCTTTTGGTAGTTCTAAATGTTTGGAGTATTTGTTAGAAGAGTTTGGGGATATTTTTCAAGATCCTCCTAAGGTTTTACCTCCTCTTAGAGAAATTCAAAATCAAATTGACTTTATCCTTGGAGATTATCTATAAAAATCACCTGCGTATAGAACTAATCCAAAAGAGTCTAAAGAGATCCAACAACAAGTCAATCGTTTGGAAAGATGTTATAAAAGTAGCAAGTTTGACAAAGACACAAAGTTCTTGACTCACTTATGTTAAAGATGGGAAGCTTTGATGTGCCAAATCCAAGTGAATCTTGAAGCTGTGTGATGTTTTAGGTTTAGGTTTTGGTTTGGGGTTTAGAATCTTTGTAAGATCAGTTTTGAATCTCAGACAAAGCTCATTTTAAACTGTTTTTTAAAGGTTAAAGTGTTTTTCCATGTAAAGGGAAAAACAACCGATTAAAGTGTCGAGATAATCGGTTGTTTGTAACTTAGCTGGCAAAGAAGGTTTTAAAAATGTTTTATAACTGACAAGAGCATTCAACCGGTTAATTCGTGGTTTTAACCGATTAAATGTGTGTTCTTGTAACATTTTTTTGAAAATTTGTTTTAACTACTTTGATTGTTTAAGATTTTCTTTAACGTTAGCATTTCAAGGTTTATAAATATGTTTTTTATTCAAACATTTAGAGATTGATGAAACAAAAACTTTTGATACTCTGAGCTGAGATTGATTTGAGAGATTACGAAACTGTTTGTGAAAAGGTTTCAAACAAGTTTTTAGCAAGATTGCTTTGTGCTTTGCTTTCTTTGAAAGAACTGGTCAATAAGGTGCTGGTGTATTGTGTTTTACCAAGTGTTTTCTAATCCTGTTCAAGTTCTTGTAATTGTTCATATAACATTCTGTATATCTGTGTAAAATCCTGTAAAGTCAGTGGGATTCTGGCTTGAGGTGGTTGTTGTGTGCAAGAAGGGTGAGTAGGCTTTGTGGGATTCAAAGTGACCTTCTAGTGTGTGGTGTTTGTGTAATCTGTGATTGGTTGCATAGTGAAATCTCAGTGGTTTGATTGAGGACTGGATGCATCTTTGTGATAGAGTGAACCAGTATAATCTTTGTGTGTAATTCTCTCTATCTTTTCTCTCTATATTTGTTTGTATTTTCCGCTGTCGTAAACAACCGGTTAAATTGTTATTTTAACAGATTATATTTCTGCTTTTGTTTGGTAATTTGATTAGCTTTCTAAATTGCTTTTCTGGATTGATTGAAAAAGTTTTATTCTAAGCCAAGTATTTGCGAAAACGGTTTGAAAACAATTCACCCCCCCTCTTGTTGTAGCCATCAAACCTAACAATTGGCATCAAGAGCAGGTTCTTGAAATTTATTCAAGTTTTTTTATTTCTGATGTTTTGAAATTCTTGATGGCTGATAACAGTGTTTTTGGGGAAGGTGCCTCTTTGCACAAACCACCCTTGTTGATGGAGAAGTGCCTTCATTGTTTTTAGAGATTGTTGGTGAAGGGCGGAAGCATCATGGATTGAAGACGAAGCAAGGTCCTCCTAAGAGTGATGGTGACCTTGAAGGTGCATGAGAAGTGGGGATTGAGAGTGGTGAGGCCAACTATACTTGGATAAGGGGATTTGTGAAGATCAATAGCCTAACCTAAGAGGTTTTTAGGCAAGAAGTGAAATTGACACAATTTGGCAGCAATTCACAAAGTATATTAATCTTGCAAAACTAAGAGTCAAGGCACTCCCTAAATAGCATAGAAGGTCGGTTTACACAAGGTGAAAATGAGAGGGAAATTCAAATGCTATGCAAGTGTGAATGGCGCCTAAAATTTAGCACATGGGAGGTAGGTTCTAGAATCTAGCATGTGCAAGTATATCTAGAACTTACGCTCCTCCTTGGGCTAATGTGGGTTTGTCCTAAGTTTAATTATGAGTTTAGGGAACTATAATTAAACTTAGGTTAGCATTTTAGGTACCAATTTGCATGTTCAACAAAATTACAAATAAATAGTCTATGCTACTTTTACAAGAAATTAAAAGCTATTCTACGCTAGGAACTTTGGCATCTTTGAACATGTAGAGATAGGTCTCTCTGTCATCAGTAGCAGGGTTCCAATCCTCTTCAAGCTTTCTAGCCATGGCCCTAGTGATTGGCCCAATATGACAAGGTGGTGGACTTTTAGTTGTAGTGGTGCTTGGGCGACTTTCATCACTTGTTCTGTGGTCAAAACTATCCTATTTGGTGCATAAGAATTAAATTCTTTATTCAATCCTTAGATAAGAATATTTGGAATATTATTTCAAATAATACCTATGTGCATATGACTGAAATTAATGAATCTTCTATAGAACATCTTGATTGTATGGCATAGCATATTATTGTGTCTGGTCTAGACTCTAATGTACTGCTCGAGATCTCAGAATGCACTACAGCTAAAGGAATGTGGGACAGACTTGAGGAATTGCATAAGAATCCAAGGAGTGACTTGGTGGATAAAGAAGAGTCATCTGTTGGCTCAATCTCTTCTGAAAACGAAGTGGAAGTCTGCTTCATGACCAAGGGAGAATCAGAATCAAGCCAAGTAAGTACAACCTCTTCTAATAAGTGTGAAAGTTATTTTCAATTACTTGATGCTTTCCAAGAAATACATGAAGAAGCTAAAAGATTGACTTTTTCAAATAACTGATTGAGATATGAAAACAACAGGTTGAAAATTCTAATTTGATGCATGAAATATCCTCTTGCAAATGTGATTCAAATTTTTGCAAAAACTGTGAGTCTCTTCAAGAGAAAGTCTTATATCTTGTGAAAACAATTGATGTTATTTCGAAAGGAAAATAAAATTTTGAAAATGTGTTAGCATCCCAAACATGTGTCTTTGGAAAATTTGGCTTGGGTTTTAACCCCCAAAGCAAACAAAGTGGGTGCACAAAACCTTTTTCAACTTTCACTCGAAAAGAATCGGTTAAAGCATCAAAATAACTGGTCGTTTGTTGTTTCTATTGCATGAAAAAGGGACATTCTATTAGGTTCTGCAGAATCAAAAAGTTTTCTGTACCTAAGGGTATTCTGAAATGGGTTCCTAAAGAGCCTAATGATTCTTGGAAACACACTAAACACCTATGGACCCAAATTCACAAGGGGACCAGATTTGGCAACTTGATTTTGTTTCTTTTGTAGGGATGGTTGGAGAGAAAACAACACCTATGGTATCTAGATAGTGGTTGTTCAAAACATATGACAGGTGATGCATCCAGGTTCATTAGCATTTCTCTCAAACCAGATGGCCATGTAACCTACGGTGATAATAACAAGGGAAGAATTCTTGGCAAAGGTACAATAGGTAACGAAAGTAGTTTGCTTATTCATGATGTACTTTATGTTGAAGGTTTGAAGCACAACTTGCTTAGCATCAGTCAGATTTGTGATAGAGGTTATCAAGTGACCTTTAAGACCAACTCATGTGAAATCCGCTTACTTAATTCAAAGAATGTTCTTCTCATTGGTAAGAGATCTAGCAACATTTATCTTCTTGATATATCTAGTCATGCATCATTAGATTGTCTTCTGTCAAAGCATGAAGAGTCTTGGTTGTGGCATAGAAGGTTTTCTCATATTCATACCAAACGAACTGGTTTATGTCTTTCCCAAACTCAAATTTGATAAAGAACATGTATGTGAAGCATGTCAAAGGGGGAAACAAACTAGAAAATCTTTTCCTTTGAAAAAATGTGTTTCAACTTCAAAACCCTTTGAACTTTTGCACATGGATCTTTTCGGTCCTTCTAGGACTATGAGTCTTGGAGGAAATCTATATGGTCTTGTTGTTGTAGATGACCATTCCAGGTACACTTGGACACTTTTTCTACATTCAAAGAAGAATGCTTATTTAGAGTTTAAGAAGCTTGCAAGGAAACTTCAGAATATGTGCTGCAGCAACATAGGAGCCATAAGAAGTGATCATGGAAGGGAGTTCCAAAACAAAAAGTTCATTAGCTTCTGCAGCAAATTGGGGATTTCTCATAACTTCTCTGCACAAAGAACACCGCAACAGAATGATGTGTTGGAAAGGAAGAATAGGTCTCTAGAGGAGCTTGCAAGGACCATTCTAAATGATTCTGGTCTACCAAAATGTTTCTGGGCTGATGCTGTGAGGACTGCATGCTACGTGATTAATAGAGTGTTGATTCGGCCTATATTGAAGAAAACACCTTATGAGTTGTTGAATGGGAGAAAGCCAAATGTGAACCACCTAAAAGTCTTTGGTTGTAAGTGTTATGGCCTTAACAATGGCAAGGAAAGCTTAGGTAAGTTTGATGCTAAGTCAGATAAAGGTATATTTCTGGGTTACTCTCTAATAGTCATGCTTATAGAGTGTTCAATAAAAAGCGTATGACTGTGGAAGAATCCATTCATGTTATTTTTTATGAGACTAACAATTATGAACAAGCTGTAGCTAAGATCAATACAGAGGAGGATGATCAAAACATCTTTTTAAAGAATCTTAATAGCAACACAAAAATTCAACTGATTGAATCCTCGATAAAACTCTGTAGTAGGAAGATCTGCCAAAAGATTGGAAGGTTCCTAAGGATCTGTCCATTGACAACATCATAGGTCAAATCCTCAAAGGAGTTTCAACCAGAAGGCATGTAGCAGAGTTCTGCAATCAGTTTGCAATCAGTGTGTGAAGTTTTTGAGGATAAATTATGGACAGCAGCTATGCAAGAAGAGTTAAATCAATTTGTAAGGAATGAAGTTTGGACTCTTATTCCGAGAACCAATCAAATGAATGTGATAGGTACCAAGTGGGTTTTCATAAACAAATCTGATGACTCAGGCGTCATTACAAGAAACAAAGCGAGACTAATGGCCAAAAGATACAATCAAACTGAAGGCATCGATTATGATGAAACCTTCGCACCTGTTGCAAGGTTGGAAGCGATAAGGTTGTTATTAGCTTTTTCTTGTATGAGTGGTTTTAAATTGTTTCAGATGGATGTGAAGAGTGCATTTCTCAATGGGTTCGTGAAAGAGGAGATATATGTCGCACAACCATGGTTGTCAAACTCGTGAGTCAACTCGTTGACTCGCCCGAGTTCACGTTCCCACTTTGCCTTATCGAGTTAACTCGGTAGCAGACTCGGTTTTGAGGTAAACTCGGTGGACTCGGTGTGGAATCGGTAGACTCGGTGTGGACTCGCGACCCTGGTCCGAGTTGGCGAGTCCAACTGGGTTTTTTTCTTTAAAAAAAAACTGTGTCGTTTTGAATGGGGGGCCTGAATGAAATAAAAAAACTTAGAGGTTTTTGCGTTTTGTTTTGTGTTTCTATTCTGTTCTGTGGAGTGTGGCAGCGATAGATTGAGTTGTGAGTTGCAGTGGTGGTGGTCGCGTCGCGAGTTGCTGCAGGTTGCTGTACGTGGTGGTGGCGTCGCGAGTTGCTGCAGGTGGGGCGTCGCGGTGGTGCGTTGCGGTGGTCGCGTCGGAGTGTTCGTCGGACTCGTGGGTTGTTGCAGGTGAGGTGTCGCGGTGGTGCGTTGTGGTGGTCGCGTCGGAGTGTTCGTCAGACTTATGGGTTGTTGCTGCTCATCATATAAGGTTAGAGTTGGGTGGTGTGAAATTAGGGTAGGAAAGGGAAGGGATTATTAGGGTTCTGTTTTTTTTAATTGGCTGCAGAATGAACTGTTTTTTAATTGAGAATAGTTGCTGGTTGCCCTTAAGTTTTGTTTTTTTGACAAAAATTGAATTTGGAGGAGCAGTATTTTTGTTAAGAAATGTCTGGGAGTGGATCAAATTCAAGTGAGCTCAATAGAACTACATCTGCATCTTCTAATAGAAGTAAAAATGCTCCAGGAAATAGAACTGATGTTGGATGGAAGCATGGGATAGATATTAATGGAAATGGTAAAAAAGTGAAGTGTAGTTATTGTTCAAAGACTGTGAGTGGAGGAATATTTAGGTTCAAGCATCATCTTGCTAGAACTAGGGAGGACTCTGAACCTTGTTGTTCTGTTCCAGAAGAAATAAGAGATTTGATGATAAAAATTGTTGCAGAAGCTAAGCAAGCCTCTTTGAAAAAAAGAAAGTTAAATATAATTGATGAAGACCAAGGATGTGAGGGGCTTGAAGAAAGACAACATATATTTGGTTCTAAAGGAAAAGAAAAAGTTGGTAGTAGGGGGGCAGTTCAAGCTACCATAAATCAAATGATGAAGAAAGGTTATAAAGAAGAAGTGGATGCTCAAGTTGCTGAATGTTTTTACACAGGTGTCATTCCGTTTAATGTAATTAAAAATCCAGCTTTTTACAAAGATGTGTAAAATGATTGGAAAATATGGAGCTGGCTATAAACCCCCATCTTATCATGATATTAGAGAAAATCTATTGAAGAAAGAAATTGACAAAACTGATTTAGTGCTTCAAGAATACAAGGAAGAGTGGAAGAAAACAGGTTGCACAATCATGTCTGATGGGTGGACAGATAAAAAGAGGCGTTCTATTTGCAACTTCTTGGGAAATAGTCCTAAAGGGACTGTTTTTATGTATTCATTGGACACCTCAGACATATAAAAAACAACAGATAAAGTTTTTAAGATGCTGGATGATGTTGTTGAATTAGTTGGAGAAGAAAGTGTGGTGCAAGTGGTGACTGATAATGCTGCAAATTTAAAGGCAGTTGGAGAGTTGTTGTTGCAATAAAGGGAGCATTTGTATTGGACCCCATGTGCTGCACACTGCATTGATTTGATTTTTGAAGATTTTGAAAAGAAGTTGAAGGTCCATGAGCTTACTATCCAGAAAGGAAGAAACATCACCACTTATATTTATGGCAGATCCATGCTAATTAGCATGTTGAAGAAGTTCACAAAAGAAAGAGACTTGATAAGACCGGGTGTAACTAGATTTGCCACCGCTTATTTAACTCTAGATTGTCTTCATGAACTGAAAGCCTCATTATTGACCATGTTCAGTTCTGAAGAATGGAAAACAAGTAAATTTGGAACTTCACAAGAGGGGAAAAAGGTTGCAAATATGATATTAGACAACCGATTTTGGAAGAATATCTCCACGTGCCTCGAAGTTGCTGCCCCTCTTATGGTGGTCCTGAGATTGGTGGATTCAGATGCAAAACCTGCAATGGGTTTCATATATGAAAAGATGGACCGTGCAAAGGAAAAGATTAAGAACAATTTTAATCATATTAAGAAAAGGTAAAAAATTTATAGCTTTTCTCTTTAAAAATTTAATTACTCCTTCTTCTTCTATTACTTATATGATAGTTGGTATTGATTACTATTGAATGAATGTATGTAGCTATGAAGAGGTTTGGAAAATAATTGATGCAAGATGGGATAATCAACTTCACTGCATGCAGCTGCATACTATCTCAATCCCCAATTCCATTATGAACCTAAGTTTAGATCTGATGATCCTGAGGTCAAAGAAGGCTTGTATACATCCATGAGAAGATTGGTTAAGGATGCTGCTGAAAGAAGGATAATTAATGTGCAACTTGTTGAGTATCATTTTGGTAGAGGAGCCTTTGCAATGGACGACGCAAAGGAAAGTAGAAAAACAATACTTCCTGGAGAATGGTGGGAGATGTTTGGGTATAGAACTCCAGAGTTGAAGAGGTTTGCTATCCAAATTCTAAGCTTGACTTGTAGCTCTTCTGAATGTGAGCGAAATTGGAGCTCATTTGAAATGGTAATTGAAGTTATTTATAATTTCTTTATTTAGTTTTATATGGTTAGTTACTAAATTTCCTATTTAATATAGGTTCATACAAAGAGAAGAAACCGTTTGCATCAGAAAAAGATGAATGATTTGGTGTATGTCATGTACAACTTGAAGTTGAGTAATAAGCAAATTAGAAAAACAGTTGCTCTTCCCTTTGATGATATTCAATCAGATGATGAATGGATAACTGAAGAGGGAGATAATATTGATGAGATTGATCAAGTTCAAGATGCAAATGTTCACTTAAATCCGACAATAACAGTTCCAACTCTAGATGCATCTGATCTTGAAAATTTGACTTTTGATGTCAATGTGGATGAAGATGAAGATGAAGATGGAGATGATGATGAAGATGATGATGGAGATGATGATGGAGATGATGGATGAGAGGATATCATTAGAGGATTGGACATAGAAATTTGAATTTCTAATTAATTAATTTCTATGACTTGAATTGAACAATTTAACTTTTGTAGTATTTGTATGACCTTCTTTATTTGAGACTTTGAAGTTAGATGATTTGGTATATTATTAATTCTCATTCAGGACTAAATGTAGTTATTTACACTTTTTTTTAATATGAAAGTAGACTCTTACGAGTCTACGAGTCGAGTCCACGAGTCGAGTCTACGAAGCTCCCACGATCTACGTAGACTCGCGAGTTTGACAACCATGCGCACAACCACTTGGCTTTGAAGATCACAAACATCTAGAGTGTGTATACAAGCTCAAGAAGGCATTGTATGGCCTCAAACAAGTACCACATCAATGGTATGAGAGGCTAAGTGATGGAAGAGGCCCCAACACCAATCCATTGAAAGGCCACCAAAATGTCAAATTGAGGCAACCACTAGAGTTATGGTCAAAGAGGGGTCAAGAGGACGCATTCTACATGTCATAAACTCCAGTGTGGAATAGTTTTTACTTTTTTGTCGAAAGTAGCATAGTTTAATTCTTTTGTATTTTTTTGAGACATGCAAAGTGGTACCTAAAATGCTAACCTAAGTTTAATTAGAGTTTCCTACTCCTAATTAGACTTAGCTCCAACCCACATTTAGCCTAAGTGGAGCGTAAGGTTCTAGAACTCCTAGCACATGGAAGAATTCTAGAACCTACTTCCCATGTGCTGAATTTAGGAGCCACCTTCCCATGTGCCAACATTTGAATTTCCCTCCAATTCTCTTTTCAAATTCAGCCTATATATAGAGGAGCTTGGGTCGTGTAAATTCAAGATTAATTCATTAGTGAAATGATGCCAAATTTGTGCCATTCTCACTCTTTGCCTAAACTCTCTTAGGATTAGGGTATTAATCTTCCGAAATTCCACCTTCAAGAAGAGTAGGCCTCACCTCTCTCAAACCACACTTCTCATGCACCTCCAAGGCTATCATCACTTTTAAGAGAGCCTTGTTTCGCCAACAATCCATGGAGCTTCCGCATTCATCAACAAAAACCACAAGAAAGGAGACACAAATCCATCATTTGGTATCATGAGCTATGGTTCTTAAAGAGCTAAGTGTGCCTTCTTCTTTTCATTTTAATTTCTGTGTTTGATTCTGGATTCCTTGTTGTTCATCACTTCCATATTGTCTTGCTGTTTTTTAATTTTCGTTTTGAATTGGTGTGCTGTTTGGAAATTCCAATTGGTACATCGTGTTCAATTGTTCTTGAGCAATTCTTGTGCAATTTTGTGTAGGATTCCATATAGTTTGTGTTGTTGTTGTTAGAATATATGGCCTTAAACGAGAGGCGGGTGAATTGTTTAAGAGGGATTTTCGCAAACTTTGAAGGTATAATGAAAATCAATGCTGAATGACAGAGAAAGAAATCAAAGAAACAAAGAACCAAAACTGTTTCAAGATGATATCAGAAAAACAATCGGTTGTTTCTTCGAAACAATCGGTTGTTTTTATCAGCAGTTTATAAAAACAACTTAAAAACAGAATTTAAAGAGTAAAAGATAAGAGATAAGCACGCAAGCAATTTATACTGGTTCACTCTTACACCAAGAGTTGTTGAAGATGGTTGCTGCCCCTTCAAGATTGTGCTTGATGAAGACTTCTATGTACATTTCATTTGTATTTTGCTTTGCTTTAAGTGTGTCTTAGGTAGTGCTTAGAGGTTGTCTAAGAGTGGGCTTTTTGCTGAGTAACTCACCTCATAACCACTGGCCATGTGATAAGAACAAACATAAGTTTTCTTAAACTGTTTTTCACATGTTTTACAAAAAACACGTTTACTGCATAAAAATAAATCTGTTCTTTTCTAAATAAACAGATTCATTTTTACACTGATGCCTTGGCTAAGTCTTGTAAAAATTAGATTTTGTGCATCATGTATTTTGACTAAGTCTTCTATCTTTCAAAACGACTGAGTTTTAAATAGTTAATCTTTCTCTGTTTTCGCTTTGAAAAATAAATCTGTTCATCTGTAAATGAATAGATTCTTTGTCTCTGGTGCCATGTCAAGCTTAAACGATTTTAGTTTTATCTCAGTACCAGAATGGTTGACTAAGTCTCCTCTCTTAACAAATTCTCTAACTGCTTTTGAAAATAAATCTGTTCATTTTATTTTCAATCTGTTCATTTTATAACAGCTTTAACTGTTTTTCAAAATTTTGTTATAAGTTGGTTTTCTATAAAATGAAAACTTGTTTCTGAGTTTAATAATCGTTCATACATTTGCAAAAACAAGTTTTACAGCAGAGAATCAAAAGTTTACAAAGGATTAGCATTTGTTCTTCAAAGATTTCAAAAAACACAAAGTGCTTGTTCTTGGTTTGGTTCCAAAAGCTTGGTGTGAGGTGTTGCTACTGTTCTAGCAATCTTGCCTACTGGTTTAAGGCAGATCTTTGTATCCTCAATCAGATGTAGTCGTTTCACTTCTCATTTCTTGTAATTGTTTGGTTGAACACTCTTCTTGATAGGTTTTCTTGGAGAGTGTGTGTGAGCTGAAATAGGTTTTTTTAGCAAGAGTACCTAAGTCCTTGTAGGTGTCAAGAACAGTGGGAATTGTACTTGGTTGTATTGTGTTTTAGTGATTTCCACCTGGTTTTGGTGAAGACTGGATGTAGCTCAGTTGAGTGAACCAGTATAACTGCTTGTGTTCATTCTCTCTCACTCTCTGCAATTTCGTTTCTGCATAATTGATAAAACAGCAAAGAAATAAATCTGTTCAATTGAAAATAAATCTATTCTTTTTGGGCACTGTGCATACTGTTCTAAATTTCTGAAAAAGTTGTTTGAATCTGATAAGAACATATAAAATCTGCTAAAAGCCACTGGAACAGATTGACTGTTATAGGTTGCTCAAGAAATTGTCAAAGCTATTAATTGAACCTTAAACAATTCCTTAAAGTTGAAGTTTGCTGTTCTGTGATTCATTGTTCTTAATTTCTGGAAAACTGTCTGGTTTCAATAAGAACACTGATAATCTGTTAAAGGCTAATAAAACAGGTTGTGTGTGATAGATTGTCTCACTAATTGTCAAGCCCTTAACTGAACCTAAATCACACGAATTGGAATTAAGGTTTGTTGTTTTTGTGTTTCACTGGTTTTTCAATCTGATATCTGTGTGTGTGCATCTGGAAAATCTATCTGCATAATCTTGTGATTAACCTTGCTGTATTAAAGGCTTTTCAAATAAAAACAGTGCTGAAATAAATCTGTTAATTTTCACATAAATCGATTTATTTTCTGTAAAACTGGGTTAAACATTGTTTCTGCGAGAAATTTTTAAAAGGTCAATTCACCCCCCCCCCCCCCCCCCCCCCTCTTGAACTTTGGCACTATTAAACCCAACAAGAGCTACATCCAGTCCCCAGAAACCACTGGGTATTCCACTATGCAATCAAAACCAGATTACAAACACCACACACCAAAGTAGTGACCTTGAACCCCTCAAGAAACGCACTACCTTTAGCAAACCACACCAAGAGTGTTGATCTTGAACCCCTCAAGAACACACAACACTCCTTGGCAACACAACTATAGAAATACAGTAATCAAGGAAGAAGGGAATAGAATACACCTGGGTATTACAAAGCTTAAAGATCAGAATTACAACCCAATCCTATTCCACACACTTAAGAATGATCCAAAGATCTTTCAAATCTTGGAAAAACTGTTTTGATAAAATCTTTCTATTACTTCAAGATTAGGAGTGTAAAACTACCTTTATATAGACCAACCAAGTGGTCAAAAGCATTTAATAAAGGAGCCAAGTTAGTTAGGATCATTTAAAACATATTAAAACCGCTTAACAAAATTCTGTTACGGTTTGCAGGAAAACAATCGGTTGTTTTGTCGAAACAATCGATTGTTTTGGTTTGACAGCAAAGTCAACCAAGTTTTTCAAAAACAGCTAAGGTAAAACAACCTGTTGTTAGGTAAAACAACCTGTTGCATTTTTGACAGCTTTTTAGAAAACACATCTTTTCAAAAGGTTAAAGATTCAAATGAACTTGGATCATCTTAAGGAGTGAATTAACAAGTTTCAAACAACTAGACAACACACGCACACCCAGCAGCAAGGTCTTCAAGCTTTCCTCTTGGATTTGGAGACATCAAAGCATCTTGTTCAACAATCTCCCCCTATTTGATGAAGACAAATCCCTGGTTTGTTTGTGTTGTTGTTTTTGAACTTGAAAGGTCTTGCAAACAGAATTTGTGCATATACAAAGCAAGTATACCAGCA
Organism: Phaseolus vulgaris; assembly: GCF_051622355.1. Classification (NCBI taxonomy): domain Eukaryota; kingdom Viridiplantae; phylum Streptophyta; class Magnoliopsida; order Fabales; family Fabaceae; genus Phaseolus; species Phaseolus vulgaris. The sequence continues at coordinate 33,256,425 of NC_143505.1, read as the reverse complement.
GGATACCCAGGCACACAAAACTAGTTTTCTGCATAAGCCTTTAAGCAGAAAAACCAGTCAAATAACCATAAAAACTAGTGCCAAAATGAGACTTGTGTATAGCAGAACTATGGTGAATAAGAGCATGGAAACAACAGAATTTAAACCATGATAAAACCAGATAACACCATAGTGTATCAGCAGCAACACAACACATAAAACCACACCATTCTCCCCTTATTTGTCTTCTCAAATAGAATGAAAGAAGGGATACAAACAACAGAATTTCTAGCATTGAAAACCAGCATATAGCAGCAACATGATAAACCAGAAAACCTGTGTGTTGTAGCAGCACCATTGCAGCAACAAATCTTTGATACCATATCAGAATTGTAGCAAAATCTATGGTGTATCAGAGCTATGACAGCAGCAGAATCAAAGTACCATAGACCCCAAAAATTTCAGCAAGGAGACCACAATTTCTCCCCCTATCTTTTCTTCATCCAGCAATTCAAGTTGGTCAAATGATTGCTCAAGAGGTGGATTTGGTAGAAATATCCTTTCTTCTTTGCATTACCTCAAGCATGTTTAGAATTTCATTTGGTCTTATGAAGCCAAAAGCATAGGAAGAACATATACAACTTACTAAGCCTCTCATACCACTGCCTTGGAGCTTGCTTAAGCCCATACAAGGCCTTTTTTAGCTTGTATACATGGTTAAGATGTTGATGATCTTCAAAGCCCGATGGTTGTTCAACATAGACTACCTCATTGATGATTCCATTGAGGAAAGCACACTTAACATCCATTTGAAACAATTTGAATCCACTCATACAAGCAAAGGCCAGCAGCAACCTTACAGCTTCTAATCTTGCAACTGGAGCAAAGGTTTCACCATAATCTATGCCTTGTTCTTGATTATAACCTTTAGCCACAAGCCTTGCCTTGTTCCTTGTGATTACTCCGATTCATCCAGCTTGTTTCTGAAAACCATTTGCATCCAATGATGTTCTCCACTGAAAGATCCCTTGGAATTGTCCATTCCTTTGGTAGCTCTTCCTGTTGCAGAATTTCAACCGGTTGTTTCGCAAAATCAATCGGTTGTTTTTCTGGACAGGATTTCAGCTTCTCCAAGGTGATGTTCTGCTCATCTTCTTCTGTATAAACCTTTGTAGAACTTTGATCATTCTTCATCATAACACCTGTACTTGAAAGGTCCTGTAACACATAATTGATGCATATACAAAGCAAGTATAGCAACAAGATAACAAGACACACACAAACCAATTTTCTGCATATACAACATTAGCAGAAAAACCAGAAAATTTGAAGTAATCAAGTGTTTTCAAGTGCAGAGAAGCAACAACACAATGCACAGATTTAAAGCTAACTATACAACCAAATCAAGCATAAACTTCTCCCACTATTTGATCTACAAATAGACAATGAGAAGGGTTGTACAAAGAAGAAATCATAATGATAATAGAGTAGTCCAGCAATACAAACAATTTTGACATTTCAAGAATATAATATGTCATAGAGCTTTCAAGAAAACAAGTGGATATAATCTTTTATTAGCATACTCTGAGGCACACTCAATGCGTATTTGTCCAAAAGCAAGATTTGAAAACGAGAAATGATTTAATCATGCATAAGCAAACTTGACAACATTATACAAAGGTGTCAAAGGAAAAACAATCGGTTGTTTCGAAAAAACAATCGGTTGTTTTACTGTGACAGCAAAAAGAATATTTTTCATAACCAAAAATTACCTTTTAAATTGATAAAAATGCAGTATGCAATTTGTTCATACCTTTGCACAGAGAACCCCAATATATTCACTAAAAAAGAAGACTTTGAGATGTTCATATGGTCACAAGACACACTTACATAAATTGAGAAATGAAAACACACATACTCTCTTTATTCTTGAAGTTTCTCTCTTAAGCACCCACTATGCATGTGTCAAGATGTCTCTTGACATTCCAAGAACCTTGCAAGACATATACAATTGAAAGAACAGGCACAGAGACAGATTTTTCTTTTGATGGTTTCCCCTTTAACAGTCATTCTTCAAGTCCAAAAGTGATTTCTTGGCTGCCAAGGATACCTACAAGAAAAGATTAAGACGCAAGATTTGGTCCCCTTATGAATTTGGGTCCTATGATGTTAGTAGGAGTCTTAAGAACCTTAAAAACCTTAGGAACCCATTTCAAAATACCTTTAGGAACAGAAAACCTTCTTACTCTGCAGAATCTAATAGTGTGGCCCCTTTTCATGCAGTAATGACAAATTTCAACCGGTTGTTTCGATAAAACAACAGGTTGTTTTTCAAAGAAACTTGAAAAGGGTTTTGAAACAGATTTGTTCTTGCTGTTTGAATTAAACCCCAACCCAACCTTGCCAAAAACACATTTTTGAGAAGCAAGAACAGTTTCAAGATTGGATTGACCTTTGGAAAACTTGTCCATGGTTTTCAAAAGATATTGAACCTTCTTTTGAAGAGATTCACAATTTTCACAAAAACTTGAATCAACACACTTACAAGAAGAGTTTTGGTAAATCATTTCCAAATTTTCAAAATCAGTTTTTGAATTGTTCAACTCTTCTTCCAAGATCTTGACTCTATTTTCCAATGAGTTGTTCAAATATTTCAACCGTTTATTCAAAAGGGCCAACCTATTAGCTTCTTCATGAGTCTCATTGAAGGCCTCAAGAAGTTGACTATAGTTTTCAACATTAATGGAAGAGCTTGAACTTACACTTCTTGTGTCACTTTCTTGTCTTGTCATTTGACATAAGATTGCTTCTTCTTCATCACTTGAAGAGGAGCTTGATGAGTCATCATTATAAGCTCTTATTGATTTTCCTTTCTTCTCATGCTTCTTGAAGTTTTTCCTCTTTTTGTTGGGACATTCAGTTTTAATATGACCCTGTTCACCACATCCAAAGCATGTATATTTGTTAGTGTTAAACTCAGTAGGTTTCTTGTTATCATACCTGTTGAATGAGTCACTTTTATTGTTTCTCTTCTTTAGGGACTTGCTGAATTTCTTAAACAGCAACCTAAATGTTTCCTCTTCACTCTCATCACTTGAGTATTAATAGTTTTTGTTCCCAACAGCTTGACTTCATCCAAATTCTTCTTTTGTCATAAGACAAACCTCTTTTCTGGATTATGAAGAGAAAGATTCAACAAAAGATTCTTCTTTTTCCATCAAGGCACTCCTTGGATTCTTGTGATACTGTTCAAGGGTATTCCACATTTCTTTGACAGAACTACATTCTGAAACCTTGAGCAATTCATTAGAATCAAGTGCAGATACAATGATGTTCATAGCTACACAATCAATATGTTCTCTTTCAGAAGAAACATTTTCAGATATAGGCATGAGATAGGTATTTGTAATAACATTCCAGATTTTTCTATCTATAGATTCAACAAAGAATGTCATTCTTATGCACCACAATTCATATTTCATACCACAAAACAAAGGCGGTTTGCTTAAACAGGCACCTTCCCCAAAAGAAAACTTTTCAACCATTTAAAAAAGATTTAGGATCAAAACTTGAATATCTTTCAAGAACCAAGCTCTTGATGCCAATTGTTAGAATATATGGCCTTAAATGAGAGGGGGGTGAATTGTTTAAGAGGGATTTTCGCAAACTTTGAAGGTATAATGAAAATCAATGCTGAATGACAGAGAAAGAAATCAAAGAAACAAAGAACCAAAACTGTTTCAAGATGATATCAGAAAAACAATAGGTTGTTTCTTCGAAACAATCGGTTGTTTTTATCAGCAGTTTATAAAAACAACTTAAAAAGAGAATTTAAAGAGTAAAGGGTAAGAGATTAGCACGCAAGCAATTTATACTGGTTCACTCTTACACCAAGAGCTACATCCAGTCCCCAAAAACCACTGGTATTCCACTATGCAATCAAAACCAGATTACAAACACCACACACCAAAGTAGTGACCTTGAACCCCTCAAGAAACACACTACCTTTGGCAAACCACACCAAGAGTGTTGATCTTGAACCCCTCAAGAACACACAACACTCCTTGGCAACACAACTATAGAAATACAGTAATCAAGGAAGAAGGGAATAGAATACACCTGGGTATTACAAAGCTTAAAGATCAGAATTACAACCCAATCCTATTCCACACACTTAAGAATGATCCAAAGCTCTTTCAAATCTTGGAAAAACTGTTTTGATAAAATCTTTCTGTTACTTCAAGATTAGGAGCGTAAAACTACATTTATATAGACCAACCAAGTGGTCAAAAGCATTTAATAAAGGAGCCAAGTTAGTTAGGATCATTTAAAACATATTAAAACCGCTTAACAAAATTCTGTTACGGTTTGTAGGAAAACAATAGGTTGTTTTGTCGAAACAATCAATTGTTTTGGTTTGACAGCAAAGTCAACCAAGTTTTTCAAAAAAAGCTAAGGTAAAACAACCTGTTGTTAGGTAAAACAACCTGTTGAATTTTGGACAGCTTTTTAGAAAACACATCTTTTCAAAAGGTTAAAGATTCAAATGAACTTGGATCATCTTAAGGAGTGAATTAACAAGTTTCAAACAACTAGACAACACACACACACCCAGCAGCAAGGTCTTCAAGCTTTCCTCTTGGATTTGGAGACACCAAAGCATCTTGTTCAACAGTTGTTCTGTTTTTGGTTTATTTGAGTCTTTATTGCAATTTTATTTGGTTCATATTGTGTTCATTTGAGTCATTTTGATTTTTGAATTCAATTGTGTTTTGTCAAGTAATGTTTCTCCTAATTTGTCATCAAATCCATGTAGTGTTGATTTTGTTGATAATTTTGGTTTCTTGATTTGACTTGAGTCCAGATTTATTAATTCTTTGTTTGTTCATCCTTTGGTGCATTTTTCTTTTTAGTTTGAGTTCATATTTGTATGTTAGATCCATACAAATTCATATACATTCACTCCATTGTGTTTTTGAAGTTCTTCATTCTGTTTTTAATTCCAGAATTAGGATTCACTAGCGCAGAAATGTAAAATAAATGCGGCTATTTTACATTTACAAATGCGGTTATAGAACTTCATTTGATCAGCACGCATTCGTAAATCGGAGATATACAAATGCGGTCATAGAACCGCATTTATAAATTAGATTTACAAATGCGGTTATTTAAAATAACCGCATTTGTATATTATTTTGAATGAGGGATGAGGGTTTAGGGGTTTAAGATTTACGAATGCGGTCTTGGTAATAACCGCATTCGTAAATCACATTTACGAATGCGGTTTTGGTAAATGACCGCATTTGTAAATACGTAAATCACATTTACAAATGCGGTTTTGGTAAATGACCGCATTTGTAAATAGTGTTTTTTTTAAAGTGCAGTTTGTATTGTGCATAAACCATATAAATTAATAACCTGCATAATGATCAAACCCAGTCAGACAAATAAAGAAATATAGTAATCAATTGAGATCATCAAAATGTACATTTACAAGTAATCAAATTACATATACATAAAACCACTATTGTTTACCTATGCTAGAGTTATAAAAATTTATGAAATATGTGGACCAAGAATCTCTAACATATGAAATGCCTTCCTCATTCATTGGTGTTTCTTCTGTGAATAACTGCATTGCAAAGTTGACATAAATTAGTTTTTAGATATATATATGCTTAAGAATTATAAAAATGATTTAACATATATAGTACCTCTTTCCAACTAGTTTTAACACCTAGTCTTATAATGGTAATCATCCATTGCATAATGTAATAGCCACACTCATAGCTTCCTGGTTGTTTATTACACTATAATTCAATAAAAAGTAATATGTTAGTATATTGATAAACAATGATAATAGAGAAAGAAAAAAATTACAAACCTTTATTCTTATCCAGTTCAAATTATTTGAACTTGATCGACCTTTTAGGATGTTATATCCACGCCGTGAACTAGTTAATTCAAAAAACCTCGTTAGTAGATGGTTAATTAGTAACATATACAAAGTTCAGTTTATAATGTACTTACGTATCAATGATATACTTAAATTTTGTGGGAATCTTCTTGTGTAGGAAACAAAACCACACAGCAGTCTTATCAACCATTGATAAGACAAGTAACTGCCAACGATGCCTATATCATTAATGAAAAGAGTTAGTAAATATTTAAATCATGAAATAATAATAATTGATGACATATAATTAAACTTACTAATTAATATAAGGGCATAAATAAATTTGTTTTCCCTCTTTTTCCAGGGTGTTAGTGATGTATGCTTGAGTCTCAGATGAGTATGGTCCAACAGGATTAGTATATGCAGGATCTAAGAATCCATACATATTTTCCTTCCCTTCAGTGATACAGACTCTATGCAAAAACTTACAAGTTTTTAGTTAAAGCATAATCAATAATAATTTAACATAAAGTAAATTGAATAATAGGTAAAGATACTTACATCATAAAAAATTGAATTATACTTATATTGAGCTCCTGTTTCCCAGATATAAATTCTGATAAATCTGTGTTGTAAATCATCAGTGGCAGTTCAGTGTTTATTTGAAAAAATGTATCATCCCACGGAACTGGAAAAGGTTCATTTCCAATCTGACTAGCAATGAGACGTAAGGAAGCTAGAGGATCGTCAACTGGAACCTCACGCTTCTTTTCCGGACTTGGTGGCCGAAAAGGTTTCTACAAGATAAACAACATTTGTATTAAATTATATGTAATATATAAATATAAATAAAAAATAATATAATGAAATGAAATTATTACATGAGGTTTGGGCATAGATCGAATGAGCTCTCTAGGCCAAGCAACGAATGTCTGAAATGCATTAGCCATAGTTGTTACCTCATCTGAAGGTAGTGGAACACGATCATCAGGAAATAGTACTTTTTCAACTGTTACCTTTGCCACATCAGGGGAGAGAGGAACGTTATGTAAGGTGGTGGCGTTTTGATAGACTTTTCCAAGGGCCACCACCCGAGGAAGTTTGCCGCCCACTACCAGTAGCTCACAATCCTCCGTCTGCCCATTGATATCATCCCCTGATGTTGGAGGAGCCGCACAACTCCCCTTTGTGCTCTTGGGAGTGGGACTAACAAGGGGTTCAATCGGCTTAGCACAAACTTGTTGCAATAGAAACTCTTGTCGCATTCAATCATTCTCCTTTTTCATCTCTAGCCACATCAAATCAGTCTCCTTTCTCATCTCCTCCATTAATTCTTCACGTATCTTAGTCTTCATTTGAGTTTCGTTCTCTTTGGAGGAGGAGGATGACTGTCGTTCTGAAACTCCAAAATATAGTTTAATTCCAACCCCTTGTCCAGCTGCACGAACACGACCAGAGTGCTCAGGTCGTCCAATTGCTTCAACCAGGATATCGTGACGACCTTCAGCAACAAATTTACCGTCGGATTCCAAGGAATTCTACAAGAGTACACAAAAATCATATTTTCAAGCATTAATATAATTAATGATTTAAAATAAATGAAAATAACAAAAATAACTTACAATTTTTTCGATGATAACCCCGGATTGCTCAGAACTTGGTGCACCCGACTTTTTAATTCGGGCCCTCTTCCATTTTACATGGCGAAAAGGTGGTGATGGAGGAGAAGTGACCATTTTTTCCACATTCTCAGACAACGTCCCCTGTTTAGATTTCTCCTTTTCCACTATCAGTGTTTGCTTAAGTTTTCGATACCCCGAACGAGACATAACGTGCGAGGTAAGATTCTTCAAAGCTATCTGTTGAGCTTTCTTTCGACGATCCTGTCATAATTAAAATAAACAAACTGAAGTAAATAAGATAAACTTATTAATGTTATATAAACAAAAAAGTTACTTAACTTACCATCCAAGCCTCATTTTCACGGCTTTCTTTAAAAAGACGCCATGTCTCTTCATCAATATGTTTGTACTTTAAACATGGATTTTCGTCTTTAAGGTCGCCAAAAATGTATCTCGAAGTCAGTCTTGACTTAAAGGTACGAAATTTGAGTCCGATATTGGATATAATCTTTGATCGAAGCGGTTCCACATCAGGAATTTCAAAGTTTGCCTGCAAAATAACATCAACAAATTAAAATTAATCAATGAATATTAAAAAGCATTATATCAAAATGTAAAGCTTACCAGAACATCCTCCCAGATCATGTTACGGTCGACCTCTGACACCTCATCCCATGAATAAATCAGAATGGAGAGCCTCTCACGAGAAACAACTCTAAGATAGCTCACGTCAATGTCAACACGTGTCTTCTCACCAGCAGCATGTCTCAATGCGAGACACTTCAATCTAGTAGGGTCCTCTGCTTCCTCGTCCGGATCGAGGTTTGAGTGGGGTCTGATCGTCATCCATGTCTCTGTTAAAAAAATTAGGTAACAAACATTAGTTAATCTGCATCGAATTAAAATCTTATAAAAATAATACATAAAAATCTAAATCTAAAATGCTTATTTACAGGTTGCATGGGGGTTGAAAGTTCATATGTAAATTCCTTCACTGTGGTCTTTACGGGTTGCATGTACATCATCAACTAACATTCTTTATTAATTATCTTTGGTGTGAATGAACAGGGGTCACCATTTTCAATATCATCTATGGTCTCCCCTTATTTTTTGCCGTGTAAAACGACATACTAATGTTCTGACGTAGGATCTTTCACGTAGAAAACTTGAGATGCTTGTTGAACCATTATAAATGGCTCATCTCGATACCCTATCTTTCGAAAGTCCACTAGTGTGAATCCTGAATCATCAATTTTAACCCCACTTTTATTGTCAACCCATTTACACTTGAAAACTGGAACGGAAAACTTAGTGTAGTCAATCTCCCATATCTCTTCTATAAACCCATAGTATGCCATTGATCCAAGTACTGGATTTGTATCTTTCAAAGTCGAAAACTGCATTGACTCGGCTTCAAGAGTAACACCAGAATTTTGAACTGTACTCTTTTCATCCACGGACTTCGTGTAAAATATACAATTATTCACTTCGTACGCTGTACATGAGATAACATCAAACTTCAATTCAGCAGCCGACCAGGTCAAGGTCTCTGATGCCGTTGAATCCTTGAACACCTCGTCTTTAAACCAAGGCATGAAAGTTCTATTATGTTCCATCAAAACCCATTTCTCTGCTTGTCTTGGGTTATTTGCCTTCACAATGGCTTTATGAGCTTCTATGTAAGGTACAACTTCATCTGTGTTATTCAATATGTACAAATGTGCTTGCAAGACTTCTGATCGAGATTTGCTTGCAATATTCACACCACGTAAACATTTACTTGTAGAACGCCTGTGGTGCCATGAATTAGCTGGAACACCTATTGGATTTTCTTTTGTCATGTACTTTGAACAAAATTCAATACTTTCTTCAGCTATGTACCTTTCAATCATTGAAGCCTCTGGACGATAATGATTTTTCACATAACCTTTCAAAATTTTCATATACTTCTCAACATGATACATCCATCTTCAGTACACTGGTCCACACAATCTAACCTCTCTTACCAAATGCACCACTAGATGAACCATGATGTCAAAAAAAGACGGAGGAAAAAACATCTCCAATTCACAAAAGATAACAACAATTTCATTTTGAAGTTCATCTAGTTTTGAGGGATCAATGACTTTACAACAGATGGAAGAGAAGAATGAGCACAAACGGGTTATGGTATGTCTAACATTTTTTGGTAAGATCCCACGGATAGCTACCGACAACAACTGTTGCATCAAGATATGACAATCATGAGACTTCAACCCAATTAACTTGAAATCTTGCATTGACACTAGTCTCTTCACCTTTGAGGAATGTCCTTGTGGCACTTTCACACCTTTTAGACATTGACAAAAACTAATTTTTTCATCTTTTGACATTGTGTAACAGGCTGGGGGCAAATATGTACGCTTACCTATTTCTATGGGTGCCAACTCGTCGCGTATGTTCATCTCAATCAAATCTAAACGAGCATTTAGACCATCCTTCGTCTTCCCGTTAATGTTAAGAAGTATACCAATTAAGCTATCACACACATTCTTCTCAACATGCATTACATCTATACAATGTCTGACTTCTAACCTCGACCAGTACGGAAGATCAAAGAAGATTGATTTCTTCTTCCAAATATTTGTCACAGATGACTTTTTTTTTACTTACCGAAGGTGTGGTCTATGTTATTTACCTTTTCCTAAACCTCAACATCGGTTAATGGAGTTGGTGGACCACTACCCTCTTGGTGTCCATTAAAGGCTTTTTTCAACCTCCACTAAGGATGATGACTTCTAAGAAACCTCCGATGCCGAAGATATACTTTTTTCCTTCCATGTTTCAATTGTAGAGAAGTAGTGTCTTCTTCGCATATTGGACACGCTTTGTGACCCTTAACACTATAACCTGATAAGTTACCATATGCCGGAAAGTCATTGATGGTGCAAAATAACATGGCATGAAGCTTGAAAGTTTCATTAGCAAATCCGTCAAATACTTCAACACCCTGGTCCCACATTAACTTCAAATCTTCAATTAGGGGACTTAGATAAACATCAATATCATTCCCTGGCTGTTTCGGACCGGATATCATCATAGACAACATCATGTATTTTCGCTTCATGCACAATCCAGGAGGTAAGTTGTAAATAACTAGTAATACAGGCCATGAACTGTGATTTGTACTCATATTACCAAACGAATTCATTCCGTCTGTAGCTAAACCAAGTCGGATATTTCTTGATTCTTTACCAAACTCTGGAAAGTCATCATCAAATTTCTTCCATTGAATAGAATCAGCTGGATGTCGGTACATGCCATCACATTTCCTCTCATCTGCATGCCATCTAAGATTCTTAGCATCGTCTGGGTTTGCAAACAAACGCTTCATCCTTGGAATGATGGGAAGATACCACATAACCTTCATTGGGGGTCCATGCTTTTCCATCTCATCAATAGAATCATCATCTTTTTGTTTCAACTTATAACGTGATAACCCACACCTCGGACAACTTTTCAACAATTCAAAATCTTTTCGGTATAATATACAATCATTAGGACATGCATGTATCTTTTTGTACTCCATACCCATTGGACAAAGAATCTTTTTGGCCTCGTAATTACGATTAGGTAGAGTATTTCCCTCTGGAAGCATATCCTTCAATAGCTGGAGCAATTCCGTGAAGCTTTTATCAGTCCATCCGTTTATTGCCTTCAAATTCATCAATCTTAACACCGCCGACAACCGTGTGAAGTTAGTTGATCCAGGATACAAAGGAGTCTTTGCATCTCTTGACATACTTCCATATCCATGCACTTTTGCAAAACACTCTGCTCCCACATCACGAATCATGTCCTCCAATCGATCATCATCTCCATCATCGTGTACTGCTTCATCCATGGTAGAACCCGCATATTCTTCAGTTACGGAAACACGTGGTAAATTTAATAATTCACCATGCCATGTCCAAGTTGTATAAGATCGAAAAAACCCATCACATAGCAGGTGTCCCCTCATGTTATTCACATCCAGTATCCTTCCATTCAAACAGTTAACGCACGGACACCTGATCTTTGCTCCATCATGACCACTAATAATCGCGTTACGCTGCGCAAATTGTATAAATTCCTCTACTCCCCTTTCGTACTCATCACTTATACAAACAACATTAATCCAACCTCGATCCATTATATATTCTGGAATAGTTAGGATTTTCTAATAATTAGTATTCTATCTCACACATTTGCCGAGGGTCGAACACCCCCGAACTCAATCCAAACACGATAATTCTATTCTAAAAGTAACAACTAACTAAATATATAATATAAATTTAAGAAAATACAAATTTATATATAATAATATATAAATTATAATACACAAAAATATAAATTCAAAATATTAAATAAAAATTCAAAAAAAATTAAATACAACACCAACCTTTCCGTGAACCAAGTTGTTGGTGATCGGAGTGGCAGAGGCACGCGACAAAGGCGGTGGCGGAGCAGGGACAGACCAGCGAAGACCAATGGAACAGTAACCTAAAATGCAAATGCGCCAACGAAGTAAGGAACGAAAATGCCAATGTCAACGAAGTAAGGAACGAAAATGAATGAATGAATGAATGAACAAAACTTACAATGGTGAAAATGTAGAGAGGACGCGAGCGCAAGAACAGTGGAAACGAAGAGCGGAGAAGAAAGTGAAAGTCTGAAACTGAGTGGCGCGCTTCAAATTTTAGGGTAAAAAGAATTTACAAATGCGGTTCTAGAGTAAAACCGCATTTGTAAATCAATGCCAATGATTTACAAATGCGTTTTTACTCTAGAACCGCATTTGTAAATCAAATTAATTTCAAAAATGCCACCGCGTTTTTTACAAATGCGTTTAATCGCAAACCCGCACTTAATAAGGAGTATTCTTTTAATCTTTTTGCACTAGTGATTACTCTGTTTTTTAAATTCTGTGCTAGCTGTTTTTTGTTATGAAATTCAAATACGTTGAAGAAAAATTATGAAAATCTGGATCCTAAAAGTTTGATGTATTAGAAAATCAAGAAAAAAAGAATCAGATTAAAAGACAAAATAGAGAAAAAATGATAAATAAAACAAAAAAGTGTGCATCCTGGCGGCAAAAGATACGGTAGTTGGACAAGAATTTTGAAAAATTTATCACAATTATTTGGTGCATAGTTGTGGTGTGATTCCAACGCCAAAAGTTTGCTAAGACCTTGAATTGTTTGTGGTTCAAATTTCAGAATCAAATTTCAAATAGCCAGCTCAATATAAATTTTATAAGTCACGCTTTTTGGACCTAAAAATTCCAATAGTACTGTTTTGGTTTTTCTAATCAATTCTAGTGCCATTCTCTAGGTTCAATTTGTGTGCTACCTTTTGTTGAGTGCCTATTTTTATTGCTTGTCCAATATTATTCAATACTTCTTCTAAGTTGTGTCATATAAATCAAATCCATTTGTTATTGTCCTATTTTTAAAATTTGAATTGTTTCTTGCTTTCATTTCTTGACCTCTAAATTGTTGGTGAACAAAATTCAAATTGGTGCTTGTTAAGTGGAAATTAACCTTGTGGTGAGTCTATCCCTACTTAGTAGGTACTGTTTTGAAGATTTTAATTGGCTAACCATAAGAGGTTAACCCAAGGAACTGCAGCAAATATAAATACAAACACATAGACATTGTAGAACACATCAAGAAAGATCAACCACAAGCCAAGGAGTGCATAGTTTAGGAAATTTGAATTTTATTTTGTGTAATTCAATTTCATTGTATTTCTTTGAGTTGTAATTACATTCAACTTTGATTAATCAGTGGATTAATCACGTGTAGACGGTGAGTGTGTCTTCAATGGCTCAAAGTGTCTAGAAGCCTCACCTTAGGAATTGTCTAGTTTAAAGCTTTGTAGTTAGCAATCTTTAATTTGTGCTTAGTTAATTGCTTTACTTTAATTACTTGTTTTGTATTGTCAAACTTGATTTGCATTGTTTAATTGCTTTGCATTGTTTTCCTTTGCATAAAAATTGACTTTTCATTCCTAATTGTGATCTAAGTAAATTACTTAGAAAAAGAATTGTGTGAAGTCTTGAGGGATAGGTTTTGGCAAGGAAAGACTTGGTACTTAAGAGATCCTAGTGATCCACTTGTCTTTCCTAGAAAGCTACCTTTATTACTTTCCTTCTCTTTCTTGAGGTAAAATACTTTTAAACACAAAACTTTAATGATGTCAACTCACTCTTCTAATCTAGTGAAAGTGATATAAAGTCCATTAAAACTCCTTTAAAACAATTAGCCAAGGACTTTCAATCATTCTCATATAGACAATTGGAACATGAGGTACAAATCAAAGAGTTGAAAACGGCTAAAGAAAAGGATGAAAGATCTAAAAAATATTCACATGCATCTAGTTCTCACAATCATGAATCTTTTGGGGAAGAAAGTCTTAGGATAAATGAATATTATCAACCACCCCCTAGGAGAACTAGAAGAGAAAGAAAAGAACAAGAGAGCCCAAGAGAGGTTAGGGTAGATCTACCTCATTTTCATGGAAAAGAAAACGTAGAAGCTTATCTAGATTGTGAAACGAAGGTAGAACAATTGTTCGCTTGCCATAGAGTAAGTGAGGAAAGAAAGGTACCCTTAGCCACCCTAAGTTTTCAGGATAATGCTATGTATTGGTGGAATGCCCTTGAGAGTAAAAGGCGCCTTCATAAGGACCCTCCCATAGATTATTGGAATGATCTTAGGGGAGCTTTAAGACGCCGCCATATTCCCTCCTACCACAATAGGAAGTCAATGGACAAACTCCAAGGACTTCATAAAAAATATCTAAGTGTAGAAGAATATTAGCAAAAGATGTTGCTATATATAATAAGGGCAGGGATTAATGAGGACAACCATACCACCATATCTAGGTTTTTAAGTGGTCTCAAACTTGAGATAAGAAACAAAGTTAAAATTTTACCCTATAAAGATTTAAATGACTTGATTCAACTTAGCATTAAAATTGAAAAACAAATTTTGAGAAAACAATCAACTCAAAAACAAAGTTCAAATTCTGTATCTCATGACAAGGAAGAGGTCCAAAGAGGGAAAGAGCATACAAAAGAAGCATCTTTAGAACCTTCCCAAAACCTACCCAAATACGCACATATCTCACACACTGAAATTAGAGAAATTCCATGTTTTAAATGTTTTGGTAATGATCATTTAGCATCACATTGTTCTAATGAAAGATCTATGATCTTAAGGGACAAAGATAACAATAGTAGCCAAGACAGAGAAACTAGTGGGAGTAAAGAAAATATGAAAATAGAAAATAACCAACAAGTGAAGGTTGAGTTATCTATAGGCACCTACAAAGATAAAGTTTTATGCGATGCAGTGCCTAAAGAAACTTGTCATGTCTTATTGAGACGACCATTGCAAAGTATTGAAAATTTCATGCTCCATGGTTGTACCAACGAGACTACCTTCACACATAAAAAAGAAATTTTTCATGAAGGAGAACTCTTGGGTCAATTTGGAGTTGATAAAACTTTAGAGCTTTTTAAAGGAAAATTCTTTTGGCCACTGATGAGGAAAGATGTTCAAAGACATTACCCTAGATGCATTTCTTGTTTTAAAACTAACTCTAAGGCAATGTCTCATGAAATCTGTACTCCTTTACCTTTTGCAAAAGTTCCATGGAAAGACATAAGCCTAGATTTTATATTAGAGATTTCTAGGACAATAAAAGGTTTTGACTCCATTTTTATGGTTGTGAATAGGCTCTTCCTTAGAGAAGCGGTAACATGTCATGGATTACCTAAAAGCATAGTTTTGGATAGAGGTCCAAAAGTTATAGGCCATTTTTTTAGGACTCTTTTGGAAAAATTTGGAACTAAGTTGAGAATTTCAATTTCTAGTCATCCTCAAATGAATGGTCAAAACAAAGTTGAAAATATAGATTTTTCTACTATGCCTAGGGTAATCATGAGAGACAACCACAACTCTAGGGATGAGTATCTTTTCCATATTGAGTCTGCATACAAAAGAGTAGTTCACAAGACTACCAATATTTCCCCATTTGAAGTTGTATATGGATTTAACCCTCTTACTCCTTTAGATTTGTTAACCCTTCCTAACCCACAAACTTTTGTGCATAAGGAAGGCGTTACCAAAACTGAATTTGTTAAAATAATGCATGAGAGGATTAAGAACAAATACAACAACAAATAGAGAAATATTATGATAAGTTGCCAAAAACAATAGAAAAACAAAAAGAATGGTAACTTAATAGAATTGATTTTTATACAACTGCTCAAACTAACACATTTGCTTTGTTTGATGATTCCCATAGATGGACGTTAGATCCGGGAGGATGAGCATAGTTGTCAAAGCAAGAGGCTCTTATCCGAGATTGACCCTGTGGATCTGAGGATAGATTTTCTCAAGAAGGAGGAGATGATGTGATGGAAACCATCCAGCCACATACATCCACATAATGATGATGAAGAAGAAGCATTGGATTTGAGAACAAATCCTTTTCAAGAGGGAGGGGATGATGGAAGAGGCCCAAACCCATGATAGAAAAAGCCTAAGCCCAAGCCCAAATACAAGTTCAAGCTTCAACTCAAGCCCAACAAATAGAAGATATGGGCAAACTAAGAATCATTGGATGTCTTTCTTTTGTAATTACTTTTGAGTATTTTTAGTAGAACATAAAGGGAGGTGTAGATATAAATATAAGAGGTGCAAATGTATAAAGCTAAGTCACACCTTCCATGTGACACAAAAGAAGGTGTAGGTATAGATTTAGGAGGTGCCAAAAATAGAAACCAAGTCACACTTCCCTTGTGACTAGGAATTGGCTCCAAATTCAAATGCTTCTCATTTGAATTTCCCTCCACTTTCTTTTGAATTTCCAGCCCTTTAAACACTATAAATAAGAGGGCTTGGCTCATGTATTTGCAAGATTAATGAGAGTAAAGTTATGCTGCCAACATTGTGCCATGCTTTGCTTTTACCTAGTTTCTAGGCTCTAATCTTCATCTTCTCACCTACCATAGGGCTGGCTGAACCTCCCTACTTCCATACACATCATGCACCTTCAAGATCACCATATCTCCTAGGAGGATCTTGCACATTTACATCCATGGCTTCCACACCATTCTTCACATGATTCCGAGAAGAGCTCCATGAATTTGCCATCATTTGGTATCAGTGCATAGGTTCTTCAAAAATGAGTAGTTCTTGGTCTTTTCATTTTGAGTTCTTCTTTATTTCATGTTGTTCATCTTGTTTCCATAATTGTCTTGTTGTTTTTTAATTTTTACTTTGTTTTGGTGTGCTATTTGGAAGATCCAACCGGTGCACTTTGTTCAATTGATCTTGAACAATCCTTGTGCAATTTGTGATAGGATTCCATACACCTTGAGTTGCTGTTTTTTAGTTTAGGTATTTGAGTCTTTATTGCACTTTTATTTGGTTCATATTATGCTCTTTGAGTCTTTTAATTTCTGAATCCATATATGTTTTGTCAAGTCATGTTCATCCACAATGTCATCAAATCATAAGTAGTCCTTTGTTTGACTTGATTGTTTCTTGATTTTGGGTAATTTTGCTTGATTTGAAACTGTTGTGATATTGATCTTTTGGTGCCTTTTATTTTTTAGTTTGAGTTCATATTTGTGTTTAGATCTACACAAATTCCTTTACATTAATTCCATTGTGTTTATCTTTTGGTCTCTTGCTGTTTCTTTTTTCAGTTTTTCCAGAATCCCCTGTTTTACATACTCTGTGCTGGCTGTTTTGTTTATGAAAATTATTTTCCCTCATAGGAAATTTCTGATTCTCTGGATTATGCAAGATTGCGGTGTTACAGAAAAGACAAAAAAAGAATCAGCTCAAAAGAGTCAATAGAAAAAAAATGATAAATATTTTAAAAACAGTGTGCAAATTTGGGCACTACAGTTGGCGTAACTGAACACTGAATTTGAAAAATTTATTAAAAAACAATGTTTCATGCGTTTGTAGTGATTCCAAAGCCAGATTTTAGTTAAGATCGTGAATATTTTGCATATAAATTTTCAGAGGCAAATTTTAAAAGGGCAGCTCAGCATAAATTGGGGAAAATCACGTTCTCTGGCCCACAACAATTTTCCAATGGTGCTGTTTTTTATTTTGAAATCTATTCTAGTGTTATTCTTAGGATTAATTTTGTGTGCCTACCTTTATTTGAGTACCTTTATTTGCTCGTCTAATAATTCTTGGAACTCTTTCTAGTTGTCACACTCTAACTCCATTTGTGTGGAACTGTTTTTTCCAATTAAATTGTTTCTTGCTTTTATTCTTTGGCCTATAAATTTGGTGCTGGAATTCATTCTCTTTTGGTGCTTATTTGAGTGGAAATTTGACTTGAGTAAGGTCTAGTCTTCTTGATAGGTGCTGGAATTGGAGAATTAAGTCCTTAATTCTAAGGGGAACAAAAGCAAAGGCAGAAAAAAATACTTCTCAAAACACCACAAACACTTGGAGGGCCCAACAAGAAAAGACAACCAAGGAAGTGCCAATAGCAAAAAAAAAAAGATCAACAAAGGGAGTTTTCTTAATTTTCTTTGCAACTTAACTTGTGTTAATTACTTCTTTTTAATTACGTGATTAGACGGTGAGTGTGTCTTCAAGGGCTCCAAGTGTACAAGAAGCCTCACCTAGGGCCGACTAGTGTAGAACTATCTAGTTTAGCAATTGTTAATTGTTTTTTTAATTGCATCTCTTGCTTAATTAGTTTCTTTTTTTTCAATTGTGTTGCTTTGTTTAAGCTTTGTTAATCCTTGCTTGGTTAATTAGTTAGCTTGCATTGTTTTCTTGCATTAAAATCTTATTTCTCAACTTAATTGTGTTCTAAGTGGTTTACTAAGAGAAAGCTTTGTGTGAAGACATTGAGGGATAGTTTTTGGCTAAGGCAAGGGCTTGGTATTTAAGTAGTCCATTGTGACTCACCTCCCTTACCTGGAAAACTACCTTCTCTGACTTTCCTAAATTTTCTCAAGGTAAAATACTTGTATACACAAAGGTTTAGTCATGTCTTCTCACTCCACTAAATCTCTTAAAAAAGTGACGTGAAATCCTTGAAATCTCTTTTGAAACAACTTTCCAAGGATATGCAATCAATTTCATCTAAACAATTGGAGAATGAGGCTAAAACTAATGAATTGACTAAAGCAAAGGATGAGAATTCTCACATTTTAAAAAAATTACCTTCTCATGCATCTATCTCCAAAGATCATGATTCTTTTGGGGAGGGAAGCCTTAGAATAAATGATTATTATCAAGCACCCCCTAGAAGACATAAAAGAGATAGAAAAGAACAAGAAAACCCAAGAGAGGTTAGAGTAGACCAACCCCATTTCCATGGAAAAGAAAATATAGAAGCTTGCCTAGATTGGGAAATGAGGGTAGAAAAACTGTTTGCTTCCCATAAAGAAAGAAAGGAAATAAAAATACAAAAGAAAAGAGAGGAAGTCGAAAGGGAAGCTATAGAAAAAGAAAAAGAAAAAGAAAAGCATGAGAAGACCCTTGAGAAACAAAAGGCGTGGGAGAAGAGTGTTCCTTCCCACAAGGTCATTCAACAAGACAAAAGATTTAAAAATACCTTTGAAAATATGTGTCTTGTTGAACAACCTCAAAGCCTTACCTTTTGTAAAGGAACACTTGCAAGCATAAGCAAAAAAGAAGAGTCTTTAAAAGAAGCTTGCATAGATAAAGATAAAGTAGATTATTTCTCATATGTGCTAGGATATCACCAATTGAATGTTAAGTTATCTATAAGCATTTACAAAAACAAATTTTTATGTGGGGGTAATGCCTAAAGAAACTTGTCATGTCTTATTGAGACAACCATTGCCAAGTGTACAAATTCTCATAAACAATGGTCGTAACAACGAGACTATCTTTACACATAAGAGAGAAAGTCTTCATGAAGGAGAACTCATGGGTCAAATTAGAGTTGATAAAACTCTAGCGCTATTAAAAGGAAAACTTTTGTCCCCAATGAGAAAAGAGGTTCAAAGACATTACCTTAGGTACAATTCTTGTTTTCAAACTACACCTAAGGCAATGTCTCAAAAAATCTATACTCCTTCACCTTTCGCAAATGATCCTTGGGAAGACACAAATTTCATATTAGAGCTTCCTAGGACAACAAAAGGTTTTGATTCCATTTTCATGGATATGGATAAACTCTTCTCTAGAGAAGTGATATATCCTCATGGTTTATCTTCAAGCCTAGTGTTGGATAGAGCTCCAAATTTCGCAAACCATGATTTGAGGATTCTCTTGGGAAAACTTGCAACTAAGTTGTACACTTTAAATTCTTATCATCCTCAAAAGCATGGTCAAAATACATTTGAAAATCTAGCTCTTTCTACTATGCCTAGAATAATCATAAAGGACAAACACAACTCTAGAGATGAGCATACATACCATAGTGTAGTTCACAAAACTACCAATATTTTCCCATTTGAAGTTGTATATGGACTTAATCCTCTTTCTCCTTTAGATTTATTACCCCTTCCTAATCCACATACCTTTGTGCATAAGGAAGGAGTTACAAAAGATGATTTTCTTAAGAATATGCATGAGAGGATTCAAGAACAAATACAACAACAAATAGAGAAATATTATGAGAAGTTGCCAAAAACAATAGAAAAACAAAAGGAATGGCAACTTCCTAAAATTAATGTTTACACAACTGCTCAAACTAACACATTTGATTTGTTTGATGACTCACAGAGATGGACATTTGATCCTGGAGGACGAGCCTAGTTTTCAAAATAGGAATATGGTTGTGTTCGAGATCAAACCTGTAGATTTGAGGACAGATCCTCTCAAGAAGGAGGGGATGATGGAAACCATCCAGCCACATACATCCACATAATGATGATGAAGAAGAAGCATTGGATTTGAGGACAAATCCTTTTCAAGAGGGAGGGGATGATGGAAGAGGCCCAAACCCATGATAGAAAAAGCCCAAGCCCAAGCCCAAATACAAGTTCAAGCTTCAACTCAAGCCCAACAAATAGAAGATATGGGCAAACTAAGCATCATTAGATGTCTTTCTTTTGTAATTACTTTTGAGTATTTTTATTAGAACATAAAGGGAGGTGTAGATATAAATATAAGAGGTGCAAATGTATAAAGCTAAGCCACACCTTCCATGTGACACAAAAGAAGGTGTAGGTATAGATTTAGGAGGTGCCAAAAATAGAAACCAAGTCACACTTCCCTTGTGACTAGGAATTGGCTCCAAATTCAAATGCTTCTCATTTGAATTTCCCTCCACTTTCTTTTGAATTTCCAGCCCTCTAAACACTATAAATAAGAGGGCTTGGCTCATGTATTTGCAAGATTAATGAGAGTAAAGTTATGCTGCCAACATTGTGCCATGCTTTGCTTCTACCTAGTTTCTAGGCTCTAATCTTCATCTTCCTCACCTACCATAGGGCTGGCCGAACCTCCCTACTTCCATACACATCATGCACCTTCAAGGTCACCATAGCTCCTAGGAGGATCTTGCACATTTACATCCATGGCTTCCGCACCATTCTTCACATGATTCCGAGAAGAGCTCCATGAATTTGCCATCATGATGGACACCATCCAGCCACATACATCCCCCTATTAATGACGAGGATGAAGCCTTGGATTTGAGGACAAATCTTTTTCAAGAGGGAGGGGATGATGGAAGAGGCCCCAGCACCAATCCATTGAAAGGCCACCAAAATGTCAAATTGAGGCAACCACTAGAGTTATGGTCAAAGAGGGGTCAAGAGGACGCCTTCTACATGTCATAAACTCTAGTGTGTAATAGTTTTTACTTTTTTGTCAAAAGTAGCATAGTTTAATCCTTTTGTATTTTTGTTGAGAAATGCAAAGTGGTACCTAAAATGCTAACCTAAGTTTAATTAGAGTTTCCTGCTCCTAATTAAACTTAGGTCCAACCCACATTTAGCCTAAGTGGAGCGTAAGGTTCTAGAACTTACCTCCCATGTGCTGAATTTAGGAGCCACCTTCACATGTGCCAACATTTGAATTTCCCTCCAATTCTCTTTTCATATTCAGCCCACTCTTGCTATATATAGAGGAGCTTGGGTCATGTAAATTCAAGATTAATTCATTAGTGAAATACTGCCAAATTTGTGCCATTCTCACTCTTTGCCTAAACTCTCTTAGGATTAGGCTATTAATCTTCCGAAATTCCACCTTCAAGAAGAGTATGCCTCACCTCTCTCAAACCACACTTCTCATGCACCTCCAAGGCTATCATCACTCTTAGGAGAGCCTTGTTTCGCCAACAATCCATGGAGCTTCCGCATTCATCAACAAAACCCGCAAGAAAGGAGACATAAATCCATCACTAAGTCTTTTTATTTTATCTCATGAGTATGAAAGAGGTAAAGTAGAGAAGACTCTGTTTATTAAGAAGGCTGGAACTGATATTATTCTGGTACAATTATACGTAGATGATATTGTATTTGGCTCATCTAACGTGAAACTTTGTGAGGACTTTGTCAAAGCTATGCAAGGGGAGTTCAAAATGTCAATGATGGGAGAACTCTCATTCTTTCTCGGCCTGCAAGTTAAGCAATCCAAGGAAGGAATCTTCATATGCCAATCAAAGTATTACAAAGAAATCCATAAGAAGTTCGAGATGGAAGCTTGTAAAGCAGCAACAATTCCAATGCCAACTAACTGCTACTTAGAAGCTGATGAACTTGGACCAGAGGTTAATCAAACCATGTACAAAGGTTTAATAGGTTCACTTCTTTATCTAACTGCAAGCAGGCCAGACATCATGTTTGTTGTGTGTCTATGTGCTAGATTTCAATTTTGCCCCAAGGAATCACATCTCAAGGCTGCAAAGAAGATTCTTAAATATCTAAAAGGCACAATCAACATGGGCTTATGGTATCCCTCTCTCTCTCCTATATATTTAGTCGGTTATTCTGATTCGGATTTTACAGGTTGCAAATTAGATAGGAAGAGGACAAGTGGAACATGTCACTTGCTTGGTTCAAGCCTCATTTTATGGCATAGTAAGAAACAAACGTGTGTAGCCTTATCCACTGCTGAAGCTGAATACATAGCAGTTGGTAGTTGTTGTGCGCAGATTTTGTGGATCAAACAACAACTTGAGGATTTTGGATTAAAGATGAGTAAAGTTCCTCTTCTATGTAACAATACAAGTGCCATTAACTTGACAAAAAATCATATTCAACACTCAAGGACCAAGCACATTGAAGTAAGACACCATTTCATTCGTGATCATATAGCCAATGGAGACTGTGAGATCAAGTTTGTTTCCACAGAAAGGCAACTGGCTGATATCTTCACCAAGCTTTTATCCAAAGACAGGTTCTACTCTTTACGAAATGAATTGGGAATTCTTGATGTGCATGCTTTATCCTAGTTATATTCTATTATGCTCTGTTTATTTGAAGAGACAAATAGGGGGAGAAGGGTTGAGAAGGGCTGCTGGAGCTGGAAGCTGTAATGTTCTTCTGTTGTTTTGTTCTAGTTTTTCAGCGGGATTTCAACCGGTTATCTCTGTATTATAACTGATTGTTCTTATGAAGATTTTGCTTATTTTGAAATCTGACATATAGTGCATATCTGTTTGGACTAGTCTATTCTGTGTGTGTTCAGTGTTTGCAGGTTTAACAGACTCTAAATAAGGAACATTCCTAAAGCATCCCAGGGATTTGTCTCCATCAAATAGGGGGAGATTGTTGAAGATGGGAAGCTTTGATGTGCCAAATCCAAGTGAAGCCTAAAGATGTGTGATGTTTTAGGTTTAAGTTTTGGTTTGGGGTTTAGAATCTTTGTAAGATCAGTTTTGAATCTCAGACAAAGCTTATTTTAAACAGTTTTTTAAAGGTTAAAGTGTTTTTCCATGCAAAGGGAAAAACAATTGATTAAAGTGTAGAGATAATCGGTTGTTTGTAACTTAGCTGACAAAGAAGGTTTTAAAACTATTTTATAACTAACAAGAACATTCAACCGGTTAATTCGTGGTTTTAACCGATTAAATGTGTGTGCTTGTAAAAGTTTTTTAAAAATTTGTTTTAACTACTTTGATTGTTTAAGATTTGCTTTAACGTTAGCATTTCAAGGTTTATAAATATGTTTTTCATTCAAACATTTAGAGATTGATGAAACATAAACTTTTGATACTCTGAGCTGAGATTGATTTAAGAGATTACAAAACTGTTTGTGAAAAGGTTTCAACCAAGTTTTTAGCAAGATTGCTTTGATTTTTGTTGTCTTTGAAAGAACTGATCAATAGGGTGCTGGTGTATTGTGTCTTACCAGGTGTTTTCTAATCCTGTTCAAGTTCTTGTAATTGTTTATATAACATTCTGTATATCTGTATAAAATCCTGTAAAGTCAGTGAGATTCTGGCTTGAGGTGGTTGTTGTGTGCAAGAAGGGTGAGTAGGCTTTGTGGGATTCAAAGTCACCTTCTTGTGTGTGGTGTTTGTCTAATCTGTGATTGGTTGCATAGTGAAATCTCAGTGGTTTGAATGAGGACTGGATGTAGCTCTGTGATAGAGTGAACTAGTATAATCTCTGTGTGTAATTCTCTCTACCCTTTCTCTCTATATTTGTTTGTATTTTTCGCTATCATAAAGAACCGGTTAAACTGCTATTTTAACCGATTATATATTTCTACTTTTGTTTTTGTTTGGTAATTTGATTAGCTTTCTGAATTGCTTTTCTGGATTTATTGAAAAAGTTTTATCCTAAGCACATGAATTTTGTCAAACTAAAGTGATCAATAGAACTTTGCCTCAGATGTTAAGATGCCTTATTTTCGAATACCTAAGGGTATGAGAGGACTTATTTCTTCACATTGAATTTTCTTATAACTGGGTAGTTAATTTCACTACCTCTCACACACCTTTTGCTCAACATTCCAATAAGGGACAACGAGAAATGATCTTTGCACCAATGAATTGGGCTTGGATTCACTTGAGGAATGATCATTTTCCAACCCAAAGGACGTTCACACTTCTTCCCCGAGGCCATAATCCCTTCCAGATCATGAAAATGGATTAACAACAATGCACATGAATTTGATTTACCTTACACATATCTAGGTAGTAATATTTTTAATATGAGCAATATGACTATGTTTTCTACAGAAGTTTTAATATCGTGGATGAATTCTCTCCAACCTACGGAGGATGATGAAACTATGAATGACTCACTACCATCTAAGCTAGCCCAACCTTATAGAAGGATGACCAGGAGCAGGAAATAAGAATCAAGGCTACGTCAAACATCTTAGACAACTAGTAACTTAGACCCAACCATTTATGAGAAGATCATCAAAAGCAGAGCATCAAAACAATGGCTAGGATACCAATTGTTCTTTCTTTTAGTATTTTTGTAAGATAAGGTTTAAATGTAATAAATTGGACTCATATTAGCCCAAGAAGAATAACATATCATAGGCTTCTAGAAACCTTAGCTAAACGGCGCACAAAGTCGCACTTCCCGCATTAAGCCCATTTAAATGTGTAAAGTGTGACCCCTTCAAGATCCATGATTAGTGGCACCTTTTACGGGTCTTAATTAGTCTTAGTTTTAATTTCAAATTTTCCTCCATCTTCTAATCACATGACACCTATCACTATAAATAGGTGGCCACTCCCTCTTGTATTCACACATTATTTTGAGTAAAGAAACTTTGCTTGAGTGAATTTCTGGGTGTTCTATATTCTCTGAGTCTTATCTTGAGTAGATGATTCAAATGGCAACTCTTCTTGATGCAAGACCTTCTGTGCGTTCTAAGTGAATAAGTGTGTAAAAAGTAGAATAGTGATTTCAAGTCTTGTATTTCTCGACCACTTTTTAGAGTAGAATTAAATAAAACATCTACACTGTAGAAACCCTCACTTGACATACAAGTAGTGTATTCTAAAGCACAAGAGAATAAAGTAGTCACAACAGCTCCATTGGTTAGAAGCTCCAAAAGTTCACCATGGGTTAACTAGGCTAACCAAGGTTAACATGGAAGCCTATAAATAGATGTTCTTTTCACTTTGTATTTAGATTTGAACTTTATTTAATAAGTATTCTAAAAATTCAGATTCATTCTCTCACAGATATCCTTTAGCTAGGGAGCCACAAAGGCTTTGTGAATCCCTAGAAAGTTGGCTCAACCTCTTTCTTCTTCAAGTACCTAATTCTCACTATAATCCTCACCAAATCACTCCACAGTACAACTTCCTCTCGTTCCACTGGCCCTCCAAGTTCTTCTACAATCCATAACCTTGGATTACATCAGGTGGACCAGAGCACCCAACAATCCAACGACCATGCTTCATCTAGCAAAGTCAAATTCTACAAAAAAAAAATTTGTTAAGCTTTACTCTTCACGGTTTCTTACTTGTTCTTGAGTTTTCTTCCATTGTTCTATGTTGAGTGAGTCTCTATAATTAGCTTTCAATTTGGATTTTATCGAACCTTATTCCTTTGGTGTTTTGTGTTGAACGTTTTACCACATTTTTCTCATTGTGTTAGCTCTAGTTAAAATTTAAGCTTCCAATTCGTGGTACAAATATTGCCATAAATTTTATCATAATCTTTGCCAGTGTTGATAATAACATACTTTTCTGGTCAATTTTTTCTTGCGGTTCCAACACACTGATTGATTTGTTTTTGAATGTACACACATCCAATTGACCTCAAATTCATGGCCTTTTATCACTTGTCAAGTTGCGAGTATACCATAAATATTTCACCATAAAAGCATTGTGATAAAAAAATCAATACAAATTCTGGAACATTCAGTTTCAGTCCACTCTAGAATTTTGTTTTGTAATCCATTCTAGAACATTTCATAGGTTCCTCTTGCTTACGTTGGCCTTTTTTATGTAGCTTTAATTTTTTCTTGTCATTTTTGGCTTTCCCTTCCTATTTGTAATATTAATATACACTTGTGTTTCGCTTCCAAAAATTTAACATTTCTTGCTTTTTTCTTAGCTTCTTTTGGGGCAAGAATTTGGTGAATTTTGGTGCTAAAATTGGTGCAACAAGGGTACTTTGACTCAACCTTTTTAAGGCTGAAATTTTAAACTTCAAGACTCTTTATTCAAAGGGAGAAAGAAGAATCATAGAGAAGAAAATTTTTAGCCTTATTACATTACAGTGCCAAATAAACACCAACACATTTGAACAAACCTTGTCTTCAAATTTTAATTTTTTTCATATTTTTTGTATTATAGAATTTTGTGTAGTTTGTATTTTTGTGTTTCAAATTTTATTTATATTTCCATTGTTTAGGAAAATGCTCCAAAGGAAATCCCTATAAACTTTGTAATATTTCTCACATTTTAAGCACACTTTTGTGAGAACTATTTGAAGTATGCTCTGGCTAGGAAAGTCCTAATACTTAAGCAGTCCATTGTTACTCACCTTGCTTTTTTAGGAGTGGACTTGAAGAATTCTTACTTTCGATTCCTTAATTAACTTTACCAAAAATATATAAACTTTTGTGAAAGATTTTTTGTTCACCCTAGTTCAATTTTAAACTTTTGTGAAATTTCTTTTTCTTTCCAAATTTAACTATGGGTGATCATAACATTCATTCTTTGTTGGAAAAAAAAAGTAGGGACCTTGAGGAAATAAAAAAATTTATAAAAAATTTGTCAAAATTCAATTTCCTTATTCACCAAAAAATACATCTCCCAAAAAAGTTGTTTTGGCTGACCCTCCAGGTGAAGAGGTCTTCCATACCAACCATAATGTGGATAAATACCCTAAATCCTCCTACCTTAAGAAGGACTGCAAGAGGGAGGGTTACTCCACCCAACCAAAATCTAGGAATTCAAGAAATACACCACACCATGTGGGAGGAGCATAAGAGAAATAAGAAGTTCCGGATGAGATGGAAGAGCTTCTTAAAATAGGACAGAAATTTCTAGATGATGAAAAAAACTATGTTCATAGAGAGATAGAATTTCAAGCAAAATTAGAATCTCTTCCAAGGAAACAAACATCTTCATCTACAGAAACTCAACAAGTGGTACCTCACATTTTAAACACACCAAAAATAGAACCTCCTCTAGATATAGAAAAAGAACTTGGCAAGAATGTTCCACTAAAACTACATCTTATCCTAGTAAATATCCAGTTTTGGACTATAAAGAAGAAAAAGAACTCAAAGATAATTTTTTTTCTGAAGCTGACCGAGACATTGACATTGATTATGTCACCTTAGAACCCTTTTGTAAGGAGTTCAATAAAGAGAATATTTTGTCTGGAGGAAAACCTTAATCTTAAAAAACTATATAAAATAGATGACCATCTGATGTGAACTGATTTTAGGATGACACATTTTTATAGGTTACTCTTTTGATTAAGCTTTTTAAGATTAACAATTATGGTGAGAAACCCAAAGAAGACTCCCATTGGACACGAACTTAACCAAGTGGTTAAGTAAGTGTGAAAGTTCACATCTAAAGAGCAAATATAAAACACAAATATGGTGAATATGATGATAAAGGTGTGGAAATAAAGGACATGAAAAGAAGCATAAGATGATGAAGAAAGACAAACATAAATGAATAAAAGTATGGAAGAATGGTGTAAGGAAAAGGAAAGAAAAACAAAATGGTGAAGAGATTAAGAGATTCTTATGGAATAAGGAATCACGCCACTTGGAGGGGGGGGGGGGGGGAGACTCCAAAATAAGTGTGAAGAGCTGCCACTTGAAGTGCACAAACATCCAAGATAAGACCCAATTTCTAGGAGACAAAGCTCACTAAACACTTCTACAAAGTTTCCTTTCTATTTCGAAATTCAATGTGTGAAATCCATGAGGCAAGGCACTCTTATTTATAGGAGAAAATGTCTTGGAGAGCTAGATAGAGGGGTAGGGGTGTCATTTGTGAGAAACCTTCTAGAAGGTAGGTCAAAGTGGAATACCTCCCAAGCTAGCCTGCATCTTCTAGAAACTAGGTTAAAAACCCTAATCCAAGGTGCATTGTAATAAAAACTGGGATTTGGCAGAAGCCCAAAATATACTAAATGCACCCTACTCTAGCTTATTTTTCTATTTGAACCCCCAAAGTGAGCCCAATTTATTTACATAAACTTGTCTTTTAAAAAGACCAGAAGAAAGAACATTTGATGTTTTGGCCTATGTCCAGTTCTTCTTCTGCTCAGGTCCTTCTGAAGTTTGGTGGGGTCTTGTCTTGGATGCAGAGATGATTGACTTAATTGTGAAGTGATTTTTGTGTCCTTGGTTATCTCCTTGTCTAATTGGGTTGTATCATGCCCCCCAAGTTGGAAAGAATTTGACCTCGAATTCAGAACTCTTGAAAATAACATAGTTAGTTTTTTGAAGAGGAACGGGAACTACCTCTAAATGATTGGGAACTATGATCACTCATGACTACCCCCCGTTGACCATCATGGTTGCTTTTGTTGGACAATTGACATTTATGTGCCTAAAACCTAAACATTTAAAACATTTTCTACTTGAGATTTTGGTGGGTGACTTAGGGTTAGAGGTGGAAGGGCTTTCTTTAGGAGTTCTATGGTGGGAAGTGGTTTCTTTTTGAGAAATTGGAAGGATAAGTTTTAGTAGAAGTTTTGTTTTTATTCTTCCATCAAGATTTGTAAAAGCCATCATTATGAGCATTTTAAAAGATGTTTTCTTCAAAACTTGTGATTCTACCTTGATGGCTAGGTGAATCAATTTCTCTAAAGAAGAGTACTCATATAATTCTACAATATCTTGAATTTCTCTCCTTAAGCCATTTACAAACCTAACTATCTTCGACTCCTCACTATCATGCATATCAATTTTAATCAAAGTAGTTTCCATGTTTTTAAAATATTCATCTACCGTCTTAGCTCCTTGATGAAGTCGTTGCATCTTCAACAAAAAATGAGGAGGAACAAACCGCGCGCATGTATTCTTTCAAATCATACCAAGAGCCCACGACTGGCCTCTTGTTCAAACCAATGTCCATTACAATTTGATGCCACCATTGTATGGCATAATCTAAAAACTAGCTAATTAACCTTTTGGTCCTCTTCGACCTGATACACATTAACAAATTGTCCTACCTTATCTTCCCATCCTAAATACAAGTTAGGGTTACTTTCCCCACTAAAACTAGGTAACTTAACAAAAGGAAAATAAGTCTTCTTTGGTTGTTGATGATGGCGCCTAACTTCATAATTTTGCACTCTCCAATTTTCTTCTTCTTTTTGACTTCCATGGTGCATGTAATGTCTTGTATCCCTTCTAGGCTCCCATCTCCTCTCGCGGTTTTGTCTTGCTTGTGTATCCTCTAGCCTTTTCATTCTTTCCATTAGTTGTCGCATTTCCTTTTTCTTATGGGTCAAGCTCCTCTTGGTATCCTCAAGCTCCCCCAAAAAGACGTGCCTTTTGAGGATATTGTGGTTTGGAAGATTCCCTGATGATAAATGATTCATATTTGCGCACAACAAAAATTAAACAATTAGTTTTTAACAACAAATAATGCATTCACTCACGCGTATCACTCACTTATTTAGTAAAGGATGGAAAAAAGGGTAGAATCACTGATGTGAGTTGATTTTTAAATGTTTTCATTTTAGTGACACTTTACTTTTAGGATTGAGATTTTAGAAATTTAAGAGTGAAGATGATATGAATCCACTAGCAAAGAAGAGATGATTCTTTGACATTCTATGGATTCAACTTGAGTTGGAGATAGCTTAGGCACTTATAATAGAATTGGATCAAGGTTCTATGTTTCAAGAACTCACCAAGACTTGCACCAAACACCAAACTCATATGGAGGAGCCATCTATTATCAATTGAACCGAACAAATTGCGTAAAAAGGCAAAAGCACCGATTAAAAAGATCAAGAACAGAAAAACACCGAACAATTCAGCTAAAATTGAAGAAGAAACAACTATAAACAGCCAATGAACTAAGAACCGAAGCAAAGCTGGAAAATAGACTGAATTGCCGAACCAAAAAGGAAACTAAACATGTTTTAGGAATTTCATATGAATATGGAGATGAAAGAAAGAAGAACTCATGGAGATGGATGCTTTGGTTTGATGATCACGCCACTTAGAGGATGAAGACTCCAAGATGAGTGAGCTAGTGCCGCCACTTGAGAGAACCAAATGCACTCAAGATAAGACAAGGTGTAGGAGAAGACAAGCTCTCACAAATTCTCTCTCAAATTGAGTAGAGTTTCTCTATTGCTAATTTCCAATCTGAATTTTACAAAGGCAAGCACCTTTATTTATAGCCTAAGAGGTGCTGAAATGAGAAGCTAATTAAATTCAAAATTCCCCCCAAAAGACATAAAAGTGGCGCCAATCTTAGAGCATGAGGAAGGTGTGACTTCCTCTCTTAGTTTGGCACCTCCCTATTACGCCTACACCCCTCTACTAAGCTCACACCCCCCAAGCTTCCTACTATTTTCCTAAACTAAAGACCTAAAGATGCTTTTACAAAAGAGGTTTCTTATGTTTCCCTCTAAGCACCTTCTAACAAAGATATTACAAAAAGAGAAAACAACCTTCCATTATTTCCTAATGCTTTGAATTGACTTCTTGTAAGCCTTTGAGGTGGGCTACCAACTCTTTGAGCGTCTAGCACTTGAGCCTCTTCCTCTTCTTGTCCTTGAGTATTGGCCTCCATTTGTTCTTGAACTTGATCTCCATCAGAAGACCTTAAGAAAATTCCCACATGACATTAACTTAACCAAGTGGTTAAGTAGATGTGAAGGTTCATTTCACAAAGGCAAAGATAAAAGACAAGATATGGTGAGATGGATGCAAAACTCAATTAAGCACGATAAAACCGAGAGCAAAAACCAAGGAAGAAAACATGGACAATTAACATGAATGGAAGGAAAAATGAAGGAGAGTGGAAGAAGGAAACTTATGGAAAAGGAAGTGATGTTCACGCCACTTGATGGGTGGTAACCATCAAGATAAGTGGAAGGCTGCCACTTGAGAGCTTCATTCACATCAAGATAATACCAAGGGAGAAGAGATAACACTCACTCAAGCTCACACAAATTGTGCAGAGTTTCTTTACTTTATTTAATTTAACATGTAAAATACAATGGGTAGGCATCTTATTTATAGGGGAAAGAGCCTTGGAAAACAAGCAAGAGGGGTAAGATGGGAAAAGGGAAAAAGGGGGTTGCCTTAGGGTTTGACTAAGTCAATCCCGCATCCTAGGCTTATCCTTCTAGAAACTAGGTCAAAATGCCTTCCTAAAGGGCTAGGAACAAGCTAAAATGATACCTACACCCCCTATTATGCTAAAGACACCTTATTCTAGCCTATCTTTGCTATTTGAACCCTTAAAGTGAGCCCAAAATTATTTACAACATATTATATCTCTTAAGAAGACCAAAAGGAAGAACAATTGGTGCTCTGGTTTATGCCCATCTCCTCTGGTCGGGTCCATGAGCTCCTTGATGGGGTCTTGAAGTGTTTGCTGATATGATTATTCCCCATGTGCTTTGTCTTTTGCTTCCTTGGTCATCTTCATAACTACTTGGTTTGTATCAATCACTCAAGAAAGGTTTTCAAAAACACCAAATGGGTCTACACTTGGTAGCAACACTTCAAGTGAAAGAGGTCAAAGCTCTTATCACTTGCTCATGCAAAGAAATCCAACAAAACTTTAGGAAAATTTTAAAGACAAGAAAGAAAAGTTAAAAGAAAGAAAGCTAAACCAAAATGGAAGTATGATGATTACAAAACTTAAACAAGACAAACAAGAAAAGAACTTATGAAGACTCAAAGAAACTTACTTAAACTGTTAACTACGAAGTTTTAATTTTCTGAGAAAGTGTAAAAGTAAGAAGGATAAAGTTCCACAAATGTGAAAACAATTTGCCACATAAAAAGAATCCTCTTAGTACTTTCATATTGAAAAGTGAATTTCATTCAAATTGTTTTTGTATTTGTTTTATTTATGGACTTAAAATGTCCACATTCTTGACATGCATATTTTTAGTTGACTTTCAAACTTTCACAAATAGAGTGTGATTGAATTCATATGATCACTTGAATTCTTTGTTTGGAACTAAAATCAACTGCCACTTAAACAAATTCTAATTACTTTTTAGCTCTTCAAAATTAATGTTAAAATAAGTAGAATGGATTTAAAGACTCCTAGAACACTAAAAACATATGACGCAAGAAAGAGAGGTAAGGAAAGAGAGAAAAAAATTACATAAATAATTCAAAAGTAGAATTTAAATTACTAAATGAATAAAAAGGTGGAATTGTAAATGACAAGGTGAAATTGAAAGGTGCTTAAAGATAAAAACAAAATTTAAATTGTTGGAAGATAAATCGAGGTAATTCTTCTTCCTATTATTTTTCTATTACATCTACATTTGATCGGTTGAATTCTTTGTTTGGAACTAAAATCAACTGCCACTTAAACAAATTCTAATTACTTTTTAGCTCTTCAAAATTAATGTTAAAATAAGTAGAATGGATTTAAAGACTCCTAGAACACTAAAAACATATGACGCAAGCAATGGAGGTAAGGAAAGAGAAAAAAAAAGACACAAATAATTTCGAGGTTTTCGGCGTAGTTGTGTGCTGGTGCAACCGTGGTTCGCGGTTTCTTTGAGTTTCGTTCGGTGAGTTTGCGTTTTGTACCGTTTGTTTGGTTTTCAATCGGTGGAGTGAGGTCTTTTGTTGCTTGCGCGCAATCTGTTTGGTGGAGGTTCAAGTTCTTTGTGGTTTTCTGCGAAGGTTTGCGGTGTTCTTGAGTTCTTGCGTAGTTTCTTGAGTTTTCTCCGATTGATCGCTGGTTCGATCGTGGTTGAAGTGTTGTTTGCTGTATTCCTATGGTTCGCGGAAGTTAATGAGAAAGATGAGAAGCAATCGCTCCAGTCCCGTGGCGCCTGTCGCTGCTGAAGGCGACACCGCCATGACCATGGCGCAGATGGCAGAAATGATGCGCTCGTTGCAGGCAACTGTGGAAGCCTCGCGCGTAGAGAAGGCAAGGATACATGAGGACCTGGTCGCCTCTCGCGCCAGGAACGAGGAGCTCAGCAAGGTAGCTGAGGAGCTGCGTCGAGCTCTTCAGGAGCAGCAGGGACGTTCTTCTGCTGAAGAGGTGGCACCGTCGACGCCACCTCGTGTTTTCCCAATGCCTTTTGTTCAGGCGATTACCGACACGCCAATTCCCACGAGCGTGGTTCCGGTTAAAGCTGTTTTTACCGGCGTGGAGGATCCAGAGGCTCATCTGACCACGTTCCACACGCAGATGATGCTGTCGGGAGGGTCAGACGCCGTCTACTGCAAGATGTTCGTGAGTACGCTCCAGGGAACGGCGATGGAGTGGTTTGTGAGCCTGCCTAACGACCACATAACAAATTTCCAACAATTCTCGAAAATCTTTGTCGAGCAGTATATTGTGAATAAGGCACCGCCGAGGGTGTCCTACGATCTGTTTGATATAAGGCAGTACCATGGGGAGTCCCTCAGAGACTACCTCAATCGCTTCGGAGCGCAGATGGTCAGATCGCCGGCAAAGGATGAAGAAATGCTGGTCTATGCCTTCAAGAAGGGCGTGCAGCCAGGGCCATTCTGCGAGGCCTTGATCAGGGCTCATCCAGCAACGTTTGCAGGATCTTCGGGACG
Organism: Phaseolus vulgaris; assembly: GCF_051622355.1. Classification (NCBI taxonomy): domain Eukaryota; kingdom Viridiplantae; phylum Streptophyta; class Magnoliopsida; order Fabales; family Fabaceae; genus Phaseolus; species Phaseolus vulgaris. The sequence continues at coordinate 33,222,250 of NC_143505.1, read as the reverse complement.
TTGTGCCTCATGACAACGATCCCATAGTTATTTCGTTGATCACGGCGGGAAGGAAGGTCCACAGAGTTCTGGTGGACCAAGGTAGCTCGGCAGACGTGATGTTCTGGCCGACTTTCACGCAGCTGGAATTGCCCCTTGACCAGCTAAGGCCCTATAGAGGGTGCTTATATGGGTTCGCTGGCGACCAGGTGGAGGTCAGGGGGTACATCGAGCTGAGAACCACGTTTACAGATGAGGCTGGGTCGAGGACGGAGAAAATCAAGTACCTCATCGTAAACGCCCCTTCAGCATATAACATCCTGTTGGGAAGGCCCACTCTTAACAGGATAGGCGCCATTCCGTCGACACGGCACATGAAGGTGAAGTTGCCGTCCATGGAAGGGGTGGTGATCACGATCAAGTCTGATCAGAAAGAAGCGAAAAGGTGCTATGAGAATAGCCTGAAAAACAAAAGATCAGTGAGCTATGTAACGACCACCCCACCTCTCGGTGTGAAGCCCAGACCGCCGGTATCAGAGGAGGTCGCCGGAAGAGACGTGGAAATGGTGGATGCTGAGCTGGGGGAGAGAAATGCTGGCCTGGAGGAGGAAGAGGCGCGAAATCGCCCCGAGGAAGCAAGAGAACTGGGAATCGCCAAGGCGGTGATCGCCAGAGAATCCAGGCCCAAACCTGTCGAGCAGTGGCTCGAGAAGGAGATCGGAGGGAAAGTTTTCAAGCTCGGAAGATCTCTGGAGGTCGATCTCCAGGACCAGATCGCCAAGGTGATTGAGCGGCATCTGGACGCGTTTGCTTGGTCCGCTTCGGACATGCCTGGGATTGATCCCGACTTCTTGTGCCATCATCTGGCGATGGACAACATGGTGAGACCGGTGCGACAAAGGAGAAGAAAATTCAATGAAGAGAGGAGGCAGGCGATCAGGGACGAAACACAGAAACTCCTCGCTGCAGGCCACATCAGGGAAGTCCAGTACCCTGAATGGTTGGCAAATGTCGTACTGGTAAAGAAGAGCAACGGGAAATGGCGCATGTGCGTCGATTTCACCGATCTGAATAAAGCTTGCCCAAAGGATTCGTATCCTTTACCAAGCATTGATGCCCTGGTTGATAGTGCTGCAGGGTGCAAGCTGCTGAGTTTCCTGGATGCCTTCTCGGGCTATAATCAGATCAAGATGCATCCCATGGACGAAGAAAAAACAGCCTTCATGACGGAGAGGTCGTGCTACTGCTATAAGGTGATGTCGTTTGGGCTGAAGAACGCGGGGGCCACATACCGGAGGTTGATGGATCGAGTACTTGCACCGATGCTGGGAAGGAACGTGCAAGCTTACGTCGATGACATGGTCGTGACCTCGCAGGAGAAAAGCAAGCACGTTGCAGACTTGGAAGAATTGTTCACGACGATCGCCAAGTTCAAGTTGAAGCTCAACCCGGAGAAATGCATTTTCGGCGTGGAGGCTGGAAAATTTTTGGGTTTTCTCTTGACTGAAAGGGGAATAGAAGCTAACCCAGACAAGTGCGCCGCCATCTTGGCGATGAGAAGCCCGGCTACAGTAAAGGAAGTCCAGCAGCTAACAGGTCGGATGGCAGCCCTATCTCGCTTCGTGTCAGCTAGCGGAGAAAAGGGGCATCCCTATTTCCAATGTCTGCGGCGCAATAACAAGTTCGCTTGGACGAAAGAATGCGAGGAAGCTTTCGTCAAGCTAAAAGAGTATCTGGCGAGCCCGCCGGTTCTGTGCAAACCGCTGGCGGGTACCCCTCTCAGGTTGTATTTCGCTGTGACTGAGAGGGCGGTGAGTGCGGTGCTCGCCCAGGATCAGGATCAGGCTCAGAAGCCTATTTATTTTGTGAGCAAGGTGTTGCAGGGCCCAGAAACGAGATATCAGGCCCTGGAGAAGGCGGCGCTGGCTGTGGTGTTTTCGGCGAGGAGGTTGCGCCACTACTTCCACAGTTTCACAATACTGGTGATGACTGACCTGCCCATCCAGAAGGTCTTGAAGAAACCCGACGTTGCGGGAAGAATGGTGAAGTGGGCAGTGGAGTTGTCAGAGTTTGACATTAAATATGAGCCTCGAGGCCCGATCAAGGGGCAAATCTTTGCAGATTTTGTGGTCGAGCTCTCATCAGAGGCGACGCGGGTTGAAGGAGACGATTTTCGTTGGGTGCTTTCGGTGGATGGATCGTCGAACCAGCAGGGTAGCGGTGCTGGAGTCATATTGGAAGGACCCAACGGCGTGCTGATTGAACAATCGTTGAGATTTGCCTTCAAAGCCAGCAACAATCAAGCAGAATACGAGGCGCTGATCGCTGGGATTTTGCTGGCCAAGGAAATGGGAGCTAGGGTGCTGATGGCTAAGAGTGACTCACTGCTAGTTACAGGGCAAGTAACAGGCGAGTTCCAGGCTAAAGATCCACAAATGGCGGCCTACTTGGCGTATGTGCAGGAATTGAAGAGTTCCTTTGCCTCTTTTGAAGTAGTACATGTGCCCCGGGAGCAGAATGCCCGAGCTGACTTGCTAGCTAAGCTCGCCAGCTCAGGCAAGGGGGGTAGGCAGAGGACGGTGATTCAAGAAACTCTGAAGACGCCGAGGGCATTTGTAGCAGATCACCTAGTCCTTCAGATAAGCAAGTCGACGGAGAGAGCAGCGAGAAGCCATAAGTCTTTGACGCAAGAAACCCTGAGATCGCCGAGAGTTAGAGCATGTCGAGGAGAGAAGGTGGACGTGATGCAGGTCTGCGCCGCCCATGAGCCAGACACTTGGATAACACAGTACAAGCGGTTCTTGGCAGATGGCCTCCTCCCGCTAGATCCAACAGAAGCTAGGAAGGTAAAGAAAAATTCCAGCAAGTATACATTGATTGATGGCGACCTGTACAGGTTTGGGTTCACTCACCCACTCCTGGAATGTATACACGGCGAAAAGTGCACGAGAATTATGGCAGAGCTCCACGAAGGTATATGTGGAAGCCACGTCGGGGGTCGAGCTCTGGCCGCGAGAACTCTCCGTGCAGGCTACTATTGGCCATCTATGAGAGAAGATTGCAAGAAGTATGCCCAATGCTGTAAACAGTGCCAGCAGCACGCCGATTGGCATAAGGCACCTCCCGAGGAGTTGAAGTCGATCTATAGCCCTTGGCCGTTTCATACTTGGGGAATCGACATCCTGGGACCTTTCCCGCTGGCGATCAGGCAAATGAAGTACTTGGTGGTGGCTATTGAATATTTCACCAAGTGGATTGAAGCAAAACCAGTGGCCCAGATCACCGCACACAAGATCGAAGGCTTTGTATGGAAGAACATTGTGTGCCGGTTTGGAGTGCCTAAGCGCCTGGTGTCAGATAATGGGACACAGTTTGCAAGCCACCTGTTGAAGAAGCTTCGCAAAGGGGTGGGAATTCAACAAGTGTTTGCATCCGTCGAGCACCCTCAAACAAATGGCCAGGTGGAATCAGCTAATCGGGTGTTGTTGAGAGGTTTGAAGAGAAGGCTTGAGAAAGCCAAGGGAAGTTGGGCTGAGGAGGTGCCCCATATAGTTTGGGCGTACCACACCACCGAGCAGTCAGGAACCCATGAGACCCCGTTTAGCTTGGTCTATGGGTGTGACGCCATGATTCCGGTGGAGATCCAGGAGAGCTCGCCGAGATTCCAGAACTTTGTAGAGGAAGACTCCAATGAAGAGAGAAGGCTGAACCTGGATCTGCTGGATGAAGTCAGGGAAGAGGCGAGGCTGAAGGCTGAGGCGGTGAAGAGGAGGATCAAGCGAAGGTACAACTCAAAGGTGATGCCAAGGCAGTTTAGAGAAGGCGATCTGGTGATGAGGAAGGCCCACCAGTACGAGATGGAGAATAAACTGTCACCCAAGTGGACTGGACCGTTCAGAATAACCGAGGCGCTCGGGAACGGGGCCTACCGCTTAGAGACGCTGGAAGGAGGGGCGATTCCTCGCACCTGAAACGCCACACACTTGAAGTTGTACTATAGTTAAGAGCTTTGTAAGTAAAGACAAACACAATGTTATATTACAATGTCTCTGTTAAAACAGTTTGAAGGGGGCACTCTTTTTTCCCTAAGGAGGGTTTTTAATGAGGCTACCCAATAAAAGAAGAGTTTTCGAAGTATAAGGTGTTTTCAGATTGCATGTGTGCTGTTTTCGAAAGTTTTGAAGAAAGACCCTGTCATTTGTACATGATTTGAGGCAAGAAAAGATATATCGCGTGCTTTCTGAAAGTTTTTAAGTCCTCATCGTTTTTCGGCGATTAGAGGCACCAGTTAAGTTTTTAAGTCCTCATCGTTTTTCGGCGATTAGAGGCACCAGTTAAGTTTTTAAGTCCTCATCGTTTTTCGGCGATTAGAGGCACCAGTTATGTTTCAAAGTCCTCATCGTCTTTCGGCGATCGGAGGCACCAGATGAAAGACCTCAACGCTCTCGCGCGTCCTGAGGCAAGTAAAAGACCTCCTCGCCGTCGAGCGAGTGCAGGCGAGAAAGAGAAAAAGTCCTCCGTGTTTCTGGGAGCGAGAAGATGTAACTCCTGGGGCAACGTAGAGGCAAGTTAAAGACCTCCTCGTCGTCGAGCGGGTGCAGGAGAGAAAGTTCCTCAGTGCATCCAGGGGGGAGGAGATGTACACCCTGGGCAAGTTGAGGCACCATATAAAGTCCTTATCGCCGTTGCGCGAGCTAAGGCCAGTTAAAGACCTCCTCGCCGTCGAGCGAGTGCAGGCGAGAGAAAGAAAGGTCCTCAGTGCATCCAGGGGGGAGGAGATGTACACCCTGGGCAAGTTGAGGCACCATATAAAGTCCTTATCGCCGTTGCGCGAGCTAAGGCCAGTTAAAGACCTCCTCGCCGTCGAGCGAGTGCAGGCGAGAGAAAGAAAGGTCCTCAGTGCATCCAGGGGGGAGGAGATGTACACCCTGGGCAAGTTGAGGCACCATATAAAGTCCTTATCGTCGTTGCGCGAGCTAAGGCCAGTTAAAGACCTCCTCGCCGTCGAGCGAGTGCAGGCGAGAGAAAGAAAGGTCCTCAGTGCATCCAGGGGGAGGAGATGTACACCCTGGGCAAGTTGAGGCACCAGATAAAGTCCTTCTCGCCGTTGAGCGAGTTAAGGCCATTTAAAAGTCCTTCTCGCCGATGAGCGAGTTCAGGCGAGTAAAAAGTCCTTCTCGTCGATGAGCGAGTTCAGGCGAGTTAAAGACCTTCTCACTTACATGCGAGCGTAGGCAAGATAAAATCCTTCTCGTCTTGAACGAGTTCAGGTATGGCGAAGAGGGTGGAAGAAGCTTGAAAGGTGGCTAAGGTAGGTTCGAAGAGAACGCCTAGTCAGCCGGTCTTTTGCTCTGAAGTTCAGGGGGGGGAAAGGAAGATCCCAAAGGGCGTTTCTACCCCAGATAAAGAAACGATTGCCAAAGCATGAAGCTGGGAAAAGCTGGTGTTGCCAAGAAGTCTTGGCGATCGGGAAAAGTTCAAACACGGCGAGAAGATTGAAAGACTTGTCTGATAAAGCAGGTCGAGTGGGACGTTGTTTGAGCCAATGATTGAGTTACAATTCGCTGTTCGAAGGGTATTCTTGCGATAAGGTTAGTGCCTCAAGAGTACAAGTTGTTTAAAGTGATTATTGCTTAAGTTTGAATTGGCTCGAGGCAGCACGTCAAAGGTCGCGTTTGCAAAATCGCTAAGTTAAAATCGACAAAGTTAAACATACAAAGAAGGTGAAAGCGCTTAAAGAAGTCAGAAGAAAGAATACCCAAGTCTCGTGATTGAAATAAGTATCTGTTCAGAACACATATGCACGAGTTTTTACAACAAGGTATATACAAGCAAAATTATAAAGTAGCAGATGGGGTGGAGTTGGTTGAGCCTTCGGCGGGAACGACCTTTCCATCTACTACTTCGTTGTTTAACGACACCATGCTGAGGTCGAGATCAGGGAATAGGCATGCGAATTGCTCCCGAGCGGTTTCGAATCCAGCAACCAGAATCTGAGCGGAGCTTAGCTTAAGTTCTTCAATTTGCCCTTGAAGTTCTTCAACCTGTTTCTTGAGCTCCTTGTTCTGCTGCTCCAGCTCTTCAACCTGTTTTCGGAGTTGTTCGTTGGTCTCTTGAGCATGGAGAAGGTCGTCAGCAACCTTCTTGGATTCTGTTTGAGCTTGGGTCAACTCGGCAGCCATCTTCCCTTTTTCCTTGTTGGCCTCGGTGAGATCAGCCATGGCGTCGTCCCTCGCTTTCTCTACTTGCCCAAGTAGCTTCTCGCGTTCGACCGACCTCTGCTCCAGTTTTTGCATCTTGGCGGCATCAGCTTGAATGTGAGCCTCCAGGTTGCTCGCCTTGGTGCGGAGAGGCACGATCTTGCTTTCTAGCTCAACTTTCTCTTGGGCAAGATCATGAATTTTGCGGCGAAGGTCAGCAGCTTCCTTGCGCGCCAGCCTGAGCTCGGTACTCAGGGCATCCTCCACTCGGGAGTGTTCCATTTCTGCGAGCGTCAGGCTGAATGACACCTTCTCCACCTCAACCTTCATAGTGCTATTTTCGGTCTTGAGGTTGTAGAGATCGTCTTGAAGCCGCCTGGTGGAGCTCTCCACAGCCCTCGTTATAATCGATGGGATATCCTCTGCTATGGTTTTGAGTTTGGCAGTCAGAGGTTCCCACATCCTTGTGACTTCAAGGGAAAGGTTTGATGCTTGGAGAGGCGCCAGGGGGGCTTGTTGAGGGTTCTCGCCGCCACCTTCCTTAGCAGGATTTTCAGCGTTTGCTTCCTGGCGTGGCGACGCAATCGGGGATTCGGTAATTAGAATTGGAGAGGTGTGAGCAACCTCATCCCCGATTGGAACGTTCTCTACAGTTGAAGCGTTTGAAGGGGGGCCCCCTCCAGCTGAGATATGAGGCGTAGAGGCACTTGGGGGGTCCTCCAGAAAGTTTGGCTCTTGAGCCTCAGCTGCTGGTGGCGCAGTGGCCAGTGGAGTAGCTTGGACTGGTGATGAAGGGGCTTGTGGTGTTGGCGATGAGGGAGGAGGAGCAGGTGTTGATGGTGGTGGTGAGGTTGGAAGAGGGGGTTGAGCAGGTGGAGAAGATGGTGCCACCCTCTTCCTTTTCGTGACAAGGCCATCCTCTGTGACCTCGTCGTCCTCTTCTTCCTCCTTTTGGACGATTTGGGGGGCTTTCCGTTTTGGCCTCTTAAGGACCAGCTTCTTGCGCTGGGTGGGTTCCTTGGGCGGTGATCGCCCATGAACGATAGCCTTCTCGACCGCCGAGTTGGGAACCGTCTGAGAACCGGTCGCCAACCCGTGGTTTCGGGCGAGCGCCTTTAAGTCGGCGAGCATGTTCTTACCTAACATGGTGTCTGCATGAAACGAAAGTGCATGAGTTAGCTCAGAGAAGAAAAAGATAAGTGTATGAGGCAATAAAACAGCAAAACAGGTAATATATGCAGAAAAGGTAAAACCAAAGTCTTGTGCGTATCGCACAAGACGCCCAGAAGCAGTATCAGAAGTAATGTCAAAGCAAGAGTGTAGCGTCCTAACCTATTTGGAATTCTAACTGGTCCTCAAAGAATTCGAAGGAGATCAGGGTGGGGGTCAGGAATGTTATGTTGGCATCTGCCACCCTCTTCCAGAATAGACAGAGGTCTCGGTCCAAAGCTCCCATGCTATCAGGACTTCTGGGCCTCCTGAAGCAGCTCTTGGACTCCTTTTTCCCCTTGTCCACCCAGTACAAGGGGAAGCCATCAAGCAGGGAAGTGTCTTTATCGTTTGCGCGTACTTGAATGAACTTCCCCTTCCAGTCCTTATACGATTGCTAGAAGATGGTAAAAATGGATCTCCCAGCAATTGCATTTAAGCTGACCCACAGGCGGTCGCCTGGGCGCTTGGCCTCAAAAAGAAACAAAAACACGTCCACCGACGCGGGCAGCCCCAGGTGGTCGCACGTTATTTGAAAGGCTCGAACAAACGCCCAGCTGTTGGGGTGAAGCTGGGCGGCGGCAATGTTGAGCTCGGTCAAGAGTTCCCTCTCGAATCGGGTGAGAGGGAACCTGAGTTTGACCTTCTTGAAGAAAGTTGTGTAGACGAAGCAGAAGGGCCCGTCGGCGCTTACTTTGTCATCAGCGCACACTGGCAGAGCGGCGGGGCAAGGCAGCACCATCATCCTCTCGTCGTGCTCCTTGTGAAACGATTGATAGGCCTCGTCCCCCTTTGTCAACCGCAAAACTGCTCCCGCAGTGTTCACCGACGAAGTCTCCTTTAGAAGGGTTGGGTTAGCCCAGGGATATAGCGTTTTGAAGTCTGGCAGAGGGGCGGGGGCTCCTCCAACGTTAGATGGAGTCGCCTGAGCCGGGACAGTTTGGGAAGATGCAGGCCTCTCAGCCTGCGAAGAGGAAGCACCACGAACTTGTGTTGGGTCGTGTGCTTGTGAAGAAGGGTTTCGTGCTGAAGGAGGGGGGTTTGGGGTGATCTTTGTGCGAGTCATGATGGCAACTGCAAAGGAAGAAGAAAGAAAAAAACGATCAGGGAATTACAGAGGCTGACTCGATCACAGAAGGAAGGTGAAAAAACGAACGAGTGTATGTTCGTCGCGACGATCAACAAAGCCCTAAGTTACGCAGAAGGAGAAATGGAGAAACAACCCACAGCGTATGCACCAGGCAGTTACAGGATGATGCAAATCGGTGAAAATGCAAGGGAACCCAGCAGATGAAGGAAAGTAATTACCTTTCGATGATCGGGAAGACGATGGAGGAAGATGGTGATCTGGAGCGTTGAAGAGCGTTGGGAGCTTTCACAGAGGGAAGTTAGAGCGTTTTGCAAGCACGAAGGAAAGTGATGGAACAGTGGTGCGTAATGGGTTTAAGGGTTTTCGAAATAAGTTAGGAAGCGCTAACGGCAAATGAAGAGAGCCGTTGATGAAAGCCACGTGTCGAACGATGAGTGAAGGGGTTGGTGGAGCGTCAGAGCAGCAGAAAGTACCATCGCTTGGAATTCTGCGTCAGTGCCACGTAGATCGGTGTTAACGAAGGCTCTTTCAGTCTTTTCGCTAGACAAGTCCTCGCTTAAGACTGGGGGCTTGTGTACCGCCCTGGTGGTCGGGTGTGATGACGTGGCATCCTGCTACAGTGTAGGCGTGTTGACAAGGCGCCAGGTTGGCAGATGGGAAGGAAGTCGGGGGGCACGTGTAGTCGCCAATTGTTAAGTTGGCGTGTTCCGATTTCCAGCTTACCAGAATAGGCGATCGCCAGGTTGAAGGTGAAGTCGCCAGATGTAGACTCAGGCGACCAAGCAGTCGGAGATCGCCAGAACAAGCACATCGCCGAAGATGAAGGAGAAGCAGATTATGAAGGCGGCCGGCGAGACCACAGGGAAGGTGTATGAAGGCCTTAACTCGCCAGTTTCAGTAGAGATCGCACTCCTAAGTTTGCTATGCACTGGGCAGTACCATGCATACGTAACTTAGCCAAAATGAGAGTAGAAGCAGCGCCAAGTCAGGGAGCCTCCAGATGATGGCACGTGTACGGTTGGATGCGGGCCACGTGTCCAAGTCTGCAACTGCCAGGAGAGAGAAAGTCACCAGGTATATAAGAGTTCTTAACAGACTTTCTGAGGTACGCACGTTCAGTTCATACACTTTACGCTTGCGAGTGACAGAGCTGTTTGTGAGAGGATTTGCACGGTTCTAGTTCTTAGTATTTGGTGATACCGTCACTGACTTGAGCGTCGGAGTGCGATCGGCCGCAGCGGCGCTGTATCGTTTCTTTGCAGGTTCTTGGAGTAGATCCAGGGGAGGAACGAAGGTGATAAGCGGTGCGCACGTCGATCCTTTGACGAGGCATTCTCCAGCGCTCCGGTCAACAGGCAGGATCATTGGTCATCTTCATAACTACTTGGTTTGTATCAATCACTCAAGAAAGGTTTTCAAAAACACCAAATGGGTCTACACTTGGTAGCAACACTTCAAGTGAAAGAGGTCAAAGCTCTTATCACTTGCTCATGCAAAGAAATCCAACAAAACTTTAGGAAAATTTTAAAGACAAGAAAGAAAAGTTAAAAGAAAGAAAGCTAAACCAAAATGGAAGTATGATGATTACAAAACTTAAACAAGACAAACAAGAAAAGAACTTATGAAGACTCAAAGAAACTTACTTAACCTGTTAACTACGAAGTTTTAATTTTCTGAGAAAGTGTAAAAGTAAGAAGGATAAAGTTCCACAAATGTGAAAACAATTTGCCACATAAAAAGAATCCTCTTAGTACTTTCATATTGAAAAGTGAATTTCATTCAAATTGTTTTTGTATTTGTTTTATTTATGGACTTAAAATGTCCACATTCTTGACATGCATATTTTTAGTTCACTTTCAAACTTTCACAAATAGAGTGTGATTGAATTCATATGATCACTTGAATTCTTTGTTTGGAACTAAAATCAACTGCCACTTAAACAAATTCTAATTACTTTTTAGCTCTTCAAAATTAATGTTAAAATAAGTAGAATGGATTTAAAGACTCCTAGAACACTAAAAACATATGACGCAAGAAAGAGAGGTAAGGAAAGAGAGAAAAAAATTACATAAAAAATTCAAAAGTAGAATTTAAATTACTAAATGAATAAAAAGGTGGAATTGTAAATGACAAGGTGAAATTGAAAGGTGCTTAAAGATAAAAACAAAATTTAAATTGTTGGAAGATAAATCGAGGTAATTCTTCTTCCTATTATTTTTCTATTACATCTACATTTGATCGGTTGAATTCTTTGTTTGGAACTAAAATCAACTGCCACTTAAACAAATTCTAATTACTTTTTAGCTCTTCAAAATTAATGTTAAAATAAGTAGAATGGATTTAAAGACTCCTAGAACACTAAAAACATATGACGCAAGCAATGGAGGTAAGGAAAGAGAAAAAAAAAAGACACAAATAATTCAAAAGCAGAATTTAAATTACTTAATGAATAAAAGGGTGGAATTGTAAATGACAAGGCGAAATTGAAAGGTGCTTAAAGATAAAAGCGAAATTTAAATTCTTGGAAGATAAATCGAGGTAATTCTTCTTCCTATTATTTTTCTATTACTTCTAAATTTCCTGTGGTGTCTCACTTACCTACATTAGGTAATACAATCCACAATAATGGTACCAAACAACTCAATTCTTTCTCTCTTTCACCATGTTTGCATACCCTCTAGATTTTATTCTTTCACATTCTTCTTATGTTTGCAACTTTTTATAGGTGGATAGATGATCAAGGTGGCACCCACAATCTAATTTGAGTACATATTCGTTTTAAGGGGGGAGCCTGATGGAGGACCATCCACAAGTTCCAAGTCACCAAGATAAAGGACTAAGAATAGAAGAATGTATACTATAAATATTCGTCTTAGTCTATAAAAAGTAGAATAGCTACTTCAGGTCTTGTATTTCTAGATTATTTTCTAGTGTAGAATTAAATAAAACATTTACACTCTAGAAACTCTCACTTGACATACAAACAAAGGTTTCTAGAGCACAAGAGAATAGAGTAGCCACGAAACCTCCATTGGTTAGAAGCTCCAAAAGCTCACATGGAAGCCTATAAATAGGTGTTCCTTCCTCTTTGCATTCAAATTTTAACTTTATTGAATGAGTATTCAGAAAATTCAGATTCATTCTCTACCAAATGTCCTTTTGCTAGAGACCCACAAAAGCCTAGGGCCTAATTTCAGCAATATTTCATATTGAAATATAAACACTTATGAGTATTAATTGTTAATTTACATATAAAATAATCCATAATTTATGAATTTATACCTTTTTACATATGATCCTGCCTGTTGACCGGAGCGCTGGAGAATGCCTCGTCAAAGGATCGACGTGCGCGCCGCTTCTCACCTCCGTTCCTCCTCTGGATCTATCTCAAGAACCTGCAAAGAAACGATACGGCGCCGCTGCGGCCGATCGCACTCCGACGCTCAAGTCAGTGACGGTATCACCAAATACTAAGAACTGGAACCGTGCAAATCTCTCTCACAAACAGCTCTGTCACTCGCAAGCGTAAAGTGTATGAACTGAACGTGCGTACCTTAGGAAATCTGTTAGGAACTCTTATATACCTGGTGATTTTCTCTCTCCTGGCAGTTACTGACTTGGACACGTGGCTCGTATCCAACCGTACACGTGCCATCATCTGGAGGCTCCCTGACTTGGCGCTACTTCTACTCTCATTTTGGCTAAGTTACCTATGCATGGTGCTGCCCAGTGCATAGCTAACTCAGGAGTGCGATCTCTACTGAAACTGGCGAGGTAGGGCCTTCATACACCTTCCCTGTGGTCTCGCCGGCCGCCTTCATAATCTGCTTCTCCTTTAACTTCGGCGATGTGCTTGTTCTGGCGATCTCCGACTGTCTGGTCGCCTGAGTCCGCATCTGGCGACTTCATCCCCAAACTGGCGATCGCCTATTCTGGTACGCTGGAGACCGGAACACGCCAACTTAACTATCGGCGACTACACGTGCCTCCTGACTTCCTTCTCAACTGCCAACCTGGCGCCTTGTCAACACGCCTACACTGTAACAGGATGCCACGTCATCGCATCTGACCACCAGGGCGGTACACAAGCCCCCCAGTCTTAAGCGAAGACTTGTCTAGCGAAAAGACTGAAAAAGCCTTCGTTAACACCGGTCTACGTGGCATGGGCGCAGAATTCCAAGCGGTAGTACTTTCTGCTGCTCTGACGCTCCACCAAACTCTTCACGCATCTTTCGACACGTGGCTCTCATCAACGGCCATCTTCATCTGCCGTTAGCGCTTCCCAAAACCGTTCGAAAACCCCTAAACCCCTTACGCTCCTACTGTTCCATCACTTTCTTCACACTTGCATACACTCTCCTTCTCTTCTGCGAAAGCTCTCGACGTTCCTCGACGATCTAGATCACCAACTCCCCTTAACATTCTCCCGATCATCGAAAGGTAACTACTTTCCTTTATCTGCTGGGTTTTCTTGCATTTTCACCGATTTGCATCATCCTATAACTGTCTGGTGCATACGTTGTGGGCTGTTTTTCCATTTCTCCTTCTGCGTGACTTAGGGCTTTGCCGATTGTCGCAACGAACTCACATTCGTTCGTCTTTCACCTTCCATTCATGATTGAGTCAGCCTTCGTAACCCTCCTGATCATTTTTCCTTCCTCCTTCGTTTGCAGTTGCTACCATGACTCGCACGAAGATCACCCCGAACCCCCCTCCGTCAGCGCGAAACCCCCCTTCACAAGCACACGACTCTTCGCAAGTTCGTGGTGCTCCCTCATCGCAGGCTGTGAGGCCCGCGTCTTCTCAAACCACTCTGGCCTAGGCGACTCCACCAAACGCTGGAGGAGCCCCTACCCCACTGCCAGACTTCAAGACGTTATACTCATGGGCTAGCTCAACCCTCTTAAAGGAAACGTCGTCGGTGAACACCGCGGGAGCGGTTCTACGATTGACCAATGGGGACGAGGCCCACCAATCATTCCACAAGGAGCACGATGAGAGAATGATGGTGCTACCTTGCCCAGCCACTCTGCCAGTGTGCGTAGATGATAAAGTGAGCGCCGACGGGCCCTTCTGCTTCGTCTACACCACTCTCTTCAAGAAAGTTAAACTCAGGTTCCCTCTCACTCGATTTGAGAGGGAACTCTTAACCGAGCTCAATATCGCTGCCGCCCAGCTTCACCCCAACAGCTGGGCGTTCGTCCGAGCTTTTGAGGTAACGTGCGCCCACCTGGGGTTGCCTGCGTCAGTGGACGTATTTTTATTTCTGTTTGAGGCCAAACACCCAGGCGATCGCCTGTGGGTCAGTCTGAACGCCATTGCTGGGAGATCCATCTTCACCATCTTCCAGCAGTCGTATAAGGATTGGAAGGGGAAGTTCATCCAGGTCCGCGCAAACGACAAAGACCCTTCCCTTCTCGACGGTTTCCCCTTGTACTGGGTGGACAAGGGGAAAAAAGAGTCCAAGAGCTGCTTCAGGAGGCCCAGAAGTCCTGATAGCATGGGAGCTTTGGACAGAGACCTTTGTCTCTTCTGGAAGAGGGTGGCGGATGCCCACATAACATTCTTGACCCCCACCCTGATTTCCTTCGAGTTCTTTGAGGACCAGTTGGAATTCCAAATAGGTTAGGACGCTACATCCTTGTCTTGACATGCTTCTGATATTGCTTCTGGGCGTCTTGTGCAATACACACAAGACTTTGGTTTCATCTTTTCTGCATATGCCTGCTTTGCTGTCTTATTGTCTTGTATACTTACCCCTTTCTCCTTTGAGCTAACTTATGCACTTTCATTTCATGCAGACACCATGTTGGGTAAGAATATGCTCGCCGATCTAAAGGCGCTCGCCCGCAACCACGGGTTGGCGACCGGCTCCCAGACGGTTCCCAACTCGGCGGTCGAGAAGGCCATCATCCAGGGGCGATCACCGCCTAAGGCGCCCGCCCAACGAAAGAAACTGGTCCTTAAGAGGCCAAAGGGGAAGGCCCCCCAAGTTGTCCAAGAGGATGAGGAAGAGGACGACGAGGTCACTGAGGATGGCCTCGTTACAAAGAGGACAAGGGTGGCACCACCTTCTCCACCTGCCCCACCCCCTCTTCCAGCTTCAACACCACCGTCAACACCTGCCCCTCCTCCCTCATCGCCAACGCCACGAGCCCCTTCACCACCAGTCCAAGCAGTCCCATTGGCCACTGCGCCACCTGCAACTGAGGCCCAAGAGCCAAACTTCTTAGAGGACCCCCCGAGCGCCTCCACTCCACATATATCAGCAGGAGGGGGCCCTCCTTCCAACACCTCAGCTGCAGGAGTCGTTCCAATCGGGGATGAGGCCGCTCACACCTCTCCAATCCTAATCACCGAGTCCCCGATTGCGTCGCCGCGCCAAGAAGCAAACACCGAAAATATTGCTAAGGAAGGCGGCGACGAGAACCTTCAACAAGCCCCCCTGGCGCCTCTCCAAGCTGCAAATCTTTCTCTCGAGGTCATGAGGATGTGGGAACCTCTGACTGCTAAGCTCAAAACCATTGCAGAGGATATCCCATCAATCATAACGAAAGCTGTGGAGAGCTCCACCAGGCGGCTACAGGATGACATCTACAACCTCAAGACCGAGAACAGCACAATGAAGGTCGAGGTGGAGAAGGTGTCATTCAGCCTAACGCTCGCGGAAATGGAACATTCTCGAGTGGAGGATGCCCTAAACACCGAGCTTAGGCTTGCGCGCAAGGAAGCTGTTGACCTTCGCCGCAAAGTCCATGAACTTGCCCAAGAAAAGGTCGAACTTGAAAGCAGAATCGTGCCTCTGCGTACCAAGGCGAGCAACCTGGAGGCTCAAATTCAAGCCAATGCCGACAAGGTACAGAAGCTGGAGCAAAGGTCGATCGACCGCGAGAAGCTACTTGGGCAAGTAGAGAAAGCAAGAGACGACGCCATGGCTGATCTCTCTGAGGCAAACAAAGAGAAGGTGAAGATGGTTGCCGAGTTGGCCCAGGCTCAAACAGAATCTAAGAAGGTGGCTGACGACCTTCTTCAAGCTCAAGAGACCAACAAACAACTCCAAAAACAAGTCGAAGAGCTGGAGCAGCAGAACAAGGAGCTTAAGCAGCAGGTCGAAGGATTTCAAAAGCAAATTGAAGAACTTAAGCTAAGCTCTGCTCAGATTCTGGTTGCTGGGTTTGATGCCGCTCGAGAACAGTTTGCATGCCTCTTCCCTGATCTTGACCTTAGCATGGTGTCGTTAGACAACGAAGTAGTAGATGGGAAGGTCGTTCCCGCCGAAGGCTCAACCAACTCTACCCCATCTGCCTCTTTATGAATTCACTTGTATTTATCTTGTAAAAACTCTTGCACATGTATTTTGAACAGCTACTTATTTCAATAGCGAAATTTGGATATGTCTTCTGACTTCTCTTGAGCGCTTTACTTTCTTTGTATGCCTAACTCTGCTACGCTTAACTTAGCGATTTTGCAAACATGACCTTTGGCGTAACTTCTTCGAGCTGATTCAAACTTAAGCAATAATCGCTTTAAACAACTTGTACCCCTGAGGCACTAACCTGATCGTAAGAAAAGTTCCAAGCAATGAACTGTGATTCAATCATTGGTTCAAACAACGTCCCACTTGACCCGCTTTATCAAACAAGTCTTTCAACCTTCTCGCCGTGTTTGAACTTTCGCGATCACCTAGACCTCTTGGCAACACCAGCTTTCCTTAGCCTCAGGCTTTGGCAGTCATCTCTTTATCTGAGGCAGAAATGCCCTTTGGGACCTTCCTTTACCTCCCCTGAACCTCAGAGCTAAAGACTGGCTGGCTAGGCGTTCTCTTCGAACCTACCTTAGCCACCTTTCAAGCTTCTTCCACCCTCTTCGCCATACCTGAACTCGTTCAAGACGAGAAGGATTTTATCTTGCCTATACTCGCGCACAGGCGAGAAGGTCTTTTAACTCGCCTGAACTCGCTCATCGGCGAGAAGGACTTTTACTCGCCTGAACTCGCTCATCGGCGAGAAGGACTTTAAACGGCCTTAACTCGCTTGACGGCGAGAAGGACTTTGTCAGGTGCCTCAACTTGCCCAGGGTGTACATCTCCTCCCCCTGGATGCACTGAGGACCTTTTCTTTCTCACGCCTGCACTCGCTCGATGGCGAGGAGGTCTTTGATGGGCCTTAGTTCGCACAACGGCGATAAGGACTTTATCCGGTGCCTCAACTTGCCCAGGGCGTACATCTCCTCCCCCTTGGATGCACTGAGGACCTTTCTCGCCTGCGCCCGCACAACGGCGAGGAGGTCTTTAACTTGCCTCTGCGTTGCCCTGGGAGTTACATCTTCTCGCTCCCAGAAACACGGAGGACTTTTTCTCTTTCTCGCCTGCACCCGCACAACGGCGAGGAGGTCTTTAACTTGCCTCAAAACGCGCGAGGGCGTTGAGGTCTTCCATCTGGTGCCTCCGATCGCCGAAAAACGATGAGGACTTTAAAAACTTAACTGGTGCCTCTAATCGCCGAAAAACGATGAGGACTTTAAAACTTAACTGGTGCCTCTAATCGCCGAAAAACGATGAGGACTTTAAAACTTTAGAAAACACGCGACATATCTTTTCGTGCCTCAAATCATGTACGAATGACAAGGTCTTTCTTCGAAACTTTTGGAAATAACACATATGCTATCTGAAAACACCTTATACTTCGAAAACTCTTCTTTTATTGGGTGGCCTCATTAAAAACCCTCCTTAGGGAAAAAAGAGTGCCCCCTTAAAACTGTTTTAACAGAGACATTGCAATGTAATATTTGTGTTTGTCTTTACTTACAAAGCTCTTAGCTATAGTACAACTTCAGGTGTGTGGCGTTCCAGGTACGAGGGATCGCCCCCCCTTCCAACGTCTCCAAGCGATAGGCTCCGTTCCCGAGTGCCTCGGTTATTCTGAACGGTCCAGTCCACTTGGGTGATAGCTTATTCTCCATCTCGTACTGGTGGGCCTTTCTCATCACCAGATTGCCTTCTCAAAACTGCCTTGGCATCACCTTTGAGTTGTACCTTCGCTCGACCCTTCTCTTCACCGCCTCAGCCTTCAGCCTTGCCTCCTCCCTGACTTCGTCCAGCAGATCCAGGTTCAGTCTTCTCTCTTCATTCGAGTCTTCCTCTACAAAGTTCTGGAATCTCGGCGAGCTCTCCTGAATCTCGACTGGAATCATGGCATCACACCCATAGACCAAGCTAAACGGGGTCTCATGGGTTCCTGACTGCTCGGTGGTGTGGTACGCCCAAACTATTCGGGGTACCTCCTCAGCCCAACTCCCCTTGGCTTTCTCGAGCCTCCTCTTCAAACCTCTCAGCAACACCCGGTTAGCTGATTCCACCTGGCCATTAGTCTGAGGGTGCTCGACGGATGCAAACACTTGCTGAATTCCGACCCCTTCGCAAAGATTCTTCAACAGGTGGCTCGCAAACCGAGTCCCATTATCTGATACCAGGCGCTTAGGCACTCCAAACCGGCACACAATATTCTTCCATACGAAGCCTTCGATCTTGTGCGCGGTGATCTGGGCCACTGGTTCTGCTTCAATCCACTTGGTGAAATACTCAATCGCCACCACCAAGTACTTCATCTGCCTGATCGCCAGTGGAAAAGGTCCCAGGATGTCGATTCCCCAAGTATGAAACGGCCAAGGGCTATAGATCGACTTCAACTCCTCGGGAGGCGCCTTGTGCCAATCGGCGTGCTGCTGGCATTGTTTGCAGCACTGGGCGTACTTCTTGCAATCTTCTCTCATGGATGGCCAATAGTAGCCTGCACGGAGAGTCCTCGTGGCCAGAGCTCGACCCCCGACGTGACTTCCACATATTCCTTCGTGGAGCTCTGCCATAATCCTCGTGCACTTCTCGCCGTGTATACATTCCAGGAGTGGGTGAGTGAATCCAAACCTGTACAGATCGCCATCAATCAATGTATACTTGCTGGAATTTTTCTTTACCTTCCTAGCTTCTGCTGGATCCAGCGGGAGGAGACCATCTGCCAAGCACCGCTTGTACTGTGTTATCCAAGTGTCTGGCTCGTGGGTGGCGCAGACCTGCATCACGTCCACCTTCTCTCCTCGACATGCTCTAATTCTTGGCGATCTCAGGGTTTCTTGCGTCAAAGACTTATGGCTTCTCGCTGCTCTCTCCGTCGACCTGCTTATCTGAAGGACCAGGTGATCTGCTACAAATGCCCTCGGCGTCTTCAAAGTTTCTTGAATCACTGTCCTCTGCCTACCCCCCTTGCCCGAACTGGCGAGCTTAGCAAGCAAGTCAGCTCGGGCATTCTGTTCTCGGGGCACATGCACCACTTCAAAAGAGGCAAAGGAACTCTTCAATTCCTGCACATACGCCAAGTAAGCCGCCATTTGTGGATCTTTAGCCTGGAACTCGCCTGTTACTTGCCCTGTGACTAGCAGCGAGTCGCTCTTAGCCATCAGCACTCTGGCTCCCATCTCTTTAGCCAACAGAATCCCGGCGATCAGCGCCTCATACTCTGCTTGATTGTTGCTGGCTTTGAAGGCGAATCTCAACGATTGTTCGATCAGCACGCCGTTGGGTCCTTCCAATATGACTCCAGCACCGCTACCCTGCTGGTTTGACGATCCATCCACCGAGAGTACCCAACGGAAATAATCTCCTTCAACCCGCGTCGCCTCTGAAGAGAGCTCGACTACAAAATCTGCAAAGATTTGCCCTTTGATCGGGCCTCGAGGCTCATATTTAATGTCAAACTCCGACAACTCGACTGCCCACTTCACCATTCTTCCTGCAACGTCAGGTTTCTTCAAGACCTTCTGGATGGACAGGTCAGTCATCACCAATATCGTGAAACTGTGGAAATAGTGGCGCAACCTCCTCGCCGAAAACACCACAGCCAATGCAGCCTTCTCCAGGGCCTGATATCTCGTTTCTGGGCCCTGCAACACTTTACTCACGAAATAAATAGGCTTCTGAGCCTGATCCTGGTCCTGGGCGAGCACCGCACTCACCGCCCTCTCAGTCACAGCGAAATACAACCTGAGGGGGATTCCCGCCAATGGTTTGCACAGAACCGGCGGGCTCGCCAAATATTTCTTCAGCTCGACGAAAGCTTCCTCGCACTCTTTCGTCCAAACGAACTTGTTGTTGCGCCGCAGACACTGGAAATAGGGATGTCCCTTTTCTCCGCTCGCTGACACGAAGCGGGATAGGGCCGCCATCCGACCCGTTAGCTGCTGGACTTCTTTCACTGTAGTCGGGCTTCTCATTGCCAAGATGGCGGCACACTTGTCCGGGTTGGCCTCTATCCCTCTTTCAGTTAAGAGAAAACCCAAAAATTTTCCAGCCTCCACGTCGAAAATGCATTTCTCCGGGTTGAGCTTCAACTTGAACTTGGCGATCGTTGTGAACAATTCTTCCAAGTCTGCAACGTGCTTGCTTTTCTCCTGCGAGGTCACGACCATGTCATCAACGTAGGCTTGCACGTTCCTTCCCAGCATCGGTGCAAGTACTCGATCCATCAGCCTCTGGTACGTGGCCCCCGCGTTCTTCAACCCGAACGGCATCACCTTATAGCAGTAGCACGACCTCTCCGTCATGAAGGCTGTTTTTTCTTCATCGAGGGGATGCATCTTGATCTGATTGTAGCCCGAGAAGGCATCCAGGAAACTCAGCAGCTTGCACCCTGCAGCACTATCAACCAGGGCATCAATGCTTGGTAAAGGATACGAATCCTTTGGGCAAGCCTTATTCAGGTCGGTGAAATCGACGCACATGCACCATTTCCCGTTGCTCTTCTTTACCAGCACGACATTTGCCAGCCACTCAGGGTACTGGACTTCCCTGATGTGGCCTGCAGCGAGGAGTTTCTGGGTCTCATCCTTGATCGCCTGCCTCCTTTCTTCATTAAATTTCCTCCTTCTTTGTCGCACCGGTCTCACCATGTTGTCCATCGCCAGATGATGGCACAAGAAGTCGGGATCGATCCCGGGCATGTCCGAAGCAGACCAGGCAAACGCGTCCAGATGCCGTTCAATCACCTTGGCGATCTGGTCCTGGAGATCGACCTCCAGAGATCTTCCGAGCTTGAAAACTTTCCCCCCGATCTCCTTCTCGAGCCACTGCTCGACAGGCTTGGGCCTTGATTCTCTGGCGATCACCGCCTTGGTGATTCCCAGCTCCCTGGCTTCCTCCGGTCGATTCCGCGCCTCTTCTTCCTCCAGGCCAGCATTCCTCTCCCCAGCTCAGCATCTACCATCTCTACGTCCCTTCCGGCGACCTCCTCCATCACCGGCGGTCTGGGCTTCACACCGGGAGGTGGGGTGGTTGTAACATAGCTGACTGATCTTTTGTTTTTCAGGCTATTTTCATAGCACTTTTTCGCTTCCTTCTGATCAGACTTTATCGTGATCACCACCCCTTCCATGGACGGCAGCTTCACCTTCATGTGCCGAGTCGATGGAATTGCGCCTATCCTGTTAAGGGTGGGCCTTCCCAGCAGGATGTTATATGCTGAAGGGGCGTTTACGATGAGGTACTTGATTTTCTCCGTCCTTGACCCAGCCTCATCGGTAAACGTGGTTCTCAGCTCAATGTACCCCCTGACCTCCACCTGGTCGCCAGCGAACCCATACAAGCACCCTCCATAGGGCCTTAGCTGGTCAAGGGGCAATTCTAGCTGCGTGAAAGTCGGCCAGAACATCATGTCTGCCGAACTTCCTTGGTCCACCAGAACTCGGTGAACCTTCCTCCCCGCCGTGATCAACGAAATAACAATGAGATCGTTGTCGTGAGGCACAACGTCCCGAAGATCCTGCTTGGTGAACGTAATGTCCACTTCGGGCGAGTGATCTTCAAACATGTCTACTGACATCACCGATCGCGCGTACCTTTTCCTCTGCGATGCGGTGCATCCACCACCCGAGAAACCCCTTGCAATGGTGTGGATCTCCCCATGGATAGGCATCTCGTGCTGCTGGGCTTCTCCCCCTGCCGGCTGGGAACTCGACGCTCCTCCGGTCCTTCTGTCCAGCAGATAGTCGTTTAGGAACCCGCTCTTAACCAGATCGTCGAGCTGGTACCCTAAAGACAAACACGAGTCCAGGTTGTGGCCAAAGCACTGGTGGAACTCGCACCAGACATCCGGCTTCGACCCTAGCACCTTGTCGCCCACCTTCTCGGGCGCCTTCAATCTAGCAGATATGTTAGGGATAGCGATCAGGTCCGCTAGTCCCATGACGAATTTGTGCTTAGGCGGGCGGTTGTATTCCCGGCGTGCTGGTTGTTGGCGTGCTGGCGGTTGGCGCGCTTGGCTTCTTCCCTTGTTTCTCCTATCGTAAGGATAGCGAGTCCTTTGATCCTTTCTGGCCGCCGCTGCCGTTTCCAGCACCCTCTGTGGCTGGATCCTGGTCTGGGCGCGTGGCCTAACGGGAGCCACACTGCCTCTCTTCTCGGCGACCTCACTCTCGTCGGCGGTGTGAGCCACCGCAAGTCGCCTGACTTCAGCAAACGTCGCTGGATGAGCCCTGATCAAGGCTTCGCAGAATGGCCCTGGCTGCACGCCCTTTTTGAAGGCATAAACTAGCATTTCTTCATCCTTGGCCGGCGATCTGACCATCTGTGCTCCGAAGCGATTGAGGTAGTCTCTGAGGGACTCCCCCTGGTACTGCCTTATATCAAACAGATCATAGGACACCCTGGGCGGTGCCTTGTTCACAATATACTGCTCGACGAAGATTTTCGAGAATTGCTGAAAATTAGTTATGTGGCCTTTAGGCAGGCTCACAAACCACTCCATCGCCGTTCCCTGGAGCGTGCTCACGAACATCTTACAATAGACGGCATCCGACCCTCCCGACAGCATCATCTGCGTGTGGAACGTGGTCAGATGAGCCTCTGGATCTTCCACGCCAGTAAAAACAGCTTTAACCGGGACCACGCTCGTGGGAATTGGCGTGTCGGTAATCGCCTGAATGAAAGGCATTGGGAAAACACGAGGCGGCGTTGACGGTGCCACCTCCTCAGCGGAAGAACGAACCTGCTGCTCCTGAAGAGCTCGACGTAGCTCCTCAGCTACCTTGCTGAGCTCCTCGTTTCTGGCGCGAGAGGCGACCAGGTCTTCATGTATCCTGGCCTGCTCGACGCGCGAGGCTTCTACAGTAGCCTGCAATGAGCGCATCATTTCTGCCATCTGCGCCATGGTCATGGCGGCATCGCCTTCAGCTGCGACGGGAGCCACGGGACTGGAACGATTGCTTCTCATCTTTCTCATTAACTTCAGCGAACCACAGAAGTACAGCAAATAACACTTCAACCACGAACGAATCAGCGACCGATCGGAGAAGATTCAAGAAACTGCGCAAGGACTTCAAGAAACCGCGAACCTTCAAAGAAAAACGCGGCTTCACCAAAACCACCGTTTCCCCGCGAACCAAACAACCACTCGAAAGAACTCGAATCCACCGATCGAAAAACCAAACGAACGGTTTAAAACACAAACTTCACCGAACGAAACTCAAAGAAACCAAGAACGACGGTCGCACCAGCACACAATCCGCGCAGAAAACCTCAAAACCTCCACGAACTCACGCTGTGGATGGGAGCACGTTTTACACGGCCCCACGGTGGGCGCCTGATGATCCTGCCTGTTGACCGGAGCGCTGGAGAATGCCTCGTCAAAGGATCGACGTGCGCGCCGCTTCTCACCTCCGTTCCTCCTCTGGATCTATCTCAAGAACCTGCAAAGAAACGATACGGCGCCGCTGCGGCCGATCGCACTCCGACGCTCAAGTCAGTGACGGTATCACCAAATACTAAGAACTGGAACCGTGCAAATCTCTCTCACAAACAGCTCTGTCACTCGCAAGCGTAAAGTGTATGAACTGAACGTGCGTACCTTAGGAAATCTGTTAGGAACTCTTATATACCTGGTGATTTTCTCTCTCCTGGCAGTTACTGACTTGGACACGTGGCTCGTATCCAACCGTACACGTGCCATCATCTGGAGGCTCCCTGACTTGGCGCTACTTCTACTCTCATTTTGGCTAAGTTACCTATGCATGGTGTTGCCCAGTGCATAGCTAACTCAGGAGTGCGATCTCTACTGAAACTGGCGAGGTAGGGCCTTCATACACCTTCCCTGTGGTCTCGCCGGCCGCCTTCATAATCTGCTTCTCCTTTAACTTCGGCGATGTGCTTGTTCTGGCGATCTCCGACTGTCTGGTCGCCTGAGTCCGCATCTGGCGACTTCATCCCCAAATTGGCGATCGCCTATTCTGGTACGCTGGAGACCGGAACACGCCAACTTAACTATCGGCGACTACACGTGCCTCCTGACTTCCTTCTCAACTGCCAACCTGGCGCCTTGTCAACACGCCTACACTGTAACAGGATGCCACGTCATCGCATCCGACCACCAGGGCGGTACAACATATTTTATGATCTTTATATTTCCAAATTTGGTGTTAATTCTAGGTTTTAAGGGAAGAATGGAGATAATTTGGCTAAAGAGGAATGATATAAGCTAAGAAGAGAAAGCTGGAAGGTCACAGAATGCATAAAAGCGCCAAAAATCCAACTTTGCAACAAGGAATCTCGCTCAAGCGAGCTCATTCTCGCTTGAGTCAGAATGCTCAAGTGACATTTTAAAAAATCGATGCCTTTCTCGCTTGAGCGAACTACATCTCGCTTAAGCGAGAATGCGTAAGAAAAATTGGGCCATTTTATGTTTTCATCAATAAACCCATCAATGCGATGCTCGAAGTCACCTAACCCTAGAAAATTAGGTTAAATAGGGGGCTTGAGGCTTAACCCTAGTGTTCCAGGTTGAGAGGAAAACACTATTGAGTGAATTATAATCCAATTGGGAGAATAGGAGGTGTAGGAAAACATTAAAGGAGGCAATCGTCAAGGAGAAAATCCTGGATCTTTTTTTCATGTCATCCTTGCGTGTACTAGTAATCATGAGTGGCTAATTCTACACTATTGAGTGAGTAATCATGTACTAGTAATCATGCATTAAGGTGATATTTAAATATAGTATAATGTCTTTTTCTTGATTGATTATTGGTATTGTTGTTTTGTTTCTAACTCTTAATCTAGAATCTTAAATCTGATTGGAAAGTATTTTTATGGTTTTGACCTAAACAACAATACTTAACATATTAGAGTTCTAGGAATAGACTTGAAATGTTAATTGTCATTAACGTCTGAGCTTGGTTATAAGTTATTTTATAAATATGCGAGTAATGGATATTTAGGAAACATTCTTAATAATTTTATATGCAAGAAATTGATATAAATAAATTTTATACGGGCATCAATTTCAATCAAAGAACATAATGTTAACGTGCTAATCAAAATACGTAAGAGTGAGAAAGATGAAACCTAATCCCTATTTTTCCAACTTGAAGCAACCAATTCTTTGTCTGTTTTCTTATTAATCATTGTCAACACAACCACTTTCAACACACTTTTTATTGTTCTATTATATATTTAGTGAGTATTGTACTTGATAATTCAATTCCTCCTTGGGGGATCGATATCCGCCCTTATGGAAATATTATTACTTTATACAACGCGGTGCACTTGCCGGAGAATGTCATCAAGTTTTTGCCGTCGTTGTCGAGGAACAATTTGATTTGTTGAGTATAGTTTCCTAAAGATTGTGAATACTTAATTGTTTTGATTTTTTTATTGTGTTTATTTTTTGGTTATTTTGTTTTTATTGTTTTAATTATTATTTTGAATTTCTTTGCTTTTATTTGTTTCTATTTATTTTAATTTTTCTTTTATTTGTTTTATTTAATTAGAATTTTTTTTTTCTGTTATGTTTAAATTTTAAAAAAAAATTGTTGTCGTTTGTGAATCTTTCTACTAACCCTTAAATTAGCTATTTTTATATGATATTGATAGATTGGGTTCCAAAAGACCAGTTGTTATTTGAGTAAGAAATTGAAAGGTTAGCTAGAAGCAACCAAATTAAAGGCAAAAGCGAAGCAAGAAGACACTAGAGAGGACTCTTCAACAACTTCTTCTTTTTCCATTCATATTTTTCAGGAGGATAACAACATGGCGAAGGAAGAAGCACTACCTCCTAGGAGGACTCTTGGAGATTACGCCATGTATCAGAGGCCTAGACATTTTTTTAGCATTGCAATACTTGCTACTAACAGGTCCTTGGAAATGAAACCTACGTTCCTCACTCTCATTAGTACCAATCAATTCACAACAATGGATCATGAGGATCCCCATACACACTTGGCTACATTTTATGAATTAGTGGGAACTGTGGGTTTTCAATCAAGTGATCTTCAGAATGTGTATATGCGTTTATTTCCATTTTTATTGGCATAGAAAGCTAAGGAGTGGCTTAAATCACATCCCAATCAGAGCCTCACTAGATGGAATGATGTAGAGGGAAACTTTCTATAAAGAATTTTGCCAATTTCTCGCTACATCAAAGCAAAGTATGAAATCTCTATGTTCAGACAAGGAGCAGAGGAATCTTTCTATGAGACATGGGAGAGATTCAAAATGATGTAG
The DNA here is from genome assembly GCF_051622355.1 of Phaseolus vulgaris. Taxonomy (NCBI): domain Eukaryota; kingdom Viridiplantae; phylum Streptophyta; class Magnoliopsida; order Fabales; family Fabaceae; genus Phaseolus; species Phaseolus vulgaris. The sequence goes on along the minus strand of NC_143505.1, from coordinate 33,196,233 downwards.
AGGAAATACCCAAATCATGGGCTTGAAGAAATTGCTAAATTGAGCATATTCCTTAATGGTCTCAGGTCTGATACGAAGATGCTCTTAGATGCCGCAACTGGTGGCACAATGATGGTTGTTGATGTAGAACAAGAAACGAGAATTATTGATGCTTTGGCCACAACTGACTATCAAACTCAGGATGATAGACAAGGTCATCAAAAGAGAGGATTATTGGAATTGAACACTGCAGATGCATTGCTGGCTCAAAATAAAATTCTAACACAATAGATTGAGCAACAAACCGCACAGATGGCCAAACTAACGCAAAATTTGCATGCGGTTCACTCATCTCAAAGTCAGTCTATACCAATCAGGTGTGATTTTTGTGGAGGTGATCATCCTAATGGTCACTGTATTTATCAGACCAACTCACCTAAAGTTGAGGTAAATTATATGGGTAATCAAAGTGGCTTTTCCAACAATTATTCTCAAGGTTGGAAAAATAATCAAAATCAAAATTTTGGGTGGAAGCAAGACTATGGTTCATCCAATAAGCAAGGGCCTTTCCAACAGCAACATCCATCTAATTATCCATCCATGCTTGAAACAATGACTAAAGTTCAAGACGCCCTGGCAAAGCTTGTGGTCACGCAAGAAAATAGCACGACAACAATTAGGAATATAGAGATCCATATGGGACAGATGGCCAAACAAATTGTAGAGAGACAAAGTAGCCAATTTTCACCCAACACCACAACCAACCCTAAGGAGCATTATAATAAAATCGTTACTGAGAGTGATAAAAAAATAGGAAAGGGAGATGGTAAGATGGTGATGGTTGATAAAGAAAGTGGAGAAAAAAGAAAACAGGGAGGAAAAATATGAAGTTGAAGAGAGGAGAGTTACAAAAGAATTATCCCAATCTCTTATGCCTGTTAAAAAAGAAAAGAAAGGATTTTTTTTTCTGTAAATTGCTTACAAAAAGTTATTTTGTAGGATGGCCAGAGAAAAAATCATTATTTGAAGGAATTAGAAGAAAGATATGTTTTTTTTGAAGAAAGAGATATAGAGCCGGAAGCTCGAATGAGTACTTTGAAGCTAAAAGACTTGCCAAAGAAATTCAAGGATCTAGGGAGTTTTTAATACTCCTGTGATAATAAGTGATTTATTTGTTGTTGATGCCTTATTGGATTTAACCATGTTAAGATAGATAGGTGACTTGGAGGTTAAACCCACCAAGATGCAGTTACAATTGGCAGACAGAACTATGAAATATCCTTATGGGGTGGTAGAAGATGTTCTTATGAAGGTAGACAAGTTCATATTCACTGTGGATTTTGTTATCTTGGACATGAAAGAAGATGAGGAGGACCCTTTGATTCTCGACAGACCTTTTATTAAGACTGCTAATCATAGTGGATGTGGATAAAGGAGAACTTAGAGTAAGGTCTCAAGATGATGAGGTCAAATTTAATCTTTTTGATGATATGACTAAACTGTATTGCAGATAAGAATAGGAGAAGAGATTTCCAAAGAAGAGGTCATCCTTATAACTGAAGAGCATATGGAGGGTTCAAAGCCAAAGAAGAAAGTTACACATCATAAAAAGTTAAAGACAAAAGGAGACCGAGACAATCAAGGGAAGCTAATGGAAGAAGATGAAGAAATTGTGAGTTATCAAGGAATTAAAGATGGATTGAACATTTGAAGTGGAAGAGCCGTATTCAAGGAAAACGAAAGTGATAATAAGAGAACTGGTCAAACAAAATAATTATTCCCCTTGATAAAAACTTTTTTCAAGCTATATGACGTTAAATAAAGCGCTTGCTGGGAGGCAACCCAGTAATTTTGATTTGTTTATTTTGTGTCACAATAAGTTTTAGGTGTTTGATATTAATTTTTGTCATGCTAACAGAAGAATTTGGCAAGCTCACCGTGGCATTCTCGCTCAAGCGAGAAAGTACGAAAAACGCTGGTGCCTCTAGAGCCATCTCGCTCAAGCGAGAATCACACAAAATTTTGTGGGCTCTCAGTTGTATTCTCGCTCAAGCGAGATTTTTCTCGGTCAAGCGAGAAGACCCTGAAAATGTTTTTAAAAACATAGAATTGAGTCTAGTGGTGCCATTCACTTCAAGAACCTTGGTGAGAAGCTCTCGTTTTTGCTCTATGATAACTTATCTTTGCTTTAATCTTTCATTGTTCCTTTTTCAAACTCGCAACCTTTGATTGTGTGCCAACTATGGGTCGAACCAAAAGTACAATAACTCAAACGACCAAAGGAAAAAGTGTGAGGATGGAGTCGCCAAAGGCTCCAGCACGAAGTAGTTTGGAAATAAAGAAAAGCAAAAGAGGTATGAAGAGATAAAGAATTAGACCTTTATTCCAGAGAGAAAAGTACAGTTGCTACCTGAACAATATGACCACTTTTAAAGGGCTTGCAAAGGTGGAATTGGATGAGGCTTGTTAAGCCTCTTCAGATGTATGATCCAGATGTGGTCCATGAATTTTATGCAAATGCTTGGAAAAGAGAAAAAGGAGTTGAAGTGTTGTGATCAAGAGTACAAGGGCGATGGGTATCGTTTAACAGGGACTCCATCAGTGCATTCTTGGGTGATCCTTTGTAGTTAAAAGGAGATGAGGATTACACATATCACAGGCTGAAGTCACAAATTTGTGGCTTTAATGATGACATAGTGGCTAGGGAAATCTGTCTAGCCAATCACACTTATCAAATCACTGCAGTTGGTAAACCATGGAGGATATTAAGGAAGCATATGAAGATGTTATCTCAAGTTTGGATGGTCTTCATGTTGGCCAATATGGTGCCTAATGGACATGTATCTGACTTGAATATTCCCAGATGTCACCTTTTGTATTTCCTTTTAAGAGATGATTATTTTGTTGATGTGGCCAAAATTATTTTCATGAAATTTATAAATTTTCTATTGGCCCAAATAATCAGAAGGGAAAGGGTACTTTGGGCTTCCCTGCTCTTATTAGTGCCCTTTGTGCAGAATATGGTGTGGAGTTTAATCCATCTATGAAGATTATACCTCCAATTGATTTGAAATTTATTGTTAACAATTGTACTGCTGCAGAAGAACAGGAACCACAAGCTGGTGAGGTTCCTATATATCAGTCACCAACCAGAATCATTTGTACCATTAAGGGAAGACAGGTTAATAGAATAGTTGCAGCAGACGTAGTTGGAATAAAAGGCTACTTAGGAACATATACAAATGCAAGAGAGTGCCAATGATAGAGGGATAATGAGGCTTTAACAAGACATATATCAAAACTTCCCTTAAGGACAACATAATCCCTACATGCCTCCTGATCAATTTGTTGCTTATGTTGCTTGGGGAAAGGTACTATTATTCTAGGGGAAAGATTCAGCTAATGAAGCAGGACCATCTACGAGTGGTGTAGATGATGAATTTAACATAGAGTTGGATGATTTTCCAAGGCACGACTAATATGGTTATTTCTTTTCAGTTATTTTATTTTATTTTATTTTTATTTTTCTTATTTGTTTTGTTAGCATTTGTTTGTTTAGTTGTCTATTTGTATTAAGTTTTGAAATATTTTTCTGTTTATTTTTTTCTTGAATTATTGTTCATTTTTATTTCAGTTTGTTTTCTATTTATTTTTCTCAAATAAAAAGAAACTGGAATATTAATCTATGAAAAAAAAAGGAATTTGTGTTAAAAAATATTGAATGGTGAGATGAATTAGACACAATTTAGAAAAGAAAATATGATTGAATCCCTATTCAAATATAGTTGAAATTGTGATACATGAAAATTTAACAGGATGATTGATTAGAACAGAGAATGACAAAACAAAAAGGAATGAGACCAATTAAACTAAGTGAGTGTGTGAACCTTAAACAATTTTGAGAGTTTTACTAATGAATTGACAGATGTGGTTGCTTAATTTTTATGTTTTACATCATAAAAGAGAATGGAGATGATTGAGGCATTTTTGTTAATTAGGAACTCATGGCCAAATAGCCAACCTTTATCTTATTAGAATTCCATTTTTTATATCCTCTTTGGGACAACAATTTTTGTTATTATTGCACCCTACCCTTTAATGATATATTCCTACCCTTTGGCATGTTTAAGGAAGGAGAACATAGATGCAATATATGTAGAAAAGGGAATGGTTGGTTCTGATTGTTGAAAGCTCAAAAAGTTGAAAATAGGAAGAATCTATTCCTATTGATGAGAAAACAAAAGAAAAAAAAATCATGTTGAAAATCATGAAAAGGTAGAAAGAAAAATGAGGAAAAGTGTGATCTCAAAAGAAAATGGTGATTAGATAACATATATGTTCTCTATAAATGGATGGTAGGCATGTTCTTCTTCTTTAAGATGTGCATTTTGTTATCTGAAAAACCAATATTTTTTGGAAGCCCAACCTCATTACAACCCTAGAAAAGACCTCAAGATTCATGTTTCTAATATGTTTGAGATTTGAAGATGAAATGAAAAGCAACTATGATTTGTTATGATTCAGTGTAAATAGAGAGAAACACTTATCTGCGAGTATATAAGAAGAAATTCCTTGATGAATTGTCATTTATTTGTTTTAATTTGATCCTGTTAGTTGATTGTATCTATATTTGAATTTGGAGGCATCATAAGTTTCTAATATAATCTCTTGTTTAGTAAATTAAGATGTTTTGATATTTAAATTCAAATATATTCATTTACTTTGCTTAAGGACAAGCAAGATTCTAAGTTGGAGAAAGTAATAAGTATCTAATTTCAGCAATATTTCATATTAAAATATAGGCACTTATGAGTATTATTTGCTAATTTACATATAAAATAATCCCTAATTTATGAATTTATACCTTTTTACATATTTTATGATCTTTATTTGAATAAGAGCATTTTATTCCCAAATTTGGTGTTAATTTCAGGTTTCTAGGGAAGAATGGAGATGATTGGACTAAAGAGGAATGGTATAAGCTAAAAAGAGAAAGTTAGAAGGTCCTAGAATGCATAAAAGCGCCAAAAATCCAACTTTGCAACAAGGAATCTCGCTCAAGCGAGCTCATTCTCGCTTGAGTGAGAATGCTCTAGTGACGTTTTCGAAAATTGACATCTTTCTCGCTTGAGCGAGAATGCATCAGACAAATTGGGCCATTTTATGTTTTCATCAATAAGCCCATATGCGCGATGCACGAAGTCACCTAACCCTAGCAAATTAGGTTAAATAGAGGGCTTGAGGCTTAACCCTAGTGTTCTAGGTTGAGAGGAAAGCACCATTGAGGAATTATAATCCAATTGGGAGAATAGGAGGTGTAGGAAAACATTAGAGGAGGCAACCGTCAAGGAGAAACATCCTGAATCTTCTTTTCATGTCATCCTTGTGTGTACTAGTAATAATGAATGGCTAATTCTACCCTTTGGGATTGGGAGTAATTTGTTCAAACTCTTATGTATTGATGTGATATTTAAATATAGTATAATGTCTTGTTCTTGATTGATTATTGGTATTGGTGTTTTGTTTCTAACTCTTAATCTAGAATCTTAAATCTGATTGGAAAGTATTTTTATGGTTTTGACCGAAACAACAATACTTAACATATTTGAGTTTAGGGTTTAAGGTTTAGAGTTTACATTCTTGATTAACAATTTCAATCAAAGAACATAATGTTAACATGCTAATCAAAATACATAAGAGTGAGAAAGATGAAACCTAATCCTTATTTTTCTAGCTTGAAGCAACTAATTCATTGTCTGTTTTCTTATTAATCATCGTCAACACAACCACTTTCAACACACTTCTTATTGTTCTGTTTTATATTTAGTGAGTATTGTACTTGATAATTCAAATGTTCCTTGTGGGATCGATATTCGTCCTTAGGGACCAATTATTACTTCTGACAATGTGGTGCACTTGTCGTAGAAAGTCATCATTGGCTCAACCTCTTTCTACTTTAAGCACCTAATTCTCACCATAATCTTCACCAAATCGCTCCAATTACGGTGCAAGTTGCTCTCTTTCCACTACCACTCCAAGTTCCACTCTTTCCACTACCACTCCACATTCTTTTACAATTCATCATCTTAGACTGCATCAACTCTTTCCCCCTCCTCCAAGTGGCGTGAAATCTTTCACTCCTTCACCTCCACAAAAGTATTCAACAATCTAAGTCCTTCTTTCTTCTTCTCTAATTCTATCTTTTATGTTTTCGCCATTCTCTTATTATAGCTTCTATTGAGTTCTTTAATTTTCGCTTGCATTCCTTCCATTGTTTGTGTCTTTTTCCTTTTGCTCTTTGAAGAAAACCTTCACACTCACTTAACCACTTGGTTAAGTTCGTGTCCAATGCAATCCTCATTGAGTCATCACCATAATGACTAATCAAATTCTTCACACAAGTGAAACTAAAATTCCAATGAATGTGTCTCGTAATGTAACTCATATCACCATGGTTGGAAAGTTGGAGGAGGAAGAAGGGCTTTAGAAGGCTTTCCTCTTGTGGAGAGTAAAATATTTCCTAGTTCAAACCTTATAGCCCTGTAAATAATTGTAAAGAGTAGAATAGGAATGTACATTGGGTCTTGTAATTTGGGTCAAGTATGTAGGATTTCTTTAGGGCCTTGTATTTGGATAAAGTCTAGATTAGGTTAAATAACCTAACCTTGAGAGAGAAGTAGAGAACATGTGAAACCCTAGCTTGGGCACCAAGCTAAGGTATGAGACTTGGGTGCCAATTTTTCTAAGCTTCTTAGGTGTATAGGGTTAGGGTTTATGAAGCTTTTTCATAAAGCTTCCTCTATTATAAACAGGAATGTCTTGTACATTATTTTCAACTTTGAAAGAGTAATGAAATGCTGTCAAATTTGCATCTTACTTGTTCTTAGTTCCTCTCTATGTTAACACTCATTCTAATGTTTTTAACCTAGATCTCTTTAAGAGTTGGCCTAACCTCTATTAAGCTTTGAGCCTCCATGGCATTCTACTTCATCTTCATTATCCATTCATAACATTCGCATCCAATTCACCTCCATCCACAAAGAATTTTTCAATGAAAATCAAGGATCTAAGCACAACTCTATCATGGTTTCATGAAAAAGTTGTGAAAACTTGATCTAATAACATTTATTTTTAAATCCATGTTTTATATTTTATTATTTTAAGAACCATATAGAATGGGAAGATTGTTGATGCAAAGTTTTAGATACCCTAAGATTAAGTGCTTACAACAAAGTGTACAAATGTGTTTTTCTAAGCATCAAATCTCGTCAATCAAGTGTTTAATATGTTCAACAGATGCACATCACCATGTGTACATGTAACTTCATCTAATAAGCAAAATAGTCGGACACACGTTAAAGATATGTAGTCTTAAACATTTGTGGTATATGTCAAATATTTTAAATGCTTATGTTATGTTCACAAAGAATGTTTGCTTCTTCATTCTTATACGAGGGTATTGTGAAGATGTATCTACGTAAAAATATATCTTAAAGAATTCCCTTAAAGCTTCTTCATGCCAATAACTTCTTAGAATTGTTAAAATGTTAGCTCTTAAAAGACCATCAACCACAAACGATCCTTACCTTTACTATGTTTTGAAAAAAATCTATCTGACATAGAACTAATTAGTCATGTTGTATATCAAAGTGTTGCTTGAAGAGGATATTAGCATTTAATGTTGTATGAAAAACATTCAATGCATATCCAAGCTTGAACACGGATATATGATAGAATAAGAAGAAGATGAACTTCTAATTTTTTCACAACTCTAAAAGAATTTGTAACGACTTTTTTTTTCCAATCTTTATATATAGAAGATATCATGTAGAAGAAAGAATGACGACGATATTATAAACGATCAAGCTCTTCACTTTCTAGTAATCTCAAGCAATCCTTAAGTATCAAGTGTGTAAAAAAGAACATTGTTTTCAATCCTTTGTACAATCTAATTATGGTACACACTTCATTCGATTGTAAGGCTTTCTCAACTAATGTATATGTATAGGAACTGGATGCAATCCTGAGTGATGATATTCCTTTTTGTGTTCCCGTGAGTCTGACAGAGATGATATAGTTGTAGGTGTTGAGACTAACTTACTCCTTCCTAAGATTCGTGAGTCAAAACTAGCCTATACATAACTGAACAATGAGTTGGATCATGTCCATCTGAGGATTGGAAGGATCATGTTGATGTTTTTGAGCTTCAAATGATGCCCAACATGTTAATACAGGAACAAAACATACATTATAATACCATCAAGTTATATCAACAATGTGCAGAACCACCTTCTTTGTTTTTTTTCCGTCCATCCAAGCATAATATAAAGAAGACTAAGTTTTTCATATCAGTGGATAGTTCCCAGACTTGCTTGCCTTTATAAAGAAAGTTCATATTTTTTTATTTATTTTTTGGATCACCTCAAGAATTCAACACTTCATCTAACATTCATGATTTATTGCAATAATGTGATGTTATTGTGGCATACTAAAAATAAAAATTGATTAAGGCACAATAGAGTATGTAGAAAATGTGTTGATCTGAAGAGGGAGAAAGTGGAATTTGAAATTTGTACCGCCCTGGTGGTCGGGAGTGATGACGTGGCACCCTGCTACAGTATAGGCGTGTTGGCAAGGCGCCAGGTTGGCAAGAGGGAAGGAAGTTGGGGGGCTCGTGTAGTCGCCAGTTGTTAAATTGGCGTGATCCGATCTCCAGCTTACCAGAATCGGCGATCACCAGGTTAAAGATGAAGTCGCCAGATGTAGTTTCAGGCGACCTGATCATTGGAGATCGCCAGAGCAAGCACATCGCCAAAGATGAAAGAGAAGCAGATTATGAAGGCGGCCGGCGAGACCACAGGGAAGGTGTATGAAGGCCCCTAACTCGCCAGTTCCAGTAGAGATCGCACTCCCAAGTTAGCTATGCACTGGGCAGTACCATGCATAAGTAACTTAGCCAAAATGAGAGTAGAAGCAGCGCCAAGTCAAGGAGGCTCCAGATATGGCACGTGTACGACTGGATGCGAGCCACGTGTCCAGGTCTGTAACTGCTAGGAGAGAGAAAACAACCAGGTATATAAGAGTTCTCAACAAACTTTCTGAGGTACGCACGTTCAGTTTATACTCTTTACGCTTGCGAGTGATAGAGCTGACTGTGAGAGAGGATTTGCACGGTTCTTGTTCTCTTAGTATTTGGTGATACCGTCACTGACTTGAGCGTTGGAGTGCAATCGGCCGCAGCAGCGCCGCTCTGTTTCTTTGCAGGTTCTTGAGGTAGATCCCGAAGAGGAACGGAGGTGAGAAGGGGTGCGCACGTCGATCCTTTGACGAGGCAGTTTCCAGCGTTCCGGTCAACAGGCAGGATCATCAGGCGCCCACCGTGGGGCTGTGTAAAACTTGCTCCCATCCACAGCGTGAGTTCTTCGAAGTTTTCGAAGTTTTCTGCGTGGTTGTGTGCTGGTGCAACCATCATTCGCTGTTTGCTTGAGTTTCGTTCGGTGAATTCACGTTTTACACCGTTCGTTTGGCTTTTCGATTGGTGGAGTGAGGTTTCCTGCTGTTTACACGTAATCTGTTTGGTGGAAGTTCGAGTTCTTTCACTCGTTTGGTTGTCCGCGGGGAAGCGTTGGTTTCTGGTGAAGTTGTGGTTTTCTTCGAAGGTTTACGGTGTTCTTGAGTTTTCTTGCGCAGTTTCGCGCTGTTTTCTCCGATTGATCGCTGATTCGATCGTGGTTGAAGTGTTGTTCGCTGCATCCTGTGATTCGCTGAAGTTCATGAGAAAAATGAGAAGCAATCGTTCAAGCCCCGTGGCGCCTGTCGCTGCTGAAGGCGACGCCGCCATGACCATGGCGCAGATGGCAGAGATGATGCGCTCGTTGCAGGCGACTGTGGAAGCCTCACGCGTAGAGCAGGCGAGAATACATGAGGACCTGGTCGCCTCTCGCGCCAGGAACGAGGAGCTTAGCAAGGTGGCTGAGGAGCTGCGTCAAGCTCTTCGGGAGCAGCAAGGGCGTTCTTCTGCTGAAGAGGTGGCGCCGTCGACGCCACCTCGTGTTTTCCCTATGCCGTTTGTTCAGGCGATTACTGACACGCCTATTCCCACGAGCGTGGTTCCGGTTAAGGCTGTCTTTACCGGCGTGGAGGATCCAGAGGCTCATCTAATCACGTTCCATACGCAGATGATGCTGTCGGGAGGATCAGACGCCGTCTACTGCAAGATGTTCTTGAGTACGCTCCAGGGAACGGCAATGGAGTGGTTTGTGAGCCTGCCTAACGGCCACATAACCAATTTTCAACAGTTCTCGAAGATTTTTGTCGAGCAGTACATCGTGAATAAGGCACCGCCCGGGGTGTCTTATGATCTGTTTGATATAAGGCAGTACCATGGGGAGTCCCTCAGAGATTACCTGAATCGCTTTGGAGCGCAGATGGTCAGATCGCCGGCCAAGGATGAAGAAATGCTGGTCTATGCCTTCAAGAAGGGCGTGCAGCCAGGACCATTCTGCGAAGCCTTGATCAGGGCTCACCCCGCGACGTTTGCTGAAGTCAGGCGACTTGCGGTGGCTCACATCGCCGACGAGAGTGAAGTCGCCGAGAAGAGAGGAAGCGTGGCTCCCGCTAGGCCACGCGCCCAGACCAGGATCCAGCTGCAGAGGGTGCTGGAAACAGCGGCGGCGGCCAGGAAGGACCAGAGGACTCGCCATCCTTACGACAGGAGGAACAAGGGAAGGAGCCAGGGGCGCCAGCAACCAGCACGCCGGGAATACAATCGCCCGCCCAAGCACAAGTTTGTCATGGGATTAGCGGATCTAATCGCCATTCCTAATATGTCTGCTAGGTTGAAAGCGCCTGAGAAGGTGGGCGACAAGGTGCTGGGGTCAAAGCCGGATGCCTGGTGTGAGTTCCACCAATGTTTTGGCCACACTTTGGACTCGTGTTTGTCCTTGGGATCAGCTCGACGATCTGGTTAAGAGCGGGTTCCTAAATGACTATCTGCTGGACAGGAGGACGGGGGGAGCGTCGAGTTCCCAGCCAGCAGGTGGAGAAGCCCAGCAACACGAGATGCCTATCCACAGGGAGATCCACACCATTGCAGGGGGCTTCTCAGGTGGTGGATGCACCGCATCGCAGAGGAAGAAGTACGCGCGATCGGTGATGACAGTGGATATGTTTGAAGATCACTCGCCGGAAGTGGACATTACGTTCACCAAGCAGGATCTTCGAGACGTTGTGCCCCATGACATCGATCCCATAGTTATTTCGTTGGTTACAGCGGGAAGGAAGGTCCACAGAGTTCTGGTGGACCAAGGAAGCTCGGCAGACGTGATGTTCTGGCCGACTTTCACGCAGCTGGAGTTGCCCCTTGACCAGCTAAGGCCCTATGGAGGGTGCCTATATGGGTTCGCTGGTGACCAGGTGGAGGTTAGGGGGTACATTGAGCTGAGAACCACGTTTACAGATGAGGCTGGGTCGAGGACGGAGAAAATCAAGTACCTTGTCGTAAACGCCCCTTCAGCATATAACATCCTGTTGGGAAGGCCCACGCTTAACAGGATAGGCGCCATTCCGTCGACTCGGCACATGAAGGTAAAGTTGCCGTCCATGGAAGGGGTGGTGATCACGATCAAGTCTGATCTGAAAGAAGCGAAAAGGTGCTATGAGAATAGCCTAAAAAACAAAAGATCAGTGAGTTATGTAACAACCACCCCACCTCCCGGTGTGAAGCCCAGATCGACGGTAACAGAGGAGGCCGCCGGAAGAGACGTGGAGATGGTGGACGCTGCGCTGGGGGAGAGGAATGCTGGTCTGGAGGGGGAAGAGACGCGGAATCGCCCTGAGGAAGCGAGGGAACAGGGAATCGCCAAGGCGGTGATCGCCAGAGAATCCAGGCCAAAACCTGTCGAGCAGTGGCTCGAAAAGGAGATCGGAGGAAATATCTTCATGCTGGGAAGATCTCTGGAGGTCGAGCTCCAGGACCAGATCGCCAAGGTGATTGAGCGGCATCTGGACGCGTTTGCATGGTCCGCTTCGGACATGCCCGGGATTGATCCCGACTTCTTGTGCCATCATCTGGCAATGGACAGTTTGGTGAGACCGGTGCGACAAAGGAGAAGGAAATTCAACGAGGAGAGGAGGCAGGCGATCAGGGACGAAACACAGAAACTCCTCGCTGCAGGCCACATCAGGGAAGTCCAGTACCCTGAATGGCTGGCAAATGTCGTGCTGGTAAAGAAGAGTAACGGGAAATGGCGCATGTGCATCGATTTCACCGACTTGAACAAAGCTTGCCCAAAGGATTCGTATCCTTTACCAAGCATAGATGCCCTGGTCGATAGTGCTGCAGGGTGTAAGTTGCTGAGTTTCCTGGATGCCTTCTCAGGATATAATCAGATCAAGATGCATCCCATGGATGAAGAGAAGACAGCCTTCATGACAGAGAGATCGTGCTACTGCTATAAGGTGATGCCGTTTGGGCTGAAGAACGCGGGGGCCACGTACCAGAGGCTGATGGATCGAGTACTTGCACCAATGCTGGGAAGGAACGTGCAAGCTTACGTCGATGACATGGTCGTGACCTCGCAGGAAAAAAGCAAGCACGTTGCAGACTTGGAAGAATTATTCACGACGATCGCCAAGTTCAAGTTAAAGCTCAATCCGGAGAAATGCATTTTCGGCATGGAGGCTGGAAAGTTTTTGGGTTTCCTCTTGACTGAAAGAGGAATAGAAGCCAACCCAGACAAGTGTGCCGCCATCTTGGCGATGAGGAGCCCAGCTACGGTGAAAGAAGTCCAGCAGCTAACAGGTCGGATGGCAGCCCTATCTCGCTTCGTGTCAGCTAGCGGAGAAAAGGGGCATCCCTATTTTCAATGTCTGCGACGCAATAATAAGTTTGTTTGGACGAAAGAATGCGAGTAAGCTTTCGTCAAACTGAAGGAGTATCTAGCGAGCCCGCCGGTTCTGTGCAAACCGCTGGTGGGAATCCCTCTCAGGTTGTATTTTGCTGTAACTGAGAGGGCGGTAAGTGCGGTGCTCGCCCAGGATCAAGATCAGGCTCAGAAGCCTATCTATTTTGTGAGCAAGGTGTTGCAGGGCCCCGAAACGAGATATCAGGCCCTAGAGAAGGCTGCGCTGGCTGTGGTGTTTTCGGCGAGGAGGTTGCGCCACTACTTCCATAGTTTCACAATACTGGTGATGACTGACCTGCCCATCCAGAAGGTCTTGAAGAAACCCGACGTTGCAGGAAGGATGGTGAAGTGGGCGGTAGAGTTGTCAGAGTTTGATATTAAATATGAGCCCCGAGGCCCGATCAAGGGGCAAATCTTTGCAGATTTCGTGGTTGAGCTCTCATCAGAGGCGACGCGGGTTGAAGGAGACGATTTCCGTTGGGTACTTTCGGTGGATGGATTGTCGAACCAGCAGGGCAGCGGTGCTGGAGTCATTTTGGAAGGACCCAACGGTGTGCTGATCGAACAATCTCTGAGGTTCGCCTTCAAAGCCAGCAACAATCAAGCAGAGTATGAGGCACTGATCGCCGGGATTCTGCTAGCCAAGGAGATGGGAGCTAGGGTGCTGATGGCTAAGAGTGACTCGCTGCTAGTCACGGGGCAAGTAACAGGCGAGTTCCAGGCTAAAGATCCACAAATGGCGGCTTACTTGGCGTACGTACAGGAATTGAAGAATTCCTTTGCCTCTTTTGAAGTAGTACATGTACCCAGAGAGCAGAATGCCCGAGCTGACTTGCTTGCTAAGCTCGCCAGCTCAGGCAACGGGGGTAGGCAGAGGACAGTGATTCAAGAAACTCTGAAGACGCCAAGGGCATTTGTAGCAGATCACCTGGTCCTTCAGATAAGCAAGTCGACGGAGAAAGCAGCGAGAAGCCATAAGTCCTTGACGCAAGAAACTCTGAGATCGCCGAGAATTAGAGCATGTCGAGGAGAGAAGGTGAATGTGATGAAGGTCTGCCCCACCCATGAGCCAGACACTTGGATAACACAGTACAAGTGGTGCCTGGCAGATGGCCTCCTCCCACTGGATCCGACAGAAGCTAGGAAGGTAAAGAAAAATTCCAGCAAGTACACATTGATTGATGGCGATCTGTACAGGTTTGGGTTCACTCACCCGCTCCTGGAATGTATACACGGCGAGAAGTGCACGAGAATCATGGCGGAGCTCCACGAAGGTATATGCGGAAGCCACGTCGGGGGTCGAGCTCTGGCCGCAAGGACTCTCCGTGCAGGCTACTACTGGCCATCGATGAGAGAAGATTGCAAGAAATATGCCCGGTGTTGCAAACAATGCCAACAGCACGCCGATTGGCACAAGGCACCTCCCGAGGAGTTGAAGTCGATCTATAGCCCTTGGCCGTTTCATACTTGGGGAATCGACATCCTGGGACCTTTCCCGCTGGCGATCAGGCAGATGAAGTACTTGGTGGTGGCGATTGAGTATTTCACCAAGTGGATCGAAGCAGAACCAGTGGCCCAGATCACCGCACACAAGATCGAAGGTTTCGTGTGGAAGAACATCGTGTGCCGGTTTGGAGTGCCTAAACACCTGGTGTCGGATAATGGGACGCAGTTTGCAAGCCACCTGTTGAAGAAGCTTTGCGAAGGGGTGGGAATTCAACAAGTGTTTGCATCCGTCGAGCACCCTCAGACAAATGGCCAGGTGGAGTCAGCTAATCGGGTGTTGTTGAGAGGTTTGAAAAGAAGGGTTGAGAAAGCCAAGGGAAGTTGGGCTGAGGAGGTGCCCCGTATAGTCTGGGCGTACCACACCACCGAGCAGTCAGGAACCCATGAGACCCCGTTCAGCTTGGTCTGTGGGTGTGATGCCATGATTCCGGTGGAGATCCAGGAGAGCTCGCCGAGATTCCAGAACTTCGTAGAGGAAGACTCGAATGAAGAGAGAAGGCTGAACCTGGATCTACTGGATGAGGTCAGGGAAGAGGCGAGGTTGAAGGCTGAAGCCGTGAAGAGAAGGGTTGAACGAAGATACAACTCGAAGGTGATGCCAATGCAGTTTAGAGAAGGCGATCTGGTGATGAGGAAGGCCCACCAGTACGAGATGGAGAATAAACTGTCACCCAAGTGGACTGGACCGTTCAGAATAACCGAGGCGCTCGGGAACGGAGCCTACCGCTTAGAGACGTTGGAAGGAGGGGCGATTCCTCGCACCTGGAACGCCACACACTTGAAGTTGTACTATAGTTAAGAGCTTTGTAAGTAAAGACAAACACAAAGTCATATTACAATGTCTCTGATGAAACAGTTTGAAAGGGGGCACTCTTTTTTCCCTAAGGAGGGTTTTTAATGAGGCCACCCAATAAAAGAAGAGTTTTCGAAGTATAAGGCGTTTTCAGATTGCATGTTTGCTTTTTTCCAAGAGTTTTGAAGAAAGACCTTGTCGCTTGTACGTGATTTAAGGCAAGAAAAGATATATCGCATGCTTTCTATAAAGTTTTTAAGTCCTCATCGTTTTTCGGCGATTGGAGGTACCAGTTAAAGTTTTTAAGTCCTCATCGTTTTTCGGCGATTGGAGGCACCGGTTAAAGTTTTTAAGTCCTCATCGTTTTTCGGCGATTGGAGGCACCGGTTAAAGTTTTTAAGTCCTTGTGGCACTTTCACCTTTGAAATCTTGCATTGACACTAGTCTTTTCACCTTTGAGGAATGTCCTTGTGGCACTTTCACACCTTTTAGACATTGACAAAAACTAATTTTTTCATCTTTTGACATTGTGTAACAGGCTGGGGGCAAATATGTACGCTTACCTATTTCTGTGGGTGCCAACTCGTCGCGTATGTTCATCTCAATCAAATCTAAACGAGCATTTAGACCATCCTTCGTCTTCCCGTTAATGTTAAGAAGTATACCAATTAAGCTATCACACACATTCTTCTCAACATGCATTACATTTATACAATGTCTGACTTCTAACCTCGACCAGTACGGAAGATCAAAGAAGATTGATTTCTTCTTCCAAATATTTGTCACAGATGACTTTTTTTTTACTTACCGAAGGTGTGGTCTATGTTATTTACCTTTTCCTAAACCTCAACACCGGTTAATGGAGTTGGTGGACCACTACCCTCTTGGTGTCCATTAAAGGCTTTTTTCAACCTCCACTAAGGATGATGACTTCTAAGAAACCTCCGATGTCGAAGATATACTTTTTTCCTTCCATGTTTCAATTGTAGAGAAGTAGTGTCTTCTTCGCATATTGGACACGCTTTGTGACCCTTAACACTATAACCTGATAAGTTACCATATGCCGGAAAGTCATTGATGGTGCAAAATAACATGGCATGAAGCTTGAAAGTTTCATTAGCAAATCCCTCAAATACTTCAACACCCTGGTCCCACATTAACTTCAAATCTTCAATTAGGGGACTTAGATAAACATCAATATCATTCCCTGGCTGTTTCGGACCGGATATCATCATAGACAACATCATGTATTTTCGCTTCATGCACAATCCAGGAGGTAAGTTGTAAATAACTAGTAATACAGGCCATGAACTGTGATTTGTACTCATATTACCAAACGGATTCATTTCGTCTGTAGCTAAACCAAGTCGGATATTTCTTGATTCTTTACCAAACTCTGGAAAGTCATCATCAAATTTCTTCCATTGAATAGAATCAGCTGGATGTCGGTACATGCCATCGCATTTCCTCTCATCTGCATGCCATCTAAGATTCTTAGCATCGTCTGGGTTTGCAAACAAACGCTTCATCCTTGGAATGATGGGAAGATACCACATAACCTTCATTGGGGGTCCATGCTTTTCCATCTCATCAATAGAATCATCATCTTTTTGTTTCAACTTATAACGTGATAACCCACACCTCGGACAACTTTTCAACAATTCAAAATCTTTCCGGTATAATATACAATCATTAGGACATGCATGTATCTTTTTGTACTCCATACCCATTGGACAAAGAATCTTTTTGGCCTCGTAATTACGATTAGGTAGAGTATTTCCCTCTGGAAGCATATCCTTCAACAGCTGGAGCAATTCCGTGAAGCTTTTATCAGTCCATCCGTTTATTGCCTTCAAATTCATCAATCTTAACACCGCCGACAACCGTGTGAAGTTAGTTGATCCAGGATACAAAGGAGTCTTTGCATCTCTTGACATACTTCCATATCCATGCACTTTTGCAAAACACTCAGCTCCCACATCACGAATCATGTCCTCCAATCGATCATCATCTCCATCATCGTGTACTGCTTCATCCATGGTAGAACCCGCATATTCTTCAGTTACGGAAACACGTGGTAAATTTAATAATTCACCATGCCATGTCCAAGTTGTATAAGATCGAAAAAACTCATCACATAGCAGGTGTCCCCTCATGTTATTCACATCCAGTATCCTTCCATTCAAACAGTTAACGCACGGACACCTGATCTTTGCTCCATCATGACCACTAATAATCGCGTTACGCTGCGCAAATTGTATAAATTCCTCTACTCCCCTTTCGTACTCATCACTTATACAAACAACATTAATCCAACCTCGATCCATTATATATTCTGGAATAGTTAGGATTTTCTAATAATTAGTATTCTATCTCACACATTTGCCGAGGGTCGAACACCCCCGGACTCAATCCAAACACGATAATTCTATTCTAAAAGTAACAACTAACTAAATATATAATATAAATTTAAGAAAATACAAATTATATAATACAAATTTATATATAATAATATATAAATTATAATACACAAAAATATAAATTCAAAATATTCAAAAAAAATTAAATACAACACCAACCTTTCCGTGAACCAAGTTGTTGGTGATCGGAGTGGCAGAGGCACGCGACAAAGGCGGCGGCGGAAGCGGTGGCGGAGCAGGGACAGACCAGCGAAGACCAATGGAACAGTAACCTAAAATGCAAATGCGCCAACGAAGTAAGGAACGAAAATGCCAATGCCAACGAAGTAAGGAACGAAAATGAATGAATGAATGAATGAACGAAACTTACAATGGTGAAAATGCAGAGAGGACGCGAGCGCAAGAACAGTGGAAACGAAGAGCGGAGAAGAAAGTGAAAGTCTGAAACTGAGTGGCGCGCTTCAAATTTTAGGGTAAAAAGAATTTACAAATGCGGTTCTAGAGTAAAACCGCATTTGTAAATCAATGCCAATGATTTACAAATGCGTTTTTACTCTAGAACCGCATTTGTAAATCAAATTAATTTCAAAAATGCCACCGCGTTTTTTACAAATGCGTTTAATCGCAAACCCGCACTTAATAAGGAGTATTCTTTTAATCTTTTTGCACAAGTGATTACTCTGTTTTTTAAATTCTGTGCTAGCTGTTTTTTGTTATGAAATTCAAATACGTTGAAGAAAAATTATGAAAATCTGGATCCTAAAAGTTTGATGTATTAGAAAATCAAGAAAAAAAGAATAAGATTAAAAGACAAAATAGAGAAAAAATGATAAATAAAACAAAAAAGTGTGCATCCTGGCGGCAAAAGATACGGTAGTTGGACAAGAATTTTGAAAAATTTATCACAATTATTTGGTGCATAGTTGTGGTGTGATTCCAACGCCAAAAGTTTGCTAAGACCTTGAATTGTTTGTGGTTCAAATTTCAGAATCAAATTTCAAATAGCCAGCTCAATATAAATTTTATAAGTCACGCTTTTTGGACCTAAAAATTCCAATAGTACTGTTTTGGTTTTTCTAATCAATTCTAGTGCCATTCTCTAGGTTCAATTTGTGTGCTACCTTTTGTTGAGTGCCTATTTTTATTGCTTGTCCAATATTATTCAATACTTCTTCTAAGTTGTGTCATATAAATCAAATCCATTTGTTGTTGTCCTATTTTTAAAATTTGAATTGTTTCTTGCTTTCATTTCTTGACCTCTAAATTGTTGGTGAACAAAATTCAAATTGGTGCTTGTTAAGTGGAAATTAACCTTGTGGTGAGTCTATCCCTACTTAGTAGGTACTGTTTTGAAGATTTTAATTGGCTAACCATAAGAGGTTAACCCAAGGAACTGCAGCAAATATAAATACAAACACATAGACATTGTAGAACACATCAAGAAAGATCAACCACAAGCCAAGGAGTGCATAGTTTAGGAAATTTGAATTTTATTTTGTGTAATTCAATTTCATTGTATTTCTTTGAGTTGTAATTACATTCAACTTTGATTAATCAGTGGATTAATCACGTGTAGACGGTGAGTGTGTCTTCAATGGCTCAAAGTGTCTAGAAGCCTCACCTTAGGAATTGTCTAGTTTAAAGCTTTGTAGTTAGCAATCTTTAATTTGTGCTTAGTTAATTGCTTTACTTTAATTACTTGTTTTGTATTGTCAAACTTGATTTGCATTGTTTAATTGCTTTGCATTGTTTTCCTTTGCATAAAAATTGACTTTTCATTCCTAATTGTGATCTAAGTAAATTACTTAGAAAAAGAATTGTGTGAAGTCTTGAGGGATAGGTTTTGGCAAGGAAAGACTTGGTACTTAAGAGATCCTAGTGATCCACTTGTCTTTCCTAGAAAGCTACCTTTATTACTTTCCTTCTCTTTCTTGAGGTAAAATACTTTTAAACACAAAACTTTAATGATGTCAACTCACTCTTCTAATCTAGTGAAAGTGATATAAAGTCCATTAAAACTCCTTTAAAACAATTAGCCAAGGACTTTCAATCATTCTCATATAGACAATTGGAACATGAGGTACAAATCAAAGAGTTGAAAACGGCTAAAGAAAAGGATGAAAGATCTAAAAAATATTCACATGCATCTAGTTCTCACAATCATGAATCTTTTGGGGAAGAAAGTCTTAGGATAAATGAATATTATCAACCACCCCCTAGGAGAACTAGAAGAGAAAGAAAAGAACAAGAGAGCCCAAGAGAGGTTAGGGTAGATCTACCTCATTTTCATGGAAAAGAAAACGTAGAAGCTTATCTAGATTGTGAAACGAAGGTAGAACAATTGTTCGCTTGCCATAGAGTAAGTGAGGAAAGAAAGGTACCCTTAGCCACCCTAAGTTTTCAGGATAATGCTATGTATTGGTGGAATGCCCTTGAGAGTAAAAGGCGCCTTCATAAGGACCCTCCCATAGATTATTGGAATGATCTTAGGGGAGCTTTAAGACGCCGCCATATTCCCTCCTACCACAATAGGAAGTCAATGGACAAACTCCAAGGACTTCATAAAAAATATCTAAGTGTAGAAGAATATTAGCAAAAGATGTTGCTATATATAATAAGGGCAGGGATTAATGAGGACAACCATACCACCATATCTAGGTTTTTAAGTGGTCTCAAACTTGAGATAAGAAACAAAGTTAAAATTTTACCCTATAAAGATTTAAATGACTTGATTCAACTTAGCATTAAAATTGAAAAACAAATTTTGAGAAAACAATCAACTCAAAAACAAAGTTCAAATTTTGTATCTCATGACAAGGAAGAGGTCCAAAGAGGGGAAGAGCATACAAAAGAAGCATCTTTAGAACCTTCCCAAAACCTACCCAAATACGCACATATCTCACACACTGAAATTAGAGAAATTCCATGTTTTAAATGTTTTGGTAATGATCATTTAGCATCACATTGTTCCAATGAAAGATCTATGATCTTAAGGGACAAAGATAACAATAGTAGCCAAGACAGAGAAACTAGTGGGAGTAAAGAAAATATGAAAATAGAAAATAACCAACAAGTGAAGGTTGAGTTATCTATAGGCACCTACAAAGATAAAGTTTTATGCGATGCAGTGCCTAAAGAAACTTGTCATGTCTTATTGAGACGACCATTGCAAAGTATTGAAAATTTCATGCTCCATGGTTGTACCAACGAGACTACCTTCACACATAAAAAAGAAATTTTTCATGAAGGAGAACTCTTGGGTCAATTTGGAGTTGATAAAACTCTAGAGCTTTTTAAAGGAAAATTCTTTTGGCCACTGATGAGGAAAGATGTTCAAAGACATTACCCTAGATGCATTTCTTGTTTTAAAACTAACTCTAAGGCAATGTCTCATGAAATCTGTACTCCTTTACCTTTTGCAAAAGTTCCATGGAAAGACATAAGCCTAGATTTTATATTAGAGATTTCTAGGACAATAAAAGGTTTTGACTCCATTTTTATGGTTGTGAATAGGCTCTTCCTTAGAGAAGCGGTAAGATGTCATGGATTACCTAAAAGCATAGTTTTGGATAGAGGTCCAAAAGTTATAGGCCATTTTTTTAGGACTCTTTTGGAAAAATTTGGAACTAAGTTGAGAATTTCAATTTCTAGTCATCCTCAAATGAATGGTCAAAACAAAGTTGAAAATATAGATTTTTCTACTATGCCTAGGGTAATCATGAGAGACAACCACAACTCTAGGGATGAGTATCTTTTCCATATTGAGTCTGCATACAAAAGAGTAGTTCACAAGACTACCAATATTTCCCCATTTGAAGTTGTATATGGATTTAACCCTCTTACTCCTTTAGATTTGTTAACCCTTCCTAACCCACAAACTTTTGTGCATAAGGAAGGCGTTACCAAAACTGAATTTGTTAAAATAATGCATGAGAGGATTAAGAACAAATACAACAACAAATAGAGAAATATTATGATAAGTTGCCAAAAACAATAGAAAAACAAAAAGAATGGTAACTTAATAGAATTGATTTTTATACAACTGCTCAAACTAACACATTTGCTTTGTTTGATGATTCCCATAGATGGACGTTAGATCCGGGAGGATGAGCATAGTTGTCAAAGCAAGAGGCTCTTATCCGAGATTGACCCTGTGGATCTGAGGATAGATTTTCTCAAGAAGGAGGAGATGATGTGATGGAAACCATCCAGCCACATACATCCACATAATGATGATGAAGAAGAAGCATTGGATTTGAGAACAAATCCTTTCAAGAGGGAGGGGATGATGGAAGAGGCCCAAACCCATGATAGAAAAAGCCTAAGCCCAAGCCCAAATACAAGTTCAAGCTTCAACTCAAGCCCAACAAATAGAAGATATGGGCAAACTAAGAATCATTGGATGTCTTTCTTTTGTAATTACTTTTGAGTATTTTTAGTAGAACATAAAGGGAGGTGTAGATATAAATATAAGAGGTACAAATGTATAAAGCTAAGTCACACCTTCCATGTGACACAAAAGAAGGTGTAGGTATAGATTTAGGAGGTGCCAAAAATAGAAACCAAGTCACACTTCCCTTGTGACTAGGAATTGGCTCCAAATTCAAATGCTTCTCATTTGAATTTCCAGCCCTTTAAACACTATAAATAAGAGGGCTTGGCTCATGTATTTGCAAGATTAATGAGAGTAAAGTTATGCTGCCAACATTGTGCCATGCTTTGCTTTTACCTAGTTTCTAGGCTCTAATCTTCATCTTCCTCACCTACCATATGGCTGGCTGAACCTCCCTACTTCCATACACATCATGCACCTTCAAGATCACCATATCTCCTAGGAGGATCTTGCACATTTACATCCATGGCTTCCGCACCATTCTTCACATGATTCCGAGAAGAGCTCCATGAATTTGCCATCATTTGGTATCAGAGCATAGGTTCTTCAAAAATGAGTAGTTCTTGGTCTTTTCATTTTGAGTTCTTCTTTATTTCATGTTGTTCATCTTGTTTCCATAATTGTCTTGCTGTTTTTTAATTTTTACTTTGTTTTGGTGTGCTATTTGGAAGATCCAACCGGTGCACTTTGTTCAATTGATCTTAAACAATCCTTGTGCAATTTGTGATAGGATTCCATACACCTTGAGTTGCTGTTTTTTAGTTTAGGTATTTGAGTCTTTATTGCACTTTTATTTGGTTCATATTATGCTCTTTGAGTCTTTTAATTTCTGAATCCATATATGTTTTGTCAAGTCATGTTCATCCACAATGTCATCAAATCATAAGTAGTCCTTTGTTTGACTTGATTGTTTCTTGATTTTGGGTAATTTTGCTTGATTTGAAACTGTTGTGATATTGATCTTTTGGTGCCTTTTATTTTTTAGTTTGAGTTCATATTTGTGTTTAGATCTACACAAATTCCTTTACATTAATTCCATTGTGTTTATCTTTTGGTCTTTTGCTGTTTCTTTTTTCAGTTTTTCCAGAATCCCCTGTTTTACATACTCTGTGCTGGCTGTTTTGTTTATGAAAATTATTTTCCCTCATAGGAAATTTCTGATTCTCTGGATTATGCAAGATTGCGGTGTTACAGAAAAGACAAAAAATGAATCAGCTCAAAAGAGTCAATAGAAAAAAAATGATAAATATTTTAAAAACAGTGTGCAAATCTGGGCACTACAGTTGGCGTAACTGAACACTGAATTTGAAAAATTTATTAAAAAACAATGTTTCATGCGTTTGTAGTGATTCCAAAGCCAGATTTTAGTTAAGATCGTGAATATTTTGCATATAAATTTTCAGAGGCAAATTTTAAAAGGGCAGCTCAGCATAAATTGGGGAAAATCACTTTCTCTGGCCCACAACAATTTTCCAATGGTGCTGTTTTTTATTTTGAAATCTATTCTAGTGTTATTCTTAGGATTAATTTTGTGTGCCTACCTTTATTTGAGTACCTTTATTTGCTTGTCTAATAATTCTTGGAACTCTTTCTAGTTGTCACACTCTAACTCCATTTGTGTGGAACTGTTTTTTCCAATTAAATTGTTTCTTGCTTTTATTCTTTGGCCTATAAATTTGGTGCTGGAATTCATTCTCTTTTGGTGCTTATTTGAGTGGAAATTTGACTTGAGTAAGGTCTAGTCTTCTTGATAGGTGCTGGAATTGGAGAATTAAGTCCTTAATTCTAAGGGGAACAAAAGCAAAGGCAGAAAAAAATACTTCTCAAAACACCACAAACACTTGGAGGGCCCAACAAGAAAAGACAACCAAGGAAGTGCCAATAGCAAAAAAAAAAGATCAACAAAGGGAGTTTTCTTAATTTTCTTTGCAACTTAACTTGTGTTAATTACTTCTTTAATTACGTGATTAGACGGTGAGTGTGTCTTCAAGGGCTCCAAGTGTACAAGAAGCCTCACCTAGGGCCGACTAGTGTAGAACTATCTAGTTTAGCAATTGTTAATTGTTTTTTTAATTGCATCTCTTGCTTAATTAGTTTCGTTTTTTTCAATTGTGTTGCTTTGTTTAAGCTTTGTTAATCCTTGCTTGGTTAATTAGTTAGCTTGCATTGTTTTCTTGCATTAAAATCTTATTTCTCAACTTAATTGTGTTCTAAGTGGTTTACTAAGAGAAAGCTTTGTGTGAAGACATTGAGGGATAGTTTTTGGCTAAGGCAAGGGCTTGGTATTTAAGTAGTCCATTGTGACTCACCTCCCTTACCTGGAAAACTACCTTCTCTGACTTTCCTAAATTTTCTCAAGGTAAAATACTTGTATACACAAAGGTTTAGTCATGTCTTCTCACTCCACTAAATCTCTTAAAAAAGTGACGTGAAATCCTTGAAATCACTTTTGAAACAACTTTCCAAGGATATGCAATCAATTTCATCTAAACAATTGGAGAATGAGGCTAAAACTAATGAATTGACTAAAGCAAAGGATGAGAATTCTCACATTTTAAAAAAATTACCTTCTCATGCATCTATCTCTAAAGATCATGATTCTTTTGGGGAGGGAAGCCTTAGAATAAATGATTATTATCAAGCACCCCCTAGAAGACATAAAAGAGATAGAAAAGAACAAGAAAACCCAAGAGAGGTTAGAGTAGACCAACCCCATTTCCATGGAAAAGAAAATATAGAAGCTTGCCTAGATTGGGAAATGAGGGTAGAAAAACTGTTTGCTTCCCATAAAGAAAGAAAGGAAATAAAAATACAAAAGAAAAGAGAGGAAGTCGAAAGGGAAGCTATAGAAAAAGAAAAAGAAAAAGAAAAGCATGAGAAGACCCTTGAGAAACAAAAGGCGTGGGAGAAGAGTGTTCCTTCCCACAAGGTCATTCAACAAGACAAAAGATTTAAAAATACCTTTGAAAATATGTGTCTTGTTGAACAACCTCAAAGCCTTACCTTTTGTAAAGGAACACTTGCAAGCATAAGCAAAAAAGAAGAGTCTTTAAAAGAAGCTTGCATAGATAAAGATAAAGTATATTATTTCTCATATGTGCTAGGATATCACCAATTGAATGTTAAGTTATCTATAAGCATTTACAAAAACAAATTTTTATGTGAGGTAATGCCTAAAGAAACTTGTCATGTCTTATTGAGACAACCATTGCCAAGTGTACAAATTCTCATAAACAATGGTCGTAACAACGAGACTATCTTTACACATAAGAGAGAAAGTCTTCATGAAGGAGAACTCATGGGTCAAATTAGAGTTGATAAAACTCTAGCGCTATTAAAAGGAAAACTTTTGTCCCCAATGAGAAAAGAGGTTCAAAGACATTACCTTAGGTACAATTCTTGTTTTCAAACTACACCTAAGGCAATGTCTCAAAAAATCTATACTCCTTCACCTTTCGCAAATGATCCTTGGGAAGACACAAATTTCATATTAGAGCTTCCTAGGACAACAAAAGGTTTTGATTCCATTTTCATGGATATGGATAAACTCTTCTCTAGAGAAGTGATATATCCTCATGGTTTATCTTCAAGCCTAGTGTTGGATAGAGCTCCAAATTTTGCAAACCATGATTTGAGGATTCTCTTGGGAAAACTTGCAACTAAGTTGTACACTTTAAATTCTTATCATCCTCAAAAGCATGGTCAAAATACATTTGAAAATCTAGCTCTTTCTACTATGCCTAGAATAATCATAAAGGACAAACACAACTCTAGAGATGAGCATACATACCATAGTGTAGTTCACAAAACTACCAATATTTTCCCATTTGAAGTTGTATATGGACTTAATCCTCTTTCTCCTTTAGATTTATTACCCCTTCCTAATCCACATACCTTTGTGCATAAGGAAGGAGTTACAAAAGATGATTTTCTTAAGAATATGCATGAGAGGATTCAAGAACAAATACAACAACAAATAGAGAAATATTATGAGAAGTTGCCAAAAACAATAGAAAAACAAAAGGAATGGCAACTTCCTAAAATTAATGTTTACACAACTGCTCAAACTAACACATTTGATTTGTTTGATGACTCACAGAGATGGACATTTGATCCTGGAGGACGAGCCTAGTTTTCAAAATAGGAATATGGTTGTGTTCGAGATCAAACCTGTAGATTTGAGGACAGATCCTCTCAAGAAGGAGGGGATGATGGAAACCATCCAGCCACATACATCCACATAATGATGATGAAGAAGAAGCATTGGATTTGAGGACAAATCCTTTTCAAGAGGGAGGGGATGATGGAAGAGGCCCAAGCCCATGATAGAAAAAGCCCAAGCCCAAGCCCAAATACAAGTTCAAGCTTCAACTCAAGCCCAACAAATAGAAGATATGGGCAAACTAAGCATCATTAGATGTCTTTCTTTTGTAATTACTTTTGAGTATTTTTATTAGAACATAAAGGGAGGTGTAGATATAAATATAAGAGGTGCAAATGTATAAAGCTAAGCCACACCTTCCATGTGACACAAAAGAAGGTGTAGGTATAGATTTAGGAGGTGCCAAAAATAGAAACCAAGTCACACTTCCCTTGTGACTAGGAATTGGCTCCAAATTCAAATGCTTCTCATTTGAATTTCCCTCCACTTTCTTTTGAATTTCCAGCCCTCTAAACACTATAAATAAGAGGGCTTGGCTCATGTATTTGCAAGATTAATGAGAGTAAAGTTATGCTGCCAACATTGTGCCATGCTTTGCTTCTACCTAGTTTCTAGGCTCTAATCTTCATCTTCCTCACCTACCATAGGGCTGGCCGAACCTCCCTACTTCCATACACATCATGCACCTTCAAGGTCACCATAGCTCCTAGGAGGATCTTGCACATTTACATCCATGGCTTCCGCACCATTCTTCACATGATTCCGAGAAGAGCTCCATGAATTTGCCATCATGATGGACACCATCCAGCCACATACATCCCCCTATTAATGACGAGGATGAAGCCTTGGATTTGAGGACAAATCTTTTTCAAGAGGGAGGGGATGATGGAAGAGGCCCCAGCACCAATCCATTGAAAGGCCACCAAAATGTCAAATTGAGGCAACCACTAGAGTTATGGTCAAAGAGGGGTCAAGAGGACGCCTTCTACATGTCATAAACTCTAGTGTGTAATAGTTTTTACTTTTTTGTCAAAAGTAGCATAGTTTAATCCTTTTGTATTTTTGTTGAGAAATGCAAAGTGGTACCTAAAATGCTAACCTAAGTTTAATTAGAGTTTCCTGCTTCTAATTAAACTTAGGTCCAACCCACATTTAGCCTAAGTGGAGCGTAAGGTTCTAGAACTTACCTCCCATGTGCTGAATTTAGGAGCCACCTTCACATGTGCCAACATTTGAATTTCCCTCCAATTCTCTTTTCATATTCAGCCCACTCTTGCTATATATAGAGGAGCTTGGGTCATGTAAATTCAAGATTAATTCATTAGTGAAATACTGCCAAATTTGTGCCATTCTCACTCTTTGCCTAAACTCTCTTAGGATTAGGCTATTAATCTTCCGAAATTCCACCTTCAAGAAGAGTATGCCTCACCTCTCTCAAACCACACTTCTCATGCACCTCCAAGGCTATCATCACTCTTAGGAGAGCCTTGTTTCGCCAACAATCCATGGAGCTTCCGCATTCATCAACAAAAACTGCAAGAAAGGAGACATAAATCCATCACTAAGTCTTTTTATTTTATCTCATGAGTATGAAAGAGGTAAAGTAGAGAAGACTCTGTTTATTAAGAAGGCTGGAACTGATATTATTCTGGTACAATTATACGTAGATGATATTGTATTTGGCTCATCTAACGTGAAACTTTGTGAGGACTTTGTCAAAGCTATGCAAGGGGAGTTCAAAATGTCAATGATGGGAGAACTCTCATTCTTTCTCGGCCTACAAGTTAAGCAATCCAAGGAAGGAATCTTCATATGCCAATCAAAGTATTACAAAGAAATCCATAAGAAGTTCGAGATGGAAGCTTGTAAAGCAGCAACAATTCCAATGCCAACTAACTGCTACTTAGAAGCTGATGAACTTGGACCAGAGGTTAATCAAACCATGTACAAAGGTTTAATAGGTTCACTTCTTTATCTAACTGCAAGCAGGCCAGACATCATGTTTGTTGTGTGTCTATGTGCTAGATTTCAATTTTGCCCCAAGGAATCACATCTCAAGGCTGTAAAGAAGATTCTTAAATATCTAAAAGGCACAATCAACATGGGCTTATGGTATCCCTCTCTCTCTCCTATATATTTAGTCGGTTATTCTGATTCGGATTTTACAGGTTGCAAATTAGATAGGAAGAGGACAAGTGGAACATGTCACTTGCTTGGTTCAAGCCTCATTTTATGGCATAGTAAGAAACAAGCGTGTGTAGCCTTATCCACTGCTGAAGCTGAATACATAGCAGTTGGTAGTTGTTGTGCGCAGATTTTGTGGATCAAACAACAACTTGAGGATTTTGGATTAAAGATGAGTAAAGTTCCTCTTCTATGTAACAATACAAGTGCCATTAACTTGACAAAAAATCATATTCAACACTCAAGGACCAAGCACATTGAAGTAAGACACCATTTCATTCGTGATCATATCGCCAATGGAGACTGTGAGATCAAGTTTGTTTCCACAGAAAGGCAACTGGCTGATATCTTCACCAAGCTTTTATCCAAAGACAGGTTCTACTCTTTACGAAATGAATTGGGAATTCTTGATGTGCATGCTTTATCCTAGTTATATTCTATTATGCTCTGTTTATTTGAAGAGACAAATAGGGGGAGAAGGGTTGAGAAAGGCTGCTGGAGCTGGAAGCTGTAATGTTCTTCTGTTGTTTTGTTCTAGTTTTTCAGCGGGATTTCAACCGGTTATCTCTGTATTATAACTGATTGTTCTTATGAAGATTTTGCTTATTTTGAAATCTGACATATAGTGCATATCTGTTTGGACTAGTCTATTCTGTGTGTGTTCAGTGTTTGCAGGTTTAACAGACTCTAAATAAGGAACATTCCTAAAGCATCCCAGGGATTTGTCTCCATCAAATAGGGGGAGATTGTTGAAGATGGGAAGCTTTGATGTGCCAAATCCAAGTGAAGCCTAAAGATGTGTGATGTTTTAGGTTTAAGTTTTGGTTTGGGGTTTAGAATCTTTGTAAGATCAGTTTTGAATCTCAGACAAAGCTTATTTTAAACAGTTTTTTAAAGGTTAAAGTGTTTTTCCATGCAAAGGGAAAAACAATTGATTAAAGTGTAGAGATAATCGGTTGTTTGTAACTTAGCTGACAAAGAAGGTTTTAAAACTATTTTATAACTAACAAGAACATTCAACCGGTTAATTCGTGGTTTTAACCGATTAAATGTGTGTGCTTGTAAAAGTTTTTTAAAAATTTGTTTTAACTACTTTGATTGTTTAAGATTTGCTTTAACGTTAGCATTTCAAGGTTTATAAATATGTTTTTCATTCAAACATTTAGAGATTGATGAAACATAAACTTTTGATACTCTGAGCTGAGATTGATTTAAGAGATTACAAAACTGTTTGTGAAAAGGTTTCAACCAAGTTTTTAGCAAGATTGCTTTGATTTTTGTTGTCTTTGAAAGAACTGATCAATAGGGTGCTGGTGTATTGTGTCTTACCAGGTGTTTTCTAATCCTGTTCAAGTTCTTGTAATTGTTTATATAACATTCTGTATATCTGTATAAAATCCTGTAAAGTCAGTGAGATTCTGGCTTGAGGTGGTTGTTGTGTGCAAGAAGGGTGAGTAGGCTTTGTGGGATTCAAAGTCACCTTCTTGTGTGTGGTGTTTGTCTAATCTGTGATTGGTTGCATAGTGAAATCTCAGTGGTTTGAATGAGGACTGGATGTAGCTCTGTGATAGAGTGAACTAGTATAATCTCTGTGTGTAATTCTCTCTACCCTTTCTCTCTATATTTGTTTGTATTTTTCGCTATCATAAAGAACCGGTTAAACTGCTATTTTAACCGATTATATATTTCTACTTTTGCTTTTGTTTGGTAATTTGATTAGCTTTCTGAATTGCTTTTCTGGATTTATTGAAAAACTTTTATTCTAAGCACATGAATTTTGTCAAACTAAAGTGATCAATAGAACTTTGCCTCAGATGTTAAGATGCCTTATTTTCGAATACCTAAGGGTATGAGAGGACTTATTTCTTCACATTGAATTTTCTTATAACTGGGTAGTTAATTTCACTACCTCTCACACACCTTTTGCTCAACATTCCAATAAGGGACAACGAGAAATGATCTTTGCACCAATGAATTGGGCTTGGATTCACTTGAGGAATGATCATTTTCCAACCCAAAGGACGTTCACACTTCTTCCCCGAGGCCATAATCCCTTCCAGATCATGAAAATGGATTAACAACAATGCACATGAATTTGATTTACCTTACACATATCTAGGTAGTAATATTTTTAATATGAGCAATATGACTATGTTTTCTACAGAAGTTTTAATATCGTGGATGAATTCTCTCCAACCTACGGAGGATGATGAAACTATGAATGACTCACTACCATCTAAGCTAGCCCAACCTTATAGAAGGATGACCAGGAGCAGGAAATAAGAATCAAGGCTACGTCAAACATCTTAGACAACTAGTAACTTAGACCCAACCATTTATGAGAAGATCATCAAAAGCAGAGCATCAAAACAATGGCTAGGATACCAATTGTTCTTTCTTTTAGTATTTTTGTAAGATAAGGTTTAAATGTAATAAATTGGACTCATATTAGCCCAAGAAGAATAACATATCATAGGCTTCTAGAAACCTTAGCTAAACGGCGCACAAAGTCGCACTTCCCGCATTAAGCCCATTTAAATGTGTAAAGTGTGACCCCTTCAAGATCCATGATTAGTGGCACCTTTTACGGGTCTTAATTAGTCTTAGTTTTAATTTCAAATTTTCCTCCATCTTCTAATCACATGACACCTATCACTATAAATAGGTGGCCACTCCCTCTTGTATTCACACATTATTTTGAGTAAAGAAACTTTGCTTGAGTGAATTTCTGGGTGTTCTATATTCTCTGAGTCTTATCTTGAGTAGATGATTCAAATGGCAACTCTTCTTGATGCAAGACCTTCTGTGCGTTCTAAGTGAATAAGTGTGTAAAAAGTAGAATAGTGATTTCAAGTCTTGTATTTCTCGACCACTTTTTAGAGTAGAATTAAATAAAACATCTACACTGTAGAAACCCTCACTTGACATACAAGTAGTGTATTCTAAAGCACAAGAGAATAAAGTAGTCACAACAGCTCCATTGGTTAGAAGCTCCAAAAGTTCACCATGGGTTAACTAGGCTAACCAAGGTTAACATGGAAGCCTATAAATAGATGTTCTTTTCACTTTGTATTTAGATTTGAACTTTATTTAATAAGTATTCTAAAAATTCAGATTCATTCTCTCACAGATATCCTTTAGCTAGGGAGCCACAAAGGCTTTGTGAATCCCTAGAAAGTTGGCTCAACCTCTTTCTTCTTCAAGTACCTAATTCTCACTATAATCCTCACCAAATCACTCCACAGTACAACTTCCTCTCGTTCCACTGGCCCTCCAAGTTCTTCTACAATCCATAACCTTGGATTACATCAGGTGGACCAGAGCACCCAACAATCCAACGACCATGCTTCATCTAGCAAAGTCAAATTCTACAAAAAAAAAATTTGTTAAGCTTTACTCTTCACGGTTTCTTACTTGTTCTTGAGTTTTCTTCCATTGTTCTATGTTGAGTGAGTCTCTATAATTAGCTTTCAATTTGGATTTTATCGAACCTTATTCCTTTGGTGTTTTGTGTTGAACGTTTTACCACATTTTTCTCATTGTGTTAGCTCTAGTTAAAATTTAAGCTTCCAATTCGTGGTACAAATATTGCCATAAATTTTATCATAATCTTTGCCAGTGTTGATAATAACATACTTTTCTGGTCAATTTTTTCTTGCGGTTCCAACACACTGATTGATTTGTTTTTGAATGTACACACATCCAATTGACCTCAAATTCATGGCCTTTTATCACTTGTCAAGTTGCGAGTATACCATAAATATTTCACCATAAAAGCATTGTGATAAAAAAATCAATACAAATTCTGGAACATTCAGTTTCAGTCCACTCTAGAATTTTGTTTTGTAATCCATTCTAGAACATTTCATAGGTTCCTCTTGCTTACGTTGGCCTTTTTTATGTAGCTTTAATTTTTTCTTGTCATTTTTGGCTTTCCCTTCCTATTTGTAATATTAATATACACTTGTGTTTCGCTTCCAAAAATTTAACATTTCTTGCTTTTTTCTTAGCTTCTTTTGGGGCAAGAATTTGGTGAATTTTGGTGCTAAAATTGGTGCAACAAGGGTACTTTGACTCAACCTTTTTAAGGCTGAAATTTTAAACTTCAAGACTCTTTATTCAAAGGGAGAAAGAAGAATCATAGAGAAGAAAATTTTTAGCCTTATTACATTACAGTGCCAAATAAACACCAACACATTTGAACAAACCTTGTCTTCAAATTTTAATTTTTTTCATATTTTTTGTATTATAGAATTTTGTGTAGTTTGTATTTTTGTGTTTCAAATTTTATTTATATTTCCATTGTTTAGGAAAATGCTCCAAAGGAAATCCCTATAAACTTTGTAATATTTCTCACATTTTAAGCACACTTTTGTGAGAACTATTTGAAGTATGCTCTGGCTAGGAAAGTCCTAATACTTAAGCAGTCCATTGTTACTCACCTTGCTTTTTTAGGAGTGGACTTGAAGAATTCTTACTTTCGATTCCTTAATTAACTTTACCAAAAATATATAAACTTTTGTGAAAGATTTTTTGTTCACCCTAGTTCAATTTTAAACTTTTGTGAAATTTCTTTTTCTTTCCAAATTTAACTATGGGTGATCATAACATTCATTCTTTGTTGGAAAAAAAAAGTAGGGACCTTGAGGAAATAAAAAAATTTATAAAAAATTTGTCAAAATTCAATTTCCTTATTCACCAAAAAATACATCTCCCAAAAAAGTTGTTTTGGCTGACCCTCCAGGTGAAGAGGTCTTCCATACCAACCATAATGTGGATAAATACCCTAAATCCTCCTACCTTAAGAAGGACTGCAAGAGGGAGGGTTACTCCACCCAACCAAAATCTAGGAATTCAAGAAATACACCACACCATGTGGGAGGAGCATAAGAGAAATAAGAAGTTCCGGATGAGATGGAAGAGCTTCTTAAAATAGGACAGAAATTTCTAGATGATGAAAAAAACTATGTTCATAGAGAGATAGAATTTCAAGCAAAATTAGAATCTCTTCCAAGGAAACAAACATCTTCATCTACAGAAACTCAACAAGTGGTACCTCACATTTTAAACACACCAAAAATAGAACCTCCTCTAGATATAGAAAAAGAACTTGGCAAGAATGTTCCACTAAAACTACATCTTATCCTAGTAAATATCCAGTTTTGGACTATAAAGAAGAAAAAGAACTCAAAGATAATTTTTTTTCTGAAGCTGACCGAGACATTGACATTGATTATGTCACCTTAGAACCCTTTTGTAAGGAGTTCAATAAAGAGAATATTTTGTCTGGAGGAAAACCTTAATCTTAAAAAACTATATAAAATAGATGACCATCTGATGTGAACTGATTTTAGGATGACACATTTTTATAGGTTACTCTTTTGATTAAGCTTTTTAAGATTAACAATTATGGTGAGAAACCCAAAGAAGACTCCCATTGGACACGAACTTAACCAAGTGGTTAAGTAAGTGTGAAAGTTCACATCTAAAGAGCAAATATAAAACACAAATATGGTGAATATGATGATAAAGGTGTGGAAATAAAGGACATGAAAAGAAGCATAAGATGATGAAGAAAGACAAACATAAATGAATAAAAGTATGGAAGAATGGTGTAAGGAAAAGGAAAGAAAAACAAAATGGTGAAGAGATTAAGAGATTCTTATGGAATAAGGAATCACGCCACTTGGAGGGGGGGGGGGGGGAGACTCCAAAATAAGTGTGAAGAGCTGCCACTTGAAGTGCACAAACATCCAAGATAAGACCCAATTTCTAGGAGACAAAGCTCACTAAACACTTCTACAAAGTTTCCTTTCTATTTCGAAATTCAATGTGTGAAATCCATGAGGCAAGGCACTCTTATTTATAGGAGAAAATGTCTTGGAGAGCCAGATAGAAGGGTAGGGGTGTCATTTGTGAGAAACCTTCTAGAAGGTAGGTCAAAGTGGAATACCTCCCAAGCTAGGCTGCATCTTCTATAAACTAGGTTAAAAACCCTAATCCAAGGTGCATTGTAATAAAAACTGGGATTTGGCACAAGCCCAAAATATACTAAATGCACCCTACTCTAGCTTATTTTTCTATTTGAACCCCCAAAGTGAGCCCAATTTATTTACATAAACTTGTCTTTTAAAAAGACCAGAAGAAAGAACATTTGATGTTTTGGCCTATGTCCAGTTCTTCTTCTGCTCAGGTCCTTCTGAAGTTTGGTGGGGTCTTGTCTTGGATGCAGAGATGATTGACTTAATTGTGAAGTGATTTTTGTGTCCTTGGTTATCTCCTTGTCTAATTGGGTTGTATCATGCCCCCCAAGTTGGAAAGAATTTGACCTCGAATTCAGAACTCTTGAAAATAACATAGTTAGTTTTTTGAAGAGGAACGGGAACTACCTCTAAATGATTGGGAACTATGATCACTCATGACTACCCCCCGTTGACCATCATGGTTGCTTTTGTTGGACAATTGACATTTATGTGCCTAAAACCTAAACATTTAAAACATTTTCTACTTGAGATTTTGGTGGGTGACTTAGGGTTAGAGGTGGAAGGGCTTTCTTTAGGAGTTCTATGGTGGGAAGTGGTTTCTTTTTGAGAAATTGGAAGGATAAGTTTTAGTAGAAGTTTTGTTTTTATTCTTCCATCAAGATTTGTAAAAGCCATCATTATGAGCATTTTAAAAGATGTTTTCTTCAAAACTTGTGATTCTACCTTGATGGCTAGGTGAATCAATTTCTCTAAAGAAGAGTACTCATATAATTCTACAATATCTTGAATTTCTCTCCTTAAGCCATTTACAAACCTAACTATCTTCGACTCCTCACTATCATGCATATCAATTTTAATCAAAGTAGTTTCCATGTTTTTAAAATATTCATCTACCGTCTTAGCTCCTTGATGAAGTCGTTGCATCTTCAACAAAAAATGAGGAGGAACAAACCGCGCGCATGTATTCTTTCAAATCATACCAAGAGCCCACGACTGGCCTCTTGTTCAAACCAATGTCCATTACAATTTGATGCCACCATTGTATGGCATAATCTAAAAACTAGCTAATTAACCTTTTGGTCCTCTTCGACCTGATACACATTAACAAATTGTCCTACCTTATCTTCCCATCCTAAATACAAGTTAGGGTTACTTTCCCCACTAAAACTAGGTAACTTAACAAAAGGAAAATAAGTCTTCTTTGGTTGTTGATGATGGCGCCTAACTTCATAATTTTGCACTCTCCAATTTTCTTCTTCTTTTTGACTTCCATGGTGCATGTAATGTCTTGTATCCCTTCTAGGCTCCCATCTCCTCTCGCGGTTTTGTCTTGCTTGTGTATCCTCTAGCCTTTTCATTCTTTCCATTAGTTGTCGCATTTCCTTTTTCTTATGGGTCAAGCTCCTCTTGGTATCCTCAAGCTCCCCCAAAAAGACGTGCCTTTTGAGGATATTGTGGTTTGGAAGATTCCCTGATGATAAATGATTCATATTTGCGCACAACAAAAATTAAACAATTAGTTTTTAACAACAAATAATGCATTCACTCACGCGTATCACTCACTTATTTAGTAAAGGATGGAAAAAAGGGTAGAATCACTGATGTGAGTTGATTTTTAAATGTTTTCATTTTAGTGACACTTTACTTTTAGGATTGAGATTTTAGAAATTTAAGAGTGAAGATGATATGAATCCACTAGCAAAGAAGAGATGATTCTTTGACATTCTATGGATTCAACTTGAGTTGGAGATAGCTTAGGCACTTATAATAGAATTGGATCAAGGTTCTATGTTTCAAGAACTCACCAAGACTTGCACCAAACACCAAACTCATATGGAGGAGCCATCTATTATCAATTGAACCGAACAAATTGCGTAAAAAGGCAAAAGCACCGATTAAAAAGATCAAGAACAGAAAAACACCGAACAATTCAGCTAAAATTGAAGAAGAAACAACTATAAACAGCCAATGAACTAAGAACCGAAGCAAAGCTGGAAAATAGACTGAATTGCCGAACGAAAAAGGAAACTAAACATGTTTTAGGAATTTCATATGAATATGGAGATGAAAGAAAGAAGAACTCATGGAGATGGATGCTTTGGTTTGATGATCACGCCACTTAGAGGATGAAGACTCCAAGATGAGTGAGCTAGTGCCGCCACTTGAGAGAACCAAATGCACTCAAGATAAGACAAGGTGTAGGAGAAGACAAGCTCTCACAAATTCTCTCTCAAACTGAGTAGAGTTTCTCTATTGCTAATTTCCAATCTGAATTTTACAAAGGCAAGCACCTTTATTTATAGCCTAAGAGGTGCTGAAATGAGAAGCTAATTAAATTCAAAATTCCCCCCAAAAGACATAAAAGTGGCGCCAATCCTAGAGCATGAGGAAGGTGTGACTTCCTCTCTTAGTTTGGCACCTCCCTATTACGCCTACACCCCTCTACTAAGCTCACACCCCCCAAGCTTCCTACTATTTTCCTAAACTAAAGACCTAAAGATGCTTTTACAAAAGAGGTTTCTTATGTTTCCCTCTAAGCACCTTCTAACAAAGATATTACAAAAAGAGAAAACAACCTTCCATTATTTCCTAATGCTTTGAATTGACTTCTTGTAAGCCTTTGAGGTGGGCTACCAACTCTTTGAGCGTCTAGCACTTGAGCCTCTTCCTCTTCTTGTCCTTGAGTATTGGCCTCCATTTGTTCTTGAACTTGATCTCCATCAGAAGACCTTAAGAAAATTCCCACATGACATTAACTTAACCAAGTGGTTAAGTAGATGTGAAGGTTCATTTCACAAAGGCAAAGATAAAAGACAAGATATGGTGAGATGGATGCAAAACTCAATTAAGCACGATAAAACCGAGAGCAAAAACCAAGGAAGAAAACATGGACAATTAACATGAATGGAAGGAAAAATGAAGGAGAGTGGAAGAAGGAAACTTATGGAAAAGGAAGTGATGTTCACGCCACTTGATGGGTGGTAACCATCAAGATAAGTGGAAGGCTGCCACTTGAGAGCTTCATTCACATCAAGATAATACCAAGGGAGAAGAGATAACACTCACTCAAGCTCACACAAATTGTGCAGAGTTTCTTTACTTTATTTAATTTAACATGTAAAATACAATGGGTAGGCATCTTATTTATAGGGGAAAGAGCCTTGGAAAACAAGCAAGAGGGGTAAGATGGGAAAAGGGAAAAAGGGGGTTGCCTTAGGGTTTGACTAAGTCAATCCCGCATCCTAGGCTTATCCTTCTAGAAACTAGGTCAAAATGCCTTCCTAAAGGGCTAGGAACAAGCTAAAATGATACCTACACCCCCTATTATGCTAAAGACACCTTATTCTAGCCTATCTTTGCTATTTGAACCCTTAAAGTGAGCCCAAAATTATTTACAACATATTATATCTCTTAAGAAGACCAAAAGGAAGAACAATTGGTGCTCTGGTTTATGCCCATCTCCTCTGGTCGGGTCCATGAGCTCCTTGATGGGGTCTTGAAGTGTTTGCTGATATGATTATTCCCCATGTGCTTTGTCTTTTGCTTCCTTGGTCATCTTCATAACTACTTGGTTTGTATCAATCACTCAAGAAAGGTTTTCAAAAACACCAAATGGGTCTACACTTGGTAGCAACACTTCAAGTGAAAGAGGTCAAAGCTCTTATCACTTGCTCATGCAAAGAAATCCAACAAAACTTTAGGAAAATTTTAAAGACAAGAAAGAAAAGTTAAAAGAAAGAAAGCTAAACCAAAATGGAAGTATGATGATTACAAAACTTAAACAAGACAAACAAGAAAAGAACTTATGAAGACTCAAAGAAACTTACTTAAACTGTTAACTACGAAGTTTTAATTTTCTGAGAAAGTGTAAAAGTAAGAAGGATAAAGTTCCACAAATGTGAAAACAATTTGCCACATAAAAAGAATCCTCTTAGTACTTTCATATTGAAAAGTGAATTTCATTCAAATTGTTTTTGTATTTGTTTTATTTATGGACTTAAAATGTCCACATTCTTGACATGCATATTTTTAGTTGACTTTCAAACTTTCACAAATAGAGTGTGATTGAATTCATATGATCACTTGAATTCTTTGTTTGGAACTAAAATCAACTGCCACTTAAACAAATTCTAATTACTTTTTAGCTCTTCAAAATTAATGTTAAAATAAGTAGAATGGATTTAAAGACTCCTAGAACACTAAAAACATATGACGCAAGAAAGAGAGGTAAGGAAAGAGAGAAAAAAATTACATAAATAATTCAAAAGTAGAATTTAAATTACTAAATGAATAAAAAGGTGGAATTGTAAATGACAAGGTGAAATTGAAAGGTGCTTAAAGATAAAAACAAAATTTAAATTGTTGGAAGATAAATCGAGGTAATTCTTCTTCCTATTATTTTTCTATTACATCTACATTTGATCGGTTGAATTCTTTGTTTGGAACTAAAATCAACTGCCACTTAAACAAATTCTAATTACTTTTTAGCTCTTCAAAATTAATGTTAAAATAAGTAGAATGGATTTAAAGACTCCTAGAACACTAAAAACATATGACGCAAGCAATGGAGGTAAGGAAAGAGAAAAAAAAAGACACAAATAATTCAAAAGCAGAATTTAAATTACTTAATGAATAAAAGGGTGGAATTGTAAATGACAAGGCGAAATTGAAAGGTGCTTAAAGATAAAAGCGAAATTTAAATTGTTGGAAGATAAATCGAGGTAATTCTTCTTCCTATTATTTTTCTATTACTTCTAAATTTCCTGTGGTGTCTCACTTACCTACATTAGGTAATACAATCCACAATAATGGTACCAAACAACTCAATTCTTTCTCTCTTTCACCATGTTTACATACCCTCTAGATTTTATTCTTTCACATTCTTCTTATGTTTGCAACTTTTTATAGGTGGATAGATGATCAAGGTGGCACCCACAATCTAATTTGAGTACATATTCGTTTTAAGGGGGGAGCCTGATGGAGGACCATCCACAAGTTCCAAGTCACCAAGATAAAGGACTAAGAATAGAAGAATGTATACTATAAATATTCGTCTTAGTCTATAAAAAGTAGAATAGCTACTTCAGGTCTTGTATTTCTGGATTATTTTCTAGTGTAGAATTAAATAAAACATTTACACTCTAGAAACTCTCACTTGACATACAAACAAAGGTTTCTAGAGCACAAAAGCTCCATTGGTTAGAAGCTCCAAAAGCTCACATGGAAGCCTATAAATAGGTGTTCCTTCCTCTTTGCATTCAAATTTTAACTTTATTGAATGAGTATTCAGAAAATTCAGATTCATTCTCTACCAAATGTCCTTTTGCTAGAGACCCACAAAAGCCTAGGGCCTAATTTCAGCAATATTTCATATTGAAATATAAACACTTATGAGTATTAATTGTTAATTTACATATAAAATAATCCATAATTTATGAATTTATACCTTTTTACATATTTTATGATCTTTATATTTCCAAATTTGGTGTTAATTCTAGGTTTTAAGGGAAGAATGGAGATAATTTGGCTAAAGAGGAATGATATAAGCTAAGAAGAGAAAGCTGGAAGGTCGCAGAATGCATAAAAGCGCCAAAAATCCAACTTTGCAACAAGGAATCTCGCTCAAGCGAGCTCATTCTCGCTTGAGTCAGAATGCTCAAGTGACATTTTAAAAAATCGATGCCTTTCTCGCTTGAGCGAACTACATCTCGCTTAAGCGAGAATGCGTAAGACAAATTGGGCCATTTTATGTTTTCATCAATAAACCCATCAATGCGATGCTCGAAGTCACCTAACCCTAGAAAATTAGGTTAAATAGGGGGCTTGAGGCTTAACCCTAGTGTTCCAGGTTGAGAGGAAAACACTATTGAGTGAATTATAATCCAATTGGGAGAATAGGAGGTGTAGGAAAACATTAAAGGAGGCAATCGTCAAGGAGAAAATCCTGGATCTTTTTTTCATGTCATCCTTGCGTGTACTAGTAATCATGAGTGGCTAATTCTACACTATTGAGTGAGTAATCATGTACTAGTAATCATGCATTAAGGTGATATTTAAATATAGTATAATGTCTTTTTCTTGATTGATTATTGGTATTGTTGTTTTGTTTCTAACTCTTAATCTAGAATCTTAAATCTGATTGGAAAGTATTTTTATGGTTTTGACCTAAACAACAATACTTGACATATTAGAGTTCTAGGAATAGACTTGAAATGTTAATTGTCATTAACGTCTGAGCTTGGTTATAAGTTATTTTATAAATATGCGAGTAATGGATATTTAGGAAACATTCTTAATAATTTTATATGCAAGAAATTGATATAAATAAATTTTATACGGGCATCAATTTCAATCAAAGAACATAATGTTAACGTGCTAATCAAAATACGTAAGAGTGAGAAAGATGAAACCTAATCCCTATTTTTCCAACTTGAAGCAACCAATTCTTTGTCTGTTTTCTTATTAATCATTGTCAACACAACCACTTTCAACACACTTTTTATTGTTCTATTATATATTTAGTGAGTATTGTACTTGATAATTCAATTCCTCCTTGGGGGATCGATATCCGCCCTTATGGAAATATTATTACTTTATACAACGCGGTGCACTTGCCGGAGAAAGTCATCAAGTTTTTGCCGTCGTTGTCGAGGAAAAATTTGATTTGTTGAGTATAGTTTCCTAAAGATTGTGAATACTTAATTGTTTTGATTTTTTTATTGTGTTTATTTTTTGGTTATTTTGTTTTTATTGTTTTAATTATTATTTTGAATTTCTTTGCTTTTATTTGTTTCTATTTATTTTAATTTTTCTTTTATTTGTTTTATTTAATTAGAATTTTTTTTTTCTGTTATGTTTAAATTTTAAAAAAAAATTGTTGTCGTTTGTGAATCTTTCTACTAACCCTTAAATTAGCTATTTTTATATGATATTGATAGATTGGGTTCCAAAAGACCAGTTGTTATTTGAGTAAGAAATTGAAAGGTTAGCTAGAAGCAACCAAATTAAAGGCAAAAGCGAAGCAAGAAGACACTAGAGAGGACTCTTCAACAACTTCTTCTTTTTCCATTCATATTTTTCAGGAGGATAACAACATGGCGAAGGAAGAAGCACTACCTCCTAGGAGGACTCTTGGAGATTACGCCATGTATCAGAGGCCTAGACATTTTTTTAGCATTGCAATACTTGCTACTAACAGGTCCTTGGAAATGAAACCTACGTTCCTCACTCTCATTAGTACCAATCAATTCACAACAATGGATCATGAGGATCCCCATACACACTTGGCTACATTTTATGAATTAGTGGGAACTGTGGGTTTTCAATCAAGTGATCTTCAGAATGTGTATATGCGTTTATTTCCATTTTTATTGGCATAGAAAGCTAAGGAGTGGCTTAAA
This sequence comes from Phaseolus vulgaris, assembly GCF_051622355.1. Taxonomy (NCBI): domain Eukaryota; kingdom Viridiplantae; phylum Streptophyta; class Magnoliopsida; order Fabales; family Fabaceae; genus Phaseolus; species Phaseolus vulgaris. The sequence goes on along the minus strand of NC_143505.1, from coordinate 33,154,507 downwards.
TCACATCCCAATCAGAGCCTCACTAGATGGAATGATGTAGAGGGAAACTTTCTATAAAGAATTTTGCCAATTTCTCGCTACATCAAAGCAAAGTATGAAATCTCTATGTTCAGACAAGGAGCAGAGGAATCTTTCTATGAGACATGGGAGAGATTCAAAATGATGTAGAGGAAATACCCAAATCATGGGCTTGAAGAAATTGCTAAATTGAGCATATTCCTTAATGGTCTCAGGTCTGATACGAAGATGCTCTTAGATGCCGCAACTGGTGGCACAATGATGGTTGTTGATGTAGAACAAGAAACGAGAATTATTGATGCTTTGGCCACAACTGACTATCAAACTCAGGATGATAGACAAGGTCATCAAAAGAGAGGATTATTGGAATTGAACACTGCAGATGCATTGCTGGCTCAAAATAAAATTCTAACACAATAGATTGAGCAACAAACCGCACAGATGGCCAAACTAACGCAAAATTTGCATGCGGTTCACTCATCTCAAAGTCAGTCTATACCAATCAGGTGTGATTTTTGTGGAGGTGATCATCCAAATGGTCACTGTATTTATCAGACCAACTCACCTAAAGTTGAGGTAAATTATATGGGTAATCAAAGTGGCTTTTCCAACAATTATTCTCAAGGTTGGAAAAATAATCAAAATCAAAATTTTGGGTGGAAGCAAGACTATGGTTCATCGAATAAGCAAGGGCCTTTCCAACAGCAACATCCATCTAATTATCCATCCATGCTTGAAACAATGACTAAAGTTCAAGACACCCTGGCAAAGCTTGTGGTCACGCAAGAAAATAGCACGGCAACAATTAGGAATATAGAGATCCATATGGGACAGATGGCCAAACAAATTGTAGAGAGACAAAGTAGCCAATTTTCACCCAACACCACAACCAACCCTAAGGAGCATTATAATAAAATCGTTACTGAGAGTGATAAAAAAAATAGGAAAGGGAGATGGTAAGATGGTGATGGTTGATAAAGAAAGTGGAGAAAAAAGAAAACAGGGAGGAAAAATATGAAGTTGAAGAGAGGAGAGTTACAAAAGAATTATCCCAATCTCTTATGCCTGTTAAAAAAGAAAAGAAAGGATTTTTTTTTCTGTAAATTGCTTACAAAAAGTTATTTTGTAGGATGGCCAGAGAAAAAATCATTATTTGAAGGAATTAGAAGAAAGATATGTTTTTTTTCAAGAAAGAGATATAGAGCCGGAAGCTCGAATGAGTACTTTGAAGCTAAAAGACTTGCCAAAGAAATTCAAGGATCTAGGGAGTTTTTAATACTCCTGTGATAATAAGTGATTTATTTGTTGTTGATGCCTTATTGGATTTAACCATGTTAAGATAGATAGGTGACTTGGAGGTTAAACCCACCAAGATGCAGTTACAATTGGCAGACAGAACTATGAAATATCCTTATGGGGTGGTAGAAGATGTTCTTATGAAGGTAGACAAGTTCATATTCACTGTGGATTTTGTTATCTTGGACATGAAAGAAGATGAGGAGGACCCTTTGATTCTCGACAGACCTTTTATTAAGACTGCTAATCATAGTGGATGTGGATAAAGGAGAACTTAGAGTAAGGTCTCAAGATGATGAGGTCAAATTTAATCTTTTTGATGATATGACTAAATTGTATTGCAGATAAGAATAGGAGAAGAGATTTCCAAAGAAGAGGTCATCCTTATAACTGAAGAGCATATGGAGGGTTCAAAGCCAAAGAAGAAAGTTACACATCATAAAAAGTTAAAGACAAAAGGAGACCGAGACAATCAAGGGAAGCTAATGGAAGAAGATGAAGAAATTGTGAGTTATCAAGGAATTAAAGATGGATTGAACATTTGAAGTGGAAGAGCCGTATTCAAGGAAAACGAAAGTGATAATAAGAGAACTGGTCAAACAAAATAATTATTCCCCTTGATAAAAACTTTTTTCAAGCTATATGACGTTAAATAAAGCGCTTGCTGGGAGGCAACCCAGTAATTTTGATTTGTTTATTTTGTGTCACAATAAGTTTTAGGTGTTTGATATTAATTTTTGTCATGCTAACAGAAGAATTTGGCAAGCTCACCGTGGCATTCTCGCTCAAGCGAGAAAGTACGAAAAACGCTGGTGCCTCTAGAGCCATCTCGCTCAAGCGAGAATCACACAAAATTTTGTGGGCTCTCAGTTGTATTCTCGCTCAAGCGAGATTTTTCTCGGTCAAGCGAGAAGACCCTGAAAATGTTTTTAAAAACATAGAATTGAGTCTAGTGGTGCCATTCACTTCAAGAACCTTGGTGAGAAGCTCTCGTTTTTGCTCTATGATAACTTATCTTTGCTTTAATCTTTCATTGTTCCTTTTTCAAACTCGCAACCTTTGATTGTGTGCCAACTATGGGTCGAACCAAAAGTACAATAACTCAAACGACCAAAGGAAAAAGTGTGAGGATGGAGTCGCCAAAGGCTCCAGCACGAAGTAGTTTGGAAATAAAGAAAAGCAAAAGAGGTATGAAGAGATAAAGAATTAGACCTTTATTCCAGAGAGAAAAGTACAGTTGCTACCTGAACAATATGACCACTTTTAAAGGGCTTGCAAAGGTGGAATTGGATGAGGCTTGTTAAGCCTCTTCAGATGTATGATCCAGATGTGGTCCATGAATTTTATGCAAATGCTTGGAAAAGAGAAAAAGGAGTTGAAGTGTTGTGATCAAGAGTACAAGGGCGATGGGTATCGTTTAACAGGGACTCCATCAGTGCATTCTTGGGTGATCCTTTGTAGTTAAAAGGAGATGAGGATTACACATACCACAGGCTGAAGTCACAAATTTGTGGCTTTAATGATGACATAGTGGCTAGGGAAATCTGTCTAGCCAATCACACTTATCAAATCACTGCAGTTGGTAAACCATGGAGGATATTAAGGAAGCATATGAAGATGTTATCTCAAGTTTGGATGGTCTTCATGTTGGCCAATATGGTGCCTAATGGACATGTATCTGACTTGAATATTCCCAGATGTCACCTTTTGTATTTCCTTTTAAGAGATGATTATTTTGTTGATGTGGCCAAAATTATTTTCATGAAATTTATAAATTTTCTATTGGCCCAAATAATCAGAAGGGAAAGGGTACTTTGGGCTTCCTTGCTCTTATTAGTGCCCTTTGTGCAGAATATGGTGTGGAGTTTAATCCATCTATGAAGATTATACCTCCAATTGATTTGAAATTTATTGTTAACAATTGTACTGCTGCAGAAGAACAGGAACCACAAGCTGGTGAGGTTCCTATATATCAGTCACCAACCAGAATCATTTGTACCATTAAGGGAAGACAGGTTAATAGAATAGTTGCAGCAGACGTAGTTGGAATAAAAGGCTACTTAGGAACATATACAAATGCAAGAGAGTGCCAATGATAGAGGGATAATGAGGCTTTAACAAGACATATATCAAAACTTCCCTTAAGGACAACATAATCCCTACATGCCTCCTGATCAATTTGTTGCTTATGTTGCTTGGCTTGGGGAAAGGTACTATTATTCTAGGGGAAAGATTCAGCTAATGAAGCAGGACCATCTACGAGTGATGTAGATGATGAATTTAACATAGAGTTGGATGATTTTCCAAGGCACGACTAATATGGTTATTTCTTTTCAGTTATTTTATTTTATTTTATTTTTATTTTTCTTATTTGTTTTGTTAGCATTTGTTTGTTTAGTTGTCTATTTGTATTAAGTTTTGAAATATTTTTCTGTTTATTGTTTTCTTGAATTATTGTTCATTTTTATTTCAGTTTGTTTTCTATTTATTTTTCTCAAATAAAAAGAAACTGGAATATTAATCTGTGAAAAAAAAAGGAATTTGTGTTAAAAAATATTGAATGGTGAGATGAATTAGACACAATTTAGAAAAGAAAATATGATTGAATCCCTATTCAAATATAGTTGAAATTGTGATACATGAAAATTTAACAGGATGATTGATTAGAACAGAGAATGACAAAACAAAAAGGAATGAGACCAATTAAACTAAGTGAGTGTGTGAACCTTAAACAATTTTGAGAGTTTTACTAATGAATTGACAGATGTGGTTGCTTAATTTTTATGTTTTACATCATAAAAGAGAATGGAGATGATTGAGGCATTTTTGTTAATTAGGAACTCATGGCCAAATAGCCAACCTTTATCTTATTAGAATTCCATTTTTTATATCCTCTTTGGGACAACAATTTTTGTTATTATTGCACCCTACCCTTTAATGATATATTCCTACCCTTTGGCATGTTTAAGGAAGGAGAACATAGATGCAATATATGTAGAAAAGGGAATGGTTGGTTTTGATTGTTGAAAGCTCAAAAAGTTGAAAATAGGAAGAATCTATTCCTATTGATGAGAAAACAAAAGAAAAAAAAATCATGTTGAAAATCATGAAAAGGTAGAAAGAAAAATGAGGAAAAGTGTGATCTCAAAAGAAAATGGTGATTAGATAACATATATGTTCTCTATAAATGGATGGTAGGCATGTTCTTCTTCTTTAAGATGTGCATTTTGTTATCTGAAAAACCAATATTTTTTGGAAGCCCAACCTCATTACAACCCTAGAAAAGACCTCAAGATTCATGTTTCTAATATGTTTGAGATTTGAAGATGAAATGAAAAGCAACTATGATTTGTTATGATTCAGTGTAAATAGAGAGAAACACTTATCTGCGAGTATATAAGAAGAAATTCCTTGATGAATTGTCATTTATTTGTTTTAATTTGATCCTGGTAGTTGATTGTATCTATATTTGAATTTGGAGGCATCATAAGTTTCTAATATAATCTTTTGTTTAGTAAATTAAGATGTTTTGATATTTAAATTCAAATATATTCATTTACTTTGCTTAAGGACAAGCAAGATTCTAAGTTGGAGAAAGTAATAAGTATCTAATTTCAGCAATATTTCATATTAAAATATAGGCACTTATGAGTATTATTTGCTAATTTACATATAAAATAATCCCTAATTTATGAATTTATACCTTTTTACATATTTTATGATCTTTATTTGAATAAGAGCATTTTATTCCCAAATTTGGTGTTAATTTCAGGTTTCTAGGGAAGAATGGAGATGATTGGACTAAAGAGGAATGATATAAGCTAAAAAGAGAAAGTTAGAAGGTCCTAGAATGCATAAAAGCGCCAAAAATCCAACTTTGCAACAAGGAATCTCGCTCAAGCGAGCTCATTCTCGCTTGAGTGAGAATGCTCTAGTGACGTTTTCGAAAATTGACATCTTTCTCGCTTGAGCGAGAATGCATCAGACAAATTGGGCCATTTTATGTTTTCATCAATAAGCCCATATGCGCGATGCACGAAGTCACCTAACCCTAGCAAATTAGGTTAAATAGAGGGCTTGAGGCTTAACCCTAGTGTTCTAGGTTGGGAGGAAAGCACCATTGAGGAATTATAATCCAATTGGGAGAATAGGAGGTGTAGGAAAACATTAGAGGAGGCAACCGTCAAGGAGAAACATCCTGAATCTTCTTTTCATGTCATCCTTGTGTGTACTAGTAATAATGAATGGCTAATTCTACCCTTTGGGATTGGGAGTAATTTGTTCAAACTCTTATGTATTGATGTGATATTTAAATATAGTATAATGTCTTGTTCTTGATTGATTATTGGTATTGGTGTTTTGTTTCTAACTCTTAATCTAGAATCTTAAATCTGATTGGAAAGTATTTTTATGGTTTTGACCGAAACAACAATACTTAACATATTTGAGTTTAGGGTTTAAGGTTTAGAGTTTACATTCTTGATTAACAATTTCAATCAAAGAACATAATGTTAACATGCTAATCAAAATACATAAGAGTGAGAAAGATGAAACCTAATCCTTATTTTTCTAGCTTGAAGCAACTAATTCTTTGTCTGTTTTCTTATTAATCATCGTCAACACAACCACTTTCAACACACTTTTTATTGTTCTGTTTTATATTTAGTGAGTATTGTACTTGATAATTCAAATGTTCCTTGTGGGATCGATATTCGTCCTTAGGGACCAATTATTACTTCTGACAATGTGGTGCACTTGTCATAGAAAGTCATCATTGGCTCAACCTCTTTCTACTTTAAGCACCTAATTCTCACCATAATCTTCACCAAATCGCTCCAATTACGGTGCAAGTTGCTCTCTTTCCACTACCACTCCAAGTTCCACTCTTTCCACTACCACTCCACATTCTTTTACAATTCATCATCTTAGACTGCATCAACTCTTTCCCCCTCCTCCAAGTGGCGTGAAATCTTTCACTCCTTCACCTCCACAAAAGTATTCAACAATCTAAGTCCTTCTTTCTTCTTCTCTAATTCTATCTTTTATGTTTTCGCCATTCTCTTATTATAGCTTCTATTGAGTTCTTTAATTTTCGCTTGCATTCCTTCCATTGTTTGTGTCTTTTTCCTTTTGCTCTTTGAAGAAAACCTTCACACTTACTTAACCACTTGGTTAAGTTCGTGTCCAATGCAATCCTCATTGAGTCATCACCATAATGACTAATCAAATTCTTCACACAAGTGAAACTAAAATTCCAATGAATGTGTCTCGTAATGTAACTCATATCACCATGGTTGGAAAGTTGGAGGAGGAAGAAGGGCTTTAGAAGGCTTTCCTCTTGTGGAGAGTAAAATATTTCCTAGTTCAAACCTTATAGCCCTGTAAATAATTGTAAAGAGTAGAATAGGAATGTACATTGGGCCTTGTAATTTGGGTCAAGTATGTAGGATTTCTTTTGGGCCTTGTATTTGGATAAAGTCTAGATTAGGTTAAATAACCTAACCTTGAGAGAGAAGTAGAGAACATGTGAAACCCTAGCTTGGGCACCAAGCTAAGGTATGAGACTTGGGTGCCAATTTTTCTAAGCTTCTTAGGTGTATAGGGTTAGGGTTTATGAAGCTTTTTCATAAAGCTTCCTCTATTATAAACAGGAATGTCTTGTACATTATTTTCAACTTTGAAAGAGTAATGAAATGCTGTCAAATTTGCATCTTACTTGTTCTTAGTTCCTCTCTATGTTAACACTCATTCTAATGTTTTTAACCTAGATCTCTTTAAGAGTTGGCCTAACCTCTATTAAGCTTTGAGCCTCCATGGCATTCTACTTCATCTTCATTATCCATTCATAACATTCGCATCCAATTCACCTCCATCCACAAAGAATTTTTCAATGAAAATCAAGGATCCAAGCACAACTCTATCATGGTTTCATGAAAAAGTTGTGAAAACTTGATCTAATAATATTTATTTTTAAATCCATGTTTTATATTTTATTATTTTAAGAACCATATAGAATGGGAAGATTGTTGATGCAAAGTTTTAGATACCCTAAGATTAAGTGCTTACAACAAAGTGTACAAATGTGTTTTTCTAAGCATCAAATCTCGTCAATAAAGTGTTTAATATGTTCAACAGATGCACATCACCATGTGTACATGTAACTTCATCTAATAAGCAAAATAGTTGGACACACGTTAAAGATATGTAGTCTTAAACATTTGTGGTATATGTCAAATATTTTAAATGCTTATGTTATGTTCACAAAGAATGTTTGCTTCTTCATTCTTATACGAGGGTATTGTGAAGATGTATCTACGTAAAAATATATCTTAAAGAATTCCCTTAAAGCTTCAACAATGTGCAGAACCACCTTCTTTGTTTTTTTTCCGTCCATCCAAGCATAATATAAAGAAGACTAAGTTTTTCATATCAGTGGATAGTTCCCAGACTTGCTTGCCTTTATAAAGAAAGTTCATATTTTTTTATTTATTTTTTGGATCACCTCAAGAATTCAACACTTCATCTAACATTCATGATTTATTGCAATAATGTGATGTTATTGTGGCATACTAAAAATAAAAATTGATTAAGGCACAATAGAGTATGTAAAAAATGTGTTGATCTGAAGAGGGAGAAAGTGGAATTTGAAATTTGTACCGCCCTGGTGGTCGGGAGTGATGACGTGGCACCCTGCTACAGTATAGGCGTGTTGGCAAGGCGCCAGGTTGGCAAGAGGGAAGGAAGTCGGGGGGCTCGTGTAGTCGCCAGTTGTTAAATTGGCGTGATCCGATCTCGAGCTTACCAGAATCGGCGATCACCAGGTTAAAGATGAAGTCGCCAGATGTAGTTTCAGGCGACCTGATCATTGGAGATCGCCAGAGGAAGCACATCGCCAAAGATGAAAGAGAAGCAGATTATGAAGGCGGCCGGCGAGACCACAGGGAAGGTGTATGAAGGCCCCTAACTCGCCAGTTCCAGTAGAGATCGCACTCCCAAGTTAGCTATGCAATGGGCAGTACCATGCATAAGTAACTTAGCCAAAATGAGAGTATAAGCAGCGCCAAGTCAAGGAGGCTCCAGATGATGGCACGTGTACGACTGGATGCGAGCCACGTGTCCAGGTCTGTAACTGCCAGGAGAGAGAAAACAACCAGGTATATAAGAGTTCTCAACAAACTTTCTGAGGTACGCACGTTCAGTTTATACTCTTTACGCTTGCGAGTGATAGAGCTGACTGTGAGAGAGGATTTGCACAGTTCTTGTTCTCTTAGTATTTGGTGATACCGTCACTGACTTGAGCGTTGGAGTGCGATCGGTCGCAGCGGCGCCGCTCTGTTTCTTTGCAGGTTCTTGAGGTAGATCCCGAAGAGGAACGGAGGTGAGAAGCGGTGCGCACGTTGATCCTTTGACGAGGCAGTTTCCAGCGTTCCGGTCAACAGGCAGGATCATCAGGCGCCCACCGTGGGGCCGTGTAAAACTTGCTCCCATCCACAGCGTGAGTTCTTGGAAGTTTTCGAAGTTTTCTGCGTGGTTGTGTGCTGGTGCAACCATCATTCGCTGTTTGCTTGAGTTTCGTTCGGTGAATTCACGTTTTACACCGTTCGTTTGGCTTTTCGATTGGTGGAGTGAGGTTTCCTGCTGTTTACACGTAATCTGTTTGGTGGAAGTTCGAGTTCTTTCACTCGTTTGGTTGTCCGCGGGGAAGCGTTGGTTTCTGGTGAAGTTGTGGTTTTCATCGAAGGTTTACGGTGTTCTTGAGTTTTCTTGCGCAGTTTCGCGCTGTTTTCTCCGATTGATCGCTGATTCGATCGTGGTTGAAGTGTTGTTCGCTGCATCCTGTGATTCGCTGAAGTTCATGAGAAAAATGAGAAGCAATCGTTCAAGCCCCGTGGCGCCTGTCGCTGCTGAAGGCGACGCCGCCATGACCATGGCGCAGATGGCAGAGATGATGCGCTCGTTGCAGGCGACTGTGGAAGCCTCACGCGTAGAGCAGGCGAGAATACATGAGGACCTGGTCGCCTCTCGCGCCAGGAACGAGGAGCTTAGCAAGGTGGCTGAGGAGCTGCGTCAAGCTCTTCGGGAGCAGCAAGGGCGTTCTTCTGCTGAAGAGGTGGCGCCGTCGACGCCACCTCGTGTTTTCCCTATGCCGTTTGTTCAGGCGATTACTGACACGCCTATTACCACGAGCGTGGTTCCGGTTAAGGCTGTCTTTACCGGCGTGGAGGATCCAGAGGCTCATCTAACCACGTTCCATACGCAGATGATGCTGTCGGGAGGATCAGACGCCGTCTACTGCAAGATGTTCGTGAGTACGCTCCAGGGAACGGCGATGGAGTGGTTTGTGAGCCTGCCACATAACCAATTTTCAACAGTTCTCGAAGATTTTTGTCGAGCAGTACATCGTGAATAAGGCACCGCCCGGGGTGTCTTATGATCTGTTTGATATAAGGCAGTACCATGGGGAGTCCCTCAGAGATTACCTGAATCGCTTTGGAGCGCAGATGGTCAGATCGCCGGCCAAGGATGAAGAAATGCTGGTCTATGCCTTCAAGAAGGGCGTGCAGCCAGGACCATTCTGCGAAGCCTTGATCAGGGCTCACCCCGCGACGTTTGCTGAAGTCAGGCGACTTGCGGTGGCTCACATCGCCGACGAGAGTGAAGTCGCCGAGAAGAGAGGAAGCGTGGCTCCCGCTAGGCCACGCGCCCAGACCAGGATCCAGCCGCAGAGGGTGCTGGAAACAGCGGCGGCGGCCAGGAAGGACCAGAGGACTCGCCATCCTTACGACAGGAGGAACAAGGGAAGGAGCCAGGGGCGCCAGCAACCAGCACGCCGGGAATACAATCGCCCGCCTAAGCACAAGTTTGTCATGGGATTAGCGGATCTAATCGCCATTCCTAATATGTCTGCTAGGTTGAAAGCGCCTGAGAAGGTGGGCGACAAGGTGCTGGGGTCAAAGCCGGATGCCTGGTGTGAGTTCCACCAATGTTTTGGCCACACTTTGGACTCGTGTTTGTCCTTGGGATATCAGCTCGACGATCTGGTTAAGAGCGGGTTCCTAAATGACTATCTGCTGGACAGGAGGACGGGGGGAGCGTCGAGTTCCCAGCCAGCAGGTGGAGAAGCCCAGCAACACGAGATGCCTATCCACGGGGAGATCCACACCATTGCAGGGGGCTTCTCAGGTGGTGGATGCACCGCATCGCAGAGGAAGAAGTACGCGCGATCGGTGATGACAGTGGATATGTTTGAAGATCACTCGCCGAAAGTGGACATTACGTTCACCAAGCAGGATCTTCGGGACGTTGTGCCCCATGACAACGATCCCATAGTTATTTCGTTGGTTACAGCGGGAAGGAAGGTCCACAGAGTTCTGGTGGACCAAGGAAGCTCGGCAGATGTGATGTTCTGGCCGACTTTCACGCAGCTGGAGTTGCCCCTTGACCAGCTAAGGCCCTATGGAGGGTGCCTATATGGGTTTGTTGGTGACCAGGTGGAGGTCAGGGGGTACATTGAGCTGAGAACCACGTTTACAGATGAGGCTGGGTCGAGGACGGAGAAAATCAAGTACCTCGTCGTAAACGCCCCTTCAGCATATAACATCCTGTTGGGAAGGCCCACGCTTAACAGGATAGGCGCCATTCCGTCAACTCGGCACATGAAGGTAAAGTTGCCGTCCATGGAAGGGGTGGTGATCACGATCAAGTCTGATCAGAAAGAAGCGAAAAGGTGCTATGAGAATAGCCTGAAAAACAAAAGATCAGTGAGTTATGTAACAACCACCCCACCTCCCGGTGTGAAGCCCAGATCGACGGTAACAGAGGAGGCCGCCGGAAGAGACGTGGAGATGGTGGACGCTGAGCTGGGGGAGAGGAATGCTGGTCTGGAGGGGGAAGAGACGCGGAATCGCCCTGAGGAAGCGAGGGAACAGGGAATCGCCAGGGCGGTGATCGCCAGAGAATCCAGGCCAAAACCTGTCGAGTAGTGGCTCGAAAAGGAGATCGGAGGAAATATCTTCATGCTGGGAAGATCTCTGGAGGTCGAGCTCCAGGACCAGATCGCCAAGGTGATTGAGCGGCATCTGGACGCGTTTGCATGGTCCGCTTCGGACATGCCCGGGATTGATCCCGACTTCTTGTGCCATCATCTGGCGATGGACAGTTTGGTGAGACCGGTGCGACAAAGGAGAAGGAAATTCAACGAGGAGAGGAGGCAGGCGATCAGGGACGAAACACAGAAACTCCTCGCTGCAGGCCACATCAGGGAAGTCCAGTACCCTGAATGGCTGGCAAATGTCGTGCTGGTAAAGAAGAGTAACGGGAAATGGCGCATGTGCGTCGATTTCACCGACTTGAACAAAGCTTGCCCAAAGGATTCGTATCCTTTACCAAGCATAGATGCCCTGGTCGATAGTGCTGCAGGGTGTAAGTTGCTGAGTTTCCTGGATGCCTTCTCAGGATATAATCAGATCAAGATGCATCCCATGGATGAAGAGAAGACAGCCTTCATGACAGAGAGATCGTGCTACTGCTATAAGGTGATGCCGTTTGGGCTGAAGAACGCGGGGGCCACGTACCAGAGGCTGATGGATCGAGTACTTGCACCAATGCTGGGAAGGAACGTGCAAGCTTACGTCGATGACATGGTCGTGACCTCGCAGGAAAAAAGCAAGCACGTTGCAGACTTGGAAGAATTATTCACGACGATCGCCAAGTTCAAGTTAAAGCTCAATCCGGAGAAATGCATTTTCGGCATGGAGGCTGGAAAGTTTTTGGGTTTCCTCTTGACTGAAAGAGGAATAGAAGCCAACCCAGACAAGTGTGCCGCCATCTTGGCGATGAGGAGCCCAGCTACGGTGAAAGAAGTCCAGCAGCTAACAGGTCGGATGGCAGCCCTATCTCGCTTCGTGTCAGCTAGCGAAGAAAAGGGGCATCCCTATTTTCAATGTCTGCGGCGCAATAATAAGTTTGTTTGGACGAAAGAATGCGAGGAAGCTTTCGTCAAACTGAAGGAGTATCTGGCGAGCCCGCCGGTTCTGTGCAAACCGCTTGTGGGAATCCCTCTCAGGTTGTATTTTGCTGTAACTGAGAGGGCGGTAAGTGCGGTGCTCGCCCAGGATCAAGATCAGGCTCAGAAGCCTATCTATTTTGTGAGCAAGGTGTTGCAGGGCCCCGAAACGAGATATCAGGCCCTAGAGAAGGCTGCGCTGGCTGTGGTGTTTTCGGCGAGGAGGTTGCGCCACTACTTCCATAGTTTCACAATACTGGTGATGACTGACCTGCCCATCCAGAAGGTCTTGAAGAAACCCGACGTTGCGGGAAGGATGGTGAAGTGGGCGGTAGAGTTGTCAGAGTTTGATATTAAATATGAGCCCCGAGGCCCGATCAAGGGGCAAATCTTTGCAGATTTCGTGGTTGAGCTCTCATCAGAGGCGACGCGGGTTGAAGGAGACGATTTCCGTTGGGTACTTTCGGTGGATGGATCGTCGAACCAGCAGGGCAGCGGTGCTGGAGTCATTTTGGAAGGACCCAACGGTGTGCTGATCGAACAATCTCTGAGGTTCGCCTTCAAAGCCAGCAACAATCAAGCAGAGTATGAGGCGCTGATCGCCGGGATTCTGCTGGCCAAGGAGATGGGAGCTAGGGTGCTGATGGCTAAGAGTGACTCGCTGCTAGTCACGGGGCAAGTAACAGGCGAGTTCCAGGCTAAAGATCCACAAATGGCGGCTTACTTGGCGTACGTACAGGAATTGAAGAATTCCTTTGCCTCTTTTGAAGTAGTACATGTACCCAGAGAGCAGAATGCCCGAGCTGACTTGCTTGCTAAGCTCGCCAGCTCAGGCAAGGGGGGTAGGCAGAGGACAGTGATTCAAGAAACTCAGAAGACGCCAAGGGCATTTGTAGCAGATCACCTGGTCCTTCAGATAAGCAAGTCGACGGAGAAAGCAGCGAGAAGCCATAAGTCCTTGACGCAAGAAACTCTGAGATCGCCGAGAATTAGAGCATGTCGAGGAGAGAAGGTGAATGTGATGCAGGTCTGCCCCACCCATGAGCCAGACACTTGGATAACACAGTACAAGCGGTGCCTGGCAGATGGCCTCCTCCCACTGGATCCGACAGAAGCTAGGAAGGTAAAGAAAAATTCCAGCAAGTACACATTGATTGATGGCGATCTGTACAGGTTTGGGTTCACTCACCCGCTCCTGGAATGTATACACGGCGAGAAGTGCACGAGAATCATGGCGGAGCTCCACGAAGGTATATGCAGAAGCCACGTCGGGGGTCGAGCTCTGGCCGCAAGGACTCTCCGTGCAGGCTACTACTGGCCATCGATGAGAGAAGATTGCAAGAAATATGCCCGGTGTTGCAAACAATGCCAACAGCACGCCGATTGGCACAAGGCACCTCCCGAGGAGTTGAAGTCGATCTATAGCCCTTGGCCGTTTCATACTTGGGGAATCGACATCCTGGGACCTTTCCCGCTGGCGATCAGGCAGATGAAGTACTTGGTGGTGGCGATTGAGTATTTCACCAAGTGGATCGAAGCAGAACCAGTGGCCCAGATCACCGCACACAAGATCGAAGGTTTCGTGTGGAAGAACATCGTGTGCCGGTTTGGAGTGCCTAAACGCCTGGTGTCGGATAATGGGTCGCAGTTTGCAAGCCACCTGTTGAAGAAGCTTTGCGAAGGGGTGGGAATTCAACAAGTGTTTGCATCCGTCGAGCACCCTCAGACAAATGGCCAGGTGGAGTCAGCTAATCGGGTGTTGTTGAGAGGTTTGAAGAGAAGGGTTGAGAAAGCCAAGGGAAGTTGGGCTGAGGAGGTGCCCCGTATAGTCTGGGCGTACCACACCACCGAGCAGTCAGGAACCCATGAGACCCCGTTCAGCTTGGTCTGTGGGTGTGATGCCATGATTCCGGTGGAGATCCAGGAGAGCTCGCCGAGATTCCAGAACTTCGTAGAGGAAGACTCGAATGAAGAGAGAAGGCTGAACCTGGATCTACTGGATGAGGTCAGGGAAGAGGCGAGGTTGAAGGCTGAAGCCGTGAAGAGAAGGGTTGAACGAAGATACAACTCGAAGGTGATGCCAAGGCAGTTTAGAGAAGGCGATCTGGTGATGAGGAAGGCCCACCAGTACGAGATGGAGAATAAACTGTCACCCAAGTGGACTGGACCGTTCAGAATAACCGAGGCGCTCGGGAACGGAGCCTACCGCTTAGAGACGTTGGAAGGAGGGGCGATTCCTCGCACCTGGAACGCCACACACCTGAAGTTGTACTATAGTTAAGAGCTTTGTAAGTAAAGACAAACACAAAGTCATATTACAATGTCTCTGATGAAACAGTTTGAAAGGGGGCACTCTTTTTTCCCTAAGGAGGGTTTTTAATGAGGCCACCCAATAAAAGAAGAGTTTTCGAAGTATAAGGCGTTTTCAGATTGCATGTTTGCTTTTTTCCAAGAGTTTTGAAGAAAGACCTTGTCGCTTGTACGTGATTTAAGGCAAGAAAAGATATATCGCATGCTTTCTATAAAGTTTTTAAGTCCTCATCGTTTTTCGGCGATTGGAGGCACCAGTTAAAGTTTTTAAGTCCTCATCGTTTTTCGGCGATTGGAGGCACCGGTTAAAGTTTTTAAGTCCTCATCGTTTTTCGGCGATTGGAGGCACCAATTAAAGTTTTTAAGTCCTCATCGTCTTTCGGCGATCGGAGGCACCAGATGAAAGACCTCAACGCCCTCGCGCGTTCTGAGGCAAGATAAAGACCTCCTCGCCGTCGAGCGAGTGCAGGCGAGGAAGAGTAAAAGTCCTCCGTGTTTCTGGGGGCGAGAAGATGTAACCCCTGGGGCAATGTAGAGGCACCAATAAAAGTCCTCCGTGTTTCTGGGGGCGAGAAGATGTAACCCCTGGGGCAATGTAGAGGCACCAGTGAAAAGTCCTCTGTGTTTCTGGGGGCGAGAAGATGTAACCCCTGGGGCAATGTAGAGGCGCCAGTAAAAAGTCCTCCGTGTTTCTGGGGGCGAGAAGATGTAACCCCTGGGGCAATGTAGAGGCGAGCTAAAGACCTTCTCGCCGATGAGCGAGTTCAGGCAAGTTAAAGACCTTCTCGCCGATGAGCGAGTTCAGGCGAGCTAAAGACCTTCTCGCTTACATGCGAGCTTAGGCAAGATAAAATCCTTCTCGTCTCGAACGAGTTCAGGTATGGCGCAGAGGGTGGAAGAAGTTTGGAAGGTGGCTAAGGTAGGTTCGAAGAGAACGCCTAGTCAACCGGTCTTTGTTCTGAAGTTCAGGGAGGTAAAGAAAGATCCCAAAAGGCGTCTCTGCCCCATACAAAGAAGCAATGGCCAAAGCATGAGGTTAGAAAGAAGCTGGTGTCACCAAGAGTCCTTGGCGATCGGGAAGAGTTCAAACAGCGGCGAGAAGGTTAAAAGACCTGTTTGATGAAGCATGTCGAGTGGAGCGTATTTAAGCCAGCAACTGAGTTACAGTTCGTTGCTTGGAGGATATTTTTACGATAAGGTTAATTGCCTTAAGGTTACGAATTGTTGAGTGTTTGTTGCTTAGGGCTGAGGTAATCCGAAGCGGTTAAGTCAAAGGTTGTACCTACCGTTTTCCTAAGTCATTTCTTTGAAATTAAACAAGCAAGGAAAGTTGAAGCGAGCGAAAAAGTTATGAAAGGAAAAACGTGTACCTTTGTCATTAACAGATAGCAATGAATAACAGTTTAGAGCATATATACGAGGGGACATAAAAGTTTATTACAAGTTATAATACAAGGGAAAGCACAAGAGGTGGCAGATGAAGAAGAATTGATTAGTCTTCAGCAGGAACGACTTTTCCATCCACCACTTCATTGTTCAGCGACACCATGCTGAGATCCAGGTCAGGGAATAGGCAAGCAAATTGTTCCCGCGCAGCTTCGAATCCAGCAGCCAGAATTTGAGCAGAGTTTAGCTTGAGTTCTTCAATTTGCCTCTGAAGTTCCTCAATCCGCTTCTTGAGGTCTTCAGTTTGCTCTTTCAGTTCTTTATTCTGTTGCTCCAGCTCTTCAACCTGTTTTTTGAGTTGTTCGTTGGTCTCTTGAGCCTGGAGAAGGTCTTCAGTAACCTTCTTGGATTCCGCTTGCGCTCGGGCCAATTCAGCAGCCACCTCTCCCTTCTCTTTGTTGGCCTCGGCAAGATCAGCTATGGCGTCGTCCCTCGCCTTTTCTACTTGCCCAAGTAATTTCTTTCGGTCGATCGACCTCTGCTCCAATTTTTGCACCTTAGCGGCGTCAGCTTTCAGGAGAGCCTCCAGGTGAACCGCCCTGGCGCGAAGAGGCCCAATCTTGCTCTCCAGTTCGACCTTCTCTTGAGCAAGTTGATGCACTTTGTGGCGAAGGTCAGTGGCCTCTTTGCGCGCCAGCCTGAGCTCGGTGTTCATTGCATCCTCCACTCGGGAGTGTTCGATTTCTGCGAGCGTCAGGCTGAAAGACAACTTCTCCACCTCGACCCTCATGGTGCTGTTTTCGGTTTTGAGGTTGAAGAGGTCGTCTTGGAGCCTCCTGGTTGAGCTCTCCACAACTCTGGTTATGATCGCCGGGATATCCTCTGCTATGGTTTTCAGCTTGGCAGTTAGAGGCTCCCACATCCTTGTGACCTCCAAAGGGAGGTTTGCTGCTTGGAGAGGCACCAGGTGGGCCTGTTGTGGATTCTCATCGCCACCTTCCTTAACAGGTTCTTCAGTAGTTGCTTCCTGGCGTGGCGACGGGATCGGGGATTCGGTGATCAGAATCGGAGAGGTATGAGCAACCTCATCCCCGATTGGAGCATCTTCTGCAGCTGAAGCGTTTGAAGGGGGACCCCCTCCAGCTGACACATATGGTGTAGAGGCGCTTGGGGGGTCCTCCAGGAAGTTTGGCTCTTGGGCCTCAGCTGCAGGTGGCGCAGTGGCCAGTGGGACCGCTTGGACTGGTGAGGCAGGAGCCTGTGGGGGTGGCGATGATGGAGGAGGAGCAGGCGTCGATGGAGGTGTGGATGTTGGAAGAGGAGGGGGAGCAGGCGGTGAAGAAGGTGCCACCCTCTTCCTCTTTGAGACCAAACCATCTTCGGTGGCTTCGTCATCTTCTTCCTCCTCCTCGTGGATCACCTGAGGGGCTTTCCTTTTAGGTCTCTTGAGGACCAATTTCTTGCGTTGGGTAGGTTCCTTGGGAGGTGATCGCCCTTGGACGATGGCTGTCTCCACCACCGAGTTGGGCACCGTTTGCGAACCCGTCGCCAACCCATGGTTTCGGGCGAGCGCCTTTAGTTCAGCGAGCATGCCTTTGCCCAACATGTTGTCTGCATGGAACGAAAATGCATGGGTCAACTCAAGGAAAAAATAAGTGCATAAGGTAGTACACAAGCAGATGATATGTGCAGGAAAGATAAAACCAAAGTCTTGCGCATAACGCGCAAGACGCCCAGAAACAGTTAAACAGAAGCAGTATTTAAACAATAGTTTTTAATGTTCTAACCTATTCGAATTTCTAGCTGGTCTTCATAGAATTCGAAGCAGATCAAGGTGGTGGTAAGGAAAGTAATGTTGGCGTCCGCCACCCTTTTCCAGAAAAGACAGAGATCTCTGTCCAATGCTCCCATGCTGTCAGGACTTCTGGGTCTCCTGAAACAGCTCTTGGACTCTTTCTTCCCCTTGTCCACCCAGTACAAGGGGAAGCCGTCGAGAAGGGAGGTGTCCTTGTCATTGGCACGCACTTGGACGAATTTTCCCTTCCAGTCCTTGTAGGATTGCTGGAAGATAGCAAAGATGGACCTCCCAGCAATCGCGTTTAAGCTAACCCACAGGCGGTCTCCTGGGTGCTTGGCTTCAAAGAGGAACAGGAATACGTCCACCGATGCGGGCAACCCCAGGTGGTCGCACATCACTTGAAAAGCTCGGACAAACGCCCAGCTGTTGGGGTGGAGCTGGGTGGCAGCAATGTTGAGCTCGGTAAGAAGTTCCCTCTCGAATCGGGTGAAAGGGAACTTGAGCTTGACCTTCTTGAATAAAGTCGTATAGACAAAGCAGAAGGGCCCGTCGGCGCTTACTTTGTCATCAGCACAAACAGGCAGATCGGGGGGGCAAGGCAGCACCATCATTTTCTCGTCGTGCTCCTTGTGAAACGATTGATGAATCTCGTCCCCCTTAGTCAGCCGCAAAACTGCTTCCGCAGTGTTCACAGAGGATGTCTCCCTCAGAAGGGTCGAGTTGGCCCAGGGATACAAAGTTTTGAAGTCTGGCAGGGGAACGGGGGCTCCTCCAGCGATAGGTGGAGTCGCCTGGGCCAGGACAGGACGGGAAGACGCAGGCCTCTCAGCCTGTGAAGATGAAGCGCCACGAACTCGCGGTGGGTCGTGTGCTTGTGAAGGGAGGTTTCGTGATGAAGGAGGAGGATTCGGGGTGATCTTTGTGCGAGCCATGGTAGCAGCTGCAAAGGAAGAAGAAAGGAAAAATGATCAGGGGTTACAGAGGCTGACTCGATCATAGAAGGAAGGTGAAAAACGAACGAATGTAGGTTCGTTGCGACGATTGACGAAGCCCTAAGTTACGCAGAAGGAGAAATGGAAAAACAACCCACAGCGTATGCACCAGGCAGTTACAGGATTATGCGAATCGGTTAAAATGCAAGGAAAACCAGCAGAAGAAGGAAAGTAGGTACCTTTTGATGATCAGGAAGACGATGAAGGTTGATGATGATTCAGAATGCTAGAGAGCACTGAGAGTTTTTCGCAGAGGGAAGTTAGAGCGTTCGTGAATGCGAGGGAAAGTGATGGAACAGTGTTGAGTGAAAATGGGTTGAAGGGTTTTTTCGAAATGGGTTTAGGAAGCGCAAACGGCAACTGAAGAGAGTCGTTGATGAAGCCACGCGTCAAGCGATGAGTGAGGGGTTTGGTGGAGCGTCAGAGCAACAGAAGGTACAACCGCTTGGAATTCTGCGTCAGTGCCACGTAGACCGGTGTTGACGTGACTTTTTCAGTCTTTTCGCTAGACAAGTCTTCGCTTAAGACTGGGGGGCTTGTGTACCGCCCTGGTGGTCGGGAGTGATGACGTGGCACCCTGCTACAGTATAGGCGTGTTGGCAAGGCGCCAGGTTGGCAAGAGGGAAGGAAGTCGGGGGGCTCGTGTAGTCGCCAGTTGTTAAATTGGCGTGATCCGATCTCCAGCTTACCAGAATCGGCGATCACCAGGTTAAAGATGAAGTCGCCAGATGTAGTTTCAGGCGACCTGATCATTGGAGATCGCCAGAGGAAGCACATCGCCAAAGATGAAAGAGAAGCAGATTATGAAGGCGGCCGGCGAGACCACAGGGAAGGTGTATGAAGGCCCCTAACTCGCCAGTTCCAGTAGAGATCGCACTCCCAAGTTAGCTATGCACTGGGCAGTACCATGCATAAGTAACTTAGCCAAAATGAGAGTAGAAGCAGCGCCAAGTGAAGGAGGCTCCAGATGATGGCACGTGTACGACTGGATGCGAGCCACGTGTCCAGGTCTGTAACTGCCAGGAGAGAGAAAACAACCAGGTATATAAGAGTTCTCAACAAACTTTCTGAGGTACGCACGTTCAGTTTATACTCTTTACGCTTGCGAGTGATAGAGCTGACTGTGAGAGAGGATTTGCACGGTTCTTGTTCTCTTAGTATTTGGTGATACCGTCACTGACTTGAGCGTTGGAGTGCGATCGGCCGCAGCGGCGCCGCTCTGTTTCTTTGCAGGTTCTTGAGGTAGATCCCGAAGAGGAACGGAGGTGAGAAGCGGTGCGCACGTCGATCCTTTGACGAGGCAGTTTCCAGCGTTCCGGTCAACAGGCAGGATCAAAATTGGAGATATGGTTTTAGTTAAGTTGTAACCATACAGGGAAAATTGTTTAGTTTTGTGAAAGAATTAAGAGGTTGGGATAAGATATCATTGAACGTGTTGGACAAGTATCTTACAAGTCCCATGCAATGGGAAGGCTTGGACGAGTCCCATGCCATGTGGAAGGATTATGTTGCTATCAAAGAAAATTACCCATATTTCAACCTTGTCCTCAAGGTTGGTTTTAATGGAGAGGAATATAATAGGTGAAGGCGCTACAGAGGAAATTAAGGAACCCAAACATGTTCAGGATTTCTAGACATACTAAAAAATGATTACTTGTTTACCCGTAAGTTATCCAAGGACCAATGTCCACCATTTTCACTAATTTCTAATATAATAATGAAACATACCTTTCCTAAAGGAAGGAGAAGAAGGAAGTATGAGAGGAACGTAGGGTCGACGGAGGTGGGAGAGGGATGATCATCGGAAAAGGGAGGAAGGTCACAAGTTTTCACTGGCAAATAACCTTTCAACTTTTTTTTTCTCTAACTTTCCTAACAGTCACAGGGAATATGAGATGTTTAGGATATTCCAAGAGTGGGCTAGAGTTAGAGAAGTGTTCATATCCAGACTCCTAAATAGATGGGGTAGAAGATTTGGCTTTGTGAAATTTTACCAAGTTCCAGATGAGGTGAGGTTGGAGAAGCAGTTGGACCAAATCTTTATTGGTAACCTAAAGATGTATGTAAACTTTCCAAAGTATAGGAGAGTAGAGGCCATACGTAAGGACGAGAAACTAAACTCCCCCAGCAAAGACCAAATGCGGGCTAACAACGCTTCTAGGAGGAAGAAGGAGAAGGAGGTGTGGCTGGAAAAAACAAGGCTTTCAGATTGAAGGAGTAATAACTTGAAGCATTCTTATGCTGAGGTGGTTCGCAAAACACCACAAGGTCATTGGAAAGGTCCTATCATAGAAACCACATCAAATGCTCCGACATGGCTGTCCTATAGTGTTGTTGGGTGGATGTGCTCCGGTTTTACTTTTGACTCTATTTGTGAAGAGTTTATCAAAGGAGGAATGAGCAGGATCAAACTGAGGTATATGGGGAATAATCTAGTTCTCTTTACACCTAAAAATGGAGAAAGAATGGAAGAAGTCATTATGCTCAACAAAGAATGGTTCGTCTCCATCTTTGAGGACATAGAACCCTGGTCTGATACGTATGAAGCAGGTCACAAAATTGTCTGGACTAGGTGTCATGGTTTGCCGGTATCATTCTGGAACAAGGACTGCTTCTCTAAAGTGGTTGGAGAAGTAGCATCGTTGGTAGACATAGACGAATCAACCTTGTCGTGGGAGAACCTGGAATATGCACGTTTGCAGGTCCGTCTACTCAAGTCATGTAAAGCAGAAATGTCGAAGGGGTTCAAGATTAACGGACATGTTTACAACATTTCTCTTGTTGAAGAGTTACCAAGTCAAGGGAGAGGGGAATGCCTATGTCCAGAATACCACTTTACATCATCCGATAGCATCTCGTCGTCGGAAACTCTAGTGGAGGAAACCTTCGTCTCTGGTATGTCCTGCGACGACGAAGATGACAATGATAACAGCGTAAAGCGGCGGAATGGGGTATCCGAGGAGGCAAAACAGAATCAGGCTTTGGCAGAGACAAAATGGAAATTTTTTAAGCAAAAGGCACAGAGTGATATGGGGTGTCAGAATAAAGTTGGCTTTACAACTCCATATGGTGTAAAACGGTGTATAGGGGGTGTCTGAGGGAGGGGAAGCTTTTTCTGCTGCAAAACAAGTCAACGAAGCATGCGAGAAAATTAAGTCTTCGCTAGCAAACCTAATTGAAGGGGTCCAGGTTTTCAACACTATCTCTTCTTGGCCTAAGTTGGAAACAGCCCATGTCAAAAACAGTGGTGTGCTTAGAAGAAACGACTTCTCTGGGGGCACAGTGGCTGGGAGCAAAGTGGAAACAAATGTTAACGAAGAGGGAGGTGCCATGGCAGGGTCAGAAGCAGGTTCGTCGGCACCGGTGCCCAACCCAAGTTTGAGGACAGATGGGTATGATGGCCATCAAGAAATGACACCACCACAGAAAAACGAATCCAAAAATTATCCCTGTTATGCTATTCGTAGCTGTAGCGAAGGGGAGGGCTCTTCGTCGAGAAGCTCCGAACCTCAATCTAGCGGTAGCACTAAATTGCGTAAGGAGGGGGCACGAGGAAGGTGTGGAGAGGAGGAAGTTCTCTGTAGAGGAGGCACCAACCCAAACCGAGGAACCTAGCAAAACTCCACCAGAATGTCGAAGGTTGCTAGAACTGCGAGAGCATGGGGTGGCAGCAGCCCAACCGAAAAGGAGATCTAATGGCGGAATCGGTGAACAATATCATTCAATGTAATAATCGCCTGAAGATAGAAGATAATGATGTCGAATCAGTTAGAATATGGGATTTGGGTCACAACCTGGGGCTGCAATGCCCAGGGGATGAGGAAAGCATTGTTAGAGAGTTGGATCGATTGGAGGCTAGGGACAATGAAGTCAAAAAGGTGTCTCGGGTGGTTAGTAGAAAAGGTATACCATGATCCTTATTAATCTCAACATCAGAGGATTAGAGGGGGGACGAAGGCACGATATTTAAGTCACCTTGTGGCAAAGGAGGGGGCTGAATTCCTATGTTTGCAGGAGACTAAAGAATCGGCTCTAACAGATGCCAAATGTTTTTCATTATGGGGTTACAGTAACATCGGTTGGATTCATAATGAAGGGACTAATGCGGCAGGTAGTATTGTAACAATGTGGCACAAAGACGCATTCTCTTTTGGTAGTCAGGTTGTAGGTACTGGTTTCATCGCTGTTGTGGGTCAACACCTCAAAACGAACAGACAGTGCATAGTTGTGAACGTCTATGCTCCGTGTAACCAAAATGAAAAGGTGGTGTTGTGGGACGTCCTCACGACTCTCAAGCAGCAATATCATAATATGGCTTGGTGTTTCTGTGGATATTTCAATGCTGTAAGGAGAGATGATGAAAGAAAAGGGGTCAGAGGTTGCTCAAGACAAAGGAAGGAGATTGACATTTTCAATTGTTTCATTGAGAATAATGGACTCTTAGACATTCCCTTTGTTGGTAAAAAGTATACATGGTTCAAATCAAATGGCACAGCTAAGAGCAGGTTAGATAGAATCTTAGTGTCCCAAGAGTGGCTTCAAATATGGCCAGCATCTAAGCAGTATGTGCAACAGAGAACGGTATCGGACCATTGTGCCCTGGTGGTGAAATCGCTAGATAAAGACTGGGGCCCTAAACCCTTTAGATCCTTTGACGCATGGTTCATGGAGCCGAATTTTCTGACGATGGTAAAGGAAAAGTGGAAATCGTACAATGTACAAGGTAAACAGTATGTCAAACTCAAAGATAAGTTGAAGCTTCAGAAGTTGGATCTTAAAATGTGGAGTAGAAACACCTATGGTTGTTTAGAATCTAATAAGAAGCATATTGTGAAGGAAATTGAGGAGCTGGATGGAAAAGATGATAATGATGCTCTTACAGGAGATGGGAATATGAGACGGCTGGAACTATTCAGTCAGTTGGGGTTGGTTGATAAGAAGATAGATTCTATGTACAGACAAAAAACAAGATTAAACTGGCTCAAATATGGGGACATTAACTCAAAGTTCTTCCACTTGGCAATTAGATGGAGAAGACTAAGGAATGAGGTGAAAGGGGTAGAAGTTGACTCTCAATGGTGTGAGGAGCCGGAAGTTGTTCGCAGGGAGGCAAGGCTGCTATTTGAAAACAGATTCAAAGCTACGCATGACTATGGTGTTAATATGGGGTCGTTGGAGTTTAAAACTTTAACCTTGGAGGTTAGTAGGAATATGATAGCTTGCTTCTCTGAGGAAGAAGTGAAGGAAGCCATATGGCAGTGCGAAGGGGCAAAGAGTCCGGATCCGGATGGCTTCAACTTTAACTTCATTAAGAACTGCTGGGACGTCATGAAATCTGACATTATGGAAGCTATGCACTCTTTCCATGCTTCAGGGTCATTTCCAAAGGGGTGTTGATGGAAGAGAGCCAAGCACAACCTTCCATGAAAGGCAAGAGCCAAGTCAAGAACGTCTAAGATCAAGCTAGGAGCGTCTAAGACCAAGCTAGGAGCGTCTAAGACAAGCTAGGAGCGTCTAGGACAAGCTAGGAGCGTCTAGGACAAGAAGACTTGGATCAAAGCTATGAATGGGAGAGTGGCAAACTAGCACATATTCAGTGAAGGCCCATCAAGTGCAGTTTAGCTTTAATTGGGGTGTAAATAGCATAGCCATATGGACAAATGTTTATTTTTCTGCACATTAGAATTAAGGAGGAGTTAACCTTGATTAGCTAAAGGTTTCTAGAAGCCTTCACTAATCTAGGGACGGTTTTGTGAAGCCATGTGCACCCATGTGCTCCATGTGGCCCATGTGCTTCACATTTACATTTCATTTAGCTAGCATTTCATCTTATATTAGCTTAACATTTACGGCCTCCTTAGCCTATAAAAGGAGAAGCCTATCACTTGTATTGGCAAGATTAATGAGAGTAATGTTATGCTGCCAATTTAGTGCCATAGATTGCCTTTGCCTAGTTTCTAGGACCAAATCTTCTCTTCACCATCTACCAAGAGGGATGGCCGAACCTCCCTTTTTCCATACACTTCATGCACCTTCAAGGTCACCACAACTCCTAGGAGGACCTTGCCCACTTTCACCATAGCTTCCGCACCATATTCACAAACATCCAAGAAGAGCTCCTTGAGAATGCCATCATTTGGTATCATGAGCATAGGTTCTTCAAAGATGAGTATTTCTTGGTCATTTTCATTTTGAGTTCTTCTTTAATCCGTGTTGTTCTTTACATTCCATATTGTCTTGCTGTTTTTTAATTTTTTGCTTTGAATTGGTGTGCTGTTTGGAAATTCCAATCGGTGCATCTTGTTCAATTGTTCTTGAGCAATCTTTGTGCAATTTTTGGTAGGATTCCATACATTTTGTGTTTCTGTTTTTATTTTAGGTATTTGAGTCCTTATTGCAATTTTATTTGGTTCATTTTTTGCCCTTTGAGTCTTTTATTTTCTGAATCTATATGTGTTTTGTCTAGTCATGTTTTTCCAAAATGTCATCAAATCATAGTAGTACTTTGTTTGGCTTATTTGTTTCTTGATTTTGGTCTAAATGTTTGTTTTGAATCTGCTGTGTTTTTTATCCTTTGGTGCCTTTTATTTTTAGCTTGAGTTCATATTTGTGTTTAGATCTACACAAATTCCTTTTCACCAATTCCATTGTGTTTTTCTTTTGGTATCTTGCTGTTTTTTTTTTCAGATTTTATAGAATCCCCTGTTTTGCATAACTCTGTGCTGGCTGTTTTGCTTAAGAAAATTATTTTCCCACATAGAAAATTTCTGATCCTCTGGGTTATGCAAGATTGAGGTGTTACAGAAAAGACAAAAAAAGAATCAGTTCAAAAGAGTCAATAGAAAAAAAATGATAAATATTATAAAAAACAGTGTGCAAATCTGGCGCTACAGTTGGCGTAACTGAACACTGAGTTTAGAAAATTTATTAAAAAACAATGGTTCATGCGTTTGGAGTGAAACCAACGCCAGAATTTAGTTGAGATCTTGAATTATTGGCATAAAAATTTTCAGAAGCAAATCTTAAAAGGACAGCTCAGCATAAATTGGGGAAAATTACGCTCTCTGGCCCACAACAATTTTTCAGTGGTGCTGATTTTTATTTTGAAATCAATTCTAGTGCTATTCTTAGGATCCATTTTGTGTGCCTACCTTTCTTTGAGTACCTTTATTTGCTTGTCTAATATTTCTTTGGAACTCTTTCTAGTTGTCACACTTTAATTCCATTTGTGTGGTACTGTTTTTTCCAATTAATTTGTTTCTTGCTTTAATTCTTTGGCCTCTAAATTTGGTGGTGGATTGATTCTCAATTGGTGCTTATTTGAGTGGAAATTTGACTTGAGTGAGGTCTAGTTTGCTTGATAGGTGCTGGATTGGAGAATTAATTCCCTAATTCTAAGAGGAACAAAGGCAAGGGCAGAAAACAAACACCTACCAAAAACACCACAAAAATTGGAAGGCTCAACAAAGAAAAGACAACCAAGGAAGTGCCAATAGCAAAAAAAAGATCAACAAAGGGAGTTTTCTTTATTTCTTTGCAACTTAACTTTTGTTAATTACTTCTTTAATTACGTGATTAGACGGTGAGTGTGTCTTCAAGGGCTCCAAGTGTCCAAGAAGCCTCACCTAGGGCCGATTAGTGTAGAACTATCTAGTTTAGCAATTGTTAATTGTTTTAATTGCATCTCTTTGCTTTAGATAGTTACGTTTTTAATTGTTTTGTCTTGTTTAAGCTTTGTTAAATCTGTTTGGTTGAATTAGATAGTTTGCATTGTTTTCTTGCATTAAAATCTTATTTCTCCAACCTAATTGTGTTTTAAGTGGTTTACTAAGAGAAAGTTTTGTGTGAAGACATTAAGGGATAGTTTTTGGCTAAGGCAAAGGCTTGGTATTTAAGTAGTCCACTGTGACTCACCTCCCTTACCCTGAAGACTACCTTCTTTGACTTCCCTAAATTTTCTTAAAGTAAAATACTTCTACACACAAAGCTCTAGTCATGTCTTCTTCTTCTCATTCTGCAAAGTCTATTGAAAGTGAAGTAAAATCTTTGAAAACTCTTTTGAAAGAAGTTTCACAAGCTGTGCAATTGATTTCATCTAAACAATTGGAGAATGAGGCCAAAACTAATAAATTGACTAAAGCAAAGGATGAGAAGTCTCAATTTTCAAAAAAATTACATTCTCATGCATCTAGCTCTAAACATCATGATTATCTTGGGAAAGAAAGTCTTAGGACAAATGAATATCATCAACCATCCCCTAGGAGAGCTAGAAAAGAGAGACAAGAAAACCTAAAGGAAGTTAAGGTAGAGCTACCTCATTTCTATGGAAAAGAAGATGTAGAAACATATCTATATTGGGAGATGAGGGTAGAGCATTTGTTTGCTTACAACCATGTGAGTGAAGAAAAGAAAGTACCCTTAGCTACCTTAAGTTTTCAATGTGATGCTATGTATTGGTGGAATGCCCTAAAAAGAGAGAGACATCTCCACAAGGACCCTCCCATTACATCTTGGAATGACCTTAGGGGAGCCTTGAGATGTCGCCATATTCCCTCACATTACAATAGGAAGTTGATGGACAAGCTCCAAAGACTTCATCAAAAAGATATGAGTGTAAAAGAATATTGGCAAAAGATGATATCATATATTGAGAGGGCAAGGATTAACAAGGACAACAATACCACCATAGCTAGGTTTCTAAGTGGTCTCAAACTTGAGATAAGAAACAAAGTTGAACTTTTACCTTATAGAGATTTAAATGACTTTATTCAACTTAGCATTAAAGTTGAAAAACAAATTTTGAGAAAACAATCAAGTCAAAAACAAAGTTCATACTATGTATCTTATGACAAGGATGAGTTCCATAGAGGGGAAGAACATATACAAGAAACATCTCTAGAACTTTCCCAAAACCTAACCAAGCATATCTCTCACACTCAAGCTAGAGAAATTCCATGTTTAGAATACCTTGGCAATGATCAATTAGCATCTCAATGTTCCAATGAAAGATCTATGATCTTAAGGGACAAAGATGAGAATAGTAGCCAAGAAAAAGAAGCTAGTGAGAGTGATAAAAATGTAAAAATAGAAAAGAAAGAAAACCTTGTGAAACAAAAGGCGTGGGAGAAGAGTGTTCCTTCCCACAAGGTCATTCAACAAGGCAAGCACATTGAAAATACCCTTGAAAACATGCTTCTTGTTGAACAACCTAGCCTTACCTCTTGTAAAGGAACACTTGCAAGCATAAGCAAAAAAGAAGAGTCTATAAAAGAAGCTTGCATAGATAAAGATAAAGTAGATTATTTCTCATATGTGCTAGGATATCACCAAGTGAATGTCAAGTTATCTATAAGCATCTACAAACACAAATTTTTATGTGAAGTAGTTCCTAAAGAAACTTGTCATGTCTTATTGAGACAACCATTGCAAAGTGTACAAATTCTCATAAACAATGGTTGTAACAACGAGACTATCTTTACACATAAGAGAAAAAGTCTACATGAAGAAGAACTCATGGGTTAAATTAGAGTTGATAAAACTCTAGAGCTTTTAAAAGGAAAACTTTTGTCCCCCATGAGAAAATAAGTTCAAAGACATTACTTTAGGTACAATTCTTGTTTTCAAACTACACCTAAGGCAACGTCTCAAGAACTCTATACTCCTTCACCTTTTGTAAATGATCCTTGGGAAGACACAAATTTCATTTTAGAGCTTCCTAGGACAACAAAAGATTTTGATTCAATTTTCATGGATAAACTCTTCTCTAGAGAAGTGCTACATCTTCATGGTTTATCCTCAAGCATAGTGTTGGATAGAGCTCCAAATTTCGCAAACCATGATTTGAGGATTCTATTTGGAAAACTTGCAACAAAGTTGTACACTTTAAATTCTTATCATCCTCAAAAGCATGGTCAAAATACATTTGAAAATCTAGCTCTTTCTACTATGCCTAGAATAATCATAAAGGACAAACACAACTCTAGAGATGAGCATACACACCATAAAGTAGTTCACAAAACTACTTATATTTCTACTTTTGAGGTTGTAGGTGGGCTAAATCATCTTTCTTCTTTTGAGTTGTTACCATCTCCTATAGGATTTGTGCCTAAGGAGAAAGTAACCACAATTGAAAATTTTAAAATGCATAAGATGATTAGAGAACACATACAACAATCAAAAAAGAAATATTGTAAAAAGTTTCCAAACACAAAAGAAAAACAAAAATGGCAACTTAGTGAAATTAATTTTCAAACTGACACCTCTGCTTCATTTGATGATTTCCGTAGGTACACGTTTGACCCGGGAGGGCAATCCTAGTTCTCAAAGCAAGAGGCTGCTATCCGAGATCAAGTCTGAAGATCTGAGGATAGATCTTCTCAAGAAGGAGGAGATGATGGACACCATCCAGCCACAACCATCCCCCTAGGAAGCAAAAGCATTGGATTTGAGGACAAATCCTTTTCAAGAGGGAGGAGATTATGGAAGAGAGTCAAGCACAACCTTCCATGAAAGGCAAGAGCCAAGTCAAGAGCGTCTAAGATCAAGCTAGGAGCGTCTAAGACCAAGCTAGGAGCGTCTAGGACAAGCTAGGAGCGTCTAGGACAAGAAGACTTGGATCAAAGCTATGAATGGGAGAGTGGCAAACTAGCACATATTCCGTGAAGGCCCATCAAGTGTAGTTTAGCTTTAATTGGGGTGTACGACTTTGAAAAGGCGTACGACTTTGTTAGGTGGAGCTTCCTGTTTGACATGCTCGGGAGGATGGGGTTCCATGTCAAGTGGATCGAGTGGATCAAAGGGTTTTGGTGTCGTCGTCCGTATCGGTTTTGGTAAACGGGAGCCCTACGAAGGAATTTAAACCAACTAGGGGGTTGAGACAGGGTGACCCCCTGGCTCCGTTCTTGTTCCTAGTGGTAGCTGAGGGACTATCTGGGCTGGTGAGACAAGCATTGAGAAAAGAGGTACTCCGGAGTGTAAAGGTAGGAAGAAACAAAATTGAGTGTTGTCTTTTACAGTTTGCAGATGATACTCTATTTTTGTGTGAAGATTCGTTCAATAATATTTTTGTTATAAAGGCTATCCTACGAAGCTATGAGATTGTGTCAGGTTTGAAAGTTAATTTTCATAAGTCGAAGGTGGTTGGTGTTAACATTGACGAGTATGCCATATCCACTTATGCGAAGACGCTTAATTGTAATACTATGCGGCTACCCTTCCAATACCTGCGGGTAGAAGTGGGTGGAAATCCGAGGAAGAAGCAGTTATGGGAGCCGATTGTAAAGAAAATAGAAGATAGACTAACCACTTGGAAAGGAAAATTGTTATCTATGGCAGGTCGGATATGCCTACTTAAATCGGTTTTCACATCTATTCCTTTGTTCTACTTATCCATTTTTAGAGCTCCAGTAGCAATGTGCAATAGAATCAGTAGTATTAAAAGGAGAATCCTCTGGGCACGGGGAAAAGAAAACAAAGCGATTTCTTGGGTTAGTTGGGAGAACGTCTGCAAGTCATGTGAGGAAGGTGGGTTGAGGGTCAAAGAGATCAGGAATTTTAATTCCGCTCTCTTGGCCAAGTGGAAATGGTAGATCATGAGTGATGTGGGAGGGAAATGGAAATAAATCCTTAATTCCAACTATGGCTCTGAAACGGTTAGAAGTCAGGTAGGGTTGAAATACCAGTCGTGGTGGTGGAGGGGTCTAGCTAAAGTGTGCGGTGAAGGGGACCAAGAAGAAGGATGGTTCCGTAAAGCCATAGGGTGGAAAATTGGCGATGGGAGCATAATTAAGCTTTGGGAGGATGTGTGGTTACAAAAAGTAGTCTAAAATCCATGTTAGACTATACTCCTTGTCCCATGATCAAGGAAAGACGGTGGGAGAGGTAGGAACATGGGAGGAAGGGAGGTGGCGGTTTCAGCCTAATTGGAGAAGGGAGAGGTTTGAATGGGAGTCAAAAATGGAGGAAGAACTGATTTCAATACTGGATACGGGTAATATATGTCAGGAAATCTAGGATCGCCTCGTCTGGAGGGAGGATCCAAAAGGGGCATTCTCGGTTAAGTCTGCCTACCAAATCCTGACGCAACAAATAGCTACTGATTCTTTGGATAGCGCCAACCGTGTTCTATGGCAAGCGAAAGCTATGCCTAAAGCCCTCATCACTGCTTGGAGATTCCTACTTGATAGACTCCCAACCACTGCTAATCTTATTAGGAGAGGAGTTCCTGTGGATTCGCCGGTTTGTGTCATGTGCAATTTATCACAATAAACAGCTCAACATCTCTTCAGAGATTGCGTGGTTGCACAACGAGTATGGTATGGTTGCTACCTCTAGGTTGGCATTGTGGGGGTTCAAAGCAAGGAAATCAGGAATCACTTGGTGAGGAGAGGAGTATGGGTGGTAATCATTAAGAGCATTTGGGAGCAGCGAAACCAGGTTGTTTTTAAGGGAGGGGTTCCAGATGCAGAAGAAATTCTTCAAAATGCCCAGTTTTTGTCTTGGTTGTGGTTAAAATACAAGGCAACTGGTTTCGTATAGAACCCCAATCAGTGCCTTCTCGCAGCTCCTTAACAGCGTAAAGTTATATAACTTGTGATGGTGATGGCACACTAGTGGAAGCTATTACATTCATTTGGTGGAAATAGTACATCTACAATTGGCACAAGAGTACCTTGCTCTGCATCATTGCTTAAGATAAGCATACCAGAGGCCAATGTAGGATGGCATATATAGTTGGCGATGAGGTGGCAGTTATGGTGTAGCTGTAGAAGTGGGTTCGATCTATGCAGGTTCCTGATTAGTTCGTGTGTAGATCTGGCAGGGCGCTAAACTAATCACTTGCATTAAGTAATCTCAGGATTCTGGCGTACCATCTTTTGCTATAAGTTGCATAATTGAGACGGGCAGGTGGGCTAGACGGTTTGGTGGGGAGCTGGTTTGATAGGGGACTGGTGAGGAAGGTCAAATTTTAGGAAACAAAGGCTTCCACATGGAGAACTCTGCTGTTGTAGAAAAGATCAATAAGTCTTTTTTGGGGGTACCTTGCACATAAGGCATGTAGCCCAGCTTTGTCCATAAAGAAACCAAAAGCTTGAACTAGCGTGGAATAACATCAGCACTTTCTCGTTTGATCTTTTGGTCTCTTGGTTGCAATGGGGACTGTCATGTATGGATGAGAATCAAAAAGATGCTATCAATAGAAGAAATGGACAAGGGCCAAAGCATTTAAAGTTCTTCTTATTAGTCTTTGCAAAAGATGAGGCCCAAGCCCAAAGCCCAAGCCCAAGAAAGCTCACACCATGAGGGGCAAGGCCAAGCATTAAATAAAAGAGCATCATTGGAATTACTTTTGTATAGTTATAGGAGGTGTGGATATTAAATAAAGAAGTGTGAAAATGTAAAATAAAGTCACATTATCCATGTGACTCAGGAGAGTGGTGTAGGTGTAGTTTTTAGGAGGTGTCATAGTAGAAAAAGGTCACACCTCCCATGTGACTTGTTTTTGGTGGGAATTTCAAATGAGTTTTATTTGAAATTTCCCACCTATTTTTTTAGCACCTCTTAGCCTATAAATTAAGGGGCTTCCTTTTGTATTTTTCAGATTTGGAAATTAGATGTAGAGAAACTATACTCAAGTTTAGAGAGAAATTGTGAGTTTTGTTGTCTCTTTCTTCCTTTGCCTTATCTTGTGTGCTAATGGTGAGCTTCAAGTGGCGGCAACCTTTCACTTATCTTGGAACAAGACTCCAAGTGGCGTGATGCAGTTCCAAATTCTCAAATCCATCAAACTTCATCCAATAAGTGTTCATTCTTTCATCTCTTGCAATTTCATTCGGTAGTTTGGTTTGTTTTAGTTTTCTTCATCCTTTTCACCGTTTGGTTTTGTATTTCTTAGCTTGTTCTTCAATTTCTGTTCGGTTCTTGTGTTTTCTGTATTCAATTGCGTTTTATATCTTGTTCCATGGTTGTGTACAAGGAAATAGCACTCTTAATGAGTTTGGATCATCATTTTGGAAGGCTATGACTCCATTGATGACTCCTTAAGCTTCCTTGATTCCATTTCTGTTTTCAGCTTGTTGTTTTTTGGTTTTAATTTCGTTTCCTTTGTTTTAAGCACTCTTTGATCCTTAAATTTTTGTTATCCTTCTCCTATAATGTTGTTTTCAAGAGTTTAAAAGTGTCCATGTTCAATCCAACTCATATCATGTATTCAGTGCTAATGAGTTGGTTGTATAAATACATACAGATACATCACTCTCGCAAGGAAGTGCAACTTGGATTATGGCCCTATTGGTAGATAACATATTGTTAAATCTGTAAAAGTAGGTTGGAAAATATGTGTACATTGTTTTTTTACCAATGTTAATAGTGTAGCGGATGGGAAATGTGGCTCACCAAAGGGAAACATGTTGCAGCTGAGTTTATGGCTTCCTGATGGTTTGACCAAGGGGTTGTCTAAAAGAACGTTTATCTATGGAGCAAGAAGAAAGATTCTACATATCAGCGGTTAGAAACAATAGTTGTTAGCTAACTTTATTTGTAGTTTTTGCAGGTACAGCTTGATCCTGCCTGTTGACCAGAACGTTGGAACCTGCCTCGTCAAAGGATCGACGCGTGCACCGCTTCAAACCTCCGTCCTTCTTCATGATCCACCTCAAGAACCTGCAAAAGAACAGAGCGGCGCCGCTACGGCCGATCACACTCCAACGCCCAAGTCAGTGACCGAACCACCAAATACTAAGAGCAAGAACACTCAAGAAATCTCAAGGAACCGTGCAATGTTCTCTCTCACAGTAAACTCTAGAACTCGCAAGCATAAAGAGTATAATCTGAACGTGCGTACCTCAGAAAGTTCGTTGAGAACTCTTATATACCTGGTCACTTTCTCTCTCCTGGCAGTTACAGACCTGGGACACGTGGCTCGCATCCAGTCGTACACGTGCCATCATCTGAAGCCTCCTTGACTTGGGCGCTGCTTCTGACTCCCTTTTTGGCTAAGTTATTTATGCATGGTACTGTCCAGTGCATAGCTAACTTGGGAGCGCGATCTTTACTGGAATAGGCGAGTTAGGGTGCTCTCGTACACCTTCCCTGTGGTCTCGCCGGCCGCCTTCATAATCTGCACCACCTTCATCTCCGGCGATGTGCTTGCTCTGGCGATCTCCAATCGCTTGGTCGCCTGAGTTTACATCTGGCGACTTCACCTTCTACTGGGCGATCGCCTGGTATGCTGGAGATCGGAACACGCCAACTTAATAACTGGCGACTTCATGAGCCCCCCGACTTCCTCCTCTTCTGCCAACCTGGCGCCTTGTCAACACGCCTGCACTGTAGCTTGGTGCCACGTCATCACTTCCGACTACCAGGACGGTACACAAGCCCCCCAGTCTTAAGCGAAGACTTGTCCAGCGAAAAGACTGAAAGAATCACGTCAACACCGACCTACGTGGCACTGATACAGAATTCCAAGCGGTTGTACTTTCTGCTTCTCTGACGCTCCACCAAACCCCTCACCCATCGCTCGACACGTGGCTTCATCAACGGTTACCTTCAGTTACCGTTTGCGCTTCCCAAACCCATTTCGAAAAATCCTTAAACCCATTTTCACTCCACTGTTCCATCACTTTTCTTCGTATTCGCAAACGCTCTAACTTCCTTATGCAAAAAAGCTCTCAGCGTTCTCCAATATTCTGAATCACCAGCATCCTTCATCATCTTCCCGATCATCAAAAGGTACCTCCTTTCCTTCTTCTGCTGGTTTTTCCTGCATTTTAACCGATTCGCATCATCCTGTAACTGTCTGGTGCATACGTTGTGGGTTGTTTTTGCGATTTCTCCTTCTTCGTAACTTAGGGCTCTGTCAACGTCACAACGAACCTACGTTCGTTCGTTTTTCACCTTTCTTCCATGATCGAGCCAGCCTCTGTGACCCCTGATCATTTTTCCTTTTCTTCTTCCTTTGCAGCTTCAACAATGACTCGCTCAAAGATCACCCCCAATCCTCCTCCTTCATCACGAAACCCCTCTTCACAAGCACACGACCCACCGCGAGTACGTGGCGCTTCGTCTTCTCAGGCTGAGAGGCCTGCATCTTCCCGCCCCAACCTGGCCCAGGCTACTCCGCCTGTCACCGGGGGAGCCTCCGTTCCCCCACCAGACTTCAAAAAACTATACCCCTGGGCCAACTCGACCCTGCTGGGGGAGACATCTTCTGTGAACATTGCGGGGGCAGTTCTGCGACTGACAAAGGGGGATGAGCCTCACCAATCATTCCACAAGGAGCACGATGAGAAGATGACAGTGCTACCTTGCCCCCCTGGCCTGCCAGTTTGTGCTGACGACAAGGCAAACACCGGTGGAGCCTTCTGTTTCGTCTACACAACCCTATTCAAGACGGTGAAGCTCAGGTTTCCCTTCACCCGCTTTGAGAGGCAGCTTCTCACTGAGCTCAACATCGCCGCCGCCCAGCTTCATCCCAACAGTTGGGCGTTCGTGTGAGCGTTCCAAGTGATGTGCGACCATCTGGGGTTGCCAGCATCTGTAGATGTATTTTTATTTCTCTTCGAAGCTACGCACCCAGGAGACCGCCTGTGGGTAAGCTTCAATGGGATTGCTGGGAGATCAATCCTCTCCATCTTCCAGCAATCCTATAAAGACTGGAAGGGCAAATTTGTCCAGATACGCCCCAACGAGAAAGACGCGTCGCTGCTCGACGGTTTCCCCTTGTATTGGGTAAACAAGGGGAACAAAGAGTCCAAAAGCTGCTTCAGGAGACCCAGAAGTCCTGATAGTATGGGTGCTTTGGACAGAGATCTCTGTTTTTTCTGGAAGAGTGTGGCAGACGCCAACATCACCTTCCTCACCACCACACTTATCTGTTTCGAGTTCTTCGAGGACCAACTCGAAATTTGAATAGGTTAGAACGCTTAAGCTCTTGTTTTAATACTTACTTCTGTTAACTGTTTCTGGGCGTCTTGTGCGTTGTGCGCAAGACTTTGGTTTTATTTTTCTACACCCTCTATCTGCTTTGCTGTTGCATACTGCCTTATGCATTCATTTTCTCTCTGAACTAACCCATGCATTTTTGCTCTATGCAGATAACATGTTGGGCCAGGGCAAGCTTGCTGAATTAAGGGCGCTCGCCCGAATCCACGGGTTGGCAACGGGTTCCCAAACAGTGCCAAATTCTGTGGTGGAGATCGCCGCCGCACAGGGCCGATCGCCACCCAAGGGCCCAGCTCCTTCCGATGTCCAACCCGCCGCTCAACGCAAGAAACTTGTCCTCAAAAGACCCAAGAGGAAAACTCCCCAGGTAGTCCACGAGGAGGAGGAGGAAGACGACGAGGCCACTGAAGATGGCCTGGTTACGAAGAGGAAGAGGGTGGCACCTTCTTCACCATCTGCACCACCCCCTCTTCCAGCATCAACACCGCCATCCACGCCTGCCCCTCCTCCATCATTGCCACCTCCATCAGCTCCTGCTTCACCAGTCCAAGCCATACCATTGGCATCTGCGCCACCTGCGGTTGAGGCCCCCGAGCCAAACTTCATGGAGGACCCCCCGAGCGCCTCCACACCTTGTGCAATAGTTGGAGGGGGTCCTCCCTCAAATGCCTCAGCCGCAGACGTTGCTCCAATCGGGGATGAGGTTGCCCATGCCTCTCCAATCCTGATTACCGAATCCCCGACGTCGCAACCACGCCCAGAAGCGCCTACTGGAGAACCAACTAAAGAAGGTGGCGACGAAAACCAACAGGCCCACCCAGCGCCTCTACAAGCAGCAAACCTCCCTCTTGAGGTCACGAGGATGTGGGAGCCTTTATCTACCAAGCTGAAGACGATAACAGAAGACATCCCCGCCATCATAACTAGAGCTGTGGAGAGCTCCACCAGGAAACTCCAGGACGACCTCTTCAACCTTAGAACTGAGAACAGCACCATGAGGGTTGAGGTGGAGAAGTTGTCCTTCAATCTGACACTCGCGGAGATTGAACACTCCCGAGTAGAAGATGCGATGAGCACCGAGCTCCGGTTGGCACGCAAGGAGGCCACCGATCTTCGCCACAAGGTGCAGCTTCTGGCTCAAGAGAAGATTGAGCTGGAAAGCAAGATTGTGCCTTATCGCGTTAAGGTGGCTGATCTAGAAGCCTTGATCAAAACTGACGCCGCCAAGGTAAAGAAACTGGAGCAGAGGTCCGCTGATCGGGAGATCTTCCTCGGTAAGGTGGAGAAGGCGAGGGATGACGCCATGGCTGAGCTTGCTGAGGCCAACAACGAGAAAGGGAAGATCACTGCTGAATTGGGCCAAGTGCAAGCAGAATCCAAGAAGGTTGCTGAAGACCTTCTCCAGGCTCAGGAAACCAACGAAAAGCTCAAGAAGCAAGTCGAAGAGCTGGAGCAGCAGAATAAGGGGCTGAAGGAACAAACTGAAGGACTCCAGAAACAGATTGAAGACCTTAATATGAGTTCCGCCCAAATTCTGGCTGCTGGATTCGCGGCTGCACAGGAACAGTTTGCATGCTTGTTCCCCAATCTGGATCTCAGCATGGTGTCCTTAAACAACGAGGTGGTGGATGGGAAGGTGGTTCCCGTCGAAGACTGATCAATTTTCCCTCATCCACCACCTTTATGCTTTTTCTTTGTATGCAATTGTAAAAACTCCATACTTTCCTGTATACGTGTTTTTTAACTGATACTTATTTCAACGAAATTGCCTTTGTATTTCTTCCTGTAACTTCTTTGCCTGCTTCAACTTCCCTCGCGCAATTTACTTCAGAGAAATAACTTAACTGTTTCGAACCATTTCAACTTCGAATAATAATCACTTTAACAACTCGTAATCTTAAGGCAATTAACCTTAGCGTAAAATCACTCTTCAAGCAACGAACTTCAACTCAACCACTGGCTTAAAACATTTCTTCACCCGATCTGCTTCATCAAGACGGGCCTTTAACTTTCTCACCACTGTTTGAACTTTTCCTGGTCGCCAAAGACTCTTGGCGACATCAGCCTCTTTTTGGCTTCATGCCTTGGCCATTGCTCTTTTATCTGGGGGTAGAGGCGCCTTTCGGATCCTTCTTTACCTTCCTGAACTTCAGAACAAAAGACCGGGTGGCTAGGCGTTCTCTTCGAACCTACCTTAGCCACCTTCCAAACTTCGTCCACCCTTAACACCATACCTGAACTCGTTCGAGACGAGAAGGATTTTACCTTGCCTGAACTCGCTCATAGGCGAGAAGGTCTTTTACTTGCCTCTACATTGCCCCGGGGGTTACATCTTCTCGCCCCCAGAAACACTGAGGACTTTTCACTGGTGCCTCTACATTGCCCCAGGGGTTACATCTCCTCGCCCCCAGACACACTGAGGACTTTTCGCTCTTCCTCGCCTGCACTCGCTCAACGGCGAGGAGGTCTTTAACTCGCCTCAGGACGCGCGAGGGCGTTGAGGTCTTTTAGCTGGTGCCTCCGATCGCCGAAAGACGATGAGGACTTTAACTATAACTTGTGCCTCCAATCGCCGAAAGACGATGAGGACTTAAAACTTTTAACTGGTGCCTCCGATCGCCGAAAGACGATGAGGACTTAAAACTTTAACTGGTGCCTCCGATCGCCGAAAGACGATGAGGACTTAAAACTTTAACTGGTGCCTCCGATCGCCGAAAGACGATGAGGACTTAAAACTTTAACTGGTGCCTCCGATCATCGAAAGACGATGAGGACTTAAAACTTTTTAGAAAGCATGCAATATATCTTTAACTTGCCTTAAGCCACATACAAGTGACAAGGTCTTTCTTCAAAACTTTCTGAAAACAACAGGCACGCAATCTAAAACAACTTGTACTTCGAAAACTTCTCTTTATTGGGTGGCCTCATTAAAAACCCTCCTTAGGGAAAAAAGAGTGCCCCCTTCAAACTGTTTTAACAGAGACATTGTAATATAACCTCGTGTTTGTCTTTACTTACAAGGCTTCTCAACTGTAATACAACTTCAGGTGCGTGGCGTTCCAAGTGCGAGGAATCGCCCCTCCTTCCAATGTCTCTAAGCGGTAGGCGCCGTTCCTGAGCGCCTCGGTTATTCTGAACGGCCCCGTCCACTTGGGCGACAGTTTATTCTCCATCTCGTACTGGTGGGCTTTCCTCATCACCAGGTCGCCTTCTCTAAACTGTCTTGGCATCACCTTCGAGTTGTATCCTCGTTCAATCCTTCTCTCCACCGCTTCAGCCTTCAATCTCGCCTCTTCCCTGACCTCATCCAGTAGATCCAGGTTCAGCCTTCTCTCTTCATTCGAGTCTTCCTTTACAAAGTTCTGGAACCTCGGCGAGCTCTCCTGGATTTCTACTGGAATCATTGCATCACACCCATAGACCAAGCTGAACGGGGTCTCATGGGTTCCTGACTGCTCGGTGGTGTGGTACGCCCAGACTATACGGGGTACCTCCTCAGCCCAGCCTCCTTTGGCTTTCTCTAGTCTTCTCTTCAAACCTCTCAGCAACACTCGATTAGCTGACTCCACCTGGCCATTCGTCTGAGGGTGCTCGACGGATGCAAACACTTGTTGAATCCCCACCCCTTCGCACAGCTTCTTCAACAAGTGGCTTGCAAACTGAGTCCCATTGTCTGACACCAGGCGCTTGGGCACTCCAAACCGGCACACAATATTCTTCCACACGAAACCTTCGATCTTGTGTGCGGTGATCTGGGCCACTGGCTCTGCTTCGATCCATTTGGTGAAATACTCAATCGCCACCACCAAGTACTTCATCTGCCTGATCGCCAGTGGGAATGGTCCCAGGATGTCGATTCCCCAAGTATGAAACGGCCAATGGCTGTAGATCGACTTCAACTCCTCGGGAGGCGCCTTGTGCCAATCGGCGTGTTGTTGGCATTGTTTGCAACATTGGGCATACTTCTTGCAGTCTTCTCTCATCGATGGCCAGTAGTACCCTGCACGGAGAGTCCTTGCGGCCAAAGCTCGACCCCCGACGTGGCTTCCGCATATACCTTCGTGGAGCTCTGCCATGATTCTCGTGCACTTCTCGCCATGTACGCACTCCAGGAGTGGGTGAGTGAACCCAAACCTGTACAGATCGCCATCAATCAATGTGTACTTGCTAGAATTTTTCTTTACCTTCCTAGCCTCTGTCGGATCCAGTGGGAGAAGGCCATCTACCAGGCATCGCTTGTATTGTATTATCCAGGTGTCTGGTTCATGGATAGCGCAGACTTGCGTCACGCTCACCTTCTCTCCTCGACATGCTCTAATTCTCGGCGATCTCAAAGTTTCTTGCGTCAGGGACTTATGACTTCTCGCTGCTCTCTCCGTCGACTTGCTTAACTGAAGAACCAGGTGATCTGCCACAAATGCTCTCGGCGTCTTCAGAGTTTCTTGAATCACCGTCCTCTGTCTACCCCCCTAGCCTGAACTGGCGAGCTTAGCTAGCAAGTCAGCTCGGGCATTCTGCTCCCTGGGCACATGCACCACTTCAAAGGAGGCAAAGGAACTCTTCAATTCCTGCACATACTCCAAATAGGCCGCCATTTGTGGATCTTTAGCCTGGAACTCGCCTGTTACTTGCCCGGTGACTAGCAGCGAGTCACTCTTGGCCATTAGCACCATGGCTCCCATCTCTTTGGCCAGCAAAATCCCGGCGATCAGCGCCTCATATTCTGCTTGATTGTTACTGGCTTTGAAGGCAAATCTCAAAGATTGTTCGATCAGCACGCCGTTGGATCCTTCCAAAATGACTCCAGCACCGCTACCCTGCTGGTTCGACGATCCATCCACCGAGAGTACCCAACGGAAGTCGTCCCCTTCAACTCGTGTCGCCTCAGATGAGAGCTCGACCACGAAATCTGCAAAGATTTGTCCCTTGATCGGGCCTCGGGGCTCATACTTAATATCAAACTCTGACAATTCTACTGCCCACTTCACCATCCTTCCTGCAACGTCAGGCTTCTTCAAGACCTTCTGGATGGGCAGGTCAGTCATCACCAGTATGGTGAAACTATGGAAATAGTGGCGCAACCTCCTCGCCGAAAATACCACAGCCACCGCAGCCTTTTCCAGGGCCTGATATCTCGTTTCGGGGCCCTGCAACACCTTACTAACAAAATAAATAGGCTTCTGAGCCTGATCCTGATCCTGGGCGAGCACCGCACTCACCGCCCTCTCAGTTACAGCAAAATACAACCTGAGAGGGGTTCCCACCAGCGGTTTGCACAAGACTGGCGGGCTCGCCAGATATTCCTTCAGCTTGACGAAGGCTTCCTCGCACTCCTTCGTCCAAGCAAACTTGTTATTGCGCCTCAAGCACTGAAAATAGGGATGGCCCTTTTCTCCGCTAGCTGACACGAAGCGAGACAGGGCTGCCATCCGACCTGTCAGCTGTTGAACTTCCTTCACCGTAGCTGGGCTCCTCATCGCCAAGATGGCGGCACACTTATCAGGGTTGGCCTCTATGCCTCTTTCAGTTAAGAGAAAACCCAAAAACTTTCCAGCCTCCACGCCGAAAATGCATTTCTCTGGATTAAGCTTTAACCTGAACTTGGCGATCGTCGTGAACAATTCTTCCAAGTCTGCAACGTGCTTGCTCTTTTCTGGCGAGGTCACGACCATGTCATCGACGTATGCTTGCACGTTCCTTCCCAGCATTGGTGCAAGTACTCGATCCATCAACCTCTGGTACGTGGCCCCCACGTTCTTCAGCCCAAACGGCATCACCTTGTAGCAGTAGCACGATCTCTCCGTCATGAAGGCTGTCTTCTCTTCATCCATGGGATGCATCTTGATCTGATTATACCCCGAGAAGGCATCCAGGAAGCTCAACAACTTACACCCTGCGGCACTATCTACCAGGGCGTCTATGCTTGGTAAAGGATATGAATCCTTCGGGCAAGCCTTGTTCAGGTCACTGAAATCGACGCACATGCGCCATTTCCCGTTACTCTTCTTCACCAGCACGACATTTGCCAGCCATTCAGGGTACTGGACTTCCCTGATGTGGCCTGCAGCGAGGAGTTTCTGTGTTTCGTCCCTGATCGCCTGCCTCCTCTCTTCGTTGAACTTTCTTCTTCTTTGTCGCACTGGTCTCACCAAGTTGTCCATCGCCAGATGATGGCACAAGAAGTCGGGATCGATCCCGGGCATGTCCGAAGCGGACCATGCAAACGCGTCCAGATGCCGCTCAATCACCTTGGCGATCTGGTCCTGGAGCTCAACCTCCAGGGATCTTCCCAGCTTGAAGATCTTTCCCCCGATTTCTCTCTTGAGCCACTGCTCGACGGGTTTTGGTCTGGTTTCTCTGGCGATCACCGCCCTGGCGATTCCCAGCTCTCTCGCTTCCTCAGGGCGATTCCTTGCCTCTTCCTCCTCCAGACCAGCGTTCCCCTCCCCCAGCTCAGCGTCCACCATCTCCACGTCCCTTCCGGCGATCTCTTTTGTTACCGTCGATCTGGGCTTCACACCAGGAGGCGGGGTGGTTGTTACGTAACTCACCGATCTCTTGTTTTTCAGGCTATTCTCATAGCACTTCTTCGCTTCCTTCTGATCGGACTTGATGGTGATAACCACCCCCTCCATGGACGGCAACTTCACCTTCATGTGCCGGGTCGACGGTATGGCACCTATCCTGTTGAGCGTGGGTCTTCCCAACAGGATGTTGTATGCTGAAGGAGCGTTTACAACGAGGTATTTGATTTTCTCCGTTCTTGAACTCGCCACGTCTGTAAACGTTGTCCTCAATTCTATGTACCCCCTGACCTCCACCTAGTCACCAGCGAACCCATACAGACACCCTCCATAGGGCCTCAGCTGGTCAAGGGGCAGCTCCAACTGCGTGAAAGTCGGCCAGAACATCACGTCTGCCGAGCTTCCTTGGTCCACCAGTACCCTGTGGACCTTTCTTCCTGCTGTTATCAACGAAATTACTATGGGATCGTTGTCATGAGGCACAACATCCCGGAGATCTTGCTTGGTGAATGTAATATCCACTTCTGGCGAGTGGTCTTCAAACATATCCACCGTCATCACAGACCTTGCGTACTTCTTCCTCTGTGATGCGGTGCATCCGCCTCCTGAGAAACCCCCTGCAATGGTGTGGATTTCTCCGTGCGTAGGCATCTCGTGCTGCTGAGCTTCAGCACCTGCTGGTTGGGAGCTCGACGCGCCCCCCGTCATTCTATCCAGCAAATAATCATTTAGGAACCCGCTCTTAACCAGATCGTCGAGCTGGTATCCTAATGCTAAGCACGAGTCCACTGTATGGCCAAAGCCCTGGCGGAACTCACACCAGGCGTCTGGCTTTGATCCCAGCACCTTGTCGCCCACCTTTTCTGGCGCTTTCAACCTAGCGGATATGTTGGGAATGGCGATCAAATCCGCCAATCCCATGACAAACTTGTGCTTAGGCGGGCGATTATATTCCCGGCGTGCTGGTTGCTGGCGTCCTTGGCCTCTGCCCTTGTTCTTCCTTGGATCATAAGGATGGCGAGTCCTCTGATCCCTCCTGGCCGCCGCTGTCTCCAGCACCCTCTACGGCTGGATCCTGGTCTAGGCGCGTGGCCTAGTGGGGGCCACGCTTCCCCTCTTCTCGGCGACTTCGCTCTCGTCGGCGATGTGGGCCACCGCAAGTCGCCTAACCTCAGCAAACGTGGCGGGGTGTGCCCTGATCAACGCCTCGCAGAATGGTCCCGGCAGCACGCCCTTCTTGAATGCGTAGACTAGCATTTCTTCATCTTTGGCCGGCGATCTGACCATCTGCGCCCCAAAGCGATTTAGGTAGTCCCTGAGGGACTCTCCCTGATACTGCCTTATATCAAACAGGTCGTAAGACACCCTGGGCAGTGCCTTATTCACGATGTACTGCTCGACGAAAATCTTCGAGAACTGTTGGAAGTTGGTTATGTGACCATTAGGCAGGCTCACAAACCATTCCAGCGCCGTTCCCTGGAGCGTGCTCACAAACATCTTGCAATACACGGCGTCTGATCCCCCTGACAGCATCATCTGCGTATGGAACGTGGTGAGATGAGCCTCAGGATCCTCCACGCCGGTGAAAACAGCCTTAACAGGAACCACACTCGTAGGAATAGGCGTGTCAGTAATCGCCTGATCGAAAGGCATAGGAAAAACACGAGGTGGCGACGACGGCGCGACCTCTTCAGCAACAGAACGCCCTTGCTGCTCCTGAAGAGCTTGACGCAGCTCCTCCGTCACCTTGCTAAGTTCATCATTCCTGGCCCGAGAGGTGGCCAGGTCCTCGTGCATTCTCGCCTGTTCTATGCGCGAGGCTTCCACAGTTGCCTGCAATGAGCGCATAATCTCTACCATCTGCGCCATGGTCATGGCGGCGGCGCCTTCAGCAACGACGGGCGCAACTGGACTTGAACGATTGCTTCTCATTTTTCTCATGAAACTTGGTGAATCACAGAATGCAGCGAACAACACTTACTCCAGCTACGATCGATTCAGCGATCAATCGGAAGAAAACTGCACGAAACTCCGCCAGAAACTCAAGAACACCGCGAACCTCCAAAGAAACCTGCAACTCCACCAGAAACCACCGCTTCTCCCACGGATAACCAAACGAGCGAAGGAACTCAAACTCCACCGAACAAATCACGCGTAAACAGCAGGAAAACTCACTTCACCGAACAAAAATCCAAACGAACGGTGGAAAACGCGAAAACACCGAACAAATCTCAAACGAACAGCGAACGATGGTTGCACCAGCACACAACCACGCAGAAAACCACGAAAACCTCCAAGAACTCACGCTGTGGATGGGAACAGGTTTTACACGGCCCCACGGTGGGTGCCTGATGATCCTGCCTGTTGACCAGAACGTTGGAACCTGCCTCGTCAAAGGATCGACGCGTGCACCGCTTCAAACCTCCGTCCTTCTTCAAGATCCACCTCAAGAACCTGCAAAAGAACAGAGCGGCGCCGCTGCGGCCGATCGCACTCCAACGCCCAAGTCAGTGACCGAACCACCAAATACTAAGAGCAAGAACACTCAAGAAATC
Organism: Phaseolus vulgaris; assembly: GCF_051622355.1. Lineage (NCBI taxonomy): Eukaryota > Viridiplantae > Streptophyta > Magnoliopsida > Fabales > Fabaceae > Phaseolus > Phaseolus vulgaris. The sequence goes on along the minus strand of NC_143505.1, from coordinate 33,109,679 downwards.
TCAAGGAACCGTGCAATGTTCTCTCTCACAATAAACTCTAGAACTCGCAAGCGTAAAGAGTATAATCTGAACGTGCGTACCTCAGAAAGTTCGTTGAGAACTCTTATATACCTGGTCACTTTCTCTCTCCTGGCAGTTACAGACCTGGGACACGTGGCTCGCATCCAGTCGTACACGTGCCATCATCTGGAGCCTCCTTGACTTGGGCGCTGCTTCTGACTCCCTTTTTGGCTAAGTTATTTATGCATGGTACTGCCCAGTGCATAGCTAACTTGGGAGCGCGATCTTTACTGGAATAGGCGAGTTAGGGTGCTCTCGTACACCTTCCCTGTGGTCTCGCCGGCCGCCTTCATAATCTGCACCACCTTCATCTCCGGCGATGTGCTTGCTCTGGCGATCTCCAATCGCTTGGTCGCCTGAGTTTACATCTGGCGACTTCACCTTCTACTGGGCGATCGCCTGGTATGCTGGAGATCGGAACACGCCAACTTAATAACTGGCGACTTCACGAGCCCCCCGACTTCCTCCTCTTCTGCCAACCTGGCGCCTTGTCAACACGCCTGCACTGTAGCTTGGTGCCACGTCATCACTTCCGACTACCAGGACGGTACACAGCTTTACCCAAATGTGCAAGGAAGTAGAATGCTAACTGATGTTGTAACGACTTCCTATTTCAACTGCCTAGGTTCAAATAATTCTGGGGATGGATCTATGTTGTTAACCTTGTGCGCTGCAGAGGGTGCAAACATCTAGTAGGTGGAGTTAGCTATAGTGAGCACATAAGAAGATGCTTTGTTGGGACGGATGAAGGAAAGGTCATAGGGCTTGTGTTACGTTGCTAGGTACAACCATTGAGGGGGTTGTGATCATGTTGTATCAATTCCCTACCAATTTTAAATGGTTTGCCTTACACATGAACTATGCAGGTTTTTCCTTGGACCTTAGCCATGTTAGTCGAGGCCCAATAGCAAGTTTTCCCTATCCTTTTGTTTTAGCGTTGGTTCTTGGGGGAATTACCTGTACAAGAATGTTAAGCTTTTCGTTCTTTTGCTGAACTTCTATACTAGGTAAGGATCTGTAAAAGGGTTGGGACACCCCTTAAGTGTCCATTTTTAATTTTATTAATTCATTGCTGTTAAAAAGAATACCTTTCCTAAAGGAGAAAATCGGTGTGTAACATTAATTTATCTACTAATTTAATTACAGGGCTAATTATCCTTAAGTATTTTCCCATACTTATTATAGTGTCTCTTATTGTGATTTAACAATCAATATCACGTTCTTTCTTTCTTTCATTGTTCTTACACATTATCCTTTGACGGCAAAAGCACCAAAATATTTATTTTAAAAAAAAATATCATAATACTCAGAAATTATTTTTATTATAAAAATAGGTAAGTTGTGAAATAGAAGCACAGCTTTTAAATTTTGTTTGGAAAGAAGTCGTAATACCATCTATGATTTTATTTTAGTGGTATGAAATATACATTCACGATTTCAGTTCTGCTTAAATTTAAAAAAATATATTTATTTTCTGTTTTATTAAAATAGAATAATTAATTAAATTAATAAAAATATTAAAAATTTGACAAGTTTAATAAAATTTTGGAGAAAAATACTTCAAATAGTCATAACTTTTAATAAAGAGTTCAAATTAAGTGGCATTATTTGAAATGAGGTAAGTAATTAGTGGTGGCAATGCGGGTTAACTCGCCCCACTGCGTTTGGTCGAAAAAATGCGGGATGGGTTGGCTCGCCCTGCACAAAAAATGTAGACTCATTTCAGTGGTCAGCCTTGCATAAGAGGTAACCTACGAGTCTGCAAGCACCCCGCATAAGAAAAATATTTTTTTTTCAAAAATTAAAATTTCATTAATTATAAAAAACTTATTCCTACTGTTGAAAAATTAAAATTTTATATGTGTTTCAATTCATTAAATTAAGAAAAAAAAATGAATTCAAGTATGAGGGTCGTTAAAAAGCATAAATAAAAATAATTAAAATTTTGTTTTGCATCTATTTTTCCTATATATATATAAATGTATAAGAGTATCTTATCAAAGTTTTTGCTACAAAATATTTTAACGAAGATGATTAATTTTTTAAATATCTTATTGAAGTATTTTCTTTATATTATATTTTTATTAACAAATTTTAAATATAAGACTTACTTAAAACTAAATTTACTGTCACTCTTAATATTAACTCATTTAGATTATTAAAAAAAAACATTTCTTTTTTTGGTACATTAAATTCAATTTTTTAATAAAATAAAATAAAGGTCACACTGCAACAATGGATGAGTGGAAGTATATTTTTTTTTTTGCAGAAAAAATAAAATAATTATTATTTAATTTATGCAGGCCAGCGGACCAACCCGTCTCGCCCTATTGTTAGCCCGCACAGGTTGCGGGTTATGCGGAACGGACCTAAACGAGTTAGCGGACTAGATTAGTGAGTCTGTTTTCAGTAGGAGGTTGCGGGCCGACCCGCATCACATTACCATCTTCTAAATAATTAGATGGCAAATTTTCAAGGGTTTAGAGATACTAAAATTTTAAAAAATCAACCATTAACATAACTTTTTTAGTATTTTTGATACATTTTTGGATACTTTAGATTTTTAGTTTTCGTTTTAAGTTTATCGTTTTGGTTTACATTTTATGATTTATTAATTAGGGTATAAGTAGAGTTTTTACCTTTGAGTTTAGTTTAGAGGTAGGATTTAACTGTCAGACTTTCGGTTAGAGTTTATATTTTACGGTGTACATTTTAGACTTTTAACACCATTTTTTATTTAAACTTTTAATTAAAAAATAACTAAATCTTTCTTGATTTTATAAAATTTGTCAAATCAATAATTTAATTAATTATTTCAACTTTTTAAAATAAAAAATAAATATTTAAAAAAAAATCAACAAAGTTGATATCATGCTTTACTTACACAACTTTATAAATTTCATATAATATGAATTACGATAATTTCTTCATAATTTTTTTCTAACATAAATATACATCCATGACTTTTTTACAAATGTGTTTTTAAAGTCATGATTTTAACTCATGACTTACCAGTTTCTCTAATAAAAATATTTCTACCCATTCTAGTAATAGGAAAAAATTACACCCTTTATGTGCTTTTACCTTGTTTTGACACTAAGAGCATAACAAACAAATTATTCACCTTGACAAATTAAATATTTTTAAAAAGAATTTTATTTGATTTTATTATATTTTCTATAAAAAAAAACTAATTTTTGAAAACCTCGTTAAATAAGAGTACTAACAAATTCTTTTCTATTACATTCTTTGTTTTCAAAACTTTTTTAATTATGAAACTTCAATTGAGTATGAACACCAAAGGCTAAAGAAGCCAAAGAATGTGCTACTTTATTGGCACTACTCAAGAGTATTTGAAATATAGTTACAAGTTGCATGGAATCTTCCAACATCCCTTTGATGTAGGCTCTTCTATGCTTGTTGTTCTTTTCTTTTTTCCTGTTTTTGCCAACACTCCCCCACTTCCAATATTCCTTGAAAATGACCTCTACCATCCTTTTTTTTCTTTTTTTGAATCACATCTTCCACTGGAACAATTGATAGATATATCCCTTTCATACTCAATTTCAAATAAAAACAAGTCCTTTGATAAGTGCATGGCCCACCTTAGAGCCATTGGTAACCACTGTTTTTGACCTTTTCAGCCCAAAGATGCCCTCATAATAATGTCAGGTTCATCAACTAGTGTTTCCACCATGGAAGCCTAATCTTCAAAGATTTATCCCACTTTACTCCATTATCCTCTTGGCTATGGGCATCTACATGGACCTTCATTCTTTTCATCTACAAAGCTCCAAAAACTATTTACTTTATATTCTGTATTGTAAGAATATACATATTTTAATGATGAAAAAATTGATTTTATTTTTTTATAAAATTAACTTTTCTCTTTAAAAAATTAATTTACCGGTTGTAATTACTATAAATATCAAGTACATTTTGACTTTAATTCACATAACATTTTTCTTTAACTTTATCTTTCCAAAAGTTCAAATATTTACTTTTACGGTATTATTCATTTCAAAATAAATTAATTTGAAGTGATCTTTAATTTTTTGTTGTTGAGAAATGACATGTACTAACTATATCATAGACATATGCCCTTAAAAATGATGATTTGATCTTTCGTTTACCAAATAGGTAATTAACAATTGCCATAAAATATTAAATTCAAAATATCAATTTTTAATTTTAAAAGAATGAAAAATAAAATAAAATTTAGAAATTAAAACTAAAAAAATTACTTATTTTACATTAGTTAAAAGATATTTAAGCCTAGTATTCATTTTATCTTAAAGAAATATATTTCATTAACAATTTGAAAAAAAAAATATTTCTTATATCTTTCTATTATCTGTTCTTGTTAGTTTAGAAGGGACAAAATACAATAATTTAGACATTATTGAGACCTTTTCTTACATTTATAGGTAAATTTTGAAAAAACAGAATTATCAAAATTGGTATTTTTTAATAATCATTTTAAAGTAAGATTCCTAACACCAACAAAAAAAAGTTGGTTTAAATACTAAGAAATGCGAGTTCTTTTGAGAATTGTATTAATATGTATTATAGGTTTTTTTTTTCCTGTCACTTTGACTTGGACACCTTCACACGTCTCTACGAGCTTCGCTTCACGAACGCTTTTACTTCTATTCCAACGTTTTTCTTCGTCTGTCGCTAACACCTGAAATAGAGAGACAAATGGCACCCTCGTGACCGTTTGCACTCCGACGATCAAGTCAACTATGGGACAGGAAACACCAAACACCTCTGGTCACAGAACACCGTAAGGTCAATGTTCAGAGAAATGTGTAACTCTCAATGCTCTCAAACTTGGAATTTGTAAAACGTACCTTATTCTGTTTACCATAAACCTTATATACCTTATTGGTGTTCTTGTCCACGTGTCAACCTGAGACTCACGTATTTTGTGGGCGCTCCTTAACAACACTGTTCCCAGTCTTAGGGCCCTCTCGGTGTGTAAGGTTGCCCCGTCGAAGTGCATCTGCGCGGGGGTGACTGCTTGGGTGCCAACTTGATGGCATTTTCATGAAGTTCTTCTTGAATCAATGTAGAGTATGGGGCGGAAGCAATGTATGAGAGTGAGCAAGATCCTCCTAAGAGTGGTGTTGATCTTGTAGGTTCATGATAGGTATGGGTATTGAGTGGTTCGGCCAGCTCAAGGGAAAAGATGAAGGAATTGAAATTTAGAGCCTAGGATTCTAGGGATAAGCAAAGTTGAGCACAAATGGGCAGCATAACTTTACTCACAATAAACTTGAAAATACAAGGTGTAGGCTCCTCCTTTTATAGGCTAAGGAGGACCATAATGCAACCCTAATGCTAGCCAAATGAAATGTAAATGTGAAGCACATGGGTGCACATGGCACATGGGTGCACAAATGAGCACATGGAAAGCTTCTAGAAAGTTTCACTCAAATATGCTTTCTACACTACTCTATTTACTAAGTACCCCTAATGGGCCTTTATGCAACAAAGCCTTCTCTTCACAAAACCGTAGCTTGGCCCATGTATATGTGAAGCTAGACGGTCTAGGACTCTTCATAGATGCTCCTTATGTAGTCGCTCCACTTCATGGCCTAGACGCTCCTCATCATGGCTAGACGCTCCTTTTTGAGGCTAGGCGCTCCCATCATGGCTAGACGGTCTTAGTCTTGGAAGCTTGGCTTTCATAGTGTGGTGAGCTTGGGCCTTCCTCCATCATCCCCTCCCTCTTGAAAAGGATTTGTCCTCAAATCCAAGGCTTTTGCTAAGGGAATGGTTGTGGCTGGATGGTGTCCATCATCTCCTCCGTCTTGAGAAGATCTATCCTCAGATTTGCTTTCTTGATCTCGGATAGCAGCCTCTTGCTTCGTCAAGATGTGTCCTCCAGGATCAAATATCAACCTATGTGAATCTTGAAACAAAGCAAAGGAGTTAGGGTGAGCCTTTGGAGAACAAAGAAGTGTGTGAAGTTGCCATTTTTGTTTTTCTCTTGTTTTGGCCAACTTCTCACAATACCTCTCTTTTGAGGGTTGTAGGTGCTCTCTAATCCTCTTATATTTTCTAAAATTTCCAAAAGTAGTTACTTTTCCTTTAGGCATAAGCCTTTTAAGAGATGGTAACAACTTTAAAATGGTAAGAGGACATTGGGCACATACAACTTCAAATGGAGAAATATGAGTAATCTTGTGGACTACTCCATTGTATGCATGCTTATAAGGAAAAGGATTCTTATCCCAAGATTTGTGAGTGTCTTTCATGATTTCGTGAAGCATAAAAAGAAGAGCTATGTTTGCAAATGTTGTAGCTCTTTCATTTGAGAATAAATCATGGAAGCTTGTCACGTTTCTTAGGATGAGTTTATCCACATCCATGAAAAATGGAATAAGACCTTTTGTCGTCCTAGGAAGATCTAATTTGAAATGTGTGTCTTCCCAAGGATTTTTTACAAATGGTGAAGGAGGATAGAGTTCTTGGGACTTCGCTTTAGGTGTAGTTTGAAAACAAGAGGTATACCTAAAGTAATGTCTTTGAACTTCTTTTCTCATGGGTGACAAAAGTTTTCCTCTTAAAAGCTCTAGAGTTTTATCAACTCTCATTTGTCCCATGAGTTCTCCTTCTTGTAGACTTTTTCTCTTATGTGCAAAGAGAGTCTCGTTGGTACAACCATGGTTTATGAAAATTTGTACATTTTGCAATGGTTGTCTCAATAAGACATGACAAGTTGTTCTAGGCACTACTTCATACAAAAATTGGTAGGTGCTTATAGATAACTTGTCATTCCCTTGGGGATATCTTAACACATTTGAGAAATAGTCTTGATCTATGCAAGCTTCTTTTAAAGACTTTTCTTTTGTGCTTATGCTTGCAAGTGTTCCTTTACAAAAGGAAAGGCTAGGTTGTTCAACAAGAAGCATGTTTGTAAAGGTATTTTCTATGTGCTTGACTTGTTGAATGACCTTGTGGGAAGGAACACTATTCTCCCACGCCTTTTGTTTCCCAATTTTTTTTTCTTTTTCTATTTTTTCTTCATCCCTTTTGTGTTTCATTTGTATTTGGTCTTTTACCACTTGGGAATGTGGTAAAGGACTAAGTACAAACCTTTTGTGCTTGTGGATGAAAGAAATCTCGTTAGTTAGACCATTATGCGAGGTTTTCTTATCAAATTGCCATGGTCTACCTAATAAGATGTGGCAAGCTTCCATAGGTACTACATCACATAAAACATTGTCTTTGTAGTTACCTATAGAAAACTCGATTTCCACTTGTTTGTCTACACGTAGTTCTCCATCCTCATTGATCCATTGTAAATTGTACGGTTTTGGATGAGGAACTACTTGTAGTTTTAGTTTTTCAATCAATCTAGTGCTATAGCAATTGCAGCATGATCCACCATCCACAATAAGAGAGCATATATTTTCTAAAATATTGCATCTAGTATGAAAAATGTTCTCTCGTTGTGTCTCAATGGATGCACTAGGTTGATTGTGGAGGATTCTTTGAATCATCAATAAGTCCCCCTCCAAAGGATTTATCCTTTCTCCGTCCCCTTTTTCTTGAGTACTAGGTTCATCCTCACCACTTGTGTACTCATCTTTTCCTTTTAAAAACAAAACCCTTTGGTTTGGACATTGCGCTTGCACATGCCCTCTTCCAAAACATTTAAAACACTTTGTGTCCCTAGCACGGATGTATGGGGTGGAGGCATCTTTCACTAAGGGTTTGGTAGTTTCTTTGGATTCGTCTCTAGGTGTACTACCCTCCCTTTTAAAGTCTTTCTTGGGATAAGAGTTGGAGTAAGAACCCACCCTTAGACTTGAAGTTTTGCGCAAATTTTGTTGTTCAACTTTAATGCAAAGTTGAACCAAATCATTCAAGTCTTGGTAGGGTAATAGTTCTACTTTATCCCTTATCTCAAGGTTGAGCCCACTTAGAAACCTAGATATGGTGGTGGTTTCTTCCTCTCTAATGGATGCTCTCATCATGTAGAGCTCCATTTTCTGCCTATACTCTTCCACACTTAAGTTCTTTTGTTGGAGTCTTTGGAGCTTGTCCATCAACTCCCTATGGTAGTAGGAAGGTATGTGGCAACGTCTTAGGGCTCCCCTAAGGTCATTCCAATATTCTATGGAAGGCTCCCTATGAAGACGTCGGCCTCTCTCTAAAGAGGTCCACCAATACATGGCATTGCTTTGGAAACTAAGGGTTGCTAAGGGTACCTTCCTCTCTTCACTCACCCTATGGCAAGCAAAGAGTTGCTCTACTTTCATCTCCCAATCTAGGTAGGCCTCTACATCTTCCTTACCATAGAAATGGGTAGGTCTACCCTTACTTCCTTTGGGCTCTCTTGCTCCCTTTGTCTAGTTCTTCTAGGGGGTGGTTGGTAATAGTCATTAATTCTAAGGCTTCCCTCCCCTAGAGTCTCATTACTTTTAGAATGGGATGCATGAGTTTTTTTTTTTATTTTTGTGAGTTTTGTGATTTCTCTTCTTGAGCTTTAGCCAACTCATTGATTTTGTTCTCATTCTCCAATTGTCTAAAAGATATCAATTGTACCGCTGGGGATACTTCTTTTAAAAGAGTTTTCAAAGATTTTACTTCACTTTCTATAGACTTTGGAGAGTGAAAAGAAGAAGACATGGCTAAAACTTTGTGTATATAGGTGTTTTACCTTGAGAAAGTTTAGGAAAGTTAGAGAAGGTAGTTTTCCAGGTAAGGGAGGTGAGTCACAAAGGACTACTTAAGTACCAAGCCTTTTCCTTGCCAAAAACTATCCTCCAATATCTTCACACAAGACTTTCTCTTAGTGAAACACTTAGAACACAAATAAGTTGAGAAATAAATGCAAGAAAAACAATGTAAGCTAACTATGCAACAAAGCTAGTCGGTTTAGCACAAAAATTAAACAAAATTAAACATGCAAAGCGTAGCTATGAAAGCAAAAGAAAAGCAATTACAAACAAGTAACAATTACTAATCAAGAATGCTATACTATTCGGCCCTAGGTGAGGCTTCTTGGACACTTTGAGCCCTTGAAGACACACTCACCGTCTAAACGTAATTAACAAGGTAATTAACAATAAACCAAGTTGCAAAGGAAACAAGAGAACTCCCTTTGTTGATCCTCTTTTTGGTTAGTGCACTTCCTTGTTGTCTTTGCTTGTTGATCTTCCAAGTGTTTGTAGTGTTTTCTCAAGAATGCTTGTTTCGGCTTTGGCCTTGTCTTCTCCTTAGAATGATGGCCTTTAATCCTCCAATTTCCAGCACCTAGCAAAGGGCTAAACCTTAACCAAATCAAGTTCCCATTCACATAAGCACCAAAGAAGAATTAAATTCCAGCACCCAAATTAGAGGTCAAAGAATAAAAGCAAGAAACAAATTTAATTGAATAAAACAGTACCACCAAAAGGATTTAGATTGTGACAACTAGAAAGAGAGTCAAGTAATTAAAGCAAACAAATAAAGGTACTCAATTAAAGGTTGGCACACAAAAAGAATTCCTAAAGAAAAGCACTAGATTAGATGACCAAATAAAAAAAAAAAACAGCACCACTGGAAAATGTTGTGGGCCAGAAAACGTGTTTGTTCCCCGATTTATGCTGATCTGTATTTTTGGAATTTGGCTCTGAAATTTGTTATGCAAGATATTCAGGATCTTATCTAAAATCTGGCTTTGGATTCACTCAAAACGGATGCACCATTTTTTTTTAATAAATTTTGCAAAATTGGTGTTCGGTTAGGCCAGCTGGAGCGCTTCAGATTTGCACTCTGATCTTAAAAGATTTATCATTTTTTTTCTGTTTCTTCTTTTGACCTAATTCTTTTTTTGTCTTTTCTATAACACTTTAAACTTGCATTTTCCAGAAAATCAGAATTTTCCTATGGGTGGAAATATTTTTCTGGGTTAAAACAGCCAAAACAGAGAAGGTGTAAACAGGGGAATCTGAAAACTGGAAACAAAAACAGCAAGATACCAAAGTTTAGACACAATGGAAATTTGTGAAATAGAATTGTGTAGGATCTAAACACAATATGAACTCAAACTAAAAATTAAAAAGGCACCAAAGGAGCAAAGAACAGCAGATTCAAGCAAAAAAAAGAGACCCAAAATCAAGAAACAAATAAGCCAAATAAAAGGACTACTATGAATTGTTGACAATATGGATGAACATGACTTGACAAAACATGTATAGATTCAGAAAATTAAAGACTCAAAGCATAATATGAACCAAATAAGGAAAGGAATAAAGACTCAAAAGCCTAAAACAAAATAGCAACACAAAGGTGTATGGAATCCTATCACAAATTGCACAAGAACTTGTTCAAGATCAAATGAACAAGAGTGCTTCGGTTGGATCTTCCACAAAGCACACCAAGAACAAATTAAAATGTAAAAAACAGCAAGACAAGTAAGGAAAGTAAATGACAATATGAAATAAAGAAGAACTAAAATTTAAAAGACAAGGAGCTACTCATCTTGAAGAACCAAAGCTCATGATACCAAATGATGGCATTTTCATGAAGTTTTTTTTGAATCAATGTAGAGTATGGGGCGGAAGCAATGTATGAGAGTGAGCAAGATCCTCCTAAGAGTGGTGTTGATCTTGTAGGTGCATGATAGGTATGGGTATTGAGTGGTTCGGCCAGCTCAAGGGAAAAGATGAAGGAATTGAAGTTTAGAGCCTAGGATTCTAGGGAGAAGCAAAGTTGAGCACAAATGGGCAGCATAACTTTACTCACAATAAACTTGAAAATACAAAGTGTAGGCTCCTCCTTTTATAGGCTAAGGAGGACCATAATGCAACCCTAATGCTAGCCAAATGAAATGTAAATGTGAAGCACATGGGTGCACATGGCACATGGGTGCACAAATGAGCACATGGAAAGCTTCTAGAAAGTTTCACTCAAATATGCTTTCTACACTACTCTATTTACTAAGTACCCCTAATGGGCCTTTATGCAACAAAGCCTTCTCTTCACAAAACCGTAGCTTGGCCCATGTATATGTGAAGCTAGACGGTCTAGGACTCTTCATAGATGCTCCTTATGTAGCCGCTCCACTTCATGGCCTAGACGCTCCTCATCATGGCTAGACGCTCCTTTTTGAGGCTAGGCGCTCCCATCATGGCTAGACGGTCTTAGTCTTGGAAGCTTGGCTTTCATAGTCTATCTATGTATCGTTTTTGTTAACATATGAGTTTTAGTTTAGTCTCCCCATTTTATTTTCTTTTTTCTTTTCTTTTTTTTAATAATATACTTTTTTCATGTGATGGAAGATGGTTGTTGTTACTTGAGGTGTCAGCCTAGCTGAGATGTCAAGTTGTATAGTGATGCATTTTTATATAAAAAAAAAACGAGCAAGACTCACTAGACAGTACAATAACAGAAAAGGTTGTTAAACAAAATAATGACACACGCTCATAACATCAGACGATATAATCTTCATGTTCATCCTCTAAACGGATATAAGTGTCTAATTTCAGTAATATTTCATATTAAAATATAGGCACTTATAAGGATTTATTGCTAATTTACATATAAAATAATCCCTAATTTATGAATTTATACCTTTTTACATTTTTGTATGAGCTTTATTTCAATAAGAGCATTTTATTCCCAAATTTGGTGTTAATTGCAGATTTTTAAGGAGGATTGAAGATTTGGAGTAAAGGAGAATAATTTGAGTTAAAAAGAGAAAGTTGGAAGGTCCCAGAATAAAAAAAAGATGCAAAGAAAGATTGGGCTTTTTTTTATGTTTTTTCACTTAGCCCATTAGCGCGACATAGAAAGCGACCTAACCCTAGAAAACTAGGATAAATAGGGGGTTAGATGCTCAACCCTAGTGTGCCAGATTGAGAGGAAAACACCATAGAGTGAATTGTAACCCAATTGGGAGAATGGAAGGTGCTAGAAGTATGCGTGGCTAATTTTACCCTTTGGGATTGGGAGTAATCTGCTCAAACTTTTATGTATTGAGGTGATATCTTATATATTAATATTCAGTTCTTGATTGATTATTGGCATTGTTGTTTTACTTTTAAATTTCCATGACAAATTGAGAATCTTAAATTTGACCGAGAGGTATTTTTAGGGTTCATACCTAAACAACAATACTTAACATATTTGAGTGTTAGGGATAAACTTGAAATGTTAATTGCCATTAACATCTAAGTGTGATTCTAAGTTGTTTTTATAAATATGCGAGGGATCGATATTTAGGAAACATTCTTAAGGATTTTATATGCGAGAGATCGATATAAATGAATTTTCTACGGGTATCAATTTCAATCAAAGAACTTAATAATTAAGATGCTAATCAAAATACATGAGAGTGAGAGAGATGAAACTTAATCCCTATTTTTCCAATTCAAGCAACTAAATCTTTGTTTGTTTTCTTATTGATCAGTGCCAACATAACCAATTCAAAACTCTTTTTATTGTTTTGTTGTTATATTTAGCGATTATTGTACTCGGTAATTCACTATTCCTTGTGGGATCGATATTCGTCCTTAGGGACAATTATTACTTCTGACAATCGCGGTGCACTTGTCATAAAAAGTCATCACATACTCAAGAAAACATTAAAAAGAAAGAACGATGTACAAATAAAAACATCATATATAAAAGCATCACATCAAATGGAGCTCTCATTAAACAAAACATGTATCACACGAAGCTCGTAGAAAGAACCCAACAAATGAAGGATCAGACACTATACTTAATAATGATCACATTAGAAAACCCTAGTGTTGATAAACTTATCACAAGTTCACATCAGACGAAGCCCCTATGGAAACACAAGAGAGATGCACAAGTTCATAAGCATCATATGAACGTTGGAATTTACACATATCGGACGATACAATCATCATGAAATCTTTAGACAAAACATCGTGTCAAGGAAGTTTCCATGGTTTATCTTTACATTCTCAGAATGTTTATGACATTACATTTATGTTTTCCAAATCTTATTTGGTATTTCCAAATTATACATAACCCGCGACACGTTCGGGCTTACGATGGGGCGGGCTGGCCCGTCAGCTCGCTACAAAACTCATCTTGTATATGCAAGCCCGTTGTTGTTGCCCTTTCTTTTCTCATCAAGCATTTTCAATCCTTAAAAAGAGAAACCTCTGTGCCACCATCATCTGTGATTCCTCCACCTCCAACACCACCATTTCTGCGACTGTCCTCCACCGCCAAAACCACCATCTGCGACCGCCCTCCACCACCATCTCTTGATTCCTTCCCTCCACCGCCAACACCACTATCTCTATGACCGTCCTCCATCACCAACACCACCATCTCTACAACTGTCCTCCACTTCCAACACCACCATCTGCGACAACCCTCCACCGCCAAGACCACCATCTCCCGATTCCTTCCCTCCACCGCCAACACCACCATTTGTGACTGCTCTCCACTGTTGTCTTCCTCCAGGTTTTATCCCTTCCTCTGTAACCTTCCGCCACTTTGATATAGAGACAAATTTATGGGTGTATATGATGGAAACTGATCCTGCCAGTTGACCTGAGTGCAAGAGTCTTGCCACGTCAAAGGTTTCTCCTTCTGGATCAGCTTCGCACCACGTTAGCCTCTGTCCTTCACGTCTCAATTCCTCGCAAGAACCTGAAGAAAACAGAGTGGCGCCGTTGTGGCCGATCGCGCTCCGACGCTCAAGTCAGTGACGGAATCACCAAATACTAAGAGAGAAAATCTAAACTCAAGGAACCGTGCGCAGTGAATCTCAGTGTACTCGAGAGTATTCTCAAAGCGTACTGAAGTGTTCTAAAAACGTACCTCATAAGTCTGTTAAGAGTTCCTTATATACTTGAGCACTTTCTCTCTCCTGACGGTTACATCTCTGGACACGTGGCTCGCATCCAGCTGTACACGTGTCACCATCTGGATCCCTCTCCATTTGAGCGTCACTTTTACTCTTCAAGCTATTCGACTAAGTTACCCATGCAAGGAGTAACTTGGTGCACAACTTCCTTGGAGCGCGACCCCTTAAGCGGCGAGTACGGGGTGTCACCATGCACACCTTCTCTGTGGTCTCGCCTGTCACTAGCACGATCTGCTTCACTTGCACATCATGCATGTTCTGGGAAACTGTTCCCTTGCCCCGACCTCTGGCTACGGAGTGTTTATCTGATAACCTCATCCTTCGTATTTGTACCCCTTGAAAGCCTTAAGCAAGCCTTCCTGATCTTTCGGCGATGTACCCCTTTCGGCGGTCTCTAACCACCTGATCTCCTAGTACTCATGTATGGCAACTATGGCGCAACTCTGGCGACCGCCGGTTACACACACTAGAGATCGGAGAATGCCAACTCAACGATTGGCGACTACACACACTTCCCGATGTACTTCCCTTCTGTTAGCCAGATGTCCCGTTCAACACGCCTATATTATCGCTTGCTGCCACGTCATCACTTCCGATTACCTGATCGGTACACAAGCCCCCCAGTCTTAAGCTGAGACTTGACCAGCGAAAAGACTAAGAAGTCAAATCGTTGTCGATCTACGTGGCGTTTGTACGGATCTCCGTACGTTCGTACCCTTTGCCTTTCTGACGCTCCACCAACCCCCTCTTAATCAAACGACACGTGGCTTCATCAACGGTCGTTTTCAATTGCCGTTTGCGCTTCCTACAACGTTCGAAACCCTTAAACCCTTCGCGCTATTCACTGTTCCATCATCTTTCTTCATCCTCAAGCATTCCAAACAATCTCTCTGCGAACCCCGAAACTCCTCGTCTCTCTCAATTTTCAACTTTCTTCAGCGTTCATCCGATCATAAAAAGGTAACCCTTTTACTCCTCCTATTGACATTTACTGCATTTTGATCGGTTTGCATCATCCATTAACTGTCTGAAGCATACGCTGTGGGTTGTTTTTCTTTTTCTCGCGACCTAAGGTTTCGTCCTTGATAACGTCTATCCCAGCGAACCCTTAGTCGTTCGTTCTATCTTCTTCGTCCCCAATCGAGTCATTCTCTGCTATCTTCATTTCATCCCTTTCTCTTTCCTTTGCAGTTCCTGCGATGGCTCACACAAAGTCCACCGCTAACCCTCCTTCTTCATCGCGAAACCCTCCACCGAAAACTAGTAGGGTTGCCCCTGGGACAAATCCTCCATCAACACGCAACCCCTCACGAGCCTCTGGCGCTCCCTCCACACAGGCTGAGAGGCCTGCCTCTTCTCATGCCAACCCTACCCAGGCAACTCCACCACTCGCCGGAGGAGCCTCCCTTCCTCCACAAGACTATAAAAAGCTCTATCCTTGGGCCACCCCAACTCTGCTGAAAGAGACCTCCTCGATAACTACTGAGTTGGGTGTGCACCGACTGAGGAAAGGAGATCAATCCGACCTTTCCTTTCACAAGGAGCATGATAGCAAAGTGACCGTGCTGCCTTGCCTCTCGGGAGAACCGATCTGCGCGGACGACAAGGGGAACAACGACGAGTTGTTCTGCTTCATCTACGCTACATTGTTCAAGAAAGTGAAGCTTAGGCTTCCTTTTACTCGTTTCGAGAGAGAGCTACTGACCGAGCTCAACATCGCCCCTGCCCAGCTTCATCCCAACAGTTGGGTGTTCGTGAGGGCGTTCCAAATTCTTTGTGCACACTTGGGGCTGCCAGCTTCGATCGATGTCTTCCTCTTCCTTTTTGAGGCAAAGAATCCCGGCGATCGCCCCTGGGTCAGCTTGAACGGGATTGCTGGGAGGTCGATCCTCTCAATCTTCCAGCAATCTTATAAAGACTGGAAGGGGAAGTTCGTGAAGGTGTGCCAGAATGATCAAGACCCTTCCCTGCTTGACGGCTTCCCTTTGTACTGGGTAAACAAGGGAAATAAGGACTTTAAGGACAGCTTCAGGAGACCAAGGAGCCCTGACAACATGGGGGAGCTAGACAAAGATCTTTGTCTTTTCTGGAAGAGTGTGGCTGCTGCCAACATCACCTTCCCCACTGTCTCAATAATTTCCTTCGAGTTTCTCGAGGACCAACTCGAAGCTCACATAGGTCAGCCCCTACCTCAACACCAAGATTCTTGCTTCGTGTTAAAAATGACTTAGCATCTTTACCCTTTTGTATAGGCCTTGATCATTAATCCATGTGCTTCTTGTGTTATCCCTGCATAAATATACTTGTATTGTCTGCTTGTGTTTTGGTTGTTCACCTACCCTTTACCTTGTGTAGATAATATGTTGGGGAAAGGAAAACTGGCAGAATTGAGGGCGATCGCCCGATCTCACAAGCTCGCGACGGGCTCCCAAACCGTGCCCAACTCGGTGGTGGAGATCGCCGCTGCTCAAGGCAAGACTCCTCCCCGAGGTCCAACTCCTTCTGGGGTACTGCCGGCTCCAGAAAGGAAAAAGCTAATCTTGAGGAGACCTAAAAGGAAAACTCCTCAGGTGGTGCAAGAGGAAGAAGACGATGATGAGGAAACCGAGGATGGCCTCGTCGCTAAGAGGAAAAGGGTGGCCACCTCTACACCACCTACACTCCCAACACCAACACCGCCCTCACCTCCAGCTCCACTACAACCAGTCCAAGCAACGCCCCTGGCCGTCGCACCCCTAGTGGTTGAAAGCAGCGGCCCTAACTATGTAGAGAACCCTCCGAGCGCCTCAACACCGTTCGTATCTGTTGGAGAGGGTCCTCCTTCCACCACATCCATTGCTGGGGCCGCGTTAGGAGACGATGAGGGCGCTTAAGTCTCACCAATATTGATAACAGAATCCCCGACCTCACCACCACGCCTAGAAGCCCCCCTCGCCTTACAAACTCAAGAGGGTGGTGGTGAAAGTCAGCACCAAACTCCTCCACCACCTCCAGCAGCAACATCAAGCCTCCCAACTTCCTTCGAAGAGACCTTGGGACCCTTCACAGCCCAACTGAAGACTATGGCGGAAGATCTCCCTTTGCTCGTATCAAGAGCTGTGAAGGGCTCACTCAAGAAGCTTCAAGAGGAAAACTCCGCGCTCAAGGAGTCAAACCTGATGATAAGGGCTGAGGTTGAAAAGCTCACGTGCAACTTGCTGATGACTGAGCTGGAGCACTCCAGGCTGGAGGATGCAATGGACGCGGAGCTAAGAAGCACGCGCAAGGAAGCCTCCGATCTGCACCAAAAACTGCACCTCCAACTCCAAGAGAAGATCGACTTGGAGAGCAAGCTGGTCCTATATAGGCTCAAGGTGGCAGATTTGGAGGCTGCAAAAAGGGCGGAAGCGTCCAGGGTGGAGAACCTCGAGAAGAGATCGGCAGATCGGGAGATTCTCCTTGGGAAGGTCGAGAAGGAAAGGGACAATGCTCTCGCTGAGTTCGCCGAAGCTCACGAGGAGGCCAAAAAGATTGCTGCAGAGCTGGCCCATGCTCAAGACGAAGGCAAAAAAGCTGTTGAAGAACTCGCTCGAGCTCGTGAGGAAACGGAAGAGCTGAAGAAGCAAACACACGAGCTCGAGGAGAGCGTTGCCCAAGTCCTCACCGCCGGGTTTGACGCCGCTCTGGAGCAAGTAGCATGTCAATACCCTGAGCTCGACCTTTCCATGGTGTCGATCAGCAACGAGGTGGTGGATGGGAAGATTGTACCCTCTGAAGACTAGCTGCCTTCCTCCATCACCTTTTCTTTGTAAAAACTTTATCTGTAATCTTACTGCTTATGTAACTATTTACATCTGTATGCAAACTCGAACAGTCGCTACTTATATGATTTTCACTTCCCGTATATCATCTTTCTATTTACTTTGCACGCTTTTACCTTTATTTGCTGTGTGGTTTACCAACATAACTGGTGAAACTTACTCAAACGAATTAACTCAGCCATATTCGAGCCTCACCTTTCACACACTGCTTCGATCTTGAATAAACTGTTAATCTTATAACAACTCATCAAACTGTTAACTCAAAGTAAAATTGAGCAACTATCAACTCTTTAGCGATGACATTTAATATAACTTGTGAACTCAAGGCAACAAACCTTAACATAAGTTACTTACTAGGCAGCAGGTTTTAACTCAACTAGTATCAAAATACAGTTTACCTGATCTGCCCAGCAAAGTGAGCCCTTATTCCTGTCATCACCTAGAACTCTTCTGATCGCCGTAGGGTTCTGGCGATGTGACCTTTCTTACCTTCATAACTTGACCGTTGTTCCCTCATCTGGGGGTAGAGGCGCCTTTCGGATCCTTCTCTACCTCCCTGAGTTTCAGAATAATGACCTGGATAGTGAGGTGTTCTCTTTGAACCTACCTTAGTTATCCTTTTAACTTCTTTCACCCTTCACGCCATACCTGAACTCGTTCAAGACGAGAAGGATTTTATCTATCTTCGCACCGCTTACAAGCGTGGAAGCTTTCTCTGGTCTTACTAAGTCAATATTGATGTTTCACTTAAAGGGGGAAAAGGCGTTTTCCTTCCCTTTCCACCGTTTAAGGTCACGAACACCCCTGACCTTTCAGTTCATCTTGCCTGAACTCACTCTGAGGTGAGAAGGACTTTTTCCGGTGCCTCAGCTTGCCCAGGGTATACATCTCCTCCCCCCTGGACACGCTGAGGACTTTTAAACTTGCCTCTATCTGCGTGTGCAGAGAGGTCTTTCGATCTGTTCTTGCCTGCACTCGCTCAAAGGCGAGGAGGACTTTTTCTTGCCTGCACTCGCTCAAAGGCGAGGAGGACTTTTCTCTTTTTCGCCTGCACTCGCTCAAAAGTGAGAAGGACATTTTCTCTTCTTGCCTCAAGACGCACGAGAGCGTTGAGGTCTTTAGTCGTCACCGGTGCCTCCGATCGCCGAAAGACGATGAGGACTTTAAAACTTTAACTACTGCCGCCGATCGCCGAAAAGCGATGGGGACTTTAAAACTTTAAACTGATGCCACCGAACGCCGAAAAACGATGGGGACTTTAAAACTTTTAACTGATGCCGCCAATCACCGAAAAATGATGGGGACTTAAAACTTTTAACTGATGCCGCCAATCGCATGCAGCATAACTTTGTCGTTGCCTTAGATCACGTTCGAGTGATAAGGTCTTTCTTCTGAAAACTTTAAAAACCACAAGCATGCAATCTTAGAAACTTTAAACTTTGAAAACTCTTCTTTATTGGGTGGCCTCATTAAAAACCCTCCTTAGGGAAAAAAGAGTGCCCCCTTCAAACTGTTTTAACAGAAAGCATGTAAATCTCTTCATGTTCGTTTTTACTTACAAAGCTTTAACTGTAATATAATTTGAGATGCATGGCGTTCCAAGTGCGAGGGATCGCCCCTCCTTCTAAAGTCTCTAAGCGGTAGGCGCCGTTCCCGAGCACCTCGGTTATTCTGAACAGTCCCGTCCACTTAGGTGATAACTTGTTCTCCATCTCGTACTGATGGGCCTTCCTCATCACCAGGTCGCCCCCTCTAAACTACCTTGGCATTACCTTAGAGTTATACCTTCGCTCAATCCTCCTTTTTACTGCCTCGGCCTTTACTCTTTCCTCTTCCCTGACCTCATCCAGTAAATCCAGATTCAATCTTCTTTCTTTGTTCGAGTCTTCCGCCACAAAGTTCTGGAATCTCGGCGAGCTTTCCTGGATTTCAACTGGAATCATCGCGTCACATCCATAAACCAAGCTAAACGGGGTCTCGTGGGTTCCTGACTGTTTAGTGGTATGGTACGCTGAAACTATGCGGGGTACCTCTTCAGGCCACGATCCCTTAGCTTTCTCCAGTCTTCTCTTTAAACCTCTCAGCAACACCCGATTGGCAGACTCTACTTGGCCATTTGTCTATGGGTGCTCGACGGATGCAAACACCTGCTGTATTCCCACCTCTTCGCACAGCTTCTTCAACAGGTGACTCGCAAACTGAGTTCCATTGTCCGACACCAGGTGTTTAGGCACGCCAAACTGGCACACGAGATTCTTTCATACAAAGCCTTCGATCTTATGTGCGGTGATCTGGGCTACTGTCTCCGCTTCGATCCACTTGGTGAAGTATTCAATCGCCACCACCAAGTACTTCATCTGCCTGACCGCCAATGGGAAGGGTCCCAGAATGTCAATTCCCCAAGTATGAAACGGCCAAGGGCTGTAAATTGACTTCAGCTCTTCTGGAGGTGCCTTGTGCCAATCGGCGTGCTGCTGACATTGCTTGCAACATTGTGCATATTTCTTGCAGTCCTCCCTCATCGTTGGCCAGTAATAACCTGCACGGAGAGTTCTTGCAGCCAGAGCTCGACCCCCGACGTGACTCCCACATATACCTTCATGGAGCTCGGCCATAATTCTTGTACATTTTTCTCCGTGCACTCATTCTAGGAGTGGGTGTGTAAACCCAAACCTGTACAGCTCACCGTCGATCATGGTGAACTTGTTGGAGTTCTTCTTTATCTTCCTAGCCTCCGTCGGATCCAGCGAGAGAACGCCATCTGCTAGGCAGCGCTGGTATTGCGTTATCAGGCTTCTTTAGGACTTTCTGGATGGGCAAGTCGGTCATCACCAGCACCGTAAAACTGTGAAAATAGTGGCGCAACCTCCTCGCCGAGAATACGACCGCCAGTGCAGCTTTCTCCAAGGCCTGATACCTTACTTCTAGGCCTTGTAACACCTTGCTAACGAAGTAGATAGGTTTCTGAGCCTGATCTTGATCTTGGGCGAGCACCGCACTCACCGCCCTCTCAGTTATAGCAAAATACAACCTGAGAGGGGTTCCTACCAAAGGTTTGCACAAACCCGGCGGGCTCGCCAGGTACTCTTTAAGCTTCATGAAAGCTTCTTCGCATTCTTTCGACCAGACAAACTTATTGTTTCGCCTTAAGCATTGGAAATATGGATGGCCTTTCTCTCCACTAGCTGACACGAAACGAGATAGGGCGGCCATCCGACCTGTAAGCTGCTGCACCTCCTTCACGGTAGCCGGGCTTCTCATCGCCAAGATGGCAACACACTTATCAGGATTTGCTTCAATTCCCCTCTCAGTTAAGAGGAAACCCAGGAACTTCCCCGCCTCCACGCCAAAAATGCACTTCTCGGGGTTTAGCTTTAACTTGTACTTGGCGGTCGTGGTAAACAGCTCCTCCAGATCTGAGATGTGCTTGCTTTTTTCTAACGAAGTAACGACCATATCATCTACCTACGTTTGCACATTCCTTCCCAGCATCAGTGCAAGTACCTTATCCATCAACCTTTGGTACGTGGCCCCCACATTCTTCAGCTCGAAGGGCATCACCTTGTAGCAGTAGCACGATCTCTCAGTCATGAAGGCGGTCTTCTCCTCATCCATGGGATGCATCTTTATCTGGTTGTACCCTGAGAAGGCATCCAGAAAGCTCAGCAACTTGCACCCTGCTGCGCTGTCGACCAGGGCATCTATGCTTGGCAAAGGGTATGAATCCTTTGGACAAGCCTTGTTTAGGTCCGTGAAGTCGACGCACTTGCGCCACTTCCCGTTGCTCTTCTTTACCAGCACGACATTAGCTAACCACATAGGGTACTTCACCTCCCTGATATGGCCTGCGGCGAGGAGCTTTTGCGTTTCATCCCTAATCGCCTGTCTCCTCTCCTCATTAAACTTTCTTCTTCTCTGTCGCACTGGTCTGACCTGTGTGTTCATTGCCAAATGGTGACACAAGAAATCGGGGTCGATTCCCGGCATGTCTGAAGCAGACCATGCAAAAGCATCCAGATGCCTTTCTATCACCTTGGCGATCTGGTCTTGGAGCTCACCTTCCAAAAATCTTCCCAACTTGAAGACCTTGCCCCCGATCTCCCTCTCGAGCCACTCCTCGACGGGTTTGGGCCTGGTTTCACTGGCGATCACCGCCCTGGCGATTCCCTAGCCTCCTCTAGGCGGTTTCTCGCTTCTTCTTCCCGACCGGCGCTCTTTCCCTCAACCTCAGCGTCTACCATGATAACATCGCCTTCGGCGGTCACTTCCATCGCCGCATCAACAACACACCTTTCTGTTGCCTGGGCTCCACACCGGGAGGCGGCGTCGTGGTGATGTAGCTCACCGACCTCTTATTCTTGAGGCTATTTTCGTAGCACTTCTTTGCCTCCTTTTGGTCAGATCTTATGGTGATCACCACCCCCTCCATTGATGGCAACTTAACCTTCATGTGCCTGGTTGAGGGCACAGCTCCTATTCTGTTGAGGGTCGGCCTTCCCAACAGAATGTTATACGCCGAGGGGGCATTCACGACGAGGTACTTGATCTTCTCCGTCCTCAAGGCCGCCTCGTCTGTGAACGTAGTTCTCAACTCAATGTACCCCCTGACCTCCACCTAGTCACCAGCGAACCCATACAAGCATCCTCCATAGGGCCTTAACTAGTCAAGGGGTAGTTGCAGTTTGGTGAAAGTCGGCCAGAACATTACATCTGCCGAGCTTCCTTGGTCCACCAGTACCCGGTGGACCTTCCTTCCCGCCGTGACTAGCGAGACAACTATGGGATCGTTGTCATGAGGCACAACGTCCCTGAGATCCTCCTTTGTGAACGTAATGTCCACATCTGGCGAGTGATCTTCGAACACATCCACTGCCATCACAGACCTCGCATATTTCTTCCTCTGCGATGCAGTACATCCACCACCCGAGAAACCTCCAACGATGGTGTGGATCTCGCTGTGAGTGGGCATCTCGTGCTGCTGGCCCTCACTGCTCGCCGGCTGAGAGCTCGATGCTTGCCCCGTCCTCTTGTCCAGCAGGTAGTCATTCAAGAAGCCACTCTTGACCAAATCATCGAGTTGGTATCCTAGGGCCAAGCACGAGTCAAGAGAGTGATCAAAACTTTGGTGGAATTCGCACCATGCATTCGGTTTTGGTCCTAACACCTTGTCGCCAACTTTCTCAGGCGCCTTAAGCCTGGCCGTTATGTTAGGAATGGGGATCAGGTCCACCAACCCCATGACGAACTTGTACCTGGGTGGTTGATTGAACTCCCTAGGGCGCCCTAGGCCCCTTCCCTTGTTTTTCTTTGGGTCGTAAGGATGGCGAGTCCTTTGATCCTTCTTATCCGCCGCCGTCTCCAGCACCCTCTGCGGCTGAATTCTAGTCTGGGCCCGTGGCCTAGCAGGAGCCACGCTAACTCTCTTTTCTGCGACCTCACTCTCGTCGGCGATGTGGGCCACAGCAAGTCGCCGAACTTCAGCAAACGTGGCGGGGTGGCCCCTAATTAGCGCCTCGCAGAAAGGTCCAGGCAGTACGCCCTTTTTGAAGGCGTATACCAACATCTCCTCGTCTTTGGCAGGCGAGCGGACCATCTGCGCTCCAAAATGGTTCAGATAGTCCTTGAGGGACTCTCCCTGATACTGCCTCACGTCGAACAAGTCATAAGACACCCTAGGTGGCGCCTTGTTCACGATGTACTGGTCGATGAAAAGCTTTGAAAACTGCTGGAAATTGGTTATGTGACCTGTAGGCAAGCTAACGAACCATTCCAGCGCTGTTCCCTGGAGCGTGCTCATAAACATCTTGCAATAGACAGCATCTGAGCCTCCTGACAGCATCATCTGCGTGTGGAACGCAGTGAGATGTGCTTCAGGATCCTCCACGCCGGTGAAAGAAGCTTTCACAGGTACCACGCTCGTAGGGATCGCCGTGTCCATGATCGCCTGAGCAAACGGCATCGGAAAGACGCGTGGTGGCGATGACGGTGCAACTTCCTCAACAGGCGGCCTCTCTGCTCGTGAAGAGCTTGACGCAATTCCTCAGTGACCTTGCTGAGCTCCTCATTTCTGGCCTGAGAGGCGACCAGGTCTTCGTGCATCTTCGCCTGCTCTATGCGCGATGCCTCCACATTTGCCTGCAACGCACGCAAGATCTCCATCATTTGTGCCATGGTCATGGCGCCTTCTCCAGCAGTTGGCACAACGGGACTTGAACGCGTACTTCTCATCTTTCTCATGAAATATCAACAAATCAAACTTCAGCGACCAAAACCTTCACCAGCGGAACGATCGATCCAGCAATCAATCGGTCAAAACCTCTTAAACTCCAAAGAACTTCCAAGAACGCGACCACAACAACACGGGATTGATTCGGATGCCAAAACCTCCACAGAAACTCGCAATCTCAACATGCACCTATCGCTTCTCCACCAAAACTCTCGATTCACCGATCAGAAACTCGAACGAACGGTAAAAACTTCGATTTACCGATTAAAACTCGCACAAACGGTAAGAAACTTCAATTCACTTATCGAAAGCTCAAACAAACGGTGGAAAACGTCAAACTACCGATCAAAAACTCAAACAAACGGTGAAAAACGCCGAAAATGGTTGCACCAGCAAACAACCACACAAGAACCGCAGAAACTTCAAGAAACTCACGCTGTGGATGGGAAACACATTTTACACGGCCCCACAGTGGGCGCCTGATGATCCTGCCGGTTGACCTGAGTGCAAGAGTCTTGCCACGTCAAAGGTTTCTCCTTCTGGATCAGCTTTGCACCACGTTAGCCTCCGTCCTTCACGTCTCAATTCCTCGCAAGAACCTGAAGAAAACAGAGTGGCGCCGCTGTGGCCGATCGCGCTCCGACGCTCAAGTTAGTGACGGAATCACCAAATACTAAGAGAGAAAATCTAAACTCAAGGAACCGTGCGCAGTGAATCTCAGTGTACTCGAGAGTATTCTCAAAGCGTACTGAAGTGTTCTAAAAACGTACCTCAAAAGTCTGTTAGGAGTTCCTTTTATACTTGAGCACTTTCTCTCTCCTGACGGTTACACCTCTGGACACGTGGCTCGCATCCAGCTGTACACGTGTCACCATCTGGATCCCTCTCCACTTGAGCGTCACTTCTACTCTTCAAGCTATTCGACTAAGTTACCCATGCAAGGAGTAACTTGGTGCACAGCTTCCTTGGAGCGCGACCCCTTAAGCGGCGAGTACGGGGTGTCACCATGCACACCTTCTCTGTGGTCTCGCCTGCCGCTAGCACGATCTGCTTCACTTGCACATCATGCATGTTCTGGGAAACTGTTCCCTTGCCCCGACCTCTGACTACGGAGTGTTTATCTGATAACCTCATCCTTCGTATTTGTACCCCTTGAAGCCTGAAGCAAGCCTTCCTGATCTTTCGGCGATGTGCCCCTTTCGGCGGTCTCTAACCACCTGATCTCCTAGTGCTCA
Source organism: Phaseolus vulgaris (assembly GCF_051622355.1). Taxonomy (NCBI): domain Eukaryota; kingdom Viridiplantae; phylum Streptophyta; class Magnoliopsida; order Fabales; family Fabaceae; genus Phaseolus; species Phaseolus vulgaris. The sequence goes on along the minus strand of NC_143505.1, from coordinate 33,084,509 downwards.
TGTATGGCGACTATGGCGCAACTCTGGCGACCGCCGGTTACACACACTAGAGATCGGAGAACGCCAACTCAACGATTGGCAACTACACAGACTTCTCGATATACTTCCCTTCTGTCACCTAGGTGTCCCGTTCAACACGCCTATCTTATCGCTTGCTGCCACGTCATCACTTCCGATTACCTGATCGGTACAGAAACCATGTAGAGGACGCCCAAGCCTATGACGCCCAACCCAAGAAGGGGCCCAAGCCCAAAGAATCACTAGGAGCATGGCAAGAGCTTTGGGACAAGAGTGTCAAATGATGACTCTTCTTATTTCTATTGTATAGTGTAGGTGGTGTGGATATAAAATAAATAGGTGTGAATGTATTAGAGAGAGTCACATTGTCCATGTGACTTAGTGGGAGGGTGTAGGTGTCATATAGGAGGTGCCAAAACTAGAAAGGAAGTCACACCTTCCTCATGCTCTAGTTGGCGCCATTTTAGTGTCATTTAGGGGGGAATTTGAATTTGATTTAGCTTCCCATTTCAGCACCTCTTAGGCTATAAATAAGGTGTTTGCCTTTGTAAAATTCAGAATTGGAAATTTGATATAGAGAAACTCTACTCATTTGGAGAGAGATTTGTGTGAGATTTGAATCTCCTTGCTTGGTCTCATCTTGTGAGCTATTGAGAGCTTCAAGTGGCGGCTTCCTTCACTTATCTTGGAACAATACCTCCAAGTGGCGTGATGCAGTTCCAATTCCCCATTCCAGCCAAGCTTCATTCCATAAGTTTTCATTCCTTTCATCTCCAATTTCAATTTCAATCGGTAGTTTAGTTTTCCTTTAGTGTTCTTCATCTTTCCACTGATTGATTTTGTGTTCTTGTGTTGTTTTTCAATTTTCTGTTCGGTTCCTTGTGTTATTGTTTCATTTGCGTTTAGTAATCTTGTTCCATGGATGTTTACAAGGAGATAGCATTCTTATTGAGTTTGGATCATCATTTTGGAAGGCTATGTCTCCATTGATGACTCCTTAAGCTTCCTTGTTTTCAGCTTGTTGTTTTGTTAATGTATTTTCGTTTATCCATTTCTGTTTTCAGCTTGTTGTTTTGTTAATGTATTTTCGTTTTCATTGTTTAAGCACTCTTTGATCCTTGAATTGTTGTTTTCATTCTCATATAATGTTGTGTTCAAGAGTTTAAAAGTGTCTATGTTCAATCCAACTCATATCATGTGGTATCTAGAGCTATGGTTAGTAATTCTGTTTTTCTGTTTTTGAGTATTTCTTGCTGTTTTAATTGTTGTTAATGCTTTGTGCTTAAGTCCTTTTAATTTTTGAATCCATACATGTTTTGTCTAGTCATGTTTTTTTTCCCATAATGTCATCAATTCTTTGTAGTCCTTTTCTTGCTATCTTTGGTTGATTGCTTTTATTTGAGTTCAAATTTTGGTTTCTGTTTTTTCTTTATCCTTTGGTGCATTTTATTTTTAGTTTTGAGTTCATTATTGTGTATTAGATCTATACAAATTCTTATTCATCATTTCTATTGTGTCTTTGTAGTTTCTTTAATTCTGTTTTTCATTCCAGTATAGGTTCTCTGTTTTTCATAAAAACGTGCTGACTGTTTGGTTTATCAAAATTTCTGTGTTTACTGGAAAATTCTGAAATTCTGGAATTAAGTAGTTTGAGGTGTTACAAAATAGTGATAAAAAGAAGTACATCAAAATTCAATATACAAAAAAAATTATAAATAAAATACGAACAGTGTGTACTTCTGCCGAAAAAAAAATACGGTAATCTGGCAGTGATTTTGCAAAATTTATTACAATTAATTGGCGTACTATTTTTGAGTGATTCCAGTGCCAATTTTCAGCTAACATCTTGAATTTTCAGTGGTTAAATTTTCACATTCCAGTTCGCTTTCTACAGTTCCAGTTAAAGTTTTTAAGTCACGCACGGTTTTTAACAAAAAATTCCAGTAGCATTGTTTTTGTTTTCTTCATCTATTCTAGTACTATTCTTTAGGACTCCTTTTTGTGCCTTAATTTTCTTGCTTGTCTTTTAGTTCATATTCTTTTCTAGTTTTGTCATATCTTGCATTCTGTTTTGGTTTAGCTTTTCTTGCTTATACCTTTTCTTGCTTGTCTTCTTTGTTTCTCTAGTTTTTGTGGTGATTTGTTCCTTGATTAAGTGTGGTTTGCTTTGACATTTTTCATTTGAAGCTCATCCAATCCACAAGAGAGGCTTGGTTAAGGAAAGAACACTTTCTTGGAGTGGTTTGAGTACATTCTTTTGGCCTTTTCCAGCAATCTACATCTTACTTTCTTTTGCTAACAAGTTTCCTTAATTGTTTGTTGTTGTTTTTGTGTCTTTTATGATCATGGATAATTTTTCTAGTGGAGAATCCTCCAAACCTTGCTCACCTCAAAAGGCATCTCTCTTTGAAGATTTGAAGAATGCTAGACAATCAAATGCACAATATCTTGACATGATAAGACAAATGGAGGCAAGGCTTCAAAGCTTGGAGATGGCCCGTGAAGATGTTCATCAAAACCGAGAGAGAAGACATCATCATCATCATAGGCATTCTTCAAAGACTTCTCACTCTTCTCATGGATATGATGAAGACAATGCACGGCAAAGGCACCATCCCCATGAAGAGAGGCGCCAACATGTGGTTGTCCCTTATTCACCTAATGTAAAACTCCCTAGCTTTAGTGGTGAAAGTGATCCTAATGTGTACTTAGGGTGGGAGGCCAAGGTTGAGCAAATATTTGATGTAAATGGGGTAATAGATGTTCATAGGGTTAGATTAGCATCATTAGAATTCTTAGACTATGCCATGCAATGGTGACATCAAACTCTCTTGGACATTGACCTACACAAGAGACCGCCCGTGGTCTCTTGGGATGACTTCAAAGCTTGTCTACGCGCTAGATTTGTGCCTCCACACTTTAAGAAAGACCTATTGTTGAAACTCCAATGGTTTCATCAAGGCACGCTAAGTGTGGATGATTACTTTAAACAACTAGACACGCTTTTAATTAGAGTTCATATGGATGATAGTGAGGAAGCTAAGATAGCTAGGTTTGTTAGTGGCCTTCGAAGGGACATTCAAGACGTGGTAGAGCTACAAGAATATTCTTCATTGCAAAATGTAGTTCACCTTGCTAGTAAAATTGAAAATCAACTTGCAAGAAAAAAATGCTTTAAAAAATTCTTCTAAAGATAGCTACTACCACTCTTCTTGGAAAAATAAAAATAGCTCTTTTTCAAATATCCCTTCTAAGGACTCTACTTTCAAACCTAGAGATTCTAAGCCTTCCACATCCACTTCTAGGCCTAAATCACCAACTAAATCGTCTAGTAAGAAGTGTTTTAAATGCTTAAGCTATGGACATATTGCTTCTAATTGCCCTTCTAAACGAAATATGTATATGCATGATGGGGTAGAGGGTAGTGAGCATGAGTCTGAATCTTCTAGACATTCCTCACCTTCTAGGTCCCCTAGTGAGAATGAGAGTGAAAGCCCACATGAGGGTGACCTATTGGTAATAAGACGCATGCTGGGACAAGTTTTAAAACCTTTTGATGAAAGTCAAAGAGAAAATATTTTTCATTCAAGGTGTCTTATTAATGATAGGGTATGCTCTTTGATGGTGGATGGGGGGAGTTGTGCTAATGTGGCAAGCACAAGTGTGGTAGACAAGCTTGGATTATCTACCATCTCTCAGGCCAAGCCCTACAAATTACAATGGTTGAGTGAGGTAGGTGAGATTGTTGTTAACAAACAAGTCCTCGTTACTTTTTCTATTGGTAGATATAAAGATGAGGTCTTGTGTGATGTTGTCCCAATGGAAGCCACACATATGCTTTTAGGTAGGCCAAGGCAATTTGATAGAAAAGTTTTTCATGATGGCTTTACCAACAAAATTTCTTTTAACTTCCATGGGCACAAAGTCATTCTTAAGTCTCTCTCTCCAAAGGAAGTACATGAGTACCAAGTTAAAATGAGAGAAAAGAGAGAGAAAGAAAATGATAAAAAATATTCCAAGAGAAACCTTCTCATGTCCACACAACAAGTTAAAAAGGTAATAGTTACTCAAAAGCCTATTTTTTTAGATATTCCTAGGACTATTGAATGTGAGTCGGCTAAGGATAGTCCCACATGTTTGGACAATTTTGTAAAGGAATATAAAGATGTGTTTCAAGATCCTCCTAAAGGCTTACCACCTCTAAGAGGGATTGAACACCAAATAGACTTCATGCCAGGGGTTTCTTTACCAAATCGCCCTACATATAGGACCAATCCCCAAGAGGCCAAAGAGATTCAACAACAAGTTGAGGATTTATTAGCTAAGGGGTGGGTACAAGATAGCATGAGCCCATGTGCTATGCCTGTCATACTTGTCCCAAAAAAAGATGGGACATGGAGGATGTGTACGGATTGTCGCGCTATAAATAACATTACCATCAAATATAGGCATCCCATTCCTAGGTTAGATGACTTGTTTGAAGAATTACATGGGTCTAAAATATTTTCCAAAATTGATCTTAAGAGTGGTTACAATCAAATTCGAATTAAACATGGTGATGAATGGAAAACCGCTTTTAAGACCAAATTTAGTTTATATGAGTGGTTAGTCATGCCTTTTGGCTCGACTAATGCTCCTAGTACCTTCATGCGACTCATGCATCATGTATTAAGAGCATTCCTTGGCAAGTTTGTTGTGGTTTACTTTGATGATATTCTTATATATAGCTTGTCTTTAGAAGATCATGAGTCACATGTTAGACAAGTCTTAAAAACTCTTAGGAAGGAGAAGTTATATGCTAATCATGCTAAATGTTTCTTTGCATTAGATCATATAGACTTCCTAGGGTTTGTGGTAAGTCATAAAGGGGTGCATGTAGATCAAACAAAAGTTGCAGCTATTCAACATTGACCTACACCCACCAATGTCAATGAGGTACGAAGCTTTCATGGACTTGCTAGTTTTTATAGGCGGTTTGTGAAAGACTTTAGTACAATTGCCGCACCATTAAATGCCATAGTAAAGAAGGATGTGGTTTTTAATTGGGGACAAGAGCAAGAAAACGCTTTTCAAACTTTGAAGGAAAAATTGACTAAAGCCCCCATTTTAGCCCTTCCTAACTTTGCTAAGACATTTGAAGTAGAATGTGATGCCTCTAATATAGGCATTGGGGCTGTTCTCCTTCAAGAAGGACACCCCATAGCTTATTTTAGTGAGAAACTCAAAGGAAGTCATATCAATTACTCCACTTATGATAAAGAACTTTATGCTCTTGTTCGAGCTTTGCAAAATTTGCAACATTATCTTTTTCCAAAGGAATTTGTGATCCATAGTGATCATGAGTCCCTTAAATATTTGAAAAGCCAAAGCAAGCTTAATAAGAGACATGCTAAGTGGGTGGAGTTTATTGAACAATTTCCTTATGTGATCAAACATAAACAAGGTAAAATTAATGTGGTTGTCGATGCTCTTTCAAGAAGATATACCTTGTTAAATGTTTTGAATGTTCAATATTTAGGATTTGATCACATAAAGGAACTTTATCATGATGACCTAGATTTCTCTCTAATCTATCAAGAGTGTTCCAAGGGAGGTCACAAAGACTTTTTCTTACATAATGGTTTTCTTTTTAAAGGAAAAAGACTTTGTGTTCCCCAAGGATCCATGAGACAATCTCTTGTTAGAGAGGCTCATGAGGGTGGGCTTATGGGACATTTTGGGGTAGCTAAGACTTTAGAAACATTGCATGAACATTTCTTTTGGCCTCACATGCGCAAATCCGTACATAGCTTCTGTGATAAATGTATAGCATGTAGGAAAGCTAAATCTAAACTCCAACCCCATGGTTTATATACCCCTCTTCCTATCCCTACAATGCCTTGGGTTGATATTTCTATGGATTTCATCTTAGGACTTCCCAAGACATCAAAGGGGCATCAAAGGGTAAGGATTCCATCTTTGTGGTAGTGGACCGTTTTTCTAAAATGACTCATTTTATTTCATGCCACAAAGTGGATGATGCATGCCATATTGCAAATCTCTTCTTTAAGGAAGTTGTTCGTTTACATGGACTTCCTAGAAGTATAGTATCCGATAGGGATTCCAAGTTCTTAAGTCACTTTTGGAGGACCTTATGGGGGAAACTTGGCATAAAACTTCTTTTTTCTACTACTTGCCACCCTCAAACTGATGGTCAAACTGAAGTGGTTAATAGAACTTTGGGTCAAATGTTGAGATGCTTTATTTCCGGGAATCCAAGGGTTTGGGAGGATTTACTACCTCATGTTGAGTTTGCTTATAATAGGGTAGTAAATTCCACCACAGCCCATTCTCCTTTTGAGGTTGTTTATGGGTTTAATCTCCTCACACCTCTAGCTCTTCTTCCCATTCCTATAGTTGATGAGGTTTTATGCAAGGACGATTTTGAAAAGGCTTCTTTTATTAAAGACTTGCATACCCATATCAAGTTACAAATTGAGAAGAAAGTTGGTAAGTATGCTGAAACTGCCAACCAAAGGCGCAAGGCATTAGTCTTTGAGCCCGGCAATTGGGTTTGGCTTCATTTGAGAAAGGATAGATTTCCTTCTCTAAGGAAGTCCAAACTTATGCCTCGTGGTGATGGCCCTTTCCAAGTCATCAAGAGGATTAATGATAATGCCTATGAGTTAGATATGCCTAATACTTATCTTGGTAGTAATTCTTTCAATATTACTGATCTAACTCCTTTTCATGCAGGTTTTCCAAATTCGTGGATGATTTCTCTCCAACCCGGGGAGTATGATGGAAACCAAGTAGAGGACGCCCAAGCCCATGACGCCCAAGCCCAAGAAGGGGCCCAAGCCCAAAGAATCACTAGGAGCATGGCAAGAGCTTTGGGACAAGAGTGTCAAATGATGACTATTCTTATTTCTATTGTATAGTGTAGGTGGTGTGTGATGGAAGAGGGCCAAGCTCAACCTCCCATGATAGACAAGAGCCAAGCCAAGAGCGTCTAGAGCCAAGTGAAGAGCGTCTAGTGCAAAGAGGAGAGCATCTAGTGCAAGAGAGAGAGCGTCTAGGACCCCTTATTACTAGGTCCATGGCCAAGCGAATCCATGAAGACTTGGGCCAAGCTACGGATGGAAGAGAAAGCTACTTGTATATGCTACATGAAGGCCCATCAAGAGTAGCTTAGTATTAGTTGTAGTGTAAATAACACAAACTTGATTCCATGAGGATTTGACCAAGATTTGCTAAGGATTTGGTACGTTCTAGAAGGATTCCTCCACTAGGCCGGCCATGTGCCATGGTTTCCTTGTGATGACATTTACGTTTCATTTAGAAGGCATTTGCTTATCATTAGGTTAACCTTTATGGTTCTCCTTAGCCTATAAAAGGGGGAGCCAACATCATGTATTTTAAAGATTGAATAGAGTATTGTTATGCTGCCAATTTTGTGCCATACACTACTCCTTGCCTAGCATCTAGGTTTTAATCTTCAATTCACCACCTTCAAAGGGGCTGGCCGAACCTCCCCAATTCCACACTCTTCATGCACCTTCAAGGCACCCATACTTCCTAGGAAGCCCTTGCTCATCTCATCCACTAAGCTTCCGCAACTTACATCTTCATAAACAAAGAAGAGCTCATAGGAATGCCATCATTTGGTATCAGAGCTATGGTTCTTCAAAGATGAGTATCTCTTTGCAATTTTCTTTTCGAGTTCTTCTTATTTCCAAGTTGTTCATCTTGTGTTTGTCTTGTCTTGCTGTTTTTATGATTTTAATATGATTTGAATGCTTTTCTATTCAATTCAATCGGTAGTTTTTGTTCAAATTGTGCTTGAACATCATATTTCAATTTTGTGTAGGATTCTTGATATCTTTGTGTTGCTATTTTTTTTTTATTTTTAGGTATTTAAGTCTTGCTTGAAATTTCATTTGGGTCATATGATGTTCTTGAGTCTTTTCCATTTATGAATCCATAAGTTTTGTCTAAGTCATGTGTTTCCATATTTGTCAACAAATCCTAGTAGTACTTTTCTTGGTTTATTTGTTTCTTGTTTTTGGTTTAAATGCTTGATCTGAAATCTGCTGTGTTTTGATCCTCTGGTGCTTTTTATTTTTTTTAGTTTGAGTTCATATTTGTGTGTTAGATCCACACAAATTCCTTTACACTAATTCCATTGTGTTTTTGTTGGTATATCATTCTGTTTTTGTTTCCAGATTTTCAGAATCCTCTGTTTTACACCATTCTGTTTTGGCTGATTTTGCCTATGAAAATTAAATACCACATAAGAAAATTCTGAGCCTCTGGATTTCACTAGATTGAGGTGTTAGCAAAAGAAAAAAAAAAGAATCAATTGAAAAAAAAAGAAATAGAAAAAAAAGATAAATATTACAAAAAAGTGTGCAATCCTGACGCTACATCTGGCGGTTCTGAGCACTGATTTTTAAAACATTATTAAAATTAAATGGTGCATGCATTTGGAGTGAAACCAACGCCAAAAATTTTTTAAGATCTTGATTTGTTTGAATATCAATTTTCAGAAGCAAATATTAAAAAGCCAGCTCAGGATAAATCTGTGAAAGTCACGCATTCTGAACTACAACATTTTGTTTCAGTGGTGCTGTTTTTGGTTTTTAAATCAAATCTAGTGCTATTCCATAGGTTCCTTTTTGTGTGCCATCGATTCTTTGAGTGCCTTTTTATTTGCTTGTCTAATTTCATTTGAACTCTTTCTAAGTTGTGTCACATTTAATTCCATTTGTGTGGTACGGTTTTTCAAATTAATTTGTTTCTTGCTTTATTTCTTTGACCTCTAAGCTTGGTTGTGGATTAATTATCAATTGGTACTTGTTGAGTGGGAAATGACTTGAGGGGAGTCTAGTTTTGCTTAATAGGTGCTGGATTGAAGAATTAATTACCTAATCCCAAGAGGATCAAAGGCAAGGGGCAGAAACAAACACATACTAAATACACCACAAACCTTGGAAGGCCCAACAAAGAAGAAACAACAAAGGGAGTGCAATTGGAAAAACAACAAAGGGAGTGTCATTTAATTTCTTTGCAATTTAAATCTTGTTAATTACTTGTTAATTACGCAATTAGACGGTGAGTGTGTCTTCAAGGGCTCCAAGTGTCCAAGAAGCCTCACCTAGGGCCAACTAGCTTAAAACTATCTAACTTAGCATTTGTTAATTGCTTTAATTACATCAATTGCCTTTAGTTAGCTACGCTTATTTTGCTTTGCTTTTGTCTTGTTTAAGCTTTGATAATTTTGCTTGGGTTGTTAGATAGCTTGCATTGATTCTTGCATTAAAAAAAATTTGATTTCTCCAACCTCATTGTGTTTTAAGTGGTTTACCAAGAGAAAGATTTGTGTGAAGATCTTGAGGGATAGTTTTTGGCTAAGGCAAGACTTGGTATTTAAGTAGTCCATTGTGACTCACCTCTCTTACCTGGAAAACTACCTTCATTAACTTCCCTCATTTTTTTCAAAGTAAAACATTTCTAGACACAAAGTTCTAGTCATGTCTTCTCATTCTTCAAAGTCTATGGAAAGTGATGTGAAATCCATCAAATCCCTTTTGAAACAACTTGCAAAGGATGTTCAATTAATTTCCTATAGACAATTGGAGAACGAGTCTAAAATCAATGAACTAACTAGAGCAAAGGAAGAGAAATCTCAAAATTCCAAAAAAACACATACTCATGCATCACATTCCAAAGATAATGAGTCTCTAGGGGAGGAAAGCCTTAGAATCAATGATTACTACCAACCACCCCCTAAAAGAAATAGGCAAAGGGAGCAAGAGGGCCCAAGGGAGGTTAGGGTAGACCTACCTCATTTCCATGGTAAGGAAAACGTAGAAATTTATCTAGATTGGGAAATGAAAGTAGAGCAACTCTTTGCTTGCCATAGGGTGAGTGAAGAAAGAAAGGTACCCTTAGCCACCCTTAGCTTCCAAGGGAATGCCATGTATTGGTGGACCTCTCTAGAAAGAGAAAGACATCTTCATAGGGAACCTCCCATTGAGTATTGGAATGACCTTAGGGAAGCCCTAAGACGTCGACACATACCCTTATACTACCATAGGGAGTTAATGGACAAGCTCCAAAGACTCCAACAAAAGAATATGAGTGTAGAGGAGTATTGACAGAAAATGGAGCTCTACATGATGAGAGCATCTATTAAAGAAGAGGAGGACACCACCATAGCAAGATTCCTTAGTGGCCTCTCTCTTGAGATAAGAGATAGGGTTGAACTACTTCCCTACCAAGACTTGAATGACTTGGTTCAACTTTGCATTAAAGTTGAACAAAAAAATTTGCACAAAACTTCAAGTCAAAGGGTGGGTTCATAGTCTAGCTTTTATCCCAAGAAAGACTATAAAAGGGAGGGTAACACATCTAGAGAAAAACCAAAGGAAACTACCAAGCCCTTAGCAAAAGATGCCTCCACCCCACCCATCCGAACTAGGGACGTTAAGTGCTTTAAGTGCTTTGGGAGAGGGCATGTGCAAGCACAATGCCCAAACCAAAGAACTTTGTTCTTAAAAGGTGTAGATGAATACACTAGTGGTGAGGATGAGCCATGTGAGAGAGAGGAAGGGGGAGAGGATGAGAGGGTAGCTCCATTAGAGGGAGAATTGTAATGATTAGGAGAACCCTCAACAATCAACCTAGCACATCCATGGAAACACAAAGGGAGAACATCTTTCATACAAGATGTAATGTCTTAGAAAATATATGTTCCCTCATTGTGGATAGTGGATCTAGTTGCAATTGTTGTAGTGCTAGGATGGTTGATAAGCTTAATCTACAAGTAGTTCCTCATCCAAAACCTTACAAACTACAATGGATCAATGAAAATGGGGAACTAAGTGTAGATAAACAAGTGGAAATCAAGTTTTCCATAGGAAACTACAAAGACAAGGTTTTATGTGATGTAGTACCTATGGAAGGTTGCCATATCTTATTAGGGAGACCATGGCAATTTGATATGAAAACCTTGCATGATGGTCTCACTAACGAGATTTCCTTCACCCATAAGCATAGGAAGTTTGTACTTAGTCCTTTACCACATTCTCAAGTGGTACAAGACCAGATACAAATGAAACATAAGAGGGATGAGGAAAAAAAAGAAAAGTGCTAGAAAAAGAGAAGATCCTTAGGGAAAGAAAGGCGTGGGAGAAGAGTGTTCCTTCCCACAAGGTTGCTCAACAAGAAAAGCCTTTTGAAAACATCTTGGAAAATTTGCTTCTTGTTGAACAACCAAGCCTAATCTTTTGTAAGGGAACACTTGCATGCACTGCCACAAGTAATGAACCCATGAGTCTACCTCCTCAAGTGGAAAATCTTTTAAGTGAATTTGAAGATATATTCTCTAATGAGGGACCCATTGGACTCCCTCCCATTAAGGGTATAGAACATCAAATTGACTTCATTCCGGGGGCAAGCCTACCAAATAGGCCCGCTTATAGAACTAACCCCGAGGAAACCAAGGAGATAGAGTCACAAGTTCAAGACTTGTTGGAGAAGGGTTGGGTTCAAAAGAGCCTAAGTCCTGTGTTGTACCTGTCTTGTTGGTGCCAAAAAAAAGATGGAAAATGGCGTATGTGTTGTGATTGTAGAGCAATCAACAACATCACCATCAAGTATAGGCATCCAATCCCAAGGCTTGATGACATGCTTGATGAGTTACATGGGTCAACTATATTTTCCAAAATTGACCTTAAAAGTGGGTATCACCAAATTCGAATCAAAGAGGGTGATGAATGGAAAACCGCTTTTAAGACCATGTTTGGATTATATGAGTGGTTGGTGATGCCATTTGGGCTCACTGATGCCCCTAGTACATTCATGAGGCTCATGAATCATACCTTGAGGGATTGTATAGGTAAATACGTAGTAGTTTACTTTGATGATATCTTAGTGTATAGCAAAACCCTAGAAGACCATCTAAGTCACCTTAGGGAAGTTCTTCTAGTGCTTAGGAAAAATAGTTTATTTGCCAATATGCACCTTTTGTGTAGATAGCATAGTTTTCCTAGGTTTCATAGTTAACAAAAGGGGGGTGCATGTTGACCCCGAGAAAATCAAAGTCATCCGAGAGTGGCCAACTCCGCAAAGTGTAAGCGATGTAAGAAGCTTCCATGGGCTAGCTAGCTTTTATAGACGTTTTGTACCTAACTTTTCAAGCTTAGCTTCCCCTCTCAATGAACTTGTCAAAAAAGATGTTGCATTTTGTTGGAGTGATAAGCATGAGCAAGCCTTTCAAAGGCTAAAGGCTCAACTCACCAATGCACCAATTCCAGCTCTCCCAAATTTTTCTAAAACCTTTGAGATAGAATGTGATGCATCGGGAGTGGGCATAGGTGCGGTATTGTTGCAAGGTGGACACCCCATTGCATATTTTAGCGAAAAACTCCATGGTGACACCCTCAACTACCCCACCTATGACAAAGAGCTCTATGCTCTTGTGCGAGCCCTAAAGACTTGGGAACACTACCTTGTGTCCAAAGAGTTTGTAATCCATAGTGATCACCAGTCTTTAAAGTATTTAAAGGGCCAGCACATGCTCAATAAGAGACATGCTAAATTGATGAAGTTTCTTGATCAATTTCCTTATGAAATCAAATACAAGAAAGGAAGCACCAACATAGTGGCTGATGCTCTCTCAAGGAGGCATGTGCTCTTTTCAAAATTAGGTGCCCAAATTCTTGGATTTGATCACATAAGAGAGCTTTATCAAGAAGATCAAGAATTTTCATCCATCTATGCCCAATGTCAACATAGGGCACCAGGAGGTTACTATGTGGCCGAGGGATATCTTTTTAAGGAAGGAAAACTTTGCGATGGAGATCAAGCTCAAATGGACATGGAGGCCAATCATCAAGAGCAAGAAGAGGATGAGGCTCAAATAGAAGACGCCCATGGAGGTCAAAGCCCACCTCAAAGGGTTACTAGGAGCATGTTCAAAGCTTTAGGAGCCAATGGACGTTTATTTTCTCTTTTTGTAATTTCTTTGTTTGAATGTGCTTAGAGGGAAACATTAGAAACCTCTTTTGTTAAAGCATCTTTAGGTCTTTAGAATAGGAGTCTTAGGGGGGGTGCGTTAGTAGATAGGTGTAGGAGTAAATAGGGAGGTGCCAAAGTGAGAGAGAAGGTCACACCTTCTTCATGACTATAGTTGGCGCCACTTTCTTTTGTTTTTTGGGGGGAATTTTGAATTCTTTAACTTTGCATTTCAGCACCTCTAGGCTATAAATTAAGGTGCTGCCTTTGTATTTTGGAGAATTGAAATTTGATTAGAGAAACTATACTCAATTTTTGAGAGAACATTGGAGAGCTTTGTGCCTTCCTCACTAGTCTTATCTTGAAAGTTCAATGGTTACCTCAAGTGGCGGCTTGCACACTCATCTTGGAGTCTCCATCCTCTAAGTGGCGTGATCATCCAACCATTCCTCCATCTTCATGAGCTTTCTCCTCTCCTTCCTTCCTTCTCTTTCAATTGTTCATGTCTTAGCTTGCTTCTCTTGAATTTCTATTCGGCATTTTCATTTTCTTTAAGCTTTGCTTCGGTTCATTTGTTTACTTGCTGTTCTTCATCATTTCTTCTTCATTTCTAGTCTTTTGTTCGGTGCATTTCTGTTTTTGTGTTGTTTAATCGGTACCTTTGCCTTTTCTTCCAATTCAATCGGTTCAATTTGACAAAACATGGAACTTCCATATGAGTTTGGGTTTTGGTACTAGTCTTGGTGAGTTCTTGTTCATAGAACCTTAATCCAATTCTATGATAAAGTGCCTATCTCATATCCAACTCAAGATGATTCCTAAGAATGTCAAGAATCATTCAAAGTGTGCTAGTGGAATCATATCACTTTGCATTCCCCAAGGCACACATAGGAAGCTCCTTGTCAAAGAATCACATGAAGGGGGTCTCATGGGCCATTTTAGAGTTGATAAGACTCTAGCTCTTTTGAAAGAAAAATTTTATTGGCCACACATGAGAAAGGATGTCCAAAGACATTGCTCTAGATGCATATCATGTTTAAAAGCAAAGTCTAGAACAATGCCTCATGGACTCTACACCCCCTTGCCGAATGCAAATGCTCCTTGGGAAGACATTAGCATGGACTTCATTTTAGGACTCCCTAGGACTGCAAGAGGCCATGACTCTATCTTTGTGGTAGTGGACCGTTTTAGCAAAATGTCCCATTTTATTCCTTGCCACAAGGTAGATGATGCTGAAAATATTTCTAGACTCTTCTTTAAAGAAGTGATGAGACTCCATGGTATAACTAGAAGTATAGTATCCGATAGAGATCCCAAGTTCATAAGCCACTTTTGGAAAACTCTTTGTGGCAAACTTGGAACAAGACTACAATTTTCAACTTCTTGTCATCCTCAAACGGATGGCCAAACCGAAGTAGTCAATAGATCTCTTGGAACTATGCTTAGGGCTATCATGAAAGGAAACTGTACCGCCCAGGTGGTCGACAGTGATGACGTGGCAGCAAGATATTATGTAGGCGTGTTGAGCAGGGCTCATGGCTGGCAGAAGGGAAGGAAGTCGGGGGGCTCGTGTAGTCGCAAGTCCTTAAGTTGGCGTGCTCCGATATCTAGCATACCTAAACCGGCGGTCACCAGGTTTGTGATGAAGTCGCCGGATGCGAACCCAGACGACCAAGTGATTAGAGATCGCCGGAAGAAGGACATCGCCGAAGGATCAGGGAAGCTTGTTCCAGGCTTTCGAAGCAGAGGATAAAGTCGTCAGATAGTCATTTCCTAGCTAGCCAGAGGTTGAGGTCGGGGAACAGCTTGCCCGAGCATGCACGATGAAGCAAGTGAAGTAGATCATGAAGGCGGTTGGCGAGACCACAGGGAAGGTGTATATGAAGGCACCCGTACTCGCCACGCAGAAGAGATCACGCTCCAAGGCAGTTATGCACTGAGTTGTTTCTTGCATAAGTAACTTAGCCAAAAAGCCTGAAGAGTAAAAAGCGGCGCCCAAGTCAAGGATGCTCCAGATGGTGACACGTGTACAGCTGGATACGAGCCACGTGTCCAGATGTGTAACTGTCAGGAGAGAGAAAGTGCATAGGTATATAAGAGATTCTAACGAATTTCTGAGGTACGCGCGTTTTAGAATACTTCTTTTACGCTTGCGAGAACTTGAGTACGTTGAGAGAGAATTTTGCACGGTTCCTGTTCTTAGTTTTCTCTTAGTATTTTGGTGGTTCAGTCGCTGACTTGGGCGTCGGAGCGTGATCGGCCGCAGCGGCGCCGTTCTGTCTTTTGCAGGTTCTGGAGGTGAATCAAGGTGAAGGACCGAAGCTAACACGGCGCAAAGTCGATCCAGATTTGACGAGGCAAGGTTCTTGCGTCCTGGTCAACAGGCAGGATCAGAAACCACAAGTCTTGGGATGAGTACCTTCCCCATATTGAGTTTGCTTACAATAGAGTAGTCCACAAGACTACTAATGTTTCTCCTTTTGAAGTTGTATATGGATTCAATCCTCTCACACCTATGGATTTGTTACCTCTTCCTAATCCACAAGAATTTGTGCATAAGGAAGGAGTAATCAAAGCCGATTTTGTGAAGAAAATGCATGAGAAGGTTAAAATCCAAATACAACAACAAAATGAAAAGTATGCAAAATACAACAATAAAGGGAAGAGAGAAATAATTTTTGAGGAAGGAAATTTAGTTTGGCCTCACCTTCGAAAAGACCGATTTCCCACTCAAAGGAAGTCCAAACTAAGTCCCCGAGGTGATGGACCCTTTCAAGTCCTCAAGAGAGTCAACAACAATGCATACAAATTGGACATACCTCTTGAATATGGAGTGCATGATACTTTTAATGTAATTGATCTATCTCCATTTGTAGGTACCAATGAAGAGAAGGACGACGTGGATTTGAGAACAAATCCTTTCCAAAGGGGAGGGGATGATGGAAGAGGGCCAAGCTCAACCTCCCATGATAGACAAGAGCCAATCCAAGAGCGTCTAGAGCCAAGTGAAGAGCGTCTAGTGCAAAGAGGAGAGTGTCTAGTGCAAGAGGGAGAGCGTCTAGGACCTATTACTAGGTCCATGGCCAAGCGAATCCATGAAGACTTGGGCCAAGCTACGGATGGAAGAGAAAGCTACTTGTATATGCTACATGAAGGCCCATCAAGAGTAGCTTAGTATTAGTTGTAGTGTAAATAACACAAACTTGATTCCATGAGGATTTGACCAAGATTTGCTAAGGATTTGGTACGTTCTAGAAGGATTCCTCCACTAGGCCGGCCATGTGCCATGGTTTCCTTGTGATGACATTTACATTTCAATTAGAAGGCATTTGCTTATCATTAGGTTAACCTTTATGGTCCTCCTTTGCCTATAAAAGGGGGAGCCAATATCATGTATTTTAAAGATTGAATAGAGTATTGTTATGCTGCCAATTTTGTGCCAGACACTACTCATTGCCTAGCATCTAGGTTTTAATCTTCAATTCACCACCTTCAAAGGGGTTGGCCGAACCTCCCCAATTCCACACTCTGCATGCACCTTCAAGGCACCCATACTTCCTAGGAAGGCCTTGCTCATCTCATCCACTAAGCTTCCGCAACTTTCATCTTCAAAAACAAAGAAGAGCTCACAAGATATTAAATAAATAGGTGTGAATGTATTAGAGAGAGTCACATTGTCCATGTGACTTAGTGGGAGGGTGTAGGTGTCATATAGGAGGTGCCAAAACTAGAAAGGAAGTCACACCTTCCTCATGCTCTAGTTGGCGCCATTTTAGTGTCATTTAGGGGGGAATTTGAATTTGATTTAGCTTCTCATTTCAGCACCTCTTAGGCTATAAATAAGGTGCTTGCCTTTGTAAAATTCAGAATTGGAAATTTGATATAGAGAAACTCTACTCATTTGGAGAGAGATTTGTGTGAGATTTGAATCTCCTTGCTTTGTCTCATCTTGTGAGCTATTGGAGAGCTTCAAGTGGCGGCTTCCTTCACTTATGTTGGAACAATACCTCCAAGTGGCGTGATGCAGTTCCAATTCCCCATTCCAGCCGAGCTTCATTCCATAAGTTTTCATTCCTTTCATCTCCAATTTCAATTTCAATCGGTAGTTTAGTTTTCCTTTAGTGTTCTTCATCTTTCCACCGATTGATTTTGTGTTCTTGTGTTGTTTTTCAATTTTCTGTTCGGTTCCTTGTGTTATTGTTTCATTTGCATTTAGTAATCTTGTTCCATGGATGTTTACAAGGAGATAACATTCTTATTGAGTTTGGATCATCATATTGGAAGGCTATGTCTCCATTGATGACTCCTTAAGCTTCCTTAATTCCATTTCTGTTTTCAGCTTGTTGTTTTGTTAATGTATTTTCGTTTTCATTGTTTAAGCACTCTTTGATCCTTGAATTGTTGTTTTCATTCTCATATAATGTTGTGTTCAAGAGTTTAAAAGTGTCTATGTTCAATCCAACTCATATCAGTATATGTTTGATCTGTATTTTCGAAAGCTAGTGAAGGGCGGTTTGTGATGTTAATTTCAACTTTTACTCATGAGACTTTTTTTTCCCTTACCTTTTTCTATAGTTTTAAGATTTAGCAGTTCAAGATTTGCGGAGCAACCTCCACATCATTTCTTTTTTTCAGCATTGTAGTCACGGACACGTCTTTAATTTGTTAATTGATGCCTTCCTCTAATATAAAAGAGATTCATAGCTGACAACTTCGTAGGTGACAGCTTTGGGTAATTTTTAAATCCAACGTCATGTTGGTTATGTTGCACTTATCTCTTTGTATTTATGGTTATGTTTAGATAGGTTCTTATGTTTATGTTATTAATTAATCAGGATCTTAATTTGGAAATTGGAATGACTGAAGAGGATATTAATATTCCCCTTTGTGTAAATGAAAATGAGGAAGATAATTTTGAAAAACAATCTAAAACTATTGAAGGTGACAAAAAGAAAAGGGATAAGACTACTACATCTGGTTGTTGGAAGTATTTTACTAAGATTGAGGTGGATAAGGATGGAAAATACAGGGCAAGGTGCAATAGTTGCAATAGAATATATCTAATTGGTGGAAGAAAATATGGCACTTCTCATTTAAATCTTCATGTTATGAAATGTGATAAAAGAAAAACTAAAGATGTGGGTGAAATGATTTTAGATATGCTGGGAAAGTTGAAAGGAAAAAAGATAAATCAAGTTGTACATCGTGAATAGTTGCCTAATCTAATTATTAGACATAATTTGCCTTATAAATTTGTTGGGTATCACAAACTTAGAACTTGGATAAACTACTTGTAACCTGATGCAATTATGATTTCTAGAAACACTGTTAAGGTTGATATTGGGAGAATGTATATCAAAGAAAAGACAATGCTTAAGGAATTACTTGTTTCTATTCCTATTACGATATGCTTAACTTCTGATTTATGGACATCTATTAATACTGAGGGTTTCATATCATTGACTTCCCATTTTGTTGACCTAAATTGGAAGTTAAATAGCAAGCTACTCAACTTTTGTCATATGCCTCCCCTTCATACAGGTTTTGAGTTGTCTATGAAAATTTATGAATTTTTACAAGATAGGGGATTAGAGAAAAAAAATATTTTCTATCACTTTGGATAATGTTTTTGCTAATGATGTTCTCCAAAATACTTTAAGAAGTCAACTTCTTTTACAAAATGGTTTGATATGTTGTGGTAAATTCTTTCATGTTCGTTGTTGTGGACATTTATTAAATTTAATTGTTCAAGAATGATTAAATGTGCTTGGTGAGGCTTTGAACCAAATTATAAATAACATGAAATATGTGAGGGGTTCAGATAGTAGAATGGTGAAATTCAAATAGTGCCTTGAAAAGTTTAATGATATTGATGCATCATGCGGGTTGTGTCTTGATGTCCCTACTAGGTGGAACTCAACTTACTTGATGCTTAAAAGTTCTATTAAATATCAACATGTTTTTGGGAGCTGGCACTTGGTTGATGAATCTTATAAATATTGTCGTTCAGAGCAAGATTGGGAGAGAGCATAACAAATTTGTAAGTTCTTATTACCCTTTTATGATGTCACTCCCTTGATTTCTGCTACAAGTTATCCAACTTCCAACTTGTATTTTTTACAAGTTTGGAAAATTCAATGCTTGTTGATGGAAAATGTTAAAGATGAAGATGCACTAATTAAAAATATGGTTGAATTGATGATAGTCAAATTTGAAAAATACTGGGATGAATATAGTGTTGTACTTGCATTTGGTGCAATTTTAGACCCAAGGATGAAGATAGAAACATTGAGTTTTTGCTTTGAAAAAATTGATTCACTAACTTGGAAGCTGAAATTGGAAAACATCAAGCAAAAATTATACAAACTTTTTTCCGAATATTCTAGCAAAGGTTTGACAACATCATCAAATACTCTAAAGCGTAAGCAAGGAAAATCTTCATCCTCATCTACTTCTAAACCAAGTCTTTTTTTATGTAAGTTGCTTACTTAAATGTACTTCAGTTAATTTTTTAGTTTTTGTTGTATTTGTCCCATGTTACTAACTTATTACATCTATAATGAGAATTAAAAATGTGCAAGCTTCAAGTAACTAATCAATGTGGAAGAACACAACTTGACACTTATTTGAATGAGCCAACTTTGGACTTTTATTTTTTGGAGCATATGGATGTGTTAGAATTGTGGAAAAATAATAGTCAACGTTTTTCGAATCTTGCTTTAATGGCTAGAAATTTGTTGAGTATTCCTATAACCATGGTTGCATCAGAATCTGCATTTAGCATTGGCTCTCGAATTCTTAACAAGTACAGGAATTCTCTTTTGCTTGAAAATGTGGAAGCCATTATTTGTACTTCTAGTTGGAAGCGTGGATTTTCTGAAAGTCAGCGTTCTTAAATAAAAATACGAGTTTAGAATGGTTTATAGATCCTCATCTCTTTGGTTTGGAATTAAGAAGTTTTATTCTACCATACTTGATTATACTTCTTGAACTGATGGTATAGGTACTTTTATTAATTTATGGAATGATAAATGGTGTTCTACTACTTCTTTAGCAAATATTGTAGGGTTATCTGATGGTGCTAGCATTCTGGATACAGTCTCTCAATTTTGGACAGGTTGTGATTGGAATATTCCTTTGTGTTTACAGTAAATGCCTCATTTTTTTAATCATAATCATGGTTAGGGAGGAACAGGATATTCCTAATTGGATTCCATACGAGCCTAGTCGTTTCACTCTTAAATCAGCTAGGACATTTTCTTGGAACTAGGAGTTCCCTGTGGTTGGGGTAAATTCATTTTGTCTTCATCTATTCCACCTTCCAAAACTCTAGTACTTTGCAAATTTTTAGTTTTAATTTTCTTATAGCATTTGTTTTATTTTATTTGTTGAGTTGTTTTGCTAGTTTTATTTTGTTCTCAAATGTTATTGTGAGAACTGGAATATTAATTTGAATTATGGGGAAATTATTAATCAGACTTTCAGTTTAGGATTAAAATAATCAAATGATATAAACACGGGTTGGAAAAGAAAATGTGTTGAATCCATATTTAAATTTAGTTGAGATTGTGGTACGTGAAAATTAAACTGGATGATGAGTTGGAAGAGAGAATGACAAGTAATAACGAATTAGACTAATTAAGTCAAGTAAGTGTGTATGAATCTTATACAGTTTGAGAGTTCACTGATGAATTGACAGTTGTGGTTGCTTGACTTTTTATTTTATGTTAGATCATAAAAGAATATGAAAATGATTAAGGCATTTGTATTAATTAGAAACCCAGGGCCAAATAGCAAACATTTGTTTAAATTGATTATATATTTTTTATAGCCTTTTTTAGCCAAGAATTTTATTGCACCTTGAACCTTAACTGATATATTTTCCTACATGTTAGTATGTTTAAGGAAGGAGAACATAGATGCAATTTATATATAGAAAAGGGAATGGTTGGTTTTTGTTGTTTGAATAATTTAAGTTTAAATAATTTATTTGGCTGGAAATAGGAATAATCTATTTCTATTCTCTTTGGAAAAACAAAAATTCATGTTGAAATCATGAAGAATACATTAAGATTCATGTTTTAATGTGATTGTAATATGAAGGTGAAATAAGAGCAACTGTGATTTGTTAGGATTAAGTGGAAATTGAGTGAAACACTTACCTATGAAAATATGAGATGAAATTCCTTGATAAATTGTCATTTCATTGTTTCAGTTGTTATCCTGAAAATTGATTGTATCTATATCTTGTTGTATTTGAAGTTAAAAGTACCATAATTTTCTAATTTAATTTGTTGTCTAAGAAATAAAGTTGTTTTGATATTTGAACTCGAATATGATTTATTTATATTCATTTACTTTGCTTGAGGACAAGCAAGATTCTAGGTTGTCGGGAGTTGATAAGTGTCATAATTAAGTGATATTTCATGCAAAAAGATAGGCACTTATGGACTTTAATTGTTAATAAAGTTATAATTTAACCTATAAATTAGGAATTTGAACCTTTTTACATATTTTTGGATTATGAGATGAATAAAATCGATTTATTCCCAAGTTTGTGCTAATTTTAGGAATCTAGGGGATGATGGAGATAAAGGGATAAAGAAGAATGGACAAGTTGAAGACAAGGAGAAAAGACAAAGTTGGAGCATTGAAAACTTACCCAAACAAGACCACTCTAGAGGTAAACACTTTCTCTGAAGCAAACTCGTCGAAGAATCACTTAGGCTTGCTTAAGCGAGTTCACTCCAATGAAGTTGGGTTTTTTCTCATGAAACTCGCTTAAGCAAGTAATATCTCACTTAAGCGAGATGTCACTTATTAGGTTAAATAGAAGGCGTAAGGCAGAACCCTAAAGGATCGAAGGAAGAATAATTAGAGATGGAAAACCCTATAGGAGATAGTCGTCGAGGAGAAACACCTTGGATCAACAACCTTTCAAACAAACTTTGACACATCCTTTAATATTCAGTTAATATTATACTTGAGAGTTTAGAACTATTCCTTGAGAACAATTTATTACTCTTGACTCGATACACTTGCCAAAATAAAAGTCATCATGTAGATTATTCTTGATGAAGTCTTCTTGAATTGGGATCACATCATATTTATGTAATCACTGAAAAATGTTATTGGTGTGTTCTTGAAAAACGAGTCAATAACACTAATAGAGCAAACACTTTCTATGACGGTTAAAACAAACTTTTCTGTGACAATTTTAGACCCGTTATAGATACATGTGACATAGAAAATCTGTACTTTCTATGATGGTTGTATAACCATCATATAAATTTTGCATTCTTTGTCAAACTTAAAAGAATCATCAGAGAAAACACATTATATCATCACTTTCAGTGATAAATAACGTTTTAATTGTTATAGAATGTGTTATTTTTTATAATAAATAATATTTTAACCGTCATAAAATGTATTATTTTCTATGATGGTTAAAGACAAATTAGTCATAGAAAAAAATATTTTTTATGACATATTTAGTAATAACCGTCATAGAAAGTGTATTTTTTTTAAAGAATTGTGATACATTCATTTTCCTACTTGCATAACATATCGTGCATAAACTTAGTTCTCAAACAAATATTTTCAAAATAAAATCTTAACCATCTATTACTTTATTAAAACTTAATATATTTAACTTATAACATTCATTTACATGAAATATTTAAAAGAGAACTAGGGATACTTTCGAAAAATCTCATTCTGAAACAATATTATAATTCACTCTAATTATCTATGCCCATAAATAACTCTAGCATTTTATTTTTTTTCTAGATTTACAAATGATATAGTATTTTCCAAGATACTACGACCGTACGGAACAATATTGTCTTCAAATTTTGCACAAGGCATGCGACCACAATCGAATAGTAATCTAGTCATAGATTATATTTGTTATGAACTTCAAAGCAAGTTGTCTCCCATTAAATATATGAAAATATAATTATATTACTGGGTTCGGTTTAAATGTTTGGTGATATAGTTTATTGTAACATAGAAAATGAAAACTAGTACTAATCTTGATCAAACAAAATGCACAATTTTCAGTAATTAAATATGTACCGACCAGGTAGTCAGAAGTGATGACGTGGCAGCAAACGATAATATAAGGGTGTTGAGCGGAACACCTGGCTGACAGAAGGGAAGTACATCGGGAAGTCTGTGTAGTCGCCAATTGTTAAGTTGGCGTTCTCCGATCTCTAGCATATCTAACCGGCGGTCAACAGGCTTGTGTCATAGTCGCCGTATGTGGTTTTAGGCGACCAAGTGGTCAGAGACCGCCTAAAGGGGCACATCGCCGAAGGATCAGGAAGGCTTGCTTAGGGCATTCAAAAGGCACGAGTACGAAGGACGAGGTTATCAGATGGTCATTCCCTGCCCAGAGGTCGGGGCAAGGGGACAGTTTACCAGAACATGCACGATGTGCGAGTAAAGCAGATCGTGATAGCAGCAGGCGAGACCACAGAGAAGGTGTACATGGTGACACCCCGTATTCGCCGCTTAAGGGGTCGCGCTCCAAGGAAGCTGTAGTTACTCCTCGCATGGGTAACTTAGTCGAATAGCTTGAAGAGTAGAGGTGACACTCAAGTAGAAGGTGGCTCCAGATGGTGACACGTGTACAGCTGGATGTGAGCCACGTGTCCAGAGGTGTAACCGTCAGGAGAGAGAAAGTGCTCAGGTATATGAGGAACTCTAACGAACTTCTGAGGTACGCGCGTTTAGAATACTCCTTTACGCTTTTGAGAACACTTGAGTACGCTGAGAGAACATTTGCACGGTTCCTTGAGTTTTAGCTTTTCTCTCTTAGTATTTGGTGATTCCGTCACTGACTTAAGCGTTGGAGCGCGATCGGCCGCAGTGGCGCCACTTTGTTTCTTTCAGGTTCTTGCGAGGAACTGAGGCTTGAAGGAAAGAAGCTAACGTGGTGCGAAGCTGATCGAGAGAGGATACCTTTGACGTGGCAAGACTCTTGCACTTGAGTCAACCGGCAGGAGCATCAGGCGCCCACCGTGGGGCCGTGTAAAGCGTGTTTCCCCTCCACAGCGTGAGTTCTTGAGGTTTCTGAGATTTTTATGTGGTTGTGTGCTGGTGCAACCATTTTCGGCGTTTTCCACCGATTGTTTGAGTTTTCATTCGGTGTATCGGCGTTTTTCAACGTTCGTTCGGAGTTTTGATCGGTAGTTTGACGCTCTTCGCCGTTCGTTTGAGCTTTTGTTCGGTGGATTGAGGTTTTTCACCGCTTGCTTGAGTTTTGTTCGGTGAATTGATGTTTTTCCCCGTTCGTTTGAGTTCTTGTTCGGAGAGTTGAAGTTTTTCGCTGTTAGCGCGAGTTTCAATCGGTAAATCGAAGTCTTTACCGTTCGTTCGTGTTTCTGACCGGTGAATCGGGAGTTTTGGCGGAGAAACAGTAGGTTTGTGCTGAGATCGCAAGTTTCTGTGAAGGTTTTGCGTCCGAATCGATCGGCGTGCTGTTGTGGTTGCGTTCTTGGAAGTTCTTGGGAGTTTGAGAGTTTTTGGCCTATTGATTGCTGAATCGATCGTTTCGCTGGTGAAGGTTTTGTTCGCTGATGCTTGATCTGTCGATTTTTCATGAGAAAGATGAGAAGCACACGTTCAAGTCCCGTTGTGCCAGCTGCTGAAGAAGGCGTCATGACCATGGCGCAGATGATGGAGATTATGCATGCGTTGCAGGCAAATGTGGAAGCATCGCGCGTAGAGCAGGCAAAGATGCACGAAGACCTGGTCGCCTCTCAGGCTAGGAATGAAGAGCTCAGCAAAGTGACTGAGGAGTTGCGTCAAGCTCTTCAGGAGCAGAGAGGACGCACAATTGTTGAAGAAGTTGCGCCGTCATTGCCACCGCGCGTTTTCCCAATGTCGTTTGCTCAGGCGATCACGGACACGCCGATCCCTGCGAGTGTGGTACCTGTGAAAGCCTCTTTCACCGGCGTGGAGGATCCTGAGGCACATCTCACTATGTTCCACACGCAGATGATGCTGTCAGGAGGCTCAGATGCTGTATATTGCAAGATGTTTGTGAGCATGCTACAGGGAACAGCGCTGGAATGGTTTGTTAGCCTGCCTACAGGTCACATAACCAATCGCTTTGGAGCACAGATGGTCCGCTCGCCTGCTAAAGACGAGGAGATGTTGGCATACGCCTTCAAAAAGGGCGTGCTGCCGGGACCTTTCTGTGAGGCGCTGATTAGAGCCCACCTCGCCACGTTTGCTGAAGTTAGGCGACTTGCGGTGGCCCACATCGCCGACGAGAGTGAGGTCGCCGAGAAGAGAGGGAGCGTGGCCCCTGCTAGGCCACGAGCCCAGACTAGAATCCAGCCGCAGAGGGTGCTGGAGACGATGGCGGCCAAAAAGGACCAAAGGACTCGCCATCCTTACGATCCAAAGAAAAACAAGGGAAGGGGCCCAGGGCGCCCCAGGGAGTTCAATCGCCCACCAAAGTACAAGTTTCTCATGGGGTTGGCGGATCTGATCGCCATTCCCAACATAGCAGCCAGGCTTAAGGCGCCTGAGAAAGTGGGCGACAAGGTGTTAGGACCAAAGCCAAACGCCTGGTGTGAGTTCCACCAGAGTTTTGGTCACACCGTTGATTCGTGTTTGGCCCTGGGATACCAGCTCGATGACCTGGTCAAGAGCGGTTTCTTGAATGATTACCTGCTGGACAAGAGGACGGGGGGTGCGTCGAGCTCTCAGCCGGCGAGTGGTGAGGGTCAGCAGCATGAGATGCCCACTCATGGCGAGATCCACACCATCGCTGGAGGTTTCTCGGGTGGTGGATGCACTGCATCACAGAGGAAGAAATATGCAAGGTCTGTGATGACGGTGGATCGAGGATCACTCGCCAGATATGGACATTACGTTCACAAAGGAGGATCTTAGGGACGTTGTGCCTCACGACAACGATCCCATAGTCATCTCGCTCGTCACGGCGGGAAGGAAAGTCCACCGGGTACTGGTGGACTAAGGAAGCTCGGCAGATGTAATGTTCTGGCCGACTTTCATGCAGTTGCAACTACCCCTTGACCAGCTAAGGCCCTTTGGAGGATGCTTATATGGGTTCGCTGGCGACCAGGTGGAGGTTAGGGGGTACATCGAGCTGAGAACTACGTTCACAAACGAGGCGGCCTCGAGGACGGAAAAAATTAAGTACCTCGTCGTAAATGCCCCCTCAGCATATAACATTTTGTTGGAAACACCAACCCTCAACAGAATAGGAGTTGTGCCCTCAACCAGGCACATGAAGGTTAAGTTGCCATCAATGGGGGGAGTGGTGATCACCATCAGATCTGACCAGAAGGAGGCGAAGAAGTGCTATGAAAATAGCCTCAAGAATAAAAGGTCAGTAAGCTACATCACCACGACGCCGCCTCCCGGTGTGAAGCCCAGGCCAACAGAATGGCAAGTTCTTGATACGGCGATGGGAGTGGTGCCGGAGGAGTGTCGAACGGGAAGAAGAAGCGAGAAACTGCCCAGAGGAAGCGAGGGAGTCGGGAATCGCCAGGGCGGTGATCGCTAGGGAAACTAGACCCAAACCCGTCGAGGAGTGGCTCGAGAGGGAGATCGGGGGCAAGGTCTTCAAGCTGGGAAGATCTTTGGAGGGTGAGCTCCAAGACCAGATCGCCAAGGCGATAGAACAGCATCTGGATGCTTTTGCATGGTCTGCTTCAGACATGCCGGGAATTGACCCCGACTTCTTGTGTCACCATTTGGCAATGGACACACAAGTCAGACCAGTGCGACAGAGAAGAAGGAAGTTTAATGAGGAGAGGAGATAGGCGATTAGGGATGAAATGCAGAAGCTCCTCGCCGCAGGCCATATTAGGGAGGTCCAGTACCCTGAGTGGTTAGCTAATGTCGTACTGGTGAAGAAGAGCAACGGGAAGTGGCGCATGTGCGTCGACTTCACAGACTTAAACAAGGCTTGTCCAAAGGATTCATACCCTTTGCCAAGCATAGATGCCCTGGTCGACAGTGCAGCAGGGTGCAAGTTGCTGAGTTTTCTGGACGCCTTCTCGGGGTACAACCAGATAAAGATGCATCTCATGGATGAAGAGAAGACCGCCTTTATGACGGAGAGATCGTGCTACTGCTAAAAGGTGATGCCCTTCGGGCTGAAGAATACGGGGGCCACGTACCAAAGATTGATGGATAAGGTACTTGCACCGATGCTGGGAAGGAATGTGCAAGCGTACGTAGATGATATGGTCGTGACCTCGTCAGAGAAGAGCAGGCACGTCTCGGATCTGGAGGAGTTGTTCACCACGATCGCCAAGTTCAGATTAAAGATAAACCCCGAGAACTACATTTTTGGCGTGGGGGCAGGGAAATTCTTGGGTTTCCTCTTAACTGAAAGAGGAATAGAGGCAAATCCCGATAAGTGTGCTGCCATATTGGCGATGAGGAGCCCGACCACCGTGAAGGAAGTGCAGCAGCTTACAGGTCGGATGGCCGCCCTGTCTCGCTTCGTATCAGCTAGTGGAGAGTATGGAAATCCGTATATCCAATGTTTGAGGCGAAAAAACAAGTTTGTCTGGTCGAAGGAGTGCGAAGAAGCTTTCGTGATGCTTAAAGAGTACCTGGCGAGCCCACCGGTTTTGTGCAAACCTTTGGTGGGAACCCCTCTCAGGTTGTATTTTGCTGTAATTGAGAGGGCGGTGAGTGCGGTGCTCGCCCAGGATCAAGATAAGGCCCAGAAGCCTATTTATTTCGTTAGCAAGGTGTTGCAAGGCCCAGAAGTAAGGTATCAGGCCTTGGAGAAAGCTGCGCTGGCTGTAGTATTTTCGGCGAGGAGGTTGCGCCACTATTTCCACAGTTTTACAGTGCTGGTGATGACCGACCTGCCCATCCAGAAAGTGATGGCATTTTCATGAAGTTCTTCTTGAATCAATGTAGAGTATGGGGCGGAAGCAATGAATGAGAGTGAGCAAGATCCTCCTAAGAGTGGTGTTGATCTTGTAGGTGCATGATAAGTGTGGGTATTGGGTGGTTCGGCCAGCCCAAGGGAAAAGATGAAGGAATTGAAGTTTAGAGCCTAGGATTCTAGGGAGAAGCAAAGTTGAGCACAAATGGGCAGCATAACTTTACTCACAATAAACTTGAAAATACAAGGTGTAGGCTCCTCCTTTTATAGGCTAAGGAGGACCATAATGCAACCCTAATGCTAGCCAAATGAAATGTAAATGTGAAGCACATGGGTGCACATGGCACATGGGTGCACAAATGAGCACATGGGGAGGGGTGTGTCTAGTTTTTATGCTCACCCCCTCCATGGGCTTTCTAGACCGGCCTTGGTAAATTTAGAGGTTTTTTTAGAAACTCTAAGTTTACCTAGGTTGGTGTTTTAGGTGCCAAAATTAATTCTAAGAAAATTACAAATAAACTTCCTATGCTAATTTTGACAAGAAATTAAAGTCTACTCTACACTAGAGTTTATGGCATTTGAACATGTAAAAGAACGTCTTCTTGGATCCTCTTAGCCATAACTCTATGGTTGGCCCAAATCTACCCTTTGGTGGGCTTGCATGTGGGCTAGTGCTTGGGCCTCTTCCATCAGAAAGTCTTGAAGAAACCTGATGTGGCTGGGAGGATGGTGAGGTGGGCAGTAGAGCTGTCGGAGTTCGACATTAAATATGAGCCCCGAGGACCGATCAAGGAGCAGATTTTTGCTGATTTTGTGGTCGAGCTCTCGTCAGAAGCAGCACGAGTTGAAGGGGACGATTTTCGTTGGGTGCTTTCGGTGGATGGATCGTCTAACCAACAGGGTAGCGGTGCTGGAGTCATTCTAGAAGGGCCCAATAGCGTGCTGATAGAACAATCCCTGAGATTTGCTTTTAAAGCCAACAACAATCAAGCAGAGTATGAAGCGTTGATCGCCGGAATCCTGTTGGCTAAGGAGATGGGGGCTATGGTGCTGATGGCCAAGAGTGACTCGTTATTGGTCACGGGACAAGTAACAGGCCAATTCCAGGCCAAGGATCCACAAATGGCGGCTTACTTGGAGTATGTGCAGGAGTTGAAGAGTTCCTTTGTCTCATTTGAAGTGGTGCATGTGCCCAGAGAACAAAATGCCCAAGCTGACTTGCTAGCCAAGCTCGCCAGTTCGGGCAAGGGGGGTAGGCAGAGGACAGTGATCCAAGAAACTCTGAAGACGCCTAGAGCATTTGTGGCAGATCACCTGGTTCTTCAGATAAGCAAGTCGACGGAGAAAGCGGCGAGGAGTCACAGGTCCTTGACCCAGGAGACCTTGAGATCGCCGAGAATAAGGGCATGTCGGGGGGAGATGGTGAACATGACGCAGGTCTGCGCTACGCATGAGCCAGACACATGGATAACGCAATACCAGCGCTGCCTGGCAGATGGCCTCCTCCCGCTGGATCCGACGGAGGCTAGGAAGATAAAGAAGAACTCTAGCAAGTTCACCATGATCGATGGCGAGTTGTACAGGTTTGGGTTTACACACCCACTCCTAGAATGTGTGCACGGAGAAAAATGCACTAGAATTATGGCCGAGCTCCATGAAGGTATATGTGGAAGTCACGTCGGGGGTCGAGCTCTGGCTGCAAGAACTCTCCGTGCAGGTTATTACTGGCCAACGATGAGGGAGGACTGCAAGAAGTATGCACAGTGTTGCAAGCAATGTCAGCAGCACGCCGATTGGCACAAGGCGCCTCCAGAAGAGTTAAAGTCAATTTACAGCCCATGGCCGTTTCATACTTGGGGAATTGACATTCTGGGACCTTTCCCATTGGCGGTCAGGCAGATGAAGTACTTGGTGGTGGCGATTGAATACTTCACCAAGTGGATCGAAGCGGAACCAGTGGCCCAGATCACCGCACACAAGATCGAGAGCTTTGTATGGAAGAACATCGTGTGCCGGTTTGATGTGCCTAAGCGCCTGGTGTCGGACAATGGGACTCAGTTTGCAAGTCACCTAGTGAAGAAGTTGTGCGAAGAGGTGGGAATACAGCAGGTGTTTGCATCCGTCGAGCACCCGCAGACAAATGGCCAAGTAGAGTCTGCCAATCGGGTGTTGCTGAGAGGTTTGAAGAGAAGGCTGGAGAAAGCTAAGGAATCGTGGGCTGAGGAGGTACCCTGCATAGTTTGGGCGTACCATACCACCGAGCAGTCAGGAACCCACGAGACCCTGTTTAGCTTGGTCTATGGATGTGATGCAATGATTCCAGTCGAAATCCAGGAGAGCTCGCCGAGATTCCAGAACTTTGTGGCGGAAGACTCGAACGAAGAAAGAAGGTTGAATCTGGATTTACTGGATGAGGTCAGGGAGGAGGCAAGGGTAAAGGCTGAGGCAGTGAAAAGGAGGATTGCGCGAAGGTATAACTCGAAGGTGATGCCAAGGCAGTTTAGAGAGGGCAACCTGGTGATGAGGAAGGCCCATCAGTACGAGATGGAGAACAAGTTATCACCTAAGTGGACAGGACCGTTCAGAATAACCGAGGTGCTCGGGAACGGCGCCTACCGCTTAGAGACGTTAGAAGGAGGGGCGATTCCTCGCACCTGGAACGCCACACACCTCTAGTTATATTACAGTTAAAGCTTTGTAAGTAAAAACGAACATGAATTGATTTACAAGCTTTCTGTTAAAACAGTTTGAAGGGGGCACTCTTTTTTCCCTAAGGAGGGTTTTTAATGAGGCCACCCAATAAAGAAGAGTTTTCAAAGTTTAAAGCTTTTAAGATTGCATGCTTGTTGTTTCGAAAGTTTTAGAAAAAAGACCTTATCACTCGTACGTGATTCAAGGCAAGTTCAAAGTTATGCTGCATGCTTTCTAAATAAAAGTTTTAAAGTCCCCATCGTTTTTCGGCGATTGGCGGCATCAGTGAAAAGTTTAAAGTCCCCATCGTTTTTCGGCGATCGGCAGCAGTAGTTAAAGTTTTAAAGTCTTCATCGTCTTTCGGCGATCGGAGGCACCAGTGATGATTAAAGACCTCAACGCTCTCGTGCGTCTTGAGGCGAGAAAGAGTAAAAGACCTCCTCGCCTATGAGCGAGCGAAGGCGAGAAAGAGTAGAAGACCTCCTTGCCTATGAGCGAGCGAAGGCGAGAAAGAGAAAAAGTCCTCAGTGCATCCAGGGGGGAGGAGATGTACACCCTGGGCAAGTTGAGGCACCAGAAAAAGTCCTTCTCGCCTTTGAGCGAGTTCAGGCAAGATAAAGTCCTCCTCGACTTTGAGCGAGTGCAGGCAAGAGAAAGTCCTTCTCACCTCCGAGTGAGTTCAGGCAAGAAAAAGTCCTTCTCGCCTTTGAGCGAGTTCAGGCAAGATGAAGTCCTCCTCGCCCTTGAGCGAGCGCAGGCGAGAATGAAAGAAGTCCTTCTCGCCTTGAGCGAGCGCAGGCGAGAACTGATTAAAAGACCTCTCTGCACGAGCAGATAGAGGCAAGGTTAAAAGTCCTCAGTGCATCCAGGGGGAGGAGATGTACGCCCTAGGCATGTTGAGGCACCAGAAAAAGTCCTTCTCACCTCAGAGTGAGTTCAGGCAAGATGAACTGAAAAGTCAGGGGTGTTCGTGACCTTAAATGGCGGGAAGGAAAGAAAAACGCCTTTCCCCCTTTAAGTGAAACATCAATATTGACTTAGTAAGACCAGAGAAAGCTTCCACGCTTGTAGGCGGTGTGAAGACAGATAAAATCCTTCTCGTCTTGAACGAGTTCAGGTATGGTGTGAAGGGTGAAAGAAGTTAAAAGGATAGCTAAGGTAGGTTCAAAGAGAACACCTCGCTATCCAGCTCATTGTTCTGAAACTCAGGGAGGTAGAGAAGGATCCGAAAGGCGCCTCTACCCCCTAGATGAGGGAACAATAGTCAAGTTATGAAGGCGAAGAAAGTTCACATCGCCAGAACCCTACGGCGATCAGAAGAATTCCAGGCGATGACGGGAGTAAAGGCTAACCTTGCCAGGCAGATCAGGTAAACTGTATTGTGATACCAGTTCAAGTTAAAACCTGCTGCCTAGTAAGTAGCTTATGTTGAGGTTCATTGCCTTAAGTTTGCAAGTTGTATTAAATGTCATCGCTTAAAAGTTAATAGTTGCTCAAGTTTTGCTTTGAGTTAACAGTTTGATAAATTGTTATGAGATTAACGGTTTGCTCAAGCTCAAAGCAGTGAATAAATGGTTGAGCCCGAGTATCGCTGAGTTGATTTATTTGAGTAAGTTCTACCGGTTATGTTGGTTAATCACACAGCGAGTAAGAGGCGTTTAAGGCACGATATCAGAAAACAACATCTTAGCGGAAGAAGTTATATAAAGCAATATTAGTTCAAGTTTATACACAAAACAGCTATTACAATTGAAAGATGAAGCGACAAGTTTCGAAAGAGAGGTGGTGGGGAGAGGCAGTTAGTCTTCAGATGGAACGATCTTCCCATCCACTACCTCGTTGCAGATTGATACCATGGAGAGGTCGAGCTCAGCATATTGGCATGAGACTTGCTCCAAAGCGGCGTCGAACCCGGCGGCAAGGACTTGGGCGGAGCTTTGCTCGAGCTCTTGTGCTTGTTTCTTCAGCTCGTCGGTTTGTTTCTTCAGCTCTTCGGTTCCTTCACGAGCCCGAGCAAGTTCTTCAACAGCCTTTTTGCCTTCATCCCGAGCCTGAGCCAGCTCTGCAGCAATCTTCGTGGCTTCCTCTCGAGCTGCAGCGAGCTCAGCAATGGCATCATCCCTCTCCTTTTCAACCTTCCCAAGGAGCACCTCCCGATCTGCTGACCTTTTTTCAAGGTTTTCCACCTTGTTCGCATCTGCTTTCATTGCAGCCTCCAAGTTGGCCACCTTGAGCCTGTAAGGGACCAGTTTGCTCTCCAACTCGATCTTTTCTTAAGCTTGGAGGTGCAGTTTTTGGCGCAGATCAGAGGCCTCCTTGCGCGCACCCCTTAGCTCAGCGTCCATGGCGTCCTCCAGCCTTGAATGGTCGATCTCCACCATCATCAGGTTTCAAGAAAGCTTTTCCGCCTCAATCCTTATCAGGCTGTTCGACTCCCTCAGCGCGGAATTCTCATCTTGGAGCTTCTTGTTGGAGTCCTCCACAACTTTTGATACAATTGAGGGGAGATCCTCTGCCATCATCTTCAGCTTAGGCGACCAAGTGGTCAGAGACCGCCTAAAGGGGCACATCGCCGAAGGATCAGGAAGGCTTGCTTAGGGCTTTCAAAGGGCACGAGTACGAAGGACGAGGTTATCAGATGGTCATTCCCTGGCCAGAGGTCGAGGCAAGAGGACAGTTTACCAGAACATGCACGATGTGCGAGTAAAGCAGATCGTGATAGCAGCAGGCGAGACCATAGAGAAGGTGTACATGGTGACACCCCGTATTCGCCGCTTAAGGGGTTGCGCTCCAAGGAAGCTGTAGTTACTCCTCGCATGGGTAACTTAGTCGAATAGCTTGAAGAGTAGAGGTGACGCTCAAGTAGAAGGTGGCTCCAGATGGTGACACGTGTACAGTTGGATGTGAGCCACATGTCCAGAGGTGTAACCGTCAGGAGAGAGAAAGTGCTCAGGTATATGAGGAACTCTAACGAACTTCTGAGGTACGCGCGTTTAGAATACTCCTTTACGCTTTTGAGAACACTTGAGTACGCTGAGAGAACATTTGCACGGTTCCTTGAGTTTTAGCTTTTCTCTCTTAGTATTTGGTGATTCCGTCACTGACTTGAGCGTTGGAGCGCGATCGGCCGCAGCGGCGCCACTCTGTTTCTTTCATGTTCTTGCGAGGAATTGAGGCTTGAAGGACAGAAGCTAACGTGGTGCGAAGCTGATCGAGAGAGGATACCTTTGACGTGGCAAGACTCTTGCACTCGAGTCAACCGGCAGGATCAAAATATATCATTCTTTCTTGTCTTGTTGTGTTTTGATTTTTTCTTGAAGTGTTTTTTTTATTAAATATACATGATTGTTTGTCTAGTACTTTTACTCGTTTCTGTGTGAGCTTCTTGATTGGATATTCAAGAAAAAAAAATATTTTATTCAAGTTCATAATCAAATTTAAATTAAAATAAACAATTGCAAGTTACCGGGAATTATCTAGAATTTCTTCCATTAAAGCAAAATGAAATAAGTTACGTAGCAATGATGTGGCACATATAGGTACCACAACTTATATTTTATATATGAAGCAACTCATGAATTGCTTCTCTTGAAGATGCCCCAATGTCCTAAATACTTTTTAACAAATTAGAGTTGATAATGTGTCCATTCAATAAAATATCATTACGTAACATGCAATGTTTAACTGTGAAAGTTATATTATATGAAACCATTCTAGTAGTATGACACTTAATATCAATAAAACACTACTACACTAAAGCAGAAAACATATCATAAAAAGTAAATTTGTGTTTTAGTACTCCAACCAAATAAGACAGTTTGGCGGAAAAAACAACTTTCTTGTATATAGCTTATATACTGCTTAAGCAAATAGTATGTCGTTTTAAACAAACTCACCAACTTGACAACTTTACATGCATTTTACCTGTTATTGTCATGGGCTTTTATTAAAAGTTACCATAATAATAATCAAATAATTAAGTATTCCAAAAAGTTGGAAAAGAACAAAAAATATGGATTGTGCTTGAAAGAGATGCTAGTTTTAGAATGGGTCCCTCTATCAACAAAATTCGAATTCTGCATGAACTCCGTCGTCAGATGGAATTGTTTGTAATAAGAAAAGACGTGTTGGACCTTAATTCTGGATTGGCTGCTGTTATGTTTGAGCTCCAGTGCTTGGAAGGGAAGGACCAAATGAGTGAGGTATATACATGCTTGATCCCGTAAGCTGCTGAAGTTGTGGGCTGAATTACTCTGCTATGCTGAGGATGGGGACATTGACCCCTGCTTTTATGTTTTGTTTTGAAACCAATTGTAGGATAAAAGTTTAACTTTGACTAGATACTATGTAGGGTATTGTCTATTAGACTAGCTGTTAGTGTTTGTATAAGGGTTGGAATACCTTAAACCCTAAACTTGCTGATAAAAAAAAAACAAAAAATATGGATCAGAATAGATACTGATAAAAATTGGAATACCTTAAACCCTAAACTTGCTGATAAAAAAAAACAAAAAATATGGATCAGAATAGATACTGATAAAAATAACTTATCAAGTTTTCAATATTCAACTCAAAACACATTAGCAAAACAAAAAGTCATTTATTAGAAAAACATCAAAAATTTAAAGAAAATAAGAAATATATAAAATAAATTGAATTTTTGTTACATGTTGCAGGGCCAAAACAACACCAGAGGAACATACTTAAAAGAAATGATATCTTATAAAGCCATAATTATCTTTTAAGGTATAAGCGAGGAGAATATGTATCCATTTGTACATACATATCATGTCTAACTACATAACTTTTACACTACACATAACCAATATTATGTAGTTCATCAAATCACTAGAACACTTAATAGCAATCAAACATTAGTACACTAAAAGACATAACATATTACATAAAATATAAATATGTTTATATACTACCCTGTCCAAGAAATTGGTTATTAATATCCATTTAATATCTTAGATCTCCAGATCGTAAAAGCCGAATTTAATATTTATTTCCGTAAAATCTAAATTTAATATTTATTCTTGTAAAAAATACGTTGTTAATGTTTATTTTATATTACCTACAAATTAAAATAATAAATATTGTAATTATATATATATATATATATATATATATATATATATCGGATTCTATAAAACTCAACATCTTATCTATACGCTTATAAAGACACATGTCAGACTCTTATCATCTATAAATACAAATTTTAGAGAGTATTTTTTCTCACTCGATACTTGATATGCACTTATTACTTTAATATCAAATATTATATCAATGTACTCTAACTAATTTGAGTTTGAACGTCAGAAAGTCTTCTGCAGGTGAACTCTCACTTAGCATTTATCTTACAAGAAGAATGTCGATTTTCACCTACAATTCGAATTCAACACCTCAGAAGACCTAACACCAAATCTAGTAATAACAATTTTTGTATCACCACGACATTATTAAGAAATTTTTCCATATATTTTTTTTGAAAGATATTAAAACAAGACTAAACCTTATCTAAAATAACTCATATTATACTGGTTCTACTAGGTAGATTTCAATACACATATTACATCAGTTATAAAAAATCAATGTAAAGTATCGAAATTTGATAAAAATAATTCAAAAATATAATACCTATAAGGAACATATTACACCAGTTGTAAGGTCTAACTGGTATAATATGTGTTCCCTCTTCTGTTTTTCATGGCACTGGTCTTCCCTTTCTCTAGGTTTGTGAAAGTCAACTAATGAGGTTGCCAAGATATGCAAAAGCAACACCTCCGCCGCCGCCACCATGAATCTCCCTCTCCCTCATCCAACCTTCTCAAAAAAAAACGCCTCAAAACCAAAGTCATTCGCGTCTTTTCGCTCCCTACCGATCATAACCTCATCATTCTGCAAGTCCCCCTCCCTCCTCCGTCAAGTGCGAGAAGCGTTTGGAGAAGGACAAGATCAGGATCGAGGAGGAACCCTTGTGGACCATGTACTGCAATGGGAAGAAGAATGGGTACGACATGCAGAGGGAGGTGTCGGATGAGGACTTGTGTGTGATGGAGCTTTTGAAGGCGGTGTCGATGGGCGTCAGCGTTCTTCCATCTCGTAGGAGAGCGGTGGCATGGCGAGGAAGGAGAGTTGGCGTATATGCAAGCACCATTCGATCACGTAGTGGGCAATTAGAGGCAACAAGGCAGTGAGTAGTGAAAATATCTTACTTAGCTTTCCACCTTTAACTTACCACGTTGGGGTTTAGTGGCCACATTGTTGAAAAATGTTCTTGTTGTGCAGTGACGGTGGTAAAAGAAGTTGTTGTTTAGTGGTAATGACGGTGGTAAAAGACGGAATGTAGCTTATGGGGAACATGACATTTATAAAAGAACAAAAAAAAGGTGGAAGGGGATGTCATTATGAGTTTAAGGGTGGTGCTGAATAGGAAGATTTGTATATAAACAATAAAAATAAAAAAAAAATAGAAGAAGAACATTTTTTATCATCCATTTGATCAACTTGAAAAAATAATTATTAAATAATAACTAATTTTAGAGATAAAAATAATTAATTGTTATATTAATTAAGTTCAATATTATTTTATAAATTAAAAAAAAAATTATTAGTTTTTAAAATAATTTCTATTATTAATAAAAAATTATAAATTAGTTTTTAAATTGGTATCTAACATTAATTATCAATGTTTTAACTACTAATTATTTTAGATTAGATCTAAATTAGTCTTTGTAGTACTAATTTAGAATATAAAGTAATTAGTAACTAAAAACTTGGTAAACTAATATTAGATACCAATTTAGAAAGTAATTTATAAATTTTTATTAATAATAGAAACTATTACATAAATGGTTGAGGAGAATTCGATGCACACTGTGTAAAGACCGAATACCCCACGGACATTGTCGAAAACCAACCCTTGTGAAATAAAGAGCATCTCTTAATACAACATGATTAACTTAATTACGATACATAACACTATCCTAAACTAAACATTGATATTAGCCTAATGAATTATGCTAATCTCAGCCCTACACCGAAGGCCCACTAGAAAGGTCAACTACTACCCAATAAATACGCACACCAGGCAAGGCAAAGGTACGCATTCATTATAATAATCTCTTAATACTCCAATCATTGAATATCAAACCCTGACTTGAGCATCATAGTGTCTATTGCAAATATCCACCTCAAACCAAGACCGAGGACAATAGCCAAAAACCGAAACCACCAACAATTGTTTGAGAAGACGACCCCTTTTCGATCCGTGTAAGAACATAAACTACTTTAAATATTAATAATTTTTAAATTTATAAAATAATATCTAAATTAGTGAATGATCCTGCCGGTTGACTCGAGTGCAAGAGTCTTGCCACGTCAAAGGTATCTCCCTCTGGATCGGCTTTGCACCACGCTAGCTTCCGTCCTTCACACCTCGATTCTCCTCAAGAACCTGAAAAAGACAGAGTGGCGCCGCTGCAGCCGATCGCGCTCCGACGCTCAAGTCAGTGACGGAATCACCAAAAATCTAAGAGAGAAAAGCTAAAACTCAAGGAACCGTGCAAAAATCTCTCTCAACGTACTCAAGTGTTCTCAAAAGCGTAAAGAAGTGTTCTAAACGCGCGTACCTCAGAAGTTCGTTAGAATTCCTTATATACCTGTGCATTTTCTCTCTCCTGACGGTTACACCTCTGGACACGTGGCTCACATCCAGCTGTACACGTGTCACCATCTGGAGCGTCCTCTACTTGAGCGTCACTTCTACTCTTCAGGCTGTTCAACTAAGTTACTCATGCAAGGAGTAACTCGGTGCATAGCTGCCTTGGAGCGCGATCTCTTCTAAGTGGCGAGCACGGGGTGTCACCATGCATACCTTCTCTGTGGTCTCGCCTGCCGCTATCACGATCTGCATTACTTGCACATCGTGCATGTTCTGGGAAACTGTTCCCTTGCCTCAACCTCTGGTTAGGGAATGATCATCTGATAACCTCGTCCTTCGTACTCGTGCCCTTTGAAAGCCTTAACCAGGCCTTCCTGATCCTTCGGCAATGTCCCTCCTTCGGCGATCTCTAACCACTTAGTCGCCTAAACCCACATACGGCGACTATGACACAAACCTGGTGACCGCCGGTTAGATATGCTAGAGATCGGAGAACGCCAACTTAACGATTGGCGACTACACAGACTTCCCGATGTACTTCCCTTCTGTCAGCCAGGTGTTCCGCTCAACACGCCTATATTATCGCTTGCTGCCACGTCATCACTCCTGACTACCTGGTCGGTACAGTGAATATTTTTTGGCGCTTCCGTAAACGTTCGAAAAATTCTTAAACCCCTTGCGCTTCCACTGTTCCATCATCTTTCTGCACTCTCAAACGTTCTTAGTTTTTTCTCTGCAAACCACGAAGCTTCTCAACTCTCTCAATCTCCAACTCTCTTCAACGCACATCTGATCACCAAAAGGTACCCCTTTTACTTCTTCTGTTGATATTTGCTGCATTTTAACTGATTCGCATCATCCATTATCTGTCTAGAGCATACGTTGTGGGCTGTTTTTTCCTTTTCTTCTTCTCTCGTAACTTAGGGCTTCGTTCTTCATAACGTTTATCCCAGCGAACCCTTTTTCGCTCATCCTGTCTTCTTCGTCTTCAATCGAGTCGTCTCTGTTGCCCTCGTTTCATCCCTTTCTCTTTCCTTTGCAGTTCCTGCGATGGCTCACACGAAGTCCACCGCAAACCCTCCTCCTTCGTCGCGAAACCCTCCACCCCAAGCGCGTAGGGTTGCTCCTGGGGCAAATCCTCCACCAGCGCGCAACCCACCACGAGCATCTGGTGCTCCTTCTAACCAGGCTGAGAGGCCTACTTCTTCTCATGCCAATCCCACTCAGGCAACTCCGCCAGTCGCCGGAGGGGCTTCCCTTCCTCCACGAGACTATGAAGAACTCTATCCTTGGGCCACCCCAACCTTGCTAAAAGAGACTTCTTCAATAAACACCGAGCTGGGCGTGCACCGATTGAGGAAAGGAGACCAGCCCGACCTTTCCTTCCATAAAGAACATGATAGCAAGGTGGTCGTGCTGCCCTGCTTCCCGGGTGAACCGGTCTGCGCGGACGATAAGGGGAGCAACGGCGAGTTGTTCTGCTTCATCTACACCACCGTGTTCAAGAAAGTGAAGCTTAGGCTTCCTTTTACCCGCTTCGAGAGAGAGCTGCTAACCGAGCTCAATATCGCCCCCGCCCAGCTTCATCCCAATAGTTGGGCGTTTATAAGGGCATTCCAAATTCTTTGTGCACATCTGCTGTTACTGGCCTCAGTCGACGTCTTTCTCTTCTTATTCGAGGCAAAAAACCCTGGAGATCGCCTCTGGGTCAGTCT
The DNA here is from genome assembly GCF_051622355.1 of Phaseolus vulgaris. Taxonomy (NCBI): domain Eukaryota; kingdom Viridiplantae; phylum Streptophyta; class Magnoliopsida; order Fabales; family Fabaceae; genus Phaseolus; species Phaseolus vulgaris. The sequence continues at coordinate 33,044,530 of NC_143505.1, read as the reverse complement.
GAACGGGATTGCTGGGAGATCCATCTTCTCAATCTTCCAGCAGTCTTACAAAGACTGGAAGGGGAAGTTCGTGAAGGTGTGCCAAAACGACCAAGATCCTTCACTGCTCGACGGCTTCCCCTTATATTGGGTACATAAGGGGGACAAGGACGCTAAGGACAGCTTCAGAAGACCAAGGAGCCCTGACAACATGGGGGAATTGGACAAGGACCTTTGCCTCTTCTAGAAGAGCGTATCTGCCGCCAACATTACCTTTCCCACTGCCTCAATCATTCCCTACGAGTTCTTCGAAAGCCAACTCGAAATACACATAGGTTAGCTCCTACCTCCACACCAAGTCCTTCACTTCAAGTTAATACTTAACTTAGCGTCTTCCCCACTCTACTTTGGCATTCTATTACTCTATGTTGACTCTGATCTTTCCATCTATGTATTGCTTATGTTGTCTCTGCATAAATATGCTTGTATTATTTGCTTCTGTTTTGATTGCTCAACCGTTCTTTACCTCATGCAGATAATATGTTGGGAAAAGGGAAATTAGCAGAATTGAGGGCGACCGCCCGATCTCACAAGCTGGCGGCGGGCTCCCAAGCCGTGCCTAACCCGGTGGTGGCGATCTCCGCTACTCAAGATAAAACCCCACCCCGAGGTGCAACCTCTTCCGGGGTACTACCCGCCCCTCAAAGGAAGAAGCTTATCTTGAGGAAACCAAAGAGGAAAACCCCTCAAGTGGTACAAGAAGAAGAGGACGATGAGGCGACTGAGGATGGCCTCGTCACCAAGAGAACAAGGGTGGCTCCCTCTTCACCACCTGCACTCCCAACTCCAACACCGCCCTCACCTCCAGCTCCAACACAACCAGTCCAAGCAACACCCTTGGCTGTCGCACCCCCCGTGGTTGAAAGCAGCGACCCCAATTTCATAGAGAACCCTCCAAGCGCTTCCACGCCGTTCGTATCTGCTGGAGAGGGTCCTCCTTCAACCACCTTTATTGCTGGGGCCGCACCAGGAGGAGATGAGGGTGCTCACAACTCTCCAATTTTGATAACAGAGTCTCTAACTTCACCACCACGCCAAGAAGCTCCCCTCGCCCTTCAAACTCAAGAGGGTGGTGGTGAAAGTCAGCACCAAGCTCCCCCAGTGCCTCCTCCAGCAACAAACTCAAGCCTCCCACCCTCCATCGAAGAGATCTTGGGGCCCTTCGCAGCCAAGCTGAAGATGATGGCGGAGGATCTCCCCTCGATTGTATCGAAGGCTGTGAAGGACTCCAACGAGAAGCTCCAAGATGAGAATTCAGCGCTCAAGGAGTCAAACCGCCTGATAAGGATGGAGGCGGAGAAGCTCTCTTGCAACCTCATGATGACGGAGATCGACCATTCAAGGCTGGATGACGCCATGGATGCTGAGTTAAGGGGCGCGCGTAAGGAGGCCTTCGATCTGCGCCAAAAACTGCACCTCCAAGCTCAAGAGAAAATCGAGTTGGAGAGCAAACTTGTACCTTACAAGCTCAAGGTGGCCAACTTCGAGGCTGCAATGAAAGCAGATGCGACCAAGGTGGAAAACCTTGAAAAAAGGTCGGCAGATCGGGAGGTTCTCCTCGGGAAGGTCGAGAAGGAAAGGGACGACACCATGGCTGAGCTCGCCAAAGCTCGAGAGGAAAACACGAAGATTGCTGCAGAGCTGGCTCAGGCTCGGGATGAAGGCAAAAAGGCTGCTGAAGAACTTGCTCGAGCTCGCAAGGAAACTGAAGAGCTAAAGAAACAAACTGACGAGCTGAAGAAACAAACCGAAGAGCTCGAGCAAAGCTCCGCCCAAGTCCTTGCCGTCGGGTTCGACGCCGCTTTGGAGCAAGTCTCGTGCCAATACCCCGAGCTCGACCTCTCCACGGTATCAATCTGCAACGAGGTGGTGGATGGGAAGATCGTGCCATCTGAAGACTAACTGCCTCTCCCCACCACCTCTCTTTCGAAACTTGCCGCTTCATCTTTCAATTGTAATAGTTGTTTTGTGTATAAACTTGAACTGATACCGCTTTATATAACTTATTCTGCTAAGATGTTGCTTTCTGATACTTCTCTTTGAATACTTCTCACTCGCTGCGTGGTTAATGACTATAACCGGTGAAACTTGCTTAAACAAATTAACTCAGCGATTCCTCGTGCTTAACCGTTTACTCACTGCTTTGAACTTGAACAAACTGTTAATCTTATAACAATTTATCAAACTGTTAACTCAAAGTAAAAATTGAGCAACTATTAACTTTCAAACGATGACATTTAATACAACTTGCAAACTTAAGGCAATAAACCTCAACATAATCTACTTACTAGGCAGCAGGTTTTAACTTAAACTGGTATCACAATACAGCTTACCTGATCTGCCCGACAAGGTTAGCCTTTACTCCCGTCATCGCCTGGAATTCTTCTGATCGCCATAGGGTTTTGGCGATGTGAACTTTCTTTGCCTTCATAACTTGACTATTGTTCCCTCATCTGGGGGTAGAGGCGCCTTTCGGATCCTTCTCTACCTCCCTGAGTTTCAGAACAAAGAGCTGGATAGCGAGGTGTTCTCTTTGAACCTACCTTAGCTATCTTTTAAACTTCTTTCACCCTTCACGCCATACCTGAACTCGTTCAGGACGAGTAGGATTTTGTCTATCTTCACACCGCCTACAAGCGCGGAAGCTTTCTCTGGTTTTACTAAGTCAATATTGATGTTTCACTTAAAGGGGGAAAGGCGTTTTCCTTCCCTTCCCGCCGTTTAAGGTCACGAACACCCCTGACCTTTCAGTTCATCTTGCCTGAGCTCACTCTGAGGTGAGAAGGACTTTTTCTGGTGCCTCAACTTGCCCGGGGCGTACATCTCCTCCCCCCTGGATGCACTGAGGACTTTTAACCTTGCCTCTATCTGTTTGGTGTAGAGAGGTCTTTCAATCTGTTCTCGCATGCGCTCGCTCAAGGCGAGGAGGACTTCTTTCATTCTTGCCTGCGCTCGCTCAAGGGCGAGGAGGACTTCATCTTGCCTGAACTCGCTCAACGGCGAGAAGGACTTTCTCTTGCCAGAACTCGCTCAACGGCGAGAAGGATTTTCTCTTGCCTGAACTCGCTCAAAGGCGAGAAGGACTTTTTCTTGCCTGAACTCGCTCTGAGGTGAGAAAGACTTTATCTGGTGCCTCAACTGGCCCAGGGTGTACATCTCCTCCCCCCTGGATGCACTGAGGACTTTTTCTCATTCTCGCCTTCGCTCGCTCATAGGCGAGGAGGTCTTTTACTTTTCTCGCCTGCACTCGCTCAAAGGCGAGGAGGTCTTTTTCCTTTCTTGCCTCAAGACGCACGAGAGCGTTGAGGTCTTTAATCATTACTGGTGCCTCCGATCGCCGAAAGACGATGAGGACTTTAAAATTTTAACTACTACCGCCGATCGCCGAAAGGCGATGGGGACCTTAAAACTTTTAACTGGTGCCGCCAATCGCCGAAAAACGATGGGGACTTAAAAAACTTTTATTTAGAAAGCATGCAGCATAACTTTGAACTTGCCTTGAATCACGTACGAGTGATAAGGTCTTTTTTCTAAAACTTTCGAAACAACAAGCATGCAATCTTAGAAGCTTTAAACTTTGAAAACCCTTCTTTATTGGGTGGCCTCATTAAAAACCCTCCTTAGGGAAAAAAGAGTGCCCCCTTCAAACTGTTTTAACAGAAAGCTTGTAAATCTCTTCATGTTTGATTTTACTTACAAAGCTTTAACTGTAATATAACTTGAGGTGTGTGGCGTTCCAGGTGCGAGGAATTGTCCCTCCTTCCAACGTCTCTAAGCGGTACGCGCCGTTCCCGAGCACCTCGGTTATTCTGAACAGTCCTGTCCACTTAGGCGATAACTTGTTCTCCATCTCGTACTGATGGGCCTTTCTCATCACCAGGTCGCCCTCTCTAAACTGCCTTGGCATCACCTTCGAGTTATACCTTCGCGCAATCCTCCTTTTCACTGCCTCAGCCTTTACCCTTGCCTCCTCCCTGACCTCATCCAGTAAATCCAGATTCAACATTCTTTCTTCGTTCGAGTCTTCCGCCTCAAAATTCTGGAATCTCGGCGAGCTCTCCTGGATTTCGACTGGAATCATTGCATCACATCCATAGACAAAGCTAAACGGGGTCTCGTGGGTTCCTGACTGCTCGGTGGTATGGTACGCCCAAACTATGCGGGGAATCTCTTCATCCCACGATCCCTTAGCTTTCTCTAGCCTTCTCTTCAAACCTTTCAGCAACACCCGATTGGTAGACTCTACTTGGCCATTTGTCTGAGGGTGCTCGACGGATGCAAGCACCTGCTGTATTCCCACCTCTTTGCACAGCTTCTTCAGTAGGTGACTTGCAAACTGAGTCCCATTGTCTGACACCAGGCGCTTAGGCACACCAAACTGGCATATGATGTTCTTCCATACAAAACTCTCGATCTTGTGTGCTGTGATCTGGGCTACTGGTTCCGCTTCGATCCACTTGGTGAAGTATTCAATCGCCACCACCAAGTACTTCATCTGCCTGACCGCCAATGGGAAAGGTCCCAGAATGTCAATTCCCCACGTATGAAACGGCCATGGGCTGCAAATTGACTTTAACTCTTCTGGAGGCACCTTGTGCCAATCGGCGTGCTGTTGGCATTGCTTGCAACACTGTGCATACTTCTTGCAGTCCTCCCTCATCGTTGGCCAGTAATAACCTGCACGGAGAGTTCTTGCAGCCAGAGCTCGACCCCCGACGTGACTTCCACATATACCTTCATGGAGCTCGGCCATAATTCTAGTGCATTTTTCTCCGTGCACACATTCTAGGAGTGGGTGTGTAAACCCAAACCTGTACAACTCGCCATCGATCATGGTGAACTTGCTAGAGTTCTTCTTTATCTTCCTAGCCTCCGTCGGATCCAGCGGGAGGAGGCCATCTGCCAGGCAGCGCTGGTATTGCGTTATCCATGTGTCTGGCTCATGCGTAGCGCAGACCTGCGTCATGTTCACCATCTCCCCCCGACATGCCCTTATTCTCGGCGATCTCAAGGTCTCCTGGGTCAAGGACCTGTGACTCCTCGCCGCTTTCTCCGTCGACTTGCTTATCTGAAGAACCAGGTGGTCTGCCACAAATGCTCTAGGCGTCTTCAGAGTTTCTTGGATCACTGTCCTCTGCCTACCCCCCTTGCCCGAATTGGCGAGCTTGGCTAGCAAGTCAGCTTGGGCATTTTGTTCTCTGGGCACATGCACCACTTCAAATGAGACAAAGGAACTCTTCAACTCCTGCACATACTCCAAGTAAGCCGCCATTTGTGGATCCTTGGCCTGGAATTGGCCTGTTACTTGTCCCGTGACCAATAACGAGTCACTCTTGGCCATCAGCACCATAGCCCCCATCTCCTTAGCCAACAGGATTCCGGCGATCAACGCTTCATACTCTGCTTGATTGTTGTTGGCTTTAAAAGCAAATCTCAGGGATTGTTCTATCAGCACGCTATTGGGCCCTTCTAGAATGACTCCAGCACCGCTACCCTGTTGGTTAGACGATCCATCCACCGAAAGCACCCAACGAAAATCGTCCCCTTCAACTCGTGCTGCTTCTGACGAGAGCTCGACCAAAAAATCAGCGAAAATCTGCCCCTTGATCGGTCCTCGGGGTTCATATTTGATGTCGAACTCCGACAGCTCCACCGCTCACTTCACCATCCTCCCAGCCACATCAGGCTTCTTCAAGACTTACTGGATGGGCAAGTCGGTCATCACCAGCACTGTAAAGCTGTGAAAATAGTGGCGCAACCTCCTCGCTGAAAATACTACAGCCAGTGCAGCTTTCTCCAAGGCCTGATACCTTACCTCCGGGCCTTGCAACACTTTGCTGACGAAATAAATAGGCTTCTGAGCCTGGTCTTGATCTTGGGCGAGCACCGCACTCACCGCCCTCTCAGTTACAGCAAAATACAACCTGATTGGGGTTCCTACTAAGGGTTTGCACAAAACCGGCGGTCTCGCCAGGTACTCTTTAAGCTTTACGAAAGCTTCTTCACACTCCTTCGACCAGACAAACTTGTTGTTTCGCCTCAAACATTGGAAATACGAATGGCCCTTCTTTCCACTAGCTGATACGAAACGAGACAGGGCGGCCATCCTACCTGTAAGCTGTTGCACTTCTTTCACGGTAGCCGGGCTCCTCATCGCCAAAATGGCAGCACACTAATCAGGATTTGCCTCTATTCCTCTCTCAGTTAAAAGGAAACCCAAGAAGTTCCCTGCCTCCACGCCAAAAATGCACTTCTCAGGGTTCAGCTTTAATCTGAACTTCGCGATCGTGGTGAACAACTCCTCCAGATCCGAGACGTGCTTGCTCTTCTCTAACGAGGTCACGACCATATCATCTACGTACGCTTGCACATTCCTTCCCATCATTGGTGCAAGTACTTTATCCATCAATCTTTGGTACGTGGCCCCCGCATTCTTCAGCCCAAAGGGCATCACCTTGTAACAGTAGCACGACCTCTCAGTCATGAAGGCAGTTTTTTCTTCATCCATAGGATGCATCTTTATCTGATTATACCCCGAGAAGGGTCCAGAAAACTCAGCAACTTGCACCCTGCTGCACTGTCGACCAGGGCATCTATGCTTGGCAAAGGGTATGAATCCTTTGGACAAGCCTTGTTTAGGTCTGTGAAGTCGACGCACATGCGCCACTTCCCGTTGCTCTTCTTCACCAGTACGACATTAGCCAACCACTCAGGGTACTGGACCTCCCTGATATGGCCTGCGGCGAGGAGCTTCTGCGTTTCATCCCTAATCGCCTGTCTCCTCTCCTCATTAAACTTCCTTCTTCTCTGTCGCACCGGTCTGACTTGTGTGTCCATTGCCAAATGGTGACACAAGAAGTCGGGTCAATTCCCGGCATGTCTGAAGCAAACCATGCAAAAGCATCTAGATCCCGTTCTATCACTTTGGCGATCTGGTCTTAGAGCTCACCCTTCAAAGATCTTCCCAGCTTGAAGACCTTGCCCCCGATCTCCCTCTCGAGCCACTCCTCGACGGGTTTGGGTCTGGTTTCCCTGGCGATCACCGCCCTGGCGATTCCCGACTCCCTCGCTTCCTCTGGGCGGTTTCTCGCTTCTTCTTCCCGTCCGGCGCTCTCTCCCTCAACCTCAGCATCTATCATGGTGACATCGCCTCCGGCAGCAACTTCCATCGCCGCATCAACAACCCGCCATTCTGTTGGCCTGGGCTTCACACCGGGAGGCGGCGTCGTGGTGATGTAGCTTACTGACCTTTTATTCTTGAGGCTATTTTCATAGCACATCTTCGCCTCCTTCTGGTCAGATCTGATGGTGATCACCACCCCCTCCATTGATGACAACTTAACCTTCATGTGCCTGGTTGAGGGCACAGCTCCTATTCTGTTGAGGGTTGGTCTCCCCAACAGAATGTTATATGCTGAGGGGGCGTTCACAACGAGGTACTTGATCTTCTCCGTCCTCGAGGCCACCTCATTCGTGAACGTTGTTCTCAGCTCGATGTACCCCCTGACCTCCACCTGATCACCAGTGAACCCATACAAGCACCCTCCATAGGGTCTTAGCTGGTCAAGGGGTAGTTGCAACTGCATGAAAGTCGGCCAGAACATCACATCTGCCGAGCTTCCTTGGTCCACCAGCACCCGGTGGACTTTCCTTCCCGCCGTGATGAGCGAGATGACTATGGGATCGTTGTCGTGAGGCACAACGTCCCTAAGATCCTCCTTCGTGAACGTGATGTCCACATCTGGCGAGTGATCCTTGAACATATCCACCGTCATCACAGACCTTGCATATTTCTTCCTTTGTGATGCAGTGCATCCGCCACCCGAGAAACCTCCAGCAATGGTGTGGATCTCGCCATGAGTGGGCATCTCATGCTGCTGCCCCTCACCACTCGCCGGCTGGGAGCTCGACGCACCCCCCGTCCTCTTGTCCAGCAGGTAATCATTCAAGAAACCGCTCTTGACCAGGTCGTCGAGCTGGTATCCCAGGGCCAAACACGAATCAACGGTGTGACCAAAACTCTGGTGGAACTCACACCAGGCGTTTGGTTTTGGTCCTAACACCTTGTCGCCCACTTTCTCAGGCGCCTTAAGCCTGGCTGCTATGTTGGGAATGGCGATCAAATCCGCCAACCCCATGACAAACTTGTACTTTGGTGGGCGATTGTACTCCTTGGGGCGCCCTGGGCCCCTTCCCTTGTTTTTCCTTGGATCATAAGGATGGCGAGTCCTTTGATCCTTCTTGGCCGCCATCGTCTCCAGCACCCTCTGCGGCTGGATTCTAGTCTGGGCTCGTGGCCTAGCAGGGGCCACGCTCCCTCTCTTCTCGGCGACCTCACTCTCGTCGGCGATGTGGGCCACCGCAAGTCGCCTAACTTCAGCAAACGTGGCGGGGTGGGCCCTAATCAGCGCCTCACAGAAAGGTCCCGGCAGCACGCCCTTTTTGAAGGCGTATACCAACATCTCCTCGTCTTTAGCAGGCGAGCGGACCATCTGTGCTCCAAAGCGATTCAAATAGTCCCTGAGGGACTCTCCCTGGTACTGCCTTACGTCGAACAAGTCGTAAGACACCCTAGGTGGCGCCTTGTTCACAATGTACTGGTCGACGAAAAGCTTCGAAAACTGCTGGAAATTGGTTATGTGACCTGTAGGCAGGCTAACAAACCATTCCAGCGCTGTTCCCTGGAGCATGCTCACAAACATCTTGCAATATACAGCATCTGAGCCGCCTGACAGCATCATCTGCGTGTGGAACGTAGTGAGATGTGCCTCAGGATCCTCCACGCCGGTGAAAGAGGCTTTCACAGGTACCACGCTCGCAGGGATCGGCGTGTCCGTGATCGCCTGAGCAAAAGGCATTGGGAAAACGCGCGGTGGTGACGACGGCGCAACTTCTTCAACCACTGTGCGTCCTCTCTGCTCCTGAAGAGCTTGACGCAACTCCTCAGTGACTTTGTTGAGCTCTTCATTCCTGGCCTGAGAGGCGACCAAGTCTTCGTGCATCTTTGCCTACTCTATGCGCGATGCCTCCACGTTCTCTTGCAACGCGCGCATAATCTCCATCATCTGCGCCATGGTCATGGCGCCTTCTGCAGCAGCTGGCACAACGGGACTTGAACGTGTGCTTCTCATCTTTCTCATGAAAAATCAACAGATCAAGCTTCAGCGAACAAAACCTTCACCAGCAAACGATCGATCCAGCAATCAATCGGTCAAAAACTCTCAAACTCACAAGAACTTCCAAGAACGCAACCACAACAGCACGCCGATCGATTCGGACGCAAAACCTTCACAGAAACTTGCGATCTCAGCACAAACCTACTGCTTCTTCGCCAAAACTCCCGATTCACCGGTCAAAAACACCAACAAACGGTAAAGACTTCGATTTACCGATTGAAACTCGTACAAACAGCGAAAAACTTCAACTCTCCGAACAAGAACTCGAACGAACGGGGAAAAACTCCAATTCACCGAACAAAACGCAAGCAAGCGGTGAAAAACCTCAATTCACCGAACAAAAGCTCAAGCGAACGGTGAAGAACGTCAAACTATCGATCAAAACTTCGAACGAACGGTGAAAAACGCTGATACACCGAATGGAAACTGAAACAATCGGTGGAAAACGCTGAAAATGGTTGCACCAGCACACAACCACACAAAAATCTCATAAACTTCAAGAACTCACGCTGTGGATGGGAAACAGGTTTTACACGGCCCCACGGTGGGCGCCTGATGATCCTGCCGGTTGACTCGAGTGCAAGAGTCTTGCCACGTCAAAGGTATCTCCCTCTGGATCGGCTTTGCACCACGCTAGCTTCCGTCCTTCACACCTCGATTCTCCTCAAGAACCTGAAAAAGACAGAGTGGCGCCGCTGCGGCCGATCGCGCTCCGACGCTCAAGTCAGTGACGGAATCACCAAAAATCTAAGAGAGAAAAGCTAAAACTCAAGGAACCGTGCAAAAATCTCTCTCAACGTACTCAAGTGTTCTCAAAAGCGTAAAGAAGTGTTCTAAACGCGCGTACCTCATAAGTTCGTTAGAATTCCTTATATACCTGTGCATTTTCTCTCTCCTGACGGTTACACCTCTGGACACATGGCTCACATCCAGTTGTACACGTGTCACCATCTGGAGCGTCCTCTACTTGAGCGTCACTTCTACGTGGCGATCTCTTCTAAGTGGCGAGCACGGGGTGTCACCATGCATACCTTCTCTGTGGTCTCGCCTGCCGCTATCACGATCTGCATTACTTGCACATCGTGCATGTTCTGGGAAACTGTTCCCTTGCCTCAACCTCTAGCTAGGGAATGATCATCTGATAACCTCGTCCTTCGTACTCGTGCCCTTTGAAAGCCTTAACCAGGCCTTCCTGATCCTTCGGCGATGTCCCTCCTTCGGCGATCTCTAACCACTTGGTCGCCTAAACCCGCATACGACGACTATGACACAAACCTGGTGACCGCCGGTTAGATATGCTAGAGATTGGAGAACGCTAACTTAACGATTGGCGACTACACAGACTTCCCGATGTACTTCCCTTCTGTCAGTCAAGTGTTCCGCTCAACACGCCTATATTATCGCTTGCTGCCACGTCATCACTCCCGACTACCTGGTCGGTACAGTGAATATTGTAACTAATTATTTATTATCTCTAAAAATAATTATTATTTAATAATTTTCTTATAATAAATAATAATAGTAAAAGAATATCATTGAAAAAAAACATGAAAATTTGCAAGGAAAAACTAATAGTAATATATAGATGAATAAATTGGTTTCTATAATTTTAATTCAATAATACTTTGAAAGTATATTTGAGATGTAATTTTATCAGTAACGAATAAAATATTTTTGTACAGATAAGGTAATACTTTTTTTATTAAAGATACGTATCAAATACGTTTTATAAACGAAATACTCAATTATTAACAATATAAATAAGCATTGCTACACAAGAGAAAGAAGGACGATAGTTAATTGTTCAAAACGAGGAGGAAATATGAATCGTCCTTGAATATAATGATCAAATAAAGAAACAACTAGCTGGGATCACACCCGAACCAAGGCCTCAAAGGCCAGAACCAAAAGTCAGGAGATCACCACCCGGACCAGGACCTCAAAGGCCGAATCTGAAACCCAGAAGACCAGCCTCCCTGAAAAAATCTGAGGACATATAGAATCAAAAGAGGACGACCATGCTCCGTCATCAATCATCAAGGCTTCACCAATCAAAAGACATTGTTATTTTGTAGGAGGAACCTAAGGGACATCCCTTCCATGATCAAATCATGGAAGCATAACTTCCTCTTAATTGGAAAGATGATGGGAGGAGATCATCCAAAACTCTATAAATAGAGGATAAGTATTTTTAGCTCTTATTGACTTGATCATCAGAGTATTATCAACAGGTTGAACCTCCCCATCTCATTGTGACTTCCACACATCTACGAAGTTTTCAATTATGATGAAATTCAGAACACCATTCAGTCAAGGAGGTTTTTCCTTAACATGGCAATCCTTTCCGATGCCCCCCGGCTCGGCTCGGTTAAGGAAGTTTTGCCTTAACATGGCAATCCCTTTTAATGCCCCAAGGTTCGGCTCGATCAAGGAAGCTTTTCCCTAACATGGCAATCCCTCCCAATGCCCCAAGACTCGGCTCAGTCAAAAAAGCTTTGTCGTAACATGGAAATCCCTCCCCATGTCCAAAGAGTCAGCTTAAACAAGGAAGCTTTGTCCTAACATGGCAATCCCTCCCGATGCCCCAATACTCGGCTCAAACAAGGAAGCTTTGCCCTAACATGGAAATCCCTCCTGATGCCCCAAGGCTCGGGTCGATTAAGGAAGATTTTCCTTAACATGGAAATCCCTCCCGATGTCCCAAAGACTCAGCTCGGTCAAGGAAGCTTTGCCTTAACATGGCAATCTCTATTGATGCCCTAAGGCTCGGCTCGGTCAAGGAAGTTTTGTCAGAACATGACAATCCCTCCTGATGCCCAAAGACTCGGCTTGGTCAAGGAAGCTTTGCCTTAACATGGCAATCCCTCCCGATCCACAAAGACTCAGCTCAATCAAGGAAGCTTTGGCTTAACATGGCAATCCCTCCCGATCCACAAAGACTCAGCTCGGTCAAGGAAGCTTTGCCTTAACATGGCAATCCCTCCCAATGCCCCAAGGCTTGACAGGATTAAGGAAGTTTTTCCTAACAATTGGCAATCCCTCCCCGATGTCTAAAAATCTCTACACTTCGACTAAGTTTTTTCCCAACGTGGTAATCCCTTCGGAATATTGTTAGCTCGGGTAAGAAAGCTTTGTCTCAAATGACTGTTCCTCATAACAACTTACCTAAAAAAGGTTTTTAACCACTCTTACACAATCGGATCATCAAACAAGAAAAATACAAGGTAAAACAAGCAATCAACATTCAACTTATTAAAGTGAGCAGTGTAAAACATATAAAAGTTTGAAATGAACTGTTATTTAACAGATTTCTTATCACGAAAGGACAAAAGGTTGTTTTGTTCTCAATTTTTAGATTCACTTTAATCTAATGAGTTCAAATGGTTAGAGCATGAAACAACACGATCAATTGAACCGTTAGATCTCTGAGATCAAAACTTAGGTTAAATTCGAACGAAGCATTGAATGACATATGCCCAATCACCAATGACACTACAAACCATTAATGATCAAAACTATCACTTTCAACCTCGAGACACCAAATGATCACATCTAGGCTCTTTTGGAAGGTTCTCCCTTGAGCGGGAAAGTGTACCAATCGAACCTGAGTGGACCAATTCACTCAATATCAGTAGACTGACCGAACAAACTAGTTATATTAATATAGAATAAAGAGATGTGTGATAAATCAAGTAATATGCTATAAATCCGGTAAACCTGCGATAAATCAGGTAATATTGTTTTATTAAAGATACGTATCAGATACAACCCATAAACGAAATAGCTCATTATTAACACTATAAATAAGCATTGACACACAAGAGTAAGGTACGCTTTTATCAATACATCATAAACTCTTATACATAGTACTTATTTGATCGTCAGAAAACTTTTTGCAGATTAACTCTCGCCATTAAGGAGTGAGCACAGGAAGAACTAAAGAGTGAGCAGGAGAGGAACAAAAGAGGAACAACCAAACACCAAGAAGTGAGTACGAGAAGAATGAAGGAGGAGTGACAAAAAATCAAATTGTTCCCGTCGATATCAGATACTATCTGGACCCTATCACTGTACACATACAATTTTATTTTAAAATATTCAAGGATTCATAATGATGTAATATATCTCCTTATGTCATGGTAGATTTGATTAGATGGATTAAATTAGATAAAATTAGGTGTGTTTAAATTTCAGCAGAAATACTGAAACTAGCTTTTTGGTTCCAGTACTAATATGTTTGAAAGAAAAATGGATGTGGTGAAAAAAAAAATCACCTTAACTTCAATTAACTTAAAATCTACATTAAAATAAAATTTCAACTCTTCCAAAATTTAAATATCCAAACTTAATAATAGATTATAATTAGTGGCTGCGGATCAAGTGTCGGTATCGAATTGAGGATGAAACATCATTCTCTTATTTATTTAGTAAATATCAACTTAAAGTCGGCTGCTACGTTAACAAAAAAATAAGAAAAATCACGTTGTTTTCTCACCTTAAAGAGACCAGATCCATTTTTTAAATTACCACATGGCACCCTTGTGCTTTAAAAAAGGTTTGCTTTGCTAGTAAAATAAATAAAGCTTACAAGTTTCATTTTTTTATTGTCTGGTACTATATTACCAAGACATGCTAACTTCACGATTACATTATTTACCTTTCATATCATTAAATACATTACACAAAATAGGAAACAGCAAAATATAATACAAAAATAAGAGAACAGCTAGAACTGAAGCATGTAGATTTAGGATGTTCAGTCTTTGAGGTCTGTGTGTGACATTGAAGATGATCTTGACATTGCAAGCTCGTCGGTAACAAGCTTCATGGTTGGGCGAGATCGTGGACTTTCAGTCAAGCAAGCAATTGCTACCTTCACAATTAATAGCACCTCTTTCATAGTAGAACTTGTTGGATCAGGGAGACGTTCATCCAACTTATCCATCAATGCCATATGATCAAGTGTTGAGCTCATACCAATTGATAAAGAAGATTGCAATAAAGATGTAACATCACCAGGGTGCCTTCCAAATAATATTTCCAATGCAAACACCCCAAAACTATACACGTCACATTTCTCGTTTACTTCCATTGTGTATGCAAGTTCTGTAACAAATTCAAAAAATAACTAGGATTTTAGTTGTAAAGCCAGAATGAAGATAATTGCATGTGAAGAGCATATATTTGTAAATGGCTAACAAAGACAAGCTGAAACATTATCAATATAGAAATGAAACTAACCTGGAGCAGCATATCCAAAGGTTCCTGCAAATGATGTCCAGTTAGATGAATTATGATCAAGAAGCTTAGCTGTTCCGAAGTCTGAGACATGAGCAACATATTCTGAATCCAAAAGAACATTTTTGCTTGATATATCACGATGAACAATTGGAGGTAAGCAATCATGGTGCATATAGCATAATGCTTTTGCCACGTCTTTAACAACATCCACCCTTTTATTCCAATCAAAAGCAGTTGCTTGTTCATCATCCTTCAAAATCTTCTTCACATCGCCCCTCTCCAGGAATTCGAACACCAGAAATGAGTATTGTGAATGCGAACAAAACCCATGAAACTTTAGAATGTTACGATGTCGAATTTCTGTCAAAGCCTGGATCTCACTTGTGAAAGCTTTCTGATTCAGGATTTCCCCATTTGAAACTGAATGGAGTTTCTTCACAGCAACAACATCACCTGTGGGTAATATTGCTTTGTAAACACAACCTTGACCTCCAACTCCAATGAGATATTTGTCATCAAAATATTCGGTGGCTTCAATAATATCCTCAAACGTAATTTTGCCTCCAGAACTCCATATTGGAAAAATGCTGGGACATCGTAAACTTGTAGTTTGGTCTTTTTCTCTGTTTGGAGTTCGGAAAAAATGATAGGAGAACCCAAAAAGAAATAGTCCAAGCATTAGAATGGCCACAGTAAGGGGTAAGACTGCTATTAGCACTGTCCTTGTTGTATTATTATGAGCTTTCACACTTCCTGTTGGGCAAGGGACCAAGCCTGTGACATTGCCGCACAGGCCTTTATTATCTCTCAAGGATGCAATTGTAGCATTCTCGAAGACTGGATTGTTAGGAAGTGGACCCTCAAACTGGTTGTATGATATATCAAAAGATGTCAAGCTTATCATATCATCTAAGCTAGAGAGATCACCTGAAAGGCTATTGTGCGATAGATTCAATGCTTCTAAGCCCTTTATTCCACCAAGCGTCGGTGGTAATGTTCCACTCAACAAATTTTCACTGAGATCCAGACTTGAGAGATATTTCAAATTGCCAAGCTCTGAAGGAATGTTTCCCTCAAATTTATTCTGTCTCAGACTCATGCGCAATAAATTGTGCAAATTTCCAAGTTGTTTTTGGATTAAGCCTCTGAAATCATTTGATCCAAGGTCCAAAATTTTAAGTTCCTGCAGTGATTCTATTTTCATGGGAACATTTCCTGAAAGATTATTGTTGCTAATTGAAAGATCAAACAAGAGGGACAAGTTGCATAAATCTTCTGGAATGTTTCCTGTAAGATGGTTTGAGGATAGATCAAGCACCTGTAATTTGGTTGCCCCACCTAGTTCTGGTGGAATAACACCTGACAAATTATTGTTGGAGATCATGAGGCTTGTGAGGCTACGGAATTTTCCCCAACTAGGTGAAAGATTACCATGAAAATTATTTTCACTCAGATCGATGTAGTTCAAGTTTGGAAGTACATCAAAAAAGTTTGTTATATCCCCAGTTAGATGATTTTGCTGAAGCCTGAGTCTTTTAAGGCTGTAGCATTTCCTCAAAGTCTCTGGAATTGGGCCAGTGAAATTGTTATTACCAGCAGTGAAGTATTTCATGTTTCCACCGAGGCAAATGTTCTGAGGTATTTGGCCTATAAAATTGTTATCAGCTAGTTGCAAACATTCCAGACCAGTAAGCTTTTCCATTTCTATTGGAATCTCGCCAGAAAGTTCATTTCCAATGAAACATATTACGTTGGCTTTTGTTAAATTTCCAATATGGGGAGGAATAGATCCGGTGAGTTGATTTGATGATAAAGATAACATAGTGAGCTTGGTCAAATTTCCAATAGAGGAAGGAATGGAGCCATTGAGTTTATTTTCAAAAAGGTGAATGGATTCCAAAAGGGGCAAGGTACCTAAGGAAGGAGGGATTGGTCCAGAGAGGTTGTTGGCAAATATATCGAATGTGAGAAGAGAGTGGAGATTGCCAACTTCATTAGGAATAGGACCAGAAAGAGCATTGACACTGAGATTCAGATATTTGAGTTTGGAGAGATTACAGATGGTATTGGGAATGGCACCAGAGAGTTTATTGGTAGACAAATCAAGTGTACTGAGATTGGACAAGTGTTGAATTTGTGGAGGAATAGTTCCAGACAAGGAGTTGTAACTGATATTGAGATTGAGAATGTTTGGAAGTAATGAGAAGTTAAAAGTTTGAAGTGTACCTTTTAATCCAAGACGTATAAGATTTATGTCAGAAACAGAAAGGGAGTCATCACATTTAATCCCCAGCCAGTTGCAAGGATTATTGCCATTCCACGAAGAGAGAGAATCTTGACTGTGGTTGTCAAGGCTGGCTTTCCACTTCAACAAAGCATTTGCTTCTGAATCAATATCAGAAGAATTGGCAGCATGATAATGGGGAAATGCACAAAAGAACATTACAAGAAGAAGCCATAAAGGTTGGAGCTTCATGGACAGAAGCATCGGAAAGAGGAACACCATGGTGAAATTTTTAATCACACCGATTGTCTGATACAATGAAAAGCAAGAGAGATACTTGCATGCAGTTTAATGGGGTTTTGTAAATACTTATAAACATAACATATATAAGAACCCAAGTCAATAAGTACTGTAGTTTTTCTTTTGTTTAATAGGTCGAGAAACGTTGTTATTGCAGCGTATTACCCACGTTAAACTATTACCCTCATTTTCTCTTTTTTATACTAAATACGCTCTCTCATCTTTATCTTGAAAATGTTTATCGACAAGTTGAAGGCTATTTAAAGTCTGTGTTATTAAATACCTGTAATCTTTTTCTTAGTTTATTCGTTTTCTTTTTCATCTTAAAAAACATTTAAGAGCCTAAAAGCAAAAGAAGTTAGTATGTTCACGAGTCTTCTTCTTCAAAATATTGTATTATATTATTATTCTATAATAAATTAATAACTACTTATTATACTCAATATTTTTAAAATAATTAATAATTATCGTTATTAAGCTTTTAATAAAATAACAACTACCCTCTCTAATTTTTCTAAATTTTAATTCAACGATATTTATTCTTATATTTTTAAAACTTAATTATCTTTTAGTTCTAAAAATTAGAGTTAAAAATCAATTTCATCTCTCATATTTTAAAAAATTATGTGATCCACATTTTTATTAAAAAAATAATTTGGTACCATTTTTTATTAAAAAGTTTAATATGGTCCCAACTTTTTTAAAACAATTCAATGTGATGGTTCTAACTTTTTTTTTTCTAAAACAATTCAATGTCCCGCGAACATACGTATAATTCAATGTACAGAATCACTAAAGTAAATATGTTGTAATGAGAACAATCTAAGAAAAGAAACTAAATTAAATTGTTTTAAAAAAATTGAGATCAGGATGAACTTTATACAAAAATTGGGATTGAATTGACTTTTGACCCTTAATATAGGGACTAAAAGAGTAATTAAGCCTATTTTTAATATAATAACATTACTTCTCTTATATCTTTAATAATGTGTCCATACTTCCTTTCTTTAATTAAAATTTAAAATTTAGAAATATTAAAAAAAATATTTATATATATATAAAAGCGATTTTACTAAAGAAGAGTTGGAATCTCCCGAGGTGGATGTCTGAGGTGTATGAGCTTATTGACCTCTTCATTAAAGAGTTGTCAAGCTTTGATGATAAAACCAAGTAATGATCCACATGTAGAATATTTTCTAATGCTCAAGTCAGTAACAATTTAATGACATGTACGTGATAAAGTGACTATAAAATAACGAAGTTTAAATGAATAGTCCCTCTGGTGGTATTTATAAACTTTTGGACCTTAAGAAAATATCTCAGTAACCAATAATTATCGGATCTCAAACCAATTCTAGCAAGGCAACAAAATTCAATTATTTCCATTATATCCTTGTTATGTGGATTTTGTATGTGGTTAATTTTCACTATTTCGAGTGGGTATTATCTACTCAATATTTTTTTATATTGGATAGTACACAATGTTTCGACTTCAAGTTTGTTGAAATAACATCACTAGAGTTGAGATAACATCATTATAGGATTAATCAATGCATCCACGATATTGTATGCTTTGGAGCTCAAAATTCCATCACAGTTTTATCTTTAAAAGACGTCTTGAAATATTAAGAAATAAAGGTGTATGTAAATTACTTATAACCTCAACTTCTAAACAATGTGTAATTATTGGAAGTAAAAGAACTAGAGCCTTTTTATATTTTATATAAGTTGGAACTAATATATTTTTTAAATAAAATCAAGAGAGGTACTTCATTAAAAATATTATAAAAAAAATATAAGTTTATTAAAAATATAGAAAGTATTGTTGTCTTTTAATAATTTAAAAAGATGTTATTTTTATTTATTAAAATTTAAAAAAATATAAAACTAAATAAAGTTTAAGTATAATATTCAATATTAAGAAAGATAAGTATAAACTTTTTTGTCAGCAAATCTAAGGTGAAAATAAAAATTAATTTAAGAAAGATCTAAAAGCTTTAATTAGTAGGATATTAAGAAGGAAAAAAACAGTATTAACATGATTCTTGAAAGCAAGTATGCACATGCAAAAATCAAAGTCAACATAGACGACTAGGTTTTTGGGAAAAGGATAGTGCAGTTGGCATCATCTTGGTTGCAAAATTATATTAAGATTATCATGGATGAATCCACACCATTTTTCTGCAAAACGTCAAAACAGCCATGACAATTTCTCTCAAGTGGGCCATGCAGTTGATTTTGAGGGAATATGAAAACGATGTTGCTATCAATTGTCCAATGTCTGATAGTGAAAAAACAAAGGGTCGGTAAGCTATTTTCAGGGATATATATTGCACAGTGTAAACGAGGTTGTAATCATCTTAGGTGAACCAAAAATCAAAGTTAATGATGTAATATTTGGTAGTTAGATTAAATAATCTTGGTTCCAACCTCTATAAATTGTTATGATTAAATACGTTCTTAATTCCTTGTAAATGTATGTCAAACATATTTGTTAGTTTTATTTTTATTTTCATATTTGTTATAAAAAATTAAAAAAAAATTGATATTTAAAGTAGTTTCTATTATCCATAAAATTTATAAATTAGTTTCTAAATTTGTATCTAATTAACTATTCAAATTTTAGTTATTAATTATTTTAAATTCTAAAGTTGATAGCTAAAATCTCAATATTTAATTAAATATTAATTTAAAAACTAGTTTATAAATTTTATTAATAATAGAAATTAATTTAGATATCAATAATTTTTTGTCTCTAAAATACTATCTAATTTAGTTAATATAGTGACTAATTATGTTTTATCTCTAAAATTGATTTTTATTTATTGATTTTTTATAGTGATATTAAAATATAAAATATTAATTAATATAATTAAGATCATGAAAAATATTTTAAATAAGAGAACTAAGTCATAATAATTTACTTTTTATTGTATTTTATTAAAAATAAATTTATTTCATATAACTTTCTTTTATTAAAAAATAACATCATGATAAACATTGTATTATATATTGTCTTTTTAATTAACATTATTATAAAATATTTTTTAATATATTAACATCATTATAAACATTGTTAATATATTACCATCACATAAAAAATATTATTAAAAAAAAATAAAGAAAATACAAAAATATGGGACGATTAGACCAAAACTCATATGTTAACAAAAATGATACATAGATAGACTATATCTATTCATAAAGAATTCTAAGAATAGACTAGATGGTAGCTTATTATACCAATAAAAAAAATTCTCTATGAATAAATCTTAAATTAGCCAACTTATAAGCACACGCATTTCCTTCCCAAAAAATATGAGTAACCCTAAACCTGATTTTTCCACAGTAATTAAGACAAGTATTTCATCGATGAAACATCCAAAGAACATTAGTCCTAGCAGTAAACGCAACACAACACAAACCAAAGCAAAATCACATTCCAGCCAGACATTAGTAAATCTCATCTTTTGAGTTTTCTCCATGGCATGTATAATAAAACTCAGCAACCAGAACAGTTTAAACTTCAAGAAACATAGAGAAAACTACAATAAATTCTCTCATACTCCTACGAAAAATTCATTCACAAGTAGCAAGACCGGGATATCCCCTAACACTCTTATATTACTTAAGTTGTATCTTTAAAATATCTAATTATCTTAATTTTAAATATTATTTATTACTTTAATTATATTAATCAGTAAATTTTATTTTTTTATCGTTAAATAAATTTTAATTAGTAATAATGACTAAAATAGAGTTATTAGAAAATAAATATATTTAATATAAAATAATCAAATGTTGACAGAATCATAATGGTAGGACAAAAAATATCTATATTATTTTATTATTTTATTTCTCATAAAAGAATAGTATAATTTTATTTCATTTTTATTATAATATTAAGTATTATATACAATATATTTAAAAATATTTCATTTTTATAACATTATTCTATTATTTTAATTTTTATAATAACTAGTTGACAATTACATACCTACATTACATTTAACATATCCAATTTGATCAATTTATAATTGAATTTGTTTAAATTCTTATTAAATTAGATATTAAAATTATTTCTTCTTATCTTCTAGAAATAAGTATCTAAATTAGCGTAATTAAATTCATTTACACACACTTTTAGAAATTCCATTAAACTTTTTATGAATTTAATATATTAAATTGTACGATGATAATATTTTCTTTTAACAAAATATTTAAGAATTCGAAAAAAATTATTTATTCAAATAAAAATTTTGATCCATTCAATTTTATTTTAACATTGTTAATTACTTCCATAAGATTATAGTTTGTTAACACAACAATATCGTAAATATCCTCTAATCTTATATAAAATTTGAGAGCAACTAAAGTTTAAAAATAAAATTTATAAATTTTTATATTTTATCTGTTTAAAATTTATTTTATTAAAAGTTAATATCTTACCACTGGAATTTCATTTTTAGTCAAAATATACTAGCAAAAGTCAGTATATAAATGCAATAAATATTATTTGTAATATATAAATCATCATATAATTAAATTTGAAATAAATAAATATTTTTGAACATGTAAATTATATTTTAGATTTGTGATAAATAGTTTATATTACCAAACCAAGTTTTTCATTACTGACAAATTAAAAATATAAAACTTTATTTATAAATGAAAACTTAAATGTTAGATTAAAATAATATAAGATGTCAATTTTAAATAATTTTAAAATATTTATTCTAATTTAAGGATAAAAAATAATTTTAAAAAGCTGGATCAGTCGCACTTTAACTTTCAACCTTTTAGCCTGTTAATGTTGAATCATATAGAATAATTGGGAGGAAGCTTTTGAATTTTAGTCATGCAATTACACTAGAAATTTCTTCTTGCTTGCGAGCTACCAAAAAACACCAACACCTCTTTCCAAGTAAACGCGTCCAAGCCACCAAACTACTCTTTTGTTTAGTGCATATTCACTGTTTTCTATTCAGTTCTGTTTTCTATCCACTTTGCATTTATATTATTGTGAATTTATGTCTTCTCTTCATCCTAAATGATTTCAAATGTTAAATCATTTTAAGTATTTTAATATAATTCAAATTAAACTCATAAGGCTCTGCAAGGAACTATGATAAAAAATTTATTCAAAATTATATATTTATTAAATAAGCCATAAAGTTCATTAGAGTATATTAAAAAAATTATTAAATAAAAATTAATTTTAAAAATAAAATAATTAATTAATATATTAACTAAGCTAAATATTATTTTATAAATTAAAAAATTATTGGTATTTAAATAAATTTTTATTATTAACAAAAATTTATAAAATAGTTTATAAATTAATATAAAACATTAGTTATCAAGATTTTAATTACTAATTATTCTAGATTATAAATTAATTACTAATTTTTTTTTATAAAAGCTTTCATATTAGGTATATTACTATGCAACTTTACATCTCAGACTGACACCTCAATTAACAACAATCATCTGACATCACATAAAACTGCTTAATTCTAGGCCAAAGAAATGAGGATCTATAAACCATTTTAAACTCATATTTTGATTTAAGAACCCAGACTTTCAAGAGAAAAAAACCAAGGTTTGTTGTTATAAGCAAAGTTCCAAACAATCTTAAGAAGATATGCATTATTTTCATGATGAAGGTTAATAATCTTCAAACCTCCATGCTCAAGAGAAGAACAAATCATAGCCTAACGGTAGTTATGCTTTTTTTCAGAATATCACCATTCCAAATAAAATTTCAACACCACGGCTCAACTTGCCTAAGAAGTGAAACAAGCCATTTATACATATTAAATTTATAAGCTAGAAATCCAGTAATCACCGTATTGACCAACAGAATTCGGCCCATCATGCTAAGAGATTTACCTTTTCAAGATGTTAGCTTCAATTTGACTTTATCAGCCAAAGGTTGAAGAAATCGACACTTTTGAGCACCAACAAAGATAGACAATCCTAAATAAGTGAAAGGAAAACAACCATGACTACAAGAAAGAATACTTTGAATTTGGTGACAAATCTTGCAAAATTATCCATGGTGAAAAAACTACTCTTAGAATTGTTAACATATTGACCCGAAAAATCACCATATGTTTTAAAAAGAATACTTAAATTTCTAAGAGACTTATTATCTGTCCTACAAAAAACAAATATGTCATTATCATATAAAATATGAGAGGGAGTGAGATAACCTTGCGGACTATCCATATGTAGATTCTTCTTATCATTCACAAACTTATAGATACCTCTACTAAGAACTTCCTCTGTAAGACATAAAAGTAAAGGAGACAAAGGATCACCTTGTCTGACACCTCTACTACAAGGAAAAAAAAACACCAAACTGCCATTTATTCTTATAGAAAGCATGACTAAACGGAGAATTGTACTAATCCAACTGAATAAAAAGGGAAAACCAAAGCATGTTAAAACTAATAATAAAAACATCCAACTCAGAGTGTCAAAGGCTTTAAGAATATCAACTTTGTAAGCCACATTACCTCCTCTAACCCTTTTAGAAAGCATGTTAATAACTTCAGAAGCAATACCAATACAATCCTAAATATGTCTACCCTGCACAAACCCATATTGATTTGGAGAAATGATTCTAGCAACCACAAGTGCAAGCATATCCGCTAGTATCTTGGAAATAATCTTAAATTTGAAATTAGCAACAACAACTAGCTTGTAATCTTTAATGGATTCAACACCCTGAATCTTAGGAATAAGAGACATCACATTACTATTCATTCTAGGGAGAACCCAATTTTGTTTAAAAAATTGTTGAACAACATTGCAAACATTTGTCCCAATAATTTCCCAACAAGAGTGATAGAAAACACAACCAAAACCATCAAGAACGGGAGCACTATTACCATTAAGATTAAAAACGACATTCTTGATTTCCAAAAACTCGGGACATTTAACCAGCATCATATTCTCCTCAGAGGAAACCAACTCAGGAATATAAGTACTAATAAAATCTTCCATATTACTTGTATCCTGAACATTAGAAATAAACTCAACATAAAGAATTTTATAAAAGTCCAAAATATGATCCTCAATGAGTTTAGGATCCTCAATAACCTCGTTATCAATCCATAAACGATGAATTCCACTAGAATTATTTATCCTCTTGACCAAGGTATGGAAAAAAACAGTATTTCGATCCCCATCTTTAAACCATAGCATCTTAGTCCTTTCTTTCTAAAACAAATATTGACAGTGAAGAGCATGATCAAGCTCCTCCTTAACAATCCTTTCTTGACAAAGAAGCCCATCAATATCAGAATAACTAGCAGTCTCTAAGGTTTGTTGAATACTAAGGAGGAGACCCTGCTTAAGAAGAACTGCATTGTAAACATTACCAGAAAAAAATTATTCCAGTCTCGGAGCTCAATTTTCAACCTTTTTAACTTATGTTGCAAAATAAACATAGGACAACCAACAACCTTATTAACCCAAGAATCATGAATAAGCTTCATACATGAGGTGTTTTGAAGCCACATAGAAAAGAAACGAAAATTGTTAACCTTCCTTAAAGAATTATTAGCAAGACTAGCAAGAATAAGGGAATGGTTAGAACAATTTTTAACAAGAACATAAAGCCCTATTCAGTCTTCTATAAATTCTATGCAACCCTCTCCTTTTATTACACCAAGTATAACTGATGGAAGAGTGCCTTCATGCTTGGAGGATTGTTGGTGATCTTTGCAGAAGCTTAATGGAAGTCTACGGACAAGGCCCCCCTAGGAGGTGTGGTGGCCTTAGAGGTGCATGCTAGGTATGAAATGAGAGTGGTGAGGCTATCTCTCTTTGGTAGGATGAGAATTGAAGATCAATAGTCTAACCTTGGGAGGTTTTTGACAAGTAGTGATATTGGCTCATATTTGGCAACAATTCACTATTATATTAATCTTGCAAATACATGAGTCAAGCCCTCTTATTTATAGTGTTTAGAGGGCTGGAAATTAAAAAGAAAGTGGAGGGGAATTCAAATGAATTCCCTCCCAAAAGTGGCACCTAAATGAGCACATGGGGAGGGGTGTGTGTAGTTTGTATGCTCACCCCCTCCATGGGCTTTCTAGACCGGCCTTGGTAAATTTAGAGGTTTTTAGAAACTCTTAGTTTACCTAGGTTGGTGTTTTAGGTGTTCACATTTAATTCCAAGAAAATTACAAATGAAGTTCCTATGCTAATTTTGACAAGAATTTAAAGTCTACTCTACACTAGAGTTTATGGCATTTGAACATGTATAATAACGTTTCTCTGCCATCAATAGCAGCATTCCAGTTTTATTGGCCATAACTCTAGTGGTTGGCCCAAATCTACCCTTTGGTGGGCTTGCATGTGGGCTTGTGCTTGGGCCTCTTCCATCATCCCCTCCCTCTTGAAAAGGATTTGTCCTCAAATCCAATGCTTCTTCTTCTTCATTATTATGGGGATGTATTGTGGTTGGATGGTTTCCATCATCTCCTCCTTCTTGAGAGGATCTATCCTTAGTTCTACAGGGTCGATCTTGAATAGCAGCCTTTTTCTTGCTTTGACAACTATGCTCCTCCTCCTGGATCAAATGTCCTATGGGAGTTATCAAACAAAGCAAGAGAATGATAACAAATTGAGAATTTCAACTTAGTTCCAAGTTTTTCCAAAAGAATCCTCAAAAAATGGTCTTCAAATTTTGGATCTCTATCTAAAACTATGCTTTGAGATAAACCATGAAGTTTTACCACTTCTCTAAAGAAGAACCTATCCACAACCATAAAAATGGAATCAAAACCTTTTGTTGTCCTAGGAAGTTCTAATATAAAATCTATGTTTATGTCTTCCCATGGAGCACTTGCAAAAGGTGAAGAAGCAGAGTTCATGAGACATTGCCTTAGAGTTAGTTTTTAAACAAGAAATGCATCTATGGTAACGTCTTTGAACATCTTTCCTCATGGGTGGCCAAAAGAATTTTCCTTTTAAAAGCTCTAGAGTTTTATCAACTCCAAATTGACCCATGAGTTCTCCTTCATGAAAAATATTTTTTTATGTGTGAAGGTAGTCTCGTTGGTACAACCATTGAGCATGGAGTTTTTAGAAATATGTAATGGTCGTCTCAATAAGACATGACAAGTTTCTTTAGGTACGACATCACATAAAATTTTATCTTTTTAGATGCCTATAGATAACTCGACCTTCACTTGTTGGTGATATCTTAGCATATAGTCAAAATAAACTACTACATATTTACCTATGCAATTCCTAAGGACATGATGCATAAGCCTCATGAAAGTGCTAGGTGCATTAGTGAATCCAAAAGGTTTCACTAACCATTCATATAGTCCAAATTTGGTCTTAAAAGTAGTTTTCAACTCATCACCTTCTTTGATTCTTATTTGGTGATATCCACTTTTAAGATCAATTTTGAAAAATATAGTGGACCCATGCAATTCATCAAGCATATTATGAAGTTCAAGAATTGGATACCTATGCAATTCCTAAGGACATGATGCATAAGCCTCATGAAAGTGCTAGGTGCATTAGTGAATCCAAAAGGTTTCACTAACCATTCATATAGTCCAAATTTGGTCTTAAAAGTAGTTTTCAACTCATCACCTTCTTTGATTCTTATTTGGTGATATCCACTTTTAAGATCAATTTTGAAAAATATAGTGGACCCATGCAATTCATCAAGCATATTATGAAGTTCAAGAATTGGATACCTATGCAATTCCTAAGGACATGATGCATAAGCCTCATGAAAGTGCTAGGTGCATTAGTGAATCCAAAAGGTTTCACTAACCATTCATATAGTCCAAATTTGGTCTTAAAAGTAGTTTTCAACTCATCACCTTCTTTGATTCTTATTTGGTGATATCCACTTTTAAGATCAATTTTGAAAAATATAGTGGACCCATGCAATTCATCAAGCATATTATGAAGTTCAAGAATTGGATACCTATGCAATTCCTAAGGACATGATGCATAAGCCTCATGAAAGTGCTAGGTGCATTAGTGAATCCAAAAGGTTTCACTAACCATTCATATAGTCCAAATTTGGTCTTAAAAGTAGTTTTCAACTCATCACCTTCTTTGATTCTTATTTGGTGATATCCACTTTTAAGATCAATTTTTGAAAAATATAGTGACCCATGCAATTCATCAAGCATATTATCAAGTTCAAGAATTGGATGCCTATATTTGATGGTGACATTACTGATGGCTCTACAGTCATTACATATTCTCTATTTGTCATCTTTCTTTGGCACCAACAAAATAGGTACAACACAAGGACTTAGACTCTTGCGAATCCAGCCCTTTTCCAACAATTCCTAAAATTGTGATTCTATCTCCTTAGTATCGTCATGATTAGTTCCATAAGCTGGTCTATTTGGTAGACTAGCCCCTAGAACTAAATCTATTTTATGTTCTATACCCTTAAAAGGTGAAAGTTCAATGAGGTTTTCCTTAGGGAATATATCATCAAATTCTTTTAAAAACTTTTTCTCTCAAGGAGGTAGCTCACAAATTTCAGCAAGTGTGGCAGTGCATGCAAGTGTTCCTTTACAAGCAAGGAGGTCTGAAGGTTGTTTAGATAGAAGTATATTTTCAAATTTATTTTCAAATTTTTCTTCTTTCTGAATAACCTTGTGGGAAGGAACACTCTTCTCCCACACCTCAAATTGGTTCTTAAGGACTTTCTCTTGATTTTCTATTTTTATATTTTTTTCACTCTCACTAGTTTCTTTTTCTCGACTACTATTGTCATCTTTGTCCCTTAAGATCGTAGATCTTTCATTGGGACACTGAGACGCTAAATGACCATTACCAAGACATTTAAAACTTTGAATTTCTCTAGCTTGAGTGTGTGAGATATGCTCGTATTTGGGTAGGTTTTGGGGAGGTTCTAGAGATGTTTCTTTTATATGCTTTTCCCCTCTTTGGACCATTTCCTTGTCATAAGATACAGAGTATGAACTTTGTTTTTGACTTGATTGTTTTCTCAAAATTTGTTTTTCAACTTTAATGCTAAGTTGAATCAAGTCATTTAAATCTTTATAAGGTAAAAGTTCAACTTTGTTTCTTATCTCAAGTTTGAGACCACTTAAAAACCTATATATGGTGGAATGGTTGTCTTTGTTAATCCCTGCCCTTATTATATATATTACCATCTTTTGTCAATATTCTTCTACACTTAGATTTTTTTGATGAAGTCCTTGGAGTTTGTCCATTGACTTCCTACTGTAGTAGGGGGAATATGATGGCGTCTTAAGGCTCCCCTAAGGTCATTCCAATATGTAATGGGAGGGTCCTTATGAAGGCGCATTTCTCTCTCAAGGGCAGTCCACCAATACATAGCATTTCCTTGAAAAGTTAAGGTGGCTAAGGGTACCTTTCTTTCCTCACTTACTCTATGGCAAACAAACAATTTTTCTACCTTCATTTCCCAATCTAGATATGTTTCAACATTTTCTTTTCCATAGAAATGAGGTTATGGAGGTAGCTCTACCCTAACCTCCTTTGGGCTTTCTTGTCTTTCCTTTCTAGCTCTCCTAGGGGGTGGTTGATAATAGTCATTAGTTCTAAGGTTTCGTTCCCCAAAAGAATCATTCACCCTAGAGCTAGATGCATGAGAACTCTTTTTGGATTTGATGTAATCATCTCTTTCTTTAACCATTTTCCACTCATCTTGTACCAAAGCAAATTGAGCATCCCTTTCTTTGAGTTGGGTCTCATGTTGCAATTGTCTATATGAAAGTGTTTGAACGTCTTGTGCTATTTTTTCCAAAAGAGATTTGATAGACGTTCCTTCACTTTCATTAGAATGACGAGAATGAGAAGACATGGTTAAAGATTTGTGTTATAAGTAATTTACCCTAAAAAAAGATAAGGAGAGTAATGAAGGTAGTTTTCTAGGAAAGAAAGGTGGATCACTAGGATCTCTTAAGTACCAAGTCTTTCCTTGCCAAAATCTATCCCTCAAGACTTTTCACAAATCTTTTTCAAAGTAATTTACTTAGATCACAATTAAGAATGAAAAACACAATTTTATGCAAGAAAATGCAAAGCAATTAAACAAAACAAAGCAAGTAAACAATGCAAGCAATTAACTAAACACAATTAAAATTTACTAACTAGAAAGCTTTAAAGTTAGGCGTATCCTAAGGTGAGGCTTCTAGACACTTAGAGTCATTGAAGACACACTCACCGTCTAATGCGTAATTATTCCACTAATTATTCAAGGTTTAATGCAATTACAATTCAAAAGAAATACAATGGAAATTGGATTTACAAAAGTAAAATTTATAATTCCTATTCTATGCACTTCTTTTGCTTTTGGTACTTCTTCTTGTTGTAACCCTAAGGTTTCACTAACCATTAATATAGTGTGAGGATTTGATCATACTTTGGACCCCCGATCACACAATTACCATTCATCTAAGGCCCTTAGATAGTGATCATAAGAAACTAAGACAAGAAATAACCCAGGAGGTCACATGAGCGGAGACCTTAGGGTTAAAGTGTGTAAAATATGTCGATGAGCCTCTTGTAGTTAAAGTGTGTGATTTTAAGTTTTCGTCCTTTAAATCAAATACTAAGGTTTTCTAAAAAACTTCAATATAGAGAAACCTAAGTCGATTCTCTCAAATAACACATATTGAATTGTATTGCATCTTTAGTATTTTTTCCGTACAAATAAAATTGGAGATTTAGGGATTTAAAAACATAAAAAGTGAATTCGAAAACAAGATTACTAATCAAAATAAAAATTCCAAAAAATTAAAACAAATCAATCCAAATAATTAAAAACAACTAAAAAATCTGAAAAATTGCAGTTCTCTAAGTATTGAATCCAAGTTTAAATAATTGATCGATTCAATTAACCAACTAAATCGATTTATACAAATCAAATCTCAATATCATTCAATCCAATTTATATTAGTTATCAAATAAAGATTCAATCAATTCCTAATTTGAATTCTAATTTCATAAATGCAAATTAATATAACAAAAAGCACAACTGAAATTAGAGAAGTGAAGAACAAACTTGAAGTGAAGAATGATCGATGCAAAAACTCAATTCGATTTATTTTATCTTGATTCCTTGAATTGATGCTCAAAGATTTAGTTCTCCATTAGCGAAGAACAGAAACATATAGAAGAATATGAAAAGGAAAAGTGAAAATAGAGAGAAAAGAAGAAAAATTAAAACTTTGAAATTTAGCAAATGATTGTGCGTGTCATCAAAAGCAGTGGTGGCTTTTGGTGCATCAGGTTCTGGAGCAGTGAAGTGTCCCTACGACAGCAGTTGGTTGGGCATTTGGTGTGTCAATGTTGTTGTTGGTGGCATGCATTTTCTATGCAGCATGGTTGAATCAAATTCTTATTTTCTTACGTCATGGTTGTGGTTTGCTTGTGGCTTTTGGAATTGTTTGTGGTGTGTGAAGGTCAGGGTACAAGATGAGCACACAAAAATTTAGATTTCAAATTCCCTGGCGGTGCCTCAAAGATCAAGGTTCTCCTTCAAATACAAAGAGTTCTTATGCGGTCAGGATCAAAAGAAGACTTTTATGCAAGCATTGAATAATGCTTGTAATATTCCTCTCTCACAATTGTCATCTATGTGCATCAAGTGAGAGTTAATTTTAGTACAAATTGTTGAAGATGTTTATCTGGTTGGTCTAGAAGATTGTAAAAATCACCTTCATGGTAGAATTATTCTAGCTAAAGGTGACAAACCTCTAACTCATTTAGACTTATGCAAAAAACTTGATATTTCTTGGAATTCGGTAGGCCCTTGGCGGGTTATTCCCCTTGGAAAAGGGTTTTATGAGTTTGCTTTTGATTCTTTTGAGAATATGAGAAGGGTGCTTGTTGGGGGTCCTGGAATCTCAATCCGAAAATTTTGAGAGTTTTGCTTGGACTAAAGATTTTGTTCCCGCTTCCATAAAGCTTATTAAAAACTCAATGTTGGGTTAGGATTGATGGTCTCCCTTTGGAATATTGGCAGCCAAAAACTATTTTTTCCATTGCTGGAGGGATTGGTACGTCGCTAGTCCTTGATGATTGCACAATGAATAAATCTAGAGGACCTTTTTTTGTCACGCGATGTTATTTTTTATGAAAGTCATTTTCCTTTTTATAAGGACAACATAGATACCAATTTGGACACACATGATAAGTTTAAGCATTTGCTTCTTTCTATTTCTAATAATGATATTGTTGTGCCTACATCTATTAGTGATATTGTTCCTTCTATTTTTGATAATGACATTGTTGTGCCTATATGTATTAGTGATATTATTCCTTTAGTTTCTAAAACTGTATTACCATCCAGTTTTCCTACTACTGATTCTTCTACACCATTATATTTAATTGATATTGATGTCTTGCAACACCAACATTATAATCCACAACCTACATCTGTTTAAGTTTCTACTTGTCTCAAACAACCACCTGGATACTTGAAGGACCATCACAATACTTTCTTCTCTTCAAAAGATGTTACCAATCATTCTTCAGGTACTAAATATTCTATCCAAAAGTATATCTCTTATCATAATTGTTCTCCTACCTATTCTTCTTTTTTTCATAATATTTCTTCTATTCAAGAACCTAAATCATTTAAAGAAGCGATACAACGTGATTGTTGGAAAGAAGCTATGCAACATGAACTTGATTTTCTTGAGTCTAATGAAACATGGTCTTTGATGGATTTGCCTCCTGGAAAACGTCCTATTGGGTGTAAACGGGTTTTCAAAGCCAAGCATAAACCAGACAACACCATTGATAGGTACAAGACTCGTTTGGTTGCTAAAGGATATACTCAAACCAAAGGTATTGAGTATTTTGAGACTTTCTCTTCGGTAGTTAAAATTACTACAATTCGATTTATTTTTTCTTTAGCAAGTGCTAAGGGATGGATTCTTCATCAACTAGATGTGAATAATGTTTTTCTTCACGGCGATCTTGATGAAGAAATTTACATGACTCCTCCCGCAGGCCTTACTCTTTCTTATCCCATACAAGTTTGTAAACTTAGAAAATCTTTATATAGACTAAAACAGAAGAGTCGACAATGGAACTCAAAACTAACTCAGACTGTAATACAACTTGGTTATGTTCAAATTATAGCTGATCATTCTTTATTTATTCACACAGACAATCATTCTTTCAACGCTTTGTTGATATTGTTGGAAAAAACGGGTAATTTTCCCACTAAAACAGAACCCTAACAGAGCTACCCGACAAATAATATTGAATAAACAGAGCGGAATAATAAAAGAGATAAAGAGGAAAAAACACACCAGAAAATTGTTAATGGAGTTCGGCCAATTTAGCCTAATCTCCGAGCACAGCAAAAACAACTCACTTTTATTATTATGAGAGAAGATACAAATTGGGATATATAACAGTGAAGGAGGAGAGTTTAATTTATAACCCTCAAACCTCCTTCCCAAACAATGAACCCACCGATGTGAGACTTGGGATTAAGCCAAAATCAACAAATCTCCACCTTGGCTTAATTTCAAGTCCCACCTAAAACAGATCTTCTCAAAACATAACAAAAACAAACTTTGCAGTGCTTCAAATTTGCGCCTCCGGGCGCCAACTTCAAATGTGCAAGATATTAACCAAGTTTAAACAGTGTTCAAACTTGGTCCTTGTAACCACCTTGGTGAGCATATTTGCAGGATTCTCCGTAGTGTGAATCTTCTGGAGAACAATCTCCTCTTCTTCGAGAATCTCACGCACAAAGTGATAACGAACATCAATGTGCTTCGTCCGTGCATGAAAAACTTGATTCTTTGCTAAATGAATAGCACTCTGACTGTCAGAATATAACTCAAGTTGTTTCTGACCAACTCCCAAGTCTTTAAGCAACCCATGAAGCCAAATTGCTTCCTTCACAGCCTCTGTAATCGCAATATACTCTGCCTCTGCAGTAGACAAAGGCACCGTAGACTGCAAGGTAGACTTCCAACTAACTGGCGCTTTTGCTAAAGTGAACAAATAGCCAGTTGTAGACCGTCGCTTATCCAAATCACCTGCATAATCAGAATCACAATATCCAACTATGCATTGACCAAGTGATTCATCTTGCTCAAATGTCAATCCAACATCTAAGGTATTTTGGAGGTACCGTAGAATCCATCTCACAGCTTGCCAATGTCCCTTGCCCGGATTATGCATGTACCTGCTAACAACACTCACAGCCTGTGAAATATCTAGTCTTGTACACACCATTGCATACATCAAGCTTCCAACTGCATTTGCATATGGGACTTTCGCCATGTATTCTCGTTCTTCATCAGTCGTCGGAGATAAACGGCTACTCAAGTTCAAATGAGGAGCAAGTGGGGTACTTACAGGTTTTGTATCTTCGTGTATACCAAAAAATTATAGTACCTTCTACAAATACTGCTTATGTGACAGCCAAAGTTTTCCCCTCTCCCTGTCCGTGTTTATCTTCATGCCGAGAATCTTCTTGGCTTCCCCCAAATCCTTCATCTCGAACTCTTTACTCAACTGAGCCTTTAACCTGTCAATCTCAACTTGGCTCTTTGCTGCAATCAGCATATCATCAACATATAAGAGTAAGTAAATGTAGGAACCATCTTCAAGTCTGCGCAAATACACACAATGATCATATTTGCTTCTCTTATACTTCTGATCCTTCATGAACTTATCAAATCGTTTGTACCACTGTCTCGGAGATTGTTTCAGTCCGTACAACGATTTGCTAAGTTTACAAACCCAATCTTCTTTACCATCAACCTTGTATCCTTCTGGTTGAGTCATATAGATTTCCTCCTTCAAATCACCGTGTAGGAACTCGGTCTTTACATCAAGTTGAGCAAGCTCTTAATTCAATTGTGCTACCAAGGCCAACAAAATTCGAATGGAGGAATGTTTAACAACTGGAGAAAATACCTCATTATAATCAATTCCCTCCCTCTGAGCAAAGCCTTTAGCAACCAACCCTGCCTTGTAGCGAACATCTTCTTTATTAGGAAATCCTTCTTTCTTTGCAAATACCCATTTGCACCCAATTGCCTTCTTACCTTTTGGTAATTGTGCCAACTTCCACGTCTTGTTCTTCTTCAAAGACTGCATCTCCTCTTCCATCGCACCTGCCCAATTACCACTCTCTGAACTCAGAATGGCTTCTGGGTAAGTGGATGGAATGTCATCAACAACTGGAAGTGCATAGGCAACCATATCCATGAAACGAGCAGGCTTCTGAATATCTCGTCTTTGTCTTCTAACTGCAATTGGCGTTGATTGTTGTTGAGATTCTTGGGTAGGAACCTCTTCCTCATCTGACTCTTCTTTTGCCATAGGAGAGTCACTTGTGGTATTTCGTGTTGGGATCACCACTGTCGGCTCAAACTCCACCTGTTTCCGGGCACACTCCACCTGTTGTGGAATACTATTAGCTCCTTCTGGATTTACCTTCTTTAACATGGAAGATTCATCAAAGGTAACATCCCTGCTAATAATCGTCTTCTTTGCCTCTATACACCACAAACCGTATCCCTTCACTCCAGGACTAAAGCCCATGAAAAAAGCCTTCTTTGCCCGTGGATCCAACTTTGATTCAATCACATGATAATATGCAATAGAACCAAAAACATGCAAAGAATCATAATCAGTTGCAGGTTTTCCAGACCATACCTCTAACGGGGTTTTGCCATCTATAGCAGATGATGGCAAACGATTGACGAGATGTTGAGCGTATGTCACAGCCTCAGCCCAAAACTCTCTGCCTAACTTAGCATTAGACAACATACAACGAACTTTCTCCACAAGTGTCTTGTTCATACGCTCTGACACCCCATTCTGTTGTGGTGTTTTTCTAACAGTGAAGTGTCGAACTATGCCACAATCTTGACATACCTTCAGGAACGGATCACTCTTGTATTCTCCTCCATTTTCTGTTCGTAGAACCTTAATCTTCCTTCCTGTCTGGTTTTCAACTTGAGCTTTTCACTTAAGGAAAATTTCAAGCACATCATTTTTGTTCTTCATAGTAAACACCCAAACTCTCCTGGAAAAATCATCCACAAAGGTGACAAAATAATGCCTACCTTCGATTGACGGAGTCTTGGCAGGTCCCCACACATCTGAATGCACATAATCCAGAATACCCTTGGTATTGTGAATTGCATTGCCAAACTTCACTCTTCGTTGTTTTCCCAGAACACAATGCTCACAAAATTCAAGTTTGCAAGCCTTCGTACCTTTCAACAATCCCTGCTTGGTAAGAATTTGCAAGGATTTCTCTCCAGCATGTCCCAACCTCATATGTCACAACTTCGTTGCCTCGACATCCTTCTTAGTGCTAGAAGTTGCTACCGCTACTGTCCCCACCACTGTACAACCTTGATAGTAATATAGATTGTTCTTCCTCACGCCTTTCAACATCACTAGTGCTCCTAAAGTTGCTTTAAGAATTCCATCTCGCATCGTCACAACTAGGCCTTTAGATTCTAAAGCCCCCAATGAGATGAGATTCTTCTTCAACTTTGGCACGTACCGTACATCCCGCAAAATTCTGGTGGATCCATCATGATTCCGCAGCTTGATTGAACCTATCCCAGTTGTCTTACATGGATTATCATTACCCATGTAAACAACCCCGCCATCAAGTTCTTGAAATTCAAAGAATCAATCCCGAATGAGACACATATGATAGGTACAACCTGAATCCAATATCCACTCATCTGGATACGATGATGCTGAAAGCGAGACAATTAAAGAGATATCTGATTCCACATCACTTTTGCATTCTGCAACATTTGCATCTTGTGGAGCCTTCCCTTTCTTCTGCAGTTTTGGACAGTCTTTCTTCCAGTGTCCTTTCTCATGACAGAAAGCACACTCATCTTTGGCAACGGCTTGACCTTTAGACTTAGACCTCCCTCTTCTCCCCTTTGTCTGGCTTTGTTGACGACCTCTTGCCACCAATGCTTCTTCTGATGTCGTTGATTTGGTTTTCATCTTATCCTGCTTTCTCAATTCATGACTATATAAAGCAGAACAAACAGCATCTAACGACACATTCTCCTTCCCGTGAAGGAGCGTAGTCTCCAAATGTTCAAATTCATCAGGAAGAGATGATAACAACATCAAAGCCAAATCCTCATCCTCAAACTTCACATCTAAATTCAACAGGTCTGCTACTAATTGATTAAACACAGTGATGTGTGCATTCATAGTAGTACCTTGTTGGTAGTCAAATCGGAACAACCTTTTCTTCATCAGGAGCTTGTTCTGACCACTCTTCTTCAGAAACTTGTCCTCCAATGCCTTCCACAGCTTGTGTGCAGAAGTCTCATTTTTTACAGCATACTTCTGCTCTCTGGACAGGCAGGATCGAATAGTTACGCATGCCAACCGGTTGATGATGCTCTAGTCTTTCTCCTCTACCTCTTCTGGTTTCTCTCCTTCAATAGCAATATCAAGACCCTGCTGAAAAAGAGAGTCCAAGACCTCTCCTTGCCACATACCAAAATGTCCAGTGCCATCAAATATTTCCACCGCCAATTTCAAAGTGGACATCGGGAACCTCGACCATGATGACGAGGAGCCCGACACTCTGGATACATCCTTCGCTTCTTCTTCTTGATTTGCCATTACAAACTCAAAATATAGTATTCAATATTACAAATAATTTCAAACAACCCAAGGCAAACCTTCGGCTCTTGATACCACTTGTTGGGAAAAACGAGTAATTTCCCCACTAAAACAGAATCCTAACAGAGCTACCCGACAAATAATATTGAATAAACAGAGCGGAATAATAAAAGAGATAAAGAGGAAAAAACACACCAAAAAATTGTTAACGGAGTTCGGCCAATTTAGCCTAATCTCCGAGCACAGCAAAAACAACTCACTTTTACTATTATGGGAAAAGATATTACAAATTGGGATATATAACAGTGAAGGAGGAGAGTTTAATTTATAACCCTCAAACCTCCTTCCCAAACAATGAACCCACCGATGTGGGACTTGGGATTAAGCCAAAATCAACAGATATATGTTGATGACATTATGTTGTTAGTTGGCAATAATCTTCAGGAAATCCAGCATGTTAGAACTCATCTTCATAACTCATTTAGTATCAAAGACCTTGGTACTCTTTGCTATTTCTTGGGATTTGAGATAAGTCGTTCACCTTCTGGTATTGTTCTCAATCAACGAAAATATTGTTTAGATCTTCTTTCTGATAGTGGTTTATTGGCTTGCAAATCCGCCTTTTCTCCCATGGAACCATCTTATCCTCTCTCTGAAAGTGAAGGTTCATTACTTTTGAATCCAGGTGAATATAGAAGATTGATTGGGCGTTTGTTATACCTTACTCACACTAGATCTAATATTAGTTTTGCAATTCGTAAACTCAGTCAGTTTATTTCAAATCCATGAGAACCTCATATGATAGTAACTCTTCGTGTATTACGATATTTGAATTTACGTGCACCTTTATTTGAATTTACGAACAACAAGAAAATTATGTTAACGTGCACCTTTATTTGCATTTAAAATATATATACACTTTAACTAATTCAGTTATTCCTTCTATTGTTTTACTTTAATTTTCTTTTTCATATAGACTACCAAACATCTGGGTCGTCTTCGTAACGTATCACTCGGCTCATACTTGTCCCAGACCGAGCTGGGTATTTCCCACATAATTTGTCTAACTAAGTTTACTCCACTTAAGTGTTTGGGATGAGGATCCGAGCACATCCGATCAATATATGTATTAGTTCCAAATTGTGTTGAATCTATATTAATTTCAAATTGTGTTGTGTCATTCCTTTGTAAATTATTATTTGTCAATTGTGGTTTTGGAACTTTGATTTAATGAAGATTTAGGATATAACCATAATAGAGAAAAAAATATTTAAAAAATCATATGCATGAGGACAATTTAAGCAACAATCGATCTTGAAAATGGGTTTGAGAGATCGAAGATGACGACAAAAATATTTATGAATAAGAAATAAATTTTTCGTTAAGGAATTTTTAATCTTCGTTAAAAGAAGTTTTTTAATCATCCTTCAACCCTGTTTTTCTACCATAAAAGAAAATAGATTGAGTTACTTTTTAAGAAAAAAAATTTGGAACAAATGGAGACTTTGAAAATAAGAGAATCAAATTAAAATAAATAAAAAATAATTGGATAAAAAACTATTACACCTACCAATTATTTATAACTCCGTCTCCCTCTTTATGTTTTACGGTGAAATAAAAAAGGTTTTATAAAAATGCAGAATCAACGACAACGATGTATCTGGTATAAGACAACGCGGACTCACTCAAAGAAAGGGATGGGTGTGGGGTCGGTGGGAGCAAGATGAAGA
Source organism: Phaseolus vulgaris (assembly GCF_051622355.1). Classification (NCBI taxonomy): domain Eukaryota; kingdom Viridiplantae; phylum Streptophyta; class Magnoliopsida; order Fabales; family Fabaceae; genus Phaseolus; species Phaseolus vulgaris. The sequence goes on along the minus strand of NC_143505.1, from coordinate 33,006,173 downwards.
TTTGAATGGCAAAATATTTTATATTAATTTCACTATAGATGTGTCTATAAATGTTAGGTTTTTTTTGGGATCAGGAGGCAACCCCAGTTTTCATATGATATTATAAAATAATTATTTTAACAAGACGAAGCTAATTATTTTAATATGCTATACTTTTTTATCCAATTTTGATGGTACATAGTATGTTTCTTATAATGTAAAAAAAAAAATTGAATTGTAACAATTTATATTTATTTTAAATTAATCTTTTACACTGTATTTGAGATTTAAATTCTTGATTTTGTCTATAAAATGTTTTTTTTTTATTTTTTATCATTTAATTTTGTAAAATATTATCTTAATCTCTTCATCATGATGCCAAATATTCATGGCATGACGTGATACCTTCGTTATATTAATGTATCACACTATTTATTAGGATCATAATTTTATTTACATTTTAAAATTTTAATAATAGATTCATATAATTATTGTTTTAATTGTAATGTAAATAAATTATTGTTTTAATTGAAATTTATCTAATTAAATCTATTTTGTCTCAATTATGTTAATTTTATATTTTTAGTTAAAGTAGACTACTATACTAGTGATAAGAGTGTCTATGTAGACCGTATAAATGAACATTTATCACTACAAACAAACAGGCTATTTATATAAAAGTTTATGTTATTTTTTTTAATAAAACATAAAACAAAATTTAAGAAAAAAAATTAAATAATAAAATCTAAAATATCTCATAAATAGAATTATAAGTAAATCTTTTGAAAAAAAAACAAAGAAATAGAGTTTGGGATAAAACTGAAAACAAAATTCAAGAATTATGAAAAATTAGAAAGTGAACAAACCGAATTATAAATTATGAGATCGTTGGAGCAAAGAAACCTAAAAAAAGATGTTAGCTTTAGAAAGAAACCATCAAGCTTGACAACACATTAAAAAAACAAAACATTAAAATTTTCTTAATTTTTCTTTTTATAATTTTTTAGTTTTGCTTTCGTTCCTTTTGTTAATTCTCTTATAATTTCACAATAAATTTTAAGATGATGTAAAATTAAAATTTTGTTCCTCAATGTCTTATTGTATTAAATGATGTAGTGTTTTTTTTTTAGTTTAATTATTCTTTTAAAAATTATTTTAGAAGCATCGATAATTCAATTATGTGGGTTATTCAATTATCTCTAATCATCCCATTTTCCTACGATTTATTTGATTGAAGGGGAGAGTAAAACTAAAATAGATAAATTTAATTAAATTTGTTTGAAAAGAGAGAAAAAAGAAAGAATTAATAAAATAAGTGAATCTCATAATTATTTTTTACTTTATTTTTCATTTATTTATACTCTCTTTCTTTCCTCTACCAAACAGAAGTTGTATTACCTTATTTTTCTCTATTAATTTTTTTCCAAATTCATTAATTTATTCTTTTCTTACTCTTTTTCTTTCCTTTACCAAAGACATTATCAAAGAATAGCTTTTGTAGTTTTAGTTAGTCATCCACCTAATAGCATTAAACCAGATGAAGTGATAGTGCGATTTTGGAAAAAATATATTGGTACTATATATTATATGGAATGAGTCTTTTTTGACTGGGTTTTATAATTATGCCAAGTAAGTGACAGTTCAATTTGAGTGTGGAAGGAACACTATGAAAGTAACGTTTAGGTTATAAAATACTCCCACCAACGTCCAACACCTATAATTTCCATTACAAAATCTCTTTCTTATGAATTGACCACTTTGCTTCAAACAAGATCCGCAATATTCCATTATCCATTACATCATCATATTAAATCAAATGCACTTTATTAATTAACAATAATGAAGTACAAGGGACGCTAAAAAATGGTCCATCAAATTGTGACACCTACTATTTATCACTCAATTATATGGTTGTTTCATAACAACACTTCATTCAACAAAAATAATATTACAACATCTACTATGACTTCTTATAGCAATCCATTCAATATTCTTACCATATCATATAATTATATGTTTTTACGAGGATTATATGACCTTAAATAATAAATTTTAAAAATTTAACTATTTTATTATTTATTTTATAAAAAAAATCATTTTTCTAAAAGTTATTTTCTTTGAACTTTCTCTATATTTCTTTAAATTTTTAAACATTATTAATATTTTTCTAGAGTTTATTTCGAACTCATGAAGACGATTAAACATAGGTCTATTTAATTAGATTTTTCATTAGAGGAATTTATTTTTTTCATCTGTACTTGTTTGTATGAGATTGGATATTAAAGATGGATCTAAAATAGTTTATGTATGTAGTGGTTTGTAAATCTAGTTCTTTAGATAAAAGTTAAGAGTTTCTTAGTTTTTCTTTATTTTTAAAGCAATGACCTCAACAGATGTCATATTCTAAGAAAACTAAGAAAAGGAACGTTAATTGAAGTTTATGGTCCAAATTAATTTAAAATTGTAAAGTATAAATTAGATATCTATAAATGTTTTTATGTCGTTACAATAAAAAATGATTTTAAATGGGTTTATTTTTACACTATCTAGGGTTAAAACCTCTATTAAGTCATTTACTCAGGATTGCAGATTTTAAATGGGTTTATTTTTACACTATCTAGAGTTAAAACCTCTATTAAGTCATTTACTCAGGATTGCAGTGTTTCCGGGATTTTATTAAACTTCGAGAAAATCCTTTAAGAACCCCTATGAAATACCATGGGTTTAAGAACCTTCATAAAATACCATGGGTTTCAAAACCTCTGTTAACCATGGGTTTAAAAACCTCCGTAAAATATCATGTGTTTAAGAACCTCCGTAAAATACCATGAGTTTCAAAACATTTGTAAAATGACTTGTTATTTGAAATAACCTTTAATCCCATTTTTCACCATCTCTAACGATCCTCCTGACTTCTCTCTTCCACCATATTCCAGCATAGGCTCAATGGTTGTCGACGACAGTCCTAACAAGGAATCACAATTCAACCACATTTATGTTTATTATATCTAAGGAGAAGAACACTAAATTAGACATTATCTTCTTCTTACTCCAATATTGTTTCTTCCATCACCTTACTGCCCCAACTTGTGTCACAAGTCACTGTTACCTAGCTCAACAACAATTGGTGTTTATCACTGTTTTATATATCATAAATAATTGCATTATCTATTAGATGTGGACTTCAAAGTCATGTGTTCTTGACTAAAGATTGCAAGAACATATTGCAAGGAGAAATTAATTTTATCACTTCTCACTTACACAGTTAATTAATTATTATATGTATTTTAAAATAAAGGCATTAACTTAAAATATTTCAAAATTATGAGAATTAAATATTAACAATTATAACTAAAACTAAAATTTCACATAAAGTATACGTACATCAAAAGTTAAAACAAAATAAGTCATGTTTTTTGAAGTATGATAACAAAAAAAAAACTAGGAATTATATAAACCAATTATCATCAATCATAAAAGATATGCAAGTACGGTTGAAATACTTAAATTCAAGATTAATTGTTGATATACTTATTATCCAAGATTATTTTGCTGAGTTTTTAAAATAAATTTTTGAAACTTTAGAAAACTTATTTGTAATGTAAAGTTACACTTTCAAAGTTTTAGAGAATTTAGTTATAAAATATATAAAGTATATTAAAACTATGTGGTTTTTAATTATTTATTTGTAAATATATTTAATTATATTTATTTATAAATATATTTATTTATATTTATTTTATAAATATATTTAGTTATATTTATTTATAAAAGTTTGAAAAATTTATAGTGTTTTATTGAGATTCTACAATAAATCTTTGGAATTTAACGAAGGTTAAAAACACCTATGTTATTTTGTTGAGATTTTAAAATAAACCTTTGAAATTTAACGAAGGTTAAAAAAACTCTATTATTTTGCTGAGATTTTTTAATAACCTTTGGAACTTAACGAATGTTAAAATAACCTCTGTTAATTAAGTCAATTCACAGGGTTATATCAACCTCCACTAACTAACTTCTGTTAATACCCATTTTTCTTGTAGTGTGTGATGTTGAGTTATTTTTGTAAGTTTCAGTTTTAATAGACAAGGAGGGTATAGATAAATCCTTGAGTTTTATGTTGTTACCAAACTAAATTAGAATTTTAATATTGAATTGAAAGTGTTGGATTTCTTGTTAATGATGTTGTTTTATATAGGTGGATATGCTTGACGAATAAATGAGGATATACTTAATGAATAAATGGGGTATATATTCCTTGAGTGTTGTAGTTATATTTGTTTGAATGTAAACTATGTTAGTTTATTATGATAATTTGTTTAAGTATTAAGCGATTGGTTAAGGAAAACAATTAAGTGATTCAATCCAATTGATTTGAGACATTAATACATCAAACTATATTTTGATGATCAAGTAAATTGCTCAAGTGACTAGATAGTTGTTTAAAAAAGAATGATCAAGTGATGACATTTAAGACATTTAATGTTTTGATAAAGCATTATTACTTAAGTGTCTAACTGGTCACTTAAGCGATAAAGATCTTCACTAAAGCTATAATTTATAGTTTGAAGAGGCCGAAACAATTACTTTTCCTATGAGAAATTAGACGCTCAAGCATTTTGTGGATGCTCAAGTGAGGAAAAGGTCAAATTAATTTTATCTCCTCTATATCCGAGTTGCTCACGTGATCATCACTTCTCTACAAGAGTATAACACTCAAGTATGTTACAATTGGATGATCTACTCTTAACAGTCTACACTTAACCATCTAGTCTTAACTGTTTATTACAATCTCAATAAGACATGTTTATCATATATGTTTTGATCATATAAACAAATAATATTCAATTTTTGATAAACTAACTAATGATTTTATTTAAATGTGTTAACAAAACAAAAGAAAATCTACCTACAATACATAAATTAATATTGAAAGCAAACTGCAGCAAGCAGGAATCAAACCCAACCAAGACCCTTCAGAGACCAAGGAAACATCAACCACTACACCAGACAAGTTCTTTGATCATATTACCATTTTTATTATACTTATTATTATTAATACAATTTATACATATTATTATTAATACAATTTATACATATTATTATTAATATAACTTATACTTATTATTATTAATATAACTTATATACATATTATTATTAATATAATTTAAAGCATATGTAACATAAGAAGACTCGACCGAAATAAGCCACAATACATAAGACGTACTACATTTCACAAGATGCATTCGTTTGAATTCATCTGATTGTCTACAGCGTACATAAGTTGACTCGCTTCTTTTTATGACGATTTTGACACAATAGTACACCAAACAAAAAAGGCTTTATGAATGTGCATGTTGGATATGATGCTTTCACTACAAGAAGAAAATGATTATTAGAGTGAAAGTTGCTTTAAGCACAATAAGTTGAGTGCAATACAAAAATGTGTCTGATTATCAACCCAAATAAGCTCTAATACCATTCAATAAAAGATCAACAAACCAACTAGTAATGGTCATTTCCTAAGGCTTATAAATAAAGACGTGCTCCCTGAAAAAAATAATAATAAAAAACTAATGGTCATATTAAAAATTGCACATTGTAATCCTTGCCTACAATGTTATTAAATAGATAGTGCATTTTCTGTCCATTATTATGATTTTATCTCACCCTAAGAAGAGCTTAAATTTCATATGCTCTCGTAGAGAGTTTTTCCTTGTATTAAAAAAACTTGTTTCTTTGTACTAGCCAAGAATGATACTTATAAAATACTATAAAAGTCATAGATGACTCAGTGTCAAAAAATACTTGTGTTCTTATCTCAAATGAAGATAAAAGAGATACTAATAAGTGACTTTGTGTACTCGTGTAAGTAAAAAATACTTGCGAGAATACTTGTGTAATCAGTTTGATTATAGTGAAACTATTTAAGAGTTTTTAAAGGAAAATTGAACATAACTCAGTTTGAGTGAACTAGTATAAAACAAGTTTTCATTGTTATTTCTATTATATGTTTATATTATGCTTTTATATCCTAAAAAAGGTTTTAGGGAAAACATTTTGAAAATTTTCAAACTAATAAATACTACTTTAAGACTATTTACTCATATTTGTCTTTCGAAAAAGCATTCTAAAAATATTTTAAGTAACTTATTCAGAGCAATGGGTTAGTTCTTTTGCAACAGTAGAGGGTGATCTTACAAAGCTAATGGACAAAAAAGAAGAGATTGAAGTTATAGTTGACTCTAAAAGGGAGGGGGGTTGAATAAGGCTTGAACTGAATTTAGTATCTACAAAAATTATCAGGACAAAACAATATCTAAAAGACAAAGGATAGAGAGAAAAGTACACACATAATTTATACTGGTCTACCCACAACTTGCGCTACGTCCAGTCCACTTAAGCAACCCGCTTAAGAGCTTTTATCAACTCAACTAGTCTCCACCTCTCCAAGTACACAAGTATTCTCCGCCTCTTCAAGCAAAGTATTGAACACCTCTCTAAGAGGCAAGTCTTAATCTCCCCTAGAGACTAAGACCTTTATACAAGTGAGAAAAACACTCTCGACAAGAGAACAAATAGTGAAAGCTCGCAGGGTAATCTTCACATAATGAAGGATTTTCAATATAGTTCACTCCCCAACTATGAATTCTCTAATAAGTAGATATGAAATAATCTCTTACAAAAACTATACACACTCAAACGCTTAATTGCTTGTAGTAATCGTGTATGCTTGTGCATATCTTTTTCATCTTCAAGGTCTTTATATATGTTTCAGATTGTGATCATTGGAGCTTTGATTCTTCTCTTTGTTCATTTTGACATTTGACGCTTGATATGGAAATCTTTTTTCTTGACTGATTCTTCTGCATCTTTGACTTCAATTGTATTTGAATTGTTTCTTCTTTCAGTCCAAATGTGAATGTTGATCCTTTAATATTGTAATCTATGGGTATCCTTCATTCTTGTGAATTGTTCATATTCTTCACATCACACGGTGAATATGAAAACTTTTGCTTTGATTATATTCTCTGTGTCTTTGAGCATATGAAACAATTTGAATTGTTTTCTTTATGGTCTTTGATATGAACGTTAATCCTTTAATGCATGTGATTGATACTTTAATCATATCTCTATCACAATTTCTTCATTGTAATTGCCTTGGACGCTAAATATGGAAATGATTGCTTGATCATTTATTATGCGTCTCTACCATTTGTAATTGGCTTCAATACTCTCTTAAATTCTTTCTATCTTTGTTGTGGATTTGATTGTTGGACATAATCTTGAATCTCGCTCTCCACTTTGTCTCATATTCATTATTTGGATTTCTTCTTTAATTATCTCATCATGAACGTTGTACTGACTCCTCATAATATCATATCTTGAATAAGAAAAGTTCTATTTCTTACTTGAGTTATTCTTAATTGTATTTCTCATATTCTCTTTCTTTTCGTATTTGCAACAACTTTGAATGTCATCAATGACTTTCCATGACTTTCGCTCTGCAATAACTTCTTTAAGCTCGTTGAACGCTCAATAAGGAAACTTGTGCATGTTCTCCTCTGCATCTTAATTGTTCCTAAAATCACATTTAGAAACCTTTGTGATTGCTAGTGATATTTCAATATGTTATAGCAAATATATCACTGAATAATAATCTTTTAATATCTTGGAATTATCAATACATTCCATTCTCAAATATTAATTCAAACAATATCAATATATTCAAGTTAGAAAAAATTTGTTTCTCTAGAATATATTCCACAAAATATGTTTCGAAAATCCTTTAAAGAAATAGGACACGTATGTGATATGTTTTTCAAAATTCTTTTCAAACACGGATTTAAATATCTAGCTATTTAAGGACAATTATGCTTGTGCAAAATATATTTCATTAATCATTCAAGACATACTAATTTTGCTCACTATATATTTTAAATCTTAATTAAAACAATGCATTTTGATGCAAAGACAATTTATATGATTTGGCTTAATCAAAATGTGTTCAAAAAATATCTGATGAAAATTCAAGCATATATAAAGTCACGTTTATTCGCCCAACACATGATCATCATTTGCCACGTTTATTTTATCACTGTCTAGTTTGTGTAATGTTCATACTTTATAAGTTCTTCTCAGTATATCTTCCAATGCGTCCAACAACATAGTCTAACACATTTACCTTTGAGCACTTATTTGTTAGCCTTCGTCTTAGAGTATGGCGCTTGGTCCATTGAGTTTTGTTGCAGTATGATCATCGTCTAGCGTTGTCTGTGATATTGTCTTGTGCATCCGATGCATTATTTTCCTCATAGCATTGTTTTATTTTCTGTTTCAATAATTCTTATTATTGTAAGTTTTATCATCATCAAAACATGTTTGAAATATTTTACTATGAGAAAGTCTAAGACTAAATCGTCTTAACAAAAATAATTAACAAATATATAAAATATGTTCAATAGATTTAAGTTTTTTTTACCATTAACAATTTTCTATCAAATAATAGTTTTAGTTATATAACATAAATAGAGTCAGTTTAATAAAATTGAAAATTATTAAAGTTAACAACAATCTAATCTATACTAATTTTATTCAATTTTAATATTTATATTTATTTTGAATCCTAGTCAAATGTTTTTTAACATTTTATTCTTAACATTTAATTAAGTTATGGTCTAATCTAATTTTAATACTTATTAAAGTTAGCGTTCACTTAATTAATGCTAATCTTAGTTATTTAAAATATTTATATTTATTAATATATATATTAATTTTATTTATTTAAATTAATATTAGTATGAGTGACACTAATATGACTTTTAATATTTATACTCGTTAGTATTAATTGAGTTCACACATATCTTATTTATGGGTTAGAAATTTGTGTGCCTCAATAACTTAAAATAGAAACTCAAAGATTCAAATTTAAACATAATAGTGTTATATGTAAGGCTAATTTGTACCATTAAGATCTCAAAAATTTTCTTTTTTCTATATAAACGTGTTCACACCAAAATGTCCATATTAACAAATTTTTTTTCCTGAAGGTGGAGCCTTCCCACCAAAAAGGAAGCTCATCTCCCACAAAATGGTCTTTTTCTAATTACTCTTTCAATTAATTTCATCTTTAACCCAATTTATTTTTTTCTATTTTTTTATGCTGAAAATGAAGACAAAGATGCTTAATGATTGTTTTTGTCTATTTATTTAGAATTATGAAATATTTTTTTTTAAACATTATCATTATTAAAGAATGTAAAACTTAATATGAGAATAATACATTCCTTCAAAAATATGTTCCATGATTATTCCATACTATTAATTAATATTAGTTTTTATTTGTTAGGGTAACCATAGTAACGTTTAATGTTGATTTTCTTGTAATTTGTTCAGGCAAAAGATTTATATAGGTACATGAAAATTGGTTTAGTGACACTCTGAAACCCTTTATCATATAGTATTCACAAAATATATTTTTTGAAAAAAAAAGATTATCAATTATTTTTAGAAAAGCTTTTCAATTTAATTATAGTACGCAATCCTTAATAATTTAGCTTTGTGCGAGACAAAAGAAATGTTTATTTCGTATAAGTAGAAGTTTCTATTAAATAAATACTTTTATTAATTCTTTGCTGATAAAAAAAAAATATAAATTCTAATACAATTTTATGATAAAGTATTTCCCCATAAATTATATTTAATGTTAGATAAATAGTTTTGTTATGTTTTACATTTATTTCTAACTATTAATATTTTTTACGTAAAAATTAAAAACTACCATGAAACAATACTTCGTTTTTTCGAAAGTGTTTTAATTGTCACTATAAATTAAAAATTAACATTAGGTTACTCTAAATTTATATAATCTTTATAGGATGTCCTAAGTTTGTAGGTATTGAAAGTGTGTCTAGATTGAAAGAATTGAAAAATAATTTGAAATCTAGATTCCAAATAAGTTAGTTTTATTCAACTCTTAAATTTGATCAAATTTATTCTCTTTCCTTCTTAATTAGATTGACTTAATTTTTAAGTATTAGTTATGGTAGAGGCGGCTTCAAATCATAGGATTCAATTAAAAAACATTGGAATAAAACATAGATTATGTTTATAAAATTTACATAGATTATGATATTTGTTTATTTCAAGTGTTGAAATAATATTGTTAAATGTATCTAATATATTATCTATTTTAGAATTCAAAGTTTCATATAAATTTATTCTTAAAAAAATATAGCAGGATTAAGAGAATCTTTAAACAATGTTAATAATTTAATCTTAAATAATATTATTAGAGTTAACCATCACGAGATATTATTTATTTTAATATTTAAAGTTTTATCATAATTTTATATTTAAAAATTATTAAAAAGTTAAAATAAATAAATGTATTTATATTATCTTTATCTGATGAAACAATATATTTATATCATTAATATTATTTATCATATCAATACCTATTGTATATTATTATTTTCTCTTAAAATTTTATTTATTATTATTATTATTTAAATATAAAATTTTATTATTAAGAAGTGTTATCAGCAGATATCACTACAAAAAAAAAGGTTTTAATGGAGGTTATTTAGCGGAGGTTAATATAACCTTAGTAATTGATTTAACTAATAGAGGTTTTTTTCTAAAACCTCAACAAAATAATGGAGATTTTTTAACCTTAGTTAAATTTCAAAGGTTTATTCTAAAGTCTTAACAAAATAACGGAGATTTTTTAACCTTCATTAATTTTCAAAGGTTTATTTTAAAACTTTCGCAAATTAACGAAAGTTTTTTTAACCTTCGCAAATTTTATTTATTATTATTATTATTTAAATATAAAATTTTATTATTAAGAAGTGTTATCAGCAGATATATTCGTGACTCTTCTTTTAATATGGACCAATCCTTCTGCTTGGTTACTATGTAAGATTCCTTATCATTTAAATTTGGAAGGTGGATATTGATATCCAAAAAAATTTCAAGGCAGTGTTACTGTTTCTTTGGTCTTGAACTTTTCTAGTAGTTTAAAAAAGGGATTGTTATGGATAAAATGTATTTTCGTTATATAATAGCTTTAAATGTGAAAGTTAGTAATTAGCATAAATCCTACACTCGTTTGTGTGGGAATATTATGTTTCAATATATTTAATAATCTCATGTTATTTAAGAGTTAAGAAAAAAAATAATTTAAATATATTTTTATTATTTAATTTTTTGATATCTTATAAAATTAATCATGATTTTCAAAATAAATTATACTTAATGATCAATTTTAATAATATTATTTTAACATATGTAAGATCGAAACATCGTTACATCATATATAGAAACATATTATATATTGATATTTTGTTTTAAAAAAAAAAATATTTTCATCTAACACAGTGTTCCGTCAATTTCTTAAACAAATTATACAGTTGGAATATTTATTGATTTCATTTGTAATAATGTAAAAAAAGAGTATTTTTTTAACCCAATATATTTTTTTCCAAATCAATTTTAAAAATTTATAATACAACTTTTAAAATATGTTAAAAAATATGCTATTAAAAAACTGCATTTTTGAACTACTACAAAATATTTTTCTTATAACTTATTTATATTCATTTTTTTTTAATTTTTTAATAATTTTTTCTTCAACACTTCTTTGTGTACCTCTATGGATAAAGAGGGGTCTAAATAGTACCTAAAATTAGTTCTACAATTGTTGATGAATCAATAATCATTTAGTTTTTTCTTTCAAGTCTCATTCTCCAATTGATGCTCGACCGGTACTTGGTCGGGGTGACCTAGAATTAGTTATACAATTGCTAACGTATCAATAATCCTTTGGTTTCTTTCTTCAAGTCTTCTTCTCTAAATGTTGATCCTTGGCCCGATATTCGACCAAGAGTGACCTGAAACTAGTACTTCGACGTTCTAGTAAGTAGTTTGTATAAAAAGTGTATTTTGTAAAGCCGATTAAAACGTACCTTACAACTTCGCATATGATTTTATTTATAGTGTTAGTTATTGACCCTTTCTATAATGGTCAGATATCAGTTATTAACTGATATGCATCGTCATCTCTAGTTAATAGAAAAATATATTGGTATATTAGAATATTAGAATATCTTAAAAACATTTATAACATTTTTGAGTTAATCAGTATTTAGTTAATTTATCAGAGATATTTTTTAAATATTTTAAAACATAAATTATTAAGTGTTATTCTAACCATCGTTTATTTATTACGTGTGATTTGAGATATTCTTTAATTCAATTTATTGATCACCAAACCCGATTTTGAATCATCATATTCAAACATTATAATTTTTTCTTTGAACATATTCTTAACTTTTATAATAATGCTTATTTTGTGTCCCGTCAATTCCAAGTCTACCCGATAAGTCCAGTGAATTCCAAGTCTTGACTGGCGTCTACTAACATCATGCATACGTTTGGCGTACGGTGGTCTAAACCCGCATAATATGCTTTCAATCTTTTACGCTTCTAGATGAAAGTCGCCAATAAAAATTATTCAATTGCACTAAAATAAAATATGAAAAGAAGAATACAACTAATCATACATAGTAATATAATTTTATTAAATAAAAAATTACAATATTTCCTTTTTTAAATTAAAAAATAATAATGATACACTTTCGTATAAATAAAGAAATATAATTATTGACAGAATATTTGTAACACTTTCACAAGACTATCTACTTTACTATTAACTTAACAATGTACAAAATATATACTATTTTAAAATGCAACTTAAACATATACAAAAATATACATAAATACAAAGTTTTACAAAAAATAAAAAAAATAAATCTTTAGTAGTTTAAGAATGTTATTATATAATATAGTTGCATACAAGAGTAAACTATTAAAATAAATTTCTATCATGAGAAAATATATATATAAAAAATTATTAACAATCCACAAACAATTTAATACAAATCAAAGACAAACATACAAAAACTATATAGATCATACACAGATCTATACATCACAAGATATTCAAGACATAAAATAATAACTAATATTTTTCGAAAGAATCGTATTAAGTATATCATACGAGAGACCAATATCTGATACAATCCAAGACTTAGATTAACAAGAGAATCTAAAGTAATAAATTAGGGTAAGTTCATTAAACTCAAACCATACGTCTAGACATGAACTCCTTCCTCAACTTCTCACCACCTGATATCTTACAATACAAGAAAATAGTTAAATAGAAACCAATGTTAGAGACAAAAAATAATTATTTACTATATTGACTAAATTAGATTCTATTTTAGAGAGTAAAAAAATTATTGATATTTAAACTAGTTAGTTTATAAATTTTATTATTAGATACCAATACTTTTTTAGTCTCTAAAATAATATCTAATTTAATAATATAGTAACTAATCATTTTTTTGTCTCTAAAATTAATTTTTATTTAATTATTTTCTTGTATTAGTTTGTGACTTAAACTATTGGTGAAGTAATGTGATCTTTGTTATAACATGGTGTCTTCACTTAATACATAACTCCAACAATGACTCACATATTCCAAATTTGTGACCCCAAATTCATACCGTTCTTATCATTCTCAACAATCATTTTTGTACAACATAACTCATTTAAATAAAATCACAAACAAGTGATGGAAGACCACTAAGCAAGGGACCAATTACTAGAGCCATGATCAGAAGAATACAAGAAGAATGAGACTCAACTGAGCTTAATAAGGTTAAACTCTTATTATGTTGAACCAAGCTTTACTTTGTATAAATGTATATAGTAGAATATGATTTGTTTAAATTTGTAGTTGTTAGATAATGTATGTCTTGCATTTGGGCTAAGTAGATGAGGGGTTTTAGGCTTGTATTTGTTCCTAAAATAGGTTAGGGTTAGAATTATGGGTTTTAACCTACCTTAGGGTTTCCAATGGGCTTCCAAAGGCTTAAAAACCCTAGGTTGGTAATTGAGAAAGAGAGAGTGTGTCTAAGGTTAATCCCTTGCATTCCATGCTTATTCACATGTTTCATGTGAAGGAAACTTGGCATCCAAGGGAATTCAAGTTTGAATTTCTCTCTCATTTGCAACACCTCTTGACCTAATTTTCAATTATAAATAAGCGTGTTCAACTCATGTATTTTACAGCTTGAAAGAGTATTGTTATGTTACCCAATTTTGGCCATACAATTTGTTCTTGAGCTCTCTAGGGTAGTCTTCTTCGTAGCTAACACAAAACTCCTTCCTAGTGAGTTGACCCCACCTCTCACCTTGCTTCTTACCAATTCTCCACTTCATTCATCGAATATTGTCATTATTATTCATTTCTTTCACATATAATCTTCCTTGTTTCATCCAAATATGCAAGAAGAAAGAGCTTATCATGTGGTATCTATAGATACAATGCCTACAAAATTATTTGAGCCTACTGGATTATTTGAAGAAAAAACTTTTACGAAAAGATCAAGACCTTCCATATTGTGAGTCTACCTTAAAAGAGTTTATGCAGAAGATGACCTTTTTCATAAAGTCTTCAACAGTCTCATCTAAAGGTTACTTAAAGAGATCAAGAATGAAGAACAACCTATACACGAAGATATACATGAAAGAATAATAAAAAGAGTGTTGTAGTGTCATTAGTCTTTCAACAATCTATCTTTGGGAACTCATATCAGGTTGTGAGCAAACCATTGTAAATTCTTAACTAAGTGAAGTTATACATGTATGGGCTTTACTTGTGCTCTCTTTGAGAGTGTTTTCTTTGTTTCTTTTGTTAGGTATGAAGCCAAGACCAATTGGGTTGGGCTTACTAGACACCATGTTTAGTGAGTGGGCTTAATCATTGTGTCCCCTTTATAATTTTTATTTAAAGAGATCATTGTACTTGTTATTGGTGTGCAACAGGACAGAAATGAAAACCTAATTAGTTGTCTGTGTAGATGTTGTTAGAATGTATGGCCTTAAACGAGAGGGGGTGTGAATTGTTTAAGAGGGGTTTTTGAAAACTTTTTTAGCTAGAACAAAATCCTTTGTATGAAACTAAATCAGAAATTCAGTTAGCCAAGAAATTAAGCACAAAACAGCAAAGCACCAGAAAAACAATCGGTTGTTTCTGCAAAACAATCGGTTGTTTCTGCAAAACAATCGGTTGTTTATACTAGTAAAACAATAACAACTGAATTTAAATGAGTTTAAGGGAAGAAAGAGATACACAAACAGTTTATATTGCTTCACTCTTAAACTAATAGCTACATCTAGTCCCCAGAAGCCACTAGGCAATCCACTAAGCAATCAAAACAGATTACACACAAACCACCAAAGAAGTGACCTTGAACCCTTCAAGAAACACACTCTCTTTGGCACAACACACACCAAGAATGTTGATCTTGACCACCTCAAGAGCACACAACACTCCTTGGCAACAACACCAAAATTTACAGAATATTCAGAATGAATTACACTTGTTTACAAAACAATCTAAAATCAATACAAATGTAATCCTATTCCACTCTCTCTTGAGAAAACCCAAAGCTTGATGTGAATGTTCAAAACTTGAAAGCAATCTTTCACAACTGAAAAACTCAAATCTGTTTTTCTTTTTTTGTTATAAAACATAAACAAACTATTTATAACTTTCAAAGATTGGTCAAAACATTTAATATAGGAGCGTATTCAGTTGGAAATCATTTAAAGCACACTCAACTAACAAAACAAAATTTTGTTAGGATTTTCAAAGAAACAATCGATTGTTTTGGTTTGACCGCAAGTCAACCAACCAAAACAGTTTTCAACCTTTTCAAAAACACCTAAGAGTAAAATAATCGGTTGTTTCAACAAAATAACAGGTTGTTTTTCACTTAGTTTAAAAAACAATTTAAACTAAAAAAGGTTTTAAAACACATTAGCTTTAGAGTCAACAAAGAGTGGATTACACATTTAAACTACCCAGATCCTATCCTAAACACAACAACAACTCCAACCTTGTATCAAACACTTGGATTTGGATTCTTCAAAGCCTTTGATCACTCTTGATCAACAATCTCCCCCTATTTGATGAAGAAAAATCCCTGGTTGCTTGTGTTGGACTTTGTTTGAATATGAAGCAGTTCCTACAAAACAAAACTTATGCAATACAAAGCATCTATAGCAACAAGTTTAACTGGATATTCTGATTCAGATTTTGCAGGTTGCAAAATTGATAGGAAGAGCACAAGTGGAACCTGTCATTTGCTTGGATCAAGCTTGATCTCATGACAATGCAAAAAGCAGGCTTGTGTAGCTCTTTCCACTGCTGAAGCAGGCTTGTGCAATCAACTTAACCAAAAATCCTGTCATGCATTCAAGAACCAAACACATTGAAATTAGGCATCATTTTCTAAGGGAACACATATCTAATGGAACATGTGAGATTAAGTTCATTGGTACTGATTTACAACTTGCTGATTTGTTCACAAAACCATTAGCCAAAGATAGGTTTAATTTTCTGCTTAATGAATTGGGTATTATAAATGTCAATTGTGCCTAGCAGTGAAAAATTAAATCTGTTTATTCGTAATTGAATGTGTTTATTTTCTGTACTGATATGCATTTATGACTAGGAAAGAGAAATTTTGATCTTTTACTACTTGACTGACCTAGTGGGCATTAACCTCTGTACCTTTGACGGTTTTGGTCATGGTTATGTAACCGATTTGATGGTTTGGATGCTCAATAAAGGTATGAATTGTGTGCATCGTCACCCTAAATATTTGCTGCATATTTTCAAAGATTCTCTGCACAAATTCAGAGCATAAAATCTTCATGCATATCCACTCATAACTGCCGTATCAACCCATTCATTTTACTATAAATCTGTGTGAATATCTGCTACCCACATTGGCTACCTATTCTCTGTTCTCACCATTTGAAACAAGAGAAAAATTCTGGTTCAACCATGGCTTCTTCTTCAAAGAAACAGAAAAATAAGGGCAAGCAAACCACCTTTCAAGGTGTGCTAGAAGGTTGGTTCGCTGGAAATGAAGAAGCAATCAATGCCTACATTCACGAGACAAGCAGAAAGCATATTAAAATACCCAAGGTGCTGGATTTCAACTGGCTGAAATCTGAAAAATTGGAAGAAACAAGGGCTGTGTTGAAGCACCATAAACTGAAAAAGCTGCTGGAATTAACGGGTAATGTATATCCTGACTTGGTTAAGGTGTTTTACACTAACCTCACATTGGATGGAAAGAATGTTGTCTCTTATGTGAAAGGGACCAAGATGAAGATCACAAGTGAGGTGTGGAATTCTGTGGCTGGAATAAAGTATGCTGGACTGAAAGTAGGAAAGGGAAACACCAGTGGAATTCAAGAATTCAACAAGCTGCAATACTATAAAAGCTGTATGAGGAATCCTACAGAGAGTATAAGCAGGTTCCATGCAGGGCATTTGAACCTCACTCCACGCCTTGTTGCCTACATCATAGCATGGCAACTTATCCCAAGAGGTACAAACCATGCAGTTTTACATGAAGAGGATCTAATTCTTCTATATTGCATCATGAACCAGATTAAGGTAAATTGGGTTTTCATTATCAATGAACACATGCTCAAATAAAAAAGGTTGGCTGATTACCGCTTTCCCTATGCTATTCTTGTTTCCAAATTGATTGATTACTTTGGTGTTGATGTTACAAATGAGAGAAACGACCCTATCAAAGCTGTAAGTGAGATTGATAATTCAACTCTCACCAAAATGGGATTTCACAAAATTGAGGACAAGTGGGTGGTTCTTAAAGGAAAGGACCCTCAAGCAGAACATGAAGCATCAAACCTCCACAATGAGGATGAGGATGAAGCTGTTCCCATGGAGGATGACTCACCTGCTACCCAATCTGTGCATGAGGAAGTTGCTGCAAATGCCATAGTTGCCTATCAATCTCCAGAATACCGAGGAGAACCAATGTCTATGTTTGAAAGGCAAGTGTTGTATCGCCTTGATGTAATGACTACAAAACAAAGGGCATACTTTGAAACTACTCAAGCAAGGTTTCAACACCTTGATGATCAGATTGAAGGGGTTCAGGCACAACTTGCAGAGCTTTACTACAAGGATCAGTAGTCTTCTGTTTTTCATGCTTTCTTTATTAGTTTAAAAGTCTGTAATGATGAACAATTTGTCTTTATCTTTTGGATTATTATGGTTATGCTTCTGGTTTTTTTTTTCCTATGATTACATGTTGTTTGATGAATCCAAAGGGGGAGAAAAACAGCTCACCATGCTAGGTGAAGCTAGCTAAAACAGGGAGTTAAATTCTGCACCTTTAAACCATTTTACATGTTATGCAATGTTCTTTTTTTCTGGTTTAATTTGTGGTGCAGTGCAGGTTCTTAAAGCAACAAGAGCTATGGGGATTTGTCTCCATCAAACAGGGGGAGATTGTTGAAGATGGTTGCTGCCCCTTCAAGATTATGTTTGATGAAAACTTTTATGTACATTTCATGTGAATTTTTGCTTTGCTTTAAGTGTGTCTTAGGTAGTGCTTAGAGGTTGTTTAAGAGCGGGCTTTTTGCTGAGTAACTCACCTCCTAACCACTGGCCATGTGATAAGAACAAGCATAAGTTTTCTTAAACGATTTTTCACATGTTTTACAAAAAACACGTTTACTGCATAAAAATAAATATGTTCTTTTTTAAATAAACAGATTCTTTTTTAACTGATGCCTTGGCTAAGTCTTGTGAAAATTATATTTTGTGCATCATGTATTTTGACTAAGTCTTCTACCTTTCAAAACGACTGTGTTTAAATAGTTAAGCTTTTCTGTTTTCGTTTTGAAAAATAAATCTATTCATCTGTAAATGAATAGATTCATTTTGTCTCTGGTGCCATATCTAGCTTAAACGTTTTTCAGTTTTATCTCTGCACCAGAATGGTTGACTAAGTCTGCTCACTTAACAAATTCTCTAACTGCTTTTGAAAATAAATCTGTTCATTTTATTTTCAATCTGTTCATTTTATAACAGCTTCAACTGTTTTTCAAAATTCTGTTATAAGTTGGTTTTCTATAAAATGAGAACTTATTTCTGAGTTTAATAATCGTTCATACATTTGTAAAAACAAGTTTTACAGCAGAGAATTAAGAGTTTACAAAGGATTAGCATTTGTTCTTCAAAGATTTCGAAAATCACAAAGTGCTTGTTCTTGGTTTGGTTTCAAAAGCTTGGTGTGAGGTGCTGCTACTGTTCTAGCAATCTTGCCTACTGGTTTAAGGCAGATCTTTGTATCCTCAATCAGGTGTAGTCGTTTCACTTTTCATTTCTTGTAATAGTTTGGTTGAACACTTTTCTTGATAGGTTTTCTTGAAGAGTGTGTGTGAGCTAAAATAGGTTTTTTCAGCAAGAGTACCTAAGTTCTTGTAGGTTTCAAGAACAGTGGGAATTGTGTTTGTTTGTATTGTGATTTAGTGAATTTCACCTTGGTTTAGGTGAAGACTGGATGTAGCTCAGTTGAGTGAACCAATATAACTGCCTTGTGTTCATTCTCTCTCAATCTCTGCACTTAAGTTTCTGCATAACTGTTAAAACAACAAAGAAATAAATCTGTTCAATCAATAATAAATCTGTTTTTTCTGGGCTCGATTCATCCTGTTCTTAATTTCTGGAAAAGTTGTTTGATTCTGATAAGAACACTTATAATTTGTTAAAAGCCACTGGAACAGGTTGATTGTAAAGGTTACTCAATTAATTGGCATGCTATCAATCGAACCTTAATCACTTGCTTGAAATTGAAGTTTGCTGTTTTGTGTTTCACTGGTTTTCGTTCTAATATCAGTGTGTGTGCATCTGGAAAATCTATCTGCATAATCTTATGATTAACCTTGCTGTATAAACGCTTTT
This sequence comes from Phaseolus vulgaris, assembly GCF_051622355.1. NCBI lineage: Eukaryota > Viridiplantae > Streptophyta > Magnoliopsida > Fabales > Fabaceae > Phaseolus > Phaseolus vulgaris. The sequence goes on along the minus strand of NC_143505.1, from coordinate 32,986,327 downwards.
CAAATACAAACAGTGCCAAAATAAATCTGTTCATTTTCACATAAATCGATTTATTTTCTGTAAACTATGTTAAACACTGTTTCTGCGAGAAAGATTTAAAAGGTCAATTCACCCCCCCTCTTGAACTTTGGCACTATTAAACCCAACAAGTGGGAGAGGGGGATCCTATGCAGGTATGTGTAGTGGAAGAAGGGGACACATGGATGACACCCTATAGGCGCTACCTGGCGGATGGGATACTCCCATTGGAGCCCGAGGAGGGCAAAAAGATAAAAATAAACTCTGCCAAGTACACCCTTCTGGATGGGGAGCTGTTCAGGGACGGTTTCACTCACCCAATCCTGATGTGTGTGAGTGGAGAGCAGTGTACACGTATAATGGCAGAGCTCCATGAGGGGATTTGCGGCAACCATGTGGGAGGACGCTCTTTGGCGTCGAAGGTGGTCCATGCGGGGTATTATTGGCCCATAATGAGAGAAGATTGCATAAGGTACGCCCAACGGTGTAAGCAGTGTTAACAACACGCTGATTGGCATAAGGCGCCTCCAGAAGAGCTGAGGTCGATTTACAGCTCGTGGCCTTTTCACACGTGGGGAATCGACATTCTGGGGCCCTTCCCTTTGGCGATAAGGCAGATGAAGTATCTGGTAGTGGCCATCGAATATTTCACAAAGTGGATTGAGGCTGAGCTAGTAGCGCAGATTACAGCCCACAAGGTGCAACACTTCGTCTGGAGGAATATAGTATGTCGCTTTGGCGTGCCAAGGTGCCTTGTCTCTGACAACGGTACACAGTTCGCAAGCCAGCAGCTGGGCAAACTGTGTACAAAGGTCAGGATAAAGCAGGTGTTCGTATTGGTCGAGCACCCCCAGACAAATGGGCAGGTAGAGTCCGCCAACAGAGTCCTGCTCAGGGGTCTGAAGAGAAGGCTTGAGAAAGCTAAAGGGACTTGGGCAGAAGAGGTGATGGAAGAGGCCCAAGGCCATGATAGAAAAAGCCCAAGCCCAAGCCCAAATACAAGTTCAAGCTTCAACTCAAGCCCTACAAATAGAAGATATGGGCAAACTAAGCATCATTGGATGTCTTTCTTTTGTAATTACTTTTGAGTATTTTTAGTAGAACATAAAGGGAGGTGTAGATATAAATATAAGAGGTGCAAATGTATAAAGCTAAGTCACACCTTCCATGTGACACAAAAGAAGGTGTAGGTATAGATTTAGGAGGTGCGAAAAATAGAAACCAAGTCACACTTCCCTTGTGACTAGGAATTGGCTCTAAATTCAAATGCTTCTCATTTGAATTTCCCTCCACTTTCTTTTTAATTTCCAGCCCCCTAAACACTATAAATAAGAGGGCTTGGCTCATGTATTTGCAAGATTAATGAGAGTAAAGTTATGCTGCCAACATTGTGCCATACTTTGCTTTTCCCTAGTTTTTAGGATCTAATCTTCATCTTCATCACCTACCATAGGGATGGCCGAACCTCCCTCTTTCCATACACATCATGCACCTTCAAGATCACCATAGCTCCTAGGAGGATCTTGCACATTTCAATCCATAGCTTTCGCACCATTTTTCACAACATCCAAGAAGAGCTCCATGAGAATGCCATCATTTGGTATCATGAGCATAGGTTCTTCAAAGATGAATAGTTCTTGGTCATTTTCATTTTGAGTTCTTCTTTATTTCATGTTGTTCATCTTGTTTTCATACTTGTCTTGCTGTTTTTAATTTTTACTTTGATTTGGTGTGCTGTTTGGAATTTCCAATCGGTGCATCTTGTTCAATTGTTCTTGAGCAATCTTTGTGCAATTTTTGGTAGGATTCCATACACTTTGTGTTGATGTTTTTATTTTAGGTATTTGAGTCCTTATTGCAATTTTATTTGGTTCATTTTATGCTCTTTGAGTCTTTTAATTTCTGAATCTATATGTGTTTTGTCTAGTCATGTTTTTCCAAAATGTCATCAAATCATAAGTAGTACTTTGTTTGGCTTATTTGTTTCTTGATTTTGGTCTAAATATTTGTTTTGAATCTGCTGTGTTTTAGATCTACACAAATTCCTTTTCATCAATTCCATTGTGTTTGTCTTTTGGTATCTTGCTGTTTTTTCCAGTTTTTACAGAATCCCCTGTTTTACATAACTCTGTGCTGGCTGTTTTGTTTAAGAAAATTATTTTCCTACCTAGGAAATTTCTGATTCTCTGGATTATGCAAGATTGAGGTGTTATAGAAAAGACAAAAAAAGAATCAGCTCAAAAGAGTCAATAGAAAAAAATGATAAATATTATAAAAACAGTGTGCAAATCTGGGCGCTACAGTTGGCGTAACTGAACATTGATTTTGAAAAATTTATTAAAAAAAATGGCTCATGCGTTTGGAGTGAAACCAACGCCAGATTTTAGTTAAGATCTTGAATTATTTGCATATAAATTTTCAGAAGCAAATCTTAAATGGACAGCTCAGCATAAATCGGGGAAAATCACGTTCTCTGGCCCACAACAATTTTTCAGTGGTGCTGTATTTTTTTATTTTTATTTTGAAATCTATTCTAGTGCTATTCTTAGGATCCATTTTGTGTGCCTACCTTTATTTGAGTATCTTTATTTGCTTGTCTAACATTTCTTGGAACTCTTTCTAGTTGTCACAATTTAACTCCATTTGTGTGGTACTGTTTTTCTTCAATTAAATTGTTTCTTGCTTTAATTCTTTGGCCTCTAGATTTGGTGCTGGAATTCTTTCTCAATTGGTGCTTATTTGAGTGGAAATTTGACTTGAGTAAGGTCTAGTCTTCTTGATAGGTGCTGGAATTGGAGAATTAAGTCCCTAATTCTAAAAGGAACAAAGGCAAGGGCAGAAACCATTACTTACCAAAACAAATACCACAAACACTTGGAGGGCCCAACAAAGAAAAGACAACCAAGGAAGTGCCAATAGCAAAAAAAAAAAAAAATCAACAAAGGGAGTTTTCTTTATTCTTTGCAACTTAACTTTTGTTAATTACTTCTTTAATTACGTGATTAGACGGTGAGTGTGTCTTCAAGGGCTCCAAGTGTCCAAGAAGCCTCACCTAGGGCCGACTAGTGTAGAATTATCTAGTTTAGCAATTGTTAATTGTTTTGTTAATTGCTTTTGTTTAGTCTTGTTTAAAGCTTTGATTATTTGTTTTGTTTGTTAAATAGTTTGCATTGTTTTCTTGCATTCAAAATTTGATTTCTACATCCTCATTGTGTTTCAAGTGATTTACCTAAAGAAAGATTTGTGTGAAGGTCTTGAGGGATAGTTTTTGGCTAAGGCAAAGACTTGGTATTTAAGTAGTCCATTGTGACTCACCTCTCTTACCTGGAAAACTACCTTCATTAGCTTCCCTCCTCTTTCTTAAAAGTAAAACATTTCTAAACACAAAGCTTTAGTCATGTCTTCTCACTCCTCTAAATCTCTTAAAAGTGAGGTGAAATCCTTGAAATCTCTTTTGAAACAACTTTCCAAGGATATGCAATCAATTTCATCTAAACAATTGGAGAATGAGGCTAAAACTAATGAATTGACTAAAGCAAAGGATGAGAAGTCTCACATTTTAAAAAAATTACCTTCTCATGCATCTATCTCTAAGATCATGATTCTTTTGGGGAGGGAAGCCTTAGAATAAATGATTATTATCAAGCACCCCTTAGAAGACATAGAAGAGATAGAAAAGAACAAGAAAACCCAAGAGAGGTTAGGGTAGACCAACCCCATTTCCATGGAAAAGAAAATATAAAAGCTTGCCTAGATTGGGAAATGAGGGTAGAAAAATTGTTTGCTTCCCATAAAGAAAGAAAGGAAAGAAAAATACAAAAGAAAAGAGAGGAATTCGAAAGGGAAGCTAAACAAAAAGAAAAAGAAAAAGAAAAGCATGAGAAGACCCTAGAGAAACAAAAGGCGTGGGAGAAGAGTGTTCCTTCCCACAAGGTCCTTCAACAAGACAAAAGATTTAAAAATACCTTTGAAAATATGTGTCTTGTTGAACAACCTCAAAGCCTTACCTTTTGTAAAGGAACACTTGCAAGCATAAGCAAAAAAGAAGAGTCTTTAAAAGAAGCTTGCATAGATAAAGATCAAGTAAATTATTTCTCATATGTGCTAGGATATCACCAATTGAATGTCAAGTTATCTATAAGCATCTACAAAAACAAATTTTTATGTAAGGTAGTGCCTAAAGAAACTTGTCATGTCTTATTGAGACAACCATTGCCAAGTGTACAAATTCTCATAAACAATGGTTGTAACAACGAGACTATCTTTACACATAAGAAAGAAAGTCTTCATGAAGGAGAACTCATGGGTCAAATTAGAGTTGATAAAACTCTAGTGCTTTTAAAAGGAAAACTTTTGTCCCCAATGAGAAAAGAGGTTCAAAGACATTACCTTAGGTACAATTCTTGTTTTCAAACTACACCTAAGGCAATGTCTCAAGAACTCTATATTCCTTCACCTTTTGCAAATGATCCTTGGGAAGACACAAATTTCATATTAGAGCTTCCTACGACAACAAAAAGGTTTTGATTCCATTTTCATGGATATGGATAAACTCTTCTCTAGAGAAGTGATACATCCTCATGGTTTATCTTCAAGCATAGTGTTGGATAGAGCTCCAAATTTCGCAAACCATGATTTGAGGATTCTCTTGGGAAAACTTGCAACTAAGTTGTACACTTTAAATTCTTATCATCCTCAAAGGCATGGTCAAAATACATTTGAAAATCTAGCTCTTTCTACTATGCCTAGAATAATCATAAAGGACAAACACAACTCTAGAGATGAGCATACATACCATAAAGTAGTTCACAAAACTACCAATATTTTCCCATTTGAAGTTGTATATGGACTTAATCCTCTTTCTCCTTTAGATTTATTACCCCTTCCTAATCTACATACCTTTGTGCATAAAGAAGGAGTTACAAAAGATGATTTTGTTAAGAAAATGCATGAGAGGATTCAAGAACAAATACAACAACAAATAGAGAAATATTATGAGAAGTTGCCAAAAACAATAGAAAAACAAAAGGAATGGCAACTTCCTAAAATTAATGTTTACACAACTGCTCAAACTAACACATTTCATTTGTTTGATGACTCATAGAGATGGACATTTGATCCTGGAGGACGAACCTAGTTTTCAAAATAGGAATAAGGTTGTTGTTCGAGATCAAACCTGTAGATCTGAGTACAGATCCTCTCAAGAAGGAGGGGATGATGGAAACCATCCAGCCACATACATCCACATAATGATGATGAAGAAGAAGCATTGGATTTGAGGACAAATCCTTTTCAAGAGGGAGGGGATGATGGAAGAGGCCCAAGCCCATGATAGAAAAAGCCCAAGCCCAAGCCCAAGCCCAAATACAAGTTCAAGCTTCAACTAAAGCCCAACAAATAGAAGATATGGGCAAACTAAGCATCATTGGATGTCTTTCTTTTGTAATTACTTTTGAGTATTTTTAGTAGAACATAAAGGGAGGTGTAGATATAAATATAAGAGGTGCAAATGTATAAAGCTAAGTCACACCTTCCATGTGACACAAAAGAAGGTGTAGGTATAGATTTAGGAGGTGCGAAAAATAGAAACCAAGTCACACTTCCCTTGTGACTAGGAATTGGCTCTAAATTCAAATGCTTCTCATTTGAATTTCCCTCCACTTTCTTTTTAATTTCCAGCCCCGTAAACACTATAAATAAGAGGGCTTGACTCATGTATTTGCAAGATTAATGAGAGTAAAGTTATGCTGCCAACATTCTGCCATACTTTGCTTTTCCCTAGTTTCTAGGATCTAATCTTCATCTTCATCACCTACCATAGGGCTGGCCGAACCTCCCTCTTTCCATACACATCATGCACCTTCAAGATCACCATAACTCCTAGGAGGATCTTGCACATTTCAATCCATAGCTTCCGCACCATTTTTCACAACATCCAAGAAGAGCTCCATGAGAATGCCATCAAGAGGTTCCTATAATAGTGTGGGCTTACCACACCACGCCTCAGTCCACCATTCGAGAGACACCTTTCAGCTTGGTGTACGGGTCAGACGCGATGATCCCAGTAGAGATTTTGGAGAGCTCACCACGCTTTCAGAGCTTCGTGGCTGAAGAGTCTAATGAAGAAAGAAGGGTGAACCTGGATTTGCTGGACAAAGTAAGAGAAAAGGCGTGGATCAAAGCTGAGGCAGTAAAGAGAAGGGTGGAGCATAAGAATAGTTCCAAGTTAAAGCCCCGACAGTTCCATGTCGCTGACCTGGTAATATGGAAGGCTCACCCCTACTAGTTGGAGAACAAGTTGTCCCCCAAGTGGACTGGCCCCTTTAGGGTGAAGGAAGTCCTGGGAAACGGGGCGTATAGGCTTGAGACCTTGGAGGGAGGCCCCATTCCTCGTACCTGGAATGCAGCCAACCTCAAGTTTTATTTCAGCTAAAAACTCTTGCATTGTATATAGTTTAAGGGGACACTCTTTTTCCCTTATAAGGGTTTTTTAATGAGGTCACCCAATAAAAATTACATTTTCAAGTATTCCTGAGTTTTTTGTACAATGCAGGGGAGAACGTCGTCGCTCTGGTGTTTAGACACCTCTAGAGGGAGTGACAACCTCCTTTGGGGCTCCCCCTCCTCGAGTGTGGGCGCCAAATGCGGACAACACGGTTCAGTAAGAAACGAACCTGTTGCCTTGATGTTTAGACACCTCGAGGAAGAATGGCAGTGCCTTATGGCACGCCTCTCCTCGAGTGTGGGCATCAAGCGTGACTAGCAAAATTCGATTGGTGATGAACTGGTCGCCTTAGTGTTTAGACACCTCGAGAGGGAGTAGCAGTATCCTTCGGGATGCCTCCTCCTCGAGCATGGGCACCGAGTGCACCTGTCGTCTTGGTGTTTAGACACCTCCAAGGGGGTGGCAGGTACCTTTTGGACGCCTCCTCCTCGAGCGTGGGCACCAAGTGCACCAGTCTTCTAGGTGTTTAGACACCTCGAGGGGAAGCGGTAGCCTCCTTCGGGATGCCTCCTCCTCGAGCGTGGGCACCAAGCGAGAACAGTAGGCTTCAGCCAGATAAGTCCTCCTTCGCCTCTAAGCGAAGATGAGGCCAGAGACACGCCTTTAGGGTAGACACCTCAAGACCGCAAAGTATCAGGAAGTGTAAAGTAAATAAGTTCCTTGTCCAAAGCATCATCGAGGAGTTCTGCCTTGGCCTTCTCGAAGTCCTCAACTTGAGCAGTCATCTCCTCCTCGGCTTTCACAAGGGCCTCAGTCTTCGCTGTAAGCTCCTCCTTAGTCTTCTCAAAGGTCTCAGCTTGCTCAGTAAGTTCCTCCTTGATTTTCTTAAGGGCTTCAGTTTTCTCAGTGAGATCAGCTTCAACCCTACCCAGATTTACCTCCCGAGTAACAGAGCGCTCCTCGAGGCTGGCCATTTTGGCTTTGTTGGCCGCAACCTCTTCTTTAAGTCCCACCACCTCAGCACGCAATGGCACTACTTTGTCGAGCGAGGTGGTGTACTTTTGGCCTTTGTTGTGGAGCCTCTTGTTGGCCTCCAGCTCAGCCTTTCGAAGAACGCCCAACTCTTGGGTCAGTGTGGTTTCCCGAACGAAGAAGCGTTGAACTTGGTTGGCTAGTTGCTCTTTTACTTGCACCAGTTCATCTGCCAGGGCCTGTTGCTCCTTGGTCTTCAACTCAGCCTCGTGGAAAGAAGAGTTGGCACGAGCAAAGAATTCCTTGAGGATAAGGGCCATGCTTTCTTGCAGTGCCTCGTCAGTGGAGCTCCCCATGGCCTTTTTTTGGTAACCTTTCAGGATCTGATGGAGGACCAAGGGAAGCTCAGGGGTAGGGGCAGGAGCAGGCTCAGGAACACTCTCGGCCCCATCCTCGAGTGCAAGTAGGTTTGGAGGTGAGGAGGCACTAGGAGGGTTGTCCCTGAGTGAGGCAGGGCGCTTGGCAGAAGAAGAGTGGGAGGTGGCTACCATTGTGGTTTTCCACCTCTTGAAAGCAGGGCCCTCCACGGTGTCCTCGTCATCGTCAGAAGCGATGAGCACCACCCCTTTGTTTTTCTCTAGGGGGGATGGAGGTGGAGAAGCCCTGACTGTTGCAGAGGAACAGCCACAATGGGAGTTGGAGAAGTGGGGGCAAGCGTAGCATGTGGAGAAACAGGGGCAGGAGTTGCTTGTTGCGAAGTAGGGGTAGGAGTGGTTTGAATGAAGGTTGGCAGAGGAGTATTTGGGGAGGCAGGGGAAACAGGACGTGCCGAGGCTCCTGCCTTGCCAGTTGCTACGTTGTCACGAACAGACAAGACCTCAGCCAGTCTCGCCTGCTTCTCTGTGTTCAGTACCATGCCTGCACCAAAGTGGAAGAGGTAAGAACCAAGTAAACAAAAGAAATAAGAAAATCAGCACAAGAGTAGGTTAACATATATAAATGAGCCATAAATAGAGAAAAGTATAAGGAAGAACAAAAGAGGATTCCTATACCAATGTAACTGGCAAGCCCAATGGGGTTATACTCGTTTTTAATAAGTTATGCAGTATTGAAGATCACCCCCAAGCTGGCCAGAACTTGGCATACCCTGCGATCAGCTGAAGAAAGATCATCAAAGGTCTTGGCCTTCTTGAATTTAAGCTTCTCCACCAAGTATAGGGGGGAAGCCATCAAAGGCAGTGCGGTCGTGCTCAGAACAACACACCCTGAAGAATTTCCCTTTAAATCCTTTATAAGATTGCTGGAATAGAGTGAGGATGACTCTCCCAGTTATCCCGCTGAAGCTGACCCAGAGGTTCTTCCCCGGGCTTTTGGCTTCGAAGAAGTGTAGAAAGACATCTACTGAGGGGGCATGGCCGAAGAAGTTGCAGAGAATGGAAACGTTGATCTCAGTTAGAAGCTCCCTCTCAAAGCTATTGAAAGGGAGGCACTGCCTAATGTGTTTAAAGACTGTTTGGTAGAAGAAGAAGAATGGTTCCCCGTCATTGGCGCGATTATCTACACAAACAGGTTCACCCTCTGCACAAGGACGACCGGAGATGTAGGCGTCACATTCCCTCCCGAACGCTCTACCTTTAAAGTCGGGTTCACTATCCAAGTGTGCCCTCCAGCCGACCAGAGAGGTATGGGGGGAGGTGATAAGTGTCTAATTTCAGTAATATTTCATATTAAAATATAGGCACTTATGAGGATTTATTGCTAATTTACATATAAAATAATCCCTAATTTATGAATTTATACCTTTTTACATTTTTATGAGCTTTATTTGAATAAGAGCATTTTATTCCCAAATTTGGTGTTAATTGCAGATTTCTAGGGAAGATTGAAGATTTGGAATAAAGGAGAATAATTTGAGCTAAAAAGATAAATTTGGAAGGTCCAAGAATGGAAAAAGATGTAAAGAAAGATTGGGCCTTTTTTATGTTTTATCATTTAGCCCGTTAGCGCGACACATGAAGCAACCTAACCCTAGAAAACTAGGATAAATAGAGGGCTAAAGGCTCAACCCTAGTGTGCCAGATTGAGAGGAAAACACCATAGAGTGAATTGTAACCAATTGGGAGAATGGAAGGTGCTAGAAGTATGTGTAGCTAATTCTACCCTTTGGGATTGGGAATAATCTGCTCAAACTCTTATGTATTGAGGTGATATCTTATATATTAATATTCAGTTCTTGATTGATTATTGGTATTGTTGTTTTACTTTTAACTTACCGTGACAAATTGAGAATCTTAAATCTGACCGAGAGGTATTTTTAGGGTTTAAACCTAAACATCAATACTTAGCATATTTGAGTGCTAAGGATAGACTTGAAATGTTAATTGCCATTAACGTCTGAGTGTGATTCTAAGTTGTTTATATAAATATGCGATGGATCGATATTTAGGAAACATTCTTAAGGATTTTATATGCGAGAGATCGATATAAATGAATTTTCTACGGTCATCAATTTCAATCAAAGAACTCAATATTAACATGCTAATCAAAACACATGAGAGTGGGAGAAATGAAACCTAATCCCTATTTTTCCAATTGAAGCAACTAATTCTTTGTTTGTTTTCTTATTGATCAGTGCCAACACAATCACTTCTAAACTCTTTTATTGTTATGTAATTATATTTAGCGAATATTTTACTTGATAATTTACTATTCCTTGTGGATCGATATCCGTTCTTAGGGACAATTATTACTTCTGACAAATGCAGCGCACTTGTCGTAAAAAGTCATCAAGTTTTTGGCATTGTTGCCGGGGAACATGTTTGATTTGTTGAGTATAATTTCCTAAATATTGTGAATATACTAACTATTTTTTTATGTGAATAAATTTTTTAGTTTTTTTTTTAGATTTGAATATTTTTGTAAAGATTTTGTTTTTCTTTTTAGATGTGAATAATTTTTTTTTTCTAGATCTGTATATATATATTTTTTAAAGATTTTGGTTTTTTTTTTAGTTTTGAATATGTAAAAAGTTTTTTTTGATGTGTTATTTTTATGTTAACATTTTTTCTTTTAAGTTTTTCTAATTTGTTTACTTTATTTATTTTGATTTTGTTTTGTTATATTTTGTTTTATTTTATTCTTTACTTTTTTGTTTTTATATTGTTTACGTAGTTTTTTTTACTGTATTTTATTTTTGTTTTTATTCTTATTCTTATTTTATTTTGATTTGGATTTTGTTTTATCATATTTTATTTTTACGTTTAGCTTAAGTTGTTTATTTAGAGTTTACGTAGTTTTAATTTATTTTTTATTTATTACTATTAGTTTCTCTTTTATTTTTGTTTCATTTTTATTTTATTTTATTTTATTTTTATTTTTAGTTTTATTATTTTCTTTGATTTCATTCTTAGTTTTTATTTTACGCAAGTTTTTTATTTCTATCTATATATTCTGTTTTAGTTTTCTTAGTTAGTTAGTTATTTAATTTTTTTATTTTTTATTTTGTATTTTGTATTTTTTATATATTATTCTTGTTTTTATTTATTTTATTTTTCTCTTTGTTAAAAATTATAGTTTTATTATTTTATTTAGTTTTTAGTTTTTATTTAAGTAAGTTTTTGTTTCTTTTCTTTTATTTTTTTTTATGTTTTTCATTTACTATTTATTTGTCATTCTTTTGTTATTTTAAATTTTCTGTTTTCTTTATTTCATTTAAAAAAAAAACTATTTGCTTGTTATACTAATCTTTGCATGAGTTGTCTTATGATATTAAGAAAACAAGTTTTTATAGATTGAGCAATTGAGAAGACAACCCGGAAGAATAGAAGTTAAAAATAAAGAAAAGAGAAGCAAGGAGAAGATAGAAAAGACTGAGAGATGATGATGAATGTACCTATCACCCGTTGAGAGAGAACATATGGTTTTAATAATGAAGTGGCTAGGAAATTCTGTCTAGCCAATCACTCTTATCAAATAAGCCCAACTGGTAAACCATGGAGAATTTCAAGGGAAACCCAACCTATGTTATGTATTTTGACCTGGGGACAGGTTCTATTATTTAGGGGGCTGATCCCGCAAATGAAGCAAGATTGTAGATAAAGATTTTAACAAAAAGCTGGATGACTTCTTAAGAAGAGAGGATTGAACAAAAATATGGTTTTATCTTTCTAATTCTCTTTTCTTTTCAGTTATTTGAATTTTGTCTTATTTTATTTATTTTATTTTTTAGTTATTTTGTTTTCTATTTATTTGCTTATTTGTTTAGTTTGTTTTAATTGCTTATTTTGTATTTTGAATAAATTTGTTGTTTTTGTTAGTTGTTAGTTTTAGGTTTTGAATTATCTTTCTTGAATAAATTTCAGTTTTAATTTGTTTATTTTTTTCAAATAAAAAAGAACTACAATATTAATTTTGAATTGTGGAAAAAAGAATTTGTGTTTAAATATTAAATAGTGAGATGAATTAGACACAAGTTAGAAAAGAAAATATGATTGAATCCCTATTCAAATGTAGTTAAAATTATGATACATGAAAATTTAGCAAGATGATTGATTAGGACAGATAATGACAAGACAAAAAGGAATGAGACCAATTAAACCAACTGAGTGTGTGAACCTTAAATAGTTTTGAGAATTTTACTGATGAATTGATAGTTGTGGTTGCTTAATTTTTATTTTTGTTGCATCAGAAAAGAACATAAAGATGATTGAGGCATTTGTTTGTGTTAATTAGGAGCCAGGGCCAAAAAGATAACCTTTATATTAGAATTCCATTTTTTTTATATCCCATTTGGGCCAAGAAATTCTTGTTAATATTGCACCTTAACCTTTAATGATATATTTTCCTACCCTTTAGCATGTTAAAGGAAGGAGAACATAGATGCAATACATATAAAAAAGAGAATGGTTGGTTATGATTGTGAAAGCTCAAAAAGTTGAAAATAGGAATAATATTTTCCTATATTGAAAAAAAAAGAGAAATAGAAGAAGAAAAAGAAATAGAAAAGAAAAAAAAATCATCATGAAAATCATGAAAAGTCATAAAGAAAATGAGGAAAAAGGATATTGAAAGAAAGTGATGATTAGATAACCTGTATGTTCTCTATAAGTGAATTGTAGGTATGTTCTTCTTCTTTAAGATGTGCATTTTGTTATCTAAGAAAAACCAATATTTTTTTGGAAGCCTAGCCTCTTAACAACCCTGGAAAAGACCTCAAGATTCATGTTTCTAATATGTTTGTGATTTGAAGATGAAACGAAAAACAACCGTGATTTGTTATGATTTAGTGAAAATAGAGAAACACTTACCTGTGAGGCATATGAGAAGATATTCCTTGATGAATTGTCATTTGTTTGTTTTGATTTAATCCTGGAAGTTGATTGTGTTTATATTTTTCTATATTTGAATTTGGAAGCATTATAAGTTTCTAATTTGATCTGTTGTTTAGTGAATTAAGTTGTTTGATATTTAAATTCAAATATATTCATTTACTTTGCTTGGGGACAAGCAAGATTCTAAGTTGGGGAAAGTGATAAGTGTCTAATTTCAGTAATATTTCATATTAAAATATAGGCACTTATGAGGATTTATTGCTAATTTACATATAAAATAATCCCTAATTTATGAATTTATACCTTTTTACATTTTTATGAGCTTTATTTGAATTAGAGCATTTTATTCCCAAATTTGGTGTTAATTGCAGATTTCTAGGGAAGATTGAAGATTTGGAATAAAGGAGAATAATTTGAGCTAAAAAGATAAATTTGGAAGGTCCAAGAATGGAAAAAGATGTAAAGAAAGATTGGGCCTTTTTTATGTTTTATCATTTAGCCCGTTAGCGCGACACATGAAGCAACCTAACCCTAGAAAACTAGGATAAATAGAGGGCTAGAGGCTCAACCCTAGTGTGCCAGATTGAGAGGAAAACACCATAGAGTGAATTGTAACCAATTGGGAGAATGGAAGGTGCTAGAAGTATGTGTAGCTAATTCTACCCTTTGGGATTGGGAATAATCTGCTCAAACTCTTATGTATTGAGGTGATATCTTATATATTAATATTCAGTTCTTGATTGATTATTGGTATTATTGTTTTACTTTTAACTTTCCGTGAAAAATTAAGAATCTTAAATCTGACCGAGAGGTATTTTTAGGGTTTGGACCTAAACGTCAATACTTAGCATATTTGAGTGTTATGGATAGACTTGAAATGTTAATTGCCATTAACGTCTGAGTGTGATTCTAAGTTGTTTTTATAAATATGCGATGGATCGATATTTAGGAAACATTCTTAAGGATTTTATATGCGGGAGATCGATATAAATGAATTTTCTACGGGCATCAATTTCAATCAAAGAACTCAATATTAACATGCTAATCAAAATACATGAGAGTGGGAGAGATGAAACATAATCCCTATTTTTTCAATTGAAGCAACTAATTCTTTGTTTGTTTTCTTATTGATCAGTGCCAACACAATCACTTCTAAACTCTTTTTATTGTTATGTTATTATATTTAGCGAATATTGTACTTGATAATTTAGTGTTCCTTGTGGTATCGATGTCCATTCTTAGGGACAATTATTACCTCTGACAAACACGGTGCACTTACTGATGTGAATGTAACTACAAGAACACATGATTCTTGACATTCTTAGGAACAACTTGAGCTGGATTTGAAAAGGCACTTTACTTTAGAATTGGATCAATGTTCTAAATTCAAGAACTCACCAAAACTAAGCACCAACCAAGACTCATATTGAAGTCCATGTATTGTCAAATTGAATCAAAACAAAAGGAAGGAAGAACAAGAATTAAAACTGGACAGAATTAAGAAACTAGCTACTGAACCGAAAAAGAAATAAAGAACAAAGCTGGAAAACAAAATGTAAATGGTAGAAAATGAAGGAAGCACATTAGGAAATGAAACTACCGAATGGAAAAATTGAAGAAAGGAAAGAAGACACTTATATGAAGATGCTTGCTGGATTTTGAGGATTGGAAGAAGCCATTCACGCCACTTGGAACCTTGAACCAAGATAAGTGATGGAGTGCCACCACTTGAAGCTCACCATAGCTCACAAGATAAGGCAAAGAAGAGGAAGACTCAAAAACTCACAAATTCTCTCCCAAATTGAGTATAGTCTCTCTACTATAAAATTCCAATCTGAATTGTACAAGCTAAGCACCTTTATTTATAGCCTAGAGGTGCTGAAAAATAGGTGGGAAATTTCAAATAAAACTCATTTGAAATTCCCACCAAAAACAAGTCACATGGGAGGTGTGACCTTTTTCTACTATGACACCTCCTAAAAACTACACCTACACCCCCCTACTAAGTCACATGGACAAAGTGACTCTCTCTAATACATTCACACCTATTTATTTAATATCCACACCTCCTACAAGAGTCATTCAAATGATGACTTGGGCTTCTTGGGCTTGGGCCTTCTTGGGCTTGGGCTTGGGCTTTGGGCTTGGGCCTCATCTTTTGCAAAGACTAATAAGAAGAACTTTAAATGCTTTGGCCCTTGTCCATTTCTTCTATTGATAACATCTTTTTGATTCTCATCACTTACCGTAAAAAGTCATAAGGAGGTTTCAGCAAGAAGGTCGTCAGAAGCCCAGAGGTACAGGGGCTTATAGTTGATGCTAGGAGGAGGAGGGTTGGCAGTGACTTTTGTTCGCGCCATGATGAATGAGAGCTAAGAAAAACAAGGAAAGGAAGAGACAAAGGTTCAGCAAGGGGAAAACTGTGGTGTGAAACTAAAAAGCTCAGAAAACCCTACTCTTGCGAAAAACCCAGAAACAGGGGAACAAAGAAGATGCAGAGGAAGATTCGAAACATAGAAATATAAAAAGACCCAGGCAGTTTTTAATGTGCAAAATCAGAAATGAAGAGCAATCAATGGAGAAAAATCATACCTTTGATGGTTGATGAGCGAAAGTTTCGGTTTTTTGTAGGAAGAAATCAGAGAGCTCGAGGAAGAATATGAAGAGTGTAAGAAAGGTTTGAAGTGATGGAACAGTGCATGAAGCGCACCCTTTTGAAAGGCTTAACGTAAACTTGAGAAGCGCAAGCGACGTTAAGTCTTAGCCACATGATTAAGCCACGTGTGCGTTGATTACAACATGAACAGGAAGGCGTCACTTCAATGCACTGTGCATGTCCTATCACGGGAGGCCACGTAGGTCAGTAGGGCGAGGCCATAGTCTCTTCGCTGAACAAGTTGACAGCTCTAGACTGGGGGGCTTGTGTATCGTACGGTCCTCGGGCGTTGACTGGCCTCGGGAGTTGACCAAAGTCAACATGATGGGACCCCGAAGCTGGAACCCCTGGAAAGCACAACAGGCCAAGAAAGTGTCTCCTTATTCCCACGAATAGGGGCGACATAGAGGCAGGGCGTGGAGGCCTCGGGCCTCGACACCTCAATAGTGAAGATAGACGAAGAAAGGTGGTTTCCAAGCCACACCCTAGTTACCAGTAGGGAGAGGCCCAATTCATGAGGGATTCGTGCATGGGGTGTAGGGACACGGTAGTACGCACCACCGTTAAAGAGCCACTGGGACAGAGACGACCCGAGAGGGGTCACGTCCCAGAGGGTGATCTGCATGCATGGCACGTGAGTAAAGTAGAGAACTCCCAGGGCAGATGAATCAAAGATTGGGTGCATGAGTTGGCGTCCAAGCAGTCGCAAACGCCAGTTGCACTACGACATGGCAGTCTTACACACTGAATGACCCTAAGTCTGGGTGTTAGTGTCACTAAGACGCGCCTACAAAATGTTTAAGTCACAGTTAAACAGAAGGGCAATGACACAAAAGGTATATAAGGTTGACAACAGACATAACCAAGGTACATTTTGACATTTCCATAGAACACTCTACGCTTTCATTAGTGCAAGTTACGCATTTCTGAGAGAGAAATAGAGTGAGAGAGAACACATAGTGATGACATAGTTTGAGTTTGGTGTTCATTGCCCATAGACTGATTTGACCGTCGGAGTGCAAACGACCGCGAGGGCGCCATTTGTTTCTCTGTTTTCAGGTGATTCAATTGGAGGAAGGGAATGTGGGAGCGGAGGTGATGGAGGAGGGCCAAGCTCACCTCACCATGAAAGACCAAATACAAATGAAGCATAAGAGGGATGAGGAAAATAAATAAAAAAAGAGCGCTAGAAAAAGAGAAAATCCTTAGGGACAGGAAGGCGTGGGAGAAGAGTGTTCCTTCCCACAAGGTTGCTCAACAAGAAAAGCCTTTTGAAAACGTTTTGGAAAATTTGCTTCTTGTTGAACAACCAACCCTAGTCTTTTGTAAAGGAACATTTACATGCACTGCCACAAGTAGTGAACTCATGAATCTACCTCCTCCAATAGAAAAACTTTTAAGTGAATTTGAAGATATATTCTATAATGAGGGACCCATTGGACTCCCTCCCATTAGAGGTATAGAACATCAAATTGACTTCATTCCGGGGGCAAGCCTACCAAATAGGCCCGCTTATAGAACAAACCCCGAGGAAACCAAGGAGATAGAATCACAAGTTCAAGACTTGTTGGAGAAGGGTTGGGTTCAAAAGAGCCTAAGCCTTTGTGCTGTACGTGTCTTGTTGGTGCCTAAAAAGGATGGAAAATGGCGCATGTGTTGTGATTGTCGAGCAATCAACAACATCACCATCAAGTATAGGCATCCAATTCCAAGGCTTGATGATATGCTTGATGAACTACATGGGGGATAAGTGTACCTTTTGTGTCGATAGTGTAGTTTTCTTAGGTTTCATAGTCAACAAAAGGGGGGTGCATGTAGACCCTGAGAAAATCAAATCCATCCGAGAGTGGCCCACTCCACAAAATGTAAGTGATGTAAGGAGTTTTCATGGGTTAGCTAGCTTCTATAGAAGGTTTGTGCCTAATTTTTCAAGCCTAGCTTCTCCTTTAAATGAACTTGTTAAAAAAGATGTTGCATTTTGTTGGAATGAAAAGCATGAGCAAGCCTTCCAAAGGCTAAAAGCTCAACTCACCAATGCACCAATTCTATCTCTTCCAAATTTTTCCAAAACTTTTGAGATAGAATGTGATGCATCGGGGGTAGGCATAGGTGCGGTATTGTAGCAAGGTGGACACCCCATTGCATATTTTAGTGAAAAACTCCATGGTTCCACCCTCAACTATCCCACCTATGACAAAGAGCTCTATGCTCTTGTGCGAGCTCTAAAGACTTGGGAACACTATCTTGTGTCCAAAGAATTTGTCATCCATAGTGATCACGAGTCTTTAAAATATTTAAAGGGCCAACACAAGCTCAACAAGAGACATGCTAAATGGATGGAATTTCTTGAACAATTTCCTTATGTAATCAAATACAAGAAAGGAAGCACCAATATAGTGGCCGATGCTCTTTCAAGGCGGCATACACTCTTTTCAAAATTGGGTGCCCAAATTCTTGGATTTGATCACATAAGAGAGCTTTACCAAGAAGATCAAGAACTTTCATCCATCTATGCCCAATGTCAACATAGAGCGCAAGGAGGTTACTATGTGTCTGAGGGATATCTTTTTAAAGAGGGAAAATTTTGCATTCCACAAGGCACACATAGGAAACTCCTTGTCAAGGAATCACATGAGGGGGGACTCATGGGCCATTTTGGAGTTGATAAGACTCTAGACCTTTTAAAAGCAAAATTTTGTTGGCCACACATGAGGAAAGATGTCCAAAGACATTGTTCTAGATGCATATCATGTTTAAAAGCAAAGTCTAGAACAATGCCTCATGGACTCTACACCCCTTTGCCGATTGCAAATGCTCCTTAGGAAGACATTAGCATGGATTTCATTTTAGGACTCCCTAGGACTGCAAGAGGCCATGACTCTATCTTTGTGGTAGTGGACCGTTTTAGCAAAATGTCCCATTTTATTCCTTGCCACAAGGTAGATGATGCTCAAAATATTTCTAGACTCTTCTTTCGAGAAGTGGTGAGACTTCATGGTCTCCCTAGAAGTATAGTATCCGATAGAGATCCCAAGTTTATAAGCCACTTTTGGAAAACTCTTTGGGGCAAACTTGGCACAAGACTACAATTTTCAACTTCTTGTCATCCTCAAACGGATGGCCAAACCGAAGTAGTCAATAGATCTCTTGGGACTATGCTTAGGGCTATCATGAAGGGAAACCATAAATCTTGGGATGAGTATCTTCCCCACATTGAGTTTGCTTACAATCAAGTAGTCCACAAGACTACTAATGCTTCTCCTTTTAAAGTGGTATATGGTTTTAATCCTCTCACACCTATGGATTTGTTGCCCCTTCCTAATCCACAAGAATTTGTGCATAAGGAAGGAGTAATCAAAGCCGACTTTGTGAAGAAAATGCATGAGAAGATTAAACTCCAAATACAACAACAAAATGAGAAGTACACAAAATACAACAATAAAGGGAAGAAAGAAATAATTTTTGAGGAAGGAGACTTAGTTTGGCTTCACCTTCGCAAAGATAGATTTCCAACTCAAAGGAAGTCCAAACTAAGTCCCCGAGGTGATGGACCCTTTCAAGTCCTCAAGCGAGTCAATATCAATGCATACAAATTGGACCTACCTCTTGAATATGGAGTACATGACACTTTTAATGTAATTGACCTTTCTCCATGTGTAGGTACCAATGACGACGAGGACGAGCTGGATTTGAGGACAAATCCTTTCCAAGGGGGAGGGGATGATGGAGGAGGGCCAAGCTCACCTCACCATGGAAGCCAAGACCCAAGACTAGACCGTCTAGTACAAGAGGAGGGGCGGCTACACAAGGAGCGTCTAGGAGGAAGCCTAGACCGTCTAGGACCTATCACTAGGTCCATGGCCAAGCATATTCACGCTCAAATGGGTTAAGCAACAGATTGGAGGGAGAAGACCTTGTACATGCTACATGGAGGCCCATTAGGGGTGCCTTAGTAATTAGTGTAGTGTTAGAAAGCATAAACTTGTCTTATATGTGATTTACCCTAGATTTTGTGCACATTCTAGAACATTGGCTCACATGGCCGGCCATGTGGTCCATGTGCCATGTGCCTTCACATTTCCATTTCATTTTTCTCACATTTCATGTGGAATTAGCTTAACATTCACGGCCTCCTTAGCCTATAAAAGGAGATGCCTAGCTCTTGTATTTTGGAAGATTAATGAGAGTAATGTTATGCTGCCCACATTGTGCCATACATTGCTTTTGCCTAGTTTCTAGGACCTAATCTTCATCTTCATCACCTACCATAGGGTTGGCCGAACCTCCCTTCTTCCATACACATCATGCACCTTCAAGATCACCATAGCTCCTAGGAGGATCTTGCACATCTCAATCCATAGCTTCCGCACCATTTTTCACAACATCCAAGAAGAGCTCCATGAGAATGCCATCAGAAGGGTTCTTGGAAGCGAAGCCAACAGAAAGGCACAAAGACATTAGGTCAACCGACAGGAACAAGTGTATAGGAGAGTGAGAAGGATACCATAGACCAACATTGGTTGTTCCTTTGAGATATTTAAGAATCCTTTTTGCAGCTTTGAAGTGAGATTCCTTTGGATTTGCTTGGTATCTTGCACAAAGACATACGGTAAACATGATATCCGGTCTACTTGTTGTGAGATAGAGTAAGGAACCAATTAAACCTCTGTATTTTGTTTGATCTACCCCTTTTCTAGCAACATCTGCATCCATATAACAGCTTGAATGCATAGGTGTGCTTGCTTCCTTGCAACTTTCCATTTCAATTTTTTTGAGAATTTCTTTGCAATATTTTGATTGGCATTGAAAAATTCCATCCTTTGTTTGCTTGACCTGCAATCCAAGAAAGAAAGAAAGCCCCCCCATCATAAACATCTCAAACTCACCTTACATAACAGCCACAAATTCTTCACACAAACTATCTTGGGTAGCACCAAAAATGATGTCATCAACATAGATTTGCACTAAGATAATTTCAGAATTTGACTTCTTGATGAAGAGAGTTTTGTCAATCATTCCTCTTTCATAACCATGTGACAAAAGGAAGGTTCTAAGCCTATTGGAGCTTGCTTAAGCCCATACAAAGCCTTTTTCAATTTAAAAACATGATTGGGATGTTGATGATCCTCAAAGCCCGGTGGTTGCTCAACATACACTCCTTCATTGATAAATCCATTAAGAAAAGCACTCTTCACATCCATTTGAAAGAGTTTGAATCCACTCAAACAAGCAAAAGTCAGCAGCAACCTCAAAGCTTCCAATCTTGCAACAGGGGCAAAGGTTTCTCCATAGTCAATCCCTTCCTCTTGATTGTAGCCTTTGGCAACTAGTCTTGCCTTGTTTCTTGTAATTACTCCAGCCTCATCTAGCTTGTTTCTGAAGACCTACTTAGATCCAATGATGTTCATCTCATCTGTCTTGGGAACCAGAAACCACACATCATTCCTAGCAAACTGATTCAGCTCTTCATGCATAGCTTCCACCCATTTTTCATCTTTAAGAGCTTCTTTAATAGACTTTGGTACAACTTGAGAGACAAAAGCAGTGTGCCTGCAGAAGTTTGAGATAGAAATATGTGTAGAAACACCCTCCTTTATCTGCCCAATGATGTTCTCCACTGACAAATCTCTTGGTATTCTCCATTCTTTAGGTAGCTCACTCTGCTGCAAAATTTCAATCGGTTATTTCGATGAATCAACCGGTTGTTTTTCTGCACAGCAGTCCAGCTTCTCCAAATTGATATTCTGCTCATCCTCTTTTGTGTTGTTATTTGAGGCTTGAATGTTTTTGTGATCAACTTCATCAAACACCTCATGAACAGATTCTTCTACAGTCATGAGCCTCTTGTTGTAGATCCTATAGGCATGACTATTTAGGGAATAACCAATAAAGATGCCATGATCTGCTTTTTCATCAAACTTTCCCAGATTTTCTTTCCCATTATTCAGAACAAAACAACTACATCCAAACACTCTTAGGTGGCAAATGTTTGGCTTCCTTCCATTGAAGAGTTCATAGGGAGTCTTCTTCAAGATTGGCCTTATTAACACTCTATTCATCACATAGCAAGAGGTGCTAACAGCATCAGCCCAAAAGTATTTGTGTAGGGAGGATTCACTTAGCATGGTTCTTGCTAACTCTTCAAGAGATCTGTTCTTTCTTTCCACTACACCATTCTGTTGAGGGGTTCTTGGTGCAGAGAAGTTGTGTAAGATTCCCATCTTCTCACAGAATTTGCTGAATTTCTCATTTTGAAATTCCCCTCCATGATCACTCCTTATAGAACCAATGTTGTTGTTTTTTGTGTTTTGTAACCTTCTAGCAAGCTTTTTGAAGGCAGAGAAGGCATCAATTTTTGATTCCAAGAAGAGAGTCCATGTGTACCTAGAGAAATCATCCACAATAACAAGAGCATAATAGTTGCCACCAGGACTCATGGTTCTTGAAGGTCCAAACAAATCCATATGGAGCAGCTCAAGGGGTTTTAAAGATGAAACAACATTTTTTATTTTGAAGGAATTTTTAACTTGTTTTTGTTAGAATGGATGACTTTAAACTAGAGGGGGGTGAATTGTTTAAAGAGGGTTTTCGCAAACTTTTAAGCCAAGAATGAAATTACTTCGAGAAACAAATGATAAGGAAATCAGTTTGCCAAAACAATAAGCAAAAACAACAACACCAGAAAAACAATCGGTTGTTTCGTAGAAACAATCAATTGTTTATACCAGTTTGCAAATATCAAAACTGAATTTAAAGAGATTAAGGATAGAGAGAATGCACACAAATGTTTATGTTGGCTCACTCTAAACCGAGACCTACATCTAGTCTTCTCAAAAATCATTGAGGAATTCCACTAAGCAATCAAACCTAGATCACTTACAACATAACCAAGAAAGTGACCTTAATCCCCTCAAGACACACACTTCTCTTGGTCAACACACCAACACTAAGAATGTTGATCTTGATCCCTCAAGAACACACAATACTTCTCAGCAAACACACAAAGTTCTTTCAACAGATACAAGGATTACTCTTGTTACAGAAACAAATCTGAAATCAATACAAGCAGAAAATTCTATCTCACACTCTTTGATCAAACTCAATCTCTAAGCAATCTCAACTCTCTCAAAATCTCAAAACTTGTGTTGTTTTTTTAAAACCCAAATTTGTTTTACTATTTTATATTCAAAGATGTTGTTTGTTATCAAATCTTAACAAACTTTTCATTGCATTTAAAGATTGGTCAAAGCATTAAAAACTGGATTGTAAATAGTTGGAAAATCATTTAATGCTCAGTCAAAGCACAAAACAATTTTTCTGTTATGGTACCAAAACAAACAATCGGTTGTTAACACGAATCAATCGGTTGTTTTGGTTTTGATAGCAAGTCAACCATAAAAATAGTTTTCAACCTTTTCTAAAAACACCTAAGTATAAAACAATCGGTTGTTTCGACAAAACAACAGGTTGTTTTTCAGTTAGTTTGAAAAACACTTTTCTTTTAAAAAGATTGAGAATGCCTATGCTTTGGATTCAATCAAGAGTGGATTACAAACACAATCTACCCCAGATTCTATTTAAGACAACTCAGCAACAGCAAGCACAGCCTAGCCTTCAACATCCTTCAAAGCTTGGGCAATCCAATCGCAAGATCTTTTGAGATTAATTTGTTTAAGTGATTCATGTGAATGTGAGCAATTCTTCTATGCCATAACCTAGATTCATCATTCTTAGAAAGAAGACAACCAATAGAACAAGGAGAAGAAATATCCAAGAGATAGACATAGTTGATTCTCTTACAAATCAACATTACCTCTTTTAAGTTGGGATGGCAAATTTCACAAGAGTTTGTCTTGAAGATTACTTGATAGCCTTTGTCACACAGTTGGCTAATGCTAAGCAAGTTGTGCTTTAGTCCCTCTACATACAAGACATCATGAATAAGCAAGATACTCTTGTCTCCTATAGAGCCTCTTCCAAGGATTCTTCCTTTGTTATTGTCTCCATATGTTACATGGCCTTCTTGTTTGAAGGTGATGCTCACAAACTTTGATTTATCTCCTGTCATGTGTTTTGAGCAGCCACTGTCCAGATACCACTGCTGCATGTTTTCCATCAAATTTCCTTACAAAGTAAAATTTCAAGTACAAAGATTTGGTCTCCTTTTAAATGTGGGTCCTTTTGATTTACATCTCATAATGCCTTTAGGAACAGAATATTTTCTAATTTTACAGAATCTGATAGAATGACCTCTTTTCATGCAGTAGAAGCATGTAACAATCGGTTGTTTTGACATAACAATTGGTTGTTTTTCTGGCAGTTTCAAAAATGACTTTGAAAACTTGTCTTGCTTGTTCTATTAAAACCTAATCCAGCTTTTCCAAAAACACAATTTTGAGATGCCAAGACATTCTCAAATTTGGATTTTCCCTTTGAAAGCTTATCCACAGTTCTTACAAGATAATGAACTTTCTTTTCAAGATTTTCACAATTTTCGCAAATAAGAGAGTCACATTTGAAAGAGTTTTTGTAAAGAATTTCAAGGTTTTCAAAATCTATTTTTTGAATTTTCCAATTCTTCTTCCAGTGATTTGACTCTATTTTCAAGCTAGTTCTTCATTTCCTTCAACCGGTTGTTCAAGAGAGCCAATCGGTTAGCTTCTTCATGTGTTTTTTGAAAAGCTTGAAGCAATTGACTGTAATTTTCAGCATTTGAAGAAGTAGAAGAACTTACACTACTTGCATCATCTTCCTTTTTGGCCAAGAAGCATAGATTGAGACCTTTTTTATTTTGCCTCCTTTTTCTTCTTGCTTGACTTCTTGTCTTTGATTTCTTTATTTCAGTGGTACTCTCATGAGTTGCTTTGAGTGTATCCCACATCTCCTTAGCAGATTCACATTCTGAGATCCTGAAAAATTCTTTAGAATCCAAAGCAGAAGTGTTCCTACCGGTTGACCAGATCGTTCTTCGTGCGTAGCTAAGGGCTGCGTATCAATGACTCCTTCGTCTTTGTTCCAAACCTTCACCCTTTGCCGCCGTGAATACCTGAAACAGAGAGAACAAAGGGCGCCCTCGCGGCCGTTTGCACTCCGACGCTCAACTCAGTATTGGCAGAAAACATCGTGCACCTCCGTATCAGAACACCGTAGCTACCGTGTTCATAAGGTGCGTAACTGAATTCTAATTGATTTCTCTCTCGTTCTCAAGTCACTGGTGCGTACAGTGTGTAAGCGTAAAATGACTTAGAATCTGTAAAACGTCAAAATGACTCAAACGTACCTTAACCTGCTGCAACGAGAGCTTTTATACCTTTCCATTGCTTCTACCACGTGTCTCCTTCTGACTTAAGCGTAACTCTGTATGGGAGGCCTTACGACGTTGTAACCCAACTTAGGGAAATCCCAGCGTGTAAGTCCCCTTCTCGAAGTGCAACTGGCGCGGGATGATCCCTCATGTGTCAACTCATACGCCCAATATCAAAGGGTTCATCCAGGTTGAGTGTGTACTGCCCTTGCACGTCCCATGCATGTCGATCGCCGCTGGAACGAGACTCTACCGAGTCGTATCGGTTCCAGTGGTTCTCTAACGGTGGGGCGTTCTACCGCTTCCCTACACCTTCATGCATGGTCTTGGCGATCTGGGCTTCTCTACACTGATAGTTGGGATGTGGCCTTCAAACCACCTTTCTGACTCATCTTCCTCTTCAGGTGCCGAGGGCCGAGGACTCCTCGCCCCTCCTCCAAGCCGACACCTCCTCGGTCCTCTTCCATGTGAGCCTAAGGAGACTCTTTCCTAACCAACTGAACCTCCAGCGTGGGCCCCTCCTTCGGGGTCCCATGTCTACTTTGGTCAACGGTCAACGGTACAAGAAGTAATTATATTTTTGGCAATGCAATCAAACTTGGCCTTCTCACTTTCTTCATTAGTCCATTGGGACCAAGGTTTTTTTATAAAAGATCCACTCTTTTTAATCTTGAGAATGAAAGGGCCATTTTCAATTGCATCCCAAATTCCTTTATCAATGGATTCAAAAAAGATTTTCATTCTAGCTTCCCAATATTTATAATTCAAACCACAGAACAAAGGTGGTTTCTTAATTGAAGCACCCTACTCAAAAGGTAGTTTTCCAGCCATAGAAAAAAAAGTTTTTAGGATCAAACTTGAATATTTTTCAAGTACCAAGCTCTTGATGCCAATTGTTAGAATGTATGGTCTTAAACGAGAGGAGGGTGAAGATTTTAAGAGGGATTTTTGAAAACTTTTTCAACTAGAACAAAATCTTTTGTATGAAACTAAATCAGAAATTCAGTTAGCCAAGAAATTAAGCACAAACCAACAAAGCACCAGAAAAACAATCGGTTGTTTCTGCGAAACAATCGGTTGTTTATACCAGTAAAACAATAACAGCTGAATTTAAATGAGTTTAAGGGAAGAAAGAGATACACAAACAGTTTATACTGGTTCACTCTTAAACTAAGAGCTACATCCAAACCCCAGAAGCCACTGGGCAATCCACTAAGCAATCAAAAAAGATTACACACAAACCACCATAGAAGTGACCTTGAACCCTTCAAGAAACACACTCTCTTTGGCACAACACACACCAAGAATGTTGATCTTGACCAGCTCAAGAGCACACAACACTCCTTGGCAACAACACCAGAATTTACAGAATATTCAGAACGAATTACACTTGTTTACAGAACAATCTAAAATCAATACAGATGTAACCCTATTCCACTCTCTCTTGAGAAAACTCAAAGCTTAATGTGAATGTTCAAAACTTGAAATTGGCGGTCGAACCATGTTAAATTCTGTGTTGTTTATTTTCTGCAATTGATTCGTGATTATGTGTGTTGCTTTTGCGTGTGTGTTTTCCCATCAAGTGGCATCAGAGCTTGTTTTGTTTACACACTAGAGATCCGATCAACAGAAATTAATCGACGAGACATGAAAATTGCGGCTGCAGCGACATCCCAAAATAGGGTTTCGCAGGGGCAGCAACAATGTCACAAAGCTAGGGTTGTGCAGTTGTTACAGTAGCGTCCCAAAGCTAGGGTTTCACAGATGCGGCAACATCGTCCCAAAGTTAGGGTTTTGCATTGGCTACAGTAGCATTCCAAAGCTAAGGTTTCGCAACGGGGGTAACAACGTCCCAAAGCTTGGGTTTCGCAAGGGCTGCAATAGCGTCCCAAAGTTAGGGTTTCGCAGAGGCAGCAACAACCTCCCAAAGCTAGGGTTTTGCAAGAGCTGTAGCGGCATCCCAAAATTAGGGTTTCAATATGGCCCAGGATTTGCACAGTCCAGACCTACAACTCGCGGCAGGTGCGCGCAGTACACGGTGTGACGTGTAGTGGTGCGGGTCGCGACATGAGTGGTGGCGGCTCGTGACGTTGTGCAGATGGCTTGCTCGTAGTAAGGTCATGTCCAGGGAGTGCGGTGGAGTGCGCCAGTGCGATGGCGGATCGCGTTTCGCGGCAAACAGGTGCAGGTGTTTGCGGTGAGCGAGACAACATGGAGGTGCAATGCGATGGCAGTGACGGAAGACGCAGTGTGGTGCGTGTATTTCTCTGTTGGTGCAGCAGTGACGGTGCGATGCTAGGCGTGAGGTGTGGCTGTTTTTCGCTGCGGCACGAAGTTATGACAGTTCAATTACTGAGCACATCAATATTCGATCTTAGCCAGACTTACGTCAGTGGGCATTAAGTTTGATGATGAAGTTCAAGCTTTACTATTACTATTGTCTTTGCCTGATAGTTGGTCCATAACGGTTACCGCAGTTACCTGTTCACTAGGATCCGATGGATTCACTTTTGAGAAGATTCGTGATCTCATTCTTGGCGAGGATGTCCGAAGAAGGAGTTCTGGGGAATTATCTAGTGAATCACTATATGTCATCAGAGGTAAGAAAAATATCAAAGATAGTGGGAGCAAGAACAAAAGAAGGAGTCAGTCAAAGACTCGAGATTGCTCAAGTGTAACATGTTGGAACTGCAAGGAGGTGGGGCATTTCAGGAATCAATGCCCAAATGATAAACAAGTCAACACTGCAGAAGACTTCGCGGACGAGAACCTTTTAGTCTGTTGCGCAGATAGCAATATGGATTCCTGGGTCATGGATTCTGGTGCTTCATTTCATGCTACCCATAGCAGTGAAGCATTGCAAAATCTAATTATTGGAGACTTTGGAAAGGTAAGACTAGCAGACAAATAAATTCTTGATGTTACGGGCATGAGTGACATAATGTTGAAGACAGTAGTTGGTTCCTGGACTTTGAAGGATGTCAGAGTTGTTCCAAGCTTGATGAAAAGTTTGATTTCTGTTAAGCGATTGGATGAACAGAGACATGAAGTGAAGTTCGGAAATCAGCAGAGGAAGGTCGTCAAGGGAATTCTTATTATTGCCAGTGGAAGAAAGAGAGGTTCGTTGTATATGGTCGAATTACCGTCTGAGGGAGTGACCGTCCCAGTTCGGAAGATAAACAAAGTCCGGTTCACAAAATCTCGTGGGCAGAAGAGGGTTGTCTTTACAAGAGAGAAACCTAAAGCCACACGTTAGATTCAGGATGAACGAGCATGGAAAGGTTTAAGTAGACCAGTCAGAGGTACTTATGGCAGTGGGAGCACGAGTTGTGCTTCAGCTGAGGTACCTAGACGACAGTGGGTTAGGAGAACCAATATTCCAGCGGTTGAAACTTCTCCATAAAATTTCTTGTTGAATATGGAGAGTGTTTGTTCTCAGGTTGTTCCAGGATTCGGCAGTTCTTGCAAGTGGGAGCCAGTAGGAACAGAGAACGGGTCAGTGACTGACGTGTTGAAACTCAGGGGAGTTTTAACGAAGTCTTCAAAATGATTAAGAAGGTTGGTGGCAACTAGAGGTGGAACATTGAGTTTCGTCGACAAATTACAAAAGTACATGTACATAGTTGAAGCACAAGTGAACATTGTTTCGTGGCTTCAAGTGGGAGATTGTTGGGTATGAAGCAAGGACCAATTGGGTTGGGCTTACTAGACACCATGTTTAGTGAGTGGGCTTAATCATTGTGTCCCCTTTATAATTTATATTTAAAGAGATGATTGTACTTGTAATTGGTGTGCAATAGGACAAAAATGAAAACCTAATTAGTTGCCCGTGTGGATGTATGTTGCAATTGGCGACCGAACCACGTTAAATCCTGTGTTGTTTATTTTTTGCAGTTGATTCGTGATTATGTGTGTTGCTTCCGTGCGCGTTTTTTCCCATCATCTTTGAGAGTTCTCATTATTAGGGAGAGATTGAGAATGGTAATCAGGAAAGGTTGATGTACTCGTTGTAACCTAGAGATGTTGGTATACTCAGTGTAATCAAGGTGTCCTAATTAGTGGAATTTCTTAAGTAGTTGGCTTAAGGGAACTAGATGTAGTATGGGTTTGGGTGAACTAGGATAAATTCTTTTGTGTTTTTCTCTCTTTACTTTTTCTAGTTGTTCTACTTTGCATGTTTGCTTTATCTTAGCTTGTTACGGGTTGCTAGGTAGTTTGTTTTATTCGCTACAAAAAGATTCCATGTTCCATTCAATCCTCCTTCTGGTATCAACCATCCCTACAAAAAAATACAACTCTCTCTAAGTTGACTATCTTTTAACCTGGCACTAAAAGCTTATGAATCTTTTTGTAAAAATGTTTCACTAAATTTGCATATATAACATTCTTTTTTCTTCATGGTTTCACTTCTATTAAAGACATTCTTGAAAGGACCATTGTCGCTTGCATATATTTCTTGTCCTTTTGTCAGTAGTTTTTAAACATGTTTGACATTTTGATGACAAATATTACTTTAACACTCAACATGCTTAGTGTATAACACCTTTATATACATTTTTCTCTTTATTTTTGACAACACCAAAATAAGGATACAAACTTTGAAAGTGTGTGGATTGGGTTAGAATCATCTTTGGCATGAGAGTCAACTTTCTTGACTTGTAAGCATTCTCGCATTTAGAAATGCATATTGTGAAGCACATTTGCATGTTTTTAGTCCTACATTTTTTAAATCATGGAGTGTAAGGGTCTTATGCATCTATAAATAGGACCCATTACCCCTTTAACACTCAATCACCATGAAAACATCAATCATAGTCATGAACAACATATCCAAAAAAAATTAAACAACGATAACCTAAAAAGGTTTCCTAAAAAAAGAATAAGGTTCACATAACCAATACTACCCAAATATCATATGAATAAAATAACTTTATATCTAAACATATAACAACAATGGAACTTTGATATCACTTGTAATAATGTATTTATTTAAATAAATAAAATACCAAATGAGAAAAAAAAAAACTTTAGATTTTTCAGAGAATTTAAGAAGAATACATGGATGAATAAAGCAAGAAAAAATTGCAAAAAAAAAAAATACAAAACACACTGGAATCTCTAATAATCACAACCACTTGATTTTATGACCTTCGACAACCAAATCACCAAGAATAAGACATTTGTTCTCTCTTTGTGAAAACCAGGTAAAAAAGAAGAAATAGTTGGTTTGAATTGTGTTTTAAAACTTTTGTTATTTTTTTGCAAATCCAATGTGTTTGATGCAAGGCTGGAGTTGTTGTGTTTGGGGTAGGATCTGAGTAGTTTAAAAGTGTAATCCACTCTTTGTTGAATCTAAAGCTAATGTGTTTTTAAAACCTTTTTGAAATTAAGTGTTTTCCAAACTAAACAACCTGTTGTTTTGTCGAAACAACCGATTGTTTTACTCTTAGGTGTTTTTGGAAAGGTTGAAAACTGTTTTGGTTGGTTGACTTGATGTCAAACCAAAACAATCGATTGTTTCGTGGTTTCAATCGATTGTTTCTTTAAAAATCCTAACAAAATTCTGTTTTGATGGTTGAATGTGATTTAAATGATTTCCAACTGAATACGCTCCTCTATTAAATGCTTTGACCAATCTTTGAAAAGTATAAATGGTTTGTTTATGTTTTAAAACAAACAAGAAAAACATATTTGAGTTTTAAGTTGTGAGAAAGATTGCTATCAAGTTTTGAACATTCACATCAAGCTTTGAGTTTTCTTAAGAAAAAGTGGAATAGAATTGCAACTGTATTTGATTTCAGATTGTTCTGTAAACAAGTGTAATTTGTTCTAAATCTTCTGTATTTTTTGGTGTTTTTGCCAAGGAGTGTTGTGTGCTCTTGAGGTGGTCAAGAACAACATTCTTGGTGTGTGTTGTGCGTGTGTTGTGCCAAAGTGAGTGTGTTTCTTGAAGGGTTCAAGGTTACTACTTTGGTGGTTTGTGTGTAATTTGTTTTGATTGCTTAGTGGATTTCCCAATGGCTTCTAGGGACTGGATGTAGCTCTTGGTTTAAGAGTGAACTAGTATAAATTGTTTGTGTATCTCTTTCTTCCCTTAAACTCCTTTAAATTCAGTTGTTATTGCTTTACTGGTATAAACAACCGATTGTTTCGCAGAAACAACCGAATGTTTTTCTGGTGCTTTGCTATTTTGTGCTTAAATTCTTGGCTAACTGAAATTCTAATCTAGATTCACACAAAGGATTTTGTTCAAGTTGAAAAAGTTTTCAAAAACCCCTCTTAAACAATTCACCCCCCCCCCCCCTCTCGTTTAAGGCCATATATTCTAACAATTGGCATCAAAAGCTTGGTACTTGAAAAATACTCAAGTGTGATCCTAAAACCTTTTTTCTATGGCTGGAAAACTACCTTTTGAGAAGGGTGCTTCAATTAACAAACCACCTCTGTTTTGTGGTTTGAATTACAAGTATGGGGAAGCTAAAATGAAATTTTTTGTTGAATCCATTGATAAAGGAATTTGGGATGCAATTGAAAATGGCCATTTCATTCCTAAGATTCAAAAGAGTGGATCTTTTATTAAAAAACTTTTGTCCCAATGGACTAATGAAGAAAGTGCGAAGGCCAAGTTTGATTGCATTGCCAAGAATATAATAACTTCTGCTTTGGATTCTAAAGAATTTTTCAGGATCTCAGAATGTGAATTTGCTAAGGAGATGTGGGATACACTTAAAGCAACTCATAGCACTGAAATAAAGAAAGCAAAGACAAAAAGTCAAGCAAGAAGAAAAATGAGGCAAAATCAAGAAGGTCTCAATCAATGTTTCATGGCCAAAAAGGAAGATGATGCAAGCAATGTAAGTTCTTCTACTTCATCAAATGCTGAAAATTACAATCAATTGCTTCAAGCTTTTCAAGAAACTCATGAAGAAGCTAACTGATTGGCTCTCTTAAACAACCGTTTGAAAGGATTAAACAACTGGCTAGAAAATAGAGTTAAAGCACTTGAAAGAGAGTTGGAAAATTCAAAAAATGCTTTTGAAAACCTTGAAATTCTTTACAAAAACTCTTCTTGCAAGTGTGACTCTCTTGTTTGCGAAAATTGTGAAAATCTTGAAAAGAAAGTTCATTATCTTGTAAGAACTGTGGATAAGCTTTCAAAGAGTAAATCCAACTTTAAGAATGTCTTGGCATCTCAAAATTGTGTTTTTGGAAAAGCTAGATTAGGTTTTAATCCACAGAACAAGCAAGACAAGTTTTCAAAGTTATTTTCAAAACTGCCAGAAAAACAACTGATTGTTTTGTCGAAACAACCAATTGTTACATGCTTTTACTGCATGAAAAGAGGCCATTCTGTCATATTCTATAAAATTAGGAAATATTATGTTCCTAAAGGCATTATGAGATGGATTCCTAAGGATTCTGGAGTTCCTAGCGATGAATGTAAATCAAAAGGACCCACATTTATAAGGGGACCAAATCTTTGTACTTGAAAATTTTCTTTGTAAGGAAAATTGATGGAAAGCATGCAGCAGTGGTATCTGGACAGTGGTTGCTCAAAACACATGACAGGAGATAAATCTAAGTTTGTGAGCATCATCTTCAAACAAGAAGGCCATGTAACATATGGAGACAACAACAAAGGAGAATTCTTGGAAGAGGCTCTATAGGAGACAAGAGTATCTGGCTTATTCATGATATCTTGTATGTAGAGGGACTAAAACACAACTTGCTTAGCATTAGCCAACTGTGTGACAAAGGCTATCAAGTAATCTTCAAGACAAACTCTTGTGAAATCTGCCTTCCAAACTCAAAAGAGGTAATGTTGATTGGTAAGAGAATCAACAATGTCTATCACTTGGATATTTCTTCTCCTTGTTCTATTGGTTGTCTTCTTTCTAAGCATGATGAATCTTGGTTATGGCATAGAAGAATTACTCACATTCACATGAATCACTTAAACAAATTAATCTCAAAAGATCTTGTGATTGGGTTGCCCAAGCTTAAGTTTGAGAAGCACCACATATGTGTGTTAGAAAGGATGGCTTTAAACTAGAGAGGGGGTGAATGGTTTGAAGAGGGATTTCGAAAACTTTTAAGTCAAGAATGAAATTATCTCAAGAAACAATTGATAAGGAATCCAGTTTGCCAAAACAATAAGCAAAAACAACAGCACCAGAAAAAACAATCGGTTGTTTATACCAGTTTACAAAATCAAAACTGAATTTAAAGAGTTAAGGATAAAGAGAATGCACACAGATGTTTATACTGGTTCACTCTAAACCCAAAGCTACATCCAGTCCTCTCAGAAACCACTGAGAAATTCCACTAAGCAATCAAACCTAGATCACTTACAACACAACCAAGAAAGTGACCTTGATCCCCTCAAGACACACACTTCTCTTGGCCAACACACCAACACTAAGAATGCTGATCTTGATCCCCTCAAGAACACACATCACTTCTCAGCAAACACACAGAAGAAACTTGTTCAACAAATACAAGGATTACACTTGTTACAGAAGTAAATCTGAAATCAATACAAGCAGAAATCCTATCTCACACACTTTGATCAATCTCAATTTCTAAGCAATCTCAACTTCTTTGAAAAAGTCAAAAACCTGTGTTAAAATCTTATTACTCAAATCTGTTTTTCTGAATATATTCAAAGATATTGTTTGTTATCAAATCTTAACAAACTTATTCATTGCATTTAAAAGATTGGTCAAAGCATTAAAGACTGGAGCGTAAACAGTTAAAACATTTAAAGCTCAGTCAAAGCTAAAACAGTTTTTCTGTTATGGTACCAGAACAAACAATCGGTTGTTTCCACGAATCAATCTGTTGTTTTAGTTTTAACAGCTCAACCATTTGAAAAACAGTTTTCAACCTTTTCTAAAAACACCTAAGTATAAAACAATCGGTTGTTTCGACAAAACAATCGGTTGTTTTTCACTTAGTTTGAGAAACACTTTTTCTTTTAAAAAGATTGAGAATGCCTATGCTTTGGATTCAATAAAGAGTGGATTACATAACCAATCTACCCCAGATCCTATCTAGGACAACTCAACAACAGCAAGCACAGCGTAGCCTTCAACATCCTTCAAAGGGTTTGGATTCTTCAAAGCTTGAACACTACTTGGTTCAACAATGTGAAGCATGTCAAAAGGGGAAACAAGTTGAAAATTCCTTCAAAATTAAAAATGTTGTTTCATCTTTAAAACCCCTTGAGCTGCTCCACATGGATTTATTTGGACCTTCAAGAACCATGAGTCTTGGTGGCAACTATTATGCTCTTGTTATTGTGGAATATTTCTCTAGGTACACATGGATACTCTTCTTGGAATCAAAGAGTGATGCCTTCTATGCCTTCAAAAAGCTTACTAGAAGGTTACAAAACACAAAAAACAACAACATTGGTTATATAAGGAGTGATCATGGAGAGGAATTTCAAAATGAGAAATTCAGCAAATTTTGTGAGAAGATGGAGATCTTGCACAACTTCTCTGTACCAAGAACTCCTCAACAGAATGGTGTAGTGGAAAGCAAGAACAGATCTCTTGAAGAGTTAGCAAGAACCATGCTAAGTGAATCCTCCCTACCCAAGTACTTTTGGGCTTATGATGTTAGCACCTCTTGCTATGTGATGAATAGAGTGCTAATAAGGTCAATCTTGAAGAAAACTCCCTATGAACACTTCAATGGAAGGAAGCCAAACATTTGTCACCTAAGAGTGTTTGGATGCACCTGTTTTGTTCTGAATAATAGGAAAGAAAATCTGGGAAAGTTTGATGAAAAAGCTTATCATGACATCTTTATTGTCTATTCCTTAAATAGTCATGCCTATAGGGTATACAACAAGAGGCTCATGATTGTAGAAGAATTTGTTCATGTGGTGTTTGATGAAGTTGATCACAAAAACATTCAAGCCTCAAAGAACAACACCGAAGAGGATGAGCAGAACATCAGTTTGCAGAAGCTGGACTATTGTGCAGAAAAACAACCGGTTGATTCATCGAAACAACCGATTGAAATTCTGTAGCAAAGTGAGTTGCCTAAAGAGTGGAGAATACCAAGAGATATGTTAGTGGAGAACATCATTGGGCAGATAAAGGAAGGTGTTTCTACACATAACTTTTTCTCAAACTTCTGCAGGCACACTGCTTTTGTCTCTCAAGTTGAACCAAAGTCTATTGAAGAAGCTCTTAAAGATGAAAAATAGGTGGAAGTTATGCATGAAGAGCTGAATCAGTTTGCTAGTAATGATGTGTGGTTTATGTTTCCCAAGACAGATGAGATGAACATTATTGGATCTAAATGGGTTTTCAAAAACAAGCTTGTACCGACCAGTCCCCGGGCGTTGACTAACCACTAGTAATGTTGGTGCCTCGTAAGCGGGTCCCACGAGCAGCGCGAGCCAGTACCTTGCAAAACACGTGCGCCAAGGAGCCAAGAGTGGTCATACATCGGTCATCGGGATGTACCGACTTGTCGCTAAACAGTGTGGAGAGGTCGGGGATCGGAGATCCAAACAGTAGAGATGGGCCACGAGAAGTGGATCACAAATCACACACCAGTTATCAGTAAGGGAGAAGCCTAGATCACGAGTGCCCATGCATGTAGAATGGATGACGCATTCAGGCATGACACAAAGTATAGAAGCCACTAGAAGGATATGGCTAGCAAGGGCCGAGATCAGAGTGAGCTGCATGCATGGCACGGAAACAGCAAGGGCACTCTCAGAGGCGGGTGACCCCAGAGATCAGGTGCACGAGGAGGCATCCAGGTGGTCATCCCATCAGAGGTTGCCCTCTAGTTAGGGACCCCACGCGCTGGGTTATCATAAGGGTAAGGTAACGACAGTGTTGGGCTCGCCCATCAGAAAGGCCCATTTCAGGTAAACAGGAAACCCTAGTTTTCAGTCTATAAATAGTAAGTTAACAAACTTGGCCGGGGGGAGAATCCTCTTGCGTCGTGACACACACACAACAACAAGAGTATACAGTTTTTGGTGTTTCCTAGCCCTAGTACTGACTTGAGCGTCGGAGTGCAAACGGCTGCTAGGGCGCCCATTGTCTTTGTGTTTTCAGGTGTTCATCACAGGGACAGCATACGCGAACACAAGGACTCTGGACGTAAGCGCGACGTAGACGTACGAAGGTGTTTCGAGTCAACCGGTAGGAACAAATCTAGATGAAGCTGGAGTAATTACTAGAAACAAGGCAAGGCTAGTTGCCAAAGGCTACAATCAAGAGGAAGGAATTGACTATGGTGAATCATTTGCCCTTGTTGCAAGATTGGAAGTTGTGAGGTTGTTGATGGCTTTTGCTTGTATGAGTGGATTCAAACTCTTTCAAATGGATGTGAAGAGTGCTTTTCTTAATGGCTTTATCAATCAAGAAGTGTATGTTGAGCAACCACCGGGTTTTGAGGATCATCAACATCCCAATCATGTTTTTTAAGTTGAAAAAGGCTTTGTATGGGCTTAAGCAAGCTCCAAGGCAGTGGTATGAGAGGCTTAGCAACTTCCTTTTATCTCATGGTTATGAAAGAGGAATCATTGACAAAACTCCTTTCATCAAGAAGTCAAATTCTGAAATTATCTCAGTGCAAATCTATGTTAATAACATCATTTGTGGTGCTACCAAAGATAGTTTGTGTGAAAATTTTGTGGCTGCTATGCAAGGTGAGTTTGAGATGTCTATGATGGGGGAGCTTTCCTTCTTTCTTGGATTGTAGGTCAAGCAAACAAAGGATGGAATTTTTCAATGACAATCAAAATATTGCAAAGAAATTCTCAAGAAATTTGAAATGGAAAGTTGTAAGGAACTAGCACACCTATGCCTTCAAGTTGTTATATGGATGCAGATGCTGTTGGAAAAGGGGTAGATCAAACAAAATACAAAGGTTTAATTGGTTCCTTACTCTATCTCACAGCAAGTAGACCGGATATCATTTTTTTCGTATGTCTTCGTGCAAGATATCAAGCAAATCCAAAGGAATCTCACTTCAAAGCTGCAAAGAGGATTCTTAAATATCTCAAAGGAACAACCAATGTTGGTCTATGGTATCTTTCTCACTCTCCTATACACTTAATTGATTATTCAGATTCTGATTTTGCAGGGTGTAAGCTGGACAGAAAAAGCACAAGTGGCACTTGTCATCTTCTTGGATCAAGTCTCATTTCTTGGCATAGTAAGAAGCAAGCTTGTGTAGCTCTTTCTACTGTAGAGGCTGAATACATTGCTGCTAGGAGGTGTTGTGCACAAATACTTTGGCTTAAACAACAACTTGCAGATTTTGGATTGAAGATCGGTAAGGTTCCTTTGCTTTGTGACAACACAAGTGCTATAAATCTCACCAAAAATCATATTCAACACTCAAGAACTATGCACATTGAGATTCGTCATCACTTCATACGGGATCATGTGAACAATGGAGATTGTGAAGTGAAATTCATTGAAACAAAATTGCAATTGGCTGATATATTCACAAAACCTCTACCAAAAGAAAGGTTTCTCTTCTTAAGAAATGAGTTAGGCATTCTTGACTCTCAAAATCTCTCTTAAAATGTTTTTAATTCTTAAAGTCTATTTGTGAAGACAAATAGAGGGAGAATTGGTTGGTTTTTGTGTTGTCTGCTCTCTATAAAATGTTTCAAACAGTTAAATCTCTCTAATTTCTGCAATTGAAACTGTTTTCCTGCTTTTGTTGATAGAAATAGTTGATTGAATCGAGGAAACAACCAGTTGTTTGTCTGATACAGTGTTTAGTAAATGTGTTATCCTAACCTACTGCTATAGATGCTTTGTATTGCATAAGTTTTGTTCTGCAGGAACTGCTTCAGATTCAAACAAAGTCCAACACAAGCAACCAGGGATTTGTCTTCATCAAATAGGATGAGATTGTTGATCAAGAGTGATCAAGGGCTTTGAAGAATCCAAATCCAATGTGTTTGATGCAAGGGTGGAGTTGTTGCTGTGTTTGGGGTAGGATCTAGGTAGTTTAAAAGTGTAATCCACTCTTTGTTGAATCTAAAGCTAATGTGTTTTTAAAACCTTTTTGAAATTAAGTGTTTTTCAAACTAAGTGAAAAACAACTTGTTGTTTTGTCAAAACAATCGATTGTTTTACTTTAGGTGTTTTTGAAAAGGTATAACCATGAACTTTCCTCTAACAAATACAATCTAGGTTGAAGGAATTATCTTAATTTGAGTTTGGGGGAACAATTCGTCACAACAATAGTAGCGAGATTACATGTCATGTCAATAACAAGTTGCTAGACCACCTTAACAACCCCCACATTGACACCAATAATATTAACAACAACAACCTTTGTAAGAACATATGACTGCAAAAGCTAGAGTTGTATGAAGCCTGAACTCAAATAGCAAGTTCAAAGAAAATATAAAAGCAGCGCTTAACAAGTAAGGAGAAGAGAAAAGTAGACAAAAATATATATTGGTTCACCCTGTCACTTGGGCTACATCCAGCCCCTTACACAAACTACTTAAGAGCTTTCACTAACCAAAACACTTGGCTACAAAGAATACACAAACATTTCCAGCTACAACGAGTTTTCACACCTATCCAAGAACGAGTTTTCACACCTCTTCAGGTACACCCATATTAATCTTTCTCTGAGACTAAGACATCTGACAATATGAGAAAAACACTCTCAAAGAAAGAATAATGAAAGCTAACTAGGTATACTGCACAAAGTGAAGGATTTACAATGTTTAACACACAACCCAATAGACTAGACAATCTATGTACAATAGATATGAACTGTTGAAACACTTTGAAACTTTTTTAAATTGCTCTTGTTAATCTAATCATCTTATTCGACTTGTAAGCTTTTATATAGTTTTCATAAATGATGACTATGGAACCTTATTCATTATTTTCGCATTAGACGTCCCAAAAGGAAACTTCTATTATGAAGATTTCTAGTGCATATTGAATAGTTATATGTTGATGTTGTAGTTTGAAAACTTTACATACTTTCATTATTCAAACATTGAAGCTTGGATTTGCTATAATCAAAGTTTGAAAAAATTTCACACTATAGCATTTCGTTTTTCCATTGCTTTAACCTTTTATGCTAATATTGCATGTTGTAATTATTTTTGGAAACAATATGAATAAGATTGAAAATAATAATCAACATTAACATAATTCGGTGTAATCAAAATCATACAATTTTAAATTCAAGATCTTTCTTTGAAAACCTTTTATATCATAAACCTAATGGTAATATAATTTCAAGAACCCTCTATGTCTATATAATTTATAAATCTCGAAGTGTATCAGAATTTATCCATTGAAACATAATTTCGCGATCAAATTAAATTTGTCTCTATGTTTTTCAAAATAAATTTTGTTTAATACTATGTTTTCGAAAACCTACTAAATTAACATAGTTTTTAATGTTGAAGCATATCAGTATTTAATATAGGTTATATTTCATTTCGAAGATATATTTTGTTCAAATATAATTAAATATATTTTGTTCAAATTTAGAATCTAAATAATTGGTAGCAAAAATCTTGATTGCTAATTAGACACAAATTTAGAAATCATTTAAAAATAATATAAAATGGTCTCTAATTTAGTTATTGTAGCAACTAATTGTTTTTTTGTCTCTAAAATTTTATTTCTATTTCATGATTTTTTTGTAGTGTGAATTTTAAAAACTCTGTTTTGCTAAAACTTAGATTTATATATATTAATAATATTATCAACATCCAATTTTATCCCAATAAATAAAATTAGAAAAATATGAAAAATATTTTAAATAAAAGTAAAAATAAAAAGAAATAAAAAATAAAATCTTAAAATAATAAATTTCCCTATTTCTAAAAATTAAAAAATAATGGTAAAAAAGAAATTAAAAAAGGACACAAAAGCCGAAATAGAAAAACCCATCTCTTTTCCTTTCCACACCCATTCTGGTCCAGCAGCTTTTTACTGGCCACACCCCTTCGCTTATCTCCACACACTCCCTAACCCATCTCATTTTGTACTTCTCACATCCCACTATTACCTTTTTTGCACCCGCTCACTTTTACCTTTTTATTTTTTTCACTTTTACCTCACACACGTTTTATGAGTTTCAGATACGCCTGTGCTCGTGTCGGACACACGTATCGGACATCAACACTTGTAGGACACTTGTAGGACACATATCAGTGAAGTGTCTAATTAAAAAAATATTTGTTGAATTTTTGAAAATTTTAACACAGTTTTAACACAATTTTAAAAAGGTATAAATACTTTAACACAGTTAAAATAAGTTTTAACTTAAACTTATTGTATAAAATTTTATTATAATTATAAAAATAAGGAACAAATGTTTTTGAACCACCATGAGAAACATCTTTTTGTAAAAAAAAACTTCAACATACTTGGACATATAAATTTTTATTATCAATTTATATAATTCATAATTATATAATATATAAATCTGGACATACTTTATCTTACATTTTAGAAATTGTAAGTGGTCCTCAAGAGTGAAGGTGGGTTGGGGCTGAATAATTCTGATAGAGGGCGATGTAGAATGATGTGGAGGTTGTCGTTCTTTTTTAGCTTTGCTACTGCGCTTCTTTTGTTTTGGGTTGTATTTGAGTGTCGTTCACGGGAGAGATGAAGTTAGTGGGAGAAACAATTTTTGGTGCTCTAAAGGAGATGACGAAGGGGGACGCGAAAATTGGGATATATGCGAGAGGTGTAGTTGCAAGCGACATTGGACGGCGCGGTAACGACTGGGTTGATGATAGTTGAACGGATCTAAACGCTGATAGCGATGTTGCGGGATGGAGCCCGGTGTGTGCGAAGACTGTTTTAAGCGACACTGGACAACGTGACAATTGGGGCGTTGGTGGTTGACCGGCTCAAGGTGCAGCGAGCTGCAGCGTGCAACCTAATGTGCGTAGAGGTTGTTCTAGTGATTGAGTGGAGCTGTGCGATGCTGATGACGTGGCGCTGGTGTTTAAGCCGTGTGGGATTTTGAGGAGAGGTATTCAATTTCTTCAGTAGTAGATAAACACTTTTTTGATGGAGTTTAGTATTTTATTTAAGTTTTTTGTTTTGTTTGGAGACATTATAAGAGTAATGAAAACTCTAAAAGAACAACAACTCCTATCTATACTAAAACTAACTATGAAATACTAAAACTATTTATGATAATTTCAGACCTTACTTCTATTTATGATAATTTCAGACCTTAAATAGTAACTGAATGAACTAACTTGAACCTTTAACATAGTTTAAAAGTGGGCTTAATAGACCGTGGTGGGGTAACCCATACCAAAGGACAAAAACACACATCACCTCCAAACTCTCACTCCACGACTCACTACCCTTTTTTTTTTGTTTCTCACTCACGCTCACAGAGGCAGTCACCCCATTCCTCACACTCTCCGCTGCTTTCACCGCACCACTCCACCGACGACCACCGCTACAGCCAACGCAGCCCCGCCGACAGAATCCGCGTCGGCCGTCGCCCAGCCACGCACACGTACACACCATCACGCGTGCTCCTCCACGCACCGGACACCAACGCCGCCCTCCAGCGCCATCAACTACCTTGCCGGCGACCACTATCATACCGCTGCCCCGCCGCCGCTGCAAAAGTCACCTGCCACCGTCGCGCCACAATGCGACTGTCTAGCTTGCAAGTTTCTGAACCCAGCCCTTTACTTCCAGCATCCCTATTTCATGAACTCTGAATTGTGTTTTTTCAATTCTGGATTTTCAATTTATATTGCCTCCCCCAATACTTTCACTATCTGCACCACAGTTTTATCCGCACCACCCTTACCAAATCAGTCTTTGCACATTCAACTGGCTCAGCACTTTTGCTTTCTGCCACCCCTTTTTTTATTTTATACACCCATCAGTTTTTAATTTCTTTAGAAAAATAATAATAAATATATAAAAATTTGAATTTCTAAAACAATCATTTGAGTAAAAATAAAAAATAATAAAAACATAAAATATAAAAATATAAAATTTTCAAAATTTAAAAAATATCAACAAACAATTTTTTTTTCTTCAAATAATTGATTGTGAGAACTACACGATCCTTATTTTTTGTTATGAACAAAAATATGTAGTAGCAAGATTAATTGTTGTTGGGTTCACTTTTTAAAAAATCCAGTTTTATCTTTTTCAAAAGTCCAACTCAAATTGGTACATCCCTTTTTCCAATAGTTTAACTTTAGAATTATGAAAATTCTAATTTTTTGTTATAAACGAATTATGAAAATTCTAATTTTTTGTTATAAACGAAAAATACATAAGGCTATGGTTCATTCTTGTCGAACCTCAAATAAAGAATTCAAAAATAATTTCTTAATGCATTTTGTTTCTACTTTTGGAAAACATCATTCGATTCACATATTTAATTAAAGGTATCATGTTCATACTTTCTTTACATATAATTGACTCCCGGACCCTAAATTTGGTTTGCAGGACATCTTTTTTTTATTTTTTTTGTAGTTTTCTGCAATAAACTGTGGTGGTGACTCCCTTCTCCGTATTTCCAAATTCGTTTTGGTTTGTTGTCCCCGTCATGACCCTGGTTGCGAAAAATATTAAATCAGGTTGGAAAACATTCAAGAATCTTTAGAAAATGTTTTTAGAGTACATAGATTGAGATTAGAAACTTCCTTCATACGTTAGAC
This sequence comes from Phaseolus vulgaris, assembly GCF_051622355.1. NCBI lineage: Eukaryota > Viridiplantae > Streptophyta > Magnoliopsida > Fabales > Fabaceae > Phaseolus > Phaseolus vulgaris. Next base: position 32,943,916 of record NC_143505.1, on the reverse strand, counting down.
CTGTATCACGAAAAGGAAAACTAGATCATCTGACGTGTTTTGTATTTAAAGATTATCTAGCAAGTTGTAATCTACTGAAATAGTCTAGTGAGTCTAACATAAAGAGACCGTCTAATATGTTTAACATAGGGAGATCGTCTAGCACGTTTTACACAATTAGACCGTCTAACAGATTAATTTGTTAATCATTGTGAAATCGTCTAACATGTTGAAGCTTTGATACATGGACATCCATTAGCTTTGTTATACCTTTAACCTATTTTATAGTGTTTGTTTCATCAAAACTCATAAACTCTCTTATCATAAGACCGTTTAGTGGGTATTATATCATGTAACAATGTCTGGATAGTCTAGTACAACCTCCAACACCAGTTGTTGCGCCTACTAAATGTGGACCTTCTTTGGAAGAATTGATGCAACAATTAACCTTGAATACTTTGAACTTCAGACAAATCTTCTGCAATATCTCTCACAACATTGAGCTTAATTATAATCAATGTGAAAATCTAATCAAATTTGGAAACAATACATGAGAAAGAGGAGCGAAAACAAGATGAATAACTGGTTGGGAAAGAATATATGCTCAACAAGTTGAAACAAAGAAAGAAAACATTTCTAAATTAATAAACAATATCTTGAGACAAATTTGAATTCGAATTTTTTAAAAGAAAAAGAAGATTATAAAAAAGACTTCAAAGAAAGAACAAAGGGAGGTTGAATAGTCGCAGAACACACTATAGACTTAGTTTCCCTTTCTGTAATTTTCTTATTTTCGTCTTCCTCGTGAAAGGATAAACCTTGTGGAGTGCCCTTTGTGATTTCTAATTGAATTATGAGGTTTTGTTCAATAACATTTTGTTCTTCAATTTTTTGTAGCAGATTATGCTTGATTGTTGTTTTTTTTTAAATCGAGTTTTTGTTAAAGGAATTGTTTTTGAACGCTTGTTGAGAATTAAATTATTTTATTTAATTAGATTTCTTGGTTAGTTAACTTAGTTCTAATCAATCTCTTGTTTCTTTATTTCAACAGATAGAAGATAAACATCTCATGAGTAGGTGTTTAGAGACAAGTAAGATACTCAATACATCAGTTAACACTTGTTTTACTGATAAGATCTTGTTGATTTTTATTGACACTTGTTTAATTAAGTTCAACTTTGTGTTAAATTTGAAAGGATGGCAATCTTAAGATAACTGATGAGAAATTTATGGTGAATGAACATGGGAGTCAACCAACTGTCTTTACTATTTTTTATCGTCTACTTTATTGTTTGCTAAAAAAAATCAACCCCCTTTTACTTTATTGTCATTGTTAACTTTGCAGATAACCTTTGAACTCCATTTCACTAGATTCACAATTGGATTTGTTGGGAAACGACTTGGGGTCATTTAATCTCATTTATACTATCATCTCTTTGGTGCTAGACGGTTTTGTTACACAACCTTTGCACTAGAACTGTATTTTTTTAATTTAATCGTCTAACAACAACTATCACTAGGGTTTGGGTGACTGAGAAAAATTCTTGTGTTGATCTCTCATTACTTACACTTGCTCATGCTTTGTTGTTTACTCTATTTTTTTTTTTTTGCTACGGTTTGCCTAGATAATTATGTTAGACAATCTGATTTATTCTTGTTAGAGATCTTACACCGACTAGAGATTATGACATTTCATAATATATAAGTGGGTGCAAACCTTATCTTATAAGTCAGTTTTATAAGGTTGAGTTAGGCTTAAAGTTTACTTCTTAATAATTCTTATTGGATGGTCTATTATAAAGTCTAGCTTTATCCATTGCAAAAATAGTCTAAAGTTTCATTCAACACACCTGATGGAAGAGGGCCAAGCATCACTACAACTGCAAGCCAACCACTGTGTCATATTGGGCCAATCACTAGGGCCATGGCTAGAAAGCTTGAAGAGGATTGGAAAACTGCTACTGATGGCAGAGAGACCTATCTCTACATGCTCCAAGATGCCAAAATTCAAGCGTAGAATAGCTTTTACATTTTTGTCAAAAGTAGCATAGATTAATTCTTTTGTATTTTTGTTGAATCATGCAAAATGGTACCTAAAATGCTAACCTAAGTTTAATTAGAGTTTCCTACTCTTAATTAAACTTTAGGTCCGGCCCACATTAGCCTAAGTGGAGCGTAAGATTCTAGAGCTCATTGCACATGAAAGAATTCAAGAACCTACCTCCCATGTGCAGAACTATTAGGCGCCATCACCATGTGCACACCATTTGAATTTCCCTCTCATTTTATGCCTTGTGTAAACCAGTCTCCTTAGCTATTTAAGGAGAGCTTTGGCTCTTAGTTTTACAAGATTAATATACTTAGTGAATTGTTGTCAAATTGTGCCAATTTCACTTCTTGCCCAAAACCTCCTAGGTTAGGCTTTTAATCTTCACAAATTGCCCCTTTCCTAGTAGAGTTGGTGATGGCATTCTCATGAAGCTCTTCTTGGATGTTGTGAAGAATGGTGCGGAAGCTATGGATTGAGATGTGCAAGATCCTCCTAGGAGCTATGGTGATCTTGAAGGTGCATGATGTGTATGGAAAGAGGGAGGTTCGGCCAACCCTATGGTAGGTGATGAAGATGAAGATTAGGTCTTAGAAACTAGGCAAAAACAATGTATGGCACAATGTAGACAGCATAACATTACTCTCATTAATCTTGCAAATACAAGTGCTAGGCATCTCCTTTTATAGGCTAAGGAGGCCGTAAATGTTAAGCTAAGTGCACATGAAATGTAAGCAAAATGAAATGGAAATGTGGAGGCACATGGGCACATGGAGCACATGGGTGCACATGGCTTCATAAAACAGTCCCTTGATTAGTGAAGGCTTCTAGAAACCTTTAACTAATCAAGGTTAACTCCTCCTTAATTCTAATGTGCAGAAAAATAAACATTTGTCCACATGGCTATGCTATTTACACCCCAATTAAAGCTAAACTACACTTGTTGGGCCTTCACGGAATATGTGTTAGTATGCCACTCTCCCATTCATAGCTTGATCCAAGTCTTCTTGTCCTAGACACTCCTAGCTTGTCCTAGACGCTCCTAGCTTGGTCTTCTTGTCCTCGACGCTCCTAGCTTTTCTTAGACGCTCCTAGCTTGGTCTTAGACGCTCCTAGCTTGATCTTGGACGTTCTTGACTTGGCTCTTGCCTTTCATGAAAGGTTGTGCTTGGCCCTCTTCCATCATCCCCTCCCTCTTGAAAAGGATTTGTCCTCAAATCCAATGCTTTTGTGTCCTAGGGGAATGGTTGTGGCTGGATGGTGTCCATCATCTTCTCCTTCTTGAGAAGATCTATCCTCAGATCTTCAGACTGGATCTCGGATAGCAGCCTCTTGCTTTGAGAACTAGGATTGCCCTCCCGGGTCAAACGTGTACCTACGGAAAATCAAATAAAGTAGAGGTGTTAGTTTGAAAATTTATTTCACTAAGTTGCCATTTTTGTTTTTCTTTTGTTTTTGGCAACTTTTCACAATATTTCTCTTTTGATGGTTGTATGTGTTCTATAATCATCTCATTTATTTGAAAATGTTCATTTGTGGTTACTTTCTCTTTAGGCATAAATCCTATAGAGGATGGTAACAACTTAAAAGGAGAAAGATGATTTAGCCCACATATGACCTCAAAAGTAGAAATATAAGTAGCTTTGTGAACTACTTTATGGTATGTATGCTCATCTCTAGAGTTGTGTTTGTCTTTTATGATTATTCTAGGCATGGTAGGAAGAGCTAGATTTTTAAATGTATTTTGACCATGGCTTTGAGGATTTAAAGTGTACAACTTAGTTGCAAGTTTTCCAAAGAGAATCCTCAAATCATGGTTTGCGAAATTTGGAGCTCTATCCAACACTATGCTTGAGGATAAACCATGAAGATGTAGCACTTCTCTAGAGAAGAGTTTATCCATGAAAATCGAATCAAAACCTTTTGTTGTCCTAGGAAGCTCTAATATGAAATGCGTGTCTTCCCAAGGATCATTTACAAAAGGTGAAGGAGTATAGAGTTCTTGAGACTTTGCCTTAGGTGTAGTTTGAAAACAAGTAATGTCTTTGAACATCTTTTCTCATGGGTGACAAAAGTTTTCCTTTTAAAAGCTCTAGGGTTTTATCAACTCTAATTTGGCCCATGAGTTCTCCTTCATGTACACTTTTTCTCTCATGTGTAAAAATAGTCTCGTTGGTACAACCATTGTTTATGAAAATTTGTACACTTGGCAATGGTTGTCTCAATAAGACATGACAAGTTGCTCTAGGCACTACTTCACACAAAACATTGTTTTTGTAGATGCTTATAGATAACTTGACATTCTCTTGGGGATATCCTAGCACATTTGAGAAATAGTCTTTATCTATGCAAGCTTCTTTTAAAGACTCTTCTTTTTTGCTTATGCTTGCAAGTGTTCTGATCCTGCCGGTTGACTCGAGTGCAAGAGTCTTGCCACGTCAAAGGTATCTTCTCTCGATCAGCTCCGCACCACGTTAGCTTCTGTCCTTCAAGCCTCAATTCCTCGCAAGAACCTGAAAGAAACAGAGTGGCGCTGCTGCGGCCGATCGCGCTCCGACGCTCAAGTCAGTGACGAAATCACCAAATACTAAGAGAGAAAAGCTAAACTCAAGGAACCGTGCAAGTGCTCTCTCAGCGTACTCAAGTGTTCTCAAAGCGTAAAGAAGTGTTCTAAACGCGCGTACCTCAGAAGTTCGTTAGAGTTCCTTATATACCTGTGCATTTTCTCTCTCCTGACGGTTACACCTCTGGACACGTGGCTCGCATCCAGCTGTACACGTGTCACCATCTGGAGCCACCTTCTACTTGAGCGTCACCTCTACTCTTCAAGCTATTCGACTAAGTTACCCATGCAAGGAGTAAATCGGTGCATAGCTTCCTTGGAGCGCGATCTCTTCTAAGTGGCGAGTACGGGGTGCCACCATGCACACCTTCTCTGTGGTCTTGCCTGCCGCTATCACGATCTGCTTCACTTGCACATCGTGCATGTTCTGGTAAACTGTTCCCTCGCCTCGACCTCTGGTTAGGGAATGATCATCTGATAACTTCATCCTTCGTGCTCGTACTTCATGAAAGCTTTAAGCAAGCCTTCTTGATCTTTCGGCGATGTGCCCCTTTCGGCAGTCTATAACCACTTGGTTGCCTAAAACTCACATACGGCGACTATGACGCGAGCCTGGTGACCACCGGTCATACATACCAGAGATCGGAGAACGCCAAGCTAACAATTGGCGACTACACAAACTTCCCGATGTGCTTCCCTTCCGTTAGCCAGGTGTTCCGCTCAACACACCTATATTATCGCTTGCTGCCACGTCATCACTTTCGACTACCTGATCGGTACACAAGCCCCCCAGTCTTAAGCTGAGACTTGACCAGTGAAAAGACTAAGAGGTCAGGTCATCGTCGATCTATGTGGCGCTGGTACGGATTTTCGTACGTCCGTACTCTCTGCTTTCCTGACGCTCCACCAACCTCTTTTTCCATCACTCGACATGTGGCTTCATCAACGGTCGTCTTCAACTGTCGTTTGCGCTTCCACTGTTCCATCATCTTTCTTCACTCTCAAGCGTTCTAAGTATTTTCTCTGCGAACCACGAAACTTCTTGTCTCTCTCAATCTCCAACTTTCTTCAACGCTCATCCGATCACAAAAAGGTAACCCTTTTACTCCTTCTATGGATATTTGCTGCATTTTAATCGGTTTGCATCATCCATTATCTGTCTGAAGCATACGTTGTGGGCTATTTTTTCCTTTTCTCCTTTTCTCGTAACTTAGGGCTTCGTCCTTCATAACGTTTATCCCAGCGAACCCTTATTCGTTCGCTTTGTCTTCTTCGTCCTCAATCGAGTCGTTCTTTGTATCGTCATTTCATCCCTTTCTCTTTCCTTTGCAGTTCCTGCGATAACTCACACGAAGTCCACCGCGAACCCTCCTCCTTCATCGCGAAACCCTCCACCCCAAGCGCGTAGGGTTGCCCCTGGGGCAAATCCTCCACCAGCGCGCAATCCACCACAAGCCTCTGGTGCTCCTTCTACTCAGGCTGAGAGGCCTACTTCTTCTCACGCCAATCCTACTCAGGCAACTCTGCCGGTCGCCGGAGGAGCCTCCCTACCTCCACAAGACTACAAGGAACTCTACCTTTGGGCCATCCAAACCTTACTAAAAGAGACCTCCTCAATAAACACTGAGTTGGGCGTGCACCGACTGCGGAAAGGAGACCAGCCCGACCTTTCCTTCCATAAAGAGCATGATAGCAAAGTGGCCGTGCTGCCCTGCTTCCCGGGTGAACCGATCTGCGCGGATGATAAGGGGAACAACGGCGAGTTGTTCTGCTTTATCTACACTACTTTGTTCAAGAAAGTGAAGCTTAGGCTTCCTTTTACCCGCTTCGAGAGAGAGCTGCTAACCGAGCTCGATATCGCCCCCGCCCAGCTTCATCCCAACAGCTGGGTGTTTATAAGGGCGTTCCAAATTCTGTGTGCGCACCTGTTGCTGCCGGCCTCATTCGACGTCTTCCTCTTCCTGTTTGAGGCAAAGAACCCCGGAGATCACCTCTGGGTCAGCTTGAACGGGATTGCTGGGAGATCCATCTTCTCAATCTTCCAGCAGTCTTACAAAGACTGGAAGGGGAAGTTCGTGAGGGTGTGCCAAAATGACCAAGACCCCTCATTGCTCGACGGCTTCCCCTTGTATTGGGTACATAAGGGGAACAAGGACTCTAAGGACAGCTTCAGAAGACCAAGGAGCCCTGACAACATGGGGGAGTTGGACAAGGACCTTTGCCTCTTTTGGAAGAGTGTAGCTGCCGCCAACATCACCTTCCCCACCGCTTCAATCATTCCCTACGAGTTTTTCGAGAGCCAACTCGAAATACACATAGGTTAGCTCCTACCTCCACACCAAGTCTTTTACTTTGAGCTAATACTAACTTAGCCTCTTCACCACTCTGTTTTGGCATACCATTATTCTGTGTTGACCCTGATCTTTCATCCATGTATTGCTTGTGTTGTCTCTACGTAAATATGTTTGTATTTTCTGCTTCTGTTTTGGTTGCTCACTTATCCTTTACCTTGTGCAGATAACATGCTGGGAAAAGAGAAATTGGCAGAACTGAGGGCGATCACCCGATCCCACAAACTCGCGGCGGGCTCCCAAGCCGTGCCTAACCCGGTGGTGGCGATCGCCGCTACTCAAGGCAAAACCCCGCCCCGAGGTGCAACCTCTTCCGGGGTACTACCCGCCCCTCAACGGAAAAAGCTGATCTTAAGGAAACCAAAAAGGAAAACTCCTCAAGCGGTGCAAGAAGAAGAGGAGGATGAAGAAACCACCGAGGATGGCCTTGTTACCAAGAGAACAAGGGTGGCCCCCTCTTCACCACCTGCAATCCAAACACCAACACCGCCCTCACCTCCAGCTCTACAACCACCAGTCCAAGCGACGCCCTTAGTCGCCGCACCCCCCGTGGTTGAAAGCAGCGACCCTAACTTCATAGAGAACCCTCCAAGCGCCTCCACACCGTTCGTATCTGCTGGAGAGGGTCCTCCTTCAACCACCTCTATTGCTGGGGCCGCACCAGGAGGAGATGAGGGTGCTCACAACTCGCCAATACTTATAATAGAATCTCCGACCTCACCACCACGCCAAGAAGCCCCCCTTGCCCTTCAAACCCAAGAGGGTGGTGGTGAAAGTCAGCACCAAGCTCCTCCAGCACCTCCACCAGCAACAACCTCAAGCCTCCCAACCTCCTTCGAAGAGATCTTGGGGCCCTTCACAGCTAAACTGAAGATGATGGCGGAGGATCTTCCCTCTATAGTATCAAAAGCTGTGGAGGACGCACTAAAGAAGCTCCAAGATGAGAACTCCGCGCTGAAGGATTCGAATCTGATTACAAGGACTAAGGCTGAAAAACTCTCGTGCAATCTGCTGATGACCGAGTTGGAGCACTCAAGGCTGGAGGACGCCATGGATGCTGAGCTAAGGAGCACGCACAAGGAGGCCTCCGAACTGCGCCAGAAACTGCACCTCCAAGTCCAAGAGAAGATCGACTTGGAAAGCAAGCTTGTCCCCTACAGGCTCAAGGTGGTGGACTTGGAGGCTGCAAAGAAGGCGGATGCGACCAAGATGGAAAACCTTGAGAAAAGGTCAGCGGATCGGGAGGTGCTCCTTGGGAAGGTTGAAAAGGAGAGGGATGATGCCATTGCTGAGCTCGCCAAAGCTCGAGAGGAGGCCACAAAGACTGCTGCAGAGTTGGCCCAAGCTCGGGACAAAGGCAAAAAGGTTGCTGAGGACCTAGCTCGAGCTCGTGAAGAAACGGAAGAGCTGAAGAAACAAGCACAAGAGCTCGAGCAAAGCACTGCCCAAGTCCTCACCGCCGGGTTCGACGCCGCTCTGGAGCAGGTTGCATGCCAATACCCCGAGCTCGACCTCTCCATGGTATCAATCTGCAACGAGGTGGTGGATGGGAAGATCGTGCCCTCTGAAGACTAGCTGCCTCCCTCCATCATCTTGTTTTTGAAACTTGGCGCTCATCTTTTGCTTGTAATTTTCGTTTATGTAAACTCGAACAACCACTTCTTGTATAACTTTTACTGTTGAAATACTGTTCTCTGATACTTCTCTTTAAATGCTTCTTACTTTTACTTGCTTTCACACACTGCTTCAAACTTGAATAAACTGTTAACTCCATAACAATTTATCAAACGGTTAACTCAAAGTAGAACTTGAGCAACTACTAACTTTCAAGCGATGACATTTAATATAACTTGTGAACTTAAGGCAACAAACTTTAACATAAGTTACTTACTAGGCAACAGGTTTTAACTTAAACTAGTATCACAATACAGTTTACCTGATCTGCCCAGCAAAGTGAGCCCTTATTCCTGTCATCACCTGGAATTCTTCTGCTCGCTGTAGGGTTCTGGCGATGTGAACTCTCTTGCCTTCATAACTTGACCATTGTTCCCTCATCTGGGGGGTAGAGGCGCCTCTCGGATCCTTCTCTACCTCCCTGAGTTTAAGAGCAATGAACTGGATAGTGAGGTGTTCTCTTTGAACCTACCTTAGCTATCTTTTTAACTTCTTTCACCCTTCACGCCGTACCTGAACTCGTTCAAGACGAGAAGGATTTTATCTGTCTTTGCACCGCCTACAAGCGTGGAAGCTTTCTCTGGTCTTACTAGGTCAATATTGATGTTTCACTTAAAGGGGGAAAGGCGTTTTCCTTCCTTCCCCACCGTTTAAGGTCACGAACACCCCTGACTTTTCAGTTCATCTTGCCTGAACTCACTCTGAGGTGAGAAGGACTTTTTCTGGTGCCTCAACTTGCCCAGGGTGTACATCTCCTCCCCCCTGGATGCACTGAGGACCTTTAATCTTGCCTCTATCTGCTGGTGCAGAGAGGTCTTTCAATCTGTTCTCGCCTGCACTCGCTCAAAGGCGAGGAGGACTTCTTCTGTTCTCGCCTGCACTCGCTCAAAGGCGAGGAGGACTTCTTCTTGCCTGCACTCGCTCAAAGTCGAGGAGGACCTTTTCTTGCCTGCACTCACTCAAAGTCGAGGAGGACTTTTTCTGGTGCCTCAACTTGCCCAGGGTGTACATCTCCTCCCCCCTGGATGCACTGAGGACTTTTTCTCTTTCTTACCTCAAGACGCACGAGAGCGTTGGGGTCTTTAATTATCACTGGTGCCTCCGATCGCCGAAAGACGATGAGGACTTTAAAACTTTAACTACTGTCGTCGATCGTCGAAAAACGATGGGGACTTTAAAAACTTTAACTGGTGCCGCCAATCGCCGAAAGACGATGGGGACTTTAAAACTTTTAACTGATGTCGCCAATCGCCGAAAGACGATGGGGACTTTAAAACTTTTAACTGATGCCGCCAATCGCCGAAAAACGATAGGGACTTTAAAACTTTTAACTAATGCCGCCAATCGCTGAAAAACGATGGTGACTTTAATACTTTTAACTGATGCCGCCAATCGCCGAAAAACGATGGGGACATTTAAAACTTAGCATGCGATATAACTTTGAACTTGCCTTAAATCACGCACGAGTGATAAGGTCTTTTTTTCGATTCTAAAAACTTTCAACATAAAAGGCATGCAAACTCAAAAACTTAAGCTTGGAAACTCTTCTTTATTGGGTGGCCTCACTAAAAACCCTCCTTAGGGAAAAAAGAGTGCCCCCTTCAAAACTGTTTTAACAGAAAGCTTGTAAATCTCTTCATGTTCGTTTTTACTTACAAAGCTTTAACTGTAATATAACTTGAGGTGTGTGGCGTTCCAGGTGCGAGGAATCGCCCCTCCTTCTAACGTCTCTAAGCGGTAGGCGCCGTTCCCGAGCACCTCGGTTATTCTGAACGGTCCCGTCCACTTAGGCGATAACTTGTTCTGCATCTCGTACTGATGGGCCTTCCTCATCACCAGGTCGCCCTCTCTAAACTGCCTTGGCATTACCCTGGAGTTGTATCTTCGCTCAATCCTCCTTTTTACTGCCTCGACTTTTACTCTTGCCTCCTCCCTGACCTCATCCAGTAAATCCAGATTCAACCTTCTTTCTTCATTTGAGTCTTCTGCTACAAAGTTCTGGAATCTCGGCGAGCTTTCCTGGATTTCAACTGGAATCATTGCATCACATCCCTAAACCAAGCTAAACGGGGTCTCGTGAGTTCCTGACTGCTCGGTGGTATGGTACGCCCAAACTATGCGGGGTACCTCTTCAGCCCACGATCCCTTAGCTTTCTCTAGCCTTCTCTTTAAACCTCTCAGCAACACCCGATTGGCAGACTCTACTTGGCCATTTGTCTGTGGGTGCTCGATGGATGCAAACACCTGTTGTATTCCCACCTCTTCGCATAGATTCTTCAACAGGTGACTTGCAAACTGAGTTCCGTTGTCCGATACCAGGCGCTTAGGCACACCAAACCGGCACACGAGATTCTTCCACACAAAACCTTCGATCTTATGTGCGGTGATCTGGGCTACTGGCTCCGCTTCGATCCACTTGGTGAAGTATTCAATCGCCACCATCAAGTACTTCATCTTCCTGACCGCCAATGGGAAAGGTCCCAGAATGTCAATTCCCCAAGTATGAAACGGCCAAGGGCTGTAAATTGACTTCAGCTCTTCTAGAGGCGCCTTGTGCCAATCGGCGTGCTGCTGACATTGTTTGCAACACTGTGCATACCTCTTGCAGTCTTCCCTCATCGTTGGCCAGTAATAACCTGCACGGAGAGTTCTTGCAGCCAGAGCTCGACCCCCGACGTGACTTCCACATATACCTTCATGGAGCTCGGCCATAATTCTAGTGCATTTTTCTCCGTGCACACATTCTAGGAGTGGGTGTGTAAACCCAAACCTGTACAGCTCGCCATCGATCATGGTGAACTTGCTGGAGTTCTTCTTTATCTTCCTTGCCTCTGTCGGATCCAGCGGGAGAAGGCCATCTGCCAGGCAGCGCTGGTATTGCGTTATCCATGTGTCTGGCTTATGCGTAGCGCAAACCTGTGCCACGTTCACCCTTTCCCCCCGACATGCTCTTATTCTCGGCGATCTCAAGGTCTCCTGGGTCAAGGACCTGTGGCTCCTCGCCGCTTTCTCCGTCGACTTGCTTATCTGAAGAACCAGGTGGTCTGCCACAAACGCTCTAGACGTCTTCAGAGTTTCTTGGATAACTGTCCTCTGCCTACCCCCCTTGCCCGAACTGGCGAGCTTGGCTAGTAAGTCAGCTCGAGCATTTTGCTCTCTGGGCACATGCACTACTTCAAATGAGACAAAGGAACTCTTCAACTCCTGCACATACTCCAAGTAAGCCGCCATTTGTGGATCCTTGGCCTGGAACTCGCCTGTTACTTGTCCCGTGACTAACAATGAGTCATTCTTGGCCATCAACACCCTAGCCCCCATCTCCTTAGCCAACAAGATTCCGGCGATCAACGCCTCATATTCTGCTTGATTGTTGCTAGCTTTAAAGGCAAACCTTTGGGACTGTTCTATCAGCACGCCGTTGGGCCTTCTAGAATGACTCCAGCCCCGATCCGTCCACCGAAAGCACCCAGCGAAAATCGTCCCCCTCAACTCGTGCTGCTTCCGACGAGAGCTCGACCATGAAATCAGCGAAAATCTGCCCCTTGATCGGTCCTCGAGGCCCATATTTGATGTCGAACTCCGACAGCTCCACTGCCCACTTCACAATTCTCCCAGCTACATCAAGCTTCTTCAAGACTTTCTGGATGGGCAGGTCGGTCATCACCAGCACTGTAAAACTGTGGAAATAGTGGCGCAACCTCCTTGCCGAAAATACTACAGCCAGCGCAGCTTTCTCCAAGGCCTGATACCTGACTTCTGGGCCCTGCAACACCTTGCTGACGAAATAAATAGGCTTTTGGGCCTGATCTTGATCTTGGGCGAGCACCGCACTCACCGCCCTCTCAGTTACAGCAAAATACAACCTGAGAAGGGTTCCCACCAGAGGTTTTGCACAAAACCGGCAGGCTCGCCAGGTATTCTTTAAGCTTCACGAAGGCTTCTTCGCATTCCTTCGACCAGACAAACTTGTTGTTTCGCCTCAAGCATTGGAAGTACGAATGGCCTTTCTCTCCACTAGCTGATACGAAACGAGACAGGGCGGCCATCCGACCTGTAAGCTGCTGCACCTCCTTCACGGTAGCCGGGCTCCTCATCGCCAAGATGGCAGCACACTTATCAGGGTTTGCCTCTATTCCCCTTTCAGTTAAGAGGAAACCTAAGAACTTTCCCGCCTCCACACCAAAAATGCATTTCTCGGGGTTTAGCTTTACTCTGAACTTGGCAATCGTGGTAAACAGCTCCTCCAGATCTGAGATGTGCTTGCTTTTCTCTAACGAGGTCACGACCATATCATCTACGTACGCTTGCACATTCCTTCCCAGCATCGGTGCAAGTACCTTATCCATCAGCCTTTGGTACGTGGCCCCCGCGTTCTTCAGCTCGAAGGGCATCACCTTGTAACAGTAGCACGATCTCTCAGTCATGAAGGCAGTTTTCTCTTCATCCATGGGATGCATCTTTATCTGGTTGTACCCCGAGAAGGCGTCCAGAAAACTCAGCAACTTGCACCCTGCTGCGCTGTCGACCAGGGCATCTATGCTTGGCAAAGGGTATGAATCCTTTGGACAAGCCTTGTTCAAGTCTATGAAGTCAACGCACATGCGCCACTTCCCGTTGCCCTTCTTCACCAGTACGACATTAGCTAACCATTCAGGGTACTAGACCTCCCTGATATGGCCTGCGGCGAGGAGCTTCTGCGTTTCATCCCTAATCGCCTGTCGCCTCTCCTCATTAAACTTCCTTCTTCTCTATCGCACTGGTCTGACCTGTGTGTCCATCGCCAAATGGTGACACAGGAAATCGGGGTCGATTCCCGGCATGTTTGAAGCAGACCATGCAAAAGCATCCAGATGTCGTTCGATCACCTTGGCGATCTGGTCTTGGAGCTCACCCTCCAAAGATCTTCCCAACTTGAAGACCTTGCCCCCGATCTCCCTCTCGAGCCACTCCTCGACGGGTTTGGGTCTGGTTTCCATGGCGATCACCGCCCTGGCGATCCCCGACTCCCTCGCTTCCTCTGGGCGATTTCTCGCTTCTTCTTCCCGTCTGGCGCTCTTTCCCTCAACTTCAGCGTCTACCATGGTGACATCGCCTCCGGCGGCCACTTCCATCGCCGCATCAACAACTCGCCATTCTGTTGGCCTGGGCTTCACACCGGGAGGCGGCGTCGTGGTGATGTAACTTACTGACCTTTTATTCTTGAGGCTATTTTCATAGCACTTCTTCGCCTCCTTCTGGTCAGATCTGATGGTGATCACCACCCCCTCCATTGATGGTAACTTGACCTTCATGTGCCTGGTTGAGGGCACAGCTCCTACTCTGTTGAGGGTTGGCCTTCCCAACAGAATGTTATACGCTGAGGGGGCGTTCACAACGAGGTACTTGATCTTCTCCGTCCTCGAAGCCACCCCATCCGTGAACGTTGTTCTCAGCTCAATGTACCCCCTGACCTCCACCTGATCGCCAGCGAACCCATATAAGCATCCTCCATAGGGTCTTAGCTGGTCAAGGGGTAGTTGCAACTTGGTGAAAGTCGGCCAGAACATCACATCTGTCGAGCTTCCTTGGTCCACCAGCACCCGATGGACCTTCCTTCCCGCCGTGACTAGCGAGACAACTATGGGATCGTTGTCGTGAGGCACAACGTCCCTGAGATCCTCCTTTGTGAACGTAATGTCCACATCTGGCAAGTGATCTTCGAAAACATCCACTGCCATCACAGACCTTGCATACTTCTTTCGCTGTGATGCAGTGCATCCACCACCTGAGAAGCCTCCAGCGATGGTGTGGATTTCACCATAGGTGGGCACTTCATGCTGCTGGCCTTCACCGCTCGCCGGCTGAGAGCTCGACGCACCCCCCGTCCTCTTGTCCAGCAGGTAATCATTCAGGAAACCGCTCTTGACCAAGTCGTCGAGCTGGTAGCCCAGGGCCAAACACGAGTCAAGGGTGTGACCAAAACTCTAGTGGAACTCACACCAGGCGTTTGGCTTTGGTCCTAACACCTTGTCGCCAACTTTCTCAAGCGCTTTAAGCCTGGCTGCTATTTTGGGAATGGCGATCAGATCCGCCAACCCCATGACAAACTTGTACCTTGGTGGGCGATTGAACTCCCTGGGGCCCCCTGGGCCCCTTCCCTTGTTTTTCTTTGGATTGTAAGGATGGCGAGTCCTCTGATCCTTCTTAGCCGCCATCGTTTCCAGCACCCTCTGCGGCTGGATTCTAGTCTGGGCCCGTGGTCTAGTAGGTGCCACGCTCCCTCTCTTTTCGGCGACTTCACTTTCGTCGGCGATGTGGGCCACAGCAAGTCGCCTAACTTCAGCAAACGTGGCGAGGTGAGCTCTAATCAGCGCCTCACAGAAAGGTCCCAGCAGCACGCCCTTTTTGAAGGCGTATACCGACATCTCCTTGTCTTTGGCAGGCGAGCGGACCATCTGTGCTCCAAAACGATTCAAATAGTCCCTGAGGGACTCTCCCTGGTACTGCCTCACATCGAACAGGTCATAAGACA
Source organism: Phaseolus vulgaris (assembly GCF_051622355.1). Taxonomy (NCBI): domain Eukaryota; kingdom Viridiplantae; phylum Streptophyta; class Magnoliopsida; order Fabales; family Fabaceae; genus Phaseolus; species Phaseolus vulgaris. Next base: position 32,928,791 of record NC_143505.1, on the reverse strand, counting down.
CCCTAGGTGGCGCCTTGTTCACAATGTACTGGTCGATGAAAAGCTTCGAAAACTACTGGAAATTGGTTATGTGACCTGTAGGCAAGCTAACAAACCATTCCAACGTTGTTCCCTGGAGCGTGCTCACAAACATCTTGCAATAGACAGCATCTGAGCCTCCTGACAGCATCATCTGCGTGTGGAACGTAGTGAGATGTGCTTCAGGATCCTCCACGCCGGTGAAAGAGGCTTTCACAGGTACCACGCTCGCAGGGATCGGCGTGTCCGTGATCGCCTGAGCAAACGGCATTGGGAAAACGCGCGGTGGCGATGACGGCGCAACTTCTTCAACAATTGTGCGTCCTCTATGCTCCTGAAGAGCTTGACGCAATTCCTCCGTGACCTTGCTGAGCTCCTCATTCCTGGCCTGAGAGGCGACCAGGTCTTCGTGCATCTTCGCCTGCTCTACGCGCGATACTTCCACATTTGCCTACAACGCACGCATGATCTCCATCATCTGCGCCATGGTCATGGCGCCTTCTGCAGCAGCTGGCACAACGGGACTTGAACATGTGCTTCTCATCTTTCTCATAAAAAATCAGCAAAAATCAAACTTCAGCGAACAAAACCTTCACCAGCGAAAGGATCGATCCAGCAATCAATCGGTCAAAACTTCGTAAACTCAAAAGAACTTCCAAGAACGCAATCACAACAGCAAAAACCTCCACAGAAACTTGCAACCTTGACACGAAACTAACGCTTCTCCACCAGAACTCCCGATTCACCGGTCAGAAACACAAACGAACGGTAAAGACTTCAATTCACCGATTGAAACTCGCACAAACACCGAAAAACTTCAACTCACCAAACAAGAACTCAAACGAAAGGAGAAAAACTTCAATTCGCCGAACAAAACTCGAACAAACGGTGGAAAACTTCAAACTACCGATCAAAACTTCGAACGAACGCTGAAAAACGCCGATACACCGAATGAAAACTCAAACGAACGGTGGAAAACGCCGAAAATGGTTGCACCAGCACACAACCACACAAGAACCGTAGAAACTTCAAGAACTCACTCTGTGGATGGGAAACACGCTTTACACGGCCCCACGGTGGGCGCCTGATGATCCTGCCGGTTGACTCGAGTGCAAGAGTCTTGCCACGTCAAAGGTATCTTCTCTCGATCAGCTCCGCACCACGTTAGCTTTTGTCCTTCAAGCCTCAATTCCTCGCAAGAACCTGAAAGAAACGGAGTGGCGCCACTGCGGCCGATCGCGCTCCGACGCTCAAGTCAGTGACGAAATCACCAAATACTAAGAGAGAAAAGCTAAACTCAAGGAACCGTGCAAGTGCTCTCTCAGCGTACTCAAGTGTTCTCAAAGCGTAAAGAAGTGTTCTAAACGCGCGTACCTCAGAAGTTCGTTAGAGTTCCTTATATACCTGTGCATTTTCTCTCTCCTGATGGTTACACCTCTGGACACGTGGCTCGCATCCAGCTGTACACGTGTCACCATCTGGAGCCACCTTCTACTTGAGCGTCACCTCTACTCTTCAAGCTATTCGACTAAGTTACCCATGCAAGGAGTAACTCGGTGCATAGCTTCCTTGGAGCGCGATCTCTTCTAAGTGGCGAGTACGGGGTGCCACCATGCACACCTTCTCTGTGGTCTCGCCTGCCGCTATCACGATCTGCTTCACTTGCACATCGTGCATGCTTTGGTAAACTGTTCCCTCGCCTCGACCTCTGGCTAGGGAATGATCATCTGATAACTTCATCCTTCGTGCTCGTACTTCATGAAAGCTTTAAGCAAGCCTTCTTGATCTTTCGGCGATGTGCCCCTTTCGGCAGTCTCTAACCACTTGGTCGCCTAAAACTCACATACGGCGACTATGACGCGAGCCTGGTGACCACCGGTCATACATACCAGAGATCGGAGAACGCCAAGCTAACAATTGGCGACTACACAAACTTCCCGATGTGCTTCCCTTCCGTCAGCCAGGTGTTCCGCTCAACACGCCTATATTATCGCCACGTCATCACTTCCGACTACCTGATCGGTACATGTTCCTTTACAAGAGGGAAGGCTAGGTTGTTCAGCAAGAAGCATGTTTGCAAGGGTATTTTCAATGTGCTTGTCTTGTTGAATGACCTTGTGGGAAGGAACACTCTTCTCCCACGCCTTTTGTTTCCCAAAAGTTTTCTCTTTTTCTATTTTCTCTTCATCCCTTTTATGTTTCATTTGTATTTGGTCTTTTACCACTTGGGAATGTGGTAAAAGGCTAAGTACAAACTTTGTGTGCTTGTGGATGAAGGAAATCTCGTTAGTTAGACCATCATGCAAGGTTTTCTTATAAAATTGCCATGGTCTACCTAATAAGATGTGGCAAGCTTCCATAGGTACTACGTCACATAAAACTTTGTCTTTGTAGTTACCTATAGAAAACTTGATTTCCACTTGTTTGTCTACACGTAGTTCTCCATTCTCATTAATCCATTGTAAATTGTAAGGTTTTGGATGAGGAACTACTTGTAGATTTAGTTTCTTAATCAATCTAGTGCTACAGCAATTGCAGCATGATCCACCATCCATAATAAGAGAGCATATATTTTCTAAAACATTGCATCTAGTATGAAAGATGTTCTCTCGTTGTGTCTCGATGGATGCACTAGGTTGATTGTGGAGGATTCTTTGAATCATCAATAAGTCCCCCTCCAAAGGATTTATTCTTTGTCCTTCCCCCTTTTCTTGTGTACTAGGTTCATCCTCACCACTAGTGTACTCATCTTTTCCTTTTAAGAACAAAGCCCTTTGGTTTGGACATTGCGCTTGCACATGTCCTCTTCCAAAACACTTAAAACACTTGGTGTCCCTAACACGAATGGATGGGGTGGAGGCATCTTTCACTAAAGGTTTGGTAGTTTCTTTGGGTTCGTCTCTAGATGTGCTACCCTCCCTTTTAAAGTCTTTCTTGGGATAAAAGTTGGAGTAAGAACCCACCCTTTGTCTTGAAGTTTTGTGCAAATTTTGTTGTTCAACTTTAATGCAAAGTTGAACCAAGTCATTCAAGTCTTGGTAGGGTAGAAGTTCTACTCTATCCCTTATCTCAAGGTTGAGCCCACTTAGAAACCTAGATATGGTGGTGGTTTCTTCCTCTCTAATGGATGCTCTCATCATGTAGAGCTCCATTTTCTGCCTATACTCTTCCACACTCATGTTCTTTTGTTGGAGTCTTTGGAGCTTGTCCATTAACTCCCTATGGTAGTAGGAAGGTATGTGGCGACGTCTTAGGGCTCCCCTAAGGTCATTCCAATATTCTATGGGAGGTTCCCTATGAAGACGTCGGTCTCTGTCTAGAGAGGTCCACCAATACATGGCATTGTTTGGAAACTAAGGGTTGCTAAGGGTACCTTCCTTTCTTCACTCACCCTATGGCAAGCAAAGAGTTGCTCTACTTTCATCTCCCAATCTAGGTATACCTCTACATCTTCCTTACCATAGAAATGGGGTAGGTCTACCCTTACTTCCCTTGGGCACTCTTCCTCTCTTCTTCTATTTCTCCTAGGGGTTGGTTGGTAGTAATCATTGATTCTAAGGCTCCCCTCCCCTAGATACTCATTACTTTTAGATGCATGAGTATGAGATTTTTTTTATTTTTGTGACTTCTCTTCTTGGGCTCTAGTCAACTCATTAATTTTAGTCTCATTCTCCAATTGTCTAAAAGAAATCATTTGCACAGCTTGTGAAACTTCTTTCAAAAAAGTTTTTATAGATTTTACTTCACTTTCAATAGACTTTGGAGAGTGAGGAGAAGAAGACATGGCTAACGCTTTGTGTATACAAGTATTTTACCTTGAGAAAATTTAGGAAAGTCAAAGAAGGTAGTTTTCCAGGTAAGGGAGGTGAGTCACAAAGGACTACTTAAATACCAAGCCTTTGCCTTAGCAAAAAACTATCCCTCAATGTCTTCACACAAAGCTTTCTCTTAGTAAACCACTTAGAACACAATTAAGTTGAGAAATCAGATTTTAATGCAAGAAAACAATGCAAGCTAACTAATTAACCAAGCAAGAAGATTTAGCAAAGATTAAACAAGGCAACACAAATGAAAAGCGTAGCTAATTAGGCAAGGAAATGCAATTAAAAACAATTAACAATTGCTAATTAGAAAACTCTACACTAGTCGGCCCTAGGTGAGGCTTCTTGAACACTTGGAGCCCTTGAAGACACACTTACCATCTAATCACGTAATTAAATAAGTAATTAACAAAAGTTAAGTTGCAAAGAAAATTAAGAAAACTCCCTTTGTTGATCTTTTTTTTGTTATTGACACTTCCTTGGTTGTCTTTTCTTTGTTGGGCCCTCCAAGTGTCTGTTTTGGTAAGTAATTGTTTCTGCCCTTGCCTTTGTTCCTTTTAGAATTAGGGACTTAATTCTCCAATTCCAACACCTATCAAGAAAACTAGACCTCACTCAAGTCAAATTTCCACTCAAATAAGCACCAATTGAGAATCAATTCCAGCACCAAATTTAGAGACCAAAGAATTAAAGCAAGAAACAATTTAATTGAAAAAAACAGTACCACACAAATGGAGTTAAATTATGACAACTAGAAAGAGTTCCAAAGAAAATATTAGACAAGCAAATAAAGGTACTCAAATAAAGGTAGGCACACAAAATGGATCCTAAGAATAGCACTAGAATAGATTTCAAAATCAAAAAAAGCACCACTGAAAAATTGTTGTGGGCCAGAGAACGTGATTTTCCCCGATTTATGCTGAGCTATCCTTTTAAGATTTGCTTCTGAAAATTTATATGCAAATAATTCAAGATCGTAACTCAAATCTGGCGTTGGTTTCACTCCAAACGCATGAACCATTTGTTTTTAATAAATTTTTCAAAATCAGTGTTCAGTTACGCCAACTGTAGCGTCCAGATTTGCACACTGTTTTTATAATATTTATCATTTTTTTTCTATTGACTCTTTTGAGCTTATTCTTTTTTTTTTTTTTTGTCTTTTCTGTAACACCTCAATCTTGCATAATCCAGAGAATCAGAAATTTCCTATGTGGGAAAATAATTTTCTTAAACAAAACAGCCAGCACAGAGTTATGTAAAATAGGGGATTCTGTAAAAAACTGGAAAAAAAAAACAGCAAGATACCAAAAGACAAACACAATGGAATTGATGAAAAGGAATTTGTGTAGATCTAAACACAAATATGAACTCAAGCTAAAAATAAAAGGCACCAAAAGATCAAAAACACAGCAGATTCAAAACAAATATTTAGACCAAAATCAAGAAACAAATAAGCCAAACAAAGTACTACTTATGATTTGATGACATTTTGGAAAAACATGACTAGACAAAACACATATAGATTCAGACATTAAAAGACTCAAAGAGCATAAAAATGAACCAAATAAAATTGCAATAAGGACTCAAATACCTAAAATAAAAACAACAACTCAAAGGTGTATGGAATCCTACCAAAAATTGCACAAGGATTGCTCAAGATCAATTGAACAAGGTGCACCGATTGGAATTTCCAAATAGCACACCAAATCAAAGTAAAAATTAATAACAGCAAGACAAATATGAAAACAAGATGAACAACATGAAATAAAGAACAACTCAAAATGAAAATGACCAAGAACTACTCATCTTTGAAGAACCTATGCTCATTAGGGATGGCAAAGCGGGGCGGGCCGTGCGGGCCGACCCGCGGCCCGCGCGGGCCAACAGCCGGGCGGGGCGGGCTGGCCCACTAACCCGCAAGAAAAAAAATGGATGAAAGTTTTTCTAAGGCGACATCCAATGTTGTTGAAATGGAAGAATGTCAATAATGTTTATGTTTAATGTTTTTGAATTAATGTTTATGTTTATGTTTAATGTTTTAGAATTAGGTATTTTTAATATTTTGAAAGTGGAAGAATAGTGATATTTGATATTTATCTTAATATTTAATGTTTTGATGTTTGACTATGTTTGAAAAGGAAGAAAAAAAAATTAGGTTTGATAGTAACAAATATATAGGTTTAATTTGACAATTTTTTAAGAACAAAATGTAAAAAAAAATTAAAATAAAAAAGAATGCGGGCTGGCCCGCAAACTCGCGGGCCAGCTCTTATGCGGAGCGGGTCGGGAATTCTAGCCCGCAATAATTTTGCGTGGCGGGCCAACCTGTCCCGCATTTTTGCGGGCCAAGCGCGGGGCGGGCTGGCCCGCTTTGCCACCCCTAATGCTCATGATACCAAATGATGGCATTCTCATGGAGCTCTTCTTGGATGTTGTGAATAATGGTGCAGAAGCTATGGATTGAGATGTGCAAGATCCTCCTAGGAGCTATGGTGATCTTGAAGGTGTATGATGTGTATGGAAAGAGGGAGGTTCGGCCAGCCCTATGGTAGGTGATGAAGATGAAGATTAGGTCCTAGAAACTAGGCAAAAGCAATGTGTGGCACAATGTGGGCAGCATAACATTACTCTCATTAATCTTGCAAATACAAGTGTTAGGCATCTCCTTTCATAGGCTAAGGAGGCCGTAAATGTTAAGCTAAGTGCACATGAAATGTAAGCAAAATGAAATGGAAATGTGGAGGCACATGGGCACATGGGCACATGGAGCACATGGAGCACATGGGTGCACATGGCTTCATAAAACCTTCCCTTAATTAGTGAAGGCTTCTAGAAACCTTTAGCTAATCAAGGTTAACTCCTCCTTAATTCTAATGTGCAGAAAAATAAACATTTGTCCACATGGCTATGCTATTTACACCCCAATTAAAGCTAAACTACACTTGTTGGGCCTTCACGGAATATGTGCTAGTACGCCACTCTCCCATTCATAGCTTGATCCAAGTCTTCTTAGACACTCCTAGCTTGTCCTAGACGCTCTTAGCTTGGTCTTCTTGTCCTAGACGCTCCTAGCTTGTCTTAGACGCTCCTAGTTTGGTCTTAGACACTCCTAGCTTGATCTTGGACGTTCTTGACTTGGCTCTTGCCTTTCATGAAAGGTTGTGCTTGGCCCTCTTCCATCAGTTGGCCTCACTACTCTCAATTCTTACCTCTCATGCACCTTCAAGGTCACCACCACTCTTAGGAGGACCTTGCTTCATCTTCAATCCATGATGCTTCCGCCAATCACCAACAAAATCCGAAAACTATGAAGGCACATCTCCATCAACACCCCTTCTAGAGCCAACTGCACCTACAACAATCTGATAAGTGTTTGTTGCATTGACACACAAGTCTCATAGAAATGTATGTTGATGTGAGTGAGCCTTATTAATGAAATTCCATGTTTCTTCTCTAAATCAAAAGGGAAACGAAGTGTAAGTAGAATAAATTAGAGAATAAAATCTACAATATCATAGAAATAGAATTGGAAACAAATCATATGAATAAAATAAAGAAGAACATATTTTGTAACAAATCAGGAAACAAATATGAGAATTCTGAAAAGTTAGAAACTAAGAAAAAAAAACAAACAATATCTCAGATAAAATATAATTTTGAAATCCAAGAAGAAAAATAACTTATAAATAGATACAAGCTTCGAGGAGAAATCATCAAGCTCCATATAAGAACACGTACATAAACAGAACATAATAGTTTTCTTAATTTTTTCTTTAAATTTTTTTCATTTTGATAAATTTCTATTATTGAAATTGTTTATGAATGCATGTTGATGATTCAGTTTTATTTTTTAATTGGAATTCTTTTTTAGTTTACTATTTTTAACAATCTCTTGATTGCTTAATTCCAGAAGTAAATGGCTAAAAATTTTATGAGTAGACGAATTAAAACAAGACACTAAATGAATTAGTTGACACATTTCATTAATTAGATTTTATCAAAATGACTTACACATATTTGGTCAATTCATAGAAAATTGAATGAAAAATATATATATGTTAACTATTTTTTTCAAACAAATACAATCTCCTTTTAATTATTCCTATTAACTAACAGTTGCTGCCGATGACATATGGAATTCTTCTCATTAAATTTATAATTGAATTCGTTAGAAAATAACCTGGGATTAAAGATTCATTAGATTGGTCTTCTGCTTGAACACTTTTATATGGTTGAAACGATGTCGATCAGAAACCAACAAATTGATCACTAAAAAGCATTCAGAGTTCAAAAGGACCTCATCAAATGAAATTCCGAGTTGAGCAAAAAATTGAAAATGCATGCCTTGTATTTTTCATTCGCGGAAATTACCGGTAGAAATATTGTTTATGCTTTCCCCTGCATAAAGCATTCTATTTATGTGGGGCATCTTCCTTATAATAGAGGTATCCTTTGATTCAATTATGTATGCAAAGTACAAACAAAACTGTTATATTATTCATCAAGTTTAAATGAAATTGGCTTTTGCAAACTTCATTTAGATTTTGACTATGATGTGAAGTTATTAGGGTACTGCATCTGTTTTTCATTTGATCGTTAGCCACAAACATCACTAGGAAATTCAGTAGCTTGGTAATATCATGCTAGTCACTTGATCATATGTAACTTTATGACACAAAGTAGTATAAAAGAATGCGCGGCGATAATTCTTAAAACTTTTACACTGGTTATTGAAAGTTCCCAGTACCTAATGTATGGGACAAGAAAAGCATCCTAATTTGATTTCAACACAAATATCAACGAGTAGGAAGTGTAATATACATTATGAAGCAAATCGTATCTTACGCATTATCTGGTGGCGATAGATCAGAAGGTCTAACAAGCTGCTCTCTGATTTGATCTTCATGCTCCGTAGTGATCTCAGATTTGGAGGATTTATTACCAGCATACAGAACATAATGTTGAATAATGAAAATAATGTCGAAGAATACAGATACCTGCAGTTGAGTATTAGATGGAAAACAATGTGTCATAAAGGCCTCAAGCAACAGTGTCTGACTGACCTCATAAACAAGCATAATTTACCAGGCACAAGCTCCATCCTAGATCTATGCAAAAATACAAAATTGGTTTCTCGATACATGCATCTACTACTCAGTTTGAGTAGTAAGCCATCACTCTTGAATAAAAAGGAAATCATTTTTCAACCGAAAAGACTAGTATGACTTTAAGATTAAAATATTGACTAGAAAATAACACCAGAATCAGTATTTGAATCACAACTACATGCAAAATATATGGAAAAGAAAATTAAGAAACAATTATAACGTAAGAAAGAAGTAAAATAATCCTCAGAGATCCCATACCAGAGATAGCACCACTTTTCCTATATTCCCGTAGAAGTTGACCCATGAATCTGGAAAGATGGATATAAAATAAGTTCATACGAAAATATATAATCAAATGACAAGAAATATCACTAGCAGAGATGAGCAATGAAAATACTTTGATCTATTGATTGCACAACCATCTGTCCATAGTTTGCTACTCCTCCAGAAAAATCAAGTAGAATGTTACCAATGCTGAAGCCATCAGTACTTTTTCTCAGGAAGTTCATAACTGCCTACATTCACAAGACACATAATTACATGGACTGCAAGAGGACGTAAAGCTAGTCAGGCCTGACTGTTGAGAGATTAAAAAAATGAATGATTAAAATACACTCACTTAAAAGAGATGAATAAGGCCCACGTCATCGAAACGAATAACAATCTATTCAAGTTTTAAGGGTTTATTATTACAGATCTAGAACTACAACTAGATCCGTTACGTTTTCCACTTAAATGTAAGGGACTGGGACAGTACGATAGGCCACTTTTCCAAACCAGTCAATTATTTTACATGAAGTATATGCCTAAAGCCCAAATTGTGAACAATGTCAACAATAGAAAATGGTGCTTCAACTAACACTACAGGAATAATTTAAACTAGTAGAAGATACCATGAATAGAGAGAAAGATTTGAGTTCCAACTTTACTCTAGCATCTAACTCCTTATATTTAATAAATTGGTTTTTCCATCACTAGAAGGAAGGTCTTGATTTTTTAGTAATGACTAGAGAGACTTCAGAAAAGAACATGAATAGGTTCATTGGTATTCAGGAGCAGATACAGTAAATTAGTTTCTGCTATGAAATTTTAGTTTAAAAAATGATATGTCAACAACAGTCTAAAGATAAAAAAGAAGACAAATAAAATAGAAAAAGAATCTCAACCTGAGGAATGTACTTTATAATAGTCATAGTTACTTGAATTGAGCTGCAACAAAATCAATGTAAACAAAAAGTTAGAAGAAAATTAATTACATCCAAAGACTAAGCAACCTGATATTTTCTATTAACACAGAACATGGACTGTAGCACTACAGCAAAAGTGGATCTGAGGTAGTTCAACATACAGAAGAAGATTCTAAGCTTTGTCCTAACATCATACCATAAGCTGCGTCCATAGTGGTAAGAACCCCAACACATGAAAAAATTTAAATGTCTTCTTCATCAAATTGGTCACAAAATAATAAATCATAAAGGCTCTCAAATGATAGCTAATATTTTGAAGCTGGTACTGTTAGGAAAAAGGATGGTGGGGGTGATGGGGTTGGTTTTTAAATAGAGACCAACCATGCAGGGTATTCCTCATGTGTGAAAAGAAGTGTTTCCTTTGTAAGTGGTTGTTGTAAACGGTAGTGAGAGCTAGAATATTGAGAGGAAATCAGTGTGTTTCAGGTATGGACCTTTTTTCATTCTTAACAAGGCACGTAACATTTTTGCTCCGACCTCCCGGATCAAAAGGAATAGGAGAAGACATGGAACATTGTATGAGCGCTTTGGAAAAGTGGCCCAGTAAACAAAGAATGAAGGAAATCCTTTTGGAGATGAAAGAAATAAAAGAATTGTTTCGTGACATAAAGAAAAGTTAAAGGATGTCTGAGGGAAGAGACATTTCATTGAATGAGGAAGAAAAGAACGAAGAACGATCAGTGCATGGTAACAAAACTAATGAGGAGGAAGAAAGAGAACTGAAACCATGGACTAGAAGGGTGGAACTACCAATCTTTGAAGGGACGGATCCGCTGAGATGGATAACAAGAGCAAAAATATTTTTTGAAGTTCAGAATGTTTCTGCAAAGGAAAATTAAGGTAGGCTTTCATTAGTACGGAAGGAAATGCTAGCCATTGGTTCAAATTTTGGCGTAAAAAATCCAAGAATCCTTCTTGGGAAGATTTTTCTATGGCTCTAAACGGGAGGTTCGGAGGTAGGAAGTGAAGTTCCGTGTTTGAGAAATTGGCAGGGATTAAATGGAACGGAAGGGTGGATGATTACATAATAGAATTTGAAGTGTTGGTATCATAGGCTGAGGAACAACTGCTAGGGTATTTCTTTGCGGGATTGCAGGCCAAGATTCGTAACCAAATTAGGAAAAGAGTTGATGAGGGTCATGGAGATTGCCTTGGGCGTGGAAGAGATGATGAAAGAGATTAAAGGGGGTGTTAATTTGTATCGGAATGTCCCTTCCAATTTTTTATATCAAGGAGGGACGGGAATAGCAACACGCGTGAAGAACTACAAGGAGACGAGTGGCAAGCTTCTTTTAGTTTGGCTAACAACGCAACAAAGGAGTCTTCCAACACAACAAGAGATGTCCAGTCAAGAGTGAACACGGTTGAGGGATCAAAAAACAGGGGATCCCGGACCCTCCCTAATCGGGAATATGTTAGAAGGAGGGAAGAGGGGAGATGTTTTCATTACGGAGGGGCTTATAGTCATGGGCATCAGTGTCTTGATAAAAATCTACGTGTTATTATTTTTGCGAAATATGAGGGAGAACCAAGGGATATGAAACAAATTGAGCTGGGGGAAATTGTTGAGAATCAGAAGAAGAATACAAGGATAAGGAGTATCAACAGATGGACCTGTAGGTTTTTCCAATTGGAGAACTGACACAACCCAATATAATGAAGTTACAGGGGGAGTGAGAGGAAAACCAGTGCTAGTTCACAGTGGGGCTAGCCACAATTTCATTTCATTGGATTTGGTTAAAAACCTTGGGTTGCAAATGGAATAATCCCCTTCCTATAATGTAAGGTTAGGAGATGGGCATAGAAAAAGAACAAGCAGGTATTGCAAGGATGTGGAGGTGAAGCTGTAAAAGTGCACAATTAAAGAGACTTTCTTCTTGTTTGAGTTAGGAGGGGTGGATTTGATTCTAGGGGTAGCTTGGTTGGCGACTTTGGGGGATGTAAAAGTGAACTGGAAGACATTGACGCTGAACTTTAGTCTTCAAGGGAAGAAGCTACAGATTAGAGGGGATCATACATTGACAAGAACCTTGGTGACTACCCAAGCTTTAAAGAAGGAAAAGGAGATAGAAGCAGTGTCAGCTGTATGGGAATAGGGACTGCAGACCAGACCTTGGGAGAGGACAAAAAATTCAGGTTTATCTATGAGGCAGAAAACTGAGCTGGATGGGGGTTTTAAAGGAGTGTGAAGAGATTTTCGAAGAGCCTAGAGAATTGCCTCCCTACAAAGAGTTAGATCATAAGATTCCCATTAAAGTAGGAGTAGATATGATCATATGATCAATGTAAGGCCTTATAGAAATCAACATCTGTTGAAAATAGAGATAGAAAAACAAGGGCAGTTTCTTCCTGCACCCCTACAAGGTTGCGCAAAGACAAAAGTGTCCCTATATAAATTGTACTTTTATTTTTTTTTCTATTCCGGATTACGAAATCCGGTAAATTTTCGGATTGGTGTTTCCGGTAAATTTTCGAATTGGTACATCCAGTAATCTCTTGGATTGATGCTTCCGGTAGTACATGAATGATAGTGTTAATCCAAAATAAAAAAATGCAAAACATCCATTGAAAAAACCATTCCGGATCCTTTAATCCATAATTCAAAATATGCATTCCGGATTCAGAAATCCATAATTGAAAAAAAATTATTCTGGATCCACTAATCCGTAATAGAAATTAGGCTTCCGGATTCAGTAATCTGGAAATCAATAATTTATGCAAACTTTGCTTTCGGAACACCCCCTCATTCGGACTGCAACATGATTCACTTCCGGATTGATGAATCCGTAGCACACTCCCAGATTCCGAAATTGTGGGGGTCAGTTTCGGAATTTACAAAATTGTGGTGGTGCAGGAAGAAAAATGTAGGGGTGCAGGAAGAAACTGCCAAAAACAAGTTGTAGAAAAGTTGAAGTCGGGAATAATTAGGCCCAACAATAGCCCCTATTCAAGTCCAGTTGCTATCTTAGTCAAAAAGAAAAATGGCAGCTGAAGGTTTTGTGTGGACTATAGGGCATTAAATAAAGCGACAATTCTTTGAACAAATTTCCAATTCTGGTAATAGAAGAGTTACTTGACAAGCTGCATGGGGTACATTTCTTTAAAGTTGATTTGAGGGCTATCTACCATCAAATTCGCACGTGATATACCAAAGACTACTTTTTGCACGCATCATGGACTCTATGAATCATTAGTTATGCCACTTGGACTGACTAATGCATCAGACGTTTCAATGCACCATGAATACTATTTTACAACCTTATTTTAGGATATTTGTACTAGTTTTCTTTGATGATATTCTGATATACAATAAAATGTGGGAGGAGCACCTAATGCAGCTGAAATAGTTTTAAAGATTCTCCAACAACACAAGTTTTATGCAAATCAAAATAAATGTGAATTTGGGAAACAAGAAGTGCAATATTTGGGTCATGTGATTTTGGGGAATGGAGTTCAGATGGATCCTCAAAAGATTTATGTTATCATGCAGTGGCCAAAACCAAATCTTTGAAAGCTTTGAGGGGAGTTTTAGGCCTCACATATTTTATGGGACATTTATACATAATTATGGAAAGAATGGTGAAACCGTTGACGTAGTTGCTTAAAAAAGGGAACTTTGTGTGGAAAGAGGAAAGTATTGTAGAAGCTTAAGAATACTATCGCGATTGCACACGTTTTAATGATGCCAAATTTTTGCCAACCCTTTTTGTATAGAATGTGACACATCGGGCAATGAAATAGGAGTTGTTCTATCACAGAATAAAGAGCCAATTGCCTTTTTTCAGAAAAACTTTGGCCGAGTCTTCTTTGGCAAAATCTATATACAAGAAGGAATTAATGGCCTTGGTGTTGACGATTCGACATTGGATGCCATACTTATTAGGAGGGAAATTTATAGTCTACACTGATCAGAGGAGTTTGAGACATCTGCTGGAACAAAGAATTACCACTCAGAACCAACTCAGAACCAACAGAACTGTTTAGCTAAGTTGTTGGGGTATGAATTTGATATCGTGTACAAACCAAAGGCGTCTAATAAGGTGGCGGATGCATTACCGAACAAATTTGAAGATGAGGAATAACGAACTACAGTTATCAACATTTTATCCAAACCATATTGGCAAGACATGGAGTTAGTGGAGGATGAAGTCCAGAAAGATCCTGCTTTACAAAAGATAATGGAAGAATTAACAATTAACCCTGATTCACACAGGAATTATACCTTAGAGAATGGAAGGCTTCATTACAAGGGTCAAATGGTTTTATCAACATCTTCAAGTTGGATTCCGAAGTTGCTCTGTGAATATCATACGACTCCTATGGGAGAACATTCAGGGATTTTTTGCACATATAAGAGGATAGCTCAATCTTTGCATTGGATTGGCATGAAGAAAACTATCATCGATTTCATAGCCACGTGTTATTTGCCAACAGAATAAGTATCAAGCTAATTCACCTAAAAGACTCCTTCATTTGCTACCTATTCTAGTGGCAATATGGGAGGAGAGAAGCATGGATTTCATCGTCAAACTTCCTATGTCAAATGGGTATGACGCGATCTTGGTGGTAGTTGATTGCCTTAGTAAGTATAGTCACTTCATTCCTCTAAAACACCATTATTCTACAAGATCGATCGTGGAAGTGTTTGTGAAAGAGGTGGTCAAGTTATTGGCATGAAGAAAACTATCACCGAGTTCGTAGCCAAGTGTTATTTGCCAACAAAATAAGTATCAAGCTAACTCACCTCAAGGACTCCTTCAACCGCTGCCTATTCTGGTGGCAATATGAGAGGAGAGAAGCATGGAATTCATCGTCAAACTTCATATGTCAAATGGGTATGACGCGATCTTGGTGGTAGTTGATCACCTTAGTAAGTATGATCACTTGATTCCTCTAAAACACCCTTATTCTGCATGATCGGACATGGAAGTGTTTGTGAAAGAGGTGGTCAAGTTACATGGAATTCCAGCTTCCATTGTTAGTGATAGGGAATCTATCATTTTGAGTCTTTTGGAAGAAATTATTTAGACTACAAAGTACAACCTTGAACATGAGCGTTGCATATCACCCTGTGAGACAGACGACCAAGCGGAAGTCTTAAATGAAACTTGGAAACATATCTCCATTGTTTTAGCTTTGAACAACCGAAAACTTGGGTGAATTTTATTCCCTGGGCCAAGTACTGGTACAACACTAGCTTCCAAGGGGCTTCCAAAAGCACACCCTTAAGTTGTGTATGGCAGGGCTCCTCCATCTCCAGCTTGATTTGTACTAGCAGAAGCGATGGTAGAAGTTCTCGCTAAAGACTTAAAACAAGAGATGAGGCTGTTAAACAACTCAAATTTCACCTTGATAGACTGCAAGATCAGATGTCGAAATTTGCTAATCGCCACCAGAAACCTTCTCCAATCAAAGTAGGAGATAAGGTTCTAAAGATTTGCCCTCACCGACAACTTTATGTGCCTATGCGATTGCATCCGAAATTGTCAGCACGCTATTATGGTCCTTTTGTTGTTTTAGCAAAAGTCAGATCAATAGCATATATAGATTACAACTATCAGAGAATGCCCCTGTACACCCAGTTTTCCATGTTTCCCAGTTAAAATTGGCAATGGGGACTCACGAAGTGGACCCCAAATTGCCCCCAAAATTCCAAAGACATGGCTCGGATTTTTCTCCAAGTCAGATATTAAATAGACGAGTGGTACACATTCACGGAGCACCAATGCAATAGGTTTTAGTGCACTGGAATGAAGGTGGAACGAAAGCTCCAACGTGGGAGGATGTTGCGACTACCAAAGACCAATTTCTAGACTTTAACCTTGAGGACAAGGTTGTTTCAGTTGAGGGGAGTAATGTTAGGCAAAAGGATAGTGAAAAAGTGTGGAAAGTGTATTATAGAAGAAAAATGAAAAATAAAGAAGGTTGTGTAGTGGCGGGGGAGGAGTAAGTTGGGGTTGGTTTTTAAATAGAGACCAACCATGTAGGGTGAGGTGTGTGTTTTTTTGTTGTTTTTGACAGGATTCCTCCAGTGTGAAAGGAAGTGTTTCCTTTTTAAGTGGTTGTTGTCAACGATAGTGAGAGCTGGAATAATATCTTCGTGAGAGGAAATCAGTGTGTTTCCGTTTAAGGTGTGGATCTTTTTTCATTTTTAACAAGACACGTAACAGGCACACATAAGTTCAATAATTCATCGGTGCCCTCAAATTAGAACAGAAATACTTTCAGCCAAAGCTTCAATTTCATATGCACCTGCCTTCCACAAGACAGAGTAAACCGAAAATATTTGCCTAGATTGACCACATAATCTCCTAAGCAATTGATAAAAGAGAAATAAGCTTTGTCCTGTTGTGCAAATAGCATGCCATCTCGAGATGAATTAGGATGGTTTCAAGAAAGCACTGAGAAAATTACCACATGGGAGCTCAATAAATTGGTATAAACTGATTAAGAATAAACAAATATCAAATCTCCAGTACTAAAAGAAATAGCATCCGCGATAAAACCAAGAGTATATCCACGCATATATTCTAAGGAATTAAATTGAAGGCCATAAAGGACAAAACAAAAACAATTAACCACATAAGCATGGACAACATACTTGAACATGGAGAGAAGCCAAAGCCAGGAATGATTTGACAAAGCAATAAAGAAACAAACTGCTGCAATAAGCCAAGCAACAGAGACAATTCCAATAGAAACTTTGGACACTTTCTGACTCCCACGCTACAAACAAACAATAACTAAGTTGAGCAAAAAATCGAGAATTCAGTCCATAGAACAAAAAGGGAGAACATTATAATTTTTCAACAATATCATTCTTACTTCATAGATTGCAATCTGGAACAACGTGATTGCCGTCAGTAGAACAGCATGGATGGAGAAAGCAACATCATTTGCAGCCACAGGTATCATCTGAAATAGGAGGAATTCAAAACCACATCAGGGAACTCCAAATGTTTATACATAACAAACATTACTTCAACTCTCAAACAATTCACAATTTTCCAATTGTCAAAATTTTCTCCAAAAAGCACAACAGAAGAGTCCATAACAGTTCCTTGAAGAGCAGTTCTTAATTTTGTTATCATAGTATGAACCACTTTTGAGCTTGCTAATCGATCAGGAATCATCATTCATTTGACTCTAAAGATAATGATTGTACAATTCAATACGAAACTGACACGACATTTTTTTTTATTCAAACATTATAATTCATATAGGGTCTGTTTACATAAACTTCCACGTAACCATTTTTAGAAGAGAAAAAATAAAAGATGTTTTACCAACAGTAAAATTAGTTTATATAGATTTATCATAAATTATTTTACATTAGCTTTTCCAAAAATATGATTGTTTTAACTCATAAGTATATTTTACCAAAGAAAAGTATATTTAACGACAGAAAAGTATATTTAATTTTTTATTCATATTTTTGGTGGAAGATAAAGGAAGAAAGCATTGTATTAGATGTGGGGAAAATTGGCTTTCAGCGTGAAGAGTTTAGCATACATGAAACGTTGTTGGTTTGATTTAATTGAGAAACAATTGAAGTCTGTTTGAGAAGGAACCTCTCCATAACCGTATTTGTCGAAGTACTGCTTCTGAATAGCAGAGCTGAAGTAGAGAGAAGCGTTGTATATGAGATAGGTACTGTGCTTGGTCAAATTCAGCACCACGAAATCGAAGTTGAGCCCAACCACACTAAATTGAAAAAAATTAACAATCAAATATTACGTTTTATTAATCAATTACACTAGCATAGATGATGAGAGAAAAGGAAGATGATACCTCTTCCTGCGAAAATTCAAGATGACTTGAGGGTAGAAACTGAGGGACCAGGAAACGAAAGCGAACCAACCCAGAGCCTCATACGCAACTTCCAGTGCTAACCAATTCCAAGAGGCCATTTTCTTCGCTTGCGCAACACCAATCAACAACTGCGTTCCTTAAATATCAAACACTGTATCGCTGACGTCAACAATTTAATCTATTTTAAATATCCATAGTTTCAACATAAAAAGAGTTCGGTTCTTTCTTCAGAGATAAATTCAAAGGCTATATTGTCCGGTTCTTTTTTCAGAGATAAATTCAAAAGTATTGTTCAATAATTTTTTATTTATTATTATGATATTTTTACATCTATTCCATTTTATATTTACAACATAATAAAAGAAAATTAAAATATAAATATTTATTGTTATTTATTGATTATGATATTTATTGAGTTGATTATGATCATAAAAAAACATTTTTGTTATTTTTATTCTACATCGTCTTTGTTTGACAAATACTCGAACTCAAGTTTAATAATCCAATAACTAAGGAATTGGGCATTTATTAAATTAAAGTAGCATCATTTGAGCATAATTTAAAGTTAATTTTTGAACGAAATAAATTTTTTTATTGGTCTTTATTTACCTTCGGTCACATTAATAATCTGTTTTTCATCCATTCAACACCAAAAACTGGGATCCTTATCTGAAGATCTTGCCACTGTGCTATATATGGGGCAACTATGTATACAAAATCATTTGAATTATCAGCCCTCGCTTTACTTGAACGTAAAACTACCTTTACCTGTACAGTTATTCTTTATATTCTTTATTTTATTCACGTGTACGCCTTCTTAATCTTGGATTAATAATTTTGCTCTTGTGTTTATACGATCTACACTGATTTTTTTTCAAAGATTTTTATCTTTTTTAAGTTGTGTGTAACTATGTTAATATAATTAACTTTAAGATATAAGATGAATGGTTTGTGTACCAGTGAGAATTAAGAGTGAATTGTGTACTCATTTATAATTGGAAGTGGTTGGTGTTCTCGGTTGTAATAAATTGATTATTTGTAAAATGGTTAAGAATGAACGTATTCCATAAGTTCGGATGAACTAGTATAAAAATATTATGAACTAGTCTAGTTTTTTCGAGAAGAGTTTAGGCTTTATTTAATCCTTCTTCTAGAGCTACTTGTTCCAATAATTATTGTTTTTTCTGACAGAGAACTCATGATGCATATTTGACCTTAGAGGGTTCATTAAGGCATGTAGACTTAGAGAAAAGTCTTTTTAGCATATGCTTTCTGACATGTTTCGTCTGATGAAATTCAAAAACATTTTTCTTAAAAAAAATAAATTAAAAAGAAAGATTGAATGAACATATTTGAATGCTAAATTTGTTTTTATCTTTTCATTTCAAATAGGTTACGTTAGACATAAGTTTATATACCTTAATTCAATCACTTAATTAACATATTTTAAATGTTAGCTTTGTTAAGTGAAAAGCTCATAGTTCTAACATCTAACCTATGCACAAATGTTACTTATATATTTAAAAACATTTTGGTAGAACATTTTAATAGCTACTCATTTATCAACTCTCTTTTTGTTATTAGTGCAAATGATAATAACATGTAATGTAAAAAGAAGAGAATATGTACACAACATTTTATACTAGCTCATCTGTCTCACAAACTACGTCAAGTTCTTGGCCAATCGACCAAGTTTAAATAGGCAAACTAATGTTGTGAAGTACATATCAAGTATCCTTTGAGCTCGTAGTCCCTCTTGGCTAACCCTTGAGTATTCTTGACACAAGTCACTCTTAGCTTAACTGAGTATTCTTTAGGCTTGTAGCTACACTCGACTAACATTTTGAGTATTCTGTCCTCAAGCCACTTATGACTGACACTGAGTATTCTTTACACTTAGCCACTCCTAGCCAACCGAGTATTCTTTTAGATAGCAACCACTCTTGGCTAATCTGTCAAGGAGTACTCTTTACTCAAGCTACTCTTGGTTGATCATGAGTACTCTTTTTCAAACAGCCACTCCTATTTGGAGGTTTGGTGTTTCAATGATCTATTGATCATTGGGTATGGTGACTAGGGAGTGTAAGAATTGATGGCTTAAACAAGAGGGAGGTGAATTGTTTATCAAATATTTTTGCAAAGATTGAATAAGAATGAACTCAAACAATCATAGATAAGCAATTAAGGAAAGCTATCAAACAATGATACATAAACTATGTACAAAATTTTAACCGATTGAAATTATGTTTTAATTGGTTGTTTGTATCAACAGCAAAAGCAGAATTAAAACAAACAGTTATAAGGAGTTAGAGAGAGAGAGAGATTTACACAGCCAATTTTATATTGGTTCACTCAACCTTGAGCTACATCCAATTCCCAGAACAACCACTAGGTTCCACCAGTAATCACTTACAGATTACAACAACACAACCACAAACCACCTTGAAAACCACAAGACCCACTCACCCTCTTTGCAACCACACACCTCAAGTCAAAACACCCTCTGAATTTTCAGGATTTCACACACACTTACAGGTTTATGAAAGTACAATTATAAATCATGAAAGGAATAGAAAACACCTAAGATTACAAAAACCCGGAAGTCCTATGATCAGAAGTGCAAAGTTAAACAACAATCTTGCAAAGTTTTGAAAACTTCTTTCAAAAACTAATCTCAAACTCACTTTGATTTCTAACTGTGTAAAAAACTTGTGTATTTTGTTTTGAAAGAAAGACTTTATTTATAGCATTTAAAAACTATTCGTTCAAGGCAGCATTTATGAGCCAAAGTAGTTTTGATCACACCCAAAACAGATTAACAGGTTTTCAAAAAACTGTTAGGAAATGTCACAATCAACCGGTTGAAAAGTTGTTTTAACCGGTTGAAAAGTCGTTTTAACCGGTTGAATTGGTTAGGCAGTTATATAACCAAATCAAAAACAATTTTAAAACCTTTAAACAAGCCAAGTGACAAACAACCGATTATTTCGATAATTCAACCAGTTGTTTTTCTCTTTGCTTAGAAAAACATTTTTCTTTTTAAAACAGATTGGCAAGCTTTGTGGAAGGGCTAAGAATTGATCTTTACATGGATTCTAAACACTCTAATCTAAATCCAAACCAAAAGTAGCACAACATCAAGCTTCATCATGGATTTGAAACATCAAAGCTCTCATGCTCTACAATATCCCCCTATTTGATGGAGACAAATCCTTGGGATACTTTTTGGAATGTTCTTGTTTAGAATTTGTACAACCTGCATCCATTAGCAAACATAGAAATATAGGATAATCTATTCCAATCAAATAAGCATCATAAACCAATTCCCACTAGGTGATTCCAGAGAGGAACATCAACCAAATCAGTGTGAGAAACCAGTCACATACAGAGGTGCAAACACAGATAAACAATCGGTTATTTCACAGGAACAACGGGTTGAAATTTTGTATTAGAGTTTTATCAGTTGTAAAATTTCAAACTTAAACCAATTAAAGTAGTGTTAAGCAATGTTCAAAGGCAGTACAAGTGCAAATAATAAGAACATTACATATCCCAACACACTTCTCCCCCTATTTGTCTTCACAAATAGACAAAAGGAAGGATTAAAAACAGCATAAAAGAGAAAAGAAATTGTTCAAAAATTTAAACCAGCAAATTAGAAAGAAGGACTGTTCTCCCTTTCAAATTGTAGCTCCAGAAGCTGATTCTGAACCTCTTCTATTTGTTCATTCAGGTTTGAAAAATGTGAATCCATATGATTGAACCTTGACTCACACAAATCATGGAGATTTCTTTGATTTTCAGCAAATGTGTCCATGTTGTTGATCATTAGTCTTTCTAAAGAAGACATTGTGATGGAAACCAAGTAGAGGATGCTCTAGGCCATGAAGCCCAAGCCCAACAAGGGGCCCAAGCCCATCAAGGGGTCCAAACCCAACAAGGGGCCCAAGCCCAACGAATTACTAGGAGCATGGCAAGAGCTTTGGGACAAGAGTATAATAAAATGGCTCTTCTTATTTCTTTTGTAGAATAGGGGTGTGAATGTAATAAAAAGGTGTAAGTAGTAAGGGAGTCTAGGGGGGAGTGTAGACAGGAGCCTAGGGGGTGCCAAACCGAATTTCATTGCATTTGTGTGCCATTTAGCTTGCATTTTCAGCACCTCTAGGCTATAAATAAAGGTGCTTAGCTTGTACAATTCAGATTGGAATTTTATAGTAGAGAGACTATACTCAATTTTGGAGAGAATTTGTGAGTTTTGAGTCTTCCTCTTCTTTGCCTTATCTTGTGAGCTATGGTGAGCTTCAAGTGGTGGCACTCCATCACTTATCTTGGTTCAAGGTTCCAAGTGGCGTGAATGGCTTCTTCCAATTCTCAAAATCCAGCAAGCATCTTATTCTATAAGTGTTCTTCTTCCCTTTTCTTCAATTTTCCATTCGGTAGTTTTGATTCCTAGAGTTTACTTCTTTTTCTACCGTTTATTTTTGTGTTTCCAGCATTGTGTTCTTAATTCTGTTTTGGTTCAGTAGCTATCATTTAAATTCTGTCCAGTTTTAATTCTTGTTCTTCTTTCCTTTTGTTTTGATTCAATTTGACAATACATGGACTTCAATATGAGTCTTGGTTGGTGCTTAGTTTTGGTGAGTTCTTGAATTTAGAACATTGATCCAATTCTAAAGTAAAGTGCCTTTCAAATCCAACTCAAGTTGTTCCTAAGAATGTCAAGAATCATGTGTTCTTGTAGTTACATTCACATCATGTGGTATATAGAGTCTAGGCTTGTTGTTGCTTAAATTTTGAGTTGTATTGCACTTTACATTTCAAGAGCTCTTTAATTCAAGTTGTTTACCATTCTGTTTTAGGATTTATTTTGAGTTTTCTTGCTGTTTTCTTTTGTTACACCATGTGTTTGTGAAAAGGACTCTAGCACTCATTGTTCATATGAGTATGGCTGCTCTTTTGGAATGACATTCTCCTTCCTAGAGCTGAACTTAAGCTTCCTTTCACTTGTGGTTATATCTTGTTATATGTCTTTTAATTTTGTAATCATGTCAAGTTTTGTCTTAGTCATGTTATTCCATAATTGTCATTACTTCTAGTAGTACTTTTATTGCTTTAATTGTTTCTTGCTTTGGTTTACTTTCTGTTTTTTGAGTTTATTGCTTGATCCTTTGTGCATTTTCATTTTTAGATTTGAGTTCATGCTTGTATTTTCATTCTATACAAGTTCCTTTACACAATTTCCATTATGTCTTTGCTAGTTCATCATACTGTTTTTCATTCCTAAATAGGCTCCTCTGTTTTCTTACAAACGTGCTACTGTTTTCAATTTACTGCAATTAATTGGCTCATAGGAAATTTGTGAAAATTTGGATTTACATACTTCAAAGTGTTACAAAAGCATAGAAAAAAGAATCACTCAAAAATTCCAAGTACACAAAAAATGATAAATAAAATACGAAAAGTGTACAATACTGCCGAAAAGAATACGGTAATTGGGCAGCAATTTTGAAAAAATTATTTCTCTCAATTGGCTTACTGTTTTTACCTCATTCCAGTGCCATTTTTGAGTTAATACATTTAAGTTTCTGTGGTTAATTTTTCACATTCCAGTTCGCTTTCAATCGGTACAGTTAAATCTGTAAACATAGCACAGTTTGCTTTAAAAAAAAAAAATTCCAGTAGCTGTTTTCTGTTTTCTTTAATCTACTCTAGCACTTTTCTTTAGGACTCTTTTTGTGTGCCTTCTTTATTCATTGAGTTCCTTATTTTTCTTGATTGTCTTTCATTCATATTCTTTCTAGTTTGTCATACATTACTCTCTGTTTTTGGTTTAGCTTTTATTGTTTACACCTTTTTCTTGCTTGTCTTTTTGTTCTTCTTAAAAGTTGTGTGGAGACTTGTTCTTAAGTAAGTTGGTTTGCTGTAACATATTTCACTTGAAGCTACTCCATTTCACAAGCAAGGCTTGGTTGAGGACAGAATATTTTCTTGGAGTGGTTTGAGTGCTTTCTTGGGCATTTTTCCAGCAACCTATATCTCACTGTTTTTAATTGTTTAACAAGTTTCTTTCACTGTTTTGTTTTCTGTTTTTGTGTATTTTCTGCTCATGGCTCATTTCTCTAGTGGAGAGTCCTCCAAACCGTGCTCACCACAAAAGGCAGCCCTTTATGAGGACTTAAAGAATGCCAAGCAATCCAATGCTCACTATCTTGAGGTGATAAAGAAGATGGAAGTACGGCTCCAAAGTTTGGAGTTAAACCGAGAGGAAATGCATCAAAACCGTGAGCAAAGAACTCCTCCTCCTAGTCGGCATTCTTCAAGGCACTCCCATGGTTATTATGAAGACAATCCAAGGCCAAGACATCATCACCATGAAGAGAGGCGCCAACATGTGGCTGGCCCTTGTTCTCCAAATGTAAAACTTCCTAGTTTTAGTGGTGATAGTGATCCCAATGTATACTTAGGATGGGAAGCTAAGGTGGACCAAATTTTTGATGTAAATGGGGTTAGGGATGAGCATAGGGTTAAGTTAGCTTCTTTAGAATTTTTGGACTATGCCATGCAATGGTGGCATCAATACCTCATGGACATTGACCTACACAAGAGGCCACCCGTGGTCTCTTGGAACGATTTGAAAGCATGTTTACGCGCTAGATTCGTACCCCCACACTTTAGGAAAGACCTTATGTTGAAACTCCAACGGTTTCATCAAGGCACGCTAAGTGTGGATGATTACTTTAAACAACTAGACACGCTTTTAATTCGAGTTAATATGGATGAGAGTGAGGAGGCTAAGATAGCTAGGTTTGTGAGTGGACTTCGAAGGGATATTCAAGACGTGGTAGAGTTACAAGAATATTCTTCTTTGGAAAATGTGGTGCACCTTGCTAGCAAAATTGAAAATCAACTTGCAAGGAAAAATGCTTTCAAAAATTCTTCTAAAGATAACTACTACCGCTCTTCTTGGAAAAATAAAAACTCTTTTTCAAACATCCCTTCTAAGGACTCTACTTTCAAACCTAGAGAGTCTAAGCCTTCCACTTCCAATGCTAGGCCTCAATCACCACAAAAATCATCTAGTAAGAAGTGTTTTAAATGTTTAAGCTATGGACATATTGCTTCTAATTGCCCTACTAAACGAACTATGTATATGCATGATGGGGTAGATAGTAGTGAGCATGGGTCCGAATCTTCTAGACATTCCTCACCTTCTAAATCCCCAAGTGAGAGTGAAAGTGAAAGCCCACATGAGGGTGACCTATTAGTAATAAGACGCATGCTTGGACAAGTGTTAAAACCTTTTGATGAAACTCAAAGAGAAAATATTTTTCATTCAAGGTGTCTTATTAATGATAGAGTTTGCTCTTTGATTGTAGATGGGGGGAGTTGTGCAAATGTGGCAAGCACAAGAGTGGTAGACAAACTTGGATTGCCTACCATCTCTCATGCCAAGCCCTACAAGTTACAATGGTTGAGTGAGGTGGGTGAGATAGTGGTGAACAAACAAGTCCTCATTACATTTTCCATTGGCAAATATAAAGATGAGGTCTTGTGTGATGTTGTTCCAATGGAAGCTACTCATATCCTTTTAGGTAGGCCATGGCAATTTGATAGAAAAAAATTTCATGATGGCTTTACCAACAAAATTTCTTTTAACTTCCATGGACACAAAGTCATTCTCAAGTCTCTCTCTCCAAAGGAGGTACATGAGGACCAAGTCAAAATGAGAGAAAAGAGAGAGAAAGAAAAAGAAATTAAAAATTCCAAGAGAAGCCTTCTTATATCTTCCCAACAAGTTCAAAAGGTAATAGTTACTCACAAGCCTATTTTTTTAGCTATTCCTAGACCTATTGAATATGAGTCGGCTAAGGATAGTCCCACATGTTTGGACCATTTGGTAAAGGAATATGAAGATGTGTTTCAAGATCCTCCTAAAGGCTTACCACCTCTAAGAGGGATTGAACACCAAATAGACTTCATGCCCGGGGTTTCTTTACCAAATCGCCCTGCATATAGGACCAATCCCCAAGAGACCAAAGAAATTCAAAGACAAGTTGAGGATTTATTAGCTAAGGGGTGGGTACAAGATAGCATGAGCCCATGTGTTATGCCTGTCATACTTGTCCCTAAAAAGGATGGGACATG
Source organism: Phaseolus vulgaris (assembly GCF_051622355.1). NCBI lineage: Eukaryota > Viridiplantae > Streptophyta > Magnoliopsida > Fabales > Fabaceae > Phaseolus > Phaseolus vulgaris. The sequence goes on along the minus strand of NC_143505.1, from coordinate 32,902,640 downwards.
GAGGATGTGTACGGATTGTCACGCTATAAATAACATCACCATCAAATATAGGCATCCCATTCCTAGGTTAGATGACTTGTTGGATGAATTACATGGGTCTAAAATATTTTCCAAAATTGATCTTAAGAGTGGTTACAATCAAATTCGAATTAAACATGGTGATGAATGGAAAACCGCTTTTAAGACCAAATTTGGTTTATATGAGTGGTTGGTCATGCCTTTTGGCTTGACTAATGCTCCTAGTACCTTCATGCGACTCATGCATCATGTTTTAAGAGCATTCATTGGCAAGTTTGTTGTGGTTTACTTTGATGATATTCTTATATATAGCTTGTCCTTAGAAGATCATGAGTCACATGTTAGACAAGTTCTAGAAACCCTTAGGAAGGAGAAGTTGTATGCTAACCATGCTAAATGTTTCTTTGCATTAGATCATATAGACTTCCTAGGGTTTGTGGTTAGTCATAAAGGGGTGCATGTAGATCAAACAAAAGTTGCAGCAATTCAACATTGGCCTACACCCACCAATGTCAATGAAGTACGAAGCTTTCATGGCCTTGCTAGTTTTTATAGGTGGTTTGTGAAAGACTTTAGTACAATTGCCGCACCTTTAAATGCCATAGTAAAGAAGGATGTGGTTTTTAAGTGGGGACAAGAGCAAGAAAACGCTTTTCAAACTTTTGAAGGATAAATTAACTAAAGCCCCCATTCTAGCCCTTCCTAACTTTGCTAAGACATTTGAAATAGAGTGTGATGCCTCTAATATAGGCATTGGGGCCGTCCTCCTTCAAGAAGGACACCCCATCGCTTATTTTAGTGAGAAACTCAAAGGGAGTCATCTCAATTACTCCACTTATGATAAAGAACTTTATGCTCTTGTTAGAGCTTTGCAAAATTGGCAACATTATCTTTTTCCAAAGGAATTTGTGATTCATAGTGATCATGAGTCCCTTAAATATTTGAAAAGCCAAAGCAAGCTTAATAAGAGACATGCTAAGTGGGTGGAGTTTATTGAGCAATTTCCTTATGTGATCAAACATAAACAAGGTAAAATTAATGTAGTGGCCGATGCTCTTTCACGAAGATATACCTTGTTAAATGTTTTAAATGTTCAATATTTAGGTTTTGATCACATAAAGGAACTTTATCATGATGACTTAGATTTCTCTCTAATCTATCAAGAGTGTTCCAAGGGAGGTCACAAAGACTTTTTCTTACATAATGGTTTTCTTTTCAAAGGAAAAAGACTTTGTGTTCCCCAAGGATCCATTAGACAATCTCTTGTTAGAGAGGCTCATGAGGGTGGGCTTATGGGACATTTTGGGGTAGCTAAGACCTTAGAAACATTGCATGAACATTTCTTTTGGCCTCACATGCGCAAATCCGTACATACCTTCTGTGATAGATGTATAGCATGTAGGAAGGCTAAATCTAAGTTCCAACCCATGGTTTATATACCCCTCTTCCTATCCCTACAATGCCTTGGGTTGATATTTCTATGGATTTTATCTTAGGACTACCCAAGACATCGAAGGGTAAGGATTCCATCTTTGTGGTAGTGGACCGTTTTTCTAAAATGGCTCATTTTATTCCATGCCACAAAGTGGATGATGCATGCCATATTGCAAATCTCTTCTTCAAGGAAGTTGTTCGTTTGCATGGACTTCCTAGAAGTATAGTATCTGATAGGGATTCTAAGTTCTTAAGTCACTTTTGGCGGACCTTATGGGGGAAACTTGGCCCCAAACTTCTGTTTTCTACTACCTGCCACCCCCAAACTGATGGTCAAACCGAAGTGGTTAATAGAACTTTGGGTCAATTATTAAGATGCTTTATTTCCGGGAATCCAAGGGCTTGGGAGGATTTACTACCTCATGTTGAATTTGCCTATAATAGAGTAGTGAATTCCACCACTAACCATTCTCCTTCGAAGGTTGTTTATGGGTTTAATCCCCTCACACCTCTAGATCTTCTTCCCATTCCTGTCCTTGATGAGGTTCTATGCAAAGACGGTTTTGAAAAGGCATCTTTTGTTAAAGATTTGCATCACCGCATCAAGTTACAAATTGAGAAGAAGGTTGGTAAGTATGCTGACACTGCCAACCAAAGGAGAAAGGCATTAATCTTTGAGCCCGGTGATTGGGTTTGGCTTCATTTGAGAAAGGATAGATTTCCTTCTCTAAGGAAGTCCAAACTTATGCCTCGTGGTGATGGCCCTTTCCAAGTCATCAAGAGGATTAATGATAATGCCTATGAGTTAGATATGCCCTCTACTTATCTTGGTAGTAATTCTTTCAATGTTACTGATCTCACTCCTTTTGCTGCAGGTTTCCCAAATTCGTGGACGAATTCTCTCCAACCCGGGGAGTATGATGGAAACCAAGTAGAGGATGCTCTAGGCCATGAAGCCCAAGCCCAACAAGGGGCCCAAGCCCAACGAATTACTAGGAGCATGGCAAGAGCTTTGGGACAAGAGTATAATAAAATGGCTTTTCTTATTTCTTTTATAGAATAGGGGTGTGAATGTAATAAAAAGGTGTAAGTAGTAAGGAAGTCTAGGGGGGAGTGTAGACAGGAGCCTAGGGGGTGCCAAACCAAATTTCATTGCATTTGTGTGCCATTTAGCTTGCATTTTCAGCACCTCTAGGCTATAAATAAAGGTGCTTAGCTTGTACAATTCAGATTGGAATTTTATAGTAGAGAGACTATACTCAATTTTGGAGAGAATTTGTGAGTTTTGAGTCTTCTTCTTCTTTGCCTTATCTTGTGAGCTATGGTGAGCTTCAAGTGGTGGCACTCCATCACTTATCTTGGTTCAAGGTTCCAAGTGGCGTGAATGGCTTCTTCCAATTCTCAAAATCCAGCAAGCATCTTATTCTATAAGTGTTCTTCTTCCCTTCTCTTCAATTTTCCATTCGGTAGTTTTGATTCCTAGAGTTTACTTCTTTTTCTACCGTTTATTTTTGTGTTTCCAGCATTGTGTTCTTAATTCTGTTTTGGTTCAGTAGCTATCATTTAAATTCTGTCCAGTTTTAATTCTTGTTCTTCTTTCCTTTTGTTTTGATTCAATTTGACAATACATGGACTTCAATATGAGTCTTGGTTGGTGCTTAGTTTTGGTGAGTTCTTGAATTTAGAACATTGATCCAATTCTAAAGTAAAGTGCCTTTCAAATCCAGCTCAAGTTGTTCCTAAGAATGTCAAGAATCATGTGTTCTTGTAGTTACATTCACATCACATTGTAGTGATCCTTTCTCCCATGTAACCATCACTAGGACCAGCCTCTTGAGTCTCAACAACAGATTCCTCTTGAGTTGCTGCAGCTTCAAGTTCATCACCATCATTGGTTCCACTTGGGCCAGCTTGGTCACCATCTTTGTTAACCCATCTCCCACCAATTTTAGTAAATCCCATTTTGCTTAGGGATCCACTATTAATCTCACTTGAGGGCTTGATAATTTCAGCTAGCTCCTCTTCAATATCCACTTCAAAATAGTGTAGAAATTTAGAGATTAAAATTGCATAGGGGTAGTGAAAGTCACTTAACCTTATGGATTTTTGCATATGATCCTTGATGGTGTGGATCCAAATATCTTCACTTTATTCATAATGCAATAGATCAGCAACAAGTCTTCCTCAGAAAGAGTGGAGTGAGTGCTCCCTCTTGGTGTGATTATCCATGACACAATGAAGGCTATGAGCCTTTCATCAAGCTTCAACCTTCCAACAGAAAAATTTCTTACTTTGGAGAGGAGATTCTTGAGACGACTCTTGTAGAATTGCATCTTGTTGAACTCTTCAACTATGCCTATATTTCCTCTGTTGATTCTAACCCCAGAGAACTTCAATCCAGTCACAGCAGTCCACACATCATTGGTGATGACCATGTCTACACCTTTCACATGAGAGACAAGTGAGTCGCCATTAAATTGAAGGTTAATATAAATTACCTTCACCAAGTCTAGATAAATGTTTCCAGTGAGCTCATGAAATCTCTTCAATCTTTGTTCCTTGAGGAGGCTTCTCACAATAGACAGATTTTGTTGCTTCATCCAAGTGAAGGAGACAAGCTTGGGTGTATTGACAATTTTCCTACTTGTTTCATGTAGGTATTTGTTGATGAGTTCAGATTCTCATAAGAACCATCCTTCAAGCTTCCCACCACACCTTACAACTCCGGTTTTCATCCTTTTAGCAGATGGAGGAGTTGCAGCCATATCTCAAATCAAATAAGAACTTTAGCACACTGTAGAGAAAACTTAGAGTAGAGGAAAAAGAAGAACAACATATTGTTTGTGTGAAAAACAACAGCTAATTGCATTAATTTTATAGCTATAACCCTTGGTCAAAGTTGGCATTATGTGGGTTGTTTTCAAAACAAAAAAGAGAATCAAATCTGAACCATAGAGCAGTTTGTGTCAGTCAAAACAGAAAGTACAGAAAATCACATGTTGATTTGACTAAACTTTAAAAGCAGTTTTAATTTCCAAGATTAAGAGGAATCTGATTCATAAAGAGTAGTTATAGCAGAGGTATATGTATTCAAAGATGTAACTAATACATTATTGACCACAGATATCACTGGGTTTGAACAGAAATACAAATCAGAACTTAGAAATAAAAAACAGATTTGTCCAGTGCTAACAGAGAGAAAACAATCGGTTGTTTCAAAGAAACAATCGGTTGAATTTCTGCATTGATGATTTTTTTTTTAGAAAATCAAATTTTCAACAGTCATGCTATATTCAAACATCAAGGTTTATAAGGCACACAGATTTGTATAAAGAATAGAAAGGAATACAAGCTAATTATAACCCAAGCATAGGCATAGAGAAAAAAATACAGAATTATAAGAATTGGATTTAAGAACTAATGTTCAACAATGAGAAGAACCAGAAATTATCCTTCAGATTTAAGATACACAGATGAAAGCAGTACATAGAATCAGGACAAGGCTTTGACTTGCAAACAAATCTTCTTGAGATCCTGATCTTTCTGACCCTTCAAGTAGAGTAAAAAATATGCAAAACAAAACTTGTTAAATCACAAGATTTGATCCCTTAAAGAACTTGGGACCTTTTGCATTAGACTTATCCTTGGAACCATCAAAACATCTTGGAATCCATTTAAAGATCCCTTTAGGAACAAGAGACTTTCGAAACTTGTAGAACCTAACTGAATGACCTTTCTTCATGCAATAGAAACATGTACTAGCCGGTTGAATCGATCTTTTAACCAATTGTTTGTCTGGTACAGATGAAAAAGGTTTTAAAATCCCATTTCCCTTGCTTTTGGATAAAAACCTAAAGCAACTTTTCCAAAAACACAATTTTGAGATGCAAGAACATCTTCAAAGTTGGATTTTCCAGTTTTAAGTTTATCCATGGTTTTGAAAAGATAATGAATCTTTCTTTCGAGATTTTCACAATTTTCACAAAACTTTGAGTCACAACTGCAAGTTGAGTTCTTGTAAATCAAATCAAGGTTTTCAAAATCTTCCTTTGTTTTTCTCAACTCTTCTTCCAGAGACTTAACTCTATTTTCCAGGCAGTTATTTAGACCTTTCAACCGGTTGTGAGAAAGAGTTAATCAGTTAGCTTCTTCATGAGTTTCATTAAAGGCTTCAAGTAATTGATAATAGTTGTTACCTTTGATTGAAGAGGAAGAACACATGCTACTGGATACAGATGCTTTATGGAAAAGGTTTGCTTATTCATCATCAGAAGAGTTAGAGGAAGATACCTCATTGTCATCCCATGCAACATATGCCTTCTTAGCTTTTCCCCTTTTCTCGTTTTTGAAATTTGTTCTATGTTTGCTTTCATTGTTGGGGCATTCTTCCTTGATATAACCCTGTTCACCACAACCATAGCAAGTGTACTTGTTAAGATTAAAATCACTAGTTTTTTTAGAGTTGTACCTTTTTTAAGCTTGGCTTTTCTTCTTCAAGAACTTGCTGAACTTTCTTGACAGTAGACCCATGGTGTCTTCATCACTTTCACTTGAGTCTTGTTGTTGTTTGTGATTTCAAGCTTTGAGTGCAATGTCTTTGTTGTGTTTGTCCTCACTTTCTTGGACAACTAGCCTATTTATCTCAAGCTCATGCTTTCTAAGCTTACAAAACAAGGAAGTAGTTGTCATTGATGTCAAATCTTTTGATTCTGAAATGGCAGTGACCTTTGGCTGCCATGTTATATCAAGACACTTCAAGAACTTATGTCAAAAGACTTACCAAGACTCATCAAATGATTTACTATGTGAGAGAACCTTTTATGCACATCACAAATGGTCTCTCCTTTCTGCAATCTAAAGAACTCATACTCTTGAATAAAAACATGTTTTCTGACCTCTTGACATCATTTGTCCCTTCATGTGTGACTTCAAGAATGTCCCACATTTCCTTTGCTGAGCTACATTGTGATACCCTGAAAAATTCATCACAACTCAAGGCAAAGGTTATTATATTCTTAGCAATCCAATCAAATTTTGCTTTCTTGCTTTCAGCCTCAGTCCATTCAGATGAAGGTTTATCAATTAAAACCTCATCTCTTTTGACTTGAGGTATAAAGGGACCATTTTCAATTGTTTCCCAAATACCCTTATCAGTTGAATGCAAAAAGATTTTCATTCTTACCTTCTAAAACTGGTAATTGACACCACAAAACAGTGGTGGTCTGTTTATGGAAGCACCTTCCCCAAAAGGCAACTTGTCAGCCATGTAAAAAGATTTTTTTTTTCTTCAGAAAAATAGAACTTGAATATTTTTCAAGAACCTGGTTCTTTATGCCAATTGTAAGAATTGATGGCTTAAACAAGAGGGGGGTGAATTGTTTATCAAAGATTTTCGCAAAGATTGAATAAAAATGAACCTTTATAAAAAAATCACAAATAAGCAATTAAGGAAAGCAATCAAACAATGATACATAAACTATTTACAGAACTTTAACCGATCGAAATTACGTTTTAATCGGTTGTTTATATCAGTAGCAAAAGCAGAATTAAAACAAACAGTTATAAGGAGTTACAGAGAGAGAGATTTACACAACCAATTTTATACTAATTCATTCAACCTTGAGCTACATCCAGTTCCCAGAACAACCACTGGGTTCCACTAGTAATCACTTACAGATTACAACAACACAACCACAAAGAGGTGACCTTGAAAACCACAAGGCTCACTCACCCTCTTTGCAACCACACACCTCAAGTCAGAATACCCTCTGACTTTGCAGGATTTCACACACACTTACAAGTTTATGAAAGTACAATTACAATAATCATGAAAGGAATAGAAAACACCTAATATTACAGAAACCCGGAAGTCCTATTATCAGATCTTGTACCAGAGCAAAGTTAAACAACAATCTCGCAAACTTTTGAAAACTTCTTTAAAAAACTAATCTCAATCTCACTTCGATTTCATGAAAGAAAGGTTATATTTTTAGCATTCAAATACTAGTCGTTCAAGGCAACATTTATGAGCCAAAGCAGTTTTGATCACACCCAAAACAGATTAACAGGTTTTCAAAAAACTGTTAGGAAATGTCACAATCAACCGGTTGAAAAGTCGTTTCAACTGGTTGAAAAGTCGTTTTAACCGGTTGAATTGGTTAGGCAGTTACATAACCAAGTCAAAAATAGTTTAAAAACCTTTAAACAAGTCAAGTGACAAACAACCGATTATTTCGATAATTCAACCGGTTGTTTTTCTCTTTGCTTAGAAAAACATTTTTTTTTTAAAACAGATTGGGCAAGCTTTGTGCAAGGGCTAAGAACTGATCTTTACATAGATTCTAAACACTCTAATCTAAACCCAAACCAAAAGTAACACGACATCAAGCTTCATCATGGATTTGAAACATCAAAGCTCTCATGCTCTACAGGGAGGATCATGTCTGAAGACAAATACAATTTTAGACTTTACTTCCTAGTTTAAATCATCTTTCTCTCTAGGAAGGGTAGCGTCATTCGACGTATATATTGGTTCGACTGACTCTCTTAGGTAGTTCATAAACACTCTAAGTGTTTTCCACAAGGTTTCTCTATATACTAAAACTTTAATCTTCATTAAGCTTGAGGATCCTTTGTGAAGTCGTGAGGTGTGCTATATCGTCTGCTCAACATTTTGGTATAATTTATTCGCTTAGAGGAGTGTTCTTCATTCTAGCAGCCTTTTGGCATCACATGTCCTCTTCTTTATATGTTATTCTTTTGGATGAAATTCTTTTTATAGACTCTAGAAGAAGATAGTCTTTAGGCAATCATTTATAATCATTGAGCATTTATAGCTTTTATGCATGTCCATTTTGCATCTGACAAGCTTTAACATGATTGTTTCATTTAATGTAGCCTCAATCTTTACTTCTTTTTTCTTCACAACATCCTTAATAAATGACAATGCTTATATCTCTATATAGCACAACCTTTTGGAAAAATTCATGATTGACGTCCATTTCGTACAAGGCAGATAGTTGGGTTAGAGTTGAAAATCTCTTTACTTTAGGAAGTTGATGAAGGAAACAACTTTATCTCGTGTCTTGAGAGATTTTTTATATCTGAATTTGAATGGATCTCTTTGGCAGACACACATTCCCTGCAAACATAGAGTAAGCACATGATATTTATTTTAGGCACAAGGTTTTCTTAGTCTATATGCCTTGTCTGATGTTTGGTATGTGTTTCATATGTTCTTATGTGCACCTTATCAGACTTTGACAAAAGATTATATAACATTGTATCATTTTTCAGGAGAAACATTTACGTTTTACTTTATCCATTATTTTTATAACACTGTCATCTTACAAACAAAGTCTGATTATATTTTATACTTAGTTATTTTGAAGCACTAATTAAAACCATTGTGTAATATTTGTGTATGTTTTGATGTGTTCATAAAAGACCTTAGCATTCATTTTTATACATGTTCATGAAGAACCTTATGATTCTTTTACTTATCTCTTTGTGGCTCCTTTCATGTTATTTTGTGTCATTTTATTGATTTTACATTAATGTGATACCTAACAACAACTCTCCTCAAGAAATATTTTTTTCTTAAGTTCCAAAATTTTTTTGAAACAACATCTTCATCAATTTATCTTAATAGACGTCAATTCAACATAAGGAGAGAGAAACATGTTTTCTAAACAACAAGAGTCATCGAAATCCATTGAAAAGGAAAAAAAAAATAAAAGGAAGGAGAGAGAGGATGGAACAATGACGAATATCAAAGAAAGGGCATTGGTTTTTTCTTTTACTAATTTTAGACATATAAAAAACCAATTAAAATAAGTAAATACTATAGTAGTTGTTCTCGCCGGTTGACCTGGGTTGTCTTTATGCGTGGCATGTCCCTGCAAGCTAGGGCACCTTCGTTTTGCTCCGTCTGTGAGTACCTGAAAAGAAGTGAACAAAGGGGCGCCCTCGCGGCCGTTTGCACTCCAACGATCAAGTCAGCTAGCGAGAAACATCAAAGGTGACACACCCTTGGGAGATGGTCGAAAAACTGTACTGAACGATTGAAACTGTGTAACCAGAACCGTGTTGCCCTAATTGCCTTGTGCTCACTGTGAGTGCGCCGCGAAGACAACTAGGGTTTTCTCTGTGTATCTGTGTGTATTAGGTTAAAATTCTTGTTTTTCCTCAAACGACCCAAGGCCCCTTTTTATATACCTTCTGCATTTAAAACGTGTTGAAGCGCATTGAAGGCATATAAAAATGTTCCTTGGAATATACGAATCTTAACTTACTTAACGCGTACCTTGGCAAACTTTCCCTGAAACCTTTAATGAGCACGTGGGCATTGCCACGTCCCCCTCTGACTTGATCGTTATTCTGTGCAGAGGGTCCCACAGCGCCGCCACCCAACTTAGGGTTTTTCCATGGCGAGCTTGGCTAGCAAGTCAGCTCGGGCATTCTGCTCCCTTGGCACGTGCACTACTTCGAACAAAACAAAGGACCTCCTTAACTCCTGCACATACTCCAGGTAAGCCGCCATCTGCGGATCCTTGGTCTGAAACTCGCCGGTCACCTGCCCAGTGATCAACAAAGAATCACTCTTGGCCATCAGCACCTTTGCCCCCATCTCCTTCGCCAACAAAATATCGGCGATCAACGCCTCATACTCCGCTTGATTATTGTTGGCTTTGAAGGCAAACCTCAGAGATTGTTCTATCAACACACCGTTGGGCCCTTCAAGAATAACTCCATCCCCGCTACCCAACTGGTTGGACGACCCATCCACCGAGAGTACCCAGGGATAATCATCCCCGACGCTCTGCACTGTTTCAGAAGATAGCTCGACCACAAAGTCAGCGAAGATTTGCCCCTTGATCGGCCTCGGGGCTTATACCTGACATCGAATTCTGACAACTCCACCACCCATTTTACCATCCTCCCAGCTACATCTGGTTTCTTTAGAACCTTCTGGATGGGTAAGTCAGTCATTACAAACACTATAAAGCTCTGGAAGTAATGGCGCAGCCTTCGCGCCGAAAACACAACTGTCAGCGCTGCTTTCTCCACGGCCTGATATCTCACTTCTGGGCCCTGCAACACCTTGCTAACAAAATAGATAGGTTTCTGGACTTGATCTTGATCCTGGACGAGCACTGCACTCAACGCCTTCTCAGTTACGGCAAAATATAACCTGAGGGGCGTTCCCACTTGAGGTTTGCACAGAAGGCAGGCTCGCTAAGTACTCCTTGAGCTTCACGAAAGCCTCTTCGCACTCCCTCGTCCAGACAAACCTATTATTCCTCTTCAAGCACTGGAAGTACGGGTGGCCCCTTTCTCCACTAGCAGACACGAATTGCGACAGTGTGGTCATCCGACCTGTAAGCTGTTGCACCTCCTTAATAGTAGAAGGGCTCCTCATCACCAAAATGGCAGCACACTTATCCGGATTTGCTTCAATTCCTCTTTCAGTCAAGAGAAACTGATCCGGTCGGTCATCGGTTTGGGATGACGTCAGCCACTGATGGCCACGTGGGCCGTTCTTAGTGAGACAGGTGGGCCAAGGAAGCTGGTGTGTCTTGAAGAGGGTGATCAGGCAGAGATCGGTGGTCAGGAGGAGATCAGAGATCGGAGAGGTTATGCGTTCTACGGTACCATGCATGAGAGTGGTCCAAGGAAGCCAGTCGGTCGGTGATTGAACCCCTCTCGGCCCGTAACGTGCACGGGGCAGGACAGAGGTGATCGCCCATGCGTTAGGTAGTACCTGGTATGCGCGCTTGCCCAAGTCGCACCTGGTACCTACGCAAAGGTTGCACGAGACATCCAACGAAAGAAACACGCTAAGTTACTTCGTGTATGAACAACGTGGGAGCGCAGGAGGTTATATAAAGGCATTCCACGTTGTTACAGGGGTACATTTTTTATACTGACAAGGGTCTAGTTTTCGCACAGAGAGAAGAGAGAGCATTCGTAGAGTGCACGGTTCTCATAGAGACTCAGAGTACACGATTCTTTGGTGGTCTTGTTCACTGACTTACGGAAGGCGGAGTTAGACGTAGCGGGGCCTTCAACAGACAAGTCACCGGCAAGATCAGAAACCCTAAAAACTTTCCCGCCTCCACGCCGAAAATGCACTTCTCGGGGTTTAGCTTCAGCTTGTACTTGGCTATCGTAACGAACAGCTCTTCTAAATCAGCAACATGCTGGCTTTTCTCTAAGGATGTCACGACCATATCATCAACATAAGCTTGCACGTTCCTCCCAAGCATAGGCGCAAGCACCTTATCCATCAGCCTCTGGTACGTGGCTCCCGCATTCTTCAGCCCAAAGGGCATCACCTTGTAGCAATAGCACGACCTCTCCGTCATGAAGGCAGTCTTTTCTTCATCCATGGGGTGCATCTTAATTTGATTGTACCCTGAGAAGGCGTCCAAGAAACTTAACAAATTGCACTGTCCACCAGGGCATCTATATTCGGCAAAGGATAGGAATCCTTTGGACAGGCTTTGTTCAGATCTGTGAAGTCGACGCACATTCGCCATTTCCCATTGCTCTTTTTCACCAATACAACATTGGCGAGCCATTCTGGATACTGTATCTCCTTGATATGGCCTGCGGCGAGGAGTTTCTGTGTTTCATCTCTGATCGCCTGTCTTCTTTCTTCGTTGAACTTCCTTCTTCTCTGTCGGACGGGCTTGATTTGAGGGTCCATTGCTAAACGATGACACAGGAAATCGGGGTCAATCCCCGGCATATCTGAGGCAGACCATGCGAACGCGTCCAAGTGTCTGCCTATCACCTTGGCGATCTGGTCCTGCGTCTCGCCATCTAGGGTCTTCCCCAGCTTAAATGTTTTTCCGCCGATCTTCTTCTCAAGCCAATCCTCAACCGGCCGAGGCCTCTTCTCGCTGGCGATCAGCGCTCTCGCAATACCTGACTCCCTGGCGATCGCCGGGCGGTTTTTCTCTTCCTCCACCCGGGCGGCACTCTCGGACCTCGCCTCGACATCCTCCATTGTCACATTGCCTTCGGCGGCCACCTCCAACGCTGCATCCACAACTCGCCGGTTTTCCTGCGCAGGCTTCACGCCAGGGGGCGGAGTTGTGGTTACATGGCATACCGATCTCTTGTTCTTGAGGTTGTTTTCGTAGCACTTATTTGCCTCCTTTTGATCAGAGCGGAAGGTGATGACTACCCCCTCCATCGAAGGTAACTTGACCTTCATGTGCTGCGTGGAGGGCACGACTCCTATCCTGTTGAGTGTCGGCCTTCCCAACAGGATATTGTATGCTGAAGGAGCGTTCACGACAAGGTACCTGATCTTCTCTGTGCGCGAGGCCGCTCCATCTGTGAACGTCGTCCTTAACTCAATGTACCCCCTGACCTCCACTTGATCACCAACAAAACCGTATAAGCAGCTCCCATATGGCCTAAGCTGGTCTGGAGATAGCTGTAACTTTTTGAAAGTCGGCCAAAACATCACATCTGCCGAGCTCCCCTGGTCGACCAACGCTCGATGAACCATCCTTCCCGCCGTAACAAACGAGATTACAATGGGATCGTTGTCGTGGGGCACAACATCCCTGAGGTCTTCCTTGGTGAACGTGATGTCCACATCGGGTGAGTGATCCTCAAAAGCTTCTACTGACATCACCGACCTTGCATACTTCTTGCGTTGCGACGCAGTACACCCACCGCCCGAGAACCCACCAGCTATGGTGTGGCTCTCGCCGTGAACGGGTACCTCATGCTGTTGTCCCTCACTGCTCGCCGGTTGTGAACCTGACGATTGTCCCGTCTGCTTCTCCACCAAGTAGTCCTTCAAGAAGCCATTCTTTATGAGTTCATCCAACTGGTAGCCCAGCGCCAAACAGTTGTTAATATGGTGCCCGAATGCTTCGTGGAATTCGCACCATGATTCCGTGTGATGTCCCAGCACCTTGTCAGATTTTACCGGTGGCCTCAACCTGTCAGCTATGTTGGGCACAACGATGAGGTCTTTGAGTTCCACCACAAAGTTGTGCCTTAGTGGCCTACTTCCCTCTCTCCTTCCTTCTGCTTGACCCCTAGGATGGGTCCTCCTTGTCTCATAGGTGCGCTTCCTGTCTGGGTTCTTTCTTTCTGTGGCAGCTTCGTGAACCCTAGCAGGTTGCGTGCGTATCTGCGCTCTTGGTCGTGTGGGTGCGACATTTGTGCACTTCTCATATGCCTCGCCCTCTGAGGCAATGTGCTATACCGCTCGTCGCCTTACTTCAGCAAAAGTTTTGGGGCGACTGCAGTTAAGCGATTTACTGAAAGACCCGGGACGTACCCCCTTCCTGAATGCGTACACAATCATGGGTTCATCTGTGGTACCCACCTTCACCACCTGTGCCCCAAAACGGCTTATGTATTCCTTCAGGGTCTCGCCTTGAAATTGCTTTACGTCGAAAAGGTCGTACGAAACTGTGGCTGGGGCCCTGTTGGCTAAATACTACTCTCTGAATAGTCGTGAGAGTTGGGCGAAAGACGTGATGTGACCCTCTGGGAGGCTGATGAACCAATCCATAGCCATCCCAGTCAGAGTGCTCATGAAGAGCTTGCACCTTACAGCATCAGAACCGCCAACCAACAACATCTGTGTGTGGAACGCAGTGAGGTGTGCCTCAGGATCCTCCATCCCTGTGAAGGTTACCTTGGGCCCTGTGAACGTATTGGGGATCACTGTCTCTAGGATCGCCTGTGAGAATGGTGTTGTGAATTCCCTAGGTGGGAAGGCAGCCTCAGGCTCATCTCCGCCGCGCCATCCACGGCGTAACTCCTCGTTGGCACGATGGAGCTCACCGTTTCTCGCCTGAGAAGCTGCGAGATCCTCCTGCTCCGCTTTCGACGCTGCCATTGCTTCCTGCAGCCCTTGCATCATGCCCATGAGTTGTTGCATGGTCATCTCTTCACTCCTAGCGCGTGCAGGTCTAGTGGCCATGGCTTTCTGGAAACCCTCTTACTTATCTGGGTTTTGAGAACTGGAACTGAAAAACGTGTGCGGTGGGACTGATGTTTATATCGGCCCCACGGTGGGCGCCAAATGTTCCCGCCAGTTGACCTGGGTTGTCTTTATGTGTGGCATGTCCCTGCAAGCTAGGGCACCTTCGTTTTGCTCCGTCTGTGAGTACCTGAAAAGAAGTGAACAAAGGGGCGCCCTCGCGGCCGTTTGCACTCCGACGATCAAGTCAGCTAGCGAGAAACATCAAAGGTGACACACCCTTGGGAGGTGGTCGAAAAACTGTACTGAACGATTGAAACTGTGTAACCAGAACTGTGTTGCCCTAATTGCCTTGTGCTCACTGTGAGTGCACCGCGAAGACAACTAGGGTTTTCTCTGTGTATCTGTGTGTATTAGGTTAAAATTCTTGTTTTTTCTCAAATGACCCAAGGCCCCTTTTTATATACCTTCTGCATTTAAAACGCGTTGAAGCGCATTGAAGGCATATAAAAATGTGCCTTGGAATATACGAATCTTAACTTACTTAACGCGTACCTTGACAAACTTTTCCTGAAACCTTTAATGAGCACGTGGGCATTGCCACGTCCCCCTCTGACTTGATTGTTATTCTGTGCAGAGGGTCCCACAGCGCCGCCACCCAACTTAGGGTGTTTCCATCGTGTGAGCCCTCTTTTCTACGAAGTGCTTCTGTCACGTGGGTTGACTTTTTGGGTGCCAACTCATGCGCCCCAATCACTAGTCACTCGCCCTGGGAGCGTATCTACCTTTCTCTCGTATCATGCACGTGGTTCCCCCCTTATCATGGCCCTCTCATGGGTCGTATCTGTACCAGGGTCTCCCAGCAGTGGCGTGGATACTTCACGAGTCAGGTTTACCCCCTACTGGTACTAGAACTTATGGCCTTGAAGCCACCTTTCTCTTCTCCTTGCTACTGTTCTGAACTGTCTAGGCTCGATGTCTCTCTTCGGCGACGTCTAACTCGGGCGATGTCTTACTTTAGGCGACGTCTTACTCGGGCGATGTCTCTCTTGCGCGATGCCTCGAGCGGTCGACCTGTTGACTTTTCTTCCTTGGGTCCCTTGAGGGGTCCCACCATGTGTTTGACTTTGACTTCTGGTCAAGGTCCGGGGATGGGACATTTTAATATTATTTACTCTCTCATCATACACCAATATACATTACTGCACCAACAAACACAGATCTCACGGAGAAAAAAAATAATGCACACTTCAAATACTTTAAGCGTAGAGTCACAAGTAATCAATTCATTTATTTTTTTTATATTTTAGCTCACTCATACATTCATTTTTTATACTCACTTGCTATTTTATCATTATTGCAAGTAAATATGATTGAAAATAGGACAAATAATTTTTCAAAAGCCTAGGCCTATGTAAAATCTGATCTACCTTGTTAAAAACGTTAAATTTAAACATTACAAAAGAAGTGTATGCGTTTATTAGGAGCATGTAGTATGAACTAAAATTACACATTTCGGCCACTTTCAACAAGAGCACGTATAAGGATTTTTCAACAAGAGACTTTTAAAAACTCACTCTATACACTTTTACGAAGATGACACACTATATATATATATTTTTTTTAAAGAGTCTAAATCTAGTTTTGTTTTTTGTTATTAAGATAGATACTCTAGACGATCTTCCGAAAACACACACTAGATTTTCTTTTATTTGAGAAGATTTTTTAAAAGCTTAAATATAAAGCCCTTTTTTTTTTACCTAAAATGCACACTCTAAACACTAAAAAAAGAGCACATATTAGATTTTAATATTTAACAAGACTACTTAAATACAATTAAAATTGTGTTAGGATAAAGCTAAAGAAAATCCTAAATAAAATTTGTTTAGGATCTCGATTACCAGAGTCAGCCACTGTGGTCAAACAAACACACACTCTCATGTTAAATTTTGCAAAACGAGACAAGCTCACTTTCCCACAATTCAAGACTTGGACAAGGGTGAATAATTGACTGGAAAATAAAGAAGAAAATGATAAGGACACTAATAACTTTTTATTTGATGTTTCTATGTTTATACACTAATAGCATTTACGGTTAATTTTCCATGAAGCAATCTAGCATATGCCCTGTGTCATGCAAAAGGATCAATTAGGATTGAGTTCATTACAAGAGATCATGAAACAAGCTACATCTTAGACATTCTCGAATGGTCTATCTGAAGACTTGGCATTATCATGTTCAGGGGATGCCTCTAATTTGCGTTTCTTCACAGGATATAACAGATAATGTTGGCACATAAAGATGATGTCAAAGAACACAGACACCTGCAATGGTTCATTTTATCAATAACAATGTTTGTAGAAAATCTATTCGATCAGAATGATAATCTAACTAGTAAAATCTCTTAGAAAAATAAATAAATACCAGGGATAGCATTAGTTTCCCTATATTTCCATAGAAGTTCACCCAAGAATCTGGAAATCAAAGTTGGAATTTCAAAATCATATCAATTTAAACTGTAAAGAAGATATTAGTAACATACTCACTTAGAATATACTATATATTATTGATTAAAACTTATTAAAAATTGCAAAATCATGATTGAGACTTGTTAATTTAGGATTTAAAATAATTTTTAATCAATAGTAGAGTGTTTAAGAGTGTTGTAGAGTATGTTACTTGCATTTTTTTAGCTATAAATAGAACAAGACCATTTGGTAAACAAGATAACTTACGTTGATCGATTGATTGCATAGACATTTGCGCATAGTTAGCTACGGAGCCAGAAAAGTCCAGTAGAATGTTAACAATGCTCCAGCCTTCTGTACTTTTTCTCATAAAGTTCATCACTGCCTATATTCGTATCAGAACTTATTACTTAAGATAAAATGGCTAGCATGTTTCAACAAACAATAATTTCACTTTATGACCAAAGAAAAGAAAAATGCAGCAATTCTCGCCAATTTAGTAAAAAACCCTTCTACATCTCAGTTAGGCTGATACCTCAAATAACAACAATCATCTACCATCACATAAATAAAATATTATTAAAAAAAAAAACCCTTTAAATTGTGTATGTTTGCATTCCAAAATATGCTTCATTGAAGACAAGACTAGCATAATCTTAATGGTTCCTAGTTCAAAGAGCTAAATTATATTATATCCCAGCAATCAAATTGAGTTATCCGGGCAGTAATATAAACATGAGGAAATAGAATTAAAAGGAAATCATACAAAATCGAATAGGTCCTGACCTGGGGAATATATTTTATAATCGTCATACAAACTTGAATGTCACTGCAAGTTAATCAGTTTCTAGAAAAGTCAGAAAGAAATTTGTTGACACAATCATCATTCATGGATGCATTATATGTAACAATGGGGTGAAAAAACTTGGTCTTATTACGATTCTCCTATGCAAATTTGTTAATAATCCATAATAGGAGGTCAAATTAATGGCAATTGTTCATGCAACAAACGAAAACAGGAAACATACGAGAAGATTGAGATTAGCCAGAGCCAGTGATGATTGTGCAATGCTACAAAGAAACACACTGCTACAGAGGTCCATGTAACAAGGAGAATTCCATATGCGATTTTAGAGATTTTCTGACTTCCCCGCTACATGAAAACGTAACCTCTTTCAGGATAATCATAACTTCATAACAAGAACAGTAAGCTCAATTAAAGGGAGTATATAGCACTAACATCATAGACTGCAATCTGGAACAAGGAAATTGCTGTCAACAAAACAGCATGGACTGAAAAAGCAACATCATTTGCTGCCACAGGTATCATCTGAAATATAACAAAAAAATGCTGAATGAACTTGAGCTAATAATGAATTTATGCAGATATATATTAATATAGACATTAAACAAAGAAAGGAAAAAATTCATATCATCTTGTGAATTGCTCAACATTCTACAATTAACATTTCGAGCATTTTTAAATCTAAAACTGAGAAACAAAACTGTGCTAACTCCCAAGAACCAAAGTGGACAATCCAATTATCGATGACCTAACAATGCAGTGCAAGGAATTTGAAGCTGGAACAGAAACATACAAAATTATCAAAATATCACGATAGAGAACTGTGTAAAGTGACAAACATAACTTTCCCCTTTCACTTTAGCACAAACTGAGATTAATCGATTTAAGTTGAATGAAGAAAGTGGAAATATTATGTTAAAAAAGGTGGATATGAACAAACCTCTCTCTGACCAAATTTGTCTCTGTACTGCTTCTGAACAGTAGAGCTGAAGTACAGAGATGCATTGTATATGAGATAGGAGGAGTGTTTCGTCAAATTCAGCAACACGAAATCAAAGTTCAGTCCCACCACACTGTACCACAAAGGCAAACCAAAACACAAAATAAAGTAAAAGCAATAAGCCATAACATAAGGAACTGAAAAACAAATTACACAGAAACTAATAGTAACATGATACCTTTTTCTGCGAAAGTTCAAGATGACTTGCGGGTAGAAACTGATGGACCAGGAGGCAAAAGCAAACCAACCCAGAACTTCATAGGAGACATGTAGAGGAACTGAATTCCACGCAGCCATGGTTCTTTCCCTAACTTGTTCAAAGAACAAACCACAAATCTTGAGTATAGATATATACTTCTATTGTGTGTATTATTTTTGTAATTATTATTTTTATATATTTTATTACAATTTATGTTTTGACAGTTCTTTTTAATTTATATATTACTAAAATGTAGATTAGTTTTAATTGTATTTATTATTTTTTATTATATAAAAGAAATGTGAATATACATGTTTTCAGTATAATTTAATGAGATTCATTTAAAATAAAGAAGAATGGTATTTTGACAAGTTACATACTAAAATAAACCACTTTACAATGTTATAAAAATTTCATGTCTTCAGGTGAATTTATATTTCAGTACAAATTTATTTATTTATTTATTTATTTTTACCAATTGTAATTTGTATCCATTCACTTTTACATTGTGAACTTACCAAAACTCTAAAATAAAATAAGTGTGGTTTGAGTTTACTCTTGAAGCGAAGATGCTATCATTGTGGTCTCTTCCAAATGTGATTCTTGAAAGGAAAAGCTATGCATGGGACTTTTGTCTCTTTCTTGTTTTGTTTTATATTTTTTCAGAATGTGACGTAACGTGATTATGTTTCTGACTGGTTACGTATGGTTTGGTGAAGTTGTACTTGATGAGAATTCGTGAATTTAGCAGCTAACCTGGTCTATATACACATAATATGTCATTTGTCCAAACAGTTTTTTTATTTTATTTTTACAAGTTATAACTTCATAAATTATTACTTTATTATAACATCATATTTTTTTATTATTTTAAAACAATAACAACAAATATAAATGAAATATTATAATAAAATAAAGTGTAACTTGAACTTAAAAGAAAAATGAAAGTGTTAAAATATAATTAAGTTGGGAAGAAAGGCGAAAGTGTTACTAGTGATGATTTCATAGTTCCCTTATTCCATAGAGAAGGTGAGGAGTGCGTCGTAAGGTGTGCTAGGACATATTAAAAAAATTATGAATTTTTAAGGTAAATTTAACATTATTTATGGATATTATTTTTGAACAATATTATCTATAAATGTTATCTACACTGAATCCGTAGATAAATTCAGCATTAACTATTATTTATGAATCTCTATTACCTACCAACTATTATCCTTATATGTCTATTATATATCAACTATTATCCATGAATCTCTATTACCAGTTATTATTCACATATCTTTATTACCTACCAAATATTATCATAATAATTACATACATAATATTAAAAATATAATTATAATATGAATAACTATAAAATCAGAATTAATATTCATAAATAATAATAATAAATGATAATAATCATAACTAATAAGTATACATATTATTAATATTATAAAATTAATAATAATATAATAATATAAATAATGTTATTAGTATTATATTAATAATATGAATAATATTATTATTATTAATATTAATAGTATTAGTAATATTAATAGTATTAATGATATTAATAGTATTAATGACATTAATAATATGAATAAAATTAATAATATAAATAAAAATATTAATATCATTAATATTATTTATAATATTAATAATATTAACACTATTTAAAATATTTATAATATTAATAATACTAATAATATTTAATAATGTTAATAATATTTAATAACATTAATAATATTTAATAATGTTAATAATATTTAATAATATTAATAATATTGTTCTCGCCGGTTGACTCTGGTGACAAGCTTTAGCTCTAGTCTGTCTCCTCTGGAATCTGTTCTACGTCTTGTTGCATTGGAATGTGGCTCCATTGAAACAGAGGGGTTCTACCTTTTGATCACACTCTGATGATCAAGTGAATAAGAGTTTACTAAAATTAAATAAGTATTTAGTTTTAGTCTCAGAAACAACGTACTTTACCTGAGGTCTTAAGCGCCTTTTATAGTTTATCTCTTGTAACAATTTTCTTTCATGAGAATCTAATTTCAACTGAAAACATACGTAACAGAAAAACATTCTATTTATTAATCTTATTAATAAGAAATATTTTTATTAATGAGAAAATAATTTTATTAATGAGAGCATAAAATAATAAAAGAAAAAATATCTGCTAACAGGGCACCACTTATCTTCAGGTGCTAACTGTAGGAAAACATTATCTTTTCACGATGCATGTAACTTAACTACTGCGTGCCCTAAAACACACATACTTAGGTTAAAATATATTTATGTGACTTAACCACTACGTACACTAACACGCACCCTTAGGTTAAGAAATATCTTTTACTAATAACCTTATATTAGCGTATAAAAGTATTATTTTAATTATTTTCCTACGGGCTTACTAATATAATTGGGCCAAGAACTCATGACCCACCTCATAGGTCCAACAAACGGGTTGACTTGCCTACACCTGTGCACCGAGATCCAAGCACTTAACACCGAACACTTTGTCCAATACAAATATTAATAGTATTAATAATATTTAATAATATTAATAGTATTAATGATATTAATAATATTAATAATATGAATAATATTATTGATATTAATAATATTAAAATATTAATGATACTAATAATATTAAAGATATTGATATTTAATGATATTAATTATATTAATAATATTAATGATATTAATAATATTAATGATATTTAATAATATTAATAATATTAATGATATTAATGATTGTTCTTGTCGGTTGACTTGCTTGCCTGTTAACTCTTGTGACAAGCTCTAGTTCTCTCTGTCTCTTCAGGAATTTGCTCTATTTCTTGTTGTTCTGGAACATAACTCCGTTGAAACAGAAGGGGTCGTACCTGTTGATTGCACTTCACAATCAAGTCAGTAAAAGGCTTACTAAAAGTCAAGAAGTATTCAATTTCAGTCTCAGAAACAACGTGCCTATACCTGGGGTCTCAAGCCTCTTTTATAACTGTACCGCCCTGGTGGACAGGTGTGATGACGTGGCATCCTGCTACAGTGTAGGCGTGTTGACAAGGCGCCAGGTTGGTAGATAGGAAGGAAGTCGGGAGGCACGTGTGGTCGCCGATTGTTAAGTTGGCGTGTTCCAATTTCCAGTTTACCAGAATAGGCGATCGCCAGGTTGAAGATGAAGTCGCCAGATGTAGACTCAGGCGACCAAGCAGTCGGAGATCGCCAGAATAAGCACATCGCCGAAGACGAAGGAGAATCAGATTATGAAGGCGGCCGGCGAGACCACAGGGAAGGTGTATGAAGGCCCTAACTCGCCAGTTTCAGTAGAGATCGCACTCCTAAGTTAGCTATGCACTGGGCAGTACCATGCATAAGTAACTTAGCCAAAATAAGAGTAGAAGCAGCGCCAAGTCAGGGAGCCTCCAGATGATGGCACGTGTACAGTTGGATGCGAGCCACGTGTCCAAGTCTGTAACTGCCAGGAGAGAGAAAACCACCAGGTATATAAGAGTTCTTAACAGACTTCCTGAGGTACGCACGTTCAGTTCATACACTTTACGCTTGCGAGAGAGAGAGGATTTGCACGGTTCTCGTTCTTAGTATTTGGTGATACCGTCACTGACTTGAGCGTCGGAGTGCGATCGGCCGCAGCGGCGCCGTATCGTTTCTTTGCAGGTTCTTGAGATAGATCCAGAGGAGGAACGGAAGTGAGAAGCGGCGCGCACGTCGATCCTTTGACGAGGCATTCTCCAGCGCTCCGGTCAACAAGCAGGATCATCAGGCGCCCACCGTGGGGCCGTGTAAAGCTTGCTCCCATCCACAGCGTGAGTTCGTGGAAACTTTCGAGGTTTTCGGCGTGGTTGTGTGCTGGTGCAACCGTCGTTCGTGGTTTCTTTGAGTTTCGTTCGGTGAGGTTTGCGTTTTGAACCATTTGTTTGGCTTTTCGATCGGTGGATTCGAGTTCTTTCGTTTGCTTGGTTGGTTCGCGGGGAAACGGTGGTTTTTGGTGAAGCTGCGATTTTCTTCGAAGGTTTGCGGTGTTCTTGGGTTCTTGCGCAGTTTCTTGAGTTTTCTTCAGTTGATCGCCGATTCGATCGTGGTTGAAGTGTTGTTTGCTGTATTTCTGTGGTTCGCTGAAGTTAATGAGAAAAATGAGAAGCAATCGTTCCAGTCCCGTGGCGCCTGTCGCAGCTGAAGGCGACGCCGCCATGACCATGGCGCAGATGGCAGAAATGATGCGCTCGTTGCAGGCCACTGTAGAAGCCAAGCGCGCCAACCACCAGCACGCTCACAACCAGCACGCCGAGAGTACAATCGCCCGCCTAAGCACAAATTCGTCATGGGACTAGCGGACCTGATCGCTATCCCTAACATATCTGCTAGATTGAAGGCGCCCGAGAAGGTGGGCGACAAGGTGCTGGGGTCAAAACCGGACGCCTGGTGCGAGTTCCACCAGTGCTTTGGCCACAACCTGGACTCGTGTTTGTCTTTAGGATACCAGCTCGACGATCTGGTTAAGAGCGGGTTCCTAAACGACTATCTGCTGGACAGAAGGACCGGAGGAGCGTCGAGTTCCCAGCCAGCGGGTGGAGAAGCCCAGCAACACGAGATGCCTATCCATGGAGAGATCCACACCATTGCAGGGGGTTTCTCAGGTGGTGGATGCACCGCATCGCAGAGGAAAAAGTACGCGCGATCGGTAATGGCAGTGGACATGTTTGAAGATCACTCACCGGAAGTGGACATTACGTTCACCAAGCAGGATCTTCGGGACGTTGTGCCTCATGACAACGATCCCATTGTTATTTCGTTGATAACAGCAGGGAGGAAGGTCCACCGAGTTCTGGTGGACCAAGGAAGCTCGGCAGACGTGATGTTCTGGCCGACTTTCACGCAGCTGGAATTGCCCCTTGACCAGCTGAGGCCCTATGGAGGGTGCTTATATGGATTCGCTGGTGACCAGGTGGAGGTCAGGGGGTACATTAAGCTGAGAACCACGTTTACAGATGAGGCTAGGTCGAGGACGGAGAAAATCAAGTACCTCATCGTAAACGCCCCTTCAGCATATAACATCCTGTTGGGAAGGCCCACTCTTAACAGGATAGGCGCAATTCCATCGACTTGGCACATGAAGGTGAAGCTGCCGTCCATGGAAGGGGTGGTGATCACGATCAAGTCGGACCAGAAAGAAGCGAAAAGGTGCTATGAGAATAACCTGAAAAACAAAAGGTCTGTGAGCTATGTAACAACCACCCCACCTCCCGGTGTGAAGCCCAGACCGCCGGTAACAGAGGATATCGCTGGAAGGGATGTAGAGATGATAGACGCTGAGCTGGGGGAGAGAGAGGCTGGCCTGGAGGAGGAAGAGGCGCGGAATCGCCCCGAGGAAGCGAGGGAACTGGGAATCGCCAAGGCGGTGGTCGCCAGAGAATCCAGGCCCAAACCCGTCGAGCAGTGGCTCGAGAAGGAGATCGGAGGGAAAGTTTTCAAGCTCGGAAGATCTCTGGAGGTCGATCTCCAGGACCAGATCGCCAAGGTGATTGAGCGGCATCTGGACGCGTTTGCTTGGTCCGCTTCGGACATGCCCGGGATCGATCCCGACTTCTTGTGCCATCATCTGGCGATGGACAACATGGTGAGACCGGTGCGACAAAGGAGAAGGAAATTCAACGAAGAGAGGAGGCAGGCGATCAGGGACGAGACCCAGAAACTCCTCGCTGCAGGCCACATCAGGGAAGTCCAGTACCCTGAATGGTTGGCAAATGTCGTGCTGGTGAAGAAGAGTAACGGGAAATGGCGCATGTGCGTCGATTTCACCGATCTGAACAAAGCTTGCCCGAAGGATTCGTATCCTTTACCAAGCATTGATGCCCTGGTTGATAGTGCTGCAGGGTGCAAGCTGCTGAGTTTCCTGGACGCCTTCTCGGGCTATAATCAGATCAAGATGCATCCCATGGATGAAGAAAAAACAGCCTTCATGACGGAGAGGTCGTGCTACTGCTATAAGGTGATGCCGTTTGGGCTGAAGAACGCGGGGGCCACGTACCAGAGGTTGATGGATCGAGTACTTGCACCGATGCTGGGAAGGAACGTGCAAGCCTACGTCGATGACATGGTTGTGACCTCGCAGGAGAAAAGCAAGCACGTTGCAGACTTGGAAGAATTGTTCACGACGATCGCCAAGTTCAAGTTAAAGCTCAACCCGGAGAAATGCATTTTCGGCGTGGAGGCTGGAAAGTTCTTGGGTTTTCTTTTGACTGAAAGGGGAATAAAGGCTAACCCGGACAAGTGTGCCGCCATTTTGGCGATGAAAAGCCCGGCTACAGTGAAAGAAGTCCAGCAGCTGACAGGTCGGATGGCAGCCCTATCTCGCTTCGTGTCAGCGAGCGGAGAAAAGGGACATCCCTATTTCCAATGTCTGCGGCGCAATAACAAGTTCGCTTGGACGAAAGAATGCGAGGAAGCTTTTGTCAAGCTAAAGGAGTATCTGGCGAGCCCGCCGGTTCTGTGCAAACCACTGGCGGGTACCCCTCTCAGGTTGTATTTCGCTGTGACTGAGAGGGCAGTGAGCGCGGTGCTCGCCCAGGATCAAGATCAGGCTCAGAAGCCTATTTATTTCGTGAGTAAAGTGTTGCAGGGCCCAGAAACGAGATATCAGGCCCTGGAGAAGGCTGTGCTGGCTGTGGTGTTTTCGGCGAGGAGGTTGCGCCACTACTTCCACAGTTTCACAATACTGGTGATGACTGACCTGCCCATCCAGAAGGTCTTAAAGAAACTTGACGTTGCAGGAAGAATGGTGAAGTGGGCAGTCGAGTTGTCAGAATTTGACATTAAATATGAGCCTCGAGGCCCGATCAAGGGGCAAATCTTCGCAGATTTTGTAGTCGAGCTCTCATCAGAGGCAACGCGGGTTGAAGGTGACGATTTCCGTTGGGTACTCTCGGTGGATGGATCGTCGAACCAGCAGGGTAGCGGTGCTGGAGTCATATTGGAAGGGCCCAACGGCGTGCTGATTGAGCAATCCTTGAGGTTTGCCTTTAAAGCAAGCAACAATCAAGCAGAGTATGAGGCGCTGATCGCCGGGACTCTGCTGGCCAAGGAGATGGGAGCTAGGGTGCTGATGGCTAAGAGTGACTCGCTGCTAGTCACGGGGCAAGTAACAGGCGAGTTCCAGGCTAAAGATCCACAAATGGCGGCTTACTTGGCGTATGTGCAGGAATTGAAGAGTTCCTTTGCCTCTTGTGAAGTGATACATGTGCCCCGAGAACAGAATGCCCGAGCTGACTTGCTTGCTAAGCTCGCCAGCTCAGGCAAGGGGGGTAGGCAGAGGACGGTGATTCAAGAAACTCTGAAGACGCCGAGGGCGTTCGTAGCAGATCACTTGGTCCTTCAGATAAGCAAGTCGACGGAGAAAGCAGCGAGAAGCCACAAGTCTTTGACGCAAGAAACTCTGAGATCACCGAGAGTTAGAGCTTGTCGAGGAGAGAAGGTGGACGTGATGCAGGTCTGCGCCACCCATGAGCCAGACACTTGGATAACACAGTACAAGCGGTGCCTGGCAGATGGCCTCCTCCCGCTAGATCCAACAGAAGCTAGGAAGGTAAAGAAAAATTCCAGCAAGTATACACTGATTGATGGCGATCTGTACAGGTTTGGGTTCACTCACCCACTCCTGGAATGTATACACGGCGAGAAGTGCACGAGAGTTATGGCAGAGCTCCACGAAGGTATATGTGGGAGCCACGTCGGGGGTCGAGCTCTGGCCGCAAGGACTCTCCGTGCAGGCTACTATTGGCCATCTATGAGAGAAGATTGCAAGAAATATGCCCAGTGCTGCAAACAATGCCAGCAGCACGCCGACTGACACAAGGCACCTCCCGAGGAGTTGAAGTCGATCTATAGCCCTTGGCCGTTTCATACTTGGGGAATCGACATCCTGGGACCTTTCCCGCTGGCGATCAGGCAAATGAAGTACTTGGTGGTGGCGATTGAGTACTTCACCAAGTGGATTGAAGCAGAGCCAGTGGCACAGATCACCGCGCACAAGATCGAAGGTTTTGTATGGAAGAACATCGTGTGCCGGTTTGGAGTGCCTAAGCGCCTGGTGTCAGATAATGGGACGCAGTTTGCAAGCCACCTGTTGAAAAAGCTTTGCGAAGGAGTGGGAATTCAACAAGTGTTTGCATCCGTCGAGCACCCTCAAACAAATGGCCAGGTGGAATCAGCTAATCGGGTGTTGTTGAGAGGTTTGAAGAGAAGGCTTGAGAAAGCCAAGGGAAGTTGGGCTGAGGAGGTACCCCGAATAGTTTGGGCGTACCACACCACCGAGCAGTCGGGAACCCACGAGACCCCGTTTAGTTTGGTCTACGGGTGTGACGCCATGATTCCAGTGGAGATCCAGGAGAGCTCGCCGAGATTCCAGAATTTTGTAGAGGAAGACTCGAATGAAGAGAGAAGGCTGAACCTGGATCTGCTGGATGAAGTCAGGGAAGAAGCGAGGCTGAAGGCTGAGGCGGTGAAGAGGAGGATCGAGCAAAGATACAACTCAAAGGTGGTGCCAAGGCAGTTTAGAGAAGGCGACCTGGTGATGAGGAAGGCCCACCAGTACGAGATGGAGAATAAACTATCACCCAAGTGGACTGGGCCGTTCAGAATAACCGAGGCGCTCGGGAACGGAGCCTACCGCTTAGAGACGCTGGAAGGAGGGGCGATTCCTCACACCTGGAACGCCACACACCTGAAGTTGTACTATAGTTAAGAGCTTTGTAAGTAAAGACAAACACAATGTTACATTACAATGTCTCTGTTAAAACAGTTTGAAGGGGGCGCTCTTTTTTCCCTAAGGAGGGTTTTTAATGAGGCCACCCAATAAAAGAAGAGTTTTCAAAGTATAAGGTGTTTTCAGATTGCATATGTGCTATTTCCAAAAGTTTCGAAGAAAGACCTTGTCATTCGTACATGATTTAAGGCACGAAAAGATATGTCGCGTGTTTTCTAAAAGTTTTAAAGTCCTCATCGTTTTTCGGCGATTAGAGGCACCAGTTAATTTTTTAAAGTCCTCATCGTTTTTCGGCGATTAGAGGCACCAGTTAAGTTTTTAAAGTCCTCATCGTTTTTCGGCGATTAGAGGCACCAGTTAATTTTTAAGTCTTCATCGTTTTTCGGTGATCGGAGGCACCAGATGAAAGACCTCCTCGCCGTCGAGCGAGTGCAGGCGAGAAAGAGGAAAAGTCCTCCGTATTTCTGGGAGCGAGAAGATGTAACTCCCGGGGCAACGTAGAGGCAAGTTAAAGACCTCCTCGCCGTCGAGCGGGTGCAGGCGAGAAAGGTCCTCAGTGCATCCAGGGGGGAGGAGATGTACACCCTGGGCAAGTTGAGGCACCGGATAAAGTCCTTATCGCCGTTGTGCGAGCCAAGGCCAATTAAAGACCTCCTCGCCGTTGAGCGAGTGCAGGCGAGAGAAAGGAAAGGTCCTCAGTGCATCCGGGGGGGAGGAGATGTACACCCTGGGCAAGTTGAGGCACCATATAAAGTCCTTATCGCCGTCATGCGAACTAAGGCCCATTAAAGACCTTCTCGCCGATGAGCGAGTTCAGGCGAGTGAAAGTCCTTCTCGCCGATGAGCGAGTTTAGGCGAGTCGAAGACCTTCTCGCTTGCATGCGAGCGTAGGCAAGATAAAATCCTTCTCGTCTTGAACGAGTTCAGGTATGGCGAAGAGGGTGGAAGAAGCTTGAAAGGTGGCTAAGGTAGGTTCGAAGAGAACGCCTAGCCAGCCGGTCTTCAGCTCTGAAGTTCAGGGGGGTAAAGGAAGATCCCAAAGGGCATTTCTGCCCCAGATAAAGAAATGACTGCCAAAGCATGAGGCTGGGAAAAGCTGGTGTTACCAAGAGGTCTTGGCGATCGCGAAAAGTTCAAACACGGCGAGAAGGTTGAAAGACTTGTTTGGTAAAGCAGGTCGAGTGGGACGTTGTTTGAGCTAATGATTGAGTTACAGTTCGTTGCTTGGAAGCTTCTCTTATGATCAGGTTAGTGCCTCAAGGGTACAAGTTGTTTAAAGCGATTATTGCTTAAGTTTGAATCGGCTCGAAGCAGTTACGCCAAAGGTCGTGTTTGCAAAATCGCTAAGTTAAACTCGGCAAAGTTAAACATACAAAGAAGGTGAAAGCGCTCAAAAGAAGTCAGAAGAAAGAATATCCAAGTTTCGCTATTGAAATAAGTAACTGTTCAAAACACATATGCAAGAGTTTTTACAAGGTAAATACAAGTGAATTTATAAAGAAGCAGATGGGGTAGAATTGGTTGAGCCTTCGGCGGGAACGACCTTTCCATCTACTACTTCGTTGTTTAACGACACCATGCTGAGGTCGAGATCAAGGAATAGGCATGCGAATTGCTCCCGAGCGGCTTCGAATCCAGCAGTCAAAATCTGAGCAGAATTTAGCTTAAGTTCTTCAAATTGTCCTTGAAGCTCTTCAACCTGTTTCTTGAGCTCCTTGTTCTGCTGCCCCTGCTCTTCAACCTGTTTTTGGAGTTGTTTGTTGATCTCTTGAGCATGGAGAAGGTCGTCAGTAACCTTCTTGGATTCTGTTTGAGCTTGGGCCAACTCGGCAGCCATCTTCCCTTTCTCCTTGTTTGCCTCGGCGAGATCAGCCATGGCGTCGTCTCTCGCTTTCTCTACTTGCCCAAGTAGCTTCTCGCGGTCGATTGACCTTTGCTCCAGTTTTTGTACCTTATCGGCATTAGCTTGAATGTGAGCCTCCAGGTCGCTCGCCTTGGTGCGTAGAGGCACGATTTTGCTTTCTAGCTCAACTTTCTCTTAGGCAAGTTCATGGACTTTGCGGCGAAGGTCAGCAGCTTCCTTGCGCGCCAGCCTAAGCTCGGTACTCAGGGCATCCTCTACTCGAGAGTGTTCCATTTCCGCGAGCGTCAGGCTGAATGACACCTTCTCCACCTCAACCTTCATAGTGCTATTTTCGGTCTTGAGGTTGTAGAGATCGTCTTGAAGCCGCCTGGTGGAGCTCTCCACAGCCCTCGTTATGATCGATGGGATATCCTCTGCAATGGTTTTGAGTTTGGCGGTCAGAGGTTCCCACATCCTTGTGACTTCAAGGGAAAGGTTGGATGCCTGGAGAGGCGCCAGGGGGGCTTGTGGAGGGTTCTCGCCGCCACCTTCCTTAGCAGGGTTTTCAGTGTTTGCTTCCTGGCGTGGCGACGCAACCGGGGACTCGGTAATTAGAATTGGGGAGGTGTGAGCAACCTCATCCCCGATTGGAACGATTCCTGCAGCTGAAGTGTTGGAAGGAGGGCCCCCTCCTGCTGATATATGCGGTGTAGAGGCGCTCGGGGGGTCCTCCAAGAAATTTGGCTCTTGAGCCTCAACTGCTGGTGGCGCAGTGGCCAGTGGAGTTGCTTGGACTGGTGGTGAAGGGGCTGGTGGTGTTGGCGATGAGGGAGGAGGAGCAGGTGTTGATGGTGGTGTTGAAGCTGGAAGAGGGGGTGGGGCAGGTGGAGAAGGTGGTGCCACCCTTTTCCTCTTTGTAACGAGGCCATCCTCAGTGACCTCGTCGTCCTCTTCCTCCTCCTCTTGGACGACTTGGGGGGCTTTTCGCTTTGGCCTTTTAAGGACCAGTTTCTTTCGTTGGGTGGGCTCCTTGGGCGGTGATCGCCCATGAATGATGGCCTTCTCGACCGCCGAGTTGGGCACCGTCTGGGAACCGGTCGCCAACCCGTGGTTGCGGGCGAGCGCCTTCAAGTCGGCGAGCATGTTCTTACCCAACATGGTATCTGCATGAAACGAAAGTGCATGAGTTAGCTCAAAGGGGAAAAGGATAAGTGTACAAGGCAATGAGACAGCAAAAACAGGCATATGCAGAAAGGATAAAACCAAAGTCTTGTGCGTGTCGCACAAGACGCCCAGAAACAGTATCAGAAGCAATATCAAGACAAGAGTGTAGCGTCCTAACCTATTTGGAATTCCAACTGGTCCTCAAAGAACTCGAAGGAGATCAGGGTGGGGGTCAAGAATGTTATGTTGGCATCTGCCACCCTCTTCCAGAATAGGCAAAGGTCTCGGTCCAAAGCTCCCATGCTATCAGGACTTCTGGGCCTCCTGAAGCAGCTCTTGGACTCCTTTTTCCCCTTGTCCACCCAGTACAAGGGGAAACCGTCGAGAAGGGAAGTGTCTTTATCGTTTGCGCGAACCTGGATGAACTTCCCCTTCCAATCCTTGTACGACTGCTGGAAGATGGTGAAAATGGATCTCCCAGCAATGGCATTCAGGCTGACCCACAGGCGATCTCCTGGGTGTTTGGCCTCAAACAGGAATAAGAACACGTCCACTGACGCGGGCAACCCCAGGTGGGCGCACGTTATCTCGAAGGCTCGGACAAACGCCCAGCTGTTGGGGTGAAGCTGGGCGGCAGCGATGTTGAGCTCGGTTAAGAGTTCCCTCTCAAATCGAGTGAGAGGGAACCTGAGCTTGACCTTCTTGAAAAAAGTGGTGTAGACGAAGCAGAAGGGCCCATCGACGCTCACTTTGTCATCGGCGCACACTGGCAGAGCGGCGGGGCAAGGCAGCACCATCTTTCTCTCATCGTGCTCCTTGTGAAACGATTGGTGGGCCTCGTCCCCATTGGTCAATCGCAGAACCGCTCCCGCAGTGTTCACCGACGAGGTCTCCTTTAAGAGGGTTGGGTTAGCCCATGGGTATAAAGTCTTGAAGTCTGGCAGAGGGATGGGGGCTCCTCCAGCGTTAGATGGAGTCGCCCGAGCCAGGGCAGTTTGGGAAGATGCAGGCCTCACAGCCTGCGAAGAGGGAGCACCACGAACTTGTGTCGAGTCGTGTGCTTGTGAAGGAGGGTTTCGCGCTGATGGAGGGGGGTTCGGGGTAATCTTGGTGCGAGTCATGGTAACAACTGCAAAGGAAGAAGAAAGAGAAAAAAATAATAATCAGGAGGGTTACAAAGGCTGACTCGATCATAGAAGGAAGGTGAAAGACGAACGAATGCGAGTTCGTTGCGACGATCGACAAAGCCCTAAGTTACGCAGAAGAAGAAATGGAAAAACAGCCCACAACGTATGCACCAGACAGTTACAGGATGATGCAAATCGGTGAAAATGCAAGGAAACCCAGCAGATGAAGGAAAGTAGTTACCTTTCGATGATCAGAAGAACGTTGAAGGGAGGTGGTGATCTAGAGCGTCGAGGAACGTCGAGAGCTTTCGCAGAAGGAAATGAGAGCGTATGCAAGTGTGAAGAAAGTGATGGAACAGTAGGAGCGTAAGGGGTTTAAGGGTTTTCGAAATAATTTTTGGAAGCGCTAACGGCAGATGAAGAGAGCCGTTGATGAAGCCACGTGTCGAGCGATCGGTGAAGGGTTTGGTGGAGCGTCAGAGCAGCAGAAAGTACGATCGCTTGGAATTCTGCGTCAGTGCCACGTAGATCGGTGTTGACGAGGGCTCTTTCAGTCTTTTCGCTAGACAAGTCCTCGCTTAAGACTGGGGGGCTTGTGTACCGCCCTGGTGGACAGGTGTGATGACGTGGCATCCTGCTACAGTGTAGGCGTGTTGACAAGGCGCCAGGTTGGTAGATAGGAAGGAAGTCGGGAGGCACGTGTGGTCGCCGATTGTTAAGTTGGCGTGTTCCGATTTCCAGTTTACCAGAATAGGCGATCGCCAGGTTGAAGATGAAGTCGCCAGATGTAGACTCAGGCGACCAAGCAGTCGGAGATCGCCAGAATAAGCACATCGCCGAAGACGAAAGAGAAGCAGATTATGAAGGCGGCCGGCGAGACCACAGGGAAGGTGTGTGAAGGCCCTAACTCGCCAGTTTCAGTAGAGATCGCACTCCTAAGTTAGCTATGCACTGGGCAGTACCATGCATAAGTAACTTAGCCAAAATAAGAGTAGAAGCAGCGCCAAGTCAGGGAGCCTCCAGATGATGGCACGTGTACAGTTGGATGCGAGCCACGTGTCCAAGTCTGTAACTGCCAGGAGAGAGAAAACCACCAGGTATATAAGAGTTCTTAACAGACTTCCTGAGGTACGCACGTTCAGTTCATACACTTTACGCTTGCGAGAGAGAGAGGATTTGCACGGTTCTCGTTCTTAGTATTTGGTGATACCGTCACTGACTTGAGCGTCGGAGTGCGATCAGCCGCAGCGGCGCCGTATCGTTTCTTTGCAGGTTCTTGAGATAGATCCAGAGGTGGAACGGAAGTGAGAAGCGGCGCGCACGTCGATCCTTTGACGAGGCATTCTCCAGCGCTCCGGTCAACAGGCAGGATCAATAACTATTCGTGTAACAACTTTCGTTCACCAGAATCTAGCCTCAACTGAAAGCATACTCAACAGGAAAACATTTTTTTATGGGCACCTTCTCTCAAGGTGCTGTAACAAAAATGAATCTTATCTCTAAGGAGAGCATAAAATAATAACAGAACAACCACCTACCAGCAGGGCACCAACTTATGCGCCAACATCAGGGGAATATTTTGCTTACGTGGGCACCCTACTCATGGTGCAACGCTATCTTTGTCATGGATGTAACTTAATTACTATGTGCTCTAGGACACACGTACTTAAGTTAAAAGAAACATTTACTTGACCTAGGAACCATATGTACCCCTAGGTTCAAAAATACCCTTTACTAGTAGTCGTATAATAAGGTTAAATTATGCCATAACGGATTTACTAACCAAACTAGGCCCAATTACATCACCCACTTTACTGGCCCAACAACCAACCTGACCTGCCTATACCATGCACCAAGATTCGACCACCGAGCACTGAGCCCTGAGCGCTCTGTGTAGTACACAAGCCCCCCAGGCTCGAGTTGAGCGTGCCTAAGCGAATAGACTTTTCGAGTGCTCTAGCGGCTTACATGACCGTCTTGCAACGAGAAGGTGTGGTGCAGCGCACGAAGCGTTTATGATGTGACATTTCACCATACTTAATCGTGGACGCACACGTGGCATTCTTATCAACGGTGGAAAGGTATTGCCACTTACCATTCTCATAATCGTTTAAATTAACGTTTAGAAACCTGGTACTATTCACTATTCCATTTCTCTAACTTTTGCGAACCCTTTATGTTTTCCTCACTCTCACTACACCTCCTTCGCGGACCCAGGAAACCTCCTCGTCCTCAATCGCTCATTGAAACAAAGTACCTCCTTTTGCTCAACTCATTATTCTGTATTTGATCATTATCGGTTGATGGTATTCATTATGACCACATTGCTTGAGTTGGAATTCTTCTGAATTTACCCTTTCCTACTTACGCTGATCACTATATCTGCTAGTTATACTGCTTTGCTTGAATATGAAATGCACTATTGCATGTGGTTTTCCTTGGCTGTATGTGTGTCTGTCATCTGCTTGTGTTTGTATTTTTAGATATTCAAGCAATGGATTACAAAGCTCTATACCCCTGGGCACCCCAAAACCTTCTTAAAGAGACCTCTATGTACACCTCTCGTGAACTTATAGTGGCCCTTAGAAAAAGTAAGTGTTTTTTCGGAAAAGAGAACGATAGAGCCATTAGGTTAATCCCCTACCAAGAGAGTGAACCTGTCTGTTGTGATGAATTGTCGGACCTTGAGGGTCCCTTTGCTACTTCTATGCCACAGTGTTTAAAATAATTCTTCTTCGTCTTCCCCTATTCAACTTTGAAAAAGAGCTTCTCACTGAGATCAATGTGGCCCCTGCCCAACTACACCCAAATAGTTGGGCATTTGTTCGGGGTTTCTCCATTCTTTGCACACAGTTTGGCCTTTTGCCATCTGTCGAAGTCTTTTTGTATTTCTTTGAGGACAAACACGTAGGCCGCTAACTTTGGGTATCTTTCAAAAAGGTGGCTGGAAGGGCATTGTTATCGCTCTTCCAACAATCCTACAAGGGTTTTAAAGGAAATTTCTTGAAGGTACGATGCAATAAGAGGGATCCAACTCTCCTTGATGGGTTTCCTCTGTACTAGATCGAGAAGCCACGCTTCCAAGGTGCTCGGCGCTTGGAAGATATGCCCCAGCGTGATCAGGAGGTCTGTCAATTCTTCTCGAGCTTAAAGGTGGTCTTCGACACTACCTTTCTCATAAGCAAATAGTTCACCTAGGGGCTCCAAAAGCTTACATCGGTACTTTTCATTCTCTACTCTCGATGGTGTTGACTTTATTATTGTTGTTAATTACCTCTTATCCTCTCCGTCAAATTGACAAGAAAGATTTGGCGGAGAGGGCCAAGAAGATGAGGGCGGCTGCTTTGGCTCCGGCCACAACAGTTCCAACCCCTACCGAGGATGACGAGGAGACCACCTTTGGACCGATCTTTAAAAAGAGAAGGAAAACCACAGTTGCCCCTACTGAGCACTCCCAATCAGATGGGCGCACTCCTTCCAACCATGCCCCTCCACCAAACTCGACCCCGCCACGCGACATGATGGTGGTGCAAGAGGATGAGGGCACAAGCTTCCAAGAAGAGGGATTATGGGACTAAGGTGATGAGAATCAAAAAGATGTTATCAATAGAAGAAATGGACAAGGGTCAAAGCATTTAAAGTTCTTCTTATTAGTCTTTGCAAAAGATGAGGCCCAAGCCCAAAGCCCAAGTCCAAACCATGAGGGGCAAGGCCAAACATTAAATAAAAGAGCATCATTTGAATTACTTTTGTATAGTTGTAGGAGGTATGAATATTAAATAAAGAGTGTGAATAGTTAGGGGGGTGTAGACGCATTTTAGGAGGTGCTGAAAATAGAAAAGAAGTCACACTTACTTCATGACTAGGTGGCACCAATTTGCATTTGAATTTGGAGGGAACTTTGAGTTTCATTTGTGTTTCATTTCAGCCCTCTTCTATTATAAATAGAGAGGTTGGGCTCTTGTAAATTCAGATTTGGATAATTGATATAGAGAAACTCTACTCATTTTGAGAGAGCCTTTTGTGAGATTTTGATCTCCTTAGCATAGTCTCATCTTGTGAGCTTTTGGAGAGCTTCAAGTGGCGGCTTCCTTCACTCATCTTGGGACTCCATCACCAAGTGGCGTGATCATTCTCCTAATCCATTCGATCCGGACTTCAACCATCTAAGTTCCATTCCTTTTCATCTCCTTTGCTGTTTTCATTCGGTAGTTTCAGCTTTTATGTCTTGTTCATCAATTTGTACCGTTTAGTTTGGTTATTGTGTTGTTCTTGAGTTTCTAATCGGTTCATTGTGTTCTTTGGATGATTTTAATCGGTGGATATGTTTCCTCTTTCAATTCTGTCCAGTATTAGTTAATTACATATTTCAATTGTGTTTCTATTTGTGTTCTTGATTTGTTCTTGTTTTCCTTTCAATTCCGCCAAGTGTTTGTGAAAAGGACATGACACTCATTGTTCAATGAGTTTGGCTTCTCTCTTGGATGACATTATCCTCTATTGAGATTACCTTAAGCCTCCTTAAAGTGTTGTTTCTTGTTAAGTGTCTATCCAACTCATATCACAAGGCCTAGACATCCTTTCCTTTCTTGGGAAGGCGAAGGAGAAGCTTATGAGCCTTAAGGACTAGTTCAAGAGACCATGAGACAACTGGGGCAAGCTCTTGCTGCAAGGTGCTTGGTTATCACCAAGTTGAAAGATTGGAGAGGGTTGGCTGACAATAAGACTCACGAGGTGGATGAGCTTCATCAACGAGTGGGAAACCTTCAAGAAGAACTTCAGTGAGAGATGGTGAAACTCCAGGGGAAATTCCAGCAATCAAAATTCTTACAACAAGAAGTTGAAGCCCTCCTGACTAAGAAGTCCAAGGAGGCTACAAGCTTATCTGAGGAGAGAACGAAACTCTTGGCTGAGGTAGAGAGGCTCAAGGAAGAACTGACACGGAAAGATGGAAGCTTGCTAAGGAGAAAAAGGCCTTCACCAACGACGCTGCTAATTCTTACCTTGTGGGGTTTGAGGAGGTTGTCGCACAAGCCTCGAGTGTTTATCCTCAGATGGATTTCTCTTAGTTTGACTCGGGTAAGACCGTGGTCAATGGGCAGCTCGTGGAAGAGTAACACCTTTCTTGTAACTCACAACATTTGAAGCAATTTGAACAGTCTAGCTTATAAACCATTTTAATTTAGGTATGCCAACTATAACCCCTTTTGTTGGTTTAGCTTTTTATCTTTTGCCAATTTCGCTTAACACCTATGGACAACATACCAAATTTACATTTATGCTAACCCACTTAAGCTAAAAAGACAACAAACTTAATACCTCAGTCAAACACAAAAAATCACAATGCTTTGAAAAGCTAACCTTTAGATGATCCATACCCTATGGCCACAAAGAACCTCTTGACTCACATAAGTGCTCTTTAGCTACTTGAGTAAGGATCACATATTATGACCTTGCTAAACAGGGCTTTTGGTACTTAGAGGTTTGCACTTTTCACAAGCTTTATCTTTTCCCCTTATGCTAAGAATGATTCGTTTATAATCTTGGAGCTTTTTACTTGGATGTTGGCTTACACGCCAAGTCAACTCCTAAATAATTACCTCAGTTTAGAGTATCTAACTTGGGTATTGGCTTACACACTAAGTCAACTCTTAAACAATCACCTTCTTGGAGTATTACTACCCCATAATGGACGCCTGTACACTCCGCCCAATCATTGGGGTGAGGATCCTATCCATCAACCTTTGATAGGTGGCACCAGCATTCTTGAGGCTAAAAGAAATGACCTCTAGAGAACTCGGTCATGAAGGCGGTCTTGCTCTCATCTCGGGGGTGCATGCGAATCTTATTGTACCCTGAGAACGCGTCTAGGAAACTCAGCAATCGACAACCTGAAGCATTATCCACCAAGGAGTCTATGTTGGGCAACGGATAAAAGTCCTTGGGACATGCCTTATTTAGGTCTATAAAGTCGACGCACATCCTCCACTTCTCATTGGTCTTTTGCACCAATACAACGTTTGCTAGCCACTCAGGGTATTGAATCAACCTTATGTGGCCAACCTTCAAGAGCTTCTGTGTCTCTTCCCTGATGATCAGACGTCTCTCCTCGTTAAACTTCCTTCTTTTTTGCACTACCGATCTAACCTTCTCGTTCATAGTAAGCCTATGACCCATGAAGTCTGGGTCTATCCCGGGCATGTACACGGATGACCAAATGAAAGCATTCATATGCCTCGATATTACTCCAGTTATCTTCTCTTGTAACTCTCAACCTAGTGACGTGCCGAGTTTGAACTTCTTACCTTCAATTTCTTTCTCCTGAACCTCACCAACAGGTCCAGGTCGCCTCTCCCTGGCGACTTCAGTTTGCATGATCATTTATGGCTCTCGCACCTGAACGGTGATCAAACACACTCCCCTCCTGTTCTTCAGGCTATTCTCATAACACTTCCTTGTCGCCTTCTGGTCAGACTTGATGACGATCACCCCTCCATCAAGGGAGGGCAATTTCATCTTCATGTGCCTCGTCGAGGCCACCGCGCCTAGCCTTCAAGGAGGGTCTTCCCAAAAGCAAATTATAGGTCGAGACAATAGTAACTACTATATACCTGATATTGATTGCGTGAGATAAGGTGCCATCTGAGAAAGTTGTCCTTAGCTCCACATGCCCCGTACCTCCACCTGATCTCTGACAAAGCTGAACAAACAACCATCATATGGCCTTAACTAATCAGGTGAAAATCACAAATTATTAAACGTTACCCAGAACATCACATCAGTTGAGCTCCCCTGATCGATGAGAACTCAATGTACTCTTCTTCCCACGGCGACAACGGATATCACCACTAGATCATCTTCATGTGAGACCACGTCTCCCAGGCCAGTACTCGTAAAGAGAGGTCGGACTTTGCCAATTGGTCAGATCGCCTCGCCTCTACTGTTATTACTTCTCTCGTGTATTTCTTACGCTTGGAGGTAGAGCATCCCCTCCTCCCGAGAATCCTCTCGAGATGGTGTTCAGCTCGCCATGGACTGGTACCTCTTGCCCTTGGTCCGTTGAAGCAATCTCTTCCTTCGACCCCTCCTGGTTTCCTTCCTGATATTCCTTCAAGAATTCATCCCTTACCAAGCCTGCTAACTGATAGTCTAGAGCTATATAACACTCCAAGTCATGCCAAAATCCCTTGTGGAACTTGCACCATGTCTCCTTTTGTGGCCCCAAGTTCCTGTTAGAGTTTGGGGGGAATTTCAATTTATCCACCATCCCTAGCATATTCAACAACTCCTTGTAAGTCATCCAGAACCTTGGCCGAAATGTCAGGTCTTCCCTTGCCTTTGTCCTTGGCTAGTTATTCCTAGCTGAGTATGGTGCTCGCCTTGCACTTGACCTCTTCTCGACCACTGCTTCGTGGATCCTTAAAGGTCTGTGATACAAACCGATAGATGACTAAGGACACAACAAGAACTTCCCAAAAGGGTCAGTCATCTCAAGATACAAAGTCAGACCCCACCAAGCCTCGAGAAAGAATCAGCAAAAGAAGAAGAAGCTATAAACCAAAATATCATAAATTCTTCCTTTTGGTCTTCTTAAAAAAAATAGAATATGTTTGTAATTAAATTGGGCTCACTTTAGGGGTTCAAATAGCAAAGATAGACTAGAATAAGGTACCATTAGCATAATAGGGAATGTGGGTAGCATTTTAGCTTGTTCACAGCCCTTTTGGAAGGCATTTTGACCTAGTTTCTAGAAGGACAAGCCTAGGATGCGGGTTTGACTTAGTCAAACCCTAAGACTGCCCATTTTTTTCCTTTTCCCATCCTACCCCTTTAGCTTGTTCTCCAAGGCTCCTTCACCTATAAATAGGAGGCCTACCTAGGTTATTTTGCAAGTTGAAATTAATAGAAGAAGAGTTACTCTGCACAAATTGTGTGAGGTGTTAGTGAGGTTTGAATTCTTCTTAGCATTTAGGTCATATCTTGTGAGTATTGAGAGCTCTCAAGTGGCGGCTATCTTCACTTATCTTGGAGGCCAATCACACTCCAAGTGGTGTGTTCCACCTCTAAAATCCATCACATAAGCTTTCCCCTTCCTTCATATATTCTTCCATTATCATTCCATTTTTACTCTTTGTATCATGTTGTTTGGTTTTCCTTGTTTCCATTCAGCAATTCTATTTTGGTTTCTTTTCCTTGTTCTTTAATTCTGCACCTTCTAATATCATTTTCACCTTATAATTGTCTTTTCCTTTTGCCTTTGTGAAATGAACTTTCACATCTACTTAACCACTTGGTTAAGTTAATGTCCAGTGGGGATTTTCCTAAGGTCTTCACTCTTAAATTCCTAAAATCTCAATCTAAGTTAAGTGTCACACCATAAAATGAACAATCCTAAAGTCAACTCACATTAGTCTGGCTCAGCTACTTTCTTTGGGCTTGACTTGCACTAGGTGTGCGCTGCCGTGCTTCATAGATCTGCTTCTTCTGCATTGATGTGAGCAGCAACTCGACGTCGTATCTCTCCAAACATTCTTTCTAGATTCCTGATCAGTGAGTCGCTGAACGGTCCTACCATGATTTCCTGTCCAAAGGCGTGGACCATCAAGGCCTCATCTTGGGTCTGGAGCTTCATCGTGAATGCCCTAAACCTGTTCAAAAAATTCTTTAGAGACTCACCTTGTCTTTGCTTCACGCCAGAAAGATCGAAGGAGACCGGTGGTCGGGCCTGGTTAACAATGAATTGTTCCTTGAACAACTCTGAAAATTGGTCGAGGAAGGTGATGTGGCCATCAGAAAGGCCACTTAGCCACTATAGAGGTGTGCCTGTGAATGTACCCATGAACATCTTGCAATGTATGGCGTTTGTTCCTCCCGAAATGATCATATGGGCATTAAATGCAGTAAGATGGCTTTTGGGGTCTTCTACTCCCATGAAAACAATCTTGGGCGTTATGTAGTTAGTCGGTAAGAGAGCGTCCATAATCGCTTGCGAGAATGGCTTGGGAAAAGCTCTTAACTGAGCAATCGGACATCGCCCC
Organism: Phaseolus vulgaris; assembly: GCF_051622355.1. Lineage (NCBI taxonomy): Eukaryota > Viridiplantae > Streptophyta > Magnoliopsida > Fabales > Fabaceae > Phaseolus > Phaseolus vulgaris. Next base: position 32,861,812 of record NC_143505.1, on the reverse strand, counting down.
ACTTAGAGCGTTCATCAAGTTGTTATAGGTTCTTGCGCAATTCCTCGTTGGCCTTGTGCAACTCCTCACTGCTTGCTCGTGAAACGTCTATCTCTGCCATCAGCTGATCTTGCCTGAGCAACTGCTCAACTCAAGCTTTGACAATGAGCTTTTCCTGTTCAACTCTAGTTGTTGCCATCGCTTCTGCCACTGCATTTGCCGTCAGCTTTTCCGCTCTGCTCTGGCCTCTCATTGCATTCGCTTCTGCTCTCGTTTGTATTGTTCATTGGCTTCTTGGAGAGCCATCACAGTTTCCATAAGTTGTTGTATAGTGGGGGCGTCGTTCCCATCAGATCCCAGTGGACTTTGCCTTGTGTTCCTCATCACATATGAAAACTTAAGCACAATTGTTGATGGGATTAGGTTTTATTAGGCTCCACAGTGGGCGCCAAATGTTCTTGCCGATTGACTTGCTCTCCTGTTGACTCTAGTGACAAGCTCTAGCTCTGTTGAAACAGAGGGGGCCCTTCCTGTTGATTGCACTTCGACGATCAAGTCAGTAAAGGGCTTACTAAAAATCAAGAAGTATTCAGTTTCAGTCTCAGAAACAACGTACATTTACCTGGGGTCTCAAGCCCCTTTTATAGTTTATCTTTTGTAACAACTTTCTCTTTCTCTCACGAGAATCTAATCTCAACTGAAAGCATACTCAACAGAAAAACATTCTATTCAGGGGCACCCTCTCACAGTGCTGCAACAGAACGAAATCTTGTTTCTAAGGAGTGCATAAAATAATAACAGAATAATCACCTGCCAGCCGAACACCAACTCATTCGCCAACATCAGGGGAATATTCCATTTACGGAGGCACCTCACTCATGGTGCAATGTTATCTTTGCCATGCATGTAACCTAACTCTTATGTGCCCTAACACATACATACTTAAGTTAAAAAGAAACATTTACTTGACCTAGGTATCACATATACTATACGTACCCTAGGTCCAAAAATGTCGCATAAAAGGTTAAACGAAGGCACAACGGGTTTACCAACCAAATTAGGTCCAATCACATGGCCCAATTTGTTGACCCAACAGCCGAGCTGACCTGCCTATGCCATGCACTGAGATCCGACCACCGAGCACTGAGCCCTGGACGCTCTGTCCAGTACAATATTTAATAATATATTATTAATATTATTAATAATATTAATAGTATTAATAGTATTAATAATATTAATATTAATTAATAATATTTAATAATATTAATAATATAAATGATATTAAATATATGAATAATATTAATAATATTTATATTATTAATTATATTAATATTGATAATCATACTAATAAATATAATAATAATCATAATATGATAATAAAACTTGACTCGTGAGATAATAGTTAACTTGTTTGATCATTTCTAAGAGACGTACCTTTTACAGTTTACTTCTATTTTTAATAAATTGATTTTTTCTTCCAGTAAACCTTGATATAAGTCCCAAAGATGCAAAACTTTTATTGAGAAAATGTCACATGTCTAGAAATCTCAAATCTCATTCGTAAGTTTCTATTGTGAAATGGAAATAGAAAGCAAAAGTGGATTTGATTTGACGAGTGAATTTTTTTGAATTTTTTATTTATTTTCAAGTTGTTTATTTTAATAAAAATTAACTCAACTATTTAAAATAAACATAATATTTCTATAGTAAATTTTTTTAATAATAGAGAGTATTTTAATTAGATTTGGAGTTTGAACCTTCCCAGGTGTTGATCCTTTATAAGCATTAATGAGGGTTTTTTTACTGGAATGATTAAGTACCCTATAGTGGAGAATGTGTTTCATAAGTTAGGGCTTTTGGTGTTTTAAAATTAATTTACATTGTGCCTTTTCGATTTCCTGATTTTACTTTTTTCGTTTGAGGGTTCCTACTTGCTCCCATTTTGAATTCTTTTTCCTAACTTTCAGTTTTGTCTTTTTGAGTTCTCACAAATTCTCTCTTTTTGAGTTTACAAGTGTTTTGTATCTGTATTCTGCACCAAAGTCTCTCTTATCATTTCTAGGTACGTCCATGTCTTCCTCTTCTCTTTCATTGTCCTCGCACTCTGATGGCGGGGGTATCCCTATGGTTGATTGGGAAATCAACCCTATCAATGCCAACTCTTCCTCTAAATCATTCTTCATTGAGAGTGATTTTCAGAATGCTCAACCTATCTCTATGGTTAAGAGCACTGTTAACGTTGTTGGTCCTTCTAGTGGGATCTCGAGTAAGATCCATTTGGTGCACATGAAAAAAGCAGAAACATCAGGCTTCCTTCAAAAAATTATGATGAAAACCCTAATACCATTGTAGCAAGGGTAGCAAAAATGGAAAGTTTCCTCCCCCATCTTTGCTCCTGAGTACTCTTGGGTACTCGGGAAAGTTCATCATTACTCTTCCATCTTTAACTCCAAATCTAAAATCAACGAGTTCTTAAACTTCTTTCGAATTTGCTCTGATTCTTTATTAGATTTTTTCTCGATCAGACATTGTTCCTCCTCTCACCGAGTTTACATGAAACCTCCCTCTGATGAAGAGGATTTTACTTATATTTATGAGTACTTTTTTCAAAGAATTAGATATTTATTTTCTATTAACTAACTTTAAATGCCACTAACGTGGCTCCTAGCCAACTCCACCTAAACAGTTGGGCTTTTTAAAAGCTTTCCAAGTTTTGTGTATTGAACTCTATATTGGTGCACATTTTTATGTATTTCAATCAACTAAAACAGCGTGAGGTTGGTTGAGTTTCCTTGAATGCTACCCTCTATGGTTCCTGTTCCGTATACCTCCCTATTTCAAAAAGTTCAAAAATAAGTTTTTTAAGCTTAAAAGCAGTTCTGAAGACTCACAGAAGAGGTTATTATTCTTTCCAAACCATATGCCCAACGAGCAGTCAAATTTAAATGTATAGCCCGAAACCTGCTCTCCCCTGCGGAAAAGAAGAACATAGAAATAATTAAGGCCCTACGAAGGCCTATAAACTATAAAACGTTGTCTTAGTGGAGGAGCCTAAAGCCATGTATAATTGATCTCACAATGTTTTATACCTTTGAGAGAGGTGATAACGCGCATGGATGCTATTACAAAGGTTTTCATGTTAAAGGGAATGGAAGCCAAAGCCCGGATAAAGCCTTTGGAAACCAAACTGCAAGGCCTTCTAAGCTGCCCAAGCTCATCGCCTCCAACTTTTCAGAAAATTGGCCAGAGTGAAAGAGGTGTTTATTTCTAGGCGGCTGAATAGGTGGGGAAGAAGATATGGCTTTGTGAGATTTTACCCAGTCCCTAATGAGGCCAAACTGGAAAAGAAACTGGACCAGATTTATATTGGCAACCTGAAACTGCACGTTAACTTCCCGAAATATAGGAGAGCAGAGGTCGAAGTTCAGAAAGGAAAACCAAGCACATATAGACATGTTGCCTCGCGAGCAATGAGCTCTAAGGGTAAGATGAAGGAGAAGGAGAAGGAGGTCTGGTGCGGATACAGAACAGTCCGAAAGGAGGAGATCCAAAAACCTAAACAATCCTATGCTGAGATTGTGCGTAAACACTCAAAAGGTAGATGGACTGGCCCTGCTTTTGAGATAATACCTAACACACCGGCGTGGTTGGCTTCGAGTGCAGTTGGATGGATGTCCTCTTCTATGTCCTTTGATACTTTGAATGAAGAATTTGTCAAGGGGGGTATGAGCAGAATCAAGCTTAGATTTATGGGTGATAACCTTATGCTTCTAACGCCCAAAGACGGTGATAGAATGGAGGATATCTTTAAGCTCAATAATGAATGGTTCGTCGTCCTTTTCGATGACATCAAACCCTGGTCCGAATCTCATGTCGTAGAGCATAAAATAGTTTGGGTAAGGTGCTACGGGATCCCTTTAACCTTGTGAAGTGAACAGTGTTTCAAGAAGGTGGTTGGAGAAGTAGCATCCCTGGTACAGATTGATGAGTCTACTAGACAATGGGAAAACTTGGAGTTCGCCCGTTTGCAAGTTAGAGTACGCAAAGCATGCAAAGTGGATATGGTGAAAGAGTATAGGATCAACGGGCAGGTCTGTAATGTTGTCATTACAGAGGAGATACCTAGTAGAGAACGAGGAGAATGTTTGTGTCACGATGATCACTACGAATCCTCCGATAGTATATCGTCATCGGATACCGTGGTGGAGGAAACATACCACGCCGAAAGGTTGTCCGATGAAGGGGAAGAGCGCGAAGACGGTGGTTCGCGGCGGGATGAGGACCCCGAGGTGGTGGGGTTGACCCAAACCTCGATACCAACTAACAGAAAGTTTTTAGAGAATAAGGTTGCGAGCGATACTGGGTGCCAGTCTAAAGGTGGGTTCTCTTTCCTTAAAATGGCAAAACGTGTGCAAGGAGGGTCTGAAGGAGGAGCAGCTTTAGCTGCTGTGAGCCAAGTCAACGAGGCATGCAAGGTATTCCAGGAATCGTTGGCTAACCTAATAGAAGGGGCTTATGGGTGCAATTTCCCAACAAATGGGCCGAAGCAAGGTCAGGCCCAATCAACAATGAGTGGTACGGTTAGTAAAGAAGGAATTCTAAGGGGCCCAATGTCAGGAAGCAACGGGGGAAAAACGGTTAGTCGCAGTGGGAAGGAAGGGCTTGCTACCATGGCTGCGTCAAATCCACATCGTACGAAGGAAAAGGGGGATCATTGTGCAGAGATGCAAACATGGGTGAATGAATCTGATGTTAACCATGCCAAGCTGTCCACTGTAGTAGTGAGAGAGAGAGCTCATCTACGGGGAGCTCAGACCCCCAATCAAGCGAAAGTGTTAAGTGGTGCAAGAGGACCAACGGTGTAGAATCAAGTGCGGAACACAACGCTTTGTCTAAAGGAGAAGTTGGCTGTAAGTCATCACCGGAATTTCGTAGACCGAGGTCTACGGGAGGGATGGGAACGCAAAATGCACAACCAAAGTGGAGGTCGAATGGGGGAGTAGGAACACTCCATCATGGGGTAAACCCTGTCTCTAGGCTTAGCCATTGTTCCTTGGCGGAATCGAGTACAGACATTCACCATTGCAACGATCGGTTGAAGCTGGATGTCAAGGATGCGGAATCAGGGCGAATCTGGGAGTTGGGACGCAATCTCGGATTGGAGTGTTCAGGGGGCGAGGGGAATCTAGTTGAAGAATTGGATCGGCTAAAGGAAAGGGATAAGGATGATAAAGAGGTTTCTTGGGTGGGAAGTGTGAAGGAGTTACCATGATTATAATCAGTCTCAATATTAGAGGATTGGGAGGGGGGACAAAAGCAAGGTATTTGAGTCACCTTGTGTCTAAGGAGGGTGCTGTTTTCCTCTATTTGCAGGAAACGAAAACTTCCTCTTTCTCAGATGCCAGATGTTTTTTGTTGTGGAAGAGTAGTAACATTGGATGGATCCATCATGAAGGGATTAATGGGGCAGGAAGTATGTTAACAATGTGGAATAAGGAAGCATTTCAGTATGGAAGCCACGTTATCGGGACTGGCTTTATTGCTATAGCGGGCTATCATCTTGAAACAAAATGTCATTGTGTGGTGGTAAATGTTTATGCAGCATGTAATTTACAGGATAAAATTCTCTTGTGGGAAGCACTAACGACTCTCAAGCAATCGTACCAGAATTTGGCTTGGTGTCTATGTGGTGATTTCAATGCTGTTAGGAGGCCCGAGGAGAGGAAAGGGATTAGAGGCCATTCAAGTCAAAAGAAGGAGATTGCAGGTTTTAACAACTTTATTCAAAATAATGGTTGGATGGACATTCCTGGTGTAGGGAAAAGGTTTACATGGTTTAAAGCGAATGGCACAGCAAAGAGTAGACTGGATAGATTTCTGGTCTCTGAAGAGTGGCTCCAAATTTGGCCGGCATCCAAACAGTATGTGCAACAGAGAGTCGTCTCGGATCACTGTGCTCTAGTCTTAAAATCATGTGTTAAAGATTGGGGGCCTAAACCTTTTCGAACCCTCGATGTATGGCTGAAGGAACCAGGGTTTATTGCAATGGTAAAGGTTAAATGGGAATCATATCAGGTGAAAGGCAATCGCATTTCCGCTCTGAAAGAAAAGCTGAAACTCTTAAAGGCTGATCTTAAAGAGTGGAATACAAGGGTTTTTGGTTGTGTGGAATCGGAAAAAAGACGTATTGAGATGGAAATTGAGAGTTTAGACGGGGAGGATGACATTGATGCTCTAGAGGACGAGGGAAGGCAGAGAAGGCTGGATCTGCTCAGTCAACTGGGGTTGGTTAATAGAAAGCTAGATTCCATTTATAGGCAAACAACAAGGGTGAATTGGCTAAAGCATGGGGACTCTAACTCCAACTTTTTCCATTCTGCGATTAGATGGAGAAGGTTAAAGAATGAGGTCAAAGGAGTTGTGGTGAACTCTCAGTGGTGTGAGGAACCGGAAGTTGTAAGGAGGGAAGCAAAGTCTCTCTTTGAGAAGAGATTCATGGCTACGCAGGACTTTGGTGTACATTTGGGTTCGGTGGAATTCAGGTCGTTGCCCCTGGAGGTAAGCAGGAATATGGTAGTCAGCTTCACTGAGGAAGAAGTGAAGAATGCCGTATGGGAATGTGGAGGCTCAAAAAGCCCGGCCCCGGACGGGTTCAACTTCAATTTCATTAAGAGTTGTTGGGAAGTGCTTAAGGCGGATGTTATGGCAGCAGTGCAACTTTTTCATACTACTGGTTCTCTTCCGAAAGGTTGCAATGCTTCCTTCATTGCGCTCATCCCCAAAGTAAGAGATCCGTCCTCGCTCGATCAATTCAGACCCATCTCTCTTGTTGGTGTAATATACAAGATTATTACTAAAGTCTTGTCAAGCCATATGAAGAATATTATGTCGTTTATCATTGATGAATGTCAGTCAGCCTTTATTAGTGGAAGAGGATTATTGGACAACGTCATTATGGCCAATGAGATCCTTGAGGATATAAAGAGAAATGGTAAAAGTGGGGTGTGCTTCAAGGTGGATTTTGAAAAGGCATACGACTCGGTGAGATGGAGTTTTTTGTTTGATATGCTACACAGGCTAGGCTTCCATGATAAGTGGATCTCGTGGGTTAAAGGATGCTTGGCTTCATCGTCAGTATCTGTGTTGGTTAATGGGAGCCCTACGGAGGAATTCAAACCTTCTAGGGGGTTGAGACAGGGAGATCCAATGGCTCCATTCCTTTTCTTAGTGGTTGCTGAAGGTTTAGCAGGTTTGGTCAGACAAGCACTGAGAACGAATGTCCTTAGGGGGTTCAAGGTGGGAAGAGATAATGTTGAATGTTGTCTGCTACAGTTCGTAGATGACACTTTTTTTGTGTGAGGATTCCTTTGACAGTATTTTTGCAATTAAGGCTATCCTTCGGTGCTATGAGAATGCATCAGGTCTGAAAGTCAACTTCCATAAGTCCAAGTTGTCCGGTATTAAAGTGGATGGGTTTGCCATGAGCACGTATGCTAAAACTCTGAATTGTAATACGATGAAGCTTCCGTTCCAATATCTGGGGGTTGAGGTGGGTGGTAACCTGAGGAAGATACAGTTCTGGGATCCGGTAGTTAAAAAGGTTGAAGCCAAACTTAGTTCTTGGAAGGGGAGATTTCTTTCAATGGCAGGACGAATCTGTTTGTTGAAATCAGTGTTCACAGCCATCCCTCTGTTCTATCTCTCCATTTTTAAAGCTCCTGTAGCAGTGTACAATAAAATCAGTAGCATTCAGCGGAAGTTCCTATGGGTGTGGGGAAAGCATACTAAGTCGATATCCTGGGTAAGCTGGGATAATGTGTGTAAGCCTCTAGAGTTAGGAGGCTTGGGGGTGAAGGATATGAAGAACTTTAATGTGGCCCTCCTGGCTAAATGGAGATGGAGGCTCATGAGTAGTGAAGGAGGTAAGTGGAAAGAGATTATATCATCTAAATACGGTACAGGAGCAGAAAATACGAACCTGAGGTCGAAGTACCAATCATGGTGGTGGAAGGATCTCACTAAAATATGCGGTGAAGGTGTCGAAGACGGTAGGTTCCAAAAGGCCATTGGGTGGAAAGTAGGTAACAGAGCCAGAGTGAGATTCTGGGAGGATGTGTGGCTTGGGAATGAATGTCTTAGATCGGTTTACCCTAGACTCTTTTCCTTGTCTCTTGATCAAGGTAAAAGGGTGGGGGAGGTAGGAGTATGGGAAGAGACTACCTGGCAGTGGAATCTGAACTGGAGGAGGGGTAGGTTCCAATGGGAGACGGATATGGAGGAAGATCTCTTGTCCAGACTTAGTACGAGCGCTGTGTGGAAGGATTCCCCTGACCAACTACTATGGAAGGGGGACCAGAAGGGTATGTTCTCTGTTAAGTCAGCGTACTCTATGTTGGATAATCACCAATGCTCAGTTGCAAGAGAAGGTGTGTTTAGTCTCCTATGGCAAGCTAAAGCCATGCCCAAGGTACTTACGACAGCCTGGAGAATTCTCATCAATAGAATTCCTAATAGAGTTAATTTGTTGAGAAGAGGTGTGCAGGTGACATCAACTCCTTGTGTTCCTTGCAATCTGTCGGAGGAATCCTCTCAACACCTTTTTCTAGAATGCGGTTTTGCTCAACAAGTGTGGTCTCAGTGTTATATGTGGATTGGTATTCTAGGTGTCCAAAATAAAGATCTCATGAACCACTTTATGAATTTTCATCTAACCCATTTGTCCAGTCAACAGAATCAAGTATGGCTAGGTTTTTGGGCGGCCGTTGTTAGCTGTATTTGGGAGCACAGGAACATAGTGGCGTTTAGACAAGGGGTGCCTGACTCCGATGAGATTTTCCAAAACGCTCAGCTGCAGTCCTGGTTGTGGTTAAAGCACAAAACATCAGATTTCTCGTACGCTTTCTCAGACTGGCTTTTGTATCCAAACCAGTGCCTCCTCTTGGTTCGCTGAGTGGTTGAAGCAAGGGCTGGAACAGGTATGGCGTAATGGCTGAAGTGGGAGAGAGCAGAAGACAAGAATTGCTATGCAGCCTTTGAAGCAGCGGGCACTGATTATGCGTGCGTAGTCGGTGGTCGCCGAAGGTATGCAAAGACCAACATGATCGCCGGTTGATAAAGCGGCGTTCTCCATAGGTCAACATGATCGCCGATTGATGAAGCGGCGTTCTCCATATGTGTGTAGTAGGTGGTCGCCGAAGTTATACAAGGTCAACATGATCGCCGGTCGATGAAACGGCGATATTCATGCGTGCGTAGTCGGTGGTCGTCGAAGTTATGCAAAGGTCAACATGATCGCCGGTCGATGGAAACGGCGATCTCCATGCGTGCGTAGTCGGTGGTCGTCGAAGCTATACAAAGGTCAACAGGATCGCCGGTCGATGAAACGGCGATCTTTATGCGTGTGTAGTCATTGGTCGCCGAAGGTATGCAAAGGTCAACATGATCGCCGATTGATAAAGTGGCGTTCTCCATATGTGCGTAGTCGGTGGTCGCCGAAGTTATACAAGGTCAACATGATCGCCGGTCGATGAAACGACGATCTCCAAGCGTGCGTAGTTGGTGCTCGTCGAAGTTATGTAAAGGTCAACAAGATCGCCGGTCGAGGAAGCGGCGTTCTCCATCTGTGTGTAGTCGGTGGTCGCCGAAGTTATGCAACGTGTATGGGTAATTCGTCGCGTGGCGAGGTGAATAATGAATGCTAACACTGGGAAGCCGCTTTTGGCCACATTTCTGCAATGGTGAGTCAACACAGATGAATAGCAAAAACAAGAGATTGGCTGGTGGACATTGCCCAAACAACACAAACCTCTGACTTATGCAGCTTTGGCCTATGCTCTCTGTTGCTAGGCTATTTAGAATGAGAGGAGGAAGGAGGTGCTGTGGCATGTGGGGATGCCCGATGACATTATTGCTTCTGTGTGTTCTTGTTTTCTTAGTGTCATTAGAGGTACGACGTTGTTTTAATGCTAGCTTTTGCAGCGTTTTTTTTGCAAACAGTTCAACCTCTCTCTTCTATGAGGGTGTTTTATGTAAAAGGGTTGAGATACCCCTTTGTATCTCCTCTAATTTTAATTCCATTCTTTGCTGATAAAAAAATAAATAAAAGGTTTTTACTCTAAATAGAATAAAGGAAATACATTTATATATTACAAATATATATTAATGCGGATGTAATTTATTTTCATCCAAAATTTCTCAATAATTCACAACAATATATTCAATCTATTAAAGTAATAGTTAATTATGTTACATCTTTAACATATTACGTGTAACAACTTATCTACTTCATCATATGTTTTGATAAAAAAAATTGAAATTGAAATTTCATATTCATATTCAATAATCTCTACTATCACAACGTATCACAATGTATTATTTTACAATGTTCAGAGTATAAAATTTGTATTTCAAAATGTACAATTTAAAATACAAATTTTATATTTAGGAATGTGCTTTTGTGATACAAATTTTGTATTTTTATACAATGTTTTGGAATAAAAAACAAAAAACCCACCATAAAGAGTATATTATCAAATTATGCGGGTGCAGGTTGAAAACAAGGAAGGAAGAGTTGAATAATCTCATTGAGATAATTTGTTTCTGTACCATATCAATTTTAATATGCACTCAATCTGTTATTGAAAATGACAAAAATACTCCTTCAAAATGATGAAAGTAATCTTTATCCAGAAATATTCCAGATTTAGATTTTCATAACACATTTTTAAATTTTAAATTTTTTTATTCAAAATACATTTTCAATTTTGTGTTCCAGAACTTTTTGTCCAGAATGTACTTTTTTTTATTTTTGAATTATATGGATTTTCAAATCTAGAATAAAGGTAATTTTGAAAATTTAAAAAACTGATAAAGTGGAGGTTAAAATTGACGTGGTGCAGTAAGAAATTGGGTCTCATTGAATGGACCTTAAGGCCCACCATCCTGGTCTCTCTTGTTTCTTCCCTTCTCACTGAAATCCCACATAACCCTTCCCAGTTCCAACAAGTTAAGGTCGAAGTACTCAGAATCGATTTAGTTTTTTTTTTTCTTTTTTCAAATGGCTCATTCGATGATACGAAAATTCGTAAAACCAGCGAGCTTCAATATCATGGCGGCACTCTCGGCCCCCCTGATTCGGCGGCGGCTGGCGACGGTGGCAGCGGAGGACAAGGAACCTGCGCAGTCGTCATCATCGTCGTTCACATTCTCTTCGGAGGGGGACAAGGTGTACGTGAAGGGGCCATCGGGAAAATGGAAGTCGTCGTCGGTGACGATGCCGATGTCGTTCATGACGGGGTCGATAGTGGGAAAGCGGTTTTACAAGGAGGTGAATACTCGGGGAGCCGATGACGGGAACGGGTGGACGGTGATGCTCGATTACAGAACCCTAAAGACACCTTCAAAGAGACCCCTCAAACTTCCCACTCTTCCTCTTGCCAAAGCCATTGCTGCTGAATGGGAATACCAGGCATGCTCTTCTAGGTGTTTGACTTTTTTAGCCATTTTTTGTCCTTTTCAACCTAAAAAATTGGGTAAAAAATTGGGTAAAACATTGTTTGAATTCCTAAAGGTGTGCAGGGACGTCCCATAGTGTTGCTGAAAGTTATTGAATGTACAATTGGTTAATTGCTCCAATTCAAAATTTGAAAGTTCGTTTGAGTTTATCTAGTTCCAATAATGTAACAATATTTTACAAAATAGGAAAATAATGGTTGAGGAGAATAGGTTTAGATAAACAAAAACTTTTTTATAAACACTTACAGGAGATAAAATTAGAAAATAAGGAAGTAAATTTATCTTAGTTTCTCCCATAAGTTAAAATTAACATATAGTTTAATCTTTTGTACAAATTAAGTCGTCTAAGTTCTCTTACTTTATTATAGGATACGTAGGTTGGTTTTAAGTTATACAAGAAATTTAAATTCATTTCATTTTCTTATTTTACTTTTATATAAGTTTTACAGAAGGATATCCAAACAGAATAAAAAATGTTTTGTTGTATGAGTGTTTGATTTATGTAGAGAGCAAAGGGGAAAGAGGCTTGTTTCTAGTTGGTGTTGTTGTTGTATGTCTTTTTGTGTTTGCATTGTACTCCTTTTTGAGTCTTGAATTGAGTTTTAGTTAACTATTGCTTTACCAAGGGACAATGCAAGTGTTTTTGAAAGTTTCTGTTACGAACCAAGAACACAAATTCTACTGAATAATCTCTGTATTATTGCTTCTGCACTTTACACTCAGAATATCCACAAAAGAAACGATTATTCCTTTCAAAAAACATAACTCCCTTCACTAAACAGGTTGGTCTTTATTTAAAGACCACTAACCGCACAAACCCCTACCTTACAAACCACTAAATGCTACTTTACAAATCACTAACCACTACCTTACCCTTTATACCTTACATTTTTCCTATAATATACCTTCCAAGTCCTATCCTGATTTTGTGTCCTAACAGTTTCTCGGTGGTGACACAGTTAAGTGAGAAATGGATTCTATCATCTAACATGAAACTTCGTTTTGTTCAAATTTTTTATCTGATCGTCTTTTCTGTGTAGGAAGAGAGATAAGTAAGACCTGTTTATTGTCTATAGAGGGAGAAAAAGGGAGTTAGAACAAAATTAGGACCTTGTTGTGAATCTTTTATTACGAAGAGATTCATTTTCATGAAATTTGACTTTATTTTAGGCTATACATTGCACGTTACAACATCAGGAAGGATTGGTCAAGATGCTGTCCATGTTACTTGATCATGACTATCTGTATGAGCTCGTGCAAAGTAGAGGATATAGTTATTTGAATAGTGGATAATTATTAGGCCGATCTGGTGGGTAAACAAAGACAATTTTTTGAAGATTTATATCTAATTTTTTCAATTCAATGTTGGGTTATGGCTTCATTTGTCATAATTTTGCACAACCCTGGATCTGAGGGCCGCCTTTCTCATCATGAAACCAAAGATTCTTTTTCCCTTTAGTTCCCATGAACGCTGTGAATTTTGTTTCATGATTTTTTTAATTGTCCTCCAAAAAGGTTTATAATAATTTAAAGTCACTTGGCGAGGTGATATAGCTCTGCCAGCCTTCCCTTCAAAATACTTTATGTCCGTTTGAAGCTGCATATTCTGTTTATGTTGTTGAGGCTCAGTAGTGTCACTTAAATTAGACTGCTAATGAAGTGATTTATTGCAGCTAATGGATGGCATAAGACCCTTCACAATGCCTCTTATGAGATTTGCTTGCACTGCCCTGGAAAGAGTTCCCCTCACAAGGAACAAAATTATTGAGAATTTGATGAAGAAATTTAATCAAGATTTAGTATTCTGTCGTGCACCTGAGGACAATGAGCTGACAAGCGATGTGCATGGTATGGTATTAGTTTATAACTTGATATATCTTAACATGTCTGATCCCAGTTAATTAAGTTATGATTGCTTGATGTAAATACATGCTTAGATACATCAGAATTTGGTGAGTTGAAGTTGTTATCTTAAAATTATGTTGTAAAATGTTTTTGGCCCTGCTTCTTTAATTGATGGTTTTTGGGGTGGAGATTTGTTTGTTGCAATTATTTTGATTTCACAGCTTAAGCTGGTGCAGTTATAAAGAAAATAGATAACAATGATATTTTACACCTAATATGAACATGAATTTCAAATCCAAATGAAGATTTCTTTTTCATTTTCTCGTTGGGTTGGTATTATTTTTATGATATACTTGTGGCAAGTTGAATTCACATTTCTTTCACCTTTGGAAGCTGTTCAGTGACATTAAGATTATATTTTAGCATTAACCTCCCTGAATGATTATTTTCTTACGTGCAACATTCTTATGAATCAAAGTTATTTATGTCAAGGAGTGTCTCATTGTTTTTTGCGTTAGAGGTGTGGATTCGAATTTGATTCAACCTTTGCAGATCGTCAGGTGGAGAAAATTGATCCATTGCTTCAGTGGGTGGAGACAGAATTTGGCTTTAAGCCTGTTGTTTACTCCAGCTTTTTTGGTGGAAAGCAGGAAGATGGTCTTGTAACGGCTATTGAGAACCTTCTAAAGAAAACAGATGATTGCGAATTGGCAACAATTGATGCTATTGCAGCATCAGCACATTCATTAATTATTGCTATTGGAATGGTGCAAGGGAAATTGCAAATCGAGGAAGCTATTGAACTTATTCGACTTGAAGAAGATTCTCAGGTACGTATTTATATGACTATATCTGTAATATTATAATATGAATCATAAACTTCTCCCTCTCTATAATGTGCTTAAATACTGAAGTACTTGACATGATCTGTGAATTAAAATTTTCTTGATTCTCTGTTTCAGGTGGACAGGTGGGGCCTCGTAGAAGGTGGCCATGATGTGGATATTGCTGATCTAAGAGTGCAGATTTCATCAGCAATTGTATTTCTTAGCTTGTCAAGAAGCGTATAGGTTTTTTAACTTGCTTTCATGTTATGTTACCATTTTAAGAACTAGCTATCAGGCTAGAATAGAATAGGAAACCTGGGGTTGTTGTAATGTCCAGATCTTTCCAGAGGCTATATTCTTAGGTAAGCATAAACTGTTTTTTGGTAGATGAGTGTTATTATGAGTTGAAAACATGGTTTTACAAGGACCTGATTTGTTAACAGATGTATTTGTACAATTGGAATAAATACGTGCAACCTTTTATGATTCTATATTTGTATTGACTTTCATTATTCACCCAGCCTATTTCACTCTGCCTTGTTCTCTTGATCACAAAAATAGCGGTTGAATGAAAATAGAACCTTTGTTACCTCTTTCCGTATTAGTAGAAGAGTCGCTATTGTTCCAAGAGAATGAAACTAACTGGAAATCCTCAGAATACTTTGGAAGAGAATAAGTGGGTTGAGGGATGCAGTCCTTTTGACCCAGAATAGATCGTGCCACTAAGAGCTGAAGATTTATTAAAACTGGAGAAATAACCCTCAAGTTATATTGAATCTAAGATATGATCGAACAAGCTTTTTTACCAATTATGTTTAGAAAAAGAAAGAAGAATAAATTAAGAGTTTTTCATCCAAAGTATCTTGACAGTAATTTTAACTCTCTTGTGCATACCTTAATTTGTAGAAGTTTTTTTTATATATATTCTTAAAATCTATATTTTAACTTGAGTATTATTAGTTTATAAAAAAAAGGTTTTTTTTCCTACTCTGGAAGTACATGTTAAAGTTTTGTCCGACAAAGTCTTAGATTTCATCTTCTTTGGTTATATATGAATACATTTTCAGTAAATTATGTAACGAGTTTGTCTCACCATCTTGCATAAAGATTATGAGTCATCGGTTGCCTTCATCAAATCATGCCCAAAATGATTTTTGGGTTTGGGGATGAAAATCTATTTGTCATCGAATTTAAACGCAGAGGATTCTACTGACCAACAATTGAAATGAATTTGGATTTTTCATGTGGTTATAAAAGCTGAAGAATGCAATTTCTTCAACTAAATTTTGTCTATAACAGTGACTTTAGCTCACTAAAAGTGCCAAGTATACTTGTGCCTTCTAAGGATCTTCCTGACAGCATAGAACACAAAGTGGAGGCTGTTTGGTGATGTCACAGTTACAACATGCGGTGTCGCAGTCATTGTTACATCCTGTAGAAACATCAATTGTCTATCTTGTAAGGATTTAGGAAATGTGCAAATTCTGCAATTGTCCCCCTCAGAATTTGGGCCAAACTATTCCTGATCATTACTAAATTAGCATGGGACAAAGAGGAAGTTTTACCTGTTATAGTCTCATACTGAGATGATTGGATACCCTGAGAAATCCTAAGGATTGCAATGCGAGTGCTACCCTTAACATTAATGTCATGCACAAAAGAAATCATGAAAACCATAAACCAAGCTACTGCCAACGATTTCATGACTGATGGTGATATCTTGGTATGAGATTAGCTCAATGCTAATGTGAAGTTTTTCTCAATATTGTATTATATATGTTATGAGACTAGTTCTCTTATCACTTAAATCATTAAATCTCTTTCACATGTTCATACTTTTTTGATAAGCCGTGATTAGATGTAATGATCATTCTAAAGTTGTGTTAATTGTGAGTACACATTTTCTGATTTTGATTATATTTCTACCATATTTAAACTGAAGACTCCTCATGACAATTCAATGAATCGAGCGGTTCAAATTCAGTGCATTTTTTAGTTTGGTAGTCTCTTATGTAATTTTGGTTTCGATAGGGCAGCCATGGCCGTCCAAATATCCACTCAACTACCATACTCCTAACATAAGAATAAAAATCATGACTTTCGTTTTATACATTTTTGTTTCTGTCAAATCACGATTAGAAACTAATAAAAATTGAAGCAAGGATCAAATTTAACGCAATGCCCTGACGAATCCAACTCCAAGCGCCATATTGATCATCACCTTAACCTCGAATTTAACAAGATTGAAGAGAAGCAAAGGGTTCAAGTTCCCTATACAAGCATAAGTCACCTCAAGAGACAGTCATCTCAAAAGAAACCTTTGGAATTTTTATTTTAGACAAAAGAAACAAGAGTCTCTCCCAATTTACAGTGTTGAAGTATCTTTTAATTGAAATTCCCATGGAGAATAAATATTGCTACAGCCAATTTATGAGACGGAGTTCTGTTTGCTATTAACATTAATTTCAGAAACACAAGTCAATATAAACTAAAAACCCAAGTTTCACAAAAGGGGCTCAGGTTTTATTAAGAATGTATCTAAATCATCCCCAACATTAAAGAAAATACAAAAAACACCAACATATAGGATCAAATGCAAACACCATCATGCTGCTAATAGAATTTTAGGCTTTAGGCTGAAGTGACTTGATATGTGAGATTTGCTTTCCTGGGTTCAACCCCTTTGGACAGGCACGAGCACAGTTCAATATGGTGTGACAACGATAGAGCTTGAATTCGTCATTAATGGCCTCCAATCTCTCTTTAGTGTACTCATCACGACTGTCGCTTATCCACCTGCAAATATCATCACGAACAATATCTCAGCTTTGAATAACCCCCAACTACCAAGGTATCTCTATCTATAACAGCCGATCAAAAAAACTCTATCTATAACAGAGACACTGTGCAGTAGATCATATGCAATGAGTTTAATAAAAATGAAAGTATCTTCTAATGTGGAGATGAACTCATTCTTTCCTAATCCTGATCAAGTGGGATCAACATATGCTCCTCTAATTAACTCACATTATTTACTACAACCGCACCACGACAAATATAACCATACGGACAAGAAAAGAAGTTGAAAGTTAATAATGCCTAATATAAAAGAAAGTTAATGAGGCAAGAAGAACAGCGAGTGTATACATAGTCATACCAAAAGAAGAACAGTGAGTGTATACATAGTCATAATAAGTCCAAAAAATGGTAGTATTTATGGAGGAAAAGATCCGAAGTAAATACTGACTTCCTTCCCTAATTCAGTAAATATCAGTTATGTTGGTTAAAAGAGCCACCCTAAGAATGCAGAGGTATTGCAGTTTCAAAAACAATACAGACATCATTCATTTGTCACATTTTTACTAGAAAAACCATGAAGCAAACCAAAATAAGTCACATACATACACAACAACGGACAGATTCTAATACTTTTAATAGATCCCCAAACATTTAAAATAAAACTTAAAAAGAACCAAACAAATAATAATAAATAAATTTAGTGAAACAGAAACAGGCAAACTATGCCCCATGTCTTGAAGATTCTATTTAGCATAAGTACACCATGAACGCAGCATATTATCCTAATATTAACGTAAGAAAATCAATAAAACATCATGCATATTTCATGGCAGTTGTATTATAATCCTTTCTCAACCCAAGCTTCAAATCAATACAGCAAAAACATGGGGCATAAACCAACTGACAAAAACAACAAAACAAAACACGCATGCTTACATACTCTTAATCAATTTCCTCTCGTGCCCACAATTTCAACCAAGAAATCAATGAAAAAACACATTCATACTCGGTTGCACTCAAATGTTCATGAGAAGGTTAGAGTAAAATAGAAATTTCATAAAGTTTATATACGGTAGTTAAGAGTCAATTTGAATAGACTACACTTCAAGAACGTGTAGGAGGGGAGGAAAAATAAATAAGAGGCTCAGCAAAAGCGCCTCAAATATTTAGAAAGTTCTTGTAATGGAAGAAGTCTAGAATACTCTAGCTTATTTGTATTTCATTTAGCTTACACTAGCATTTGAGTTTCATTTTAGGATAGAGTACAAGAGAAGCTATCTATAAATAGTCTTCTTTTGTAACTTGAAATCACTTTGAATCATATATGCAAATTGCAAGTAGAGTGCTTTGTAATGTAGTTTCTCCTTGTTCAATTCTTAGTCATGGATCTTGTCATGGTGCAATGTGCACCTTTTATGGTTGATCCTCCATCATCTTATTATTAACTTAAAGAAGAGATATCCTTGTCAACTTAATATACCTCAACATTTTGCCTTAGCAAAGTTTCAACAATAGGATTTTACAATTGAAAATGATGAAACTGTCCAGCCACATAGATCCTCAAACCACCACAAAATAAGGAGGTTGAAGATCTAGAGTTTGTTATGGACTTACATGCAAATATGGGCCTAATTGGACTTTTATCTTTGTAAGCCTGATCAAGAAGGCAACTCTAGGATGAAGCAATGTACAAAGCATCTACAAGAAGACATCCAAGTCATCAAAACATTAACTAGAACTTTGGTAAGAACACAAGACTGAGTTTCGACTGACTTCAAAAGAGACTAGTCAACATTCCTTTTGGGTTAAGCTTTAGGTTAAATAAATGTATAAAATAGTTTAGGATTTCATGGGCCATGTATTGGGCCTAGTAGCATAAAATAATTGAGCCAAATATTTGGGCCAAGTAGTGGAAGTCTTGGGCCTTGTATTTGAGCCAAGTAGTGTAGGATTTGGGCCAAGAGTAGAATATAGTTAGAATAAGGTAGCATCAGCCATCTAGGGTTGCATTTGGACTTCCTTAAGCCCAATGTAAACCCTAAAGAGTCCAAGGCAAGGAGAAGACGTCCAAGGGATGCAGCTGCACTTAAAAATCATTTAACATGTGCTTCACATGGAAGAAGACATGGGAAGTGTGACTAGAGACGTGGCACACCCTCATTGGCTCCTCTAGATCTAGGGTTTCGAGTTTTAATTTGAATTTTCTGAATTTGACTCTCTTTTGGGCTGACCCTAGCACTATAAATAAGTGCCTAGAACAATAAAAAAGTGTGCTAGCCTCTTGTAAAATCAGCTTATGAATGCCTAGTGTTGTGGTGCCAAATTCAGCCCAAAACACTTGTCTAAGCTCACTCTCTAGGGTTGTCTTCCTCTTAGACTCTTCCAGAATCTTTCCAAGTGAATTGACCTAACCTTTCACTAGGCTATTTCCCCTTCTCCACTCCAATTCTCTTCAATATCTCCACACTTCCGCAAGCTTCCTCCAATCTATTCCATCCTCAAGCTAGAAATCACACAAGCATGGGGAAGAAGCCATCAGCAAAGCTCTAAAAGCTAAACCAAACAACGACTGAGAAAGATACCCCACCCAGGCAAACAAAATGGCTTTTACGGTATCACAATAAAAAATAAGATAAACACTTGATTTCCAGATTTTCACAAAAACTAGTCTTCCTGTTTTCACGACATCCTCTGTTTCTTGTAACCGACTTCACACAGATGTGGCAAAATATAGCTTCCATTGTTGTCACTGCACAGCTCCAAAAATAATTCCCAAACTCCAATCCAATTAACAAAAACGCACAGAACCCAACAGAACAGCAAATCCCAGTCAGAATAACAATAAAACTCAGTTACAGTTCCTTGCATGCTTTGACTACTATCCTCTAATCAAAATTAGAGTTTCACCTCAAAAACCTAAATTGATTGATTTTTTTTATGTAAGCCTATGAAACTCCAATTCCAAGTGGTACAAAACATATTATTATACCTGTAGTGTTTACTCGATATCGGGCAATAATACCCAACGAAATCTGTTTAATTTCGCAGAATAGTGAAGTGTAACTCAAATTTTGCGGTAAGAAAACACCCAAAAGTAAGGTGAGAAGAAAGAGAGGGGTTTGAGCGTTACCTATTAGCGTGGAGCAAGGCGGCAGGTCCGAGATAAGACTCGGGGTTCCACCAGTAGCTAGGGCAGGATGTGCTACAGCAGGCGCACAGAATGCACTCATACATCCCATCCAGCTTTTCGCGGTCCTTCTTGCTCTGCAGGATCTCCTTCCCTTGCACCGGCGGCGGGTTCTTCCGCTTGAGCCAGGGCTCGATGCTCTTATACTGGTTGTAGAAGTTGGTCATGTCCACGACCAGGTCCTTGATCACGAACATGTGCGGCAACGGCGTTATGGTGGAGGCCGTCGTGGCGGACGGAATCTTAGTGAGACAAGCAAGGCCGTTGCAGCCGTCAATGTTCATCGCACAGGAGCCGCAGATCCCCTCACGGCAGGAGCGGCGGAAGGTGAGGGTGGGGTCGATCTCGTTCTTGATCTTGATGAGCGCGTCCAGGACCATGGGCCCGCACTCCTTCAGGTTGATCTGGTAGTCCTTCAGCTCCGGCTTCGATGGGTTCTCCGGGTTCCACCGGTAGATTTGGAACGTCTTCAGGGAGGTCGTGTCCCGGGCCTTCGGCTCCACCTGCTGGGCCTGGGCCTCCGACGCATGGGCCCGGATGAATGCCAGCTTAAACGCCGGCGAGGAGGGCACCCGCTGCGCCGCTCTCTTCAGCAACCCCGTCGCCGCCATCGAAACGAGAAGGTAGGAGTGAAGTGAATGTAATTGCGTTGTTCCGATTTTATGACCCAAATGCGTTTTTTGTTTCTGCGAGTGTTACTGTTTTGTTGGAAAGGCATATAGGGATGGGTTTCTCGCCCTTATGTATATGTGCTAACTTATGATTTATATGTAAATTAATTAATATCAAATTATCTCACAGAACCTATTTAGACAACAACCTCTATTTTTACTCTTTCTCTTACTTTTTATTTTCTTTTTCTTTTTCTTCCCAACACCTTCTAACTACAAATAAATATTTTGAAAATTATTCAAACTCGATATTACATTTAATGTATGTTTGTGTTCTATAAAATTCTTCCCATTTATTTATTATTACATTTTTAAATATGTATAATTATAATTTTTATTATTTTTTATAATTGTTTTTATAATATTAAATTATCATATTTTTTGTTTTTATTTTTTATAGAAATTATTTAATAAATATTTGGATAAATAGAAATATAATGACAAAAATATTATAGAGTACAGAGAATGAGAATAAAATAAAACCTAGATTTGGTGGATGTGTATAAACTTTGACTAGAGAGACAATGAAAAGTATATTAAAACTAGTATTCATCTAACCTTATACTTTAATAAATATTCTTTCTAACATCCTTTATTATTAATTTTAATTATTAAAATAATATATTTTTCTTTGTTTATGTTTTAACGTTTTTTTATCAAATACAAATGACTGATATTTTTGTAATTTAATAAATGACAAGATTATTTTTTTTCTTAATGCTTTATTTAATTATTCTTGTTCTTTTATTTAGTGAAAAAGCATGCGACAATACAGTAATTTTGTTATGAAGGTGTGGGGAAGTTGACGTTGGCTTTGGAGTGGTGGCAAGAGGGGAAGCATTGATGTGTGTGTTACGTGGGGAATTTGGAGCTGCATTTAATTAGCGTGTAAATGAGGTGCGCGTGTTCACCATGCGCCTGCTATCGTGTTGGCTTACGAAACATTAAAATTAAGGCTACGCTCAGAGCACGTTTCTCCAAATTAAACCACGGGTATCTCCAACTATATTTGTAAGATTATATTCATATAAACTTTTTTTATGAGAATTTCTTCAAAAAAATACATTTAAGTTAAAATTAATCTATGAAAATTCTCTCATAAATTTTTAAATTTCTTTTCATTTTTGCATAAATTAATTTTTTTACTTTTTAAAATATTTAGAAAAACACTTGTCCTAATATATTATTATAGTGTGTTTAGATTATTACACAGATGGTTACTCGTTTAATTCGTCTTGTGTGCAAACGAATATCAAAGTATTTTATTGTCTTGTATTTAGCAAAATTTGTTTAATTACAATATCTATATAGTACAGATGATTTTTATTTATTTCTTCCTTTGTGCTCTTATAAAAATTATTTAATTAAATATGTGTCATTGATATTTTTTATTTTAAAATATTTTTGTATTTTCTTTTATTTTTTTCCTTTACTTTTTTTTCATTTTTATCCTACCTAGTTGACGAAGCAAGGTGTATTCCATTAGGATTTTAAAAGAACTTTTTCGTAAATGTTTTGAGATATTCAATTAAGATTTTTAATTATTGTACTTTTATATACAAAGTGAGCTTAGATAGTATCTGAAATTGACTCTAATTGTTGTTGTAGGTGTTGGTCACTCGATTGTGTTCCCTTACATTTCAATGCTTCACTCCTTTAGACTTCAACACTTCTTCTCTTTAGTTTCTTAGCGCTCGGTCGAAAGTAAACCTACAGAAGGTTCTTCGACGATTAAGTAAGCACTATGTATTGAGAGTGTGTATTATAAAACTGATAAAAACGTACCTTACTCTATTATAGAGGGCTTATTTATAACATTTACTAATGGGTCATGTTCTTCTCGGTTGACTTGCTCACCGGTTGACTCTAAAGACAAGCTCTGGCTTCGTCTATCTCCATGGAATCTGCTATTTCCCTTTTGTTACGTTGGGACGCGGCTCCGTTGAGATAGAGGGGGTCCTACCTATTGATTGCACTCCGACGATCAAGTTGTGACTCAATGATGCATGGCTATTTTTGGAATAAATTTTTTGATGCTCAAAGACAATATGTTGAACCTCTCCATGAATGCTCGTAATGATTCTCCCTTCTCTTGTCATATGTTGACAAGCGATGTGGGTCGACTTGTTGCAAATTGAGTGTCAAACTTAGTCAATAGGGTTTTGAAGCTACTCACTGAATTAAATGGAAGTCAGGTGAACCAACTGAGTGATGACTCTTTTACGACAAGTGTACCGAGTCAGAAGTAATAATTTGTCCCTAAGAACGAATATCGAACCCAAAAGAAACAATTGTGATGTGAATAAAAAATACATGAAGATAACCAAGGATGCTATACTTGAAGGGTCATCTCAACAAGCAAATAAAGATGTCATCAATAGGAGGAATGGTCAAGGACCACAACACTTAAAGTTCTTCTTATTAGTGTTCTTAATATGGAGGCCCAAGCCCAACAAAAGCCCAAGATCAAACTGAGGCCCAAAGCCCAACACATCATTTCATCATCCATCATGCCTCAAAAGATTATTAAGAGCAAGGGCACGAGCAATAATAGATGAGCATCATTGGATGTCTCTTTTTGTAATTTCTTTTGAGTAGTTTTTAGTAGAACATAAAAGGAAGGTGTAGATATAAATATAAGGGGTGCTAATGTACAAAGATAAGTCATACCTTCCATGTGACATAAAAAAAGGTGTAGGTGTAGTTTTAGGTAGGGATGACAAAGCGGGGCGGGCCATGCAAGCCGGCCCGCGGCCCGCTGGTAAAAAATGCGGGGCGGGCTAACCTTTTCAACCCGCTAACCCGCATTAGCACGCCTCGCATTAGCCCGCGGCCCGCGCGGGCCAGCAGCGGGGCGGGGCAGGCTGGCCCGCTAACCCGCAAGAAAAAAAAATTGTCATTGTTTTAATGTGTGCAAATGACGGGGAAGATTATAATTATGAAAAAATGGATGAAAGTTCTTCTAAGGCGACATCCAATGTTATTGAAATGGAAGAATGTCAATAATGTTTATGTTTAATGTTTTGGAATTAGGTATGTTTAATGTTTTGGAAGTGGAAGAATAGTGATATTTGATATTTATCTTAATGTTTAATTTTTTGATGTTTGACTATGTTTGAAAAGGAAGAATTTTTTTTTTTGGGTTTGATAGTAACAAATATATAGGTTTAATTTGATAATTTTTTAAGAACAAAATGTAATAAAAATATTTAATTTAAAAAAAAGAACATGGGCTGGCCCGTTAACCCGCAGGCCAGCTCTTATGCGGGGCGGGTCGGGAATTCTAACCCGTAATAACTTTGTGGGGCGGGCCAACCCGGCCTGCATTTTTGCTGGCCAAGCGCGGGACGGGCCAATGCAGGGCGGGCTGGCCCGCTTTGCCACCCCTAGTTTTAGGAGGTGCCAAAGAAAGAAACCAAGTCACACCTCCCATGTCAAGTCACACCTTCCATGTGACTTGTTTTTTGTGGCAATTTCAAATGAGTTTCATTTGAATTTTCCCACCTAAATTTCAGCCCTCTCACACTATAAATAGAGGTGTTATGCTCCTGTAAATTCAGAATTGGAATTTTAAGAAAGGTTACTCTACTCAAATTGAGAGAGAATTGTGTGAGACTTGTTCTCCTTCATCTTGTCTCATCTTGTGAGTGTTTGGGAAGCTCCAAGTGGCGGCATTCATGCACTTATCTTGGAACAATCACCTCCAAGTGGCGTGTTCTTCCCTTCCATGACTACAACTACATAAGTCTTTCTTATTCCATCTCCATTTCCATTTCTGAATCATGTTTAGTAATTCCAATCGGTAATTGTGTTTGTTCTTCAAATATGTTCAGTTAGTTTGTGTTCTTATTAAAACAATCGGTTGTTTCGACAAAACAACAGTTGTTTTTTACTTAGTTTGAAAAACACTTTAAACTTAAAAAGGTTTTAAAACACATTAGCTTTAGATTAAACAAAAAGTGAATTACACTTTTAAACTACCCAGATCCTATCCTAAACACAACAGCAACTTTAGCCTTGCATCAAACACTTGGATTTGGATGCCAAGCACAAGAGTAAATAAGAATCAAGTGATGAAAGTGAGGAAGAAAACCTTAGCTTGCTATCCAAAAAGTTTAGTAAGTTCTTGAAAAGAAATCGCAACAAAGATGCCAACAAAGAAAGGTATGGAAACAAGAAAACTTGTGATTTCAATTCTATCAATTATACTTGCTTTGGTTGTGGTGAACAAGGGCATATAAAAGCTGATTGCCCAAATAAAGAAAGCAATGAAAAGAAATCAAGTTACAAGGAAAAGAAGGGAAAATCAAGAAGAGCATATATTGCTTGGGATGAAAATGAAGTCTCCTCATCAAGTGAAGATGAAAAAGCCAACATATGCTTAATGGCAGAAGGAGATGATGATTCAAGCAGCTCAAGCAGTGTAAGTTCATGTGCTTCCCTAAGTGCTGAAAATTATAGTAAATTACTTCAAGCTTTTAAAGAAACTCATGAAGAAGCTAACCGACTGGCTCTCTCAAACAACCGATTGAAAGGGTTGAAAAACTGGCTTGAAAAAAGGGTCAAGACACTTGAAGAAGAACTGGAAAAATCAAAAAATGATTTTGAAAATCTTGAAAAGCATTGCAAAAACTCTTCTCATGTGTGTGACTCTCTTGTTTGTGAAAATTGTGAAAATCTTGAAAAGAAAGTTCATTATCTTGTTAGAACTGTGGATAAGCTTTCAAAGGGTAAATCCAACTTTGAGAATGTCTTGGCATCTCAAAATTGTGTTTTTGGAAAAGCTGGATTAGGTTTAAATCCACAGAACAAGCAAGATAAGTTTTCAAAGTCTTTTTCAAAACTGCTAGGAAAACAACCGATTGTTAAGTCGAAACAACCGGTTGTTACATGCTTTTATTGCATGAAAAGAGGTCATTCAGTCAGATTCTGTAAAATAAGGAAATATTCTGTTCCCAAAGGTTGTGAGGTTTCAAATGATGAAGGTAAATCAAAAGGACCCACATTTGTAAAGGGACCAAATCTTGTTGCTTAAACTTATTATGATGCAGGGATACTGAGTAAAGTGTGAAGTCCTGAGTCAGTTGATCAAGCTTTTGGAAGAAAAGCAGTGTGTCTGGAACTGGATTAAAAGTTGATACCAGTCCAAGTTGTTTCAAAAGCCAAAAGAAGCACTCTTGATCACAAAATAATGACTCTTTGAAGGAACTTCATAACAAAAGGATAAGACCTTCCTTGTCTCTTTTATTAATTACTAATTCATGATTAAATTCTTCTTTTTCAAATGAGCAATTGCATCTGTTTTGAATCCTTCCCATTTTATGCTTGAAAATCACATTCTGTTAAACTGTTGCAGAAAAACAACCGATTGTTTCCTCAAAACAACCGATTGTTTCTCCTCTGACAGCATTGTGATGAATTGATTTAATTTCTCTATGCATTCTTTCTGTTACAGATCTCAATCATAAAGGGATTTTGAGTCAATAAAGCAGTCTTGAAATCCTGATTTGGTTATGGAGGATGTTACATGTTGTCATAAAGGAATATATTACATATCTTGGAAATTCAAAAGCCTTTATGTCTAGTCAAAAGTCACATGTGCTGACCATGTGATTTTCTGCTCTAGGCTGACGTATTATGTGCAAGGCTTGGACCAGTTTTTCTACCTTGAAGATTGAAACCCACTATCACCAAAGGATTAAAGAAGGTTTTTACTTTGCTATAAAATCTGGTGCAGCTATTTTCCTTCACAAAAACAACCCATTGGCTCATCTCTTGCAACATCTCCTTCTCTCCTTGTGTGTGTGCCTTTTTCTCATTCTGCCTTCAAGGATTCCACTCCCCCTACATCAAAGAGGATTAAAACTAGGGCTGTGAGGTCAGGAGGACGTCTTGAGGGCTGGTTTTCAGGTGATAATGAATTGATTGAGAGGTATCTCCTTGAAACAAGTACAAAAGTGATAAACAATCCAAAAGTTGTCTCCTTTGATTGGTAGAAAAGCCAAAAGTTGGACAGTGTTAGAAGGCTTCTCAAGGAACAGCTGCTCAAGAGATTCTTGGAGATGAAGGGGAACATTTATCTGGATTTAATTCGGGTCTTCTACACAAACTTGAAGTTTGAAGGAAACAACCTTGTTTCACATGTTAAGGGTGTGGACATGGAGATTACCCATGATGTATGGGCTGCTGTAACTGGTTTGAAATATGTTGGGCTGAGAATTAATAAAGAAAACATTGGTGTAGTGGAAGACTTCAACAAGATTCAATATTACAAAAGTTGTTTGAAGAATACACAAGCTCAAGTAAGAACTTGTTCAGTTGGAGGGCTGAAATTAGATGAGAGGGTGTTGGCTCTCATTGTCACTTGGATTCTAACTCCAAGGGGGAGCAACCATTATGTTTTAACAGAAGAAGATCTTGTCTATATCTATTGCATCATGAAGAAAGTCAAGATAAATTGGATTCATATCATCAAAGAGCATATGCAAAAATCCATGAGGTTAAGTGACTATCATTACCCCTATGTTGTTTTAATTTCTAAATTTCTACTCTATTTTGAAGTGAATCTTGAGGATGAAACTTCTGAGTTGGTGAAATCAACACAAGAAGTGAACAATGGTTCACTAAGCAAAATGGGTTTCACCAAGATCAATGGAAAATGGGTAAGCAAGGATGCTGATCATGGTGGTTCTTCAAGTGTTGCACCTGCTGATTTTGATGAAGAAGATCAAGATGTTGATATGAATGTTCATAATGAAGAACAACGTACAACTGACTTTAATGCTGGAACAAGTGTTGGACATCAAGGGGATGGGACTCCCTCAATGTCTTCTTTTGAGAGATACATGGTGGATAGGCTTGATGGCTTTGCAAAAAATCAAAGAAATATCCATGATCTTTGTGTACAAATTTTCAGAACATTAACAACAGATTCCAGAGCATGGAAACTCGCTTTCAGACTCTTGATGAACATATTGAAGTTGTTCAGAATCAGATTTTGGAGCTACAATATGGAAAGGAAGACTGAAGGAAAAACAACCGGTTGATTGCTCGGGACAACTGATTGTTTTTTGTAATCTGTAGATGCTTTACTGCTCTTTCTCTTTATATTCTGTTTTATCTGGAACAATTTCGATTTTATCTGGAACAATTTCTGTTTTATCTCTTCCTAAATTCTATTTGTGAAGACAAATAGGGGGAGATTTGGTTGGTTTTTGTGTTGTTAAATGTTTAAAACTATTAAATCTCTCTGATTTCTGTAATTGAAACTATTTTCCTGCTTCTACTGATAGAAACAACCGATTGAATCGAGGAAACAACCGATTGTTTGTCTGATACAATGTTTAGTAAATGTGCTATTCTAACATGTTGTTATAGATGCTTTGTATTGCATAAGTTTTGTTTTGCAGGAACTGCTTCAGATTCAAACAAAGTCCAACACAAGCAACTAGGGATTTTTCTTCATCAAATAGGGGGAGATTGTGTTGGGTTTAATAGTGCCAAAGTTCAAGAGGGGGGGGTGAATTGATCTTTTAAAAGTTTCTCGCATAATCAGTATTTATCACAGTGTACAGAAAATAAATCGATTTATTTGAAATTGAACAGATTTATTTTGGTACTGTTTGTGTTTGAAAAACGTTTATACAATCAAGTTAATCACAAGATTATGCAGATTGATTTTCCAGATACACACACTGATATAATGAAGAAAAACAGTGAATCAAAAAACAGCAAGCTTCAATTTTTAAGTAAGTGATTAAGGTTCAATTAATAGCTTGACAATTACTTGAGTAACCTATCACAATCAATCTGTTCCAATGGCTTTTAACAGATTTTATATGTTCTTATCAGAATCAAACAGCTTTTCCAGAAATTAAGAACAATATTAAACAAGCCCAGAAAGAACAGATTTATTTCTTGACAATTTAATAGATAAGCCGAAATTTAAGTGCAGAGATTAAGGGAGAATGAACACAAGGCAATTATACTGGTTTACTCAACTGAGCTACATCCAGTCTTCACCTAAACCAAGGTGAAATTCACTAAATCACAATTCAAACAAACACAAATCCCACTGTTCTTGAACCCTACAAGAACTTAGGTAGACTTGCTGAAAAACCCTATTTCAGCACA
Source organism: Phaseolus vulgaris (assembly GCF_051622355.1). NCBI lineage: Eukaryota > Viridiplantae > Streptophyta > Magnoliopsida > Fabales > Fabaceae > Phaseolus > Phaseolus vulgaris. The sequence continues at coordinate 32,832,857 of NC_143505.1, read as the reverse complement.
CACACTCTTCAAGAAACCCTATCAAGAAGAGTGTACAACCAAACTTTTACAAGAAAAGAAATGTGAAACAACTACACCTGATAGAGTATGCAGAAATCTGCCTTAAACCAGTAGAACATATTGCTAGAACAGTAGCAACACCTCTTACCAAGCTTTTGGAACCGAACAAGAACAAACACTTTGTGATTTCCGAAATCTTTTAAGAACAGATGCTAATTCTTTGTAAATCCTCAATTCTCTGATGCAAAAACTTGTTTTCACAATTGTATGATCGATGTTTAAACTCAGAAACAAGTTTTCATTTTATAGAAAACCAACTTACAACAGATTTTTGAAAAACAGTTAAAGCTGTTATAAAATAAACAAATTGAAAATAAAATGAACAAATTTATTTTCAAAAGCAGTTAGAGAATTTGTTATGTGAGGAGACTTAGTCAGCCATTCTGGTGCATGGACAAAACTGAAAACCGTTTAAGCTAGATATGGCACCAGAGTCAAAAAAGAATCTATTCATTTACAGATGAACAAATTTATTTTTCAAAACGAAAACAGAAAAAGCTTAACTATTTAAAACACAGTCGTTTTGAAAGGTAGAAGACTTAGTCAAAATACTTGATGCACAAAATCTAATTTTCACAAGACTTAACCAAGGCATCAGTTTAAAAATGAATATGTTTATTTGGAAAAGAACAGATTTATTTTTATGTAGTAAACGTGTTTTTTGTAAAACATGTGAAAAACAGTTTAAGAAATTTTGTGCTTGCTCTTATCACATGGTCAGTGGGTAAGAGGTGAGTTGCTCAGCAAAAAGCCTACTCTTAAACAACCTCTAAACACTACCTAAGACATTCTTAAAGCAAAAGGAAATATACAAGAATTGTACATAAAAGTCTTCATCAAACACATGTCTTGAAGGGGCAGCAACCATCTTCAACAATCTCCCCCTGTTTGATGGAGACAAATCCCCATAGCTCTGTTGCTTTAAGAACCTGTACTGCACCAAATACTAAACCAGAAAAACAGAACATTGCATAACATGTAAAATGGTTTTGAGGTGCAGAATTTAACTTCCTGTTTCTGCTAGCTTCACCTAGCATGGTGAGCTATTTTTCTCCCCCTTTGGATTCATCAAACAACATTTAAGCATAAGGGAAGATAAACCAGAAACATAATCATAATAGTCCAAAAAATAAAGACAAATTGTTCAGCATTACAGAATTTTAAAAATGATAAAGGAAAGCATGGAAATCAAGATACTTCTAATCCTTGTAGTATAGCTCTGCAAGCTGCGCCTGAACTCCTTCAATTTGATCATCAAGGTGTTGAAACCTTGCTTAAGTAGTCTCAAAGTATGCCCTCTGTTCTGCAGTCATGACATCAAGGCGATACAGAACTTGCCTTTCAAACATGGACAATGGTTCACCTCGGTATTCTGGAGTTTGATAGGCAACAATGGCATTCTGATGAGTTGCAGCAGTTTCTTCATGCACAGATTGGGGAGCAGGTAAGTCTCCTCTGACTTCTACAGATGGAGAACTTATCCTTTGATTTCCAGCATGTTCAGCAGATTGTTCTTGTCCATAGGAGTGATGGATAACATAACATGAACGTTCTGCAGCTTGAACTGTGTCATCCTCCATGGGAACAACTTTATCCTCATCCTCATTGTTGAGGTTTGAGGCTCCATGTTCTGCTTGAGGGTTCTTGCCTTTGAGAACCACCCAATTGTCCTCTATTTTGTGGAATCCCATTTTTGTGAGAGTTGAATTGTCAATCTCACTTACAGCCTTGATGGGGTCGTTTCTCTCATTTGAAGCATCAACACCAAAGAAATCAATCAATTTTGAAACAAGTATAGCATAAGGAAAGCGATAATCAGCCAACCTTTTGGATTTCAATATGTGTTCATTGATAATGAAAACCCAGTTTACCTTAATCTGGTTCATGATGCAATATAGAAGGATTAAATCCTCTTCATGTAAAACAACATGATTTATACCTCTTGGGATGAGCTGCCATGCTATAATGTAGGCTACAAGACGTGGTGTTAGGTTCAAATGTCCTGCATGGAACTTGCTTATGCTCTGAGTAGGGTTCCTCATACAGCTCTTGTAATATTGCAGTTTATTGAATTCTTGAATCCCATTGGTGTTTCCTTTTCCTACTTTCAGTCCAACATACTTGATTCCAGCCACAAAATTCCAAACATCACTTGTGATCTTCATTTTGATCCCTTTCACATAAGAGACAATGTTCTTTCCATCCAAGGTTAGATTAGTGTAAAACACCTTAACTAAATCAGGATATACATTACCCGTTAATTCCAACAGCTTTTTCAGTTTCTGGTGCTTCAACACAGCCCTTGTTTCTGCCAATTTTTCTGATTTCAGCCAGTTGAAATCAAGCACCTTGGGTATGTTAATCTGCTTTCTGCTTGTCTCATGGATGTAGGCATTGATTCCTTCTTCATTTCCAGCGAACCAACCTTCTAGCACACCTTGAAAGGTGCTTTGCTTGCCCTTGTTTTTCTATTTCTGTCTTGAAGAAGAAGCTATGGTTGAACCAGAATTTTCTCTTGTTTCAAATGGTGAGAACCGAAAATAGGTAGCCAATGTGGGTAACAAATTTTCACACAGATTTATATTGAGAAATGAATAGGTTGATATGGCAGTTATGAATGGATATACATGAAGATTTTATGCTCTGAAATTGTGCAGAGAATATTTTGAAAGTATGCAGCAAATATTTAGGGTCATGATGCACACAATTCATACCTTTATTGAGCACCCAAACCATCAAATCGGTTACATAACCATGACCAAAACCGTCAAAGGTACAAAGGTTAATGCCCACTAAGTCAGTCAAGTAGTTAAAGATCAAAATTTCTCTTTCCTAGTCATCAATGCATATCAGTACCAAAAATAAACACCTTCAATTACGAATAAACAGATTTAATTTTTCACTGCTAGGAACAATTGACTTTTATAATTCCCAATTCATTAAGCAGAAAATTAAACCTATCTTTAGCCAATGGTTTTGTGAACAAATCAGCAAGCTGTAAATCTGTACCAATGAATTTAATATCACATGTTCCATTTGAAATGTGTTCCTTTAGAAAATGATGCCTAATTTTGATGGAAGAGGGCCAAGCACAACTTCACAAGAAAGACAAAAGCCAAGACATGAGCATCCAAAGCCAAACCAAGAGCGTCTAGGGCTAAGGGAGGAGCGTCTAGGCCAAAGGGGAGGAGCGTCTAGCTCAAGGTGGAGAGCGTCTAGGCCAATGAAAGGAGCGTCTAGGACCAAATTGCTAAGCCCATGGCCAAGCGAATCCATGCAGATTTGTTTATGCTACATGAAGGCCCATTAGGGGTAGCTTAGTATTAGTTGTGGTGTAAATAACATAAACTTGATTCCATGAGACTTGACCTAGTTTTGCTAAAGATTTGGTCACTTTCTAGAAGGATTCTCCACATGGCCATGTGCTCCATGTGATGTAAATTTGCATTTCATTTTGATTAGCATTAGGGTTGCATTATGGTCCTCTTTAGCATATAAAAAGAGGAGCCTACACCTTGTATTTTCAAGTTTATTGTGAGTAAAGTTATGCTGCCATTTTGTGCCAAGCTTTGCTTCTCCCTAGAATTCTAGGCTCTAAACTTCACATCCTTCACCATTCCTTGGGCTGGCCGAACCTCCCAAATACCATACTTACCATGCACCTTCAAGATCAACATCACTCTTAGGAGGATCTTGCACACACACCTCCATAGCTTTCGCACCATTTTCTTACATGATTCAAGAAGACCTTCATGAAATTTGCCATCATTTGGTATCATGAGCTTAGGTTCTTCAAGATGAGTTGTTCTTGGTCTTTTCCTTTTTAGTTCTTCTTTATTTCATGTTGTTCATCTTATTTCCATAATTGTCTTGCTGTTTTTTACATTTTAATTTGTTTTGGTGTGCTATTTGGAAGATCCAACCGGTGCACTTTGTTCAATTGATCTTGAACAATTCTTGTGCAAATTGTGATAGGATCCCATACACCTTTGAGTTGCTGTTTTCTTTTAGGTTTTTGAGTCTTTATTGCACTTTTAATTTGGTTCATATTATGCTCTTTGAGTTTTTAATTTCTGAATCCATATATGTTTTGTCAAGTCATGTTCATCCACAATGTCATCAATTCATAGTAGTCCTTTGTTTGGCTTGATTGTTTCTTGATTTTGGGTATCTACTTTTGCTTTGAATCTGCTGTTCATTTGATCTTTTGGTGCCTTTTTAATTTTAGTTTGAGTTCATATTTGTGTTTAGATCTTACACAAATTCCTTTTCTCAATTCCATTGTGTTTAAATCTTGGTATCTTACTGTTTTTTCCAGTTTTTCCAGAATCCCCTGTTTCACATTCTCTGTGTTGGCTGTTTTGTTCCAGAAAAATATTTTCACTCATAGGAAAATTTTGATTCTCTGGAATATGCAAGATTAGAGTGTTACAGAAAAGACAAAAAAAGAATTAGCTCAAAAGAGTCAACAGAAAAAAAATGATAAATATTTTAAAATTAGTGTGCAAATCTGAGGCGCTACAGCTGGCGTAACTGAACACTGAAATTGAAAAATTTATTAAAAAAAAATGGTTCATGTGTTTTGAGTGATTCCAACGCCATATTTTAGTAAGATCTTGAATATCTTGCATATCAAATTTCAGAATCAAATCTAAAAAGCACAGCTCAGCATAAATTGGGGAAAAACACGTTTCTGGCCCACACCAATTTTCCAGTGGTGCTGTTTTTTATTTTGTAATCTAATTCTAGTGCCATTCTTAGGAATTCTTTTGTGTGCCTACCTTTATTTGAGTACCTTTTATTTGCTTGCTTAATATTTCTTGGACCTCTTTCTAGTTGTCACAATCTCACTCCATTTGTGTGGTACTGTTTTCTTCAATTAAATTGTTTCTTGCTTTTATTCTTTGGCCTCTAATTTGGTGCTAAAATTTATTCTCCTTTGGTGCTTAATTGAATGGAAACTTGACTTGGGTAAGGTCTAGTCTTTTGATAGGTGCTGGAATTGGAGAACTAAGACCTTCATTCTAAGGGGAAACAAAGACAAGGCAGAATAAAACACTTTCCCAAAACACCACAAACACTTGGAAGGCCCAACAAGCAAAGACAACCAAAGAAGTGCCAATAGCAAAAAGAGGATCAACAAAGGGAGTTTTCTTAATTTCTTTGCAACTTAGTTTGTGTTAATTACTTCTTAATTACGTACTTAGACGGTGAGTGTGTCTTCAAGGGCTCAAAGTGTCCAAGAAGCCTCACCTAGGGCCGACTAGTGTAGAGTTTTCTAATTAGCAATTGTTAATTGTTTTTGATTGCTTTTCTATTGCTTAATTAGTTTCGCTTTTGCAATTGTGTTGCTTTGTTAAGCTTTGTTAATCGTTGCTTGGTTAATTAGTTAGCTTGCATTATTTTCTTGCATTAAAATCTGATTTCTCAACTTAATTGTGTTCTAAGTGGTTTACTAAGAGAAAGCTTTGTGTGAAGACATTGGGGGATAGTTTTTGGCTAAGGCAAAGGCTTGGTATTTAAGTAGTCCTTTGTGACTCACTTCCCTTACCTGGAAAACTAACTTCTTTGACTTTCCTAAGTTTTCTCAAGGTAAAATACTTGTATACATAAAGCTTTAGCCATGTCTTCTTCTTCTCATTCTACAAAGTCTATTGGAAGTGAATTAAAATCTTTAAAAACTCTTTTGAAAGAAGTTTCACAAACTGTGCAATCAATTGCATATAGACAATTGGAGAGTGAGACTAAACTTAATGTTTTGACTAAAGCAAAGAATGAGGAGTCTCACATTCTAAAAAAATTACCTTCTCATGCATATATCTCTAAAGATCATGATTCTTTTGGGAAGGGAAGCATTAGAGTAAATGATTATTATCAAGCACCCCCTAGAAGACATAGAAGAGATAGAAAAGAACAAGAAAACCCAAGAGAGGTTAGGGTAGACCAACCCCATTTCCATGGAAAAGAAAATATAGAAGCTTGCCTAGATTGGGAAATGGGGGTAGAAAAATTGTTTGCTTCCCATAAAGAAAGAAAGGAAAGAAAAATACAAAAGAAGAGAGGGGAAGTCGAAAGGGAAGCTAAAGAAAAAGAAGAAAAAGAAAAGCATGAAAAGACCCTTGAAGAACAAAAGGCGTGGGAGAAGAGTGTTCCTTCCCACAAGGTCATTCAACAAGACCAAAGATTTAAAAATACCTTTGAAAATATGTGTCTTGTTGAACAACCTCAAAGCCTTATCTTTTGTAAAGGAACACTTGCAAGCCTAAGTGAAAAAGAAGAGTCTTTAAAAGAAGCTTGCATAGATAAAAATGAAATAGTTTGTTTTTCATATGTGCTAGGATATCACCAAGTGAATGTCAAGTTTTTTATAAGCATCTACAAAAACAAATTTTTATGTGAAGTAGGGCCTAAAGAAACTTGTCATGTTTTATTGAGACAACCATTACAAAATGTACAAATCCTTATAAACAATGGTTGTCACAACGAGACTATCCTTACACATAAGAGAAAAAGTCTTCATGAAGGAGAACTCATGGGACAAATTAGAGTTGATAAAACTCTAGAGCTTTTAAAAGGAAAACTTTTGTCCCCCATGAGAAAAGAAGTTCAAAGACATTACCTTAGGTACAATTCTTGTTTTCAAACTGCGCCCAAGGCAATGTCTCATAAACTCTATACTCCTTCACCTTTTGCAAATGATCCTTGGGAAGATATAAATTTCATATTAAAACTCCCTAGGACAACAAAAGGTTGTGATTCAATCTTCATGGTTATGGATAAACTCTTCTCTAGAGAAGTGATACATCTTCATGGTTTATCCTCAAGCATAGTGTTGAATAAAGCTCCAAATTTCGCAAACCATGATTTGAGGACTTCCTTTGGAAAACTTGCAACTAAGTTGCACACTTTAAATTCTTATCATCCTCAAACGCATGATCAAAATACAATTGAAAATCTAGCTCTTTCAACTATGCCTAGAATAATCATAAAGGACAAACACAAGTCTAGAGGTGAGCATACATACCATAAAGTAGTTCACAAAACTACTTGTATTTCTACTTTTGAGGTTATATGTGGGCTAAATCATCTTTCTCCTTTTAAGTTGTTACCATCTCCTATAGGATTTATGCCTAAAGAGAAAGTAACCACAAATGCACATTTCAAAATGCATAAGATGATTAGAGAACACATACAACAATCAAAAGAGAAACATTGTCCAAAGTTGCCAAAACCAAAAGAAAAACAAAAATGGCAACATAGTAAAATTGATTTTCAAACTAACACCTATGCTTTATTTGATGATTTCTATAGGTGGACGTTTGATCCAGGAGGACAAGCTTTGGCGAAGCAAGAGGCTGCTATCCGAGATCAAGTCTGTATATCTGAGGATAGATCTTCTCAAGAAGGAGGAGATGATGGACACCATCCAGCCACACTCATCCCCCTAGTTGAAGAAAAAGCTTTGGATTTGAGGACAAATCCTTTTCAAGAGGGAGGGGATGACGGAAGAGGGCCAAGCACAACTTCACAAGAAAGACAAAGCCAAGACATGAGCATCCAAAGCCAAACCAAAAGCGTCTAGGGCTAAGGGAGGAGCGTCTAGGCCAAAGGGGAGGAGCGTCTAGCTCAAGGTGGAGAGCGTCTAGGCCAATGAAAGGAGCGTCTAGGACCAAATTGCTAAGCCCATGGCCAAGCGAATCCATGCAGATTTGTTTATGCTACATGAAGGCCCATTAGGGGTAGCTTAGTATTAGTTGTGGTGTAAATAGCATAAACTTGATTCCATGAGACTTGACCTAGTTTTGCTAAAGATTTGGTCACTTTCTAGAAGGATTCTCCACATGGCCATGTGCTCCATGTGATGTAAATTTGCATTTCATTTTGATTAGCATTAGGGTTGCATTATGGTCCTCTTTAGCATATAAAAAGAGGAGCCTACACCTTGTATTTTCAAGTTTATTGTGAGTAAAGTTATGCTGCCATTTTGTGCCAAGCTTTGCTTCTCCCTAGAATTCTAGGCTCTAAACTTCACATCCTTCACCATTCCTTGGGCTGGCCGAACCTCCCAAATACCATACTTACCATGCACCTTCAAGATCAACATCACTCTTAGGAGGATCTTGCACACACACCTTCATAGCTTCCGCACCATTTTCTTACATGATTCAAGAAGACCTTCATGAAATTTGCCATCAAATTTCAATGTGTTTGGTTCTAGAATGCATGACAGGATTTTTGGTTAAGTTGACTGCACTTGTGTTATCACACAGCAGAGGTATATGGTTAAGTAAGATACCAAAATCATTCAATTGCTGTCTTAGCGGTTTGAGCACAGCAACTCCCTACTGCAATGTACTCTGCTTCAGCCGTGGAGAGAGCTACAAGCCTGCTTTTTGCATTGCCATGAGATCAAGCTTGATCCAAGCAAGTGACAGGTTCCACTGGTGCTCTTCCTATCAATTTTGCAACCTGCAAAGTCTGAATCAGAATATCCAGTTAAGCTTAATGAAATGTTACCTGGATACCACAAGCCAACTTCTTTAGTTCCTTGCAAATACTTCAAAATCCTTTTGACAGCATTGCAGTGTGATTCTTTAGGAGCAGATTGAAACTGAGCACACATGCACACTGCAAACATTATGTCAGGCCTGCTGGCAGTGAGATACAGTAGTGATCCTATTAGTCCTCTGTATTTGGTTTCATCAACAGCAATTCCAGCTTCATCATGATCCAAGTGACAACTTGTTGAGAAGGGTGTGCTGATTGGTTTGCATTTGTCCATTTCAAATTTCTTCAGAAGATCCTTGCAGTACTTAGCTTGATTCAAGAAAATGCCATCCTTGAGTTGTTTGACCTGCAAGCCTAGAAAATAGTTCAACTCACCCATCATTGGCATTTCAAACTCACTCTTCATGACTTTCACAAAAGTTTCACACAATTATCCATTGTTTGATCCAAAAATGATGTCATCCACATAAACTTGTACTAGAATTGTGTCATCTCCTTTCTTCTTAATGAACAAGGTCTTATCAGATGTGCCTCTATCATAGCCTTGTGAGGTGAGGAAATCACTTAGCCTCTCATACCATTGCCTAGGAGCTTGCTTGAGCCCATAGAGAGCCTTTTTGAGTTTGAACACGTATTCTGGATGTTGATGGTCTTCAAAACCTGGTGGCTGTGAAACAAATACCTCTTCATTTATATAACCATTCAAGAAGGCACTCTTCACATCCATTTGAAATAGCTTGAACCCTTTGATGCAGGAGAAGGCAAGTAGCAATCTAACAACTTCTAACCGAGCCACTAGTGCATATGTCTCATCATAGTCTATTCCTTCTTCTTGATTGTACCCTTTAGCTACTAGCCTAGCCTTATTTCTGGTAATCACCCCGTGTTCATCCATTTTGTTTCTGAATACCCATTTTGTTCTAATTATATTCATCTCAGGTATTTTAGGAACAAGAGTCCAGACCTCATTAAGAGCAAATTGATTCAGTTCCTCTTGCATGGCTAAAATTCGGTTGCTGTCCTTGAGAGCTTCATTCAGATTCTTGGGTTCCACTTGAGATACAAAGGCCATTGCTTCACAGAAGTTGTTCAAGGATTTCCTAGTTGATACTCCTTTCTCAATGTTCCCAATGACATTATCAAGGGTTAGGTCTCTAGGGGTTTTCTACTCTTTTGGCAAACCTGCAAGCACATTAGATTCTTGCATAGCATGTGTATCAGCAGTATCAAAATGAATCGATTCATTTTGATTTAAAACAGATTTAAATTCATTACTGTCAAGATCATCAACATCAGTTTTAGATATGCTATGATCAGTTTCATAAAAAACAACATGCATTGATTCTTCTACTATGAGCAACCTTTTATTGAAGACTCTATATGCATGACCATTCAAAGCATAACCAATGTGTACACCTTCATCAGATTTAGCATCAAACTTACTAAGATTTTCTTTGCCATTATTCAATACAAAGCATTTACACCCAAAAACTCTAAGGTGGCTCACACTAGGTTTTCTGCCATTATACAATTCATATGGAGTTTTCTTAAGAATGGGTCTAATTAAGGTTCTATTTAACACATAAGCTGCAGTATAGACTGCATCTTCCCAAAAGTACTTAGGGAGCTTAGATTCATTTAACATGGTTCTAGCTAGTTCCTCTAATGATCTGTTTTTCCTTTCAACTACACCATTTTGTTGGGGTGTCCTAGGGGCTGAAAAGGTGTGTGATATCCCATGCTTCTCACAGAACCTCTCAAATCTAGCATTCTGAAACTCTCCCCCATGATCACTTCGAATTGATTTAATGCAACAACCATTTTCATTTTGCAGAACCTTTGCCAATTTCTTAAAAGCAATGTAAGCATCATGTTTATGTGCAAGAAATAAAGTCCATGTAAATCTAGAGTAATCATCCACAACAACTAAAGCATACAAATTTCCAGCCAAGCTAGCAACTCTAGATGGTCCAAATAAGTCCATATGTAACACATCCAATGGATTTTTTTGTAGAGACAATATCTTTTAACTTGAAAGAGGATTTGATTTGTTTACCTTTCACACAAGCATCACAAAGCCTGTTATCCTGAAATTTAATGTTAGGTAAACCAGAAACTAAATCTTTGGATTTCAGTTTATTTAAGTGATTAGTGTGTATGTGAGCTAACCTCCTGTGCCACAGCCAAGACTCATCACTTCTAGACAGCAAACACTCATTTGAAGAGTTAGTTTCCATGATATTCAACAGATATATGTTATTCACTCTCTTACCAGTAAACAGTACCTTACCAGATGAATTACTTGAGATTGTGCAGCCATTTGACTTAAAATTCACCTTGTATCCTTTGTCACAAAGCTGACTTATGCTGAGAAGGCTATGCTTGAGTCCTTCTACGTAAAGCACATTCTCAATAGTGGTTGAGTTCCCTGTTCCAACAGTGCCTCTGCCCAAAATCCTTCCTCGGTTATTATCACCATAGGTTACATGTCCTTCTGCTTTGAGCTTCAAGCTAGTGAATTTTGTAAGATCTCCAGTCATATGCTTGGAGCAGCCACTATCCAAGTACCACTGATTTTTCTTGTTGCTCATCTACAAAACAGAATAAAAATGATACAAATGGTACCCTTTTTAGTATAGGGTCCAGCATAGATTAAAACCTTCTCTTTGGTAGCCATTTTGCTAAATTCTTAGGAACAAGATGTTTTCTAGCAATGCAAGACCTAGAGATATGACCAGATTTCATGCAGTAAAAACAGGTTACATGAGATGCCTTTTTGCCACTGTTAAAAGCTGAAAAACCTGATTTTGCTGGAACAAAAAAACTTGAAAGCTTTTTGACATTGGTTACATTTCTAGGGGTATAACCAAGTCCATTTTTATTGAAAACAACATTCTGTGAGCCAAGAAGAGACTCAAGGTTCTCTCTTCCCTTGGTGAAATTGGAAAGGATTTTTAGCAAATACTCCACTTGTTTTTCCAATTTTTTGCAGTTTTCACAGGTTTTAATAGAGGCATGCAAGCATGTTAGTTCAAGGCTTACCAAATCTGTTTTTTCCTTATGCAATTCTTCCTCAAGTGTTTTTACTTTAGGTGCAAGCACATTATTTACCTTTTGCAGCTTATTGCATATTACAGCTAGCCTATTTGCTTCATCATGTGTTTCCATGAAAGCAGCAAGCAATTGATCATAGTTATCAGAATCCACAGAAAATTCACTTACTGAATCAGAGATTGACTCCTCATCCTTCATTATGAAGCACATATTGTTTTCCTCATTCTCAGTTGAAGAGCTGCTGGTTGAAGATACTTCATTTTCTTCCCATGAGATGTAAGCTCTTCTTCCCTTGCTCCTTTCAACTCTTTTGCTGGCAGATTTATCCTTTGATTGATTGTTTGGACAATCCGTTTTGATGTGCCCTGTTTTGCCATAGCCAAAGCAAGTATAGTTAGAGGAATTTGAATCATTGGGTTTAGGATACCTTCTTTTCTGCTGGTTCCTATCTCTGCTTTTCTTCTTCAGGAATTTGTTGAATCTTTTTGTAAGAAGATAGATTGTTTCATCATCATCAGCATCTTCTTTTTCCTCCTTGATCTCATTCAGTTCACTTGCTTTCAGTGCAAGACCTTTGGGTTTTCTCTCTGTTGTTTCTTGCTCTTTGAGTCTCTTGAGCTCTAGCTCGTGCTTCATTAGCTTTCCAAGGAGTGCAGCAGTTCCTAGCTTTGACAGATCACGGTTTTCAGATATGGCAGTCACCTTTGGTTGCCAGCTTCTGTCGAGGCACTTAAATATCTTTATGTTGAGTTCCTCTCTGTCAAATTCTTTTCCCAAACCAGTAAGGTGATTCACAATATGAGTGAACCTTTTCTGCACATCAGCAATGCTCTCATCGGGTTGCATTTTAAACAATTCATATTCTTGGATGAGAGAATGTTTTCTTGACCTTTTCACATCTTCAGTACCCTCATGAGTGACTTCTAAGACTTCCCGCATCTCCTTAGCTGACTTACATTGGGATATCCTGAAGAACTCATCCATTGTTAATGCAGAGGTTATGATGTTCTTGGCCACAAGATCATGTTAAGCCTTCCTCCTTTCGGTCTCATTCCATTCAGATCTTGGCTTCACCACTTCTTCATCCTTGACAATCTGCATTGGCACATAGGGTCCATGGACCACAGCTTCCCAAATTAATGCATCAATAGATTCCATGAAAATTTGCATTCTAATTTTCCAAAAAGCATAATTCATTCCATTGAACATAGGTGGTCTATTAACAGCAGATCCCTCAGCAAAAAGCACTTTAAACTCAGACATTATTACAAACAAACTTGATTAAAATATAAGTCCTAGCTCTTGATACCAAGTGTTGGGTTTAATAGTGCCAAAGTCAAGAGGGGGGGGGGGGGGTGAATTGATCTTTTAAAACTTTCTCGCAGAATCAGTATTTATCACAGTGTACAGAAAATAAATCGATTTATTTGAAATTGAACAGATTTATTTTGGCACTGTTTGTGTTTGAAAAACGTTTATACAATCAAGTTAATCACAAGATTATGCAGATTGATTTTCCAGATACACACACTAGTATAATGAAAAAAAACAGTGAATAAAAAAACAGCAAGCTTCAATTTTTAAGCAAGTGAATAAGGTTCAATTAATAGCTTGACAATTACTTGAGTAACCTATCACAATCAATTTGTTCCAGTGGCTTTTAACAGATTTTATATGTTCTTATCATAATCAAACAGCTTTTCCAGAAATTAAGAACAATATGAAACAAGCCCAGAAAGAACAGATTTATTATTAATTGAATAGATTTATTTCTTGATAGTTTAACAGATAAGCCAAAATTTAAGTGCAGAGATTAAGGGAGAATGAACACAAGGCAATTATACTGGTTCACTCAACTGAGCTACATCCAGTCTTCACCTAAACCAAGGTGAAATTCACTAAATCACAATTCAAACAAACACAAATCCCACTGTTCTTGAACCCTACAAGAACTTAGGTACACTTGCTGAAAAACCCTATTTCAGCACACACACTCTTCAAGAAACCCTATCAAGAAGAGTGTACAACCAAACTTTTACAAGAAAAGAAATGTGAAACGACTACACCTGATAGAGGATGCAGAAATATGCCTTAAACCAGTAGAACAGATTGCTAGAACAGTAGCAGCACCTCTCACCAAGCTTTTGGAACCGAACAAGAAGAAGCACTTTGTGATTTTCGAAATCTTTTAAGAACAGATGCTAATTCTTTGTAAATCCTCAATTCTCTGATGCAAAAACTTGTTTTCACAATTGTATGATCGATGTTTATGTTGAACCTTGTGATGTTCAATGTTTTGAAGAATCCAAATCCTTTGAAGGATGTTGAAGCCTCTGCTTTGCTTGTTGTTGCTGTGCTGGTTTAAGCTTTGTTCTGGGGTAGTTTATATGTTGTAATCCACCCTTTGATTAAATCTCAAGCAATTAGCATCTCAATCTTTATGAAAGTAAAATGTTTTTCAAACTAAGTTGAAACAACCGATTGTTTTGTCGAAACAACCGATTGTTTATACTTAGGTGTTTTGAGAAAGATTGAAAACTGTTTTTGAATGGTTGAAACTGTTAAGTACCAAAACAACCGATTGATTCGAGGAAACAACCGATTGTTTGTTTTGGAACCATAACAAAAAAACTGTTTTGTGTTTGACTGAGCTTTAAATGATTCAACTGAATACGCTCCAGTCATTGAATGCTTTGACCAATCTTTTAATGCAATTTAAGAGTTTGTTAAGATTTGATAACAAACTACATCTTTGAATATATTAAGAAAAACAGATTTGAGAATTAAGAATCTTTTGACAAAGTTTTTCTACAGAGTTTTTCAAAGTGCTGAGATTGCTTAAGAGTTTGTGATTGATCAAGGTGCTGGAATAGGATTCTACTTGTATTGATTTCAGATATTCATCTGTAACAAGTGTAATCTTTGTAATCTGTTGAACAATTCGTTTCTGTGTTTTGCTGAGATTGGCTGTGTGTTCTTGAGGTGTTCAAGATCAGCAATCTTAGTGTTGGCCAAGGAGAGTGTGTTTCTTGAGGTGTTCAAGGTCATTCTCTTGGTTGTTGTGTAAGTGATCAAGGTGTGGTTGCTTAGTGGATATGATGGCATTCTCATGGAGCTCTTCTTGGATGTATGTGAATATGGTGCGGAAGCTATGGTGAAAGTGGGCAAGATCCTCCTAGGAGTTGTGGTGATCTTGAAGGTGCATGAAATGTATGGAAAAAGGGAGGTTCGGCCAGCCCTCTTGGTAAATGGTGAAGAGAAGATTAGGACCTAGAAACTAGGCAAAGGCAATGTATGGCACAATATGGGCAGCATAACATTACTCTCATTAATCTTCCAAATACAAGTGATAGGCTTCTCCTTTTATAGGCTAAGGAGGCCGTAAATGTTAAGCTAAGAGAAGATGAAATGTAAGCCAAATGAAATGGAAATGTGAGGCACATGGGCACATGGAGCACATGGGTGCACATGGCTTCACAAAACCGTCCCTTGATTAGTGAAGGCTTCTAGAAACCTTTAGCTAATCAAGGTTAACTCCTCCTTAATTCTAATGTGCAGAAAAATAAACATTTGTCCACATGGCTATGTTATTTACACCCCAATTAAAGCTAAACTACACTTGATGGGCCTTCACGGAATATGTGCTAGTATGCCACTCTCCCATTCATAGCTTTGATCCAAGTCTTCTTGTCCTAGACGCTCCTAGCTTGTACTAGACGCTCCTAGCTTGTCTTAGATGCTCCTAGCTTGGTCTTAAACGCTCCTAGCTTGATCTTAGACGCTCTTGACTTGGCTCTTGCCTTTCATGGAAGGTTGTGCTTGGCCCTCTTCCATCATCCCCTCCCTCTTGAAAAGGATTTGTCCTCAAATCCAATGCTTTTGCTTCCTAGGGGATGGTTGTGGCTGGATGGTGGCCATCATCTCCTCCTTCTTGAGAAGATCTATCCTCAGATCTTCAGACTTGATCTCGGATAGCAGCCTCTTGCTTCGTCAAGGTATGTCCTCTCGGATCAAATGTCAATCTATGGGAATCTTGAAACAAAGCGAAGAAGTTAGTGTGAGCATTTGGAGAAAATTTAATTGTGTGAAGTTGCCATTTTTGTTTTTCTTTTGTTTTTGGAAACTTCTCACAATGTTTCCCTTTTGATGGTTGTATGTGTCCTCTAATCTTTTTATGTTTCCTAAAATTTCCAATAGTAGTTACTTTTCCCTTAGGCATAATTCCTTTAGGAGATGGTAACAACTTTAAAAGGGCAAGAGGACTATGTTCACATACAACTTCAAATGGAGAAATATGAGTAATCTTGTGGACTACTCCATTGTATGCATGCTCAAAAGGAAAAGGATTCTTATCCCAAGAATTGTGGGTGTCCCTCATGATTTCGTGAAGCATAGAAGGAAGAGCTATGTTTTCAAATTTTGGAGCTCTATCCATCACTATTTTTGAAGATAAATCATGGAGGCTTGTCACTTTTCTTAGGAAGAGTTTATCCACATCCATGAAGAAGGAATCAAAACCTTTTGTTGTCCTAGGAAGCTCTAATATGAATTGTGTGTCTTCCCAAGGATCATTTACAAAAGGTGAAGGAGTAAAGAGTTCTTGAGACTTTGCCTTAGGTGTAGTTTGAAAACAAGAATTGTACCTAAAGTAATGTCTTTGAACCTCTTTTCTCATGGGTGACAAAAGTTTTCCTTTTAAAAGCTCTAGAGTTTTATCAACTCTAATTTGGCTCATGAGTTCTCCTTCATGTAGACTTTTTCTCTCATGTGTAAAGATAGTCTCGTTGGTACAACCATTGTTTATGAAAATTTGTACACTTTACAATGGTTGTCTCAATAAGACATGACAAGTTGCTCTAGGCACTACTTCACACAAAACTTTGTTTTTGTAGATGCTTATAGATAACTTGACATTCTCTTGGTGATATCCTAGCACATTTGAGAAATAGTCTTGCAAGCTTCTTTTAAAGACTCTTCTTTTTTGCTTATGCTTGCAAGTGTTCCTTTACAAGAGGTAAGGCTAGGTTGTTCAACAAGAAGCATGTTTCCAAGGGTATTTTCAATGTGCTTGTCTTGTTGAATGACCTTGTGGGAAGGAACACTCTTCTCCCACGCCTTTTGTTTCCCAAAAGTTTTCTCTTTTTCTATTTTCTCATCATCCCTCTTATGTTTCATTTGTATTTGGTCTTTTACCACTTGGGAATGTGGTAAAGGGCTAAGTACAAACTTTTTGTGCTTGTGGATGAAGGAAATCTCGTTAGTTAGACCATCATGCAAGGTTTTCTTATCAAATTGCCATGGTCTACCTAATAAGATGTGGCAAGCTTCCATAGGTACTACGTCACATAAAACTTTGTCTTTGTAGTTACCTATAGAAAACTTGATTTCCACTTGTTTGTCTACACGTAGTTCTCGATTCTCATTGATCCATTCTAAATTGTAAGGTTTTGGATGAGGAACTACTTGTAGATTTAGTTTCTCAATCAATCTAGTGCTACAGCAATTGCAGCATGATCCACCATCCACAATAAGAGAGCATATATTTTCTAAAACATTGCATCTAGTATGAAATATGTTCTCTTGTTATGTCTCGATGGATGCACTAGGTTGATTGAGGAGGATTCTTTGAATCATCAATAAGTCCCCCTCCAAAGGATTTTTCCTCTCTCCTTCCCCCTTTTCTTGTGTATTAGGTTCATCCTCACCACTAGTGTACTCATCTTTTCCTTTTAAGAACAAAGCCCTTTGGTTTGGACATTGCGCTTGCACATGCCCTCTTCCAAAACACTTAAAACACTTGGTGTCCCTAGCATAGATGGATGGGGTGGAGGCATCTTTCACTAAAGGTTTGGTAGTTTCTTTGGGTTCGTCTCTAGATGTGCTACCCTCCCTTTTAAAGTCTTTCTTGGGATAAAAGTTGGAGTAAGAACCCACCATTTGACTTGAAGTTTTGCGCAAATTTTGTTGTTCAACTTTAATGCGAAGTTGAACCAAGTCATTCAAGTCTTGGTAGGGTAGAAGTTCTACTCTATCCCTTATCTCAAGGTTGAGCCCACTTAGAAACCTAGATATGGTGGTGGTTTCTTCCTCTCTAATGGATGCTCTCATCATGTAGAGCTCCATTTTCTGGCTATACTCTTCCACACTCATGTTCTTTTTTTGGAGTCTTTGGAGCTTGTCCATTAACTCCCTATGGTAGTAGGAAGGTATGTGGCGACGTCTTAGGGCTCCCCTAAGGTCATTCCAATATTCTATGGGAGGCTCCCTATGAAGACGTCGGTCTCTCTCTAGAGAGGTCCACCAATACATGGCATTGCTTTGGAAACTAAGGGTTGCTAAGGGTACCTTCCTTTCTTCACTCACCCTATGGCAAGCAAAGAGTTGCTCTACTTTCATCTCCCAATCTAGGTATACCTCTACATCTTCCTTACCATAGAAATGGGGTAGGTCTACCCTTACTTCCCTTGGGCTCTCTTCCTCCCTTTGCCTATTTTTTCTAGGGGGTGGTTGGTAATAGTCATTGATTCTAAGGCTACCCTCCCCTAGAGACTCATTTATTTTAGAATGGGATGTATGAGTAAGAGATTTTTTTTTATTTTTGAGACTTCTCTTCCTTGGCTTTAGTCAACTCATTGATTTTAGTCTCATTCTCCAATTGTCTAAATGAAATCATTTGCACAAATTGTGAAACTTCTTTCAAAAGAGTTTTCAAAGATTTTACTTCACTTTCAATAGACTTTGCAGAATGAGAAGAAGAAGACATGACTAGAGTTTTGTGTGTAGAAGTATTTTTCCTTGAGAAAATTTAGGGAAGTCAAAGAAGGTAGTCTTCCAGGTAAGGGAGGTGAGTCACAGTGGACTACTTAAATACCAAGTCTTGCCTTAGCCAAAGACTATCCCTTAATGTCTTCACACAAAGTTTTCTCTTAGTAAATCACTTAAAACACAATTAAGTTGGAGAAATCAAAATTTTAATGCAAGAAAGCAATGCAAAATAGCTAATTAACCAAGCAACAATTAACAAAGCTTTAAGCAAAACAAGACAATTAAAAACGTAACTATCTAAAGCAAAGAGTTGCAATTAAAACAATTAACAATTGCTAAGCTAGATAGTTCTACACTAGTCGGCCCTAGGTGAGGCTTCTTGGACACTTGGAGCCCTTGAAGACACACTCACCGTCTAATCACGTAATTAAAGAAGTAATTAACAAAAGTTAAGTTGCAAAGAAATAAAGAAAACTCCCTTTGTTGATCTTTTTTTTTTTTTTTTTTGCTATTGGCACTTCCTTGATTGTCTTTTCTTTGTTGGGCCTTCCAATGTTTGTGGTGTTTTTGGTAGGTATTTGTTTTCTGCCCTTGCCTTTGTTCCTCTTAGAATTAGGGAATTAATTCTCCAATCCAACACCTATCAAGCAAACTAGATCTCACTCAAGTCAAATTTCCACTCAAATAAGCACCAATTGAGAAACAATCCAGCACCAAATTTAGAGGCCAAAGAATTAAAGCAAGAAACAAATTAATTGGAAAAACAGTACCACACAAATGGAATTAAATTGTGACAACTAGAAAGAGTTCCAAAGAAATATTAGATAAGCAATAAAGGTACTCAAAGAAAGGTAGGCACACAAAATGGATCCTAAGAATAGCACTAGAATTGATTTCAAAATCAAAAACAGCACCACTGAAAAATTGTTGTGGGCCAGAGAGCGTGATTTTCCCCGATTTATGCTGAGCTTTCCTTTTAAGATTTACTTCTGTAAATTTATATGCCAATAATTCAAGATCTTAAATAAATTATGGCGTTGGTTTCACTCAAAACGCATCAACCATTTTTGTTTAATAAATTTTCTAAAATCAGTGTTCAGTTACGCCAATTGTAGCGCCAGCTTTGCACACTGTTTTTATAATATTTATCATTTTTTTTTCTATTGACTCTTTTGAGCTGATTCTTTTTTTGTCTTTTATGTAAAACCTCAATCTTGCATAATCCAGAGAATCAAAAATTTCCTATGTGGGAAAATAATTTTCTTAAGCAAAACAACCAGCACAGAGTTATGCAAAACAGGGGATTCTGTAAAATCTGGAAAAAAAAACAGCAAGATACCAAAAGAAAAACACAATGGAATTGGTGAAAAGGAATTTGTGTAGATCTAAACACAAATATGAACTCAAGCTAAAAATAAAAGGCACCAAAGGATCAAAAACACAACAGATTCAAAACAAACATTTAGACCAAAATCAAGAAACAAATAAGCCAAACAAAGTACTACTATGATTTGATGACATTTTGGAAAAACATGACTAGACAAAACACATATAGATTCAGAAATTTAAAAGACTCAAAGAGCATAAAATGAACCAAATAAAATTGCAATAAGGACTCAAATACCTAAAATAAAAACAGCAACACAAAGTGTATGGAATCCTACCAAAAATTGCACAAAGATTGCTCAAGAACAATTGAACAAGATGCACCGATTGGAATTTCCAAACAGCACACCAATTCAAAGCAAAAATTAAAAAACAGCAAGACAATATGGGATGTAAAGAACAACACGGTTTAAAGAAGAACTCAAAAAGAAAATGACCAAGAAATACTCATCTTTGAAGAACCTATGCTCATGATACCAAATGATGGCATTCTCATGGAGCTCTTCTTGGATGTATGTGAATATGGTGCAGAAGCTATGGTGAAAGTGGGCAAGATCCTCCTAGGAGTTGTAGTGATCTTGAAGGTGCATGAAATGTATGGAAAAAGGGAGGTTCGGCCAGCCCTCTTGGTAAATGGTGAAGAGAAGATTAGGACCTAGAAACTAGGCAAAGGCAATGTATGGCACAATATGGGCAGCATAACATTACTCTCATTAATCTTCCAAATACAAGTGATAGGCTTCTCCTTTTATAGGCTAAGGAGGCCGTAAATGTTAAGCTAAGAGAAGATGAAATGTAAGCCAAATGAAATGGAAATGTGAGGCACATGGGCACATGGAGCACATGGGTGCACATGGCTTCACAAAACCGTCCCTTGATTAGTGAAGGCTTCTAGAAACCTTTAGCTAATCAAGGTTAACTCCTCCTTAATTCTAATGTGCAGAAAAATAAACATTTGTCCACATGGCTATGCTATTTACACCCCAATTAAAGCTAAACTACACTTGATGGGCCTTCACGGAATATGTGCCAGTATGCCACTCTCCCATTCATAGCTTTGATCCAAGTCTTCTTGTCCTAGACGCTCCTAGCTTGTCCTAGACGCTCCTAGCTTGTCTTAGACGCTCTTAGCTTGTCTTAGACGCTCCTAGCTTGGTCTTAGACGCTCCTAGCTTGATCTTAGACGCTCTTGACTTGGCTTTTGCCTTTCATGGAAGGTTGTGCTTGGCCTTCTTCCATCAGGATATCCTCAGGGTTTCTGAGAAGACTGTATGTAGCTCTGGTTTGGAGTGAACCAGTATAAAAAACTGTGTACAATCTCTCTATCTCTAACTCTTTAAATTCAGTTTATTTGTTGTTTGCTAGTATAAACAACCGATTGTTTCTACAAAACAACCGATTGTTTTTCTCGTATTACAGCTTTTGCTTACTGTTTTGGCTAACTGAATTGCTGAATCAATTGGTTTCTAAGATAAATTCATTCTAGCTTTGAAAAGTTTGCGAAAACTCTTTTAAACAATTCACCCCCCCTCTAGTTTAAAGCCATCTTTTCTAACAATTGGCATCAAGAGCTTGGTTCTTGAAAGTTATTCAAGTTGATCCTAAAAATCTTTTTAAAGACTACCGTTTGGGGAAGGTGCCTCAATTAACAGACCACCCTTGTTTTGTGGTTTGAATTACCAGTTTTGGAAAGTTAGAATGAAAATATTTATGGAATCTCTTGACAAAGGAATTCGGGATGCAATTGAAAATGGTCCTTTTATCCCAAAGTTTGAAAAAGATGGTTCTGTCATTGAGAAGCCATGGTCTCAATGGACTGATGCAGAAAGCAAAAAGGCCAAATTCGATTGCATTGCCAAAAATATTATAACCTCTGCTTTAAATTCTGATGAGTTTTTCAGGGTCTCACAATGCAAATCATCAAAAGAAATGTGGGACACTTTGGAAGTTACTCATGAAGGAACAAATGAGGTGAAAAGAGCTAGAAAGCATGCTCTCATCCAAGAGTATGAGATGTTTAGAATGCTTAAAGGAGAAACAATAAATGAGGTGCAGAAAAGGTTTACACACATCATCAATCACCTTATGAGCCTAGACAAGACCTTTGACAAAGAAGAGCTGAACATCAAGATCTTGAAATGTCTTGATAGAGCATGGCAACCAAAGGTAACTGCTATTTCCGAATCTAAAGATCTAACATCATTAAGTGTTGCTTCTTTGTTTGGAAAGCTTAGGGAACATGAGCTAGAGATGAATAAACTCAATGTTCAAGAGAGTGAAGATAAGCACACAAGGAGCATAGCCTTGAAAGCATCCAAGCATAAGGGAAAGCAAGATTCAAGTGATGATAGTGATGAGGAAAATCTTAGTTTGCTGTCAAGAAAGTTCAGCAAATTCCTAAAGAGAAACCGCAACAAAGACAACAACAAGGATAGGTATGGAAACAAGAAACCCAATGAATTTAATTCAAATAACTATACTTTTTTTGGTTGTGGTGAGCAAGGTCACATAAAGGCGGATTGTCCTAACAAGAGCAAAGAGAAAAAAACAAGCTACAAGGAGAAGAAAGGCAAGACAAAAAGACCCTACATAGCTTGGGATGAAAATGAGGTGTCATCATCAAGTTCTTCATCAAGTGAAGATGAAAAAGCAAACATATGTTTGGTAGCTAAGAATGATGATGATTCTTGCAGTTCAAGTGAGGTATGTTCATGTGCTTCCTTAAATGAACAAAATTATAGTGAATTACTTGAAGCTTTTCAAGAAACACATGATGAAGCTAATAGATTGGTTCTTTCAAACAACCGATTGAAAGATCTTAACAGTGGGCTTGAAAAGAAAGTTAAATCACTTGAAGAGGATCTGAGAAAAGCAAAAAGTGATTTTGAAAAATTGGAAAATCATTTCAAAAATTCCTCTTGCAAGTGTGATACTCTCATTTGCACAAATTGTGAATATCTTGAGAAAAAGGTTCACTATCTTGTTGAAACTGTGGACAAGCTTTCAAAGGGGAAATCAAACTTTGAGAATGTCTTGGCATCACAAAGCTGTGTTTTTGGAAAGGCTGGTTTAGGCTTCAACCCACAGAACAACCAAGATAGGTTTTCAAAAAGTTTTTTAAGAAAATCTGAAAAACAACCGATTGTTAAGACGAAACAACCGGTTGTTACATGCTTTTACTGCATGAAGAAAGGCCACTCTGTTAGATTCTGTAAAATTAGAAAATATTATGTTCCTAAAGGTTTTATGAAATGGATTCCTAAGGGATGTGATGTTTCTAACTGCAAAGAAAAGTCAAACGGACCCAAATTTGTAAGGGGACCAAATCTTGCTACTTGAAATTGTTTATGCAGGAAAAATAAAGAGAAAAAGAAGAACTGAGCCATCTGATCAAGCTGTTGAAGAAAAAGGCAGTCATTGAAGCTGAATCAATGCTATCCAAAAGATCTAAACAGTGAAAAGGAGTTTTCTTGATCAACAAGCAATTGGCTCATTGAAGAATCAACATAAGAATAAGACTTTCCTTTATTTGTTCTCAATTTCTGTTTCAAAGTTCTTTCTTGTGATAAATTTTGTTTTAATCAATGTCATCTGATTTAAACTGCTTCTGCTCATGGTTAAAATTTCAAAATCAAGTTTTTAACTGCTGCAGAAAAACAACCGATTGTTTCTTCGAAACAACCGATTGTTTTGAGTCTGACAGCACTATGAAGAAATTGATTTAATTGCTTTTTTTTTTTAATTTCTATCCGTTGCAGATCAATTTAAAAGAGAGAATCTTGGTCAAAAGATCTGTGTTGAAAGTTGATCATGTTCAGAAAGAAGTTACAACAGTCAAAAAGGAATATATTCCAAAATCTTGGAAATTCAAGAGCCTTAATGACTAGTCAAAGATCACATGTGAAGACCATGTGATTTTCAGCTTTTTCTGACATTTTCTGTGCAGAACAGAGTCAAGTCCTCTCTCTCTGAAAATCAGGTAACCATTGAATGAAATTAAATTCAAATTGATTCTCTTACTGCTATAAAATCAGGTGCAGATCTCTTCCACAAGAACAACCAATTGCAACATCTCTTGCAATATCTCTTGCACCATCTCTTGCAAAAATTTGTGAAGTGTGCTCTCCTCTGTGTTCGTCTCTGCTGTCATGGAATCAACCCCTCCCACCTCCAAGAGAGTCAAAACCAGGGCTGTAAGATCTGGAGGAAGGCTGGAAGGCTGGTTTTCTGGAGACAATGATCTCATTGAGAAGTATAGATATGAGACAAGTATTAAGAAGATAAACAACCCCAAGGTTGTATGCTTTGATTGGCTGAAAAGTCAAAAGCTTGATAATGTGAGAAGGCTGCTCAAGGATCAATCTCTCAGAAAGTTCCTAGAGATGAAGGGAAACATTTATCCAGATTTGGTGAGGGTATTCTACACAAACTTGAAGTTTGAGGGAAACAATCTTGTTTCTCATGTGAAAGGTGTGGAAATGGAGATAACTCATGAAGTATGGGCTGCTGTTGCTGGGCTTAAGTTCTCAGGTCTGAGAATCAACAAGGGAAACCTTGGTGTGGTGGAGGATTTTAACAAAATCCGGTTCTACAAAAGTTGCTTGAAGAATAATCAATCTCAAGTTAGTACATGCTCGATTGGAGGTTTGAAGCTAGATGAGAGGTTGCTTGCTCTCATTGTAACTTGGATTCTAACTCCAAGGGGGAGTAACCACTCTGTGCTAACTGAAGAAGATCTGGTTTATATCTTCTGCATCACCAAGAAAATCAAGATCAATTGGATTCATATAATCAAAGAACACATGCAAAAAGCCATGAGGTTAGGTGATTATCATTATCCCTATGCTGTTTTAATATTTTCTACTCTCTTTTGAAGTTAATCTTGAAGATGAAACTTCTGAGCTGGTCAAGTCAACTCAAGAGTTGAACAATGGATCACTCAGCAAGATGGGCTTTACAAAAGTAGGTGGAAATGGATAAGTAAGGATGGTGATCATGGTGCCTCATCTAGTGGTGCTGCAAATCTTGAACAAGATGAACCTGCTGATATGGATGTTCAACATGAAGATCCAACTGAAAATTTTCAAGATGCAGGACCTAGTGCTGCTGATGGACATCAAGGAGAAAGAATGCCAACCACGTCGTCTTTTGAAAGACTCATGATGAATAGGCTTGATAGCTTTGCTGAAAATCAAATGAGCCTCCATGATCTCTGTGTTAGTAATTTCCAAAGGATTGACACCAGGTTTGACAACATGGATGCAAGGTTTATGACTCTGGATGAACAAATTGAAGCTGTCCAGAATCAAATCTTTGATCTTCAGTTTGCTGATGAAGAAGAATGAAGGAAAAACAACCGATTGGTCATCGAAACAATCGATTGTTTTTGGCTGTTCTTTTCTGGTATTAAAATTTCTTTCCTTCTGCTGTTGCTGTTTTATTCTGATGTAATGAAAACAATATCTTGTTTTATCTATTATCTTTGTCTATTTGTGAAGACAAATAGGGGGAGATATATGCTGTGTTTCTAGTTTGTTTTAAGTTTCTGTTTTAAAGTTGATAAAACTGTTTGGCATATGTAATATGTTTCTGATATTAGATATGTTTTCAGATTTAAACTGTTTATCTGTATGCTAACAGAATATAAGAAGTTCAATGTATTGCTCAAAGTTCTATTGCAGAAACTGCTTCAGATTTAATCAGGTACAACACAAGCATCAGGGATTTGTCTTCATCAAATAGGGGGAGATTGTTGAACCTTATGATGTTCAATGTTTTGAAGAATCCAAATCCTTTGAAGGATGTTGAAGCCTCTGCTTTGCTTGTTGTTGCTGTGCTGGTTTAAGCTTTGTTCTGGGGTAGTTTATATGTTATAATCCACCCTTTGATTAAATCTCAAGCAATTAGCATCTCAATCTTTATGAAAGTAAAATGTTTTTCAAACTAAGTTGAAACAACCGATTGTTTTGTCGAAACAACCGATTGTTTATACTTAGGTGTTTTGAGAAAGATTGAAAACTGTTTTTGAATGGTTGAAACTGTTAAGTACCAAAACAACCGATTGATTCGAGGAAACAACCGATTGTTTGTTTTGGAACCATAACAGAAAAACTGTTTTGTGTTTGACTGAGCTTTAAATGATTCAACTGAATACGCTCCAGTCATTGAATGCTTTGACCAATCTTTTAATGCAATTTAAGAGTTTGTTAAGATTTGATAACAAACTACATCTTTGAATATATTAAGAAAAACAGATTTGAGAATTAAGAATCTTTTGACAAAGTTTTTCTACAGAGTTTTTCAAAGTGCTGAGATTGCTTAAGAGTTTGTGATTGATCAAGGTGCTGGAATAGGATTCTACTTGTATTGATTTCAGATATTCATCTGTAACAAGTGTAATCTTTGTAATCTGTTGAACAATTCGTTTCTGTGTTTTGCTGAGATTGGCTGTGTGTTCTTGAGGTGTTCAAGATCAGCAATCTTAGTGTTGGCCAAGGAGAGTGTGTTTCTTGAGGTGTTCAAGGTCATTCTCTTGGTTGTTGTGTAAGTGATCAAGGTGTGGTTGCTTAGTGGATATCCTCAGGGTTTTTGAGAAGACTGGATGTAGCTCTGGTTTAGAGTGAACCAGTATAAACAACTGTGTACAATCTCTCTATCTCTAACTCTTTAAATTCAGTTTATTTGTTGTTTGCTGGTATAAACAACCGATTGTTTCTACGAAACAACCGATTGTTTTTCTGGTATTACAGCTTTTGCTTGCTGTTTTGGCTAACTGAATTGCTAAATCAATTGGTTTCTAAGATAAATTCATTCTAGCTTTGAAAAGTTTGCGAAAACTCTTTTAAACAATTCACCTCCCCCCCTATAGTTTAAAGCCATCTTTTCTAACAGTTTAAACTTAGAAACAAGTTTTCATTTTATAGAAAACCAACTTACAACAGATTTTTGAAAAACAGTTAAAGCTGTTGTAAAATGAACAGATTGAAAATAAAATGAACAGATTTATTTTCAAAAGCAGTTAGAGAATTTGTTATGTGAGGAGACTTAGTCAGCCATTCTAGTGCATGGACAAAACTTAAAACCGTTTAAGCTAGACATGGCACCAGAGTCAAAAAAGAATTTATTCATTTACAGATGAACGGATTTATTTTTCAAAACGAAAACAGAAAAAGCTTAACTATTTAAAACACAGTCGTTTTGAAAGGTAGAAGACTTAGTCGAAATACTTGATGCACAAAATCTAATTTTCACAAGCCTTAGCCAAGGCATCAGTTTAAAAATGAATCTGTTTATTTGGAAAAGAACAGATTTATTTTTATGCAGTAAACGTGTTTTTTGTAAAACATGTGAAAAACAGTTTAAGAAATTTTGTGCTTGCTCTTATCACATGGTCAGTGGGTAAGAGGTGAGTTGCTCAGCAAAAAGCCTACTCTTAAACAACCTCTAAACACTACCTAAGACATTCTTAAAGCAAAAGGAAATATACAAGAATTGTACATAAAAGTCTTCATCAAACACATGTCTTGAAAGGGCAGCAACCATCTTCAACAGATTGTTGATCTAGAGTGATCAAAGGCTTTGAAGAATCCAAATCCAAGTGTTTGATCCAAGGTTGAAGTTGTTGTTGTGTTTAGGATAGGATTTGGGGTAGTTTAAAAGTGTAATCCACTCTTTGTTGAATCTAAAGCTAATGTGTTTTAAAACCTTTTTGAGTTTAAAGTGTTTTTCAAACTAAGTGAAAAAAACAACCTGTTGTTTTTTCGAAACAACCGATTGTTTTACTTTTAGGTGTTTTTGAAAAGGTTGAAAACTGTTTTGGTTGGTTGACTTGCTGTGACACTAAAACAATCGATTGTTTCGTGGTTTCAATCGATTGTTTCTTTGAAAATCCTAACAGAATTTTGTTTTGGTGGTTGGGTGTACTTTAAATGATTTCCAATTGAATACACTCCTCTATTAAATGCTTTGACCAATCTTTGAAAAGTATAAATGGTTTGTTTATGTTTTAAAACAAATAAGAGAAACATTTTTGAGTTTTCCAGTTGTGTGAAAGATTGATTTCAAGTTTTGAACATTCACATCAAGCTTTGGGTTTTCTCAAGAAAGAATGGAATAGGATTGCATTTGTATTTGATTTCAGATTGTTCTGTAAACAAGTGTAATTCGTTCTGAATCTTCTGTATTTTCTGGTGTTGTTGCCAAGGAGTGTTGTGTGCTCTTGAGGTGGTCAAGATCAACATTCTTGGTGTGTGTTGTGCCAAAGTGAGTGTGTTTCTTGAAGGGTTCAAGGTCACTACTTTGGTGGTTTTGTGTGTAATCTATTTTGACTGCTTAGTGGATTTTCAGTGGCTTCTGGGGACTGGATGTAGCTCTTGATTTAAGAGTGAACCAATATAAACTATTTGTGTATCTCTTTCTTCCCTTAAACTCCTTTAAATTCAATTGTTATTGCTTTACTGGTATAAACAACCGATTGTTTCGCAGAAACAACTGATTGTTTTTCTAGTGCTTTACTGTTTTGTGCTTAAATTCTTGGCTGACTAAATTTCTGATTTAGTTTCACAAAAAGGATTTTGTTCTAGCTGAAAAAGTTTTCAAAAACCCCTCTTAAACAATTCACCCCCTCTCGTTTAAGACCATATATTCTAACAAAGATATTCGTTAGGGAATATTCAATCTCTCGTTATAAGAACAGAAGGTAAAACTTATGCAAATTTAAAATTAACCTTAACTTAGCATGAACATACTATACCACACTCACTGAACTTCTTTAAAACATAGAAGTCAAAAAACCATTTGATATAATAATTCACTTATATTTCTTTTGTAGAAATTATATTGTATCTCAGAAAAAAAAAGTATCGCCATTATTTTTTATTATACGTATATTTAAAAAATATTTTATCCATTATCCCATAATTGATTTGTGCAAAATACATTATGTACAAAACCTAATCATAAAATTATTTTAAAAAAATTACATTCTTACCGAATCTTTTAAAAATTTACAAGATTTTCTTTATGTTAAAAAGTCTTTTAAAATCATATATATATATATATATATATATATATAATGAACAAAAAAATCTTAAAAAGTATAATGATAAACTATATCATTTTTTTAAATGAAAGATAAATTATGTAATTTCTCTTATGTCATTAGGCTACAACACTAATTTATATCATAGTTGATGTGACTATCATAATGTTATTTTAATTTATGCATTTAAAATTGAATGAGTAAATAAGTTAAATAGGATATTGATTCAAGGTTCAATTAGTTAATTATGGTCAAATTAATATTAATAAAATTATTTTAATATTTAAAATTACACAAATCATCATAATGCATCTAAAAGTGCCATGTTTTTTTTTTAGGAATGAAGGTAAAATGTAACATATATATAAAAAATTTATATCTTAATATATTGATGTGTTTTTTGAAGATAAAATTGTGATGAAATCAAGATGCACCAAATGAGACTATCATATGTAGTGAAATCAAGATTACTATTTGTCCCTTAACCTTAATTTAATTGGAAATTTATTTTTGGAATACTCATAATTAGTGTGTTAGCTTCAAATTGACACCAACAATTATTTATAAACACTCTTCCCTAATCAACTAACATTCTTTTACTCATTTTTTACTCATATGGGGTTGCTCGGGGATATCCTGGTCTTACTACTTGTGAAGGTATTTTTCGTAGGAGTATGGGGAAGTTTATTGGTGACTTCTCTGCGTTTTTTGAAGTTCAGAATGCTATGATTGTTGAGTTTTATGAAGTTATACATGCTATGGAGGAAGTTCAAAAGATGAGGCTTACTAATGTTTGACTTGAATGTGATTCTGACTTGGTTTATGCTGACTGCTAGGACTAATGTTTCGTAATCGATGAAATATCTGTCTTAATTACTATGGGAAAATCAAGTTTAGGGTTACTTATATTTTTCGTGAAGGGAATGTGTGTACTGATAAGTTGGCTAATTTAGGATTTATTCATATAGAATCATTTCATTGGTATAATAGGCTTCCATCTAGTATGTTTTTAGAATTCTTTATGAATAGGTATAGTTTACATAAGTATCGTTTTTGTTAACATATGAATTTTGGTATAGTCTTTCCATATTTTTGTTTGTATTTTATTTATTTTTTATTTTATTTTAATAATATTTTTTCATGTGATGATAAATGATTATTGTTACTTGAGATGTCAACCTTGTTGAGATGTCAAGTTGCATAATGATGCCTAACATAAAAGTTTTTATAAAAAAAAAAAAACTTAATATTTTTTAAAAACAAAAGTATGACAAAATTACCAAACTTCAAGTAAACAATACATAACTCTAACCATGTCACCAAAATAATGATATTAAAAATATATTAACATAATTTAATGATAATAAAAAACTTAAATAAAACATAAATTTATAGTTTCTTAACTTTAAAATATATGTAAAAGTTTAAATAATATATGTTATGATACATAAATTGGAATGTCAATAATATATATCAATATTTATTAATAATACCAATTTTTTGTGTAATAAAAAAAGAATGTATTAAATGCTTAGGTTAATTTTTGTAGAAAAAATTTATGATTTAGTAATTTTTGTAATGAGCCGACCTTTTGCTGATATTTTAATTATTTTTAATCGGTTCTCAATTTTTTAATTTATTTAAATGGGTTTTTAATTTTAAGTTCGATCGACAAATTTAGTCAGAATTTTCGAAACTTAAATTTTAACGCAATAATCAATTCACTTTATTGTAACACTAATAGTTTAATTTTCATTTTCAAGAATAAGCATTTTCATGGAAACAATAAATTAATAATTATAAGACAAAATAATACTAGATAAATATGTTTAAAATTGAGTATAGGATAAAATATATAAAAAGCAAGTTGAAAAATAAGATTTATAATTTTTTTAAATAAGAGAGAAAATGTGCCGTTAACCTAAATTTTATATTTCATGCTACATTTTAGTATTTTTGGAAATAAACATAGTGATACTTATTAATTTTTTAAAGAGAAAACTTCCAACGTTTTCATCAAAAGTGAACAATAATTGTTTTGGAAAGTTGTTTAATGATGTTTGTTTAAAAGCCCCCACTTTCTCCGGTTTAGAGTGGGTGTGCTCTATTTACATAATTTAATAATTTTAATTTTTTATACTCTGTTTTATCTATTTGATTCGTTGGAAACGAATGGCTGTGACAACGCAAGCTAGAACTTAGTCACCATTCTTCAATCAATGGCAGAAGGTAAGAGCTAGAAACCCATCTTATGCTGCTTCCTCACTTATTACTGTAACTTATTATAGCTTCAATTAGGGTTTCCTCTTTGGGTTCTAAATTTCTAAGAAATGATTAGCACTTGGCCCTTCAAACTTAATAACTGGGTGGTCTCTCACTTTCAAATAGACCATTCCGGTAGTTCTGATCTGAACAGGAGAAGAAGGGTGAAACTGGGTTGTGTTTTTAAAGTTTCTCATTGTGCACAAATTAGTGTTTTTCAATGTTCAAGAGGGTATGGGACTGTGGTCTTTTCTGGACACTCAAAATTGGATTTGAGATGTGGGTTTTTGTTAGGAAGCCCTCAACCCAAATTTGGTATTATTTTGAAGCAAAACAAGAGTCATATTGGGGACTTGGCTCCACCCTTGGGGTGGGCATTGGAGGACGAAGGTGTTGTGAGTGAATTGGTTGAGGAAAATATTGATTCTAACGGTGAGTCGGAGGTTATAAAGTCTTTGAATTTGGGTCAAGTTCAGGACAGTGACTGTGAACCAAAAATGGGTGTTGGTGAGAATAGCAAGGAAGGTGGCAAAGAAGAGAGTTTTGGTAAGGTTGATGTTAGAGCACTAGCCTTGAGACTGCAGACCGCGTTGACAGTGGATGATGTGAGGGAGATTCTTGTAGACAAGAGGGACTTGCCCCTCCAGGTGTTTTCAACGATAATTAGCAGTTTTGGTAAAGAAAAGAGAATGGATTCTGCTTTGATTCTTTTTGAATGGATGAAGAAGAGGAAGATAGAAACTAATGGCTCTTTTGGGCCTAACCTTTTTATATATAACGGTCTATTAGGTGTCGTCAAACAATCTGGACAATTCGCACAAATGGAAACCATTCTGAATGAAATGGCTAAAGATGGAATCTCCTATAATGTTGTGACTTATAACACCTTGATGGCAATTTACATTGAGAAAGGAGAATTTGACAGAGCTCTCAACGTGCTTGAGGAGATCCATGGAAATGGCTTTACCCCGTCTCCGGTATCCTATTCTCAAGCCTTGTTGGCATACCGGAGGATGGAAGATTGCAATGGAGCTCTGAATTTCTTTGTTGAGTTAAGAGAAAATTACCATCGAGGTGAAATAGGAGAGGAT
Source organism: Phaseolus vulgaris (assembly GCF_051622355.1). Lineage (NCBI taxonomy): Eukaryota > Viridiplantae > Streptophyta > Magnoliopsida > Fabales > Fabaceae > Phaseolus > Phaseolus vulgaris. Next base: position 32,800,691 of record NC_143505.1, on the reverse strand, counting down.
GATGACGGAGAAGATTGGGAGGAAGAATTGATGAAGCTTGAGAAGTTCACTATCCGTATATGCTATCAAGTAATGCGCTGTTGGCTTGTGAGTTGTGATAACTTGAGTAAAAATGTGTTGAAGTTTCTTGTTGATATGGATAATGCTGGGATTCCACTCACGCGGGCTGATCTTGAGCGCCTTGTGTGGGCTTGCACTCGTGAAGATCACTACATTGTTGTGAAAGAGCTGTACACCCGGATTAGAGAAAGGTATGATAAAATCAGCTTGTCTGTCTGCAACCATGCAATTTGGTTGATGGGGAAAGCAAAGAAATGGTGGGCTGCTTTGGAGATATATGAAGATTTATTGGACAAAGGGCCAAAACCAAATAACTTGTCGTACGAACTCATAGTCTCTCACTTCAATTTTCTTCTGAATGCTGCCAAGAGAAAAGGAATTTGGAGATGGGGTGTTAGGTTGTTAAACAAGATGGAGGAAAAAGGCCTAAAACCTGGAAGTAGAGAATGGAATGCAGTTCTTGTTGCCTGTTCTAAGGCTTCGGAAACTACTGCAGCAGTGCAAATATTCAAGAGAATGGTGGAAAACGGTGAAAAGCCCACAGTGATATCATATGGGGCTTTATTGAGTGCTCTTGAAAAGGGAAAACTCTATGATGATGCCCTCCGTGTGTGGAACCATATGGTGAAGGTTGGGGTTGAGCCAAATGCATATGCATACACAATTATGGCTTCTATTTATACTGCACAGGGAAATTTTAATAGAGTCGATGCCATCGTTCAGGAGATGGTAACAATAGGAATTGAGGTAACAGTGGTGACATACAATGCCATAATTAGTGGTTGTGCTCGTAATGGAATGAGCAGTGCAGCATATGAATGGTTTCATCGAATGAAAGTTCAGAACATCACACCCAATGAGATAACTTATGAAATGCTGATTGAGGCCCTTGCAAATGATGGAAAACCAAGGCTGGCATATCAGTTATATACGAGAGCCAAGAATGAAGGACTTACCCTCTCTTCTAAAGCTTATGATGTAGTTGTCCATTCCTCCCAGGCTAATGGTGCAACCACCGAATTAGGTCTTTTAGGACCTCGGCCTGCTGATAAAAAGAAGAAAGTGCAAATTAGAAAAACATTGACTGAATTCTACAATTTGGCTGGAGTTCCCAGGAGAAGTAACCAGTTTGATACAAGTGAAATTTATCGCTCACATACACAAGAAACTCCATAAATAATCTAATACATCCAAATTAGCATATTCAAATATTATGTAATCTATGTACATTCTGCTCTGTCATAGCTTAAGATTTTTGTGTCTGTAGGTCAAGAAGGTTAAAGAATCACAGTTATGTTTTCTTCCACTGTTTCTAGCCGAATAGATGTAACTTTTTTTTGTGGAATTATCGTTAGAATTTTGTCTCAACTTCTGCTCAAATATTTGGAACTACATAACTTTGTTCCTTTTAAGAAATTTGTGTTTTCCCTGTGTTTTTTCTTACTTGGGCATTTGAGTCAAAACAATTGCCTAAAAGTGAAGATAGCATCTTGTCTTGCATCTTTTAACTTCTGCAATCAGAAGATAATAATTGAAACACTACCACAAATTTATTTTAATTTGTGACTTAAAAATTAACTGTGATTTTTTTTTTAAATATACAAAATAAAAATAGCATAGTTGGATTGTGTATCCAAACATTTTATAGATTTTTTATTTTGCAAGATCAGCTTTTGATTGAAGCAGTTAGACACACTTATGAGTGAATAGATACTATCGTAAATCTAGTTCAAAAAGAGATTTATGTTTAATGCCTTTACGTTGGTTTGTCTTTTAAACAAGGCTATCTCTATTTGGTTTGTCTTTTAAACAAGGCTATCTCTATTTGGTTTGTCTTTTAAACAAGGTTATCTCTAATTCTTATCAACTAAATTAAGTTTTACTCGGTTGACTACCACTAAAAATAGAAGAAGAATATTTTTTTTATCTCTGTAATGACCAAAAATATTGGTAAATTAAAAATCCTTTATTGAAAATATATCACAATTTTTTCATAATAGTTACAAACTTCAGAGTTCATCTAAAGGATGACTATATTTCTATCTCAAGCAATTTCTATTAGATAATCTTGATTTGGTTTGTCCATGGTTGTCATTGGGATTGGGAGTTGTTGAACTAAAAGAAAAGAAAAAACAATGGTTAATTACTATATAAAAAAACAGAAAATAGTAAATAAATAAAAGAAAAGAAAAATAGAAGAAGGAAAAATAGAGAAAATTAAATTGATGTTTCTAGGGTTATTTCGGGAATTAAATATTTAATTTGTCTGGTGGGAAATTCATCTAAAGCTTCAATGAAGAATGATATGTTGGATTTCAATGTCATTAAATTTTTTTGATATTAATACTCGTACTGATAAAGTTCTTCGTCCTCATCCCGTTAGATGAGAGTTTCCTTTCACCAGGCTGGGTTAAAATTAACACTCATGGGACTGCTCAGAGATATCCTGGTTTTGCTATTTATGGAAGTATTTTCTGTGGGAGTATGGAGGAGTTTATTGGTGGGTTCTCTGCGTTTCTTGGCGTTCAGACAACTTTGGTTGGTGAGTTTCCTGGCGTTATATATGTTATGGAGGAAACTCAAAGGATACGGCTTACTAGTGTATGGCTTGAATGTGATTCTGCCTTGATTTGTGTTATATTTGTTGTTAGGACTAATGTTCCGTGAATGCTTCGTAATCAATGTAATACTTGTCTTAATTACTATGGGAAAATCAGGTTTAGGATTACTTATATTTTTCGTGAAGGGAATGCAAGTACTAGTAAGTTGACTAATTTAGGATTTATTCATATAGAATCATTTCATTGATATAATAGGCTTCCATCTAGTATGTTCTTAGAATTCTTTATAAATAGGTATAGTTTATCTATGTACCATTTTTGTTAACATATGGGTTTTGGTCTAGTCCTTCCATATATTTTTTTTTGTATTTTCTTTCTTTTTTCTTTTATTTTTAATAATACTTTTTTCATGTAATGGTCGATGATTTGTTTTACTTGAGGTGTCAGCATAATTGAGATGTCAAGTTGTATAGTGATACCGAACATGAAAGCTTTATATAAAAAAAAATTAGGAAAAAGTATAAAAGTATAAAAGAATAAAGAAAATGAAAAATGAAAAATAGAAAAACAGAAAAACAGAAAAAAGAAGAAGAAATAAAAAAAAATTAAGAAAACATAAAAACAGAATAAATAAATAAAAAACAGAAAGTTAATTGAAAAATAATTGAAGAAAAAAGAAAAGAAAATAAGAAAAGAAAAAAAGAGAGAAAAAGAAAATTAAATAGAAAAGAGAGAATAGAATAATAAAAAGAGAAAATTGGAAAGAAAAAGAAGAAGAATAAAGGATTTGGATCATTAGGGTTTGGGCTGCTGAATTGGGTTTCGTATAACCCTTTCCCCCACCATATCAATTCAGATTTGTACCTAACACACTTACGCGAAATGTCCATTTGTCCTTAATGAGTTAAAATTTTTGCCTTCTGGATATTCATATCCGTAAGTCAAATTACAAAGTTCTGGATATACAAATCCGAAACTAATATGTCACTTCCAGATTTTACCACCTGGAAGCTTATTTGGACAACATAAATGACCTTCTGGATGTCAAGATCCATAAGCAAACATAAATGAGTTCCATATATCAATCTTCACCACCATTTACAGCACACCATTCCGGATATGAAAATCCAGAACTCATAACTCACTTCTGGATATGACCATCCGGAAGCTTAAATGATATATAAAAATGACCTTCCGGATTTCGAAATCCAGAATGTATAAAATCATTTCCGGATATTGGCATCCATAAGCAAATGTGTGAAAAAGGCATAATGGGGTTTTAAAATTTTCATTGGGTGCCAGTCAAAATTGATTGGGTGCAGGAAGCAATTGCCACACATAAATTAGGGTTTTGCCTAGAGTTTGGTTGGGTCAAACAAACCTGACACTTCTTCTTTCATGAGACATGATTCTTGAGATAATCGTTTTATAATACAACGACCAAAGCAATCGCTAAGAATTTCCACACAAAAACCAATTTGTCACCGCCTTGTTGTGGTAGTAGTCCACAAATCAAACACTGTTTTTCGTCATGGCATCGCCCTGGTTAATAATCATTAACATTACTCCTAGTTAAAATTGAGTATTAACTGGCGCCTTACAACATATACAAGATTTGATTCACTTTTGTTGTCAACTAAAGAACATAAGAGTGTTCTATCAACAAGCCAAGTTTTTCACACTTAAGATTTTATATTTATACACAAATCACAAGTTTGTATCAATTGTTGTAAACATTTTTCTTCAAAAATCCAAGTTTTGCACACTTAAGATTTTATCTATACACAAATTGTTTCAAAAAGCTAAGTTTGTATCAATTGTCGTAAACGTTTTTTTTTTCAAAGGTATGTTTTGTATATAAAGATTTCTGAATGAGCTATTGTAATTTTTTTTTTCAAAGGTATGCTTTGTATATATAGAGTTTTGAAAGATTTATTGTAAATCCTTAGTTAGTCGTTGTGAACCAAAGAGAAGTCCTTCGTTTTTCAAGTGCGCTTGTTCTTATAGATTTAAGGGTTGCATTAAATGTTCTCCATGCAACATTGAATGCATACTTCTATTTGAAGGAACGTTTTAATATGCAACATAACTTATTAGGCCTATTTCAGATTAATTTCAGCTCAACTAGATTAAAATTCAAGACCATACAGATGGACTATGTTGTAGATCATGGGAGCTTTGATGATTTAAATATGTGATAAAGGTTGAAGTTGTGCTACTTTTGGTTTGAGCTTAGTCTAGGTTGTTTAGATTTCTTGTAAAGATCATAATAGTATAACACAAGCTAGTTCAATTCTTTTTAAAAGAGAAAAGTGTTTTCCTAAGCAAAGAGAAAAGCAACCGGTTGAAATCACGAAATAATTGGTTGTTTGTCACTTCGCTTGATTGAAGGTTTTAAAACTATTTTTGACTTGGTTAAATATCTGCCTAACCAATTCAACCGGTTAAAATGAATTTTCAACTGGTTGATTGTCACATTTCATAATAGCTTTTCAAAAACCTGTTGGATATGTTTTTCAATTGGATCAAAACTGTTTTGGCTCATGATTGACTGCCTAGAACGACTAGTTTTAAGAGATATAAGTATGGCTTCTTTTTGTATTTAAAAAACAACAAGTAAACACATTTACAGTGAGATTGAAATTGTTTTTGAGAAGAGATTCAAATCAAGTTTTGCTAGATTATTATATAGTTATGCACTGGTTCAAGGTCTGATCTTATGAGCCCTGTGATTCCTGTAAATTCAGGTGTAATATGTTCCTTTCTGATTCTTGTATTTGTCCTTTTATAAACTTGCGAAGTGTGTGAAAACCTGTAAGGTCAGAGGGTGTTCTGACTAAGGTTGTGTGTTTAGCAAAGAGGGTGAGTGGTTCTTGTGGTATCAAGATCACCTCTTTGTGATTGTGTGTATAGTAATTTGTGATTGGTTACTAGTGGAACCCAGTGGTTGTTCTGGGAACTGGATGTAGCTCAAGTTTGAGTGAACCAGTATAAATTGGTTGAGTAATTTCTCTCTCTCTTACTCCTTATAAACTGTTTGATTTAGTTTTGTTTTTGTTGCTGCCATAAACAACCGGTTAAAATGAAGTTTCAACCGATTGAAATTCTGCAAACAGTTTCTTTTACATTGTTTGATTGACTTCCTTGATTGCTTCTTCTGTGATTGTTGATAAAACTTCATTCTTATTCAATCTTTGCGAAAATATTTTGATAAACAATTCACCCTTCCTTTTGTTTAAGCCATTAATTCTAACATATGCAGCGATGATAAACTATCATTTTGGCGAAACGGTTGATGTGAGACAATTTTGACTCAAATCTTAAGTGATTTTCTAATGTTGACATTCTTTGTGAGATTGTGTTTGTAGTGAAACAAATCAACATTCCTTACAAACATAGTAAAAATATTTTTATGTTAAAAGCATCACTATTTAAACTTTAAAAGTCATACACTATAATAAAATCATTAAATAAAAACTAATTTTAAAGAAAAAGTAATTAGTTACTATATTAACTAAATTTGATAATATTTTTAAGACTATAACAAAATTATTTGTTTTTAAAGTAGTTTCTATTATTAATAAAATTTATGAACTAATTTCTAAATTTATATCTAATTAGCTACCAACTTTAAAATCTAAAATAGTTGGTAGCTAAAACATTGATAGCTAATTAAATATAAATGTAAACTTAGGATTCTTATATGGATAACACTTGGACTTAACCTATACACAATTGTTCCACGTTATATGTCACATCATAAAAAATTAACTATCAAAATTTATCAAACCAAATTGCATATTTTTTAAGAAACTTTGAAAACAAATTGATTTTTTTAAAAATCATTATAATAAATTAAATATTGACAATAAATGTAAAGACAAAAAGACGATTATAGCTAATATTTTTTTTTTCAATTAGGTAAACTATTGGATATAGTATCATATTAATCTTTTGCTAGTTTTTCCACTTGGTACAATTATATTTTTCTTTCATGAGCTCATTCAAAGTTAGACATGACCTAAAGTATTGAGTCCAAACTATAAAGGATAATCAATAAATTGCAGTTCCCATGCCCATATCAGTGTACAACAAGAAAAAATTATCATGCCCATACACGTGTTTTACTCAATGTTTTGATTTTTCACTTCAACAGTCAGAAATAACACCAACTTTCTCTGTTTCAAGTGATCTTATTACTTGACTCATCATATACATCAATCTTGAATGTTATTGGTATCTTCAATTTTATTTCATTGTTATTTCTTCTTTGGTTGTACTGCTTTGAGACAACCAGAAGTTGTTGCAGAAAAATTAAAGCCAAATATTGGACCAATTTTGTTGTGCTTATTTTCTAAAAAAATCTTTTTAATAAAATTAGCATGCTTGTGTTTTTTATTTACTTATTTAACTTATTTTGAAAATATTTCTATATTTTAAGAAGCTAATCTTATATGTATGTTAAAGAATATTTTCCTCAATTTTTTTTGATATGTCTAAGATAAAATTATGAGAGAACTCTAAATTTCAAAACGTATAATACTTTATTTTTAATAATTCACATATTATCTCAATAAGTTTAAGATTAGAACAACTTATTTTAAATTTAAACAAAATGACGCTTAATTACTCTATAGGTAATCTTTAAGGAATATTAAGAATAACTTTAGTTTATAGAATTTTTACGTGCCATGTCCCTTTCCTTTTAAAAGAATCTAATATTTACTTTTTGGTCATTCAAATATTATAATTTTTGTTTTAATGATTTAATCGTGTCAAATTACACTAATAAAGTCTCATAATTATTGTAATTTTGAATTGAAAATGGGTTTTGCTAATTAATTTAAGAGCTCAATCCAACCAAATAATAAATTGAATGTTTTTATTTTCTCAAATTTGAGGGAATTTTTTTATCTTTTAAATTTATAATGGATATGATTAGGTTGTATAATTTAAAAAAAAATATTTGTTTTAATCTCTCACCAAAATTTTGTTGGAAAAATCCGAACTAACTCTCTCTCTTAAGTGTATATATAAAATGGGTACTTGCGGAAATAATAGCCAAACAGAAAAAAGAAAATAGAGCACAAAATTTTTTACTGTGGAAAACGTCCTCAATTGAGAAATAAAAACCCACGGGACTTATTCTAGAAAATGTCTCCACTATGAAAGTAGGATTACAATATTTGTTTCTAAATAACAGTCAATCTCATCCAACCAGGATGAAATACAATGTGTCTCTGGCCTCTCACTAAGATTTCTAATCTCACGCTATGGTGTCTATTTTCTCTATGTTTCTTCCTTACTTGCCTTCCTCTTCCTCGCAAGTTTCCTTTATATAGAGGATGAGAGGAATGTTCCTTCATAAAGAAATAATGGATAATTAATGTTTATCACATTTTCAATATATCTTGAAAATATTATCTTCAACTTTTAAGGTTGGACTTCATATTCTTCAAAAGAAAAATAATTCTAAGACTTTGAAATGGTCATCATTGAATATATTCAATAGATCAATTATCAAGATTCATTGATGATGATTCCCATTATTAAAATAAGATTCCCAACAATTGATAAATGTTTTCCAATTAATAACAATTTTGTTAAAAAATAATTGACATGTTTTTTAATTAATTACTTTTTGCCTACATATCGTGGTATTAAAAAATCACGTTAAACTGTAATTCAAGCAACAGCAAATCTCATTGAGATATACTTAATCTAGATGTGTGAAAAACTTGAGGCAAAATAAATCTAGAATTGATTATTATGTTTTAAAAATGAAATTTTAAAATAGAATTTGGAAATCAAAATTTGTTCTAGAAAACAAATCTGAAATTCAAGAAAAACGTTATGGAAACAAAAATTCAGGAAACAAAATATGAAAAGTACATTTCGGAGAAAGATTTCCAGAATTTAGAAAAGAGATCCAGAAATCCAAATCTGGAAACTTGTTCCGAAAAGATTTTTGATCCACACCCCCCTCTTTTATTTAAGAGGAGCATTTTTGTCATTTTACATGTAAATTGGGTGCAGGTTCAAATTAGGTTCACAAAGTAATTGCCAAAACTTGAACAAGCTAGGGATTGAATCAGTTATATCCTAAAGTTTTGGGATTTGATTAATATTATTGTTGGGTTATTAAGATTTAATTAGTAGGTATTGAGATTTAATTAGTTGAGATTTAATTAGTTAGGATTTAATTAGTAGTTTCTATTATTTGTCATTTATTTTTAGTTGGAATTTAATTAGCAGTTTTTATCATTTATCTTTATCATTTGTAATCTTTAGTACTCTATAAATAGAGTATTGAACTATTATCTCTAAGATATGAATAAATATATGCACCTTGTTTCCTTCTCTTAATTCTCTACCATATTCCTTATCATTGTTCTTGTTCTTGGTATAATCGGAAGCCCACCTAGGGTTTTTCTTTTCCAAAGCCTAATTGTTCTTCTAAATCTCTTACGAGAGGACCTAGATGTTTGTGCACACAATCATTCATATAAATTGGTATCAGCTTGGACCTTCCAATACTTTCAATGGTCGAATCAACATGCTCCGCTCAAGCTGCTAAGGAGATGGAAGATCGAATCTCCCAAAGGATGGATAATAGGTTGATGGAACTCACGACTACATTGTAGGAAACCTTGACTCTTTCTATGAAAGACACCATGCATGAATTACTTACTCAATCTCGAGAAGAAGACCCCATGGCCTCTCAAATGACAACATGTTGCGTGGACCTCGAACAAGATATTCTTATGTCTGTGGCATAAGGTTGGCACGCATTGACTTCCCCAAATTCAATGGAGAAAATGTTAACTAGTGGATTTATCAATGCGAAAATTATTTTCTCATTGACAACACCCCAGAAGAATTTAAGGTGAAGTTGGAAATTGTGCATTTAAAAGGCAAGGCCTTGCAATGACATGCCACACTTATGAAATCAGGTTTAGATATGGGTGCACCTTTGTGGACAACATTCACGAAAAGTCTAATCGATCGGTTTGGTGCAATTGGCGATGATCCCATGGTTGATTTGATGCGTCTACGACAAAAGACTTCAGTTGATGCCTATCTGATGGAGGACCATTCGGAAGGACACATATTGGGCCTTTAACTAGGGCCATGTATAGAAAAATGGAAGAAGAAGAAGAAGGAGTTCAGAAAACTCTATTTTTATGAAGAATTAATTTTTGACTTTTCTTCCAAATTTCCTAGTCTTATAAATTACAAAGTAGTGTAGGCTATATTTTTTACTTGTATTTCGGCCATTATATTGGGCCATGTTTTAGGCCAATTTTCATGGGCCAATTAGAGTAGGATGTAAATAAAAAAAGAAAGAGTCTAACAAGAGTTACAATTGGGCCTCCTTGGACCCAATGCAACTTTAGACCATCTGAAGTGTTTTTAGGATTAAAGCTTGCACCTTGCCTGCCCATAAGCACTATAAATACAAGTGTTAACCCCTTTGTAAATCATATTTGAATTGATAATGAAAATCTCCCCAAGTTGCTAGCTCATTTGTCTTCAAATTCTCACTCTCAAGTTTGCATTTCTATTAGTGTTTTCCTTGAATCTTCTTAGAAGTTAGCCTAACCTCTCTTAAGATTCATTTTAGCCAGCCAATCCCTCAAAATTCCACACCCAAAAATACAAAACAAAAGACTCATAGTAATGCAAGCTAGGATTGCATCACTATCATGAAGAGTTCGATTCAATCATTACAAGATCGAAGTTATTTGATGATCATATTCTAAGATGCTTCCTTGGTGGATTAAAGAAAGAAATCCAGACGATGGTAAGCATGTTCCAACCTACGTCTCTACAATATGCGTTTACTTTGGCCAGGACGTATGAAGTAGCCAATTCAAGCAATTCGATGGCCAAATTCCACCGGGGAGTCTTGGGTCCAACACCAGTGCCTATATCATCGTCTACTCCAATCAATGCAGCCCCTAAACCCAAACCAACACACCACTTAACGTCAGAGTTCATAGCAGAACGCAAAGCCAAAGGCCTTTGTTATTTTTGTGATGAACCCTACTCAATGGAGCACAATAGGGTCCACAAGAAATTACAACTTCAAGTCATTGAGATGGAGGAAGAAGATGACTCACATGATAGTCCTCCCTGTGACGCGACTAAATTATTGCAAAGGAAGGAGCCACACATCTTACTCAACGCATTAACCGGAGTGGTTGGGTTCAGAACTATGAGAATAATTAGCTATCATAAAAAATGACCTTTACATATTCTCATTGTAGTGGCAACACTCATAGTTTCTTAGATACCCAAATAGCTCAAAAATATGGGTGCATAATTGATACGATTGCCCTTTTGAATGTCGTGGTAGCAGATGGGTCAAAGATAAAAGATATTTTCAGTGTTCAAAAATTTTAGTTTGACAATTCAACACACAACTTTTATTGCTAATATGCTCCTCAACTCATTATGGAGTTCAATGTACAATGAAGGCAACATGTTCTACGTGGCTCTATAGCCCCTAAGATCAAACCTGCACACAAGAAACAGTTGCGTAAAACTTTTATTAAAGGTGTGCATTTATCTATGATGCACATTGCTGCAGAGGAGGAGATGTTGTTGCATTCCTTGACTACACATGTCGCACAAAAGGAGATTCCAATTGAGATCACGAATCTATTACAAGAATTTGTAGACATTTTTCAAGAACCACAACAATTACCACCCTTTTGACCAGGCCATGATCATCATATTCCATTGATTTAGAGAGTTAATCCCATCAACAAAAGGCCTTACAGGTATGAAAAAAAAAAACAAAAAGATATTATTGACCAACTTATACATGAATATTTGCAATTAGGAATCAGGAAAGTTGTAGCCCTTATGCTACCCCCGTGGTTCTAGTGGGAATAAAAGATGGTTCATGGAGACTTTGTGTTGATTATAGAGATTTGAATAAGGGCATAGTCAAGAAAAAATTTCCCATTCCCTTAGTCGATGATTTACTGGACGAATTAACAGGATCTACTATTTTTTTCGAAAATTGATTTACGTGCAAGATATAATCAAGTTCAAATGAATCCCGAAGATGTGTGGAAGACAACTTTTAGAGCACACTTGGACCATTATGAATGCCTGGTGATGCCATTTGGATTCGCCAATGCCCTGACTACATTCCAAGGATTAATGAACTCCATTTTTCAGAAGTTTTTAAGATATTTTTGCTAGTGTTTTTTTTATGTTATTCTAGTCTATAACAAACACATAACAGAACATATACAAGATCTAATAGAAGTTTTGCAAACTCTACGTAACCATTCTCTTTGCCAAGAGATCTAAATGCTATTTTGCGGTTCCAGAAGTGGAGTACTTAGGCCATATTATTAATGCACAGGGAGTTTCCACAGACTCCAACATAGTTGCTGCCATGGTAAGTTGGCCTCTACCATGAACCTTAAAACAATTAAGAGGGCTTTTGGACTTAGCTGGATATTTTAGAAGATTTGTTTGAGGGTATGGCGTCATTCCTAAACCCTTAACTAATATCCTTAAGAAGGACAATTTCATTTGGTGTGAGAGGGCTGAATAAGCTTTTCACGAACTTAAGAAGATGATGAGTAGTACTCCCTGTTAGAATATATGGCCTTAAACAAGAGGGGGGGTGAATTGTGATGGGAACCATCCAACCACATACATCCACATAATGATGATGAAGAAGAAGCATTGGATTTGAGGACAAATCATTTTCAAGAGGGAGGGGATGATGGAAGAGGCCCAAGCCCATGATAGAAAAAGCCCAAGCCCAAACCCAAATATAAATTCAAGCTTCAGCTCAAGCCCAACAAATAGAAGATCTAGGCCAACTAAACATCATTGAATGTCTTTTTTTTGTAATTACTTTTGAGTATTTTTTAGTAGAACATAAAGGTAGGTGTAGATATAGATAAGAGGTGCAAATGTATAAAACTAAGTCACACCTTCCATGTGACATAAAAAGAAGGTGTAGGTGTAGATTTAGGAGGTGCCAAAAAAAGAAACCAAGTCACACTTCCCTCGTGACTAGGAATTGGCTCTAAATTCAAATGCTTCTCATTTGAATTTCCCTCCACTTTCTTTTGAATTTCCAGCCCTCTAAACACTATAAATAAGAGGGCTTGACTCATGTATTTGCAAGATTAATATACGTAGTGAATTGCTGTCAAATTTGAGCCAATTTCACTTCTTGCCCAAAACTTCTTAGGTTAGGCTATTGATCTTCAATTCTCCCCCTTACCAAAGAGAGATGGCCTCACCACTCTCAATCCCTACCTAGCATGCACCTTCAAGGTCACCATACCTCCTAGGAGGACCTTGTACGCTTACACTCCATAGAGCTTCCGCCGAGAACCAACAAATTCTACAAATCATGAAGGCACTTCTCCATCATTTGGTATCTAGAGCCATGGTCTTCAAGAGATAAGTGCCTTATTTCGTTTTTTTTTTGTGTTCATTCAATTTCGTGTTGTTCTTCATGAATCCTTGATTGTCTTGCTGTTTTTGAGTTTGTTTTTGTGTTAGGTGCTGTTTTGGTTAATCCAATCGGTGCATTCATGTTCAATTTGATCTTGAGCTTCTATTTCGCAAATTTTATGTAGGATTCCATATAGATTTGTGTTGTTGTTCTGTTTTTGGTTTCTTTGAGTCTTTATTGCAATTTCAATCGATTTATATTGTGTTGCTTTGAGTCATTTTGTTTTTTATCCAATTGTGTTTTGTCTAGTCATGTTTGATGAGAATCAAATAAAGGAGGCTTTTATTAATGAAGGAAGAGGACATCCACCCTCACATTTGAAGTTCTTCCTTCTAGTCTTCTCAAAATTAAAAGAAGACATAAAATAAAGATGAGGCCCAAGCCCAAAGCCCAAGCCCAAGCCCAAGAAGGCCAAAGCCCAACAAGCCCAGGTCCATCTCATGAGGGGCAAGGCCAAGCATTAAATAAAAGAGCATCATTTGATTTACTCTTGTAGGAGGTGTGGATATTAAATAAAGAAGTGTGAAAATGTAAAATAAAGTCACATTATCCATGTGACTTAGGAGATTAGGTGTAGGTGTAGTTTCTAGGAGGTGTCATAGTAGAAAAAGGTCACACCTCCCATGTGACTTGTTTTTGGTGGGAATTTCAAATGAGTTTATTTGAATTTTCCCACCTATTTTTCAGCACCTCTAGGCTATAAATAAAGGTGCTTAGCTTGTATAATTCAGATTTGAATTTTGATTAGAGAAACTATACTCAATTTTTGAGAGAGCATTGGAGAGCTTTGTGCCTTCTTCACCAGTCTTATCTTGAGAGTTCCATGGTTACCTCAAGTGGCGGCTTGCACACTCATCTTGGAGTCACCATCCTCTAAGTGGCGTGATCATCCAACCATTCCTCCATCTTCATGAGCTTTCTCTTCTCCTTCCTTCCTTCTCTTTTGTTTGTTCATGTCTTAGCTTGCTTCCTTTGAATTTCTGTTCGGAATTTTCTGTTCTTATTAGTTTTGCTTCGGTTCAATTGCTTCTTTGCTGTTCATCTTTGGTTCTTCTTCCTTTTCTAGCTATTTGTTCGGTGCAATTCAGTTTTTACACATTTTGTTTTGTGCATTTGCCTTTTCTTCTAATTTAATCGGTTCAATTTGACAATATGTGGAACTTCCATATGAGTTTGGGTTTTAGTTTTGGTGAGTTCTTGTTCATAGAACCTTGATCCAATTCTATGATAAAGTGCCTATCTCATATCCAACTCAAGATGATTCCTAAGAATGTCAAGAATCATTCAAAGTGTGCTAGTGGAATCATATCATGTGGTATCTAGAGTTTAGGTGTGTTCTTGTTTAATTTTTGAGTTGTGTTGCACTTTTAATTCAAGAGCTCTATATTCTTGCTGTTTCATTTATGTTTTTAGGCTTATTTTTAGTTTTATTGCTGTTTTCTTAATTGTGCCTATCATGTGTTTGTGTATTTTCCTTTTTGAATCCATACAAGTTTTGTCATAGTCATGTTTTTCCAAGCATGTCATCACTTCTTGTAGTACTTTTATTGAATTTTTTTGTTTCTTGCTTTGGTGTCATACAATTTTTATGAGTTTGATATTTGATCCTTTGTGCATTTTCTGTTTTGGAATTGAGTTTATACTTGTATTTTAGACCTATACAAGTTCCTATACATCATTTTCCATTATGTCTTTGCTAGTTCTTAATTCTGTTTTTCATTCCTGTTTCCTCTATTTTCTGAAAACGTGCTTAGTGTTTTTCCTTATTGCAATTGATTTACTCAATGGAAAATTCTGAAATTATGGATTGGTGTTCTTCAAAGTGTTAGAAAAGAGTAGAAAAAAGAAGTACTCAAAAATTCAAAGTACACAAAAAATGATAAATAAAATACAAAAAGTGTACAATTCTGCCGAAAAAATACGGTAATCTGGCAGCGATTTTGAAAAATTTATCTCAATTAATTGGCTTACTGTTTTTAAGTGATTCCAGTGCCATTTTTGAGCTAAGATCTTGAAGTTTGTGTGGTTAAAATTTCGTAATCCAGTTCGCTTTATATCGTTCCAGTTAAATCAGTGAACATCAAGCACAGTTTGCATCAAAATATTTTCCAGTAGCTAATTTTTTGTTTTCTTCATCTACTCTAGTGCTTTTCTTTAAGTATTCTTTTGTGTGCCTACTTTCTCATTGAGTTCCTTATTTTCTTGCTTGTCTTTTGTTCCTTAATCTTTGAGTTTGTCAAACATCTAGTATTCCTTTTGTTCTAGCCTTTCATTGCTTATACTTTTTCTTGTTTGTCTTTATTGCTTCATTGGTTTTGTTGTGGTTGGCTTCGAGATTGGTGTGCCTTGCTTTGACATATTTCATTTGAGGATTCCAAGACCTCAAGATCAGATTGGTGCAGGGACATTATTTCTTTGAGAGTGACCTCTTTTTCTGGCCAAATTTACTTCGGCAATTTGGGTGCCAAATTCATTTTTTTTGCTAACTTTGTTTCTTGACTTGTTTGCTGTTTTTGTGTGTTTGCTGTTTTCATTTGCAAATGGCTGGCTATTCAAGTGGTGCATCTTACAAACAACATTCTCCTTCCAAAGCTTCGGTCCTTGGAGAATTGCATGAAGCTTAACGCACCATTAGGCGTTTGGAAGAGAAATTGCAAAAGATGGAGGTGCAACAAGCTAGGCCATCTCACTCTATCCATGATGAGCATCGTTCACATAGACCTTCAACAAGAGGTTCTTCAAATGACTTTGGCCGTGAAGAGGAACATAGAAGAAGGAAGCCTCACCATCTTTCTCATGAAGAGAGCTATAACCGTGACCAAAGATATCACCAAGTGTTCAACATTTCTTGTGCCAAAGTCCCTAGTTTTAATGGTGATAGTGATCCTAATGTGTATTTAGATTGGGAGGATAAGGTTGACCATTATTTTCATGTGTATAAGGTCCAAGATGACGATAAACTTAGGGTATTTTCTTCATCCTTTTTGGGCTATGCCAAAGAATGGTGGCATAAAATTGTAATGGACATTATATATCGCAAGAAACCTCTCGTGGTTTCTTGGAATGCTTTGAAAGAGCGTATGCGCGCGAGGTTTGTTCCTCCTTCTAGGAAGGAACACTTGTTGAAGTTCCAAAGGCTTCCTCAAGGACATAGATGGTAGATGAATACTTTAAAGATTTTGAAACAACTTTGACTAAAATGAATATACATGCTAATGAAGAGTCAAAGATAAAATGGTTTGTACGTGGTTTGAGAAGAGATATTAAAGAATTTGTAGAATTAAATGAGTACTCTTCTTTAAAGAAAGTGTTTCGCAAAGCCATCAAGGTGGAATCCTATCTTTTGAAAACAACTTTCAAAAATACTCATGATGATGATTTCTACAACTCTTCTAGGAAGGATGCCAACAAAATTTCTACTCAAAATTCTCCTTCCAATTTTTCCAAACAAACCTTGTTTCCAAAAAAAGTTTCTACTACAAATCCTTCTACTCCTAAGTCACCTACCAAAACTTCAAATATCAAATGTTTTAAATGTTTAGGTTTTGGGCACATAGCTCTTCATTGTCCACAAAAGCAAATATTAAAGATCAACAAGGTAAAACAAGACCTCACCCACCCACCTACCACAAGTAAAAATGAAAAAGACAAAGAAGGCCAAGTTGACATGGGTCTTATACTTTCACATCCAAGGTGTTTTCCTTCCTTATCTTTTTCATTACCAAAGGTTCTTACTTCACCACCATCTTGGTTAAAAAATGTTAGGGATGATTTTTTCATACCTCCTAATGGTTGTCACCATTTAAGAGGACTTTTTCCAAAAGATATCATCATTCCTAAACAAATTTTTCCAACTTGGTCGTTTTATAGAACCTCCTTTTCTGAAATCCCATTGTTTCCAAATGCTAAGTCATGTTTTCCTTTTTCTTCCACTTTTAATTGTAAGAATAAACTGACTTTGTTATATGCAGGGATTCAGAATTCGTGGTCGAATTCTCTCCAACTCGAGGAGTATGATGAGAATCAAATAAAGGAGGCTTTTATTAATGAAGGAAGAGGACATCCACCCTCACATTTGAAGTTCTTCCTTCTAGTCTTCTCAAAATTAAAAGAAGACATAAAATAAAGATGAGGCCCAAGCCCAAAGCCCAAGCCCAAGCCCAAGAAGGCCAAAGCCCAAAAAGCCCAAGTCCATCCCATGAGGGGCAAGGCCAAGCATTAAATAAAAGAGCATCATTTGATTTACTCTTGTAGGAGGTGTGGATATTAAATAAAGAAGTGTGAAAATGTAAAATAAAGTCACATTATCCATGTGACTTAGGAGAGTAGGTGTAGGTGTAGTTTCTAGGAGGTGTCATAGTAGAAAAAGGTCACACCTCCCATGTGACTTGTTTTTGGTGGGAATTTCAAATGAGTTTATTTGAATTTTCCCACCTATTTTTCAGCACCTCTAGGCTATAAATAAAGGTGCTTAGCTTGTACAATTCAGATTTGAATTTTGATTAGAGAAACTATACTCAATTTTTGAGAGAGCATTGGAGAGCTTTGTGCCTTCTTCACCAGTCTTATCTTGAGAGTTCCATGGTTACCTCAAGTGGCGGCTTGCACACTCATCTTGGAGTCATCATCCTCTAAGTGGCGTGATCATCCAACAATTCCTCCATCTTCATGAGTTTTCTCTTCTCCTTCCTTCCTTCTCTTTTGTTTGTTCATGTCTTAGCTTGCTTCCTTTGAATTTCTGTTCGGCATTTTCTGTTCTTATTAGTTTTGCTTCGGTTCAATTGCTTCTTTGCTGTTCATCTTTGGTTCTTCTTCCTTTTCTAGCTATTTGTTCGGTGCAATTCAGTTTTTACACATTTTGTTTTGTGCATTTGCCTTTTCTTCCAATTTAATCGGTTCAATTTGACAATATGTGGAACTTCCATATGAGTTTGGGTTTTAGTTTTGGTGAGTTCTTGTTCATAGAACCTTGATCCAATTCTATGATAAAGTGCCTATCTCATATCCAACTCAAGATGATTCCTAAGAATGTCAAGAATCATTCAAAGTGTGCTAGTGGAATCATATCAATGTTTCTCCTAAATTGTCATCAATTTCATGTAGTTTTGTTTTTGATAATTTTGGTTGCTTGATTTGCTTTGAGTCCAGTTTTAATCCTTTGGTGCTTTTTTCTTTTAGATTTGAGTTCATATTTGTGTGTTAAATCCATAAAAATTCTTATACATTAATTCCATTGTGTTCTTGAAGTTTCTTCAAACTATTTTTAATTCCAGGATTAGGATCACTTTGTTTTAATTCTGTGTTGGCTGTTTTTACTTATCAAATTAAAATCCATTGAAGAAAAATTGTGAAATTCTGGATTTACACAGATTGATGTGTTAGAAAAACAAGAAAAAAAAGAATCAAACCAAAAGACAAAATAGAAAAAAAATGATAAATCAAACAAAAAAAGTGTACATCCTGGCGCCAACAGAGACGGTAATTTGACAATATATTTGAAAAATTTATCAAAATTATTTGGTGCATTGTTTTGGTGTGATTCCAGCGCCAAAATTTTGCTAAGACCTTGAATTGTTTGTGGTTAAAATTTGACATTCAAACTTCAAATAGCCAGCTCAGCATAAATTTTCTAAGTCATGCTTTCTGTGCTTAAAATTTTCAGTAGTACTGTTTTGGCTTGTTTTAATCAATTCTAGTGTCATTCCTTAGGTTTATTTTGTGTGCCACCATTTATTGAGTGCTTATTTGATTGCTTGTCAAATTTATTCAACATTCTTTCAAGTTGTGTCATACAAATTACTCCATTTGTTGTTGTCCTATTCTAAATTTGAATTGTTCTTTGCTTTAATTTGTTGACCTCTAATAGTTGGTGAAAGAATTTCAAAGTGGTGCTTGTTAAGTTGGAATTAACCTTGTGGTGAGTCCATCTCTACTTAGTAGGTACTGTTTTGAAGATTTAAATTGACTAACCTTAAGAGGTTAAGCAAGGGGCTGCAGCTAATAAGATTACAAAACATACAAAGTGTGGAACACAACAAGAAAGAGTACCAAAAGTAAAGGAGTGCATAGTATAGGAAATCTGAATTTTACTTTTGTAATTCAAGTTCTATTGCATTTGCTTTGAATTGTAACTACATTCAACTTTGATTAATTAGTAGAATAATTACGCATTAGACGATGAGTGTGTCTTCAATGGCTCTAAATGTCTAGAAGTCTCACCTTAGGATACGCTTAGTTTAAAAGCTTTCTAGCTTGTAATTTTAATTGTGTTTAGCTAATTGCTTTGCTTTGTTTACTTATCTTGTTTGTTTAATTGCTTTACATTGATTTGTTTGCATAAAATTGTGTTTTCATTCCTACTTGTGATCTAAGTAAATTATTTAGAAAAATATATGTGAAAAGTCTTGAGGGATAAATTTTGGCAAGGAAAGACTTGGTACTTAAGAGATCCTAGTGATCCACCTCTCTTTCCTGGAAAGCTACCTTCATTACTCTCCTTATCTTTTTTTAGGTAAAATACTTATAACACAAAACTTTAACCATGTCTTCTCATTCTCGTAATTCTAATGAATGTGAGGGAACATCTATCAAATCTCTTTTGGAAAAAATAGCACAAGATGTTCAAGCACTTTCATATAGACAATTGCAACATGAGGTCCAACTCAAAGAAGGGGATGCTCAATTTGCTTTGAACAAGATGAGTGGAAAATGGTTTAAGAAAGAGATGAATACAACAAATCAAAAAGAAGTTCTCATGCATCTAGCTCTAGGGTAGATAATTCTTTTGGGGAACAGAGCCTTAGAATTAATGAATACTATCAACCATCCCCTAGGAAAGCTAGAAAGGAAAGAAAAGAAAACCCAAAGGAGGTTAGGGTAGAGCTACCTCATTTCTATAGAAAAGAAGATGTAGAAACATATCTAGATTGAGAGATGAAGGTCGAACAATTGTTTGCTTGCAACCATGTGAGTGAAGAAAAGAAAGTACCCTTAACCACCTTAAGTTTTCAAAGTAATGCTATGTATTGGTGGACTGCCCTAAAAAGAGAGAGACATCTCCACAAGGACCCTCCCATTGCATATTGGAATGACCTTAGGGGAGCCTTGAGATGTCACCATATTCCCTTACATTACAATAGGAAGTTGATGGACAAGCTCCAAAGACTTCATCAAAGAAATCTGAGTGTAGAAGAATATTGGCAACAAATGATGTTATATATGAAAAAGGCAGAGATTAATGAAGAAAACCATACCACCATATCTAGATTTTTAAGTGGTCTCAAACTTGAGATAAGAAACAAAGTTGAACTTTTACCTTATAGAGATTTAAATGACTTGATTCAACTTAGCATTAAAGTTGAAAAACAAAGTTCATACTCTGTATCTTATGGCAAGGATGAGTTCCAAAGAGAGGAAGAACATATAAAAAAAAAACATCTCTAAAACTTTCCCAAAACCTAGCCGAGCATATCTCACACACTCAAGCTAGAGAAATTCAATGTTTAAAATGTCTCGATAAGGGTCATTTAGCATATAATTGTTCCAATGAAAGATTTATGATCTTAAGGAACAAAGATGAATATAGTAGCCAAGAAAAAGAAACTAGTGAGAGTGAAGAAAATGAGAGAAAAAAGAAGAAAGAAATAGAAAATCCAAGTGAGGGGTTGTTTGAAAAAGAAGAAAAGGAATATCCTACAACACCCCTTACAAGCATAGTAAAAAAAGAATTCTTAAAGGGGCATTGCATAGATAAATATGTAGTAGATTATTTTGAGCATGTGCTAAGATATCACCAACATGTGAAGGTCAAGTTATCTATAGGCATCTACAAAGATAAATTTTTATGTGAGGTAGTGCCTAAAGAAACTTGTCATGTCTTATTGAGACTATTGAACCAAGTGGTGTTCAAGCTTTGAAGAATCCAAACCCTTTGAAGGATGATGAAGGCTGGTTGTGCTTCTTGTTGCTAAGTTGTCTTAGATAGGATGTGAGGTAGATTTAATATGTAATCCACTCTTGATTGAATCCAAAGCATAAGCACTCTCAATCCTTTTAAAAGAAAAGTGCTTTTTCAAGCTAAGTGAAAAACAACCTGTTGTTTTGTCGAAACAACCGATTGTTTTATACTTAGGTGTTTTTAGAAAAGGTTGAAAACTGTTTTTATGGTTGACTTGCTGTCAAAACCAAAACAACCGATTGATTCGTGGAAACAACCGATTGTTTGTTTTGGTACCATAACAGAAAAATGGTTTGTGCTTTGACTGAGCATTAAATGATTTTCCAACTGTTTACACTCCAATTTTTAATGCTTTGACCAATCTTTAAAGGCAATTAATAGTTTGTTAAGATTTGATAACAAACAACAACTTTGATATATATAGAAAAAAATTAGATTTGGGTTTTTCAGAACTTACAGATTTTGAGTTTTTGAAAAGTTGAGATTGCTTAGAGATTGAGATTGATCAAAGAGTGTGAGATAGGATTTTCTCTTGTATTCATTTCATATTTGTTCTGTAACAAGTGTAATCCTTGTATCTGTTGAAAGAAACCTTGTGTGTTTTCTGAGAAGTGTTGTGTGTTCTTGAGGGGATCAAGATTAGCATTCTTAGTGTTGGTGCCAAGAGAAGTGTGTGTCTTGAGGGGATCAAAGTCACTTCCTTGGTTGTGGTGTAAGTGATCTAGGTTTGATTGCTTAGTGGAATTCCTCAGTGGTTTCTGAGAAGACTGGATGTAGCTCTGGGTTTAGAGTGAACCAATATAAATCTCTGTGTGCATTTTCTCTATCTCTTAACTCTTTAAATTCAGTTTTTATATTTGTAAATTGGTATAAACAACCGATTGTTTCTGCGAAACAACCGATTGTTTTTCTGGTGCTGTGCTTTTTGCTTTGTGTTTTGAAAAACTGATTTCTTAATCAAGATATTCTTGAAGTAATTTCATTCAAGGCTGAAAAGTTTTCAAAAACCCTCTATAAACCATTCACCCCCCCCTCTAGTTTAAAGTCATACATTCTAACAGAGATGACCATTGCAAAGTGTTAAAATGTCCATGCTCAATGGGCGTACCAACGAGACTACCTTCACACATAAAAAAGAAATTCTTCATGAAGGAGAACTCGTGGGCCAATTTAGAGTTGATAAAACTCTAGAGCTTTTAAAAGGAAAATTCTTTTGGTCACCCATGAGGAAAGATGTTTAAAGACATTACCCTAGATGCATTTCTTATTTTAAAACTAACTCTAAGGAAATGTCTCATGAACTCTATGCTCATTCACCTTTTGCAAGTGCTCATGGGAAGACATAAACATAGATTTTATATTAGAACTTCCTAGGACAACAAAAGGTTTTGATTTCATTTTTATGGTAGTGGATAGGCTCTTCTTTAGAGAAGTGGTAAGACTTCATGGTTTATCTCCAAGCATAGTGTTAGATAGAGATCCAAAATTTGAAGACCATTTTTTTAGGATTCTTTTGGAAAAACTTGGAACTAAGTTGAACTCTTCAAATTCTTATCATCCTCAAACGAATGGTCAAAATGAAGTTGAAAATATAGCTCTTTCTACTATGCCTAGAGTAATCATGAGAGACAAACACAACTCTAGGGATGAGTATGCGTACAATAGAGTAGTTTACAAGACTACTAATATTTCTCCATTTAAAGTTGTATAATTCTCCTTTAGACTTGTTACCACTTCCTAATCCACAAGAATTTGTGCCTAAGGAAGGAGTAACAAAAACTGAATTTGTTAAAAAAATGCATGAGAGGATTAAAGAACAAATACAACAACAAACAAAGAAATATCATAAGAAGTTGCCAAAAATAATAGAAAAACAAGAAGAATGACAACTTAATAAGACTGATTTTTATACAACTGCTCAAACTAATTCATTTGTTTTGTTTGATGCCTCCCAGAAATGGAAATTTGATCCTGGAGGACGAGCCTAGCTTTCAAAATAGGAATAAGGCTGTTGTTCGAGATCAAACCTGTAGATATGAGGACAGATTATCTCAAGAAGGAGGGGATGATGGAAACCATCTAACCACATACATCCACATAATGATGATGAAGAAGAAGCATTGGATTTGAGGAAAAATCCTTTTCAAGAGGAAGGGGATGATGGAAGAGGCCCAAGCCCATGATAGAAAAAGCCCAAGCCCAAGCCCAAATACAAGTTCAAGCTTCAGCTCAAGCCCAACAAATAGAAGATCTGGGCCAACTAAGCATCATTGGATGTCTTTTTTTTGTAATTACTTTTCAGTATTTTTTGTAGAACATAAAGGGAGGTGTAGATATAGATATAAGAGGTGCAAATGTATAAAGCTAAGTCACACTTTCCATGTGACATAAAAAGAAGGTGTAGGTGTAGATTTAGGAGGTGCCAAAAAAAGAAACCAAGTCACACTTCCCTCGTGACTAGGAATTGACTCCAAATTCAAATGCTTCTCATTTGAATTTTCCTCCACTTTCTTTTGAATTTCCAGCCCTCTAAACACTATAAATAAGAGGGCTTGGCTCATGTATTTGCAAGATTAATATACATAGTGAATTGCTGCCAAATTTAAGCCAATTTCACTTCTTGCCCAAAACCTCTTAGGTTAGGCTATTGATCTTCAATTCTCCCCCTTACCAAAGAGAGATGGCCTCACCACTCTCAATCCCTACCTAGCATGCACCTTCAAGGTCACCATACCTCCTAGGAGGACCTTGTTTGCTTACACTCCATAGAGCTTCCGCCCATCACCAACAAATTCTACAAATCATGAAGGCGCTTCTCCATCAAATTGTTTATGAAAGATTTTCGCAAACTTATAAGGTATAATGAAGTTCAATGCAGAATCACAAATACAAAAATCCAGAAAGCAATCAAACAAAACTGTTTAAGTTGATTATCAGAAAATCAACCGGTTGTTTTTATTAGCAGAGTTAAAAATAACTTAAAAGCATAATTTAAATGAGTTTAGGGCAAGAGAAAAACACACAAGCAATTTATACTGGTTCACTCTTATCCCAAGAGCTACATCCAGTCCCCAGAAACCACTAGGTATCTACTATGCAATCAAAATCCATATTACAAACACACCACCAAAGAAGTGACCTTAAACACCTCAAGTCACACACTTCCTTTGGCACACAATCACCACAGAAATCAGAACACCCTCTAATCCTGCACTTACACAACAGTATTCAGAAATACAAGAGATACAGAAAGGATTACACCTGATGAAGATCAAATCAAAAGATTACAACAATCCTATTCCACTTCTTTGAGAAAACCCAAAAGCTTGAATGCAAATCTTGAAAACTCAAATATGTTTTCACACTTTCACAAATGTCTAAAATTTTTTCTCTCTCTTGAGAAGCGTATAAAAACCTTTTTAAATACGTCAAACGATGTTAAAAACATTTAAAGTAGGAGCATGTTCAGTTAGAAAACATTTAAAGATGATTTGCAAACTTAACAAAAAATTTGTTATGAGTTTTTAAAAAAACAATCAGTTGAATTTTCGAAACAAACAATATAATTGGTTTGACAACAAAGTCAACCAAGTCAAACAGCTTCAAACCCTTTTCAAAAACCACTAAGTGTCAAACAACCGATTGAAACGATAAAACAACTGATTGTTTTTTCACTTCTTTATAAAACAATATTTTTCCAAAAGGTTTTGATTCCAAACAATTTTAGATTCAAACAAAGAGCGGATTACACATAAATCTACCAAATCCCACCCACTCAAGCAGCAATTTCAGCCTTCCATCAAACACCATGGATTTGGAGACGTCAAAGCTTCAAGATCATCCTTGATCAACACTCCCGTTTTAGCACTACCTGATTTCTCAAAAGTCTTTGTTGTGGAGGTAGATGCTTCAAGATAAGGCGTGGGAGCAATATTGATGCAGGACCACTATCCCATAGCTTTTATTAGTAGAAATTTTGACCTTCAACAACAAACTTATTCAACATATGAAAATGAGTTGGTGGGTCTAGTCTTTGCAGTGCAAAAATGGCGACATTACCTGTTGAATCGTCATTTTACTATCAAGACTGATCATTACAACCTTAAATATATCTTAGATCAAAGGTGGACCACTGAATTTCAACAAAAGTGTAGTCAAGCTGATGGAATTTGATTTCACAATAGAATATCGAAAAGGAAAAGAAAATGTTGTGGTTGACGCACTATCTCGAAGGGACGTGGTGGAATGCAAAGGTTTTATTACCTTACAACTACAATCTGAGTTACTACGGGAGATACAACAATCATGGATTACAGATATTCACTTACAGAAACTCATAACAGAGTTAAAGGCGAATACAAGTTCCCATAAACATTATACATGTGAAAACAATGAGCTTAGAAGAAAAGGCAGGTTGGTGGTAGGGATAGATTTGACATTGAGAAAGAAGATTTTGCAGTGGCTACATGCCTCAGAGGAGGGAGGTCATTCGGGTATGAATGCAACAGTGAAAAGGGTCAAGGTAGTGGTTTATTGGAAAGGCCTGAATAAAGATATCAAACATTTTATCCAAAGGTATTCTGTGTGTCAGCAAAATAAATATGACATCACTGCTAATTCTGGCCTTCTACAACCTCTACCTATTCCACAAACCATTTGGCAGCACATCACCATGGATTTCATAGAAGGTTTATCGCATTTAGAAGGTAAACAAGTAATTTTGTGGTGGTAGACAGGCTGAGCAAAGCTACCCATTTTATGGCCCTAACTCACCCATATACAGCGAGGAATGTAGCTCAAGCATTTTTGGACAACGTGTTCAAGTTACACGAATGTCCGAAAACCTTTACCAGTGATAGAGATCCGATTTTTGTGAGCCAATTTTGGCAAGAGTTTATGGCAGTACAAGGAGTGCAAGTTCAACTTTCCACAAGTTATCATCCCCCAAACAGATGGACAGACAAAAGTGATGATTAGATGCTTAGAAACTTATTTGAGATGTATGTGTGCTGACTCACCACACAAATGGGTGCAGTGGCTTCCTCTTGCAGAATGGTGGTATAATACCACATTCCATACAACCATAAAAGCTACCTCTTATGAAATTTTGTATGGCCAACCATCTCCTATCCATTTATCGTATTTACCAGGGGAATCCAACATTGAATTGGTAGATAAAAGCCTTATGAAGAGAAAAGAAATGTTGAAAGTGATAAAATTTCATTTAAAACGAGCACAAGAGAGAATGAAACAACTAGCGGATAGACACAGATCCGAGAGAAGTTTTGAGATTGGTGACATGGTTTACGTTAATTTTGCAAGCTTACATGCAGGTTTTCATAAGCTTCAAACCAAATGGTAAGTTGAGCCCCGAGTATTTTGGTCCCTGCAAGGTTTTGGACAAGGTGAGGGAGGTAGCTTATAAGCTAGAACTTCCAGTGAATTCTAAGATTTACAATGTCTTCCATGTCTCACGGCTATAGAAACATGTGGGCGAAATAGTGGTCTCCACTATGCTGCCTTATCAATCTGAAGAACCACTAGAACAGAAAGAGCCTAAAGCTATCATTGACCGCATGACAGTAAAGAGGAGAGGAAGGGCAGTCACAAAGGTTTTAGTGAAATGGAAGCACCAACTTCTTGAAGATGCAACTTGGGAGTTCTACTATGATTTGAAGTACCCATTGTTCCATTCTTGAGGGCAAGAATGTTGTTGTGGGAAGGGCATTGTTATATTCTAAAGTTTTAGGATTTGATTAATATTATTGTTGGGTTATTAAGATTTAATTAGTAGATATTGAAATTTAATTAGTTGAAATTTAATTAGTTAGGATTTAATTAGTAGTTTTTATCATTTATCATTAGTTGAGATTTAATTAGCAGTTTCTATCACTTATCTCTATCATTTGTAATCTTTAGTACTCTATAAATAGTATTGAACTATTATGAGATATGAATAAATATCTACACCTTGTTTCCTTCTCTTAATTCTCAAACATGTTCTCTATCATTGTTTTTTGTACGAGAGGACCTAAACACTATTCATATTAGAATCATTTGATCTGGCGAGAAGTGTAACAAGACACGATGACAATGTAACGCAGGTCTACAACAGAATCCTTTGAGGATGCTTTTTGCTCATAAACAAGGTCAGAAATTCTAATTAGAAATAAATTCTATACATTGAAAATTTTACAAATTTTATACTGTCATCGTGCTTTTTTTTACAATAACTTTGGAAAAATCATATCTACTATGATTTTTTTGGTTAAGAATATAAATGTTAGAGTTACCCATACACAAGAATTAACTCAGAATTATGGTGAATTACGCTTCATATGTCTATCTAAAGATGAACAGAAGGTTACACCTATGAGATTAAATTTGTTAATTACATGGGATTCTTATCATGAATTTTCTATGTCTCGTACAACATTTGATCCGTGAGCAGACCCGTTTTTTGTCCCCTTGAAAGATCTTAAACTAACCAACCGAGCAAAGGCACTCTTTGATCTGGTCATTATTGGACGTCCAAGTTTCTGATCATCAGACAACGATTTTACGAGATCATCAAAGCGTCGCATGAAGGTTGGGAACCTTGACATGGATTTGGTGATCCCTTGCAATCTGTGTTTCAGAATGGAAACAAAAATGAGACAAAATATTGGCATGGATCATTGGAACCAAACCTATATGAAGTAAGAGCAGAAAAATGGCAGGGTCCATTACTAAAAAGAATGTAACCTTTGAATGGGGTTGAGAATTATATACTAAACCAATTCAGATTAGCTTCTAACATATGAAAGTTTTTCACAAGATAAGTACTTCATTACTGCTTTACAATAAAGCCCTTAACAAGTTTGTGAAGTGTTTATGGAGAAGTTAGATGCGGTAGCATTTGAAGATGTTAACATTCATACATTGATTTTAAAATATCCAAAAAGTTTGATTTATTGTAAGAGAAAATATACTACATTAACAGAATAAAACAGTTTTTCAATATGCATGCATGGTAAGTTTGTAAGTGCTTGCCCAAATTCACACTAGCCAAATTTGTTTGGTATATTGAGTACCTTCTAGCCAATGCCTCGAGTTCTGCACGTTTGACTTCAGATTCAGGGGCTGGAGTAATGATAGATTTTTTCAGTCTCTCTGAATCACCACTCAAGAGAACTAACTTGCAGAGGTAGTCCTCTTCTGGGGCAGAAAGATTTTCAGCTCTGATTTGCTCTTTAATGATCAAGAGGGGGTTAAGGAACCAGTCAAAAAATTTCTCTCTTGGTCTGTTTGTGGTAGTTAGTTCAGTATCATCACCTACATTGGGCCAGTAAACAAAATGGTTAAAAGAAAATAATCTCAAAAAGAGAAAAGTGTACAAGTCTTAGAAGGTAAAAAAGAAAAAAAAAAGGAAAGAAGTTGGGGTAAAGTAACAAAAACTGCTTGAAGGGTTCCACTTACTAATCAATATACCCATGGAATTGAATTTTGCAGAGCGCAAGAGTCCTTGAACTAAGCAATACGCTGGCAAACCAATACTAATAACTCTACTCCCTTTTCCAGATCTTGCTTCTTCTATGTCTTGTCTTGTAATTAAACCTTCAGAAACCATTTTTTCTCCAACTCGGTAACATTCCTTGAATAAGGCATCCAACAGCTACGCAATTCATGAACAATATTATTTAGTACAGACCATCAGTTCAAGGATGATAAAGATGATATTTTGAGTCACACCATTCGACACAAGATATTACAAAGAATACCTCAAATGATTTCAACTCAGCAATGTTGTTCTTGATTGAAGTAGTGCGAGAAGGAGCCTTTTGGAAGGAGCTAGGTCTTGAGATGGAATATGAATTAGATGTTCTTTGTGACAAATCAACTTCTCTGCGAAACTGAGGCCTATCATCAGAAATCAATTGCATAAGAACAGAATATAAAAGAATTAACTGTAAGTCACAGCGATAAATGTGTGGGAGCAGAGAAAAACCTAGGGAAGCAGGTTCCTTCTGGCATGTCAAGAATATCATTGCTGTATTCATCATAAATGGCCAAAGCTGCAACAACGTACGAAAGACCGAACTTGAAAGAAGACTCCTGCATTTCAGAGAACACAGAAACACAGTGAGACAGCTAGGAAACCAGCAGCCAGGTTGGGAGGATAGGAAACAGATTTTATTTTATTCATGCATCACATGGAAACAACAGAGGAATGTCAGTACAAAAAGGAAATAACAATCAGAAAATGGAAAAGCCTCATAAATCAAGGTATGCAATTTCTGAACCATCCCAATTAAGAGGACTAAGTTAGTAGAAGCTTACTGATACAGACCTCTTAGCCTTCTCACTACACTCAACCCCCTCATCCTTCTCCCTCTTCCTTAAAAACATTTCGTTACTATAAAATAAACTGACCACTACTTTCCCAGTCTAGCCCTCCTTGCTACTGCCATAATAAAATAATGAGTGTCAACAAAACAATCTATGTCAGTACTTTCACCGTAGCATCAATTTGAAATTCCAATAAATTATCCCGTAGCCTGATAGCTCTTGCACTGAAAGGACTCCTCCTGTTTTTTACCACCATGTCCTGCTTGCAATTGCAGCACCACAGTAAGGTGTATTCTACGCTCCCAGTTGTAATGGTTGACTGCTGACAATTGTAGCTACTAGCAAGTCTGCATTCTAGAATTTTAAGCAATCTGGCCTATCTTAATAATCCACCTCTTAAGTTAAGTCCTGTAAAATCTTTGGATTTAGCTTCTGATTTGTCTTAGGAAAAATCTAGACTGAATCTCAAGGCACTTTGTTGTAAACAGGAGATTATTAGGATTAAAATATCCTAATATCTCCATAGTAATTAGGAAAAATATCCTTAGAACGCATTTATTCCAGCAGATTTTATTTCCTTTATTAAGAGTTGTGATTGTTAAAAATAGAAGAGTTGAAAATGTAATTATATGTCTACTAATGTCACCTTTTTTGTATCAATTATTTTCTTTCCTTCTTCTGCATAGGATGTTAATTTTGTCCAACAAGTCCTGCATGTACCCTTAGTTGAGTGTTTTGTTCCTCCTGCTCTTGACACCCAAAATTCCATACAGAATCCTCTTGAACCATCGTTACCACCTCTTATTACTTATCAACACAGGAACCAAATGACTAGTCCAATGCCCCAAGGTGATTCCTCTTCAGCAGGTCCTTCTCAATCATCACTTGATACCACGACTCCCGATAATGATGACTCGAGTTGGCCCATTGTCATTCGCAAAGGTACCAGCTTTACTCATAATACTCATCCTAATTAAAATTTTGTCAATTACCACATAGTCTCCTTCCTATTTTTCCTTTATTTCTTATGTCTCTTCTATTACTGTTCCTAAAAATGTGACAGAATCACTTAATCATCTGGGATGTGACAACCCAAGAGTACTGGAATGCAAGCTTTTGAACATAACAAAACATGGGAGTTACTTTCTCTTCCATCTAGGAAGAAGACAATTGGTTGTCGTTAGGTCTGTTATTAAAGTTGAACATAATGGTGAAGTTGATAGCCTCAAAGCTCGATTGGTGGTTAAATGATATACTCAGCTCTATGGGCTTGAATAGAGTGATACTTTCTATCCGATGGCCAAAATTATTATTGTCAAACTTTTCGTTGCCATGCTAGCCATTCGTCATTGGCCTCTTCATCACTTAATATTAAAAATGTTTTTTTGCATGACGATCAAGAAGAGGTCTACACGGAGCAACCTCTTGGATTTGTAGCTCAGGAGGAGTCTGGTTTAGAGTTTAGGGTTTAGGGTTTAGTGTCACTCTCTCTAAGGTCTTAAGCTATCCCATGTGCTTGGTTTGAAAAATTCAACCACATTGTTCAAACCTTTGGGCTGAAATGCAGTGAGTCATCAAATCATCTTGTTTTCTATTGTCACACCTTCACTAGAAAGTGTGTACTTAACAATGTATGTTGATGATATAGTCCTTACATGAAATGATGTTGCTAGAATATCTTAGTTAAAAGGAACATCTATGCAATCATTTTCAAACAAAGAATCTTGGAAGTCTCATTTTTTTACAATACAAGTAGCCCAATGAAAGGTGTTGTCTGGTTGGAAAAATTATTTATCTCACAATTACTAGATCAGATTTGTCTTTTGCAAGTTGGTCATGTAGATCTACTTTATTAAGATAAAGGGAATACCCAAATATTTGGATATTGTGATGTTGATTGGCAGGTTCTCCTATGGACAAACGCCCTACTACAGGATATTGTGTTTTCATTGGAGCAAATATTATCTCTTGGAAAAGCAAGAAGCAGAATGTAATTGCCCTATCAACTGCTGAAGTTGAGTATAGGGCAATGACATCCCTCACTTGTGAGCTTATATGAGTAAAACAATTCCTCCAAGAATTAAAATTATGTTAGATTCTGCAAAATGAAGATGTATTGTGATGACCAAGTTGCTCTCCACTTTACGTCCAATCTAGTGTTACATGATGAGAGGACTAAACACAAAAATTGCCTATCAGATTATTTGGGAAAAGTTGTTGTCCAAAGCAATTTGCACTAAGTTTGTCGGATCAAATAAGCAACTCGTAGATGAGTTAACAAAATCTTTGAGAGAACCTTGGATTGAACTTATTTGTTCCAAGCATGGTGCATACAATTTGTATGCTCCAACTTGAGTTAGAATAGGTCATCTTAAATAAAATTTATTGAAAAGTTGCTACATACTTATTGTTGTACCTAGTTTCTGGATATAACATTTCTTATTTTTTTCTCTTCCCTCTCACTCATTGTATTTGAATCTCCAATGTCATTATAAATATGAGATCCTAAGAGAGGAAAATCAAGCTCTCCAATTCATTCTCTATTCTTTTATATTCATCTCAAGTATAATAATTAATAAAATATTTCTTTTCTCCCTCTCATCATTCAAGTTCCTTCACATCCCTTCTGTTCTTATCACAGTACTGCTTCATTTTGTTATGAGCCAGCATGATCTGAGTTCATCTAACACTACAGTTCTTTAGCCATCAACTGGTAAACTTCTACTGTTGATAAATTTTTTGTACATTTGAGCAATATTGGAGGGTGTCTTCCATGTGGTCCTACACATTTCACGAAAATGTGGTAGTTAGCAATGTAAGAGAACTCAACCCAACTAACTAAACCCTATGGGCCACTAGGTTTAGAACCTGCAAAGAGTTTCCTAAAGTGACAGTTTCAGTGTGCCCAATTGAACATCCAACCGTGAATGATAGGCAAAGCTGAGTTTTAGATTGGTTTCTAACTGTTTAAAGAGATTAATCCAAAATTGTTTCGTAAAACTGTGATCTCCTTCTGAGACTAGAGAAAAGAAAATCCATGAAGCCATGCAACTTCAATAAAAATAACTCCAACCTCTTTAAAAGTAAGTGGGTGGTGATGGGGCAAAAAAAATGACCTACTTTGTAAAGCTGATCCAGTACCACCAACATAGTATCCATACTTAGGACTTTAGAAAGTTCTCCAATAAAATCCAATGTAAATGTTATTTCATACCTGTGTAGTATTGGCAAATGTTGCAAAAGACCAACACGATATAGAGCTTAATTCTAAAGATTAGCAGTATATAAAGCTTGGTACACATTCCGTAGGCAAGTGTCACAGGAAAGTAACAGTTTTTAAATATTATCCTTCATTCCCTCCCAACAGCTTGCCAACAATCCACTTATGTTTAGCAAAATTGTCTTTCAAGTGCATAGGCGTGCATACTTCCTTAAGTTGTTTCCCGTTTTATACATTCCCTTTTTGTATTACTGAATTGATTTTGCATTACTCTCTCTAACACACCCTCTCCCTATTAGGTATAACAGTAATAACTGTTTATAACAGTCCTAACTATTCACTTTATTCCATACTGCACTGGGTACTATTAATACCCAGGCTGCTCTACATGTAAAACTGAATCTCAAATACTAAAGTTCTCTCAATCTCTCTCTCTCTTCTTCCTAATCCTTTCTCTCACCCTCTTTACTCTTTTATGGTATCCAGAGCCAAAAATGGCCTCATCATCTACCACTGAACCCAATTCTGAAACTTTTTCTGCCAAGCCCGAAGCCCTTCCCCCTCATATCTTTCATACGCCAATTCCTCTAAAACTGGACTCAGAAAACTTCCTTGTCTGGCGGCAGCAAGTTAATGCCACTCTTCGCAGTTTAGATCTTCTTTATTTTCTGGATGGGTCTTGCATTCCTCCACGTCTCATTTCTATCGAAGAAGACGCTTCTCCAATTGTGAATTCCAAATACATCCAGTATGATCGTCAAGATCAAGCAATCTTGGCCTGGTTACTGGCATCAATGACCGCAGGTGTCCTCACCCAGATGGTTGGCATGGACACGTCCGCCCAAGTCTGGGATAAGCTCCAGACCCATTATGTGTCCCAAACCCGTGCTCAAATCAAGAAGCACAAGCAGCAGCTGCGTACACCCAAGAAGGACCGCTCCATCTCTACCTACCTTCTTGACATCAAGAAAACTGTAGATCAATTGGCTGCTGTGGGTTGTCCCATCTCTACCGAAGATCACATTGAAGCTGTTCTTGATGGGTTGTCTGAAGAATACGACTCCTTTATAACCTCTATCACATCCCATCTTGACCCTTACACGGTTGCAGACATTGAAGCACTGCTTCTTGCTCAAGAAAATCGTATTGAACGAAACAAACAATCTGTTGATCACATTTTGCAGGCAAATGTTGCTTCTGTCCCATCCTCCTTCTCTCCCTACAACTCCAGTTCTACACATTCTTCCTCCTTTTTCCACCCCTCTGGTCACGCCAAACAACGGTTCTACTCTAAACCCCGCTTTCAGTCATCCAAGAACTTCCCCAAGATATCTTCTACTGCTTCCTCTTCTCGGGTTCAATGTCAAATCTGTGGAAAATATGGGCATACTGCCCTTCACTGTTGGCATAGGTTTGATTCTTCCACTCCATCTCAAGTTACTGCTAATACTGCTCATTTTCCTTCATCTTTTTGTGATGATGAACCTTCGATCCTCGGGACTCCCAAAAATCTCCATGATCCCCTTTGGTACCCTGATAGCGGTGCTTCCCATCATCTCACTGCTCATGGCACCAATCTTTCCACAACAACTCCCTACACAGGTTCGGAAAAGGTGGTTGTAGGTAATGGTTTCCAGCTTCCTATTACTTCTATTGGTTCTGCAACTTTTACAGATATTAATACTCATCATACCTTCTCTTTACACCACCTTCTGCATGTTCCTACTATCTCTAAAAATCTATTAAGTGTTTCCAGGTTCGCCCGTGATAATAATGTTTTCTTTGAGTTTCATGCTGATGTTTGCCTTGTTAAACGTCAGGGAACCAACAAAATCCTGCTCCAAGGCAAGCTTAAAGATGGTCTTTATGTGTTTCCCAATCTAGTTCAAACTGCATCATACTCTGCTTACAATACTGCACTCTCTGCTGGCTCTTCTGCTTATCATTTGTGGCACTCCCGGTTTGGTCATGCCCAACCAAGAGTGATTCATCAAATAATGAAGATGTGTAATATACCCTTTACTGCTAAACATGAATTTTGTGAATCCTGTGTTGTTGGCAAGTCCCATCAGCTTCCTTTTAAAGCCTCTCAAACTATATACTCTAAACCTTTACAACTTGTTTTCATTGACATTTGGGGGCCATCAACTACCCTTGCCACTAATGGTGCTCCTTATTATATCTCTTTTGTGGATGCTTACACTAGATATGTTTGGTTCTATTTAATTCATGCTAAATCACAAGCTCTCACTGTTTTTAAATCTTTCAAAATATATGTTGAAAAACAGACTGGTTTTCCTTTGTTAAGCATTTAGACTGATAATGCAAAAGAATTTCTCTGTTTTAAATCCTTTTTGCTATCCAATGGCATATCTCACCGTCTAACTTGCCCTCACACTCATGAACAGAATGGTTCTGTGGAACGCAAGCATAAACATATTGTTGATATTGGTTTGACTTTACTTGCTTGCTCTAAATTACCCATGCATTTCTGGGGCTATGCTTTCACTACTGCTGTATCCATTATCAATGTTTTACCCACACCTGTTTTAAATAATCAAAGCCCATACTATTTGTTGTTTAACACACACCCTGATTATGATTTTTATAAAACCTTTGGATGTGCTTGTTATCCTTTGCTTCGCCCATATAATAAACATAAAATGAGTTTTCGTTCATCTTTGTGTGTGTTTCTTGGCTATGCATCCAATCACAAAGGCTACATGTGTCTCTCTCCCTCTGGGCGTAAGTATATTACTCGCCATGTTACCTTTAATGAATCTGTTTTTCCTTATGCTGATTCTTCTAACCCTTTTTCTTCTGTCTCTCCACCCACAAATAGCCCCTCCGATGCTTCACCTAGTTTAACTGTTTTTCAGCAACCAAATTTCTCTGTGTCACAATCAGCTCTTCCTGCCTCACAACCCATCGCCCCTGCCTCTTCACATGACCAACCTGCTTCCTCTGCATCCACATCTTCTCACTCTGATTTGTCTTCCACGGTTTCACCCCCACAACATTCTGCTCCTCACAACACTCACCCTATGCTTACACGTGCGAAGGCTGCCTTACTTGGTCCAAGTGCTTTCACTGCTGTCCCTGTGTTGCCTCTCCCAAAATCCACCAAAGAGGCCTTACAGCTTCCCCAATGGCTTGCTGCCATGCAAGAAGAACTTGCTGCTCTAAACACAAACAACACTTGGATTCTCACTACCCTTCCTCCTGGAGTTCAACCCATTGGCTGCAAATGGATTTTCAAAATAAAATACAATGTTGATGGCTCATTTCAACGCAATAAAGCTCGCCTCGTCGCCAAAGGTTTTCATCAGCAATATGGTTTTGACTATTTTGAAACATTCAGTCCTGTGATAAAGCCTGTCACCATTCGTATTATACTTACTCTAGCCCTTCAACTAAACTGGTCTGTCAATCAAATTGATATTAATAACGCCTTTTTGTATGGTGACCTTGAGGAATCTGTCTACATGAGTCAACCTTCTGGTTTTGAAACTGGTGACTCCAACACTGTCTGTAAACTTACCAAAGCTCTCTATGGGTTGAAGCAAGCACCTAGATCCTGGTTTCACAAGTTAAGTACCACTTTGCTTTCTCTTGGTTTTCATCCTACTAAAAGTGACACCTCTCTTTTCCTTCACTTCCACAACAATATTACTCTCTTTGTCCTAATCTATGTTGATGACATACTAATCACAGGGAACTCTAACAGTGCCATTCAGCGTCTTATTCATTCTCTCAGTCAGCACTTTGCCCTAAAGGACCTTGGGACTCTTCATTACTTTCTCGGGATTGAAGCCACTTGGACGTTGGATGGCGGCTTACATCTATCTCAAACTAAATACATTTAGGATCTCCTTCGTAAAACCAACATGCTCTCTTCCAAGCCTCAACCAACACCTATGCTCTCCACTACTCGTCTAACAATAGACGCTACCACTGCTGTAGATGATCCTTCATTCTATCGCTCAGTGGTAGGCTCTCTTCAATATATCCTCATCACCCGTCCTGAACTCGCCTATAGCGTCAACAAAGCATGCCAGTTCATGAACAACCCTCAACATCACCACTGGAATGCTGTTAAACGTATTCTTCGTTACCTAGCTGGCACTACCACTCATGGTCTTCATCTTCGGCGCCCTTCTCAACTCACTCTCAATGCCTTTGCTGATGCTGATTGGGGTTCTGATCCTGATGACAGGAAATCCACCTCCGGCCTTGTTGTCTTTCTCGGCTCGAATCCTATTGCTTGGCTTTCAAAGAAACAAAAGGTTGTTTCTCGCAGCTCCACTGAAGCAGAATATCGCAGCATTGCCGCTACGCTTGCTGAACTCAAATGGATCCAGAATCTGCTCACTGAACTTCGTCTTCCTCCTACGCTACCCACCATTCGCTCGGATAACCTTGGCGTTGTTCTTCTTGCATCCAATCCTATTATGCACTCCAAGACCAAGCATTTTGAGCTTGACCTCCATTTTGTTCGTGATGCTATTCAACAAAAGCAACTGCACCTTCTACATGTCCCTGCCACTTTACAGATCGCGGATGTTTTCACGAAACCTTTAAGTGCTGGCCCTTTTTCAGCCTTCTCACATAAATTAATGGTGTATCCTAAACCATCAATTTAAGGGGGGATATTAGGTATAACAGTAATAACTGTTTATAACAGTCCTAACTGTTCACTTGTATTCCATACTGCACTGGGTACTATTAATACCCAAGCTGCTCTACATGTAAAACTGAATCTCAAATACTAAAGTTCTCTCAATCTCTCTCTCTCTTCTTCCTAATCCTTTCTCTCACCCTCTTTACTCTTTTACTCCCCCATTCACTTGGTATATATTTTGAAAGGGCCCAAAATCATCCTTCCCAATGTGCAGTGTT
This sequence comes from Phaseolus vulgaris, assembly GCF_051622355.1. Lineage (NCBI taxonomy): Eukaryota > Viridiplantae > Streptophyta > Magnoliopsida > Fabales > Fabaceae > Phaseolus > Phaseolus vulgaris. The sequence goes on along the minus strand of NC_143505.1, from coordinate 32,763,168 downwards.
AAGAATCCCACATCAGAGATAGGACAAAATTATAATTTATTAAAAGTGGGCGCAAACCTCACCTTACAAGTCTGTTTTGAAGGATTAAGTCAAAAAACCCATTTTCTAAGTTGCTATCATAATCTATTCTAGCAAAATTTGTAGAGGGTGTGTTGGAAATCTCACATTAACTAGAGATATAACCAAACTATAGTATAAAAGTGCGTGTAAACCCACCTTACAAATTGATTTTGTAAAATTGAAGTTAGATCTAAATCCACTTTCTAAGATTGAGGAGATAATTATAATAAAATCACTTACCCTATTTTAGACTAATAATATAAATATAGAATCAGTCTTCTTAAGAAGTGAACTTTAAGTCTAATTCAACCTTATAGAACTGACTCATAAGATCAGGTTTGCACCCAATTATATACTATGAAATCTATTTATCTCTAGTCGATGTGGGATCTCTAACACACCCTCACCAAGACCTCGTGGGTGGTCCGATAGCGGGTGAACTGATAAGCCCGACAAACTCTCTCTAGGATAAACTATAAATGACTCTAATACTATCTAATTAATCCTTAAAACCACCATTACTAAAAAGATTCTAACAGCTATAATAACAATAGTACTACAGTACAAGTTGGTAGTGAAAGAATACGAGTACTGACCTGATAAGCAATAATCCCTGCATATGCACCTAGAAAGAAACTTGCTAACATGGATGCCAGAACTGCCCCACCAACAGCCAATGGCCAGAGAAGGATAGCAAGACCAGCAAGAGGGACACATATGGTCTCCAGGAAAGGGCCTTCACGGCCAATGAGATCATGAAACAATCGATGCCACCCTTTAAAAAGCATGTATGGACCTTTGCATACGGCAACAAATGATATAATTGGCACATCAACCACAATTCCAATAACTGCAGCTATTAAAGCACCAGGAATATAAAGCAGCCTGCATTAAAGCAGAAAAAAATTAAAAATAGATCATATAGCAGAAGTCCTGTGTCCGACAACATCATATTTGGCATATTATGACCGGAGTTTATCTAGAATTCCTTTTCATGGTCCCATTGTGTATTGCTTTTATGTTTTATAAAACACCAATTCAATCACTTTTGTTTTTCAATTTACAGATGAATATTCTCATGATAAATCTATCAGAAACTAAAGATACAACCAGCACATAGAATACTTAAGAAAGGAAAACATTTAACAATTATTGTTGAATCTGGTTCAGCAAGTATTGTTTGAACGAAAAATAGAAAATTTTGGAAAAACAATTAACTGAGATATTTCTGTACTTTGATTTCTATTTTTTTACTGAAATGTCACCGATACCAGAAGATATTAGCAAAAATAATTACCATTCTTTAAGATTTTATCCAAGATGAATGCCTTTTGTCAATATTTTCAATAATATGCTCAAGCTTGCTAATAAGTTCGGTATGCAAATGATTAAAGATTAAAATAACCTAACCAACACTGTTTGGTGTGGCATACAGAAGAGCTGTGCCCTCTATGATTTCAAGAGTTAAGTTTTTGAAAGATAGCAATCTGCAGGAAATCCAACTGACCTTTAGTTTGTGAAACCATTCGGCCATCTTATAATTGAGGAAATATTGATATTATTTTTCATTTGTTTCAACCCAGCTCCTTTAGTTTCAAAGTAAAATAACTAATATTCAAGTTGATAATATACTATGTACACCACTAAGATTTAAAACTTGAAAGCTTTAAAGTATAAGCGTGACCTACAAACTCAGTTAAACAAGAAAAAATGGAGCTTTAACTAATGTGTAGAGATTGTTTCCAACTGAGTAGGATCAAGGGAGGGTAGCTGTATGCAGCCTTACCCCTGAAAGTGTAGAGATTGTTTCCGGGTTTTCAACCAGTGGCCTACAGGTCAGAAAGCACAATGACATCAAAATAAACAAAATAGAGAGGCATATAAACCTGATCTCATAGTATTTTGCATTTGGAGGTCCTTTCTGTTTCAGGTCATCCATAACTGAGAGGTATGAATGCAAAGCAACGTCTTTTACATCCCTTACAACCATGCAGCTCTTTTTAACAGTGCTCCATGTACCATCCTGACAATTTAGTACAGTTTCTAAAATTAATAACCGTAAAACATATCTAACAACCATTTAAACAAGAAATAAACCATAGTGAACATACAATGAAACAGTGGTAAAGCTTGTCATCTTTTCCTTCCTCTACAGCTTCAAAGGTAGCAAATATGGGTGAAAGAAATCCATAGGCTGCTCCACCTAGAATACTTCCAAGAATACCAAACACCGGCCACAAAACCAACAGCGCTGGTAGTACACATAGGCAGATAACAAGCTTCAGAAGTGGCCCTAATTGTTTAGCTCTGTCCGTTAGGGAAATCACCATGAGAAAGTAATCACAATTTCATTATACATTGATAGAACAATGAGCAAAAATTTGAAAGAGTGGCAGTCAAAGAAAGCACCTCAGAACACAATAATATGTCCAAACAGCATGCACTGTCCAAAGTGCAAGTATGATAGCAGTGTTCCCAGTTGCAATTATTACGCATATCAAAGGGCAGAAAAGGATACCTGAAGTGATTGCCAGTTTGAGCAATGATAAGTAAGGTTTACAATCACACTTCTGACAGAACCCTACCCTTAATCTTCTCTAGTCTAGTGAAGCATGACATACAAGAAGCTATTACATATTCTATTATGAAACTAGAAAAAGAAGCAAGTAGAGAAATTATTTAAATTCCTTGGTTTTGTCATTAAATTTATTCCTTTGTATTTTCAACTTTCACATTCTGTGCTCCTTGGATATTACAACTTGTGCTGCTGTGCTTATATACAAACTCATAAGCTTAATCAGTAACAAAAATACAAAATTCAATTATTTCTATTTAATAAAAATACAAGATTCAAGGTGTGGTTGACAGCAATTAATTTAATAAAAATTAATAATTTGTCAACAAACATTGGTCACAAGGCAACCCGTGAAAAACCCCACACCAGGCTCCACATAACCTCCCCGCCATTGGTTTAGGAAAAGAAAGCTGAATAAATTTCACATCAGAATCACTGAATTTTATTTTTGATCGTTACAGCACAATCACTGAATAATTTAACAAACTATAAATAGAAAAAAAATATATATGCACTGATGATCCATTAGTATTTCATTTCCGGTAACAACATAAAAATCGTCTCTAATATGCTAAAGTTCATTAGTAAATTTTCAACTAAAGTTCAACTAATTTAAAAACATGAAACTCACTACAATCTAAAAGAACGTAGCACAGATTCATTGCCTTACCTTTGATGTTGCCTAGAAGCAGAAGCCCAATGAAATAAGGAAGAAATCGGACGAAACTCCACAAAGAAGCACAAAACCCCGTAGGAGGCTCCATTCACTCGGATCTCTGAAAAAGAACACTACAAACTCATCACACTTTTGGTTCCCCACTCACCACGCTCAAGTTAGAAAAGATCCAATCTTTGACCCAGTTAACCTTCGATCAGCACATAAGAAAGGTTTCAAATAAACACCAGAAACCAAAAACCCGTTTTTTCTACAGTAATAAACTAGTACCAAACTCAAACTTGCCCTTTATTACGCCCCTAATAATGACCACAGAAACAAGTGGATCTTCCTGAACACCTTTTTGTTGGTTTCTCCAACTTCAAAACGGTAAAAAAAAGTTAACTTTGTCGAAGAGGGAACAAGCTGAATGTGACTTCTCTGTCACCGTTGAAAAATTTCAAGTCTGAAAAAACCAGAGGAATATGAATGAAGCAGTTTGGATCACAGAAAAAGAATCATCACATAATGGTTACCCAAATCTACATATGGTCGGGATTCATTTCCATCTCCCCCCTGTTGCTTCCAATTTTTCGTGTATTAACATTTTTCTTCTTTATTTGTTAGGCTAAAACAACAAGTTGAAGGTTTTGTGTCCTTTTATATGATTGTTAACGATGTTAGGTACGTTTTTATTTCTTCTAATTTCTTTTGCTGCTAGCAAAGGATCAATACTTGAAGTTGAAGCGAGAAGGTGCTGATTACTGTTAATAATGCAAACCTTATTAGTGTTGTAATTTGTGGGAAAATAGTAATAGTAATTGAAAGTTAGTGAAAAAAATAAGGAAACTAAAATATATTTTTGCTAAATTTATATGGGTTATTTTAATTCCTAATTTACAAACTTGGTTCCTTCTCTCTCTTATTTTTTCTTCCATTTTAGTTTTCATATTTTTTTAAAATCGTTTCTTGATTTAATTATTAATTTTACTTATATTTTATTTTGTTTATTTGGTCAAATTGAAATTGAAATTTAACGTATTCATGTAAGTTATTACGAATTTAATTATAAATATGAAAAATAATAAAATTAAACATATATAAAAGTACTGTAGATTTGAACAAAATTACATTTTGTTAAAAATAAGAAAACTAAAATAAAAGACTCAAGTTTTGGAAAAAAAGTAAAAGGACCAACATAAACATTTTAATCTTATGTTTTAATTTGTTTACTTTTCTTTTCAAAATCTTAATTAATCGAGAATTGTTTTTATTAAATAAAATTTATAATTGTTCTTATTAAATTATTATTTGGTAAATTAATTTCTTTTGTTGAGATTTTAAATTTTATTAAAAAATTGAGTTTTAAGTATGTAAATTTGCATTTCTGAAATATATAAATGGTGGTTGGTGGGTTCATAAAAGAATTTTGATGGTACTTCAGTTCTTATAATTTTCAGTCGTCCTTCTATTAGCATTAATTAGTAACTTTAGTGAAAGTGAATATTTGTTTATCAAATAATAATATGTTATTTTTGTTAATGTCATCCTTGTTTATTTTAGTTGATAATTTCTCTTCTGTTTAACTTAATCTATAAGTTGAAAATAGATATTATTTTTATGTTTTTTTTATTTTGTTTTCTCATCTCTCATTTCATGTTTTTGATTTTTCTTATTTTATCTTCAGGTATTCGTTCATCTTCATAATCAAAGGTTGTTTATTTCTATGGATATACTATTTACAAGTAAAGATGTGAGAGTGTATCCCTTATTTGGATTTGTTCTCGCCGGTTGACCTGGTCGTCGATTGACTTCAAAGGCAAGCGGTGGCTCCTCCTATTTCTGATGGATTCTATGCTTCCTTTTTTATGTTAGAAAGCGACTCCGTTGAAACAGAGGGGGCCTTACCTGTTGATTGCACTCTGACGATCAAGTCAGTTCAAGGCTTATAGAAACAATAAGTAAGTAAGCAGTTTCAGTCTTAGAAACAGTGTACCTTTATCAGGGATCTCAACTCCCTTTTATAGACTGCTTTTAGGCTACCTCATTGTAACAACCCCTCTCACCAGAGCCTTATCTCTAGTAAAATTAGGTTTGTTGGAGGACATTATGTTACGTTGCTACACAATTTTAGCGCAACAACCGCACAAAATCTTCCTCTTTGGAGTGCAAATCTTAACAGCATGGTTGCTAGGGTACCAACCTATGTAGCACAGATATTGATACTGATACGACACGGACACGGACACAGAGATACGTAAAATCTTTAAAATGTAGGACACAGGGACACAGATCTATATATTATATAATTATGAATTATATAAGTTGACAATAAAGATTTATGTGTATAGGTATGTTCCAAATTATTTTTTGGAGCAGAAAGATGTTTTTCATGACTGGTTCCCAAGAATTTATTTCTTTTTTTATAATCATAATAACAATTTATACAATAAAATTTGATTTTTAAGAAAATTAATGTATTTTTTCTTTTTAAAATTGTGTTAGAATGCATTAGAAATTGTCAGAAATCTAACAAATACTTTTTGAATTTGACACTTCACGGATACGTGTCATACAGGTGTCATACAAGTGTCGGTGTCTGATACTCGTATCGGACACCGACACGCCATTTAAGAGGAGTGTCCGAGCTGTTGAACCAAGTGGTGTTCAAGCTTTGAAGAATCCAAACCCTTTGAAGGATGTTGAAGGTTAGGTTGTGCTTGTTGTTGCTGAGCTGTCTTAGATAGGATCTGGGGTAGAATGTTTATGTAATCCACTCTTGATTGAATCTAAAGCATAAGCATTCTCAATCTTTTTAAAAGAAAAGTGTTTTTCAAACAAAGTGAAAAATAACCGATTGTTTTGTCGAAACAACCGATTGTTTTATACTTACGTGTTTTTAGAAAAGATTGAAAACTGTTTTTATGGTTGACTTGCTGTCAAAACCAAAACAACCGATTGATTCGTGGAAAAAATCGATTGTTTGTTTTGGTACCATAACAGAAAACTGTTTTGTGCTTTGACTGAGCATTAAATGATTTTCTAACTATTTACGCTCCAGTTTTTAATGCTTTGACCAATCTTTAAATGCAATGAATAGTTTGTTAAGATTTGATAACAAACAACATCTTTGAATATATTCAGAAAAACAAATTTGAGTTTTAAGAACTTACACAAGATTTTGAGATTTTCAAAGAGTTGAGATTGCTTAGAGATTGAGATTGATCAAAGAGTGTGAGATAGGATTTCTGCTTGTATTGATTTCAGAATTGCTTTTGTAACAAGTGTAATCCTTGTATCTGTTGAACAAGAATCTTTGTGTGTTTGCTGAGAAGTGTTGTGTGTTCTTGAGGGGATCAAGATCAACATTCTTAGTGTTGGTGTGTTGGCCAAGAGAAGTGTGTTTCTTGAGGGGATCAAGGTCACTTTCTTGGTTGTGTTGTAAGTGATCTAGGTTTGATTGCTTAGTGAAATTCCTCAGTGGTTTCTGAGAAGACTGGATGTAGCTCTGGGTTTAGAGTGAACCAGTATAAACATTTGTGTGCATTCTCTCTATCCTTAATCTCTTTAAATTCAGTTTTAATATTTGCAAACTCGTATAAACAACCGATTGTTTTCTGGTGCTGTTGTTTTTGCTTTGAGTTTTTGGCAAACTGAATTCTTTATCATTTGTTTCTTGAGATAATTTCATTCTTAACTTAAAAGTTTACGAAAACCCTCTTTAAACAATTCACCCCCCCCCCCTCTAGTTTAAAGCCATCCTTTCTAACAATTGGCATCGAAAGCTTGGTTCTTGAAATTTATTCAAGTGTGATCCTAAAATTGTTTTTGATGGCTGATTGACTACCTTTTGGGGAAGGTGCTTCAATCAATAGACCACCTATGTTTTGTAGTTTGAACTACCAATTTTGAAAAGTGAGAATGAAAATCTTTATGGAATCACTTGACAAAGGAATTTGGGATGCAATTGAAAATGGTCCTTTTATCCCAAAGTTTGAAAAAGATGGATCTTTCATTGAAAAGCCTTGGTCTCAATGGACTGATTCAGAAAGCAAGAAGGCCAAATTCGATTGCATTGCCAAAAATATAATAACCTCTGCTTTAAATTCAGATGAGTTTTTCAGGGTCTCTCAATGCAAATCATCAAAAGAAATGTGGGACACCTTGGAGGTAACTCATGAAGGTACAAATGAGGTGAAGAGAGCTAGGAAGCATACTCTAATCCAAGAGTATGAGATGTTCAGAATGCTCAAAGGTGAAACAATTGTTGAGGTGCAGAAAAGATTCACGCACATCACAAATCATCTCATGAGCCTTGACAAGACCTTTGAAAAGGAAGAGCTAAACATCAAGATCTTGAAATGTCTTGATAGAGCATGGCAACCCAAGGTAACTGTTATTTCCGAATCTAAAGATCTAACATCCTTGAGTATGGCTTCTTTGTTTAGCAAGCTTAGGGAACATGAGTTAGAGATGAATCGACTCAATGTTCAAGAAAGCGAAGACAAGCACGTAAGGAGCATAGCCTTAAAAGCTTCCAAGCATAAAGGCAAACAAGAATCCAACGATGATAGTGACGATGAAAACATTAGCTTGCTGTCAAGAAAGTTTAGCAAATTCTTGAAAAGGAACCGCAACAAGGACAACAACAAAGATATGTATGGAAACAAGAAATCTAATGATTTTAATTCCAATAACTATACCTGTTTTGGATGTGGTGAGCAAGGTCACGTAAAGGCAAATTTTCCAAACAAAAGCAAAGAGAAAAAGCCTAGCTACAAGGACAAGAAGGGCAAAACAAAGAGAGCCTACATAGCTTGGGATGAAAATGAGGTATCGTCATCAAGTTCTTCATCAAGTGAAGATGAGAAAGCAAACATCTGCTTGATTGCTGAAGAAGATGATGAATCATGTAGCTCAAGTGAGGTAAGTTCATGTGCTTCTTTAAATGAACAAAATTATAGTGAATTACTTGAAGCTTTTCAAGAAACTCACGATGAAGCTAATCGATTGGTGCCTTTAAACAACCGATTGAAAGAACTTAACAGCTGGCTGGAAAAGAGAGTGAAATCACTTGAAGATGAGATTGAAAAATCAAAAAATGATTTCAAAAACCTGGAAAATCATTTCAAAAATTCTTCTTGCAAGTGTGACACTCTCATTTGTGAAAATTGTGAAAATCTTGAGAAAAAGGTGCATTATCTTGTTGACACTGTGGACAAGCTTTCAAAAGGGAAATCTAACTTTGAAAATGTCTTGGCATCTCAAAGATGTGTTTTTGGAAAGGCTGGTTTAGGTTTTAATCCACAAAACCAACAAGATAAGTTTTCAAAAAAAAAATTTAAGAAAGCCAGTAAAACAACCGATTGTTAAATCGAAACAACCGGTTGTTACATGCTTTTATTGCATGAAGAAGGGCCATTCGGTTAGATTCTGCAAAATAAGAAAGTTTTCTATTCCTAGAGGCTACATGAAATGGATTCCTAAAGTATGTGAGGTTCCAAATGAGAAAATGAAATCAATTGGACCCACATTTGTAAAGGGACCAAATTTTGTTGCTTGAACTCATACTTGTGTAGGAAATCTAAAGAAGTGTGAAAGACTGAGTCATCTGATCAAGTTTTTGGAAAGAAACGACCAACATTGAAGCTGAATCAATGTTATGTATATGTCCAAAAGACCTCAACAGTTAAATCAAGGCTTCTTGATCTAAAAGCACATGGCTCATTGAAAGAACAACACAAAGGATAAGACATACCTTATCTCTGTTATTAATCTCTGTTTTTAAGTTTTTTTTTTTGTATAACCTCCTTAAAGTGTTCAATTTCATCTGCTTTGATTTAATTCTTCTCGTGCTTAAAAATTCAAAATGATTTTACTGCTGCAGAAAAACAACCGATTGTTTTCTCGAAACAATCGATTGTTTTGAGTCTGACAACACTGTGAAGAAATCAATTTAATTTCTATTTTGAATTTCTGTCTGTTGCAGATCAAATTAAAGAGAGAATCCTTGGTCAATGAACCTGTGTTGAAAGCTGATCACGCTCAGAAAGAAGTTACAACAATCATAAATGAATATATTCCAAAATCTTGGAAATTCAAGAACCTTAATGACTAGTCAAAGATCACATGTGAAGACCATGTGATTTTCTGCTTTTACTGACCTTTTCTGTGCAGGGCATGGTCAAGTCCTTTCTCTCTGAAAATCTGGTACCCAGTCATGTCATTAAATGCTTTATGATTCTGTTTGTGCTATAAAACTTATTGCGGTTGATCTTCCACAAGAACAACCAATTGCAACATCTCTTGAAAAATCTGTGAGTGAGCTTTTCTCTGCTTTTCATCTCTGCCATCATGGACTCAACTCCTCCCACCTCAAGAAGAGTCAAATCCAGAGCAGTAAGGTCTGAAGGAAAGCTTGAAGGATGGTTTTCTGGTGATAATGATCTTATTGAGATATATAGATTTGAAACTAGCACCAAAGTGATAAACAACCCTAAAGTTGTTTGCTTTGATTGGATGAAAAGCCAAAAGCTGGACAATGTCAGAAGGCTTCTCAAAGATCAGTCCCTTAGAAAGTTCTTGGAGATGAAAGGGAATATCTATCCAGATTTGATAAGAGTTTTCTACACAAATCTCAAGTTTGAGGGAAACAACCTTGTTTCTCATGTAAAAGGTGTAGATATGGATATTACACATGAAGTGTGGACTGCTGTAGCTGGTCTAAAGTACTCAGGCCTCTGAATTAACAAGGGGGACCTTGGAGTAGTGGAGGACTTCAACAAAGTTCAATACTACAAGAGCTGCTTGAAGAACCAAAATGCACAAGTTAAGACTTGTTCGGTTAGTGGCTTAAGGCTTGATGAAAGATTGCTAGCCCTCATTGTGACTTGGATTCTAACTCCAAGGGGGAGCAATCATTTAGTCCTTACTGAAGAGGATCTGATGTACATCTTCTGCATTATGAAGAAGATCAGAATTAATTGGATACACATCATCAAAGAGCTCATGCAAAAGGCAATGAGGTTAAGTGACTATCATTATCCATATGCTTTTTTGATTTCTAAATTTCTGCTCTATTTTGAAGTGAACCTAGAGGATGAAACATCTGAGTTGGTCAAGTCAACTCAAGAGTTGAACAATGGATCTCTCAGCAAAATGGGTTTTACCAAAGTAGGTGGCAAATGGATTAGCAAAGATGGTGACTTTGGAGCCCCATTTAGTGCTGCTGCTGATCGTGAACAAGATGAACATGCTGCAGATATGGATTTTCAACATGAAGATCTACCTGAAGCACATAAAGATGTTGGACCTAGTGCTGGTGTTGGAAATCAAGAAGAAAGAATGCAATTCATGTCTTCTTTTGAGGAACTCATGGTTAATAGGCTTGATAGCTTTGCGGAGAATCAAAGGAATCTCCATGATCTATGTGTCAGCAATTTCCAGAGGATTGATAACAGGTTTGACAGCATGGATGCACGTTTCATGACCCTAGATGAACAGATTGAGGCAATACAAAACCAAATCTTTGATCTTCAATATGCTGATGAAGATGAATGAAGAAAAACAACCAGTTGATGTATCGAAACAACCGATTGTTTTTTGTGGTTATATCAGTTTTTCTATTTTCTGTTTTTTTTTTGTTGTTGTTTTAAATCTGATGTATTAAGAACAATTATCTTGTTCATCTCTTCTTTTTGTCTATTTGTGAAGACAAATAGGGGGAGATATATGTTGTGTTTGATTTCAGTTTTTATATTCTGCAAAACAGTTTGGATGAGTGAAACCTTATAGGTTTTTGCTCCTATATTTGTTTGTTGTTTGCTCTTTGCTCTGATATTATGTTCTAAACCTCTATATTTATTTATGTGCTAACCAAATATCAGAAGTTCTGTGTTTTGCTTAAAACTGTGCTTTGCAGGAACTGCTTCAGATTCAATCAGGTACAACACAAGCATCAGGGATTTGTCTTCATCAAATAGGGGGAGATTGTTGAACCAAGTGGTGTTCAAGCTTTGAAGAATCCAAACCCTTTGAAGGATGTTGAAGGTTAGGTTGTGCTTGTTGTTGCTGAGCTGTCTTAGATAGGATCTGGGTAGATTGTTTATGTAATCCACTCTTGATTGAATCCAAAACATAGGCATTCTCAATCTTTTTAAAAGAAAAGTGTTTTTCAAACTAAGTGAAAAACAACCGATTGTTTTGTCGAAACAACTGATTGTTTTATACTTACGTGTTTATAGAAAAGATTGAAAACTGTTTTTATGGTTGACTTGCTGTCAAAACCAAAACAACCGATTGATTCGTGGAAACAACCGATTGTTTGTTTTGGTACCATAACAAAAAACTGTTTTGTGCTTTGACTGAGCATTAAATGATTTTCTAACTGTTTACGCTCCAGTTTTTAATGCTTTGACCAATCTTTAAATGCAATGAATAGTTTGTTAAGATTTGATAACAAACAACATCTTTGAATATATTCAGAAAAACAAATTTGAGTTTTAAGAACTTACACAAGATTTTGAGATTTTCAAAGAGTTGAGATTGCTTAGAGATTGAGATTGATCAAAGAGTGTGAGATAGGATTTCTGCTTGTATTGATTTCAAAATTGCTTTTGTAACAAGTGTATTCCTTGTATCTGTTGAACAAGAATCTTTGTGTGTTTGCTGAGAAGTGTTGTGTGTTCTTGAGGGGATCAAGATCAGCATTCTTAGTGTTGGTGTGTTGGCCAAGAGAAGTGTGTTTCTTGAGGGGATCAAGGTCACTTTCTTGGTTGTGTTGTAAGTGATCTAGGTTTGTTTGCTTAGTGGAATTCCTCAGTGGTTTCTGAGAAGACTGGATGTAGCTCTGGGTTTAGAGTGAACCAGTATAAACATTTGTGTGCATTCTCTCTATCCTTAATCTCTTTAAATTCAGTTTTAATATTTGCAAACTCGTATAAACAACCGATTGTTTCTGTGAAACAACCGATTGTTTTTCTGGTGCTATTGTTTTTGCTTTGAGTTTTTGGCAAACTGAATTCTTTATCATTTGTTTCTTGAGATAATTTCATTCTTAACTTAAAAGTTTGCGAAAACCCTCTTTAAACAATTCACCCCCCCTCTAGTTTAAAGCCATCCTTTCTAACAAAACCATTCAGCCTCAACACCATTGGCTAAGAGGATTGAAGAGGATGGGGCCTGATGAAGAGATTGAGGATTCTTTTTCTTCTTCTTAACCTTGAAAATAAAGGTACATAGTAGTGTTGGATTTTATTGGGTCTTGTATTCTAGGTCAACATAGTGTAGGATTTATTTTGGACCTTGTATTTGGATCAAGTAGAGTAAAATATTATTTGGGCCTTGTATTTAGACCATAAATAAACCCAACCCTAGGAGGAAAAAATGGTGCCAAACTAGGGTAAATAACCCAGCTTGGGTGCCAAGTTTGTGTTTGCCTTGAAGCTTCGGTTGCAAACTACTTCTTTGAGAAGCTTACTCCCTATGTTAGGGTTATGTTTAGGGTTTGAGAAGCTTGGGTTGCAAGCTTCCTTCTCGTATAAATAAGGCACCCATGTACATGAATTTTCAGCTTTAAATTGAATAGCCAAAATTTATACTCTCACTTGTTCTTAGCTTTCTTTAGGTTATCTCTTTTTATAGAAGTTAGCCTAGAACCTTTTCAAGAGTTAGCCTAACCCCTTTCAAATTCAGATCCAATTTCCACAATAAATTACTTTCTCTAACTCCTAACATCTTCACATGCTTCTGCCTCCATAAAAGGACCTTCTCCTCCACGGTTTCAAGCATTGAAGCGAAGGAGAAAGTCATCAAATAACATCAAAGCAATATATCTTAACAAAAAGATGAAGAAGAAACAATATCAAAGAAATGAATCAGAACAAGCATGTAGATAATGTGTATAGATGTTTATTTATAACATATGAAAATTAAAACATATAGTACACTTCTTGAATCTAATGCAAATAAGTATATGTGTCTAAAGAAAATCTATCTACATAAGCTATGATTACTTGAAAAAGTGTTGTATACAAACCATTGCTATATGTTTGTCCTTTTACTGTAAAAAAGTGTATCTTTCTCTCCCATTTTGTCATATACAAAATGTATAGAGAATTTTAGTGGTAACTAATATTTTTTTATTTATATTTATAACTTTATTTTATCTTCAAAGTACTTTCATATACTTTATTATATATATTTTTACCTTTTCTGGTTATTAATAACTAGTGGAAACACAAACACTCTCGCGTTTGTGTATCTGCATTTTTTATTTTTATCATTTACATATAATTATGTTTAATATTAAAATTTGAATAAATGATATTATTTGTACATTTGTATCATCAGTATAAATTTATAATTGATTCTAATAAATATGGATAATACACATGATAAAGATACATAAATTTTCTAAGTGTACCTACTAATGAATTGTTATCGAAACATAACAAATAGAGTAGTTATATATGGTAAGTTTACAATTGTCAAGTAAAATTATAATATTTTTGTTACCTGCATTTTTTATTGATCAAGCCAAATGTCAAATAGATATCAATCCCATTTCTGAAACAATATTTGTGATATAAATAATGTTGTTTCTTCTTTCTCTATAAGTTTTTCTTCGTGTATTCATTTGTCCTTTATTCAATGGCCATTTTTCGTCTTCTATTTCAAACATTTAGTCTTCAAGTTTGTGTTTGTCATTCTTGTGTTGAATAAATTTACATCTTCCATATATACTCTGGAAAATACCATCATCCATCCATGGAAGAAACTGTACCATTTCACACGTCCTCCAGACCTACCCCAGTTCCATCAACTATTTCAAGGCTTCTTCATCATAATATTTTTGTTACATAGTTTACCAAGGTACTGCATGCTTTGGTTAGACACTCCAGCTGATAGTGTTTCTACACCACTATGGATGAAGAGTCTTGGCTTATATTGTAGAGGGGATGGTTGAAACAACTGCAACTGCCACTTCCCTCAAGCTGAATGAGGGAGTACTTCTTCTCTCACTTTTATTATACACATTTATTTGTTGATTTTCCATTGAGGACAATGTATGATTTAAGTGTGGGGGAGGAGAATCATAGTTTAGGATTTATCTTTTGTTGATTTGTTTTTGTGCTTTTCTTTTATTTATTTGAATTTCTTTTTGCTTCTGTTAAAATAAATAAGTTTTTTAGGATTGTCTAATGGCTGACATGTTTTATAATTCTTGAAAATCTTGGTTTCTTGATATTTTTCGTTTGGATTTTCTTAAAAATTGATAAATAAGTTGGTTATGAGAAATTTTGGGTTGAATCTTTTGATAAAATGTCCCTAGTGAGTTTTGAGCCTTAATTGATATATCATTTAATACTCTTTTTAGTGTGTTTTCACTCATGTTTGCTTATACTCTAGAACTTAGCTTGATTCTTTGTTTTACAATTGTGTTTTATGTGCATGAACTGATATGATAGAGGCATTCTTTGTTTAAATTAACCCACTAGCCATACTAGCCTACCTTTATGATAATAATCCATTTGTTAGCCCCTTGAGCCTATAGCCTTTTTCTTATTTTTAACCCTCATTACAAGTCTCAAAACAAAACAAAAAAACCATGTTTGTCCCTACCTTAGAAGATAAAGGAGCTTTGAAATCATTTGGGAATAGGTTTTTGAATAAGTATGGGGTGTATGTCATTTTCAAAGTTTACCACTTCAGTTTTAAAGAAAAAAAAAAGGGATAGAAAAAAAGGGAATACAACAAGAAAAAAAAAAAGCAAAGCAAAATAAATAAAATAAGAGTGGATCCTCTAATATATTGGATTGACTGTCTACTATATGAAAAAAATTATATCTTGAAATAAAAGAGGAGTTGAATTGTCATAATACTTCCACTTGTTTTTAGACCTACCCACCATTGCTCCTTTGTTTTTCTATGGTTTTTAAGCCTCTTTTCCCCCTTTTACCTACCTTTACCTTAACCTCACTACATCCCTTATAAAGCCCTATTGATCTTTGATTGCATATTTTTCGATGGTTGGAAATATTAGAGTCATGCTAAGCATATGGTAGTGTTTGTCTGCATGGGTGCTGAGTGTAAATACAAATCCTAAACACTTGAGAGTAGGAGAGTGTCTAGTGAAGTTTTGTCAATTTTGATTCAACCTTTGATTTCAATTACCTGCTTGTATATTAAAATAAAGGAATTTCCATTCACATTTTTCTTGATTCCTCGATTTCTTGAAATTATATCATGTTTTTCATTATGAATTCTTAGAATTTGTTATTTGTTATTTGCACTGCTTTTTCTTTTCTTTTTAAACCTTA
Organism: Phaseolus vulgaris; assembly: GCF_051622355.1. NCBI lineage: Eukaryota > Viridiplantae > Streptophyta > Magnoliopsida > Fabales > Fabaceae > Phaseolus > Phaseolus vulgaris. The sequence continues at coordinate 32,747,558 of NC_143505.1, read as the reverse complement.
GAGTGTTTTGCCCAGGAGTGCAAAATGATAAGTGTGGGGATATTTGATGAGCATATATTTATTCACATTTAATATCTTTAATCATAGATTATTGGACTATAATAATAAATAAATCCATTGTTTTAATTAATATTCATATAATTGGGTTTATTTGGGCCTTAACTATTATCTTTGGTAATTTTGTGTTTTTAGGGTAAATTATCTGAAGCATCTACCTTTGTGAATGGGCCAAACATGCAAAAGTCCAAGTTGCTTCTTTGAATCAAAACAGAAAACAAATTTTGAGGAGAAGAAAGAGAAAATAAAAGCTACAAGATTCCAGAAACAGAATTAGAAGCAAATCTTCTGCAAAATAAAAAGAATTATGGAAAGTGGAAACTGTTTACAAAATCTAAACTGCAATATTTTCCCAAGATCCTTGGAGCAGAAAAGCCTATAAAAGGACACAAACATCAAGTAGAAAGAGGGAGAGTTTCATAGGGTTTTCTTAGTTTATTTTCTTCTTAGTAATTCTTTTGTTTTGCCTCCGCATGGAAGGCTAAACCTTTTTGGTTGATTCTTTTGTAATTTCCCATTGAGTTATGAGGTTTTGTTCAATAAAAGTTTCATTTTTCAATTCTTTATAGCAGTTGTTTTTATTGTCTAATCTCCTGGAAAACTAGTTTTTGTGAGAGGTTGTACTTGAACGCATGATTGAGAGTCTTCCTTATCTTAAACTTTGGTTTCTTAGTTAGTTCACATTGTTCTAATTAATTTCTTGGGCGCATGATTCAAGAGAGAGGAGGTAAGCATTCCCATGGAGTATACGCATGGAACAAAGTGGGTATTGATTAAACTAGTAGACGCATGTTTTACTGGTGAGTTTCAGTTGAATTAGATTGGCGCATGTTCAATCTGGTTTAACTCTATTGGAGGATTGAGAAAAGATTAATCTTTAGAGAACCTATGAAGAATTCAATGGTGGAAGAACTTGGGATCAACCGCTTTTTATTTGCTATTTTAATCTCTTTTATATTTTCTGCACAACTATCTCAAACCCCTTTTTTATTTTTATTGTTATTGTTAACTTTTATTCCTTGCAGATAGATTTTAAACCCTGATCAATTGATTTTACTATTGGATTTGTTGGGAGACGACTTGGGGACATTTGTCCAAAATTATACTATCATCTCTCTAGTGTTAGACAAGTCTACGCTAGAATCATATTAATTTGACAGCAAAACGAAAGCTATATGCGTTCAAGTACAACCTCTCACAAAAATCAGTTTTCCAGGAGATTAGACAATAAAAACAACTGTTATAAAGAATTGAAAAATGAAACTTTTATTGAACAAAACCTCATAACTCAATGGGAAATTACAAAAGAATCAACCAAAAAGGTTTAGCCTTCCATGCGGAAGCAAAACAAAAGAGTTACTAAGAAGAAAATAAACTAAGAAAACCCTATGAAACTCTCTCTCTTTCTACTTGATGCTTGTGTCCTTTTATAGGCTTTTCTGCTCCAAGGATCTTGGAAAAATATTGCAGTTTAGATTTTGTAAACAGTTTCCACATTCCATAATTCTTTTTATTTTGCAGAATATTTGCTTCCAATTCTGTTTCTAGAATCTTGTAGCTTTTATTTTCTCTTTCTTCTCCTCAAAATTTGTTTTCTGTTTTGATTCAAAGAAGCTATTAAAAGGGAGATGCTTCAGATAATTTACCCTAAAAACACAAAATTACCAAAGATAATAGTTAAGGCCCAAATACACCCAATTATATGAATATTAATTAAAACAATGGATTTATTCATTATTATAGTCCAATAATCTATGATTAAAGCTATTAAATGTGAATAAATATATGCTCATCAATGTCAATCCCATTTCTGAAACAATATTTGTGATATAAATAATGTTGTTTCTTCTTTCTTTATAAGTTTTTCTCCGTGTATTCATTTGTCATTTGTTCAATGGTCATTTTTCGTCTTCTATTTCAAACATTTAGTCTTCAAGTTTGTGTTTGTCATTCTTGCGTTGATCTTTTATTACTTATATTTTCCATTTTGTTATGTAATCTATTAAAATGTGGAAAAATAATAAACATTAAAAAATTATAAAAACTAAATATTTATATTTACTTTTAATTAGAAAATTTTAAAGTACTAAATAATTTGTTTAAAATAAGATTATCTAAATTTTTAATACTATTTTTTGATAAAATTACAGTAAAGAAAACTAAGTTAGTAAATAATAAGGTAAACATATAAGGGTATTGATATATTAATTTCAAGTAAATTTCATATTTGTTAACAATATTAATTTTATCTGCAATGAACTTATTGTTGATTTTGGCTTAATCCCAAGTCCCACATCGGTGGGTTCATTGTTTGGGAAGGAAGTTTGAGGGTTATAAATTAAACTCTCCTCCTTCATTGTTAAATATCTCAATTTGTAATATCTTCTTCCATAATAATAAAAGTGAGTTGTTTTTGTTGTGCTCGGAGATTAGGCTAAATTGGCCGAACTCCGTTAACAATTTTCTGGTGTGTTTTTTCCTCTTTATCTCTTTTATTATTCCGCTCTGTTTATTCAATATTATTTGTCGAGTAGCTTTGTTAGGGTTCTGTTTTAGTGCGGAAATTACCCGTTTTTCCCAACAAGTGGTATCAAAAGCCAAAGGTTCGCCTTGGGTTGTTTGAAATTATTTGTAATATTGAATACTATATTTTGAGTTTGTAATGGCAAATCAAGAAGAACAAGCGAAGGATGTATCCAGAGTGTCGGGCTCCTCGTCATCATGGTCGAGGTTCCCGGTGTCCACTTTGAAATTGGCGGTGGAAATATTTGATGGCACTGGACATTTTGGTATGTGGAAGGAGAGGTCTTGGACTCTCTTTTCAGCAGGGTCTTGATATTGCTATTGAAGGAGAGAAACCAGAAGAGGTAGAGGAGAAAGAATGGAGCATCATCAACCGGTTGGCATGCGGAACTATTCGATCCTGCCTGTCTAGAGAGCAGAAGTATGTTGTAAAAAATGAGACTTCCACCAGTACAAAAAGGTAGATTAACGACGGTTAAAATCAACATTTAAATACGGTTCCAGAACCGTCGTTATTACAGGAGTCGTTAAAAGGTATGGGTTTTTCACGACGGTTCCCAGAACCGTCGTTAAAACTCCTACTTATAACGACGTGTGGAAACCGTCGTTAAAGGTGGCTTGTGATTTTTTTTTGAAAAATTTAAGGGACTTTTAAAGACGGTTCCCAGAGGAACCGTCGTTGTAAATATGCCTTTTAAAGACGGTTCCAAGTGGAACCGTCGTTATATATTGCTTAAAAAAAATTTATTTATTTTTTAAAAAATCTCAAACCTGCATAAAGTTTTCAATCTCACAAATGCCTTTTCTTTATTGATGGTCGTTCTTGTAAGTGATTCAATCTCACAAATGTCATTGTTTGTATCTTCTGGGTCATTATGTTGTTTTTTTCCATGTAGCACAACAGACCAGTGGTCAGACGTAGGATCTTGGATATAGAAAACTTGGGAAGTTTTATGTGCCATTATAAATGGTTCGTCTTGATAACCTATCTTTCGAAAGTCAACCAAAGTCATTCCTGATTCATCAACTTTGACACCAGTCTTATTGTCAACCCACTTGCATTTGAAAACAGGTACAGTAAACTTGGTATAATTAACTTCCCAAATCTCTACTATGACACCATAATAAGGCATTGATCCCACAACAGGATTTTGATCCTTTGCAGTTGAAAACTACATAGACTCTGCCTCCAAGGTGACTCCGCTATTTTGCACTATACTCCTATCATCTCGAGACTTTGTGTAAAACAAACAACCATTTACTTCATAGCCAAAACAACATAAAACATCAAATTTGAGACCGTTTGCAAGCCATGTTAATGTTTCAGATGCTGATGGATCATTCATTATTTGTTGCTTAAACCATGACATGAAAGTTTTGTTATGCTCAATTAACACCCATTTTTCTGATTGTCTTGGATTTTTATATTTGACAATGTCTTTGTGTGTATCTAAGTATGGTAACACCTCATCAGTGTTATTCAAGATATACAAGTGTGCTTGCAGAACCTCTTCTCTAGATTTGCTTATGACATGTACACCTCTTGAAGATTTACTTATGAATCTACAAGAGTGCCAACCTTTTTCAGGAACTCCTATACATTTGGCTTTTGACATGTACTCGGAACAAAACTCAATAGATTCTTCTGAAATGTATCTTTCAATAATGGAAGCTTCTAGACGACATTGATTCTTCACATATCCCTTCAAAATCTTCATGTATCGTTCAACTGGATACATCCATCGCATATAAACTGGCCCACACAATCTGATTTCTCTAACAAGATGAACAACCAAGTGTACCATAATATCAAAAAAAGATGGAGGAAAAAACATCTCGAGTTGACACAAGATAACAATTATTTCTTCTTCAAGTTCATCCAACTTCTGAGAGTCAATCTCTTTACTACATATGGAATTGAAAAATGAACATAGTCGAGTGATTGTATGCCTAACATTTTTGGGCAAGATTCCACGAAAAGCCACCGGTAGTAATTGTTGCATTAGAACGTGACAATCATGTGGATTTTAAGCCAATTAGTTTCAAATCATTCATAGATACAAGACTCTTCACATTTGAAGAGTAGCCTTGTGGTACCTTTAAGACATTCACAAAAACTTGTTTTCTCTTTCTTTAACAAAGTGTAACACGCTGCAGGCAAGTATGTACGTTTACCAACTTCTCTCGGTGCCAATTCCTCTCGTATATTCATTTCAATCTAATCCAGACGTGCATTCACACCATCCTTTATTTTGCCTTTAATGTTCAGAAGTGTTCCTATTAGACTGTCACACACATTCTTCTCTACGTGCATTACATCTAGACAGTGTCTAACATCTAACTTACACCAATACGGAAGATAAAAAAAAGATTGATCTCTTCTTCCATATTTCACTCACAGTTTCCTTCTTCTTCATTTTTCCAAAAGTCACATTAACATTTTTTATTTTTTCATAAATTTCAACACCACTTAAGGGAGTGGGACAAATGTCATGTTCTTGGTATCCGTTAAAAGCTTTTTTCAATCGACGATACGAATGATATTTCTTTAGAAATCTACGATGCCCAAGATACACGGTTTTTCTTCCATGTTTCAACTGCTCATAAGATGTCTTGTCTTGACATATTGGACATGCTATATGGCCTTTCACACTATAACCTGACAAGTTCCCATATGCAGGGAAGTCATTGATATTACAAAACAACATCGCATGCAATCAGAAAGATTCATTTTTCAACGCGTCAAACACATCTACCCCTTCATTCCACAATAATTTCAAATCTTCAATCAATGGATTAAGATAAACATCTATGTCATTTCCAGGTTGTTTTGGACCAGAGATCATCATAGATAACATCATGTATTTGCGCTTCATACACAAAGCAGGAGGTAAGTTGTAAATCACTAACAAAACGGGCCATGAACTATGATTACTACTTAAATTTCCAAAGGGATTCATTCCATCAGTTGCCAATCTAAGTCTTAAGTTTCTTGATTCTTTTCCAAATTCAGGAAATTCTTTATCAATATTCTTCCACTGCAAAGAATCAGCAGGATGACGAAGTAGTCCATCACTTTTTCTATTATCTGCATGCCACCTAAGGTTTTTAGCATCATCTGTATTTGCAAACAAACGCTTAAGCCTTGGAATTATTGGAAGATACCAAACAACCTTAGCAGGAGGACCTTCCTTTGTGAATTTATCAATTTCATCATTCTGACCAACTTTAACCTTATAATGTGACAAACCACACCTGGGACATCTTCTTAAATCTTCATACTCATTTCTGTATAAAATACAATCGTTAGAATATGAATGTATTTTTCTATACTCCATACCCATTGGACAAAGTATTTTTTTTGCCTCATAATTTTGATTAGGCAAGGTATTTCCTTCTGGAAGCATGTCCTTAAGCAATTGAAGCAATTCTGTAAAACTTTTTCAGTCCATCCATTCATTGCCTTCAAATTCATCAACCTTAACACTGCTGATAATCGTGTGAAGTTAGTTGAACTAGGATACAAAGGAGTCTCTCCATCATTAGACATATTTTCGAAAACTGCATTAGCAAAACATTTTGCACCAACATCACGAATCATGTCTTCTAATCTATCGTCCATTGAGAAATGAACTTCCTCGGAAGCTTCGCACACACTTGGCAAGTCTAACAATTCACCATGCCACGTCCATGTTGTATAACTTTTCAAAAATCCATCACACAAAAGATGTTCTCTAATTTCAGAAACACTCAAAATCCTTCCATTCAAACAATTGACACAAGGACACCTTATTCTTACTCCATTATTACAACTAACGACATTATGTTCTGCGAACTGTATGAATTCTTCCACCCCTTTTTCGTAAGCATCACTTATCCGTGGTGTATTAATCCAACTCCGATCCATAGAATTGGTAAACTAAGAAAATCTAAAAGTCACACACTATTCCATATAATCAAGTGTACTATCTAATTCATTATAAAACTAAATCAAAATTGCCAAAGGTCAGACACCTCTGGACTCAGAATCAATACGTTCATCAGGTAAAAACAATATCTAATATATATAAATCAAAATTGTCGAAGTTCGGACACCTTCGGACTCAGAATCACAAAGTTCAACACATTTAAACAATATATAATAACAATATCTAACAATTATTAATTAATAAAATATATAAATAAAAATTAATATATTATTAATTAAATAAATAAATACTAACTTGGAAATGGAACGAAACAAGAGTAGTAGAAAAGTTGGCGCCTTTCTGCAGGAGTGCAGAAATGTTGGTGCAATGGATTATAAGGCAGCGACGAAGTCTTGCTGTGACGAAGAACACGCGTGCGGTGGTCACGACCGGAGGACCCACGCGACGTCCAGACTGGCAGCTCACGGAGGACCCATGGGCGGCGAAGCCGCGATGAAGAAGCTCCGCAGGTGCGGCGCCAAGACGACCCACGACGTGGGGCTGGGCGGCGGTGACGAGCAACGAGAGCTGCGACGCGAGGTGAGGTTGCGCGGCGGTGACGAGCCACGACAAGTGCAGACCAAGCGGAGAGAGGGCATCGTCCAAGCGGCGATAAGTGTTAGCGGCGACGACCGGTGTGGCGGGCTCAAGGACGGCGGCATGAACATTAATAGTGAACGACGGCACGAAACGGCGTGGGGCTGGGCACACTCAAGGACGGCGTGGCGCAAAACCCTTTGGAAAAGTGAAAAGCAATGAAAAGAAGAAGTGAAGAATAGAGAATGCGCTGGCCAGAAATTTGAAATCTGAAGAGAAACAAAGACGGTTCCCTAAGGAACCATCGTGATAAGTCATGGCTGGGGGTTATAAAGACGGTTCCCTTGGAACCGTCGTGGTATGTCCAACTTATAAAGACGGTTCCAGTAGGAACCGTCGTGATATATCTAACTTATTTACAAAATTGCCACCGTGTTTTTTATAATGATGGTTATTTCTAAACCGTCTTTGTTTGGAGTCGTTAATGAAGCTTTTTGTACTAGTGTTCTGCACACAAACTGTGGAAGGCATTGGAGGACAAGTTTCTGAAGAAGAGCGGTCAGAACAAGCTCCTGATGAAGAAAAGGTTGTTCCGATTTGACTACCAATAAGGTACTACTATGAATGCACATATCACTATGTTTAATCAATTAGTAGCAGGCCTGTTGAATTTAGATGTGAAGTTTGAGGATGAGGATTTGGCTTTGATGTTGTTATCATCTCTTCCTGATGAATTTGAACATTTGGAGACTACGCTCCTTCACGGGAAGGAGAATGTGTCGTTAGATGTTGTTTGTTCTGCTTTATATAGTCATGAATTGAGAAAGCAGGATAAGATGAAAACTAAATCAACGACATCAAAAGAAGCATTGGTGGCAAGAGGTCATCAGCAAAGCCAAACAAAGGGGAGAAGAGGGAGGTCTAAGTCTAAAGGTCGAGTCGTTGCCAAAGATGAGTGTGCATTCTGTCATGAGAAAGGACACTAGAAGAAAGATTGTCCAAAACTGCAGAAGAAAGGGAAGGCTCCACAAGATGCAAATGTTGCAGAATGCAAAAGTGATGTGGAATCAGATATCTCTTTAATTGTCTCGCTTTCAGCATCATCGTATCCAGATGAGTGGATATTGGATTCAGGTTGTACCTATCATATGTGTCCCATTCAGGAATGGTTCTTTGAATTTCAAGAACTTGATGGTGGGGTTGTTTACATGGGTAATGATAATCCATGTAAGACAACTGGGATAGGTTCAATCAAGCTGCGAAATCATGATGGATCCACCAGAATTTTGCGGGATGTACGGTACGTGCCAAAGTTGAAGAAGAATCTCATCTCATTGGGGGCTTTAGAATCTAAATGCCTAGTTGTGACGATGCGAGATGGAATTCTTAAAGCAACTTCAGGAGCACTTGTGATGTTGAAAGGCGTGAGGAAGAACAATTTGTATTACTATCAAGGTAGTACAGTGGTGGGGACAGTAGCGGTAACAACTTCTAGCACTGAGAAGGATGTCGAGGCAACAAAGTTGTGGCATATGAGGTTGGGACATGCTGGAGAGAAATCCTTGCAAATTCTTACCAGGCAGGTATTGTTGAAAGGTACGAAGGCTTGCAAACTTGAATTTTGTGAGCATTGTGTTCTGGGAAAACAAAGAAGAGTGAAGTTTGGCACTGCAATTCACAATACCAAGGGTATTCTGGATTATGTGCATTCAGATGTGTGGGGACCTGCCAAGACTTCGTCAATCGGAGGTAGGCATTATTTTGTCACTTTTGTGGATGATTTTTCCAGGAGAGTTTGGGTGTTTACTATGAAGAACAAAAATGATGTGCTTGAAATTTTCCTTAAGTGGAAAGCTCAAGTTGAAAACCAGACAAGAAGCAAGATTAAGGTTCTCCGAACAGACAATGGAGGAGAATACAAGAGTGATCTGTTCCTGAAGGTATGCCAAGATTGTGGCATAGTTCGACACTTCACTGTTAGAAAAACACCACAACAGAATGGGGTGTCGGAGCGTATGAACAAGACACTTGTGGAGAAAGTTCGTTGTATGTTGTCTAATGCTGAGTTAGGCAGAGAGTTTTGGGCTGAGGTTGTGACATACGCTCAACATCTCGTCAATAGTTTGCCATCATCTGCTATAGATGGCAAAACCCCGTTAGAGGTATGGTCTGGAAAACCTGCAACTGATTATGATTCTTTGCATGTTTTTGGTTCTATTGCATATTATCATGTGATTGAATCAAAGTTGGATCCACGGGCAAAGAAGGCTCTTTTCATGGGTTTTAGTCCTGGAGTGAAGGGATACCGTTTGTGGTGTCTAGAGGCAAAGAAAACAATTATCAGCAGGGATGTTACCTTTGATGAATCTGCCATGTTAAAGAAGGTAAATCCAGAAGGAGCTGACAGTACTCCGCAACAGATGGAGTGTGCCCGGAAGCAGGTGGAGTTTGAGCAGCAGTGGTGATCCCAACACGAAAATACTACAAGTGACTCTTCTATGGCAGAAGAAGAGTCAGATGAGGAAGAGGTTCTTACCCAAGAATCTCAACAACAATCAGCGCCAATTGTAGTTAGAAGACAGAGACGAGATATTCAGAAGCCTGCTCGTTTCATGGATATGGTTGCCTATGCACTTCCAGTTGTTGATGACATTCCATCCACTTACCCATAAGCCATTCTGAGTTCATAGAGTGGTAATTGGGCAGGTGCGATGGAACAGGAGATGCAGTCTTTGAAGAAGAACAAGACATGGAAGCTGGCACAATTACCAAAATGTAAGAAGGCAATTGGGTGCAAATGGGTATTTGCAAAGAAAGAAGGTTTTCCTAATAAAGATGTTCGCTACAAGGCAAGGTTGGTTGCTAAAGGCTTTGCTCAGAGGGAGGGAATTGATTATAATGAGGTATTTTCTCCAGTTGTTAAACATTCCTCCATTCGAATTTTGTTGGCCTTGGTAGCACAGTTGAATTTGGAGCTTGCTCAACTTGATGTAAAGACCGCGTTCCTACACGGTGATTTGAAGGAGGAAATCTATATGACTCAACCAGAAGGATACAAGGTTGATGGTAAAGAAGATTGGGTTTGTAAACTTAGCAAATCGTTGTATGGACTGAAACAATCTCTAAGACAGTGGTACAAACGATTTGATAAGTTCATGAAGGATCAGAAGTACAAGAGAAGCAGATATGATCACTGTGTGTATTTGCACAGACTTGAAGATGGTTCCTACATTTACTTACTCTTATATGTTGATGATATGCTGATTGCAGCAAAGAGCCAAGTTGAGATTGACAGGTTAAAGGTTCAGTTGAGTAAAGAGTTCGAGATGAAGGATTTGGGGGAAGTCAAGAAGATTCTCGGCATGGAGATAAACAGGGACAGGGAGAGGGGAAAACTTTGGTTGTCACAGAAGCAGTATTTACAGAAGGTACTACAATGTTTTGGTATACACGAAGATACAAAACCTGTAAGTACCCCACTTGCTCCTCATTTGAAATTGAGTAGCCGTTTATCTCCGATGACTGATGAAGAACGAGAATACATGGCGGAAGTCCCATATGCAAATGCAGTTGGAAGCTTGATGTATGCAATGGTGTGTACAAGACCAGATATTTCACAGGCTGTGAGTGTTGTTAGCAGGTACATGCATAATTCGGGCAAGGGACATTGGCAAGCTGTGAGATGGATTCTACGGTACCTCCAAAATACCTTAGATGTTGGATTGACATTTGAGCAAGATGAATAACTTGGTCAATGCATAGTTGGATATTGTGATTCTGATTATGCAGGTGATTTGGATAAGCGACGGTCTACAACTTGCTATTTGTTCACTTTAGCAAAAGCGCCAGCTAGTTGGAAGTGTACCTTGCAGTCTACAGTGGCTTTGTCTACGACAGAGGCAGAGTATATGACGATTACAGAGGCTGTGAAGGAAGCAATTTGGCATCATGAGTTGCTTAAAGACTTGGGAGTTGGTCAGAAATAACTTGAGTTATATTCTGACAGTCAGAGTGCTATTCATTTAGCAAAGAATCAAGTCTTTCATGCACGGACAAAACACATTGATGTTCGTTATCACTTTGTGCGTGAGATTCTCGAAGAAGAGGAGATTGTTCTCCAGAAGATTCACACTACGGAGAATCCTGCAGATATGCTCACCAAGGTGGTTACAAGGACCAAATTTGAACACTGTTTAGACTTGGTTAATATCTTGCACATTTGAAGTTGGCGCCCAGAGGCGCAAATTTGAAGCACTGCAAAGTTTGTAAGTTTGTTTTTGTTATGTTTTGAGAAGATTTGTTTTAGGTGGGACTTGAAATTAAGCCAAGGTGGAGATTTGTTGATTTTGGCTTAATCCAAGTCCCACATCAGTGGTTCATTGTTTGGGAAGGAGGTTTGAGGGTTATAAATTAAACTCTCCTCCTTCACTGTTAAATATCTCAATTTGTAATATCTTCTCCCATAATAATAAAAGTGAGGTGTTTTTGCTCTGCTCGGAGATTAGGCTAAATTGGCCGAACTCTGTTAACAATTTTCTGGTGTGTTTTTTCCTCTTTATCTCTTTTATTATTCCACTATGTTTATTCAATATTATTTGTCGGGTAGCTCTGTTAGGGTTCTGTTTTAGTGGAAAAATTACCCGTTTTTCCCAACACTTATGTGATATTTCTTTATCATAAAATTTAAGAAAAAAAAGAAAAAACACCTGAAATATGAAATGGATTAATTTTAAATACAAATGATAACATTGTAAAAGACTCTCTTTAACTAATTTCATAAGACTGATTTTGTCTATAAAAAAACTCACACATTTCAACACAATAAGAATTGAAAATTTATAACTATTAATAAAATACGAAAAATATATTATCAATTTATTTTTTTTTTCACATTAATTTTATTATATATATTTTTTTTTTAATATATCATTTTTCCACAAAATCAAGATGTTGTTAGAAAATTTTACATTAGTTAATTATCATCAAAATAATACACCACATTCCCTGATGTTATTAATTGCCTTACAATCTTTATTTATCTTCACAACAGTTTTTTATTTCAAAATATATTTTTTTAATTTTGACTATACGATTGTCAACATAAGTATTTAATTTAATTTTTTTAAATCTTATAACTAATCTCACATATATAAATATATAATTTATAATGTATTATATTTTTAAAGATGTATTCAAAGTTAATTTTACTGTTATAGTTTTTTTTTTTACTTTTAAAGTATAATAAGACTAATAAAAATAAAAGTATTATGCATATCATAACAATAAATGTACACTATTTTATTTGAAATTTTTTCCTTCCTCTTTAAATCCCTGTACATCCATATAACAACGTAATTACGTTTTTTTTCAAAAAAATTGTTTATTCCAATAGTTATGGTTAAAATCATATCGTATGAAGAAACTTCTAAAATATTTTCTTACGTAAAGATAAACTTACAATTTATTTTATGTTTCGTTGTTACTTAAAATAAAATCACTGTGATTAAATTTTAAATAAGAATGAAATTTGAAAAATGTTGATAAACATTTTTTTAATGGTTTAAATTTATTTAAAACTACAAACTCAAGATAGAAAATAATTAAATAGAATTTGAGTTTTATATTTTTTTTATAATTTTTAATATTTTATTAATTATGGATAAAAGATATATATTTGGTAATAGTTGAAATTTATTTAAAGCTACAAATTCAACCGAGAAAATAATTAAATAGAATTTGAGTTTCATATTTTTTTAATAATTTTTAATATTTTATCAATTATCGGAATTAAACAAATATTTTTTCATTAGGTCTACACACAACCAATAATATATGACAATCATTGCAATACTTGTGACACCGTTAAACAATAAACCAAATATTCATTCTCAATTGTTCAATAAACTTTAATCATAAAAAGTATTATGTACAAAAGAAGAAAATGCAATGAAATTTACCTTGGACCCGTGTAGAGATTCATTCAAATCATTCCTATCTTTTGCACCCGAATCTAGGTTACACACCGCTCTGAACAATGTTCCTTCGCGTTAGAACCTTGCGATTGGAGGAGTAGGTGTGATAGCAAAACAATACCATGGGGTTTAATGTCTTTCTCTTTCCACGCTTTTCTAACTAAAGCTTAACCTTGTTTGAAAGTTATGAATAAGTAAAAAATGGGGAGAAGATGAACTATTGTTACTGCTTCTGAAGTTTTTCCTTCTCTTGTTCCTCTATTTTGCTCTGAATATTAAATTTCTACAATTAACAAATAAAGAACAAATAAAACATCAATATAGCATGTAAAAAGTAAAGTTAAGAACATGATAGCATACCTTCTCTACATAATGCTATCTGGTGACCAAACCCACTGTTTCTATTTTGAATGTGGCTTTTAGAATCATAAACGGTGATGACAGGAAATTAGAAAATCAAATTGGATCTAACTTTTCGGTAAAATATGAGGAAATGAGAATATATTTTAGTTAATGCTTTGTATGATTTTATTTACAGGAAAATCTATTTCACATAAAATTATATAATAATAAAAAATTAGACTAATTATATGGCAGTTCCAAAGCAGCACGTCTATTTATAAAAAAAAAAACTCTTTGGAACACTTTATAGAAAAGAAGGGATATTTTACAACATTATAAGTTTTTTCATTAGCGCAATATATTTTTACGGAGAATTTTAAATGTTTTTTCTTAACAAATACAAACGTTAGAATAATTTCAATTAACTTATTCAACGAATCTTTTTGAAATACAAAAATATTCATATAAAATGAATATCTAATAGATATTCATTTAAAAATTTAGGATATTTACATTATATATATAATAGATTCTAATATAATTCTTTAAAATTATTTTATTAAATGCTTAGTAAACAAATATTGTATTTGAATTGATTCTTTGAATCTCGGCAATTGACTCCACTTTTGTTATTATGTTTTTAAGTAAGATGTTATAGTGAAATTGGTAGACACGATGTTCTTAGGAAGCAGTGCTAGAGCATCTCGATTCGAGTCTGAGTAGCGACATGACATCTTATCTTCTAAAAAACATGTCTTGTAATGAATTCTTATTTCTTCTCCTAGTATTTTTATTTTTTCATTCAATATGGTTATGGTATTTTCCACTTTAGAGCATATAATAACTCAAATCGTTTTCGGTCGTATCTCTTTTATTTTCAATTCATTTGATAACCTTATTATTAGGCAATGAAATAATAGGATTCTGATTACCAGGAAGGCAGTCAACCGGCGAGAAAAATATTGGATTGTACAACTCTTTTATGTGTGTATCACTATTATTAATGGCGCTCTAGTCAAAAACTTAAATTACAATTTCATAAAACAAATGTCAAATTAGGATTTCGCAAAGATTAATCAAAATATAGAAAGAGAAAGAGAATTGAGAATGAAAGTATGCTTTTACATAAAAGAGGAAAGGAAAAAGAAAAAAAAATGAAAAGTACCCGAAGGAAAGAGAAAGAAAGTGGGAAGTAAGGTAAAAAAAAAAGAATCTGGAAAATAGGGGCACATGAAAAGGAAAGAGAAAGAAAGTGAAAAATAGGGTATCTATTTTATGGGTAATGGAGAATCATAATAATGGGTAAATTAAATATACTCAATAAAAATTACTAAATGATTCTTTTATAATTTTAAAATAAGATTACGTTAAATTTTATATATGACATTACATTTTATTGGGATTGTGTTTAAATAATTTATATAAACTTTTGAATTAGTTTTGAACTTCATTTGTGTTTAAACAATGTAACATTCTTTAAGTAAGTAATGTGTTACTAACGGATAGTATATGTATGTAATATTTTGATGAATATTATATTATAATATAATATTAATGTTATTAATGTTGAAATAAATTCGTATTTAATCCGTTGAAAAAAGAATTATTTTTATTTTAAAAAGGATTGATGAGATTACTGAACCTGACGTGAATCGAACACGCAACCTTCTGATCTGGAGTCAGACGCGCTACCATTGCGCCACAGATCCAAACTTAATTATTGATAATGTTCTAACAAAACAAAATATAACTTAAAACTCCTATCAAACTAAAAATAATTCCTAATGTGAGAGAGATTCACGTTTTTCTTTTTCTTTTAAATTTGTGATAAGTGTTTCCTTTTTTCCTTTCAAGTTTTTATTGAGATTCATCTTATGATAATTTTATTATAGATTAGGTGAGTATTATAAACATATTTTATTATTTGCCTTTAACATATTATTTACTTTGACATTTTTAACATAAAATATACTTCAATCCATTGTTGTGACTAATTTCAAGTTCAAGATTATTTCCAAAATTTTATTGGATAGGCTTGTTGTGGTGATTTTCAAAACATTTCTCTCAATCAATATGAGTTTGTGAAGGGCAAGCAAAATGTGTGAGATTTTTTTCCTTGTAATAAATGTGTGAGACAGTGATAATTTATCTTCCTTGCGGAGGAGGTTCTAAGCAAAGACCTTTCTAAGCTTGTGAATGATAAGAAGATTTTGCACATGACTAGTCCTAATGGTTATATCAGTCCTTCTCATATTTTATATGTTGATGATATTTTTGTGTTTTTGTAGAGCTGATAATAAATCTCTTAGAAATTTGAATATTTTTCTTCAAAACTATGGTGCCTTTTATGATCAATATGGAATAATTCTAAAAGCAACTTATTCTCTGTGGATAACTCTACAAGATTCATTGCGAAAGTTCAAAGACACATTTCTTGCAGCCATGACTATCCTTACCCTTTAACTATTTAGGGGTGTTTATTTTTGTTGGTGTTCCTAAGCTTACATTTCTCCAACCTTTTGTTGATAAAGTCAAATTGAAGTTTGCTTCTTGGAAACAGAAATCTCTTAACATGATGGGTAGAATCTAGTTGGTTAACATTGTGGTTACTGGTTTCCTTGCTTATAGGCTTAATGTGTATAAATGACCTACTCATCTTCTAAAGCAAGTTGAGCAATGGAGGAGAAAATTCATTTGGACGAGGGACATTATGAATAAAGGAACCTCTACTGCTAATTGGTTTAAGATTTGCTCTCCTATTGAGAATGAAGGGTTGAAGATTAATAACTTGCAACATGAAAATAATGCATATCTTCTCAAGCTTAACTGCAGTTTTGCTTATAGTAATA
The DNA here is from genome assembly GCF_051622355.1 of Phaseolus vulgaris. Classification (NCBI taxonomy): domain Eukaryota; kingdom Viridiplantae; phylum Streptophyta; class Magnoliopsida; order Fabales; family Fabaceae; genus Phaseolus; species Phaseolus vulgaris. Next base: position 32,731,310 of record NC_143505.1, on the reverse strand, counting down.
TAAGCTTAGAGTTCTTAAGTCTAAATATGAGCTTAGATTGGCTTATAGTTCCTCTTCTATTTCAACTGGGATTAAATAGTTTTACACCATTCTTGAGCATACCTCTTGAGTTGTTGGTACAAGTAATGATATTAATTTGCTCTATTTGAGTCTCCTTTGATCTTCTCTATTTTCTTCATTCTCCTATCGCAACTCATGTATTGTATCGAACATTTGCTATAAGTTACGATCCTCTCCCCTTTCCCTTGGTTGGACCATGTGTCGCTAGTTCCTCATAACTTTTTATGGGGGTAGGAATAGTTCACTATGAGAAATAACATATTTACAAACGAATAAGTACCAACGAATTCGTATTCATCAGTAAAATATGATTATTGAAGGATTTTACAAACAAATAGCAACAACAATAATTTTTATAATACTTGTGTATATTCATCGATAAATATAACATCAAGATTAGAAATAAGTGTTATGGGTGTGATAGTTTTATCCATCAATAATATTCATTGATAAATGATAGTGAATATATTTTTCGATAAAATTCATCAATAAATTGAGCGCCAAGTTCAAAAATCAATATTGTGGGTGTTATAACATTATCTATATGACAACGAATGTAAAATCCATCGGTAAAATTCGTCGAAAAATTGAGAGCAAGATAAAATATTAGTTTTATGGCCTTATCTATCGCCAATGTCCATTGATAACTAACAACAAATGGTTATCTATTAGATTAATAATTAATATTATTAATTATTATTAATATTAATACTATGATCATCACTTTGCGATAAAAAATTTCTACATACTAACAACATTTTGTCACTATCGATGGATTTTAATCATCGGTAAAACTAGTATTTCTTGTAGTGACCTTTATCTTCCCTATGGGAGCACTACAAGAGAAAACATTTTTAACAGGGGTTATATTTAGCGTTTCCAACAGTTTTAACCCTAGCTAAGTAGAAGTGATGTATATGAACTTGTATAGATCTAATACACAAGCATCAACTCAAAACTAAAAAGAAAATGCACCAAAGGATAAAAAAAACATAATCACAAAAATGTACTCAAATAAAATCAATAAACCAAAATTAGCAATAAAAGTACTACAAGGAATTGATGACATTGTAGGAAAAAAATATGACTAGACAAAACATGTATGGATTCAAAAATTAAAATGATACAAACACAATGAATTTGTATAAATTAAAACAGAAAGAAAGACTCAAGATAAAGCAAAAACATAATCAACTAACATAAAAACAGAATTAAAGTGTCAATCAACTCAAAAAAAAATTTGCACACAACCTTAGCTCTAGATACCACATGATGTGAGTTGAATCAAGCATATACACTTTAGGAACACAATAAGGAGGCTTAAGGACATTTCAATGGAGGACATTGCCTTCCAAATAAAGAGCCAAACTCATAAGAATCATGAGTGTCATATCCTTATACACAAATATAAGGCGGAAATGGAAAGGAAAGCAAAATCAACACATAAACACAAGTAGAAACACAATATAGAACAATTAAACCGATTAAAAACAGAAACTAACACATATGAACCGATTGAAAGGAGAATTAAGTGTTGGAAATAAAAGGAAACACAAGAGAAACAAGAACAAATGGTGGAAATTAAAGAACAACACCTAAAAAGACAAACTACCGATTGAAATTACTAGAAACATGGAAATGGAGATGGAAGGAAGAAGGAACTTAATTGGATGAAGACTTGAAGGAGATGGACACGCCACTTGGATGATGAAAGCTCCAAGATGAGTGCTAGTTGCCGCCACTTGAAGCCCTCCAAAGCTCACAAGATAAGATTTAGTGAAGGAGATCAAATCTCTCACAATTCTCTCTCAATTTGAGTAGAGTTTCCTTTCTTTAATTTCTAAATTCTGAATTACATGAGCAATGCCTCTCTATTTATAATAAAAGAGGGCTGAAAAATGAAAAGGCACAATTCAAATACAAGAGTTCAAATTTGGCGCCAAAAATCAAGTCACATGAGAAGTGTGACTTGCTTTCCTACTTTGGCACCTCCTAAAATCATATCTACACCTACTCTTTATATCACATGGAAGGTGTGACTTGTTTTGTACATTAGTACCCCTTATTTAATATCTACACCTCCCTTTTAAAGTTCTACTAAATCTACACAAAAGTAATTACAAAAAGAGTCATCAAATGATGCTCATTTATTTAATGCTTGTGCCCTTGCTCTTATTATCTTCTGAGGCATGATGGATGTTCATGTGTTGCCTTGGGCCTCAGTGTGGGCTTGGGCTTTGGGCTTGGGCCTCCATATTAAGAATACTAATAGGAAGAACTTCAAGTGTTATGGTCCTTGACCATTCCTCCTATTGATGGCATATTTAAATGCTTGTTGAGATGACCCTTCAAGTATAACATCCTTGGTCATCTTCATGTATTTTTTATTCTCATAAGGTTATATTTAGTGTTTCTGACGATTTTAACCTCAGCTAAGTGCGTTATCTACGGTTTGTTTTTCCCCTAGTAGATCCAGCGTCGCTAACAGATTACTAACGATTTTTATTAAACCCTAGAAGGACAATTACTTTCTAGTGGTTCTTGGAACCTCTGGTATTTCCGGCAGTTTCCAAACCCCTAGTATTCCTGGCGGTTTCCAAACCTTTGGTATTCCCAACGGTTTTCAAACCTCTGTTACTTTCAACAATTTCTTTTTAAAAATTTACTTCATGATGGAGAGACCATCAATGAGAAAATGTGGGTTTTCTCATAAAAAAATTGTTTTAATCCTACCATTAATAAAATTAATATTTATTACTTTTACTTGTTGAAATAAAGGCAAATGTTTGATACGAAGCTATAGTTAACCAAACATTATGCTTGTAAAACATCTAAAACATGATTCGATAAAGTCATTCATCCTGATTTGTAGTTTGAACATTATGTGTTGTAAGTACATTATATCATTTGTCTTCTTCATTTACTCACTTTAATTTACTTACACAACATAAAACATGCACATCCAACTTAGAATCAAACACATGGCATTCTGTTAAAAATATTAACTAAGTCATTTTAAATATATATTTCAACATCAATTATATTTAAAATTAAGTTTACAAAATTATTTTCATTCAAAATCAATTTTATTAATACTCACCCAATTAACTTTAATGGCAAATAAAAAACTTGTTCATACATAGAGATTGTATTTATGAGAAATGCAAATTTGTGATTCCATGATTGAAGGCAAAATCTACTTGCACTTCTAGGACTACATACAATATACAAAAAGCTAAGATTGTCTGCTTAAACAAGTAACAACCAAACATCAATCAAGACAACACGTTGCAAAACAACCACTAAGTACGGTTCAATATATTCACCGAAGCAAAAGAATTAAGAAAAACAAACGATCACAATAACATCTTTTCACATTACTACACTCCATATAACAAAAACAAAAGAAAACTATATTTAAAATTTGAAAATATACAATGTCGTGTACCTGGGTGGATGGTTAATATTTGAATATGAAGATCAATAATATAATCATTGCATGTGTAGACATTGTAATAGGGCTAATGAGAACAACAATGTAGTAGCACTAACTCTAAATATTTATGCTAATTTACTTCTCAATGGACCTATAACTAATAATGGCTCTCTTTCTTCTAGATCAAAAACACACTCAAACTATAATTATAATTGAAAGCTAACAGATACCTCAAATGTGAGAGCAATCAAGTGTGGTCTTTTGACTTGTGTAGGGAAACATGTTATATTAATTTACCAAAAACCAACTAAAGCTCAGTTGAATAGGTGTGGATTCATCTAGAACATTGGAGGTGCATGAACCAAATGATAGCAATTTAAGCACAATACTCCATATTATTGAACTTGGTGCCTGCAGAATTATATACATGAACATAGTTATAGTAGCTGGGAGGATGAAACCAACCTAAAGGGATACTACTGCTTTCCCATGACATGGACTAGCAGGTTTGAGATTTGGAACTACAAAAATAAGGTTTGCAGATCATATAATATGAAACATGGGTTGTAGGATGGAAGGGGAAATGTGTTTGAAGCACCTACCAAGCCAATCTTAAAGCAGGATATAAACTAATTGAATGAGGGACATGGTGAACATGGATGCAAAACCTACATGCTTCAAAATGCAATGAGAATAATCAAAACTACATCTAGAAAAATAAAGCATTATTGTTGAAAATAACCATTACATGGAAGTTACCTTTACCTTTAGTTCTCTCTATTGGAAGAATAATTTAATATTGCCAAAGGTCTAAATCTACAGTCAACTACAACAAAGAAATAAAAACAAGTGAACCGAGGTAGCAAAATTGAAGTGAATCAGGAAAGTATGAGAGTAATTGTATTAGGCTTAACCTATGAAGCTATAATGGGAAATAGTTGGTAAGAAAACCCAAATGATACAATTGAAAGGTGTAAGTAGAGAAAATGTCACTTGGCAGCAATGTTCATATTCAATATAGTTTTTAATAGTCATAGACTAAATAATGTGAATGGAATCAGAAGCAAAGAATATAATTAAAGCTAACACACCAATGTCTATAAAAAAAATTCATTATTATTAAGAAAACTAAACATCAAATAAAGCTTCAACTATCTTCAATGTCATTCCTTATTATTTATAAGAGCATACAATCCCAAAACTATTGTCATTGACAAAATTTGTGATACTAGGTGTTCAGAATTTTGAATTGGATAGACCAACCAAAATTTAGATTGGTTCAAATTCATCCTAATGTTTTGGTTTAAAAAAAATAAATTCAATTTAGTCCAATTTAAGGCCCCCATGTAGGAATATATATATATATATATATATATATATATATATATATATATATATATATCCCACGGAAGATTGAAGCTATTGATTCATTATCATGTTTTCCTATTGTGAATTTATTGCATTTATTTATTTATTTTACTTTAGTTATATTACAAAATCAGAGCAACACCAAATAATACCAACTAAAAATATACGAGAAAATAAAATTAAAATTGAAATTCACAAATAATAAAAAATTTAAAATAATATATCAACTAAGTCAAGAGATTGAAAATATAATTATTATACCGGAATAAATACTGTAGAATTTAACTTGAGTACGTGCAAGTTTATATATGAATTGACAGAAACTAGATACCCTGAAAAAAAAACCAGTAAAGACATGATAAACAAAATGAAATCCATGCAGTATTTGACCACCTTAGGAAACTGAAATTGAAAGTTGAATGTGAACTTCTATACTCAAACAACATTGGCTAGTTGTAGCACTACACAAATTTATTATTTTAGTAGAGGTTTAATAGTGGAGGTTAGTGTAACCTATAGTAAAGAATAATGATAGTAGAGGTTATCAAGACCTCTGTTAAGGCACACACACTTAGTAGAGGTTATTTTTCAAACCTCTGGTAATGAGCCAAAGTAAAATATTAATCTCCTTTCTTTCACCTTCCTCTTGGGTCTCCTTATTTTTAACCTAATATGCAACGATGCTCTATTGTCAATCTAGGTGTTCATTTTAATCCAACTGTAAGCATTATTTTCGTCTCCTGCAACCCCATTCTCTTCTCTCCTTCTCTGTTTCACCTTCTATTTTCACTATCATCATATAGAAACCATCTCTTTCTCCTCTTCCTCTTCTTCTTCTTAATCTTTGTTTTTTACTTTTCTTTCCTTTATGTTTAGGTTCGGTTGAGTGTGGGAGCAAGAGAATGGGGAAGGTGTCACCCAAGGAGAAGACTCAGAGGGTTAAGGGGAGGAGGCGTTCACGAATTTCACTACTGCAATCCTTCAGGTTTGGCTTCCATTGCAGGAAATTGTTGTTGCATTGATCTCGGGAAGAAGAGAGTGGCAGTGTTGCATGCCAGGAAGAGTGTGAAGGGACACAAGGAGAATCTGAGGGTTTTTGATAAGAGTCTTGTGATGATGTTGCTGGTGAATTTGGTTAGCTACGATGTTGGTTCGTCGAGCTCCCAAAATCCCTCGACGATTCCCGTTAAAAAACCAAGCTCACATCTCTCCCCCATTGTCCGTATGTTTCACAAGATTAAATTTTTTGAAGTTGTCAATTTAATGAGTTTTCTATAAGTACGTGTTTGCTTGACTTGTGTCTGTTCAGGTTCATGAGGGTTTTATTTGAGGAAAATTGGTTTGTGTTTGTTTTACGGTACGAAACAAAGATTGTTATTATTTTTTATGAGTTAATTAGAATAGTTATTATGTGCTTGAAGGTTCACATTCTCCATTAATGAAGAACCAGTGTGTGAAGTTCGAATACGGCCAAAAAAGCGTCGTCGGTGTTTCCCATACACCGCGGACACGGACACACGGCGGAAGCGTGCCCGACACGGTGTCAGACGCTTTTTATTGGGCTGGAAACGGGCCTCTTTCTGGATACGTCGGAGGAGGCACGTTTCCCTCCTTGGACACGCCAAAAAAGCTAGAAAAAAAAACTCCATTCAATATTTTAAAGACCTCTTCTCTTTCACACTAAATCTCAGATAAAATCTAAACAAAATATTAAAATTTCCAAAAAGTAAAAGTTAAACATTATGTTTTTTTTAATTTTTTTTCATATAACAAAATATATTACTACATTTTAATTTATATATAGCCGTGTCTCGTGTCCTATAATTTTCAGTTTAACCGTATTTTCGTGTCCGTGTCCGTGTTGTATCCGTACCCGTATCCGTGTCTGGACTTCTTAATAATGGGTTATGTTAGGGGATTTTTTTTTTGTGTGTGTAATAATGGATTTTGGAAGATAATGTAATTTATATTATAAATGGTTGTTGAAGTTGTCTCACTTATCTGGCCGTGGCTATGAAAAAGCGCTTACCAAGTTACCATACTTGATAATGTCAATAAGGTCCATATTATATGCTTGGTCATGCTGAACCTTGAATGTAATGATCTGGTTATTGAAATGTTTCAGCATTTCTTGAGATTTTTAGGGTTAGAGCTTGACAATATGTCTTTGCCTGTTTCTTCCTGACCTTGATCTTACAAGAAAATGAACAAATTTCCGCTGATTTGCTTAGACCTCTGTTGGATAGTGTAGGAAATATCAGAAACTCAATTGAATACTGTGTCAAGTTGTAATTTCAAACAGATACTTTTCTATTTCAAGTCGTAATTAATATTAATCTTTATATTTAAAAATGATGATTTTGGATCTTATAATTTTATAATTTGTGAATTTTTCCCGTGTTTTAATCTTCCAAGTTCGATAAAATGAGCGAAATTGAGAATTATAAAAAATGTGAAAAGCAAGATTATAATTGTAATGTATAGAAAGTAAATAAAAGTATATTATATAAAAGAATGGGAAACAGAAGTCACGTGAGGTTTGGAAGATTGGAGTGGAAACGACGTTTCCCTTGATTTAGAAGGGAAGTGCAATGGAAGGTGCAAAAGAAATTCCTAAAACTGGTTGGTATTATTGTAGGGCTTGTGTTTGGTACAAGAGTCTCACAGAGTAGAGTGAGTGAGTATTCTATTCCAATGCCATCATCCAATTCCACTCAGTAAGATGTCAACAAACCTGTCAAGAGAAAACCCGTCTACACCAAAGTGGATCAGCTCAAACCTGGAACCAACCGTCACACGTTGGTGGCTAAGGTCTTGTCCTCCGACACCGTCGTGGCAAACCGCGATCTTCCTATGCCCATAACATCAGAGCTACTATCACTCGCAATGAACAAGGTACTCCAATTTCACCTACCCATCCTTGCAAAAGTTATTCTTTTTTACTTATTTCAATTTCCCTTTTATCAAATGGAAACTTTTCACTTGGACAGTATTTTATTTGTCTCAATTTTGAGTTTTTATTTTCATTTTGGAGTTTTCTTTATAAGATCTGGATTTGTATTGGGTTTGTGAGATTGCGCATGTTTAGTGCTCTAATTTCAATTATGCATATGCGCTATGATGGTGGTGAGTGAATCATAAGTGTCTGATTCGATAGATAAGATAAGCCCTTCTTCCCATATATTTTTGGTTGGATTGCGTGACCTATTTATATCTCTGCACTCCTCTATTGCCAATTTCTATGTAAGCATACTATAGCCTCATCTACATTAGGCCTTTTGATGCTGCAGTGAGAAAAAATAATAGAAAAACACAATAGGAGGAAGCTAAGCCATCTTGGCTCTAACATAACATGTAGTTTCATGCTTATGACCTATGGGTTTATGCAATACCTATATTGAGAGAAACTATGTTATCATCATAGTTGGGTTTGGAATTAATACAGATCGCCAGATGAGGTGGACTTCTGCAAGCTAATGAGATTAAATGCCTCATACATCTTATACATACTTATAACACATGGTTCGAGTTCACCCATATATCTTACCCCAACTTTTTATATTGATTATTGGACATGAATAATTTACCTTGCATTCTTTTTCCTAATTCAACATAAATAGATTATAACTCAAAATCACAAAAAAGAAACTACATATAAAAGAAGAAGAAAATTTTAATTTAAAAAGAAGAACAAAAAAGGAACTACTTCTAAATTGAATTACTTCACCAGGAATCAGTGCATATATCATTCCTGCATTCAGTATTTGATTTTTTCTCATGTTAGTGTAGGCCACTGAACACAAAATGGGCATGACTTGGGAACATAAACTAATTGCTTTTGTACAAGAGAAATTTTCAACTTAAAGTTTGAAGACAACTGTAATAACTTAATTTTGCCATTTATTTTACTAAGCTACGGCTAGTAATTTAATCATATGAAATGACATAATGTGACAGTTGAATGGAAGTCCGGGTTAGGTTCAAAATGTTGAAAATGGAAGCCATCTGGAAGGTTCAACAACTTGTCTTCTATCCCTTCTCCTGCTCCCTCTCTAATTTTAGTTTTACCATTTTATAACAATGTTTCAGGTCCCCTAGACCAGTGTTGCTCTCCAACCCATCCAGTACTTTCGATTTGTCTGTCTCTTCACAAATTAAGAAACACAGGAAGAAGAGAACAAAGTTGGTATTCATATCTATTAAATTTGTCCTATATATCTTGCAAAAAAATTGCTGATATTTTTCATCTAGCCGGTGGTTTATGTAGTTATGGTCTCAAACTCATAGATTCCATGAATTGATAGTTTCTTTGATAATTGTTATGTGTTCTTCTATCTCTCTCTCTCTAAACTCATATGCCTCCAACTATGTTATTAAGGTCGTCAAAAAGGATGAGCCGTTCAAATACTTATAAGAATGCTTTTGTGGCTGTTCTACCCGAGAAGAAAAATTTGTTGAAGATGAAAAAGAAGTTTGTATCTCTACCTTTATCATTTGTCACTCTTGATGTAGTTAGGATAATATGGTTGTGGGTGAACTGTTTTGAACTAAATATTTTTTTTTCCGGCTTAATTCTAATAAACTGTTATTACTAGGTCACACTGTAAGTAAAGTTGAACTCCCCCAGAAAGCATCAAATTCGAAATCTAGTAAGAGTTAATGTTAATACCTACACCCTTTCATTTATATGTATTTATCAGATTGTATTGTTATATCACTCGTTGCTGATGATAATCATTTTGTTAATCCAACGTATTATTCTCAAGGGATTAGTGATTGCATAAGTTAGTTTTTGAGGAAAATGGACTGTTGGATGGAATTGAAGTAGCTTAGCTTATTATGCACGCGGACAGGTTGTTTGTGTGTTTTTTTTTTTGTAAGGCATGTCTATTATCCGGCTAACAATCACATTTTGGTTAACAGAAATTGCTTGAAGGTTTCAAAATGGGCTGGTTTGAGGTCCATGCACGATTTGCTTCTTTTTTGAAGTCATGAAAAGGAGAATTATAATAATTAAACAAGTTCTTTTATCAATACGTTTTATGTTTTATTTAAAATCTAAGTCCTCTTTTCTTTGTTTGTTTTCAAATGGTTTAATTTTTTTTTATATCTAGGTGTCTTTGTTTTAAACTTTTTTCTTAAAAGATAATCCCTTTGAAAAAGACTCTATGATGTAATTAAAGTTAATTTAAGATATATTTTTGGATTTGTTAATATTTAACTCTATTAAATTAAGGATTAAAATTATTTGGTTGTTGAACTAGTTATATTGTTTATTTTGATTGTAGGTATTTAGTATTTTTTTTCTAAATATGAGACTAGATATATTTGAATAAAAATTTTCATTTGCTCTGTCTCCTTTGTTTTTTTTTCAATTAATATTGTTGTTAGCTCTTCCTTTTTCTGATGTGATTCTTCATTTCTTGGTATATGATTTCATTAATTAAAATTCAATAGATTCTGAATTGATTCCTTTAGTGTTGCTAAAAGTGAAATTGATAATCAGACTAACATTCTTGATCTAGCTTTTGGTTTGTCCTTGAAAAAGATTCATTGTTTTGCAGACATTTCTTGAGTTGGGAGGATTATTAATTCTTTCAAACACAGGAGCTGCATTAGATGCATTCAAAATTGTGAGGGGTTAAGAGTTTATCATATGTTCTTTTTTTTTGGTTTGGAAATTTTATCTTTATGAATAGACTTTTAAAGTTTCATAATTTGCTAATGATGGATTTGTGTCTTCTTCTTTGCGGTTTTTGAGATGATTTGCGGATGCTCCATGGATTGAAGGTGGAACAAGGATCTCACGTAAAGAGCTAGATTCCTTGAAGGTGCATGCTAAGTATGAAGAGTGAGTGGTGAGGCCATCTCACTTGGAAGGTGACGGTTTAGGAAGATTAAGAGCCTAATCCTAAGAGGTTTTATGCAAAGAGTGAGAATGACACAATTGACAGCATTTCACTAATGAATTAATCTTGAAAATACATGAGGTAGACTCCTCCTTTTATAGCCAAGGAGGATCGGAAATGGCCAAGGCAAATGGTGGGAAATTCAAAACCTAAAGGTTTGAGTATTGGCGCCTAATTGTAGCTCACATGATAAGTGTGACTAGGTGTGCTCCATGTGCTTCAATTAGGTCTAAATGACCGACCTTAGTTAGATTAGGTGTTTCTAAAAACCCTAATCTAACTTAGGTTGATTTTTAGATGCCTACATTCAACCTAATTACAATTAAACAAATTTACAAAAGAAAATTCTTATGCTACTTTTGACAAGAATTTAAAGACTATACTACGTTTGAATTTGGATATCTTGGAACATGTAGAGGTAAATTTCTCTGCCATCAGTAGCAGTGTTCCAATCCTCTTCAAGCCTCTTAGCCATGACCCTTGTAGTTGGCCCAATATGTCTTGATGTTTGACTCTCCTTTGGGTTGGTGCTTGGCCCTCTTCCATCATCCCCTCCCCTTGGAAATAATTTGTCCTTAAATCCAAGGCGTCATTTTCTTCATTGGTACCTACGAAAAGAGACAAGTCAATGACATTAAAAGTATCATGTACTCCATATTCGACAGGTAAATCTAATTTGTAAGCATTATTATTGACTTTCTTGAGGATTTGGAAGGGTCCATCACCACGGGGACTAAGTTTGGACTTTCTCTTAGTTGAAAATCTATCCTTCCTAAGATGAAGCCAAACTAAGTCCCCTTCCTAAAAAATGATTTCTCTCTTCCTCTTATTGTTGTATTTGACCTATTTCTCAGTTCGTTGTTGTATTTGAGTTTTAACCTTCTCATACATTTTTTTAACAAATTCAGTTTTGATAGCTCCTTCCTTATGCACAAAATCTCGTGGATTAGGAAGGGGTAGCAAATCTAAAGGAGTAAGAGGGTTAAAACCATATACAACTTCAAAATGAGAAGCATTAGTAGTTTTGTGAACTATATTGTAGGCAAATTCAATATGGGGAAGGTACGCATCCCAAGATTTGTGGCTACCCTTCATGATTGCCCTAAGCATAGTACCAAGAGATCTATTGACTACCTCGGTTTGTCCATCCGTTTGAGGATGACATGATGTGGAAAATTGTAGTCTAGTGCCAAGTTTTTCCCAAAGAGTTTTTCAAAAATGGCTTATAAACTTTGTATCTCTATCCGATACTATACTCCTTGGTAAACCATGAAGTCTTACCACTTCTCTAAAGAAGAGTTTAGAAATATTTTGAGCATCATCCACTTTGTGGCAAAGAATAAAATGTGTCATTTTACTAAAACGATCCACAACCACAAAGATGAAGTCATAACCTCTTGCAGTACTAGGAAGTTCTAAGATGAAATCCATGCTAATATCTTTCCATGGAGCATTTGCAATCGGTAGAGGGGTATAGAGTCCATGAGACATTGTTTTAGCTTTAGCTTTTAAACATGAAATACACCTAAAACAATGTCTTTGGACATCTCTTCTCATGTGTGACCAAAAGAATTTTTCTTTTAAAAGATCAAGAGTTTTGTCAACTCCAAAATGGCCCATGAGACCCCCTTCATGTGATTCCTTTACAAGAAGTTTTCTATGTGTGTCTTGGGGTATACAAAGTTTGCTTTCTTTAAAAAGATACCCCTCAGATACATAGTAACCTTCTTGTGCTCTACGTTCACATTTAGCAAAGATGAATGCAAAGTCTTGGTCTTCTTGATAAAGTTCTCTTATGTTGTCAAATCCAAGAATTTGAGCACCAAGTTTTGAAAAGAGCCCATGTCTCCTTGAAAGAGCATCCGCTACTATATTTGTGCTTCCCTTCTTGTATTTGATGACATAAGGAAATTGTTCAAGAAATTCTATCCATTTTGCATGACATTTATTGAGCTTGTGTTGACCTTTCAAATATTTCAAAGACATGGTCACTATGTATAACAAATTCTTTAGAAACAAGATAGTATTTCCAAGTCTTTAAGGCCCTCACAAGTGCATAGAGCTCTTTGTCATAGGTGGGGTAGTTAAGGGTGACTCCTTGAAGTTTTTCACTAAAATAAGCAATTAGATGCCCTTCTTGTAACAAAACCGCACCTATGCCAACCCCCGATACCACACTCTAGCTCAAAAGTTTTAGCAAAATTTGGTAAAGCTAGAATGGGTGCATTAGTTAGTTGAGCTTTTAGCCTCTTGAAGACTTGTTCATGCTTTTCATTCCAACAAAATGTAGTGTCTTTCTTCACTAACTCATTGAGTGGTGAAGCTAGACTTGAGAAGTTAGGCACAAAGCGTTTATAAAAACTAGCCAAACCATGAAAACTCCTAACATCTCTTACATTTTGTGGAGTTGGCCATTCTTGGATGACTTTGATTTTTTTGGGGTCAACATGTATCCCTTTTTTTTCACTACAAACCCTAGAAAAACTATGCTATCAACACAAAAAGTACACTTATCACTATTAGCAAACAAACTATTATTTCTAAGCACTAGGAAAACTTCCCTAAGGTGTCTTAGGTGATCATCTAGGCTTTGACTATAAACTAAGATATCATCAAAATAAATTACTACATATTTATCTATGCAATCTCTCAAGACATGATTCACGAGCCTTATGAAAGTACTAGGTGCATTAGTGAGACCAAAGGGCATCACCAACCATTCATATAGTCCAAATTTGGTTTTAAAAGTGGTTTTCCACTCATCACCCTCCTTGATTCTAATTTGGTGATACCCACTTTTAAGATCAATTTTGGAAAATATGATTGACCAATGTAGTTCATCATGCATATCATCTAGTCTTGGGATTTGATGCCTATACTTGATGGTGATGTTGTTGATGGCTCTACAATCACAACACATTCTTCAGTTGCCATCCTTTTTGGGCACCAACAAGACAGGTAAGGGCTTAGGCTCTTTTGCACCCAACCCTTCTCCAACAAATCTTATACTTGAGATTCTATCTCCTTTGTTTCCTTAGGATTAGTTCTATAGACTGAACTATTTGGTAGACTAACCCCCAGAACCAAATCAATTTGATGTTCTATACCTCTAAAAGGAGGAAGTCCTATGGGTCCCTCTTTAGAGAATATATCATCAAATTCTTTTAAAAGATCTTTGACTTGAGGAGGTAGAGTCATAGTCTCAATTTGTGGTAGTGCATGTAAGTGTTCCTTTACAAAAGATAAGGCTAGGTTGTTCAACAAGACGCATATTTTCAAAGGTATTTTCAATTACTTTGTCTTGTTGACTGACCTTGTGGGAAGGAACACTCTTCTCCCACGCCTTTTGTTCCATAAGGGTTTGCTCTTTTTCTAATTTTGTTTTTTTTTTCTCTTCATCCCTCTTTTGTTTCATTTGTACTTGATCTCTTACCACTTGGGAATGTGGTAAAGGATTAAGTATAAACTTCTTTTCCTTGTGGGTGAAGATAATCTCGTTGGTTAGACCATTGTGTATGGTTTTCTTGTCAAATTACCAAGGTCTACCCATTAAGATCTGACAAGCTTCCATATGAACTACATCACATAAAACTGTCTTTGTAGTTACCTATAGAAAACTCGACTTTCACTTGTTTATCTATAGTTAGTTCCCTATCTTCATTTATCCATTGAAGCTTGTAAGGTTTAGGATGAGGGACTACTTGTAGATTTAACTTTTCAACCAACCTAGTGCTACAACAATTGCAACATGAATCACTATCCATAATGAGAGAACATATGTTTTCTAAAACTTTGCATCTTGTGTGAAAAATGTTTTCTCTTTGTGTTTCTATGGTTACACTAGTTTGGTTGTTGAGAGTCCTTCTAATCATCAATAATTCCCCCTCTAAAGGATACACTCTTTCATCTTCTCTCCCTTCTTTCTCACTAGGTTCTTCACAACTAGTATACTCATATATTCCTTTCAAAAACAAGGTTCTTTGGTTTGGACATTGAGCTTGCACATGTCCTCTTCCAAAGCATTTAAAGCATTTAACATTCCTAGTGCGAATGGGTGGAGTGAGCATATCTTTTCCTATGGGTTTGAGACTCTCTTTTTGGTTTTTCTTTGGATGTACTCTCCCTCTTAAAATCTCTTTTTAGATAGGAGTTAGAGTATGAACCTTCCTTACGACTTAAAGTTTTCCTTAAATTTTGTTGTTCAACTTTGATACATAGTTGAACTAAATCATTCAAGTCTTGATAAGGTAAGAGTTCAACTCTATCTCTTATCTCAAGATTTAGCCCACTTAAGAATCTAGCTATGGTGGTGGACTCATTCTCCCTAATGGAGGCTCTCATCATATATAGTTTCATCTTTTGCCTATACTCCTCTACACTCATGGTTCTTTGTTGGAGTCTTTGGAACTTGTCCATTAAGTCCCTATTATAATAGGATGGAATATGGCGGCGTCTTAGGCCTCCCCTAAGATCATTCCAATATTCTATGGGAGGTTCTCTATGAAGACGCCTATCTCTTTCTAAAGCCGTCCACCAATACATAACATTCCATTGGAAACTAAGAGTGGCTAAGGGTACTTTCCTCTCTTCACTTACTCTATGGCAAACAAATAATTATTCTACCTTTATTTCCCAATCTAAATAGACTTCTACGTTTTCTTTTCCATGGAAATGAGGTAGATCTACCATAACCTCTCTTGGGTTCTCTTGTTCTTTTCTATCTCTTCTAGTTCTCCTAGGGGGTGGTTGATAAAATTCATTTATCTTAAGACTTTCCTCCCCAAAAGAATCATGATTTTGAGAACTAGATGCATGTAAACGTATTTTTTTTAGATTTTTGAGAGCTTTCATCCTTTTCTTTAGCCATTTTCAACTCTTTGATTTGTGCCTCATGCTATAATTGTCTATATGAGAGTGATTGAAAGTCCTTGGCTAATTGTTTTATAAGAGATTGAATGGACTTTATATCACTTTCACTAGATTTAGAAGAGTGAGTTGAGTAAAGCTTTGTGTTTAAAAGTAATTTACCTCAAGACAGAAAAGGAAAGTAATGAAGGTAGCTTTCCAGGAAAGAGAGGTGAGTCACTAGGACTTCTTAAGTACCAAGTCTTTCCTTGCCAAAACCTATCCCTCAAGACTTCATACAATTCTTTTTCTAAATACTTAGATCACAATTAGGAATGAAAAATCAATTTTTATGCAAAGGAAAATAATGCAAAGCAATTAATCAATGCAAATCAAGTAATTAATGTAAAGAAATTAGCTAAGCACAAATTAAAGATTGCTAACTACAAAACTTTAAACTAGACGATTCCTAAGGTGAGGCTTTTAGACACTTAGAGCCATTGAAGACACACTCACTGTCTACACGTGATTAATCCACTAATTAATCAAGGTTAAATGTAATTACAACTCAAAGAAATACAAAGAAATTGAATTACACAAAATAAAATTCAAATTTCCTGTACTATGCACTCCTTAGCTTGTGATTGATCTTCCTTGTTGTGTTGTAGAAAGTGTATGTGTTTGTATTTGTATTTGTATTACCTGCAGCTCCTTGCCTTAACCTCTTATGGTTAGTCAATTAAAATCTTCAAAACAGTACTTACTAAGTAGGGATAGACTCACCACAATGTCAATTCCACTTAATAAGCACCAATTGAATTTTATCTACCAACAATTTAGAGGTCAAGAAATGAAAGCAAGAAACAATTCAAATTTTAAAAGAGGACAACAACAAATGGATTTGAATTATATGACACAACTTAGAAAGAGTTTTGAATAATATTGGACATGCAATAAAAATAGGCACTCAATAAAGGATGACACACAAATGGAACCTAAAGAAAGACACTAGAATTGATTAGAAAAACCAAAACAGCACTAGTGGAAAATTTAGGTCCACAAAGCGTGACTTAAAATGTTTATGCTGAGCTGGCTATTTTGAAATTGAATTTGAAATTTTAACCACAAACGATTCAAGGTCTTGGCAAACTTTTGGTGCTGGAATCACACCAAAATCATGCACCAAATAATTGTGATAAATCTTTCAAAAGTATTGTCCAACTACCGTATATTTTAGCGCTAGGATGCACACTTTTTTTGTTTTATTTATCATTTTTTCTCTATTTTGTCTTTTGTTCTGATTTTTTTATTGATTTTCTAACACATCAAACTGTATAGATCCAAATTTTCATAATTTTTCTTCAACGTATTTGAAATTCATAACGAAAAACAGCCAGCACAGAATTTGAAAAATAGAGTAATTCTAATTCTGGAATTTAAAAAACAGAATGAAGAACTTCAAAAACACAATGGAGTGAATGTATATGAATTTGTATGGATCTAACATACAAATATGAACTCAAACTAAAAGAAAAATGCACCAAATGATCAACAAACACAGAATTATAAATCTGGACTCAAATCAAGAACCAAAATTATCAACAAAGTCAGTACTCCATGGAATTCATGATAAATTAGGAGAAACATAACTTCTATAAAACATAATTGGATTCAGAAATTAAAATGACTCAAGACACATAATGAACCGAATGGAATTGTAACAAGACTCAAACAAACTAAAAACAAAACAACAACACAATTTTATATAGATTCCTACACAAATGTGAAAATTAGAAGCTCAAGAACAATTTGAACACAATGCACTGATTTAATTTCTTCAAACAACACCTAAATCAAATTAAAATGCAAAAAGACAGCAAGAAAACATGAAGAATTGAAGAACAACACGAAAACAAGAAGAACACAAACATAAAAATGAAAGAAGACACTTAGCTCTTGTAGAACCATAGCTCATGATACCAAATGATGGATTTGTGTCTTCTTTGAAGTTTTTGAGGTGATTTGCGGAAGCTCCATGGATTGAAGGTGGAACAAGGATCTCACGTAGAGAGCTGGATTCCTTGAAGGTGCATGCTAAGTATGAAGAGTGAGTGGTGAGGCCATCTCACTTGGAAGGTGACGGTTTAGGAAGATTAGGAGCTTAATCCTAAGAGGTTTTAAGCAAAGAGTGAGAATGACACAAAATTGGTAGCATTTCACTAATGAATTAATCTTGAAAATACATGAGGTAGGCTCCTCCTTTTATAGTCAAGGAGGACCGGAAATGGCCAAGGCAAATGGTGGGAAATTCAAAACCTAAAGGTTTGAATATTGGCGCCTAATTGTAGCTCACATGGTAAGTGTGACTATGATGGAAGAGGGCCAAGCTCAACCTCCCATGAAAGACAAGAGCCAAGCCAAGAGCGTCTAGAGCCAAGTCAAGAGCGTCTAATTCAAAGGGAAGAGCGTCTAGGACCAATTACTAGGTCCATGGCCAAGCGAATCCATGAAGACTTGGACCAAGCTACGGATGGAAGAGAGAGCTATTTGTATATGCTACATGAAGGCCCATTAAGAGTAGCTTAGTATTAGTTGTAGTGTAAATAGCACAAACTTGATTCCATGAGAATTTGACCTAGATTTGCTACGTTTCGAGAAGGATTCTTTCATTAGGATCGGCCATGTGCCATGAGTTCCTTGTGATGTCATTTACATTTCATTTAGATTGCATTTGCTTATCATTAGGTTAACCTTTATGGTCCTCCTTAGCCTATAAAAGGGGGAGCCAACATCATGTATTTTCAAGATTGAATAGAGTATTGTTATGCTGCCAATTTTGTGCCATACACTACTCCTTGCCTAGCATCTAGGTTTTAATCTTCACTTCATCACCTTAGTTTTCTTGTCAAATTGCTAAGGTCTACCCAACAAGATGTGACAAGCTTCCATGGGAACTACATCACACAAAACGTTATCTTTGTAGTTGCCCACAGAAATCTCGACTTTCACTTGCTTATCTACAGTTAGTTCCCCATCTTCATTGATCCATTGAAGTTTGTAAGGTTTAGGATGAGAGACTAATTGTAGATTTAGCTTTTCAACCATTCTATCGCTACAACAATTGCAGCAAGAGCCACAATCCACAATGAGAGAACAAACGTTTTCTAAAACTTTGCATCTTGTGTGAAAAATGTTCTCTCTTTGTGTCTCTAGGTTCACGCTAGATTGGTTGTTGAGGGTTCTTCTAATCATCATTAATTCCCCCTCACATGGATATACTCTCTCATTGTTCTCCTCCTCTTTCCCTCTAGGTTCATCATCATAGCTATTATACTCATATACCCCTTTTAAAAACAACGTTCTTTGGTTTGGACATTGAGCTTGAACATGACCTCTACCATAACATTTAAAGCATTTGACATCCCTAGTGCGGATGGGTGGAGTGAGCACATCTTTTCCTACACTCTTGGGAGTTTCTCTTTGTTTTTCTTTAGGTACACTTTCCTCCCTTTTATACTCTCTTTTTGGATAAGAGTTAGAGTATGAACCTTCTAGATATGAGTTGGTATATGAAAAGACACTTTCAAGAATTGGATTAAGATTCTAAACCCTTCAAGAACTCATCAAGAACACAAAAGAACACAAGATTTGAAACAAGAACACAACAAGAATTAAAACTACCGGTTGAAACACAATAAAGAACAAAACCCACAAATTGAAACTAAAGAATTCAATATAGAAATGGGTTTCTATGGAAAACGAAACAAGAACAGCATATACAAAGGAAAGGAACCTTACAAAGTGAAGAACAAGTGCAACAAATGAAAGGAAAGAATTGAACCGATTGAAATTGGAAAACTACAAGAAAATAACAATGGGTAATTATGGAAGATGAAAGGAGATGGACTTATGTGGTTGATGATCCTCGAAGTGTTTCACGCCACTTGAAGGGTGGAGAAGCTTCAAGATGAGTGGATGCCGCCACTTGAGAGTCCCAAGAACCTCCCAAGATAAGACTAGGAAGAAGAGTAGAGAACAAGTCTCACACAACTCTCTCACCAATTTGGTATAGTTTCTTTACTCAAAAATTCAATTTCAACTTATGATACAAGGCACCATGTACCTCTATTTATACAAGACAAGGGAGTTGGAAGAGTCACTCTTCTAGTTCATTCTCTAATCTAGCGCCTAAGAGGGAAAGGAATAGAAAGAGACACTGCTTCTAGCCTTTTCCTAAAACTAGCGCCTAAGATGCCTTACATGAGAGGTGTCTTTTGGTTTTCCTCTTTTGGCATTCTCCTAAAGGCTACTCCTATATTATTTACAAATTTATACAAGGGTAATTACAAAAAGACAAAGCATTTGATGCTCTTTACCCAAAACTTTAGCCTTGCTCCTTGTAATCCTTCCTTGAGGTTCTTAAGCTTGGGCCTCACTTTCTTCTTCTACTTGATCTCCATCACTTCCCTACGACTTGAGGTTTTCCTCAAATTTTGTTGTTCAAACTTGATACACAATTGAATTAAATTATTCAAGTCTTGGTAGGGTAAGAGTTCAACTTTATCTCTAATCTCAAGGTTAAGCCCATTTAAGAATCTTGCTATGGTGATGAGTTCAGACTCCTTAATTGAGGCTCTCATCATGTATAATTCCATTTTCTGCCTATATTCCTCTACACTCATGGTCTTTTGTTGGAGTCTTTGGAGCTTGTCCATTAACTCCCTATTATAGTAGGAGGGAATATGGCGGCGTCTTAAGGCTTCCCTAAGATCATTCCAATAATCTATGGGAGGATCCTTATGAAGACACCTATCTCTCTCAAGGGTCTTCCACCAATACATAACATTGCCTTGAAAACTTAAAGTGGCTAAGGGTACTTTTCTTTCTTCACTCACTCTATGGCAAGCAAACAATTGTTCTACCTTCATCTCCCAATCTAGATAAACTTCTACATTTTCTTTTCCATGGAAATGAGGTAGATCTACCCTAACCTCTTTTAGGCTTTCTTTTTCTTGTCTTTCTCTTCTAGTTCGCCTAGGGGGTGGTTGATAATGTTCATTTATCCTAGGACTTTCTTCCCCAAAAGATTCATGATATTTAGAACTAGATGCATGTGAACTTTTTTTAGATTTATAAGAGTTTTCATCCCTTTCTTTAGCCATTTTCAGCTCTTTAATTTATTCCTCATGTTCCAAATATCTATATGAGAGTGATTGAAAGTCCTTTGATAATTGATTTAAAAGAGTTTTAATGGACTTTAGATCACTTTCACTAGATTTAGAAGAATGAGCTGACATGATTAAAGTTTTGTGTTAAATGTAATTTACCTCAAGAAAGATAGGTGTAGTAATCAAGGTAGATTCCCAGTAAAGGGAGGTGAATCACTATGATCACTTAAGTACCAAACCTTTCCTAGCTAAAATCTATCCTTCAAGACTTTCACAAAACTTTCTCTAAGTAATTCACTTATATCACAATCAAGAATGAAAACACAATTTTATTCAAGAAGAATGCAAAGCAATTAAACAAAACAAAGCAAGTAAACAATGCAAAGCAATTAACTAAAACACAATTAAAGTTTACTAACTAGAAAGCTTTAAAGCTAGACGTATCCTAAGGTGAGGCATCTAGACACTTAGAGCCATTGAAGACACACTCACCGTCTAATGCGTAATTAATCCACTAATTAATCAAGGTTTAATGCAATTACAATTCAAAAGAAATACAATGGAAATTGAATTACAAATTTTTTTTTTTAGAATTCCTATTCTATGCACTTCTTTTGCTTTTTGGTACTCCTTCTTAGTGTGGCCCTTGCTATTGGCACCCACTCTTTGTGTATTTTTTGTACTCTCACTTGCTGCATCACTCTTGTTCAACCTCTCAAGGATATTCAAATTAAGTCTTCAAAACAGCACCTACTAAGTAAAAATGGACTCACCACAAAGGTTAACTCCAAACTTAACCAAGCACCACTTTTGAAAACTTTCACCAACAATAGAAGTCAACAAATTTAAAGTAAAGAAACAATTCAATTTGAAATTTGGATAACAACAAATGGAGTAATATTATGACAACTTGAAAGAGTAATTGAGTAATTTGACAAGCAAGAAAATAAGGTAACTCAACCAAAGGTGACACAAATTGAATCCTAAAGATTGGCACTAGAATTGGATTAAGAAAACCAAAACAATACTATTGGAATTTGAAATACAAAATGCATGACTTACAAAATTTATGCTGAGGTTTATATTTTGAATTTGAATTTGAACATTAAATCACAAGCAGTGAAATATCTTAGCAAAAATTTGGCGCTGGAATCACACCAAAAAAATACACCAATTAATTGTGATAATTTTTTCAAATCTGTTGCCAAATCACCGTTTCTGTTCACGCCAGAATGCACAAGTTTTGTATTTGATTTATCATTTTTTTTTCTATTTTGAATTTTGACTCACTTTTTTATTATTTTTTTATAACACATCAAACTGTTTAGATCCATAATTTTATAATATTTATCCAACGAATTTTAATTTTATAAGAAAAAAAACAGTCAGCACAGAATTAAAATAGAGGAATCTTAATTCTGGAATTAAAAACAGTTTTAAGAAACTTCAAAAACACAATAGAAGAGATGTATAAGAACTTGTATGGATCTAGAACTCAAGCATGAACTCAAATTTAAAAATTAAAATGCACCAAAGTATCAAACCCAGAATTATAAATTTGGACTCAAATTTAAAATCAAGCAACCAAAATTATAAAAAACAGCACTACATGGAATTGATGACAATTTAGGAGAAACATGACTTGAAAAAACATAATTGGATTCAAAAATCAAAATGACTCAAATCAACACAATATGAACTGATTAAAATTGCAATAAAGATTCAAATAAACCAAAAACATAACAGCAACACAAAACTATATGGAATCCTACACAAAATTGCACAAGGATTGCTCTAGAACAATTGAACAAGATGCACCGATTGGAATTTCCAAACAGCACACCAATTCAAAACGAAAATTAAAAAACAGCTAGACAATATGGAAGTGAGGAACAACAAGGAATTAAGAAGATCACAAAATGAAAATCAAGATAAGGCACTTATCTCTTGAAAACCATAACTCTGATACCAAATGATGCAAGAGTGTCATAATCCTTTGGAGAATTGTTGGTGGAATTTGCGGAAGCTTAATGGATGCTCACGGTCAAGGCTCTCCTAGGAGATGTGGCTGCCTTGGAGGTGCAGGTTAGGTATGAAATGTGAGTGGTGAGGCCATCTCACTTTGGTAGAATGAAAGTTTAAAGATCAATTGTCTATCCTAAAGAGGTAGGAGAAGATTGGCACAAAATTGGCAGCAATTCACTATTAGATTGAGGGTTTAGGGTTTAGTGGCGCCTAACTCAAACACATGGAAAACATGTTCAATGACTTGGAACGCACTCCTAATAGGCTTGCCTAGGACCGACCTAGGTTAAATTAGGATTTTTAAGAAACCCTAATTTTAACCTAGGTTGGTATTTAGGTACCAATTTTCATTTTAACAAAAATTACAAATGAAATTTTCTATGCTAATTTGACAAGAATTTAAATTCTACTCTACACTAGAATTCATGGCATCTTGAACATGTATAAAAAGGTTTCTCTGCCATCAGTAGCAGTATTCCAATCTTCTTGAAGCTTCTTTGCCATGACTTTAGTGGTTGGCCCAATTCTACACTTTGGTGGGCTTGCATTTGAGTTGGTGTTTGGGCCTCTTCCATCACAAAAAAAAAATGAATTATCTCAACTCAAAGATATGTTTTCTAGATATTTGGATATTCCAGATAAATATAGGAGAAAACATTGGGAATGGTATGGTAGGAAAGAAGATTCTTATAGAAAATCGTATTCTCCAAAAGAAGGAACACTACCATAGTTTAGTTGATTCCAGGAAAGAGTCTAAGGGGGAGGGTTACCCCTCCAAATCCATAAAATAGGATTCAAAGAAAAAAAGAAAAAGATATTGAAAAATATGAAAAAGAACCCATAATAAAGTATCAAAGGCATTACTCTCCCAAGTTCCCCTGAACTTGTAGTTTGCTTTTAAAGGAATTTAAAAGTGAAATTTTTAAACTACATCCTCATCCATTAAAGATGATGTTTTGGAGATAGAAAAAAAGAATCTAGACCCTAACTTCACATGTTGTTTTCACTTACTCTTGCTCTAGCACTATCCATAGAGAAATTATTTTTCAAACAAAGTGTCAAACCTTTAAAAATTCTCTCATTATGGATAGTAGATCATGTTATAACTTTAATAGTATTTGGTTAAAATGTTGAAACTCAACATAAATGCCCATTCCCAATTTCCTAAACTTTCTTGGATTCAGAAGAAAGGTCTTTTACCATATTTTTATTCTTATTTTCTATGTATATATATAATTTGTTTTATTGTTTGATGTTTACTGTAGGTTGATATTTGACACTAGAGGAAAATAATAAATTTGGTCATGCCGGTTGACTCAGTCGTCGTTGACTTCAAAGGTAGATGGTGGCTCCTCCTATCTCCTGGTGGTTTACGCTCTCTCCTCGGGTAGTTGAGAGTGGCTCCGTTGAAATGGATGGGGCCCTACCTGTTGATTGCACTCCGACGATCAAGTTAGTACTGAGCTAAGAAACAATAAGTGTGCAAAGCAGTTTCAGTCTTAAAAACGACATACCTCTCTAGGGTTCTTACCACCCTTTATATAGGCTGTAATTAGGTCAACTTCCCTATCCCTCAAGGATCTTTCCTTAAGTGGAATTAGGGTTTAATGGTGAGGCATCTTGTGACGCGCTGCACAAGCTTAGCACAACCGCGACACAAGACTTGCCTCTTCTAGAGTGCAATCTTTCTAACAACATGGTCGCCAGGGTACCAACTCATGTACTAGCACTGCTGCGCCATCTGTTCTGTGGTGCCTTAATTATTCACGTGTCATGCATGCAGTCTTTCACTGGAAACCGTAACCCTTATGGGCCTTAGCACCTCCAAAGAACACTTGTTTGTGTCGTACCCGAATGTACTATACACACCCCATGCATGATCCTCTCGTGATTTAGGTCTTTCTAGTATCTGGGTGTTGACTCACATTAACTCATACTGTTCGTGGGGCCCAACTTACATGGCCCATTATTACTGTCAGACCACCGAGGTCCGATGTCAATGTCCGATGTCGGCCTCTTCTTCAACTGATGTCCGAGGTCTGGGCAGTACAAAATCAAATAACAAAGGTTGTTGTCATTAGGCATCGTTCAGATCTGAAAACAAATCCTTTTCAAGCAGGAAGGAATGATGACAACCCATCCAGACTCAAAACCATTGGCTAAGATAATTGAAGAGGATGAGGTCTAATGAAGAGATTGAATATTCTTTTTCTTCTTCTTAACCTTGAAAATAAATGTACAGATTAGTGTAGGAGTTTATTGGGCCTTGTATTCTAGGTCAACATAGTGTAGGATTTATTTTGGACCTTGTATTTGGACCAAGTAGAGTAAAATATTATTTGGGCCTTGTATTTAGACCAAGTAGAGTAAAATATTATTTGGGTCTTGTATTTAGACCATAAATAGTTTAGGGTAAATAAACCCAACCCTAGGAGAAAAAATGGTGCCAAACTGGGGTAAATAACCTAGATTGGGTGTCAAGTTTTTGTTTGCCTTGAAGCTTGGGTTGCAAACTATTTCTTTAAGAAGCTTACTCTCTAAGTTAGGGTTAGGTTTAGGGTTTGAGAAGCTTGGGCTGCAAGCTTCATTCTCATATAAATAAGGCACTCATGTACATGAATTTTTAGCTTTAAATTGAATAAAGAATTACTGCCAATATTTATGCATAACTCACTTATTCTTAGCTTTCTTTAGGTTATCTCTTCTTATAGAAGTTAGCCTAGAACCTCTTCAAGAGTTGGCCTAACCCCTTTTGAATTCAGATAGAATTTCCACAACAAATTACTTCCTCTAACTCCTAACATCTTCACACCCTTCTGCCTCCATCAAAGGACCTTTTCCTCCACGATTTCAAGCATTGAAGCCAAGGAGAAAGTCATCAAATAACATCAAAGCAATATATCTTAACAAAAAGATGAAGAAGAAACAATATCAAAGAAATGAATCAAAACAAGCATGTAGATAATGTGTATAGATGTTTATTTATAATATATGAAAATTAAAACATGTAATACTCTTCTTGAATCTAATGCAAATAAGTATGTGTCTAAAGAAAATCTATCTACATAAGATATTACTCAAAAAAAAGTGTTGTATACAAACCATTGCTATATGTTTGTCCTTTTACTAAAAAAAAAATGTATCTTTCTCTCCCATTTTGTCATATACAAAATGTATTGAGAATTTTGGTGGTAACACATAATTTTTTTATTTATATTTATAACTTTATTTTGTCTTCAAAGTACTTTCATATACTTTATTATATATAATTTTACGTTTTCTTGTTATTAGTAACTAGTGGAAACACAAATACTCTCGCGCTTGTTTATCCGCATTTTTTATTTTTATCATTTACATATAATTATGTTTAATATTAAAATTTAAATAAATGATGTTATTTTTTGTACATTTGTATTATCCGTATAAATTTATAATTGATTCTAATAAATATGGATAATACACATGATAATGAATTGTTATCGAAACATAATAAATAGAGTAATTATATATGGTAAGTTAACAAATGTTAAGTAAAATTATAACATTTTTGTTACCTGCATTTTTTTATTGATCAAGTCAAACATAACAAATAGACGTCAATCTCATTTCTGAAACAATATTTGTGATATAAATAGTGTTGTTTCTCCTTTCTCTATAAGTTTTTCTTCATGTATTCATTTGTCCTTTGTTCAATGGTCATTTTTCATTTTCTATTTCTAACATTTAGTCTTCAAGTTTGTGTTTGTTGTTCTTATGTCGATCTTTTATTACTTATATTTTCCATTTTGTTATGTAATCTATTAAAATGTGGAAAAATAATAAACATTAAAAAATTATAAAAATTACATATTTATAGTTACTTATAATTAGAAAATTTTAAAGTACTAAATCATTTGTTTAAAATAAGATGGTATAATTTTTTAATACTATTTTGTGATAAAATTACAGTAAAGAAAACTAGGTTAGTAAATAATAAAATAAACAAAGAAGGGTATTGATATATTAATTTCAAGTAAATTTCATATTTGTTAACAATATTAATTTTATGTACAAGGAACTTATGTGATATTTCTTTATCATAAAATTTAAGAAAAAGAGAGAAAACACCCGAAATATGAAATGGATTAATTTTAAATGTAAATGATAACATTTTAGAAGACTCTCTTTAACGGATTTCATAAGACTGTTTTTGTCTATAAAAAAACTCACATTACAACACAATAAAAATTGAAAATTTATAACTATTAATAAAATATGAAAAATATACTATCAATTTATTCTCTTTTTTTCATATTTTTTTATTATATATATATATTTTTTTAATATCAGTTTTCCACAAAATCATTACAAAATTTTACATTAGTTAATTATCATCAAAACAATACATCACATTCACTAATGTTATCAAATTTCTTACAATCTTTATTTATCTTCACAACTTTTTATTCCAAAATATATCTTTATTAAATATTTTGATTATACGATTGTCAAAATAAGTATTTAATTTAAATTTTTTAGATCTTATAACTAATCTCATATATATATATATATTATTTATAATGTATTATATTTTAAAGATGTATTCAAAGTTAATTTTAGTGTTATAGTTTTTTTTTTTACTTTTAAAGTATAATAAGACTAATAAAAATAAAATTATTATGCATATCATAACAATAAATGTACACTATTTTATTTGAAATTTTTTCCTTTCTCTATAAATCTTACATTTTATTTTATGTTTTGTTGGTACTATCCCGACCAGTCCTCGGTCATCGACTCAGAGGCTAACCTTAGACATCGCGCATCGATGCTTGGTAATGGAAGGGGGTCACGTGAAGTGGGCCCCAAACGCACCTACCAGGGGATTGGTTAGTCTTTGGTATTGCTATTCTAAGCCCGATGTTGGAGATCGACATCAGACCTCGTCAGTAGAGGGAGAAGATCGAACATCGGCCGTCAAGATGTAGTAGAAGGCCACGTAAGGTGGACCCTAGAGTTTTGTTAAGATAACAGTTAAAGACAAGAGATTTGTGGGAAGCCTAAGTCATGAGAGATCCATGCACTTGGTGTGTATGACGCATAGAGGCGCAACACGTATGGATAATCCTGGGAGGCGTTAAGGCCCATTAGAATTAGGGTTTCCAGGGAAGTTTCATGCATGGCACGTGGACACTTAGGGCACCCACAAACAGATGGCGCGGGAGATTAGGTGCACAAGTTGGTACCCAGGCGGCCACTCTGTTATTTTTTGTACTCCAGTTAAGGGAAGTTCATGTGCCAGATACGCTAAGATCCTATGAATAGCGGTACAAAGACATTCTCCAAGGAACCCTAATCAAAGGTAACACAAAGGTAAACCCTAGTTTCAACCTATATAAAGGGTGCCCAAAACCTTAGTAAGGTACGCATTTTTTAAGACTGAAGCTATTCTATACATTTGGTGTTCTTTGCCTAATACTGACTTCAGCGTCGGAGTACAAACAGTCGCTAGGGCGCCTCTTTTGTGTTTGCAGGTGAGAAGTTTCTTGACGAAGAAGGCACGTTTCTCAAGCAAGGATAGCACGTTTCTCAACCGGCGAGGCGAGTGAACCAGCAAGAACATTTGACGCCCACCGTGGGGTCCGTTAAAACAAGGTCCCACTCACAGTTACATAAGGAGTCTTTACCCGCAATATGAGAAATACGAGGCAAGTAGTCACGGCCCACAAGGTCCAGCACTTCGTGTGGAGAAACATAGTATGCCGCTTCGGAATCCCGAAGAGGCTAGTATCCGATAATGGTACCCAGTTTGCAAGCTAGCAATTAGGCAAGCTATGTGCAGAATTGGGGATAAAGCAAGTATGTGCGTCAGTGGAACACCCCCAAACAAACGGAAAAGTCGAGTCGGCCAACCGAGTTCTGCTTAGAGGCCTGAAAAGAAGCTTGGACAAAGCCAAAGGGACCTGGGTAGAAGAAGTTCCTAGGATCGTGTGGGCCTACCACACCACCCCTCAGTCCACAACCAAGGAAACGTCATTTTGCTTGGTATATGGTTCGGACGCTATGATCCCGGTAGAAATCCAGGAGAACTCACCACATTTTCAGAACTTCGTGGTTGAAGAGTCAAACGAGGAAAAAAAGGTGAACTTGGACCTACTGGATGAAGTGAGGGAAGAAGCAAGGATTAAAGCAGAAGCCTTGAAAAGGAGGGTAGAGTACAAGTACAACTCCAAGCTAAGACCTCGACATTTCCAGGTCACCGATCTGGTGATGATGAAGGCCCACCCGTACCAGTTACAAAATAAGCTATCTCCCAAGTGCACTGGTCCTTTCAGAATAACGGAGGCCCTTGGGAATGGAGCATGTAGACTCGAGACATTAGAAGGTGGCGCGATTCCTCATACTTGGAATGCGACCAACCTGAAGTTTTATTTTAGTTAAATCTTGCACTTGTACACGTTTATGGGGACACTCTTTTTCCCTTAAAAGGGTTTTTTAACGAGGTCACCCGAATAAAAGTTATTCAGTTAAAAGTACATTGCAAATAAACGAATCTCTCCCTTTTGGTGATAAAGTCAAGAGCAGAAGTAGTATGGTTCCCCAAGTGGGCAACCCTCTTGCGTAAGTTCACCAACCACGAGAATAGTACGGTTCATAGAAATAAACGAACCTCTCCCTTGTGGTGATTAGTCAAGAGCGAAAGTAGTATGGTTCCCCAAGGGGACCTCCCTCTTGCGAAAGTTCACCCAGTTCGAGAATGGTATGATTCACTAAGATAAAAGAACCTCTTCCCTCAAAGTGATGCCTAGAGAAGTAGAGGTCGTTTGGTTTTCCCAATAAGCCCTTCTGGTGCAAGTTCACCTAGGCGAAAAAGAATATGGTTCGATAAAACTAAAGGAACCTCTTTCCCTGAGATATTATGCAGAAAACAGAGGAAGTTTGGCCTCCCTAGGTAAACCCCTCTTGCGTAAATACACCAAGGCGAAAGAAAGTGTAGTACGAGTATCAGATTCTCAGCTATACCCAGACTCTATACAACAAGGGTGAAATTGAGAAAGTAATTGCCCACTTGGGGTAGCCAACATCGAAAAAAAGGAAGGCGTACGCCCCCTCTCATGTATTAAACTCCAAGGACAAACACGCAAGACGAATAGAGGTAACAACTAGAAAGAACAAATAGTTATAAAGTGTGCATACAAAGAGGTTTGGTTGACAACGAAATAAGATTACAAAGAGAGTCATTCCCGCGGCACGATCTGGTCGTCCACAACTGATGTGATTCCAATAACATGATAGAGATATGATATGAACATGTTATGGATTCAACAAGAGTTGGAATATGATTAGGCACTTTTTAAGAATTGGATCAATGTTCTTATCATTCAAGAACTCACAAAAACACAAAAATCAAGCCAAACTCACATAGAAATCCATTTTGAACAACAAACCCATGGATAGAAACTCAAGAACACAACATATAGCATTTATACCCATGGAGGACGTGACCAAAACAGCAAGAACAACCAATTTGCATCGATTAAATTGAATATAAGTGCAACAAATGAAAGAGGACATCATAAGGAAGAGATTGCACCGATTGAAAGTGAAAACAAACAAGTAGAACAAAAATGGGTAATTTGGAATGAAGGGAAAATGGACTTATGTGGATGAAGCTCTTGGAATGTGCACGCCACTTGAAGGATGGTTGGCTTCAAGATGAGTGTTGTTGCCGCCACTTGAGAGCCCAAGAATTCACTCAAGATAAGACTAGAAGAGAAGAAGACACAAGTCTTTCTCAATCACTCACCAATTTGGTAGATGTTCTATACTCACAAAATCAATCTTATTATTTCAAAGACCTAAGCACCCCTTTTATAATAGAGAGGGTTGGTCACAAATGTACAAGAGAAGCTTACAAGAGAAGCTTGAAAGGTTGCCTTTTAACTCCTTCTATTCTAGCGCCTAAAGGAGTGTGAAGAGACACCTTTCTAGATTTTTCCTAAAACTAACACCTAAAGTGCTATACAATGGAGGTGTCTTGAAGGTTTCCCTCTTTAGCACATCCTAAAGCTATTCTATATTATTTACAAATTTATACAAAAGAAACTATAAAGAGAGATATTAATTGGAGCCCATTCTTGAATGCTTGTAGTTTTCTTGTTGGCTTTAGGCTTGGTCCTCTCTTAATTTAATTCTTCTTTAATTTTTTAGAAGAAAAGAAGGAAGAACTTTAAATGCTTGGGTGGATGGCCTCTTCCTCTATTAGTGAAATCCTCTCTTACTTGATCTCCATCAACAACACATTTGGACTCGTCGAAAAGGGAGGGGTCTACCTCAGGATATGCTCAAGCAAACTGAGTTATGGCATCTTGAAACCCCTCACCATAGGCCGCGACACCATCATTAGTGAGTTCCTCCTCCGTCCTTCTGAGGGATTCAATTGCCCGGGCCAAGGACTCGGTTTTCTCGACCAATTTGCCTTCAACCTGTCCCAAGAGGATCTCACGCTGCGTGCTCCTGCTCTCCATATTAGCCACCTTTTCCTTCAGTTCGGCCACGATGTCGTCTAGCTCAACTGTGCGAGTACGTAGATGCAGGATCTTTGCTTCTAGTTCGACCGCCTCCAGGCTCTTGTCTTGAAGGGCCTTTTTGGCGTGTTTCTCGGACTGACGAAGGCTTGTCATCTCCTGGAACAGGGCGGTTTCACGATTGGCAAAGACTTTGGCGCTGGCGGCAAAATCCTCCTCGAGCTTCGCCTTCTTGACCTCGAGGTCCTTGAACTCTTGGGTCTTGCTAAGTTCCAGGTTGGAGGCAAACAAGAGATCCTCCAGAACCTCAGCCACACGCTCCCGAAGAATATTGTCGTCTAAACCCTCCACCTCGCGGCTTTGGAAACGACTAAGCGCCTTTTTTAGCAGCGAAGGGAGGGGCGGGAAGGAATCCGTCTCTTGGCCTTCGGGGGCACTCTCTCCCCCACCCTCGAGAGCAACAACTGGAAGGGGGGAGGAGGCGCTGGGAGGATGGTCTAGGAAGGTCAGGGCGCCAGCCGAGACAGAAGCAGAGGGCGCCGCAGTCACGCCCACCCTCGGTCGCTTGAAGACCAGACCAGTACAAGTATCTTCGTCGTCCGACTCTACCGCCAATACCCCTCTGAGTTCAACGACGGTAGGGGTGGATTAGTAGGTTGTGAAGCAGGGGCAATAGATGTCGAAGGGGCCAAGGGTATCGAAAGGCTCGCCCCAGTGGCAGCCACCCTTTGCTTGGCCAAGAGATATGCCAATTTCTTCTTCTTTTCTTTGCTGAGAAGCATATATGTGTAAAAGAAACAGGTCAATATGGAACAAGCGAACAAGACTAGAATACAAGCAAGACTGAAACAAAATGAAAAGCACAGGAACAAAAGAGTACCAATGTAGCTTTCGAGATCCTCGGGGCTATACTCACGCTTGAGCAGCTCCAAAGTGCTCAGAGGGGCAGAGAACTCTGACAAAAGCTCACATACACCTCGGTCCTGAGTATAAAGATCCTCAGGACCCCGGACCCTCCGTAGGTTTAGCTTCTTTGTCCAGTACAAGGGGAACCCATCTAAAAGAGAGGGGTCCCTCCAGTTGCAGCGAACTTTAAAAAAGTTCTTTTTAAACCCCTTGTACGATTGCTGAAAGAGTGTCAAGAGTACTCTCCCAGCCACGCCATTGAGGCTAACCCACAACTTCTTCCCCGGGTCTTTGTGATGGAAGAGGCCCTAGCACCCAAAAGAGCGTCTAGCACCAACCTTGCATGAAAGGCAACCAAGAGAGCGTCTAGGACCAACCTTGCATAGAGGGCACCCACAAGAAGCGTCTAGGCTGCACAAGGAGCGTCTAAAAGAGTTGACATCCAAGAAGGGTGACGTCCAAGAAGGGTGACGTCCAAGAAGGCCAAACAAAGTGTAGCTTAGTTTTATTTGTGGTGTAAATAGCATATGCCATGTGCACCCCTGAGCCATGTGCTCCATGTGCCTCCATGAGCTCCTTCATTTGCATGTCATTTAGATTACATTTCATTTGTATTTGGCTCTTCAAATTCCAGCCCTCCAATCCTATATAAGGAGGTGCTTGACTCACATTTTGTAAGATTGAATAGAGTATTGTTATGCTGCCAAATTTGTGTCATACACTACTCTTTGCCTAGCATCTAGGTTTTAATCTTCACTTCATCACCTTCAAAGGGGCTGGCCGAAACTCCCCAATTCCCCACTCTCATGCACCTTCAAGGCACCCATACTTCCTAGGAAGGCCTTGCTTCATCTCCTCCACAAGCTTCCGCAAGTTCATCACCAAAACGCAAAGAAGAGCTCAAAGGAATGCTATCATTTGGTATCTAGAGAAGTTCATCCATAGACTCTTGCCCTGCTTCTTCACCTCGAAGAAGTGAAGGAAGACGTCCACGGAAGGGGGAATGCCCAAATACCCACAGAGAATTTGGAAGCCCCTTACGAACGCCCAGCTGTTGGGGTGAAGTTGGGCATGTGGAGTAACTCCCTTTCGAAAGGAGTAAAGGGAAGGCGCATGCCCACTTGTTTGAATACCATTTGGTAGATGAAGAAGAAAGGACTTCCCCTAGTGGCCCTTTCGTCTACGCAAACGGGTTCCCCTGGCTTTACACGACATACGAAGATGTGGGACCAAATGGTAATTTCTCTGTTTTGGCTGTTTTGCTTTATGAAAATTAAATACATCATAAGAAAATTCCGAGCCTCTGGATTTCACTAGATTGAGGTGTTAGCAAAAGAACAAAAAGAGAATCACTTGAAAAAAAGAAATAGAAAAAAAAGATAAATCTGACAAAAAAAGTGTGCAATCCTGACGCTACATCTGGCGGTTCTGAGCACTAATTTTAAAAAAGTTATTAAAATTAATTGGTGCATGCGTTTGGAGTGAAACCAATGCCAAAAATTTGATAAGATCTTAATTTGTTTGAGTATCAATTTTCAGAAGCAAATATCAAAGAGTCAGCTCAACATAAATCTGTAAAAGTCACGCATTCTGGACCACAACATTTTGTTTCAGTGGTGTTGTTTTTGGTTTTTAAATCAAATCTAGTGCTATTCCATAGGTTCCTTTTTGTGTGCCATCCATTTATTTGAGTGCCTTTTTATTTTCTTGTCTAATTTCATTTGAACTCTTTCTAAGTTGTGTCACATTTAATTCCATTTGTGTGGTACTGTATTTTCAAATTAATTTGTTTCTTGCTTTATTTCTTTGACCTCTAAGCTTTGTGGTGGATTAAATATCAATTGGTACTTGTTGAGTGGGAATTGACTTGAGGGGAGTCTAGTTTTGCTTAATAGGTGCTGGATTGAAGAATTTAATTACCTAATCCCAAGAGGATCAAAGGCAAGGGGCAGCAACAAACACATACTAAATACACCACACACCTTGGAAGGCCCAACAAAGAAGAAACAACAAAGGGAGTGCAATTGGAAAAAAAACAAAGGGAGTGTCATTTAATTTCTTTGCAATTTAACTCTTGTTAATTACTTGTTAATCACGCAATTAGACGGTGAGTGTGTCTTCAAGGGCTTCAAGTGTCCAAGAAGCCTCACCTAGGGCCGACTAGCTTAAACTATCTAGCTTAGCATTTGTTAATTGCTTTAATTACGTCATTTGCATTTAGTTAGCTACGCTTAATTGCTTTTTCTTTTGTCTTGTTTAAGCTTTGATAATTTGCTTTAGTTGCTAGATAGTTTGCATTGTTTTTGTTGCATAAAATTTGATTTCTACGTCCTCATTGTGTGTTAAGTGATTTACCTAAAGAAAGATTTGTGTGAAGATCTTGAGGGATAGTTTTTGGCTAAGGCAAAGACTTGGTATTTAAGTAGGCCATTGTGACTCACCTCTCTTACCTGGAAAACTACCTTCATTTACTTTATTCATCTTTCTTAAAGTAAAACATTTCTATACACAAAGCTTTAGTCATGTCTTCTCACTCCTCAAAATCTCTTAAAAGTGATGTGAAATCCTTGAAATCTCTTTTAAAACAACTTTCCAAGGATATTCAATCAATTTCATCTAAACAATTGGAGAATGAGAGCAAAACTAATGAATTGACTAAAGCAAAGGATGAGAAGTCTCACATTTAAAAAAAATTACCTTCTCATGCATCTATCTCTAAAAATCATGATTCTTTTGGGGAGGAAAGCCTTAGAATAAATGATTATTATCAAGCACCCCCTAGAAGACATAGAAGAGAACAAGAAAGCCCAAGAGAGGTTAGGGTAGACCTACCCCATTTCCATGGAAAAGAAAATGTAGAAGCTTGCTTAGATTGGGAAATGATGGTAGAAAAATTGTTTGCTTCCCATAAAGTAAAGAAGGAAAGAAAGATACAAAAGAAAAGAGAGGAAGACGAAAGGGAAGCTAAAGAAAAAGAAAAAGAAAAGCCAAGTGAGGGGGTGGTGTGAATCTAGAAAGAATGAGGAATATCTTATAACACCCCTTACAAGCATATTAAAAATATAAAATCATGATAAAACCCTTGAGAAACATAAGGCGTGGGAAAAGAGTGTTCCTTCCCACAAGGTCCTTCAACAAGAAAGAAAATTTGAAAATACCTTTGAAAATATGCTTCTTGTTGAAAAACCTAGCCTTACCTTTTGTGAAGGAACACTTGCAAGCATAGTCACAAAAGAAGAATCCTTGAAAGAGGCTTGCATAGATAAAGATGAAGTAGATTATTTCTCATATGTGCTAAGATATCACCAAGTGAAGGTCAAGTTATCTATAGGCATCTACAAAGACAAATTTTTATGTGAGCTAGTGCCTAAAGAAACTTGTCATGTCTTATTGAGACAACCATTGCAAAATGTACAAATTCTCATAAAATGTCAAAGAATTCATTGATTATGCCATGAAATGGTGGCATAGTGTTGTAAAGGACATTATCTATAACAAGGGTCCTCCTGTGGACTCTTGGGACACTCTAAAGGAACGCATGCACCTTAGATTTGTGCCACCACACTTTAGGAAAGACCTAATGTTGAAGCTCCAACGGTTTCAACAAGGCACGCTAAGTGTGGATGCTTATTTCAAAGAGTTAGAAACGCTTTTGCTTAAGGTAGATATGCATGAGAGTAAGGAAGCTATGATAGCTAGGTTTGTGAGTGGTCTAAGGAAGGATATTCAAGATATTGTTGAACTTCAAGAGTATTCATCATTGGGTTCTTTGGTTCATCCTACAATGAAGGTGGAAGCCCAACTTGCTAAGAAAAATGCTTTTAAAAATGCTCCCAATGATGGTTACTACAACAATTCTTGGAAAAATAAAAAGTCTTTTTCAAAATTTCCTTCTAAATATTCTTCTTTCAAACCTAAGGAATCTAAGCCTTCTACTTCTATTCCTAAATCTCCAATTAAATCGTCTAGTAAGAAATGCTTTAAGTGTATGGGTTATGGTCACATTGTGGCTAATTGTCCTTCTAAAAGGAATATGTTTGTGCATAATGGCATTGTGATGAGTGAGCATGATTTGGATTCACCTAGGCATTCTTCACATTCTAGATCATCTAGTGAGCATGAGAGTGAGAGTCAACTTGAAGGAGATTTGTTGGTTGTGAGAAGACTTCTTGGACAAGTTTTACAACCTTTTGATGAAAGTCAAAGGGAAAATATTTTTCATACAAGATGTCTTATTCAAAACAACATTTGTTCTTTAATAGTGGATGGGGGTAGTTTGCTAATGTGGCTAGTACAAGAGTAGTAGATAAGCTTGGATTGCCTACTATCTCTCATACAAAGCCCTACAAATTGCAATGGCTTAGTGAAGTAGGCGAAATCATTGTGAATAAGCAAGTCGTCATTCATTTCTCTATTGGAAAATACAAGGATGAGGTATTATGTGATGTTGTGCCCATGGAAGCAACACATGTTCTCTTGGGAAGGCCTTGGCAATATGATAGAAAAGTTTTTCATGATGGCTTTACCAATAAACTCTCTTTTGATTTCCATGGTCACAAGGTCATTTTGAAATCTCTCTCTCCAAGAGAAGTTCATGAGGACCAAATTCTTATGAAGAAAAAGAGGGAAAGTGAAAAAGAAAAGAGTCATAAGCATTCGCTCTTCATTTCTAGGCATGAGGTCCAAAGGGAAATAGTAGCTCACAATCCTATCTTTTTAGCTATTCCTAGACCTCTTAAGATAGAACCACTTGTTGATAGTCCTCATTGTTTGGATAATTTGGTAAAGGAGTTTCAAGATGTGTTTCAAGATCCTCCAAAAGGCCTTCCACCTTTGAGAGGGATTGAGCACCAAATTGATTTAATTCCGGGATCTTCTTTACCTAATTGTTCGGCCTATAGGACCAATCCAAGTGAGACTAAGGAAATTCGCCAGCAAGTTGAGGATTTAATTGCTAAAGGTTGGGTTCAAGATAGCATGAGCCCTTGTGCTATGCCTATCATCCTTGTCCCTAAAAAAGATGGCACATGGAGGATGTGTTCGGATTGTAGGGCTATAAATAACATCACAATTAAGTATAGGCATCCCATACCTAGGCTTGATGATTTGTTAGATGAATTGCATGGTTCAAATTTTTTTACAAAGATTGATCTTAAAAGTGGCTACAATCAAATCCGTATAAAACCGGGTGATGAATGGAAGACGGCTTTTAAGACCAACTTTGGTTTATATGAGTGGTTGGTTATGCCCTTTGGCTTAACTAATGCTCCTAGTACTTTCATGTGCCTCATGCATCATGTTTTAAGACCATTCATTGGCAAGTTTGTTGTTGTTTATTTTGATGATATACTCATTTATAGCATGTCTTTGTATGACCATAGGATGCATGTTAGACAAGTCTTGGAAACCCTTAAGAAGGAACATTTGTATGCTAACCTTGCTAAATGTATGTTTGCACTTGATCATATAGAATTCCTAGGGTTTGTTGTGAGTATCAAAGGGGTCCATGTGGATCAAGCTAAGGTTGTGGCCATTCAAAATTGGCCTACGCCTACAAATGTGAATGAGGTCCGAAGTTTTCATGGTCTTGCTTCTTTTTATAGAAGATTTGTACCCAACTTCGGTACCATAGCTGCACCTCTCAATGATATAGTGAAAAAGGATGTGGTTTTTAAATGGGGAGAAGCACAACAAAATGCTTTTAATGTTTTGAAAGAAAAATTGACTAATGCTCCCATCTTAGCCCTTCCTAATTTGAGATTGAGTGTGATGCTTCAAATATAGGCATTTGGGAAGCTATGGATGTAAATGTGCAAGATCCTCCTAGGAGCTATGGTGATCTTGAAGGTGCATGATGTGTATGGAAAGAGGGAGGTTCGGCCAGCCCTATGGTAGGTGATGAAGGTGAAGATTAGATCCTAGAAACTAGGGAAAACAAAGTATGGCACAATGTTGGCAGCATAACTTTACTCTCATTAATCTTGCAAATACATGAGCCAAGCCCTCTTATTTATAGTGTTTAGGGGGCTGGAAATTAAAAAGAAAGTGGAGGGAAATTCAAATGAGAAGCATTTGAATTTGGAGCCAATTCCTAGTCACAAGGGAAGTGTGACTTGGTTTCTATTTTTGGCACCTCCTAAATCTATACCTACACCTTCTTTTGTGTCACATGGAAGGTGTGACTTAGCTTTATACATTTGCACCTCTTATATTTATATCTACACCTCCCTTTATGTTCTACTAAAAATACTCAAAAGTAATTACAAAAGAAAGACATCCAATGATGCTTAGTTTGCCCATATCTTCTATTTGTTGGGCTTAAGTTGAAGCTTAAACTTGTATTTGGGCTTGGGCTTGGGCTTTTTCTATCATGGGCTTGGGCCTCTTCCATCATCCCCTCCCTCTTGAAAAGGATTTGTCCTCAAATCCAATGCTTCTTCTTCATCATCATTATGTGGATGTATGTGGCTGGATGGTTTCCATCATCCCCTCCTTCTTAAGAGGATCTGTCCTCAGATCTACAGGTTTGATCTTGAACAACAACCTTATTCCTATTTTGAAAACTAGGCTCGTCCTCCAGGATCAAATGTCCATCTATGTGACTCATCAAACAAATCAAATGTGTTAGTTTGAGCAGTTGTGTAAACATTAATTTTAGGAAGTTGTCATTCCTTTTGTTTTTCTATTGTTTTTGGCAACTTCTCATAATATTTCTCTATTTGTTGTTGTATTTGTTCTTGAATCCTCTCATGCATTTTCTTAACAAAATCATCTTTTGTAACTCCTTCCTTATGCACAAAGGTATGTGGATTAGGAAGGGGTAATAAATCAAAAGGAGAAAGAGGATTAAGTCCATATACAACTTCAAATGGGAAAATATTGGTAGTTTTGTGAACTACACTATGGTATGTATGCTCATCTCTAGAGTTGTGTTTGTCCTTTATGATTATTCTAGGCATAGTAGAAAGAGCTAGATTTTCAAATGTATTTTGACCATGCTTTTGAGGATGATAAGAATTTAAAGTGTACAACTTAGTTGCAAGTTTTCCCAAGAGAATCCTCAAATCATGGTTTGCGAAATTTGGAGCTCTATCCAACACTATGCTTAAGGATAAACCATGAGGATGTATCACTTCTCTAGAGAAGAGTTTATCCATATCCATGAAAATGGAATCAAAACCTTTTGTTGTCCTAGGAAGCTCTAATATGAAATTTGTGTCTTCCCAAGGATCATTTGCAAAAGGTGAAGGAATATAGAGTTCTTGAGACATTGCCTTAGGTGTAGTTTGAAAACAAGAATTGTACCTAAGGTAATGTCTTTGAACCTCTTTTCTCATTGGGGACAAAAGTTTTCCTTTTAAAAGTGCTAGAGTTTTATCAACTCTAATTTGACCCATGAGTTCTCCTTCATGAAGACTTTCTCTCTTATGTGTAAAGATAGTCTCGTTGTTACAACCATTGTTTATGAGAATTTGTACACTTGGCAATGGTTGTCTCAATAAGACATGACAAGTTTCTTTAGGCACTACCTTACATAAAAATTTGTTTTTGTAGATGCTTATAGATAACTTGACATTCAATTGGTGATATCCTAGCACATATGAGAAATAATCTACTTTATCTTTATCTATGCAAGCTTCTTTTAAAGACTCTTCTTTTTTGCTTATGCTTGCAAGTGTTCCTTTACAAAAGGTAAGGCTTTGAGGTTGTTCAACAAGACACATATTTTCAAAGGTATTTTTAAATCTTTTGTCTTGTTGAATGACCTTGTGGGAAGGAACACTTTTCTCCCACGCCTTTTGTTTCTCAAGGGTCTTCTCATGCTTTTCTTTTTCTTTTTCTTTTTTGTTTAGCTTCCCTTTCGACTTCCTCTCTTTTCTTTTGTATTTTTCTTTCCTTTCTTTCCTTATGGGAAGCAAACAATTTTTTTACCCTCATTTCCCAATCTAGGCGAGCTTTTATATTTTCTTTTCCATGGAAATGGGGTTGGTCTACCCTAACCTCTCTTGGGTTTTCTTGTTCTTTTCTATCTCTTCTATGTCTTCTAGGGGGTGCTTGATAATAATCATTTATTCTAAGGCTTCCCTCCCCAAAAGAATCATGATCTTTAGAGATATATGCATGAGAAGGTAATTTTTTTAAAATGTGAGACTTCTCATCCTTTGCTTTAGTCAATTCATTAGTTTTAGCCTCATTCTCCAATTGTTTAGATGAAATTGATTGCATATCCTTGGAAAGTTGTTTCAAAAGAGATTTCAAGGATTTCACCTCACTTTTAAGAGATTTAGAGGAGTGAGAAGACATGACTAAAGCTTTGTGTTTAGAAATGTTTTACTTTTAAGAAAGAGGAGGGAAGCTAATGAAGGTAGTTTTCCAGGTAAGAGAGGTGAGTTACAATGGACTACTTAAATACCAAGTCTTTGCCTTAGCCAAAAACTATCCCTCAAGACCTTCACACAAATCTTTCTTTAGGTAAATCACTTGAAACACAATGCGGATGTAGAAATCAAATTTTGAATGCAAGAAAACAATGCAAACTATTTAACAAACAAAACAAATAATCAAAGCTTTAAACAAGACTAAACAAAGGCAATTAACAAAACAATTAACAATTGCTAAACTAGATAATTCTACACTAGTCGGCCCTAGGTGAGGCTTCTTGGACACTTGGAGCCCTTGAAGACACACTCACCGTCTAATCACGTAATTAAAGAAGTAATTAACAAAAGTTAAGTTGCAAAGAATAAAGAAAACTCCCTTTGTTGATCTTTTTTTTTTGCTATTGGCACTTCCTTGGTTGTCTTTTCTTTGTTGGGCCCTCCAAGTGTTTGTGGTGTTTTTTGGTAAGTAATTGTTTCTGCCCTTGCCTTTGTTCCTCTTAGAATTAGGGACTTAATTCTCCAATCCAGCACCTATCAAGCAAACTAGACCTCACTCAAGTCAAATTTCCACTCAAATAAGCACCAATTGAGAATGAATCCAGCACCAAATTTAGAGGCCAAAGAATTAAAGCAAGAAACAATTTAATTGGAAAAACAGTACCACACAAATGGAGTTAGATTGTGACAACTAGAAAGAGTTCCAAGAAATATTAGACAAGCAAATAAAGGTAGGCACACAAAATGAATCCTAAGAATAACACTAGAATAGATTTCAAAATAAAAAAACAGCACCACTGGAAAATTGTTGTGGGCAGAGAACGTGATTTTCCCAAATTTATGCTGAGCTGCCCTTTTAAGATTTGCCTCTGAAAATTTATATGCAAAATATTCAAGATCTTAACTAAAATCTGGCGTTGGTTTCACTCCAAACGCATGAGCCATTTGTTTTAATAAAGTTTTCAAATTCAGTGTTCAGTTACGCCAACTGTCGCGCCCAGATTTGCACACTGTTTTTAAAATATTTATCATTTTTTTCTATTGACTCTTTTGAACTGATTCTTTTTTTGTCTTTTGTATAACACCTCAATCTTGCATAATCCAGAGAATCAAAAATTTCCTATGTAGGGAAATAATTTTCTGAAACAAAACAGCCAGCACAGAGTATGTAAAACAGGGGATTCTGTAAAAACTGAAAAAAAAACAGCAAGAGACCAAAAGATAAACACAATGGAATTGATGAAAAGGAATTTGTGTAAGATCTAAACACAAATATGAACTCAAGCTAAAAATAAAAGGCACCAAAAGATCAAAATCACAGCAGTTTCAAAACAAGCAAAAATACCCAAAATCAAGAAACAATCAAGCCAAACAAAGGACTACTATGATTTGATGACATTGTGGATGAACATGACTTGACAAAACATATATGGATTCAGAAATTAAAAGACTCAAAGAGCATAAAATGAACCAAATAAAATTGCAATAAAGACTCAAATACCTAACAGAAAAACAGCAACTCAAAGGTGTATGGAATCCTATCACAAATTGCACAAGGATTGTTCAAGATCAATTGAACAAAGTGCACCGATTGGAATCTCCAAATAGCACACCAAATCAAAGCAAAATTAAAAAAACAGCAAGACAATTATGGAAACAAGATGAACAACATGAAATAAAGAAGAACTCAAAATGAAAATAACCAAGAACTACTCATCTTTAAAGAACCTATGCTCATGATACCAAATGATGGCAAATTCATGGAGCTCTTCTCGGAATCATGTGAAAAATGGCGCGGAAGCTATGGATGTAAATGTGCAAGATCCTCCTAGGAGCTATGGTGATCTTGAAGGTGCATGATGTGTATGGAAAGAGGGAGGTTCGGCCAGCCCTATGGTAGGTGATGAAGGTGAAGATTAGATCCTAGAAACTAGGGAAAAGCAAAGTATGGCACAATGTTGGCTGCATAACTTTACTCTCATTAATCTTGCAAATACATGAGCCAAACCCTCTTATTTATAGTGTTTAGGGGGCTGGAAATTAAAAAGAAAGTGGAGGGAAATTCAAATGAGAAGCATTTGAATTTGGAGCCAATTCCTAGTCACAAGGGAAGTGTGACTTGGTTTCTGTTTTTGGCACCTCCTAAATCTATACCTACACCTTCTTTTGTGTCACATGGAAGGTGTGACTTAGCTTTATACATTTGCACCTCTTATATTTATATCTACACCTCCCTTTATGTTCTACTAAAAATACTCAAAAGTAATTACAAAAGAAAGACACCCAATGATGCTTAGTTTGCCCATATCTTCTATTTATTGGGCTTAAGTTGAAGATTGAACTTGTATTTGGGCTTGGGCTTGGGCTTTTTCTATCATGGGCTTGGGCCTCTTCCATCAATTATAGTGCTCTCTAGGCGACACCTCTTCCACGGGCGAAGCGTCGTCATGCCTCTCCTCTGTGCGCGCGTCTGCTTTAGGCGTCGCCCTTACGGGTGCGGCCTCGCCAGGCGTTGACTCCGTAGGCGTCGCCTCATTCAAGGGCTCTACTTCGATCACAGTGTTTGAACTCGGTGGACGTTCGAACACCATGAACACACCTCTCTTTGTCTTTAAACTGTTTTCGTAGCATTTTCGCGCTTCTTCCTGATCTGACTTGATGACAATCACCCTGCCACTGAGATCTGGCAGCTTCATCTTCATGTGGCACGTGGAGGCTACTGCTCTCAGCCTATTTAATGCCGGTCTCCCCAACAGGATGTTGTAAGCTGAATTGGCGTTTACAACTAAGTACCGAATGCTTTCAGTACGGGAGGCCGCCCCATCTGTGAATGTCGTCCTCAACTCCAAGTAGCCACGTACTTCTACCTGATTGTCAGCAAACCTGTACAAGCACCCGATGTAGGGCCTCAAAAGGTCGAGAGACAACCGTAGCTTGTTGAAGGTCGACCAGAACATAACATCTGCAGAACTTCCCTGGTCGACTAGCACCCTGTGCACCTTTCTTCCTGCTGTGACAACCGAAATGACCACGGGGTCATTGTCGTGTGGAACGACATCTCGCAGGTCCGCCCTCGTGAACACGAGGTCTGACTCCCACGGGTCGCCTGAGATCTTTTCGTCAATCGAATTTACTCCCCTCGCATATTTCTTGCGTTGGGATGCTGTGGGTCCCCCTCCCGAAAAACCACCAGAAATGGTGTGGACTTCGCCATGGACCGGCATCTCATGCGCTTGATCCTCCGCTGGTTCTGGAAGGGCCACAGTCGTGGTGGGTTCAGCGAGATAATCCTTTAAGAACCCGCTTTTTAGTAACTCGTCCAACTGGTACCCCAGCGACATGCAGTTGTTGATGTGGTGACCGAAAGCTTCGTGGAACTCACACCAAGAGTCCTTGCGAGGCCCTAGCACCTTGTCAGTCTTCACCGGTCGCCTCAACCTTTCAGCTATATTAGGCACGGCGATTAGGTCCTTCAATTCCACCACAAAGTCGTACCTCGCTGGTCTGGCCCTTTCTTTGACCGGACGATTTCCTCCCGCTTGACCCCTGGGTTGGGGTTTTCTTGCCTCGTAGGGGCGTCTCCCTTCCTGCTACTTCCTTCCCGTCGTGGTCTCGTTGACCCTGACGGGTTGAGCCCGTGTCTGTGCCCTCGGGCGTGAGGGTGCGACGCTCGTGCGCTTCTCACACACCTCTCCCTCAGAGGCAATATGCTCCACCGCGCGACACCTTATTTCAGCGAAGGTCCTGGGAAGATTGCGAATGATGGA
Source organism: Phaseolus vulgaris (assembly GCF_051622355.1). Classification (NCBI taxonomy): domain Eukaryota; kingdom Viridiplantae; phylum Streptophyta; class Magnoliopsida; order Fabales; family Fabaceae; genus Phaseolus; species Phaseolus vulgaris. The sequence goes on along the minus strand of NC_143505.1, from coordinate 32,686,941 downwards.
TTCGCAAAAGGAGCCAGGACACACGCCTTTCCTGAACGCGTACACGATCATGGGCTCTTCCGTAGTACCAACCTTTACTACTTGGGCCCCGAAACGGTTGATGTACTCGTTCAAAGTCTCACCCTGATACTGTTTCACGTCGAACAGATCATATGAAATGGGCGGTCTCATCCGGGTCACGTCGCCCGTGGTTATTGCCCAAACCACGGCGCAACTCCTCATTCGTACGATGGAGCTCTTCGTTTCTCGCCTGGGAGGCCGCGAGATCCGCCTGCATACGTTCTTGCTCCGCCCTTGATTCCGCCATTTCCTCCTGCAGCCCCTGCATCATGTCCATGACCTGCTGCATGGTCATTTCCTCACTTGTAGCGCGCGCGGAACCTTGTCTCGTGGCCCTCATGCTTGTTGTTACGGTGGCTTTGACAAACTCTCTGGAACTGTCGGTCTGAAACCTGTGATGGGACTGATGTTTTAAATCGGCCCCACGGTGGGCGCCAAATGTTCCTGTCGGTTGACCTGGGTACGTCTTTCTGTGCGACCTTGCCCGTCTGCTATGGACACCCTTTTTTGGTAATCTGCGAACACCTGCAAAGAAGTGAACAAATGGGCGCCCTAGCGGCCGTTTGCACTCCGATGCTCAAGTCTGCTAACAAGAAACACCAAAACTCTGCACCTTCGTATCAGAGCACCGTGAAAGACGCTCTGAAGGTGGTAATGAATTGTATATTGTGTATTGTTTCTAGTTCTGGCAAACAATCCTTCTCTAGTCCCTTGTGCGTAACCTCAGGGCTCGAGCAAGCAACTAGAGTGGGTTCTGGGGAAGATTTGCCAAAAGTCCGATCCTTGCTTCGAACGTTCAAAAACCCTTTTAACGCCACCCTGCATTAAACACGTCTTAAAGTGCATTTAAGGCGCTTTAAGGCGCATTTAACACGTTTCCTTAAAACCTTTAATGGAGGCGTTTAAAGCGCTTTAAAGCGTTAACTGGAATAAAAACATACCTGATGAGGAAACATTTAATGTTTCCTCATTTACTATCTCTGCTAACTTCTCGTTGACTCACTATCTTTTCTCTGACTTGATTACTATCACACGTGGAGGGCCTCATGGCGCCGTATCCCAATCTTAAGGACATTCTGTCGCGTGAGTTTCCTCCTTCTCGAAGTGCCGCTGGCGTAGGGGGTGACATTCTGGGTGCCAACTCATGCTCCCCAGGTTTCAGCCACTCACCCTAGGAGTGTATCTACCTTCCTCTCGCACCACGCACCTGGTTCATCCCTGGGCATGACCCTCTCTTGGGTCGTAACTATCCCAGGGATCACCCTGAAGTGGCGTGGACTTCACGAGCCAGGATACTCCCCACTGGTATTGGAACTATGGCCCTGAAGCCACCTCTATTGGTATTATAACTGCGATCTTAAAGCCATCTTTCTCCTCTCTCTAACTTGGCCTCTGGCGATTTCGTCCCCTCCATAGTCTTTCCTACCCGTGGGTATCAGGGGGCGACGCCATCAGCGCCTTATGTTGGCGACGCCATCAGCGCCTTATACCGGCGACTCCCTCTACTGGCGACGCCTCATCTTGGCGACGCCTCTTCTTCTTGGCGACGCCTCATCCTCCTTCCTCGGGCCCCTCAATGGGTCCCACCGTATCTTTGACTTTGACTTTAGTCAACGCCCGGGGACGGGACGGTACAATAATGTTGCCAAGTAAACAAAGCTCTAACAAGTGCATACAATTCCTTATCATAAGTGGAATAGTTGAGATGACTTCCTTTCAATTTTTCACTAAAATAAGCTATGGGGTGGCCTTCTTGAAGGAGAACAACCCCAATGCCTATATTTGAAGCATCACACTCAATCTCAAATTAGGAAGGGCTAAGATGGGAGCATTAGTCAATTTTTCTTTCAAAACATTAAAAGCATTTTGTTGTGCTTCTCCCCATTTAAAAACCACATCCTTTTTCACTATATCATTGAGAGGTGCAGCTATGGTACCGAAGTTGGGTACAAATCTTCTATAAAAAGAAGCAAGACCATGAAAACTTCGAACCTCATTCACATTTGTAGGCGTAGGCCAATTTTGAATGGCCACAACCTTAGCTTGATCCACATGGACCCCTTTGATACTCACAACAAACCCTAGGAATTCTATATGATCAAGTGCAAACATACATTTAGCAAGGTTAGCATACAAATGTTCCTTCTTAAGGGTTTCCAAGACTTGTCTAACATGCATCCTATGGTCATACAAAGACATGCTATAAATGAGTATATCATCAAAATAAACAACAACAAACTTGCCAATGAATGGTCTTAAAACATGATGCATGAGGCACATGAAAGTACTAGGAGCATTAGTTAAGCCAAAGGGCATAACCAACCACTCATATAAACCAAAGTTGGTCTTAAAAGCCGTCTTCCATTCATCACCCGGTTTTATACGGATTTGATTGTAGCCACTGTTAAGATCAATCTTTGTAAAAAAATTTGAACCATGCAATTCATCTAACAAATCATCAAGCCTAGGTATGGGATGCCTATACTTAATTGTGATGTTATTTATAGCCCTATTTATAGGCCTAATTATAATACCAATAGAGGTGGCTTCAGGGCCATAGTTCCAATACCAGTGGGGAGTATCTTGGCTCGTGAAGTCCACGCCACTTCAGGGTGATCCCTGGGATAGTTACGACCCAAGAGAGGGTCATGCCCAGGGATGAACCAGGTGCGTGGAGCGAGAGGAAGGTAGATACACTCCCAGTGTGAGTGGCTGAAATCTGGGGAGCATGAGTTGGCACCCAGAATGTCACCCCCTGTGCCAGCGGCACTTCGAGAAGGAGGAAACTCACGCGACAGAATGTCCTTAAGATTGGGATACGGCGCCATGAGGCCCTCCACGTGTGATAGTAATCAAGTCAGAGAAAAGATAGTGAGTCAACGAGAAGTTAGCAGAGATAGTAAATGAGGAAACATTATGTTTCCTCATCAGGTATGTTTTTATTCCAGTTAACGCTTTAAACGCTTTAAAGAGCTTTAAATGCCTCCATTAAAGGTTTTAAGGAAACGTGTTAAATGCCCTTAAAGCGCCTTAAATGCACTTTAAGACGTGTTTAATGCAGGGTGGCGTTAAAAGGGTTTTTGAACGTTCGAAGCAAGGATCGAACTTTTGGCAAATCTTCCCCAGAACCCACTCTAGTTGCTTGCTCGAGCCCTGAGGTTACGCACAAGGGACTAGAGAAGGATTGTTTGCCTAAACCAGAAACAGTACACAATATATAGTTCATTACCACCTTCAGAGCGTCTTTCACGGTGCTCCGATACGAAGGTGCAGAGTTTTTGTGTTTCTTGTTAGCTGACTTGAGCGTCGGAGTGCAAACGGCCGCTAGGGCGCCCATTTGTTCACTTCTTTGCAGGTGTTCGCAGATTACCAAAATAGGGTGTCCATAGCAGACGGGCAAGGTCGCACAGAAAGACGTACCCTGGTCAACCGGCAGGAACAATTATCTTTTTCCAAAAGAGTTTGTGATTCATAGTGATCATGAATCTCTTAAATATTTGAAAAGCCAAAACAAACTTAACAAGAGGCATTCTAAGTGGGTGGAATTCCTTGAGCAATTTTCTTATGTGATCAAGCATAAGCAAGGCAAAAATAATGTTGTGGCCGATGCACTTTCTAGACGCTATGCTTTGTTGTATCTTTTGGGTTCTCAATTTCTTGGCTTTGATCACATTAAGGATCTTTATCATGATGACTTTGATTTTTCTCTTATCTATCAAGAGTGTATCAAAGGAGGACACAGAGATATTTTTATTCAAGATGGCTTTCTTTTTAAAGGAAAACGTCTTTGTGTTCCTCAATGCTCCATTAGATTATTTCTTGTTAGAGAAGCACATGAGGGAGGATTAATGGGTCACTTTGGGGTTGCAAAAACTTTGGATGTGTTGCATGAACATTTCTTTTGGCCTCATAAGCATAAACATGTTCATAGTTTGTGTGAAAAATGCATAGCTTGCCGTAAAACTAAATCTAGATTGCAACCCCATGGTTTATATACTCCTCTTCCTATCCCTTCAATGCCTTGGGTTGACATTTCTATGGATTTCATCTTAGGATTACCCAAGACATCAAAGGGAAAGGATTCCATTTTTGTGGTAGTGGATCGTTTTTCAAAGATGGCTCACTTTATTCCTTGCCACAAAGTGGATGATGTTGAAGATGGTTGCTGCCCCTTCAAGATTGTGTTTGACGAAGACTTATATGTAGTGTTTGATGAAGACTTTTATGTACATTTCATGTGTATTTTTGCTTTGCTTTAAGTATGTCTTAGTTAGTGCTTAGAGGTTGTCTAAGAGTGGGCTTTTTGCTGAGTAACTCACCTCATAACCACTGGCCATGTGATAAGAACAAGCATAAGTTTTCTTAAACTGTTTTTCACATGTTTTTCACAAAAACACGTTTACTGCATAAAAATAAATCTGTTCTTTTCTAAATAAACAGATTCATTTTCTTCACTGATGCCTTGGCTAAAGTCTTGTAAAAATTAGATTTTGTGCATCAGGTATTTTGACTAAGTCTTCTTCTTTTCAAAACGACTGAGTCTTAAATTGTTAAACTTTCTCTGTTTTCATTTTGAAAAATAAATCTGTTCATCTGTAAATGAATAGATTCTTTTTGTCTCTGGTGTCATGTCAAGCTTAAACGTTTTCAGTTTTATCTCTGCACCAGAATGGTTGACTAAGTCTCCTCACTTAACAAATTCTATAACTGCTTTTGAAAATAAATCAGTTCATTTTATTTTCAATCTGTTCATTTTATAACAGCTTTAACTGTTTTTCAAAATTCTGTTATAAGCTGGCTTTCTATAAAATGCAAACTTGTTTCTGAGTTTAATAACAATTCAAACAATTCATACATTTGCAAAAACAAGTTTTGACAGCAGAGAGTTAAGTGTTTTCAAAGGATTAGCATTTGTTCTTAAAAAATTTCAAAAATCACAAAGTGCTTGTTCTTGGTTTGGTTACAAAAGCTTGGTGTGAGGTGCTGCTACTGTTCTAGCAATCTTGCCTACTGGTTTAAGGCAGATCTGTGTATCCTCAATCAGGTGTAGTCGTTTCACATCTCATTTCTTGTAATAGTTTGGTTGAACACTCTTCTTGATAGGTGTTCTTGAAGAGTGGGTGTGTGTGTATGCTGAAATAGGTTTTTTCAGCAAGAGTACCTAAGTTCTTGTAGGTTTCAAGAACAGTGGGAATTGTACTTGGTTGTACTGTGTGTTAGTGATTTCCACCTGTTGTTGGTGAAGACTGGATGTAGCTCAGTTGAGTGAACCAGTATAATTGCTTGTGTTCATTCTCTCTCACTCTCTGCAATTTCGTTTCTGCATAATTGATAAAACAGCAAAGAAATAAATCTGTTCAATTGAAAATAAATCTGTTCTTTCTGGGCACTGTGCATACTGTTCTTGATTTCTGAAAAAGTTGTTTTAATCTGATAAGAACATATAAAAACTGCTAAAAGCCACTGAAACAGATTGGCTGTGATAGGTTGCTCAAGAAGTTGTTAAAGCTATCAATTGGACCTTAAACAATTGCTTAAAGTTGAAGCTTGCTGTTCTGTGATTCATTGTTCTTGACTTCTGAAAAACTGTTTGGTTTCAATAAGAACACTGATAATCTGTTAAAGGCTAATAAAACAGGTTGTGTGTAATAGATTGTCTCACTAAGTGTCAAGCCCTTAACTGAACCTAAATCACACGAATTGGAATTAAGGTTTGCTGTTTTTGTGTTACACTGTTTTTCAATCTGATATCTGTGTGTGTGCATCTGGAAATTCTATCTGCATAATCTTGTGATTAACCTTGCTGAATTAAAAGCTTTTCAAACAAAAACAGTGCTGAAATAAATCTGTTCATTTTCACATAAATCGATTTATTTTTTGTAAAACTGTGTTAAACACTGTTTCTGCGAGAAAGTTTTAAAAGGTCAATTCACCCCCCTCTTGAACTTTGGCACTATTAAACCCAACAGATGATGCATGTCATATTGCAAACCTCTTATTTCAAGAAGTGGTTCGTTTGCATGGGATTCCTACAACTATTGTGTCCGATAGAGATTCCAAGTTCTTGAGTCACTTTTGGAAGACCTTGTGGGGAAAGCTAGGTACTAAACTTTTATTTTCTACCACTTGTCACCCTCAAACCGATGGTCAAACCAAAGTGGTAAATAGAACTTTGGGACAAATGTTGCGATGCTTTATTTCCGGGAATCCTAGAGTGTGGGAGAATTTACTACCCCATGTTGAATTTGCTTATAATCGTGTAGTAAATTCTACCACCTCACATTCTCCTTTTGAGGTTGTTTATGGGTTTAATCCCTTAACACCTCTTGATCTTCTTCCTATTCCCATACTTGATGATGTCTGGTGCAAAGATGGGGATGAAAAGGCTTCTTTTGTGAAAAAATTGCATAAAGACATCAAGTTGAGAATTGAGAAGAAGGTTGGCAAATATGCTGAACTTGCCAATAAAAGGAGAAAAGCATTGTTATTTGATGAAGGTGATTAGGTTTGGCTTCACTTGAGGAAAGATCATTTTCCTACTCAAAGGAATTCCAAACTAATGCCTCGTGGTAATGGACCTTTTCAAGTCCTAAAGAGGATTAATGACAATGCTTATGAGTTAGATATGCCTGATACATACCTTGGTAGTCGTACATTTAATATCAGTGATCTAACTCCTTTCTCTGTAGGTCTCCAGAATTCGTGGTCGAATTCTCTCCAACTCGGGGAGTATGATGGAGATCAAGCTCAAGAAGAAATAGAGGCCGAAGATCAAGGACAAAAGGAGGTAGAGGCCGAAGTTGAAGAAGCTCAAGGAGACACTACCATACCTCAAAGGCTTACAAGGAGCAAGTTTAAGGATTTAGGAAGTAGTGGTAGATTGTTTTCTCTTTTTATAGTGTCTCTTGTATAAAAAGTAGAATGTTTAAATACATAGTCTTTAGGAAAGGTGCTTAGAGGGAAACATTAGACACCTCTTTTGTAAAGCATCTTTAGGCTTTAGCTTAGAAAATTCTAGAAGCTTAGGCGTTAGCTTAGGAGAGGCGTTAGCTTAGGAGACTCTTGAGTAGCTTAGGATACAAGCTTTGTAAAGCTAATGACCGGCCCTTGCTCCTATAAAAGGAGGGCTTGGGTCCTTCATAATTTAGAATTGGAATTTGTAGTATCAAAACTCTCCCAAATGTGTGATTGAGTGTTGCGAGAACTTGTCTTCTCCTCTTCCTAGTCTCATCTTGAGAGCCTTGGTTCCCTCAAGTGGCGACATTTCACACTTATCTTGGAGCATTCATACTTCAAGTGGCGTGTTCATCAACCAAGTTCTTCAACCACATAAGTCTTCTCTCTTCTCCATCTTTTCCCTTCATCTCCATGTCCATACGAATTGATAAACATGTCTAGGTTCTTTCTATTCGATGTTTAAGCTTAGTTTCATGCTTTAATCGGTTCATCTTCTTTCTTCCTTACTTTTGTTCGGTGCTTTTCAATTGTGAGGCATTTTAATCGGTTCATTTCATTTCTTAAGCAATTTAATCGGTTCATTTGCTTTATTGCACCTTTTAATCGGTTCAATTGACAAGAAATGGAACTTCCATGTGAGCTTTGGTGTTTGGCGTAAGTTTTGGTGAGTTCTTGAAACATAGAACATTGATCCATTTCTATAAAAGTGCCTATTCAATCTCCAACTCTTGTTGATTCCATAAAATGTCAAAGAATCATCTATATCTTGCTATTGGAATCATATCACTACCTTTAGACATAAGATAAAAATTCTTCATGAAGGAGAACTCATGGGCCAAATTAGAGTTGATAAAACTCTAGAGCTTTTAAAAGGAAAACTTTTGTCACCCATGAGAAAGGAGGTTCAAAGACATTACCCTAGATACATTTCTTGTTTTAAAACTACACCTGAGGCAATGTCTCAAGAACTCCATACTTCTTCACCTTTTGCAAATGATCCTTGGGAAGACACAAGCCTAAATTTCATATTAAAGCTTCCTAGGACAACAAAAGGTTTTGATTCCATTTTCATGGATATGGATAAACTCTTCTCTAGAGAAGTGATACATCTTCATGGTTTATCCTCAAGCATAGTGTTGGATAGAGCTCCAAATTTCGCAAACCATGATTTGAGGATTCTCTTGGGAAAACTTGCAACTAAGTTGTACACTTTAAATTCTTATCATCCTCAAAAGAATGGTCAAAATACAATTGAAAACCTAGCTCTTTCTACTATGCCTAGAGTAATCATAAGAGACAACCACAATTCTTGGGATGAGTATCCTTTTTCTATTGAGCATGCATACAATAGAGTAGTCCACAACTGATGGAAGAGGCCCAAGCACAAGCCCACATGCAAGCCCACCAAAGGGTAGATTTGGGCCAACCATAGAGTTATGGCCAAGAGGATCCAAGAAGACGTTCTTTTACATGTTCAAATGCCATAAACTCTAGTGTAGAGTAGACTTTAATTTCTTGTCAAAATTAGCATAGGAACTTTATTTGTAATTTTCTTAGAATTAATTTTGGCACCTAAAACACCAACCTAGGTAAACTTAGAGTTTCTAAAAAAACCTCTAAATTTACCAAGGCCGGTCTAGAAAGCCCATGGAGGGGGTGAGCATAAAAACTAGACACACCCCTCCCCATGTGCTCATTTGTGCACCCATGTGCCATGTGCACCCATGTGCTTCACATTTACATTTCATTTGGCTAGCATTAGGGTTGCATTATGGTCCTCCTTAGCCTATAAAAGGAGGAGCCTACACCTTGTATTTTCAAGTTTATTGTGAGTAAAGTTATGCTGCCATTTTGTGCCAAGCTTTGCTTCTCCCTATAACTCTAGGCTCTAAACTTCACATCCTTCACCTTTCCTTGGGCTGGCCGAACCTCCCTATGTTCATACCTATCATGCACCTTCAAGATCAACATCACTCTTAGGAGGATCTTGCACACACACCTTCATAGCTTCCACACCATTTTCTTACATGATTCAAGAAGACCTGCATGAAATTTGCCATCATTTGGTATCATGAGCTTGGGTTCTTCAAGATGAGTTGCTTTTGGTCTTTTCATTTCTAGTTCTTCTTTATTTCATGTTGTTCATCTTATTTCCATAGTTTTCTTGCTGTTTTTTGCATTTTAATTTGTTTTGGTGTGCTATTTGGAAGATCCAACCGAAGCACTTTTGTTCAATTGATCTTGAACAATTTCTTGTGCAAATTGTGATAGGATTCCATACACCTTTGAGTTGTTATTTTCTTTTAGGCTTTTGAGTCTTTATTGCTTTCTTATTTGGTTCATATTATACTTTTGAGTCTTTAATTTCTGAATCCATATATGTTTTGTCAAGTCATGTTCATCCACAATGTCAACAATTCTTAGTAGTCCTTTATTTGGCTTGATTGTTTCTTGATTTTGGGTATCTTTAATTGCTTTGAATCTGCTGTTCTTTGATCTTTTGGTGCCTTTTTAATTTTAGTTTGAGTTCCTATTTGTGTTTAGATCCTACACAAATTCTATTTCACAAATTCTATTGTGTTTAAATTTTGGTATCTTGCTGTTTTTGTTTCCAGTTTCCAGAATCCCCTGTTTCAGATTTTCTGTGCTGGCTGTTTTGTTCCAGAAAAATATTTTCACTCATAGGAAAATTTTGATTCCCTGGAATATGCAAGTTTGAAGTGTTATAGAAAGGACAAAAAAAGAATTAGTCCAAAAGAATCAACAGAAAAAAAATGATAAATCTTTTAAAATCAGTGTGCAAATCTGAGACGCTACAACTGGCGTAACTGAACACCAAAATTGCAAAATTTATTAAAAAAATTGGTGCATGCGTTTTGAGTGATTCCAAAGCCATATTTTAGCTAAGATCTTGAATATCTTGCATATCAAATTTTAGAATCATATCTTAAAAACACAGCTCAGCATAAATTGGGGAAAACACGTTTCTGGCCCACAACATTTTCCAGTGGTGCTGTTTTTTTATTTGGTCATCTAATTCTAGTGCTATTCTTAGGATTCTTTTGTGTGCCTACCTTTATTTTGGTACCTTTTATTTGCTTGCTTAATATTTCTTGGACCTCTTTCTAGTTGTCATAATCTAACCCCTTTTGGTGGTACTGTTTTATTCAATTAAATTGTTTCTTGCTTTTGTTCTTTGACCTCTAATTTGGTGTTGGAAATTATTCTCCTTTGGTGCTTAATTGAATTGAAACTTGACTTGGGTAAGGTCTAGTCTTTTGATAGGTGCTGGAATTGGAGAATTAAAACCTTCATTCTAAGGGGAAACAAAGCCAAGGCCGAATCAAGCTTTCTTGAAAAACACTACAAACACTTGGAGGACCAACAAGCAAAGACAACAAGGAAGTGCATTTAGCAAAAAGAGGATCAACAAAGGGAGTTTTCTTAATTTCCTTGCAACTTAATTTGTGTTAATTACTTCTTAATTACGTTATTAGACGGTGAGTGTGTCTTCAAGGGCTCCAAGTGTCCAAGAAGCCTCACCTAGGGCCGACTAGTATAGAACTCTTTAATTAGAAATTGTTAATTGTTCTTAGTTGTTTCTATATTGCTTAATTAGTAACGCTTTGTATGTGTGGTTGTTTTAAGTTTTGTTAAAAACCGTCTAGCTTTGTTAATTAGTTAGCATGCATTGTTTTCTTGCATTAAAATCTGATTTCTCAACTTAATTGTGTTCCAAGTGGTGTACTAAGAGAAAGCTTTGTGTGAAGACATTGAGGGATAGTTTTTGGCTAAGGCAAAGACTTGGTATTTAAGTAGTCCACTGTGACTCACCTCCCTTACCTGGAAGACTACCTTTTTTGACTTTCCTAAATTTTTCTCAAGGTAAAATACTTCTACCCACAAAGCTTTAGTCATGTCTTCTCACTCCTCTAAATCTCTTAAAAGTGAGGTGAAATCCTTGAAATCTCTTTTGAAACAACTTACTAAGGATATTCAATCAATTTCATCTAAACAATTGGAGAATGAGATCAAAACTAATGAAATGACTAAAGCAAAGAATGAGAAGTCTCAATTTTCAAAAAAAAATTACATTCTCATGCATCTAGCTCTAAACATCATGATTATCTTGGGGAAGAAAGTCTTAGGAAAAATGAATATCATCAACAATTCCCTAGGAGAGCTAGGAAAGAGAGACAAGAAAACCTAACCAAGCATATCTCTCACACTCAAGCTAGAGAAATTCCATGTTTAGAATACCTTGGCAATGATCAATTAGCATCTCAATGTTTCAATGAAAGATCTATGATCTTAAGGGACAAAAATGAGAATAGTAGCCAAGAAAAAGAAGCTAGTGAGAGTGAAGAAAATGTAAAAATAGAAAAGCAAGAGAAAACCCTTGGGAAACAAAAGGCGTGGGAGAAGAGTGTTCCTTCCCACAAGGTCATTCAACAAGAAGGAAAAGTTGAAAATACATTTGAAAATATACCTCTTGTTGAACAACCTAGCCTTACCTTTTGTAAAGGAACACTTGCAAGCCTAGAAAAAAAAGAAGAATCCTTAAAAAAGGCTTGCATAGATAAAAATATAGTAGATTATTTTACATACATGCCAAGATATCACCAAGTGAAGGTCAAGTCATCTATAGGCATCTACAAAGACAATTTTTTATGTGAAGTAGTGCCTAAAGAAACTTGTCATGTCTTATTGAGACAACCTTTGCAACGAATTGAAATTTCCATGAACAAAGGTTGTATCAACGAGACTACCTTCACACATAAAAGAGAAATTCTTCATGAAGGAGAACTCATGGGTCAAATTAGAGTTGATAAAACTCTAGAGCTTTTAAAAGGAAAATTATTGTCACCCATGAGAAAAGATGTTCAAAGACATTACCTTAGATACATTCCGTGTTTTAAAAATACATCTAAGGCGATGTCTCATGAACTCTATACTCCTTCACCTTTTGCAAATGATCCTTGGGAAGACATAAGCCTAAATTTCATATTAGATCTTCCTAGGACAACAAAAGGTTTTGATTCCATTTTCATGGACATGGATAAACTCTTCCTTAAAGAAGTGACAAGTCTTCATGATTTCTCTTCAAACTTAGTGTTGGATAGAGCTCCAAAATTTGAAAACCATCATTTGAGGATTCTCTTGGAAAAACTTGCAACTAAGTTGTCCTTTTCAAATTCTTATCATCCTCAAAAGAATGGTCAAAATAAAATTGAAAACATAGCTCTTGTTACTATGCCTAGAGAAATCATGAAAGACAACCACAATTCTTGGGATGAGTATCCTTTTTCTATTGAGCATGCATACAATAGAGTAGTCCACAAGACTACTAATATTTCTACATTTGAAGTTGTATGTGAACATAGTCCTCTTTCTCTTTTTGCGTTGTTACCACTTCCTAAAGGAATTATGCCTAAGGAACAAGTAACCACTATTGAAAATTTTACAAAGCATGAGAGGATTAGAGAACACATGCAACCATCAAAAGAGAAATATTGTAAAAAGTTGCCAAAAACAAAAGAAAAACAAAAATGGCAACTTCATAAAATTGATTTGTATATAACTGCTTCAACTAACTCATTTGCTTTATTTGATAATTCCCCTAGGTGGACGTTTGATCCGGGAGGGCAAGCATAGTTGAAGAAGCAAGAGGCTGCTATCCGAGATCAAATCTCTAGATCTGAGGATAGATCTTCTCAAGGAGAAGGAGATGATGGACACCATCCAGCCACATCCATTCCCCTAGCCATGAAAAAGAAGAAGCAATGGATTTGAGGACAAATCCTTTTCAAGAGGGAGGGGATGATGGAAGAGGCCCAAGCACAAGCCCACATGCAAGCCACCAAAGGGTAGATTTGGGCCAACCATAGAGTTATGGCCAAGAGGATCCAAGAAGACGTTCTTTTACATGTTCAAATGCCATAAACTCTAGTGTAGAGTAGACTTTAATTTCTTGTCAAAATTAGCATAGGAACTTTATTTGTAATTTTCTTAGAATTAATTTTGGCACCTAAAACACCAACCTAGGTAAACTTAGAGTTTCTAAAAAAACCTCTAAATTTACCAAGGCCGGTCTAGAAAGCCCATGGAGAGGGTGAGCATAAAAACTAGACACACCCCTCCCCATGTGCTCATTTGTGCACCCATGTGCCATGTGCACCCATGTGCTTCACATTTACATTTCATTTGGCTAGCATTAGGGTTGCGTTATGGTCCTCCTTAGCCTATAAAAGGAGGAGCCTACACCTTGTATTTTCAAGTTTATTGTGAGTAAAGTTATGCTGCCATTTTGTGCTAAGCTCTGCTTCTCCCTATAACTCTAGGCTCTAAACTTCACATCCTTCACCTTTCCTTGGGCTGGCCGAACCTCCCTATGTTCATACCTATCATGCACCTTCAAGATCAACATCACTCTTAGAAGGATCTTGCACACACACCTTCATAGCTTCCGCACCATTTTCTTACATGATTCAAGAAGACCTTCATGAAATTTGCCATCAACAAGACTACTAATATTTCTCCATTTGACGTTGTATGTGAACATAGTCCTCTTTCCCTCTTTAAGTTGTTACCACCTCCTAAAGGAATTATGCCTAAGGAAAAAGTAACTACTATTGGAGATTTTATAAAACATAAGAGGATTAGAGGACACATACAACCCTCAAAAGGGAAATATTGTGAAAAGTTGCCAAAAAAAAAAGAAAAACAAAAATGGCAACTTCACACAATTAAGTTTTCTCCAATTGCTCACACTAACTCCTTTGTTTTGTTTCAAGATTCCCATAGATGGACATTTGATCCGGGAGGACTAACCATTGACGAAGCAAGAGGTTGCTATCCGAGATCAAATCTGTAGATCTGAGGATAGATCTTCTCAAGAGGGAGGAGATGATGGACACCATCCAGCCACTTTCATCCCCCTAGTTGAAGAAAAAGCATTGGATTTGAGGACAAATCCTTTTCAAGAGGGAGGGGATGATGGAAGAGGCCCCAGCACCCAAAAGAGCGTCTAGAACCAACCTTGCATGAAAGGCAACCAAGAGAGCGTCTAGGACCAACCTTGCATAGAGGGCACCCACAAGAAGCGTCTAGGCCACACAAGGAGCGTCTAAAAGAGTTGACATCCAAGAAGGGTGATGTCCAAGAAAGCCCAACAAAGTGTAGCTTAGTCTTATTTGTGGTGTAAATAGCATAGCCTTATGAACCTTTGTTTAAATTTTGCAAATTAGGATTAAGGAGGAGTTAACCTAGATTAGCTACGGTTTCTAGAAGCTCTCCACTAATCTAGGACGTCCATGTGCAAGTTAGAAGGCCATGTGCACCCATGTGCCATGTGCTCCATGTGCCTCCATGAGCTCCTTCATTTGCATGTCATTTAGATTACATTTCATTTGTATTTGGCTCTTCAAATTCCAGCCCTCCAATCCTATATAAGGAGGTGCTTGGCTCTCATTTTGTAAGATTGAATAAAGTATTGTTATGCTGCCAAATTTGTGCCATACACTACTCTTTGCCTAGCATCTAGATTTTAATCTTCACTTCATCACCTTCAAAGGGGCTGGCCGAACCTCCCCAATTCCCCATTCTCATGCACCTTCAAGGCACCTGATGGAGGAGGGCCAAGCACATCCCACCATGAAAGCCAAGACCCAAAGCTAGACCGTGATGAGCGTCTAGACTCAAGGAAGGAGCGTCTAGGACGTGAAGAGGGGAGGCTACACATGGAGCGTCTAGGGGGAGGCCTAGACCGTCTAGGCCCTATTACAAGGTCAATGGCTAAGCACATTCACGCCCAATTGAATGAAGTCACGGATGGAAGAGAGAAAGCCTTGTACATGTTACATGGAGGCCCATTAGGGGTGCTTAGTAATTAGAGTAGTGTAGAAAGCATAATTGAGTGAACACTCTAGAATCTCTTTTGTTTGGCCGGTCATGAGCACATGTGCCATGTGCTTTGTGATTTGCATTTCATTTGGCTTTCATTTCATTAGACATTAGCTTAGTTTCTACGGCCATTTAGCTTATAAATAAAAAGGCCTACACCTTGTATTTGCAAGTTTATTGTGAGTAAAGTTATGCTGCCATTTTGTGCCAAGCTTTGCTTCTCCCTAGAACTCTAGGCTCTAAACTTCACATCCTTCACCTTTCCTTAGGCTGGCCGAACCTCCCAATGTTCATACACATCATGCACCTTCAAGATCAACATCACTCTTAGGAGGATCTTGCACACACACATCCATGGCTTCCGCACCATCTCTTACATGATTCAAGAAGAACTTCATGAATTTGCCATCATTTGGTATCATGAGCTTAGGTTCTTCAAGATGAGTTGCTTTTGGTCTTTTCATTTTTAGTTCTTCTTTATTTCATGTTGTTCATCTTATTTCCATAATTGTCTTGCTGTTTTTTACATTTTAATTTGTTTTGGTGTGCTATTTGGAAGATCCAACCGGTGCACTTTGTTCAATTAATCTTGAACAATTCTTGTGCAAATTGTGATAGGATTCCATACACCTTTGAGTTGCTGCTTTCTTTTAGGCTTTTGAGTCTTTATTGCACTTTTAATTTGGTTCATATTATGCTTTTGAGTCTTTAATTTCTGAATCCATATATGTTTTGTCAAGTCATGTTCATTCACAATGTCAACAATTCTTAGTAGTCCTTTATTTGGCTTGATTGTTTCTTGATTTTGGGTATCTTTAATTGCTTTGAATCTGCTGTTCTTTGATCTTTTGGTGCCTTTTTAATTTTAGTTTGAGTTCCTATTTGTGTTTAGATCCTACACAAATTCTATTTCACAAATTCCATTGTGTTTAAATTTTGGTATCTTGCTGTTTTTGTTTCCAGTTTCCATAATCCCCTGTTCACTTTCCCTGTGCTGGCAGTTTTGTTCCAGAAAAATATTTTCACTCATAGGAAAATTTTGATTCTCTGGAATATGCAAGTTTGAAATGTTATAGAAAGGACAAAAAAATAATTAGTTCAAAAGAATCAACAGAAAAAAAAAATGATAAATCTTTTAAAATCAGTGTGCAAATCTGAGGCGCTACAGCTGGCGTAACTGAACACCAAAATTGAAAAATTTATTAAAAAAAATTGGTGCATGCGTTTTGAGTGATTCCAAAGCCAGATTGTAGCTAAGATCATGAATATCTTGAATATAAAATTTCAGAATCATATCTTAAAAACACAGCTCAGCATAAATTGGGGAAAAACACGTTTCTGGCCCACAACAAATTTTCCAGTGGTGCTGTTTTTTATTTTGTAATCTAATTCTAGTGTCATTCTTAGGAATTCTTTTGTGTGCCTACCTTTAATTGAGTACCTTTTATTTGCTTGCTTAATATTTCTTGGACCTCTTTCTAGTTGTCATAATCTAACTCCTTTTGGTGGTACTGTTTTATTCAATAAAATTGTTTCTTGCTTTTGTTCTTTGACCTCTAATTTGGTCCTGGAATTTATTTCTCCTTTGGTGCTTAATTGAATGGAAACTTGACTTGGGTAAGGTCTAGTCTTTTGATAGGTGCTGGAATTGGAGAATTAAAACCTTCATTCTAAGGGGAAACAAAGCCAAGGCCGAAACAAGCTTTCTTGAAAAACACTACAAACACTTGGAGGGCCAACAAGCAAAGACAACAAGGAAGTGCATTTAGCAAAAAGAGGATCAACAAAGGGAGTTTTCTTAATTTCCTTGCAACTTAATTTGTGTTAATTACTTCTTAATTACGTTATTAGACGGTGAGTGTCTCTTCAAGGGCTCCAAGTGTCCAAGAAGCCTCACCTAGGGCCGACTAGTATAGAACTCTTTAATTAGCAATTGTTAATTGTTCTTAGTTGTTTCTATATTGCTTAATTAGTAACGCTTTGTATGTGTGGTTGTTTTAAGTTTTTTTAAAACCGTCTAGCTTTGTTAATTAGTTAGCATACATTGTTTTTCTTGCATTGAAAGAAAAAGTTTTGATTTCTCAACTTAATTGTGTTCTAAGTAGTTTACTAAGAGGAAGTTTTGTGTGAAGACATTGAGGGATAGTTTTTGGCTAAGGCAAAGGCTTGGTACTTAAGTAGTCCTTTGTGACTCACCTCCCTTACCTGGAAAACTACCTTCTTTGACTTTCCTAAATTTCCTCAAGGTAAAACACTTATATACACAAAAACTTTAGCCATGTCTTCTCCTCCTCACTCTCCAAAGTCTATTGAAAGTGAAGTCAAATCTATAAAATCTCTTTTAAAAGAAGTTTCACAAGCTGTACAAATGATTTCTTTTAGACAATTGGAGAATGAGAATAAAATCAATGAATTGGCTAAAGCCCAAGAGGAGAAATCCCAAAAATCACAAAAATCAAAGAAAACTCATACTCATGCATCTAGGAGTAATGAGTCTCTGGGGAGGGAAGCCTTAGAATTAATGACTATTACCAACCACCCCCTAGAAGAAATAGGCAAAGGGAGCAAGAGGGGCCAAGGGAAACTAGAGTAGACCTACCTCACTTTCATGGTAAGGAGAATGTAGAAACCTACCTAGATTGGGAGATGAAGGTAGAACAACTCTTTGCTTGCCATAGGGTGAGTGAAGAACGTAAGGTACCCCTAGCCACCCTTAGCTTCCAAGGGAACGCCATGTATTGGTGGACCTCTCTCGAAAGAGAAAGGCGTCTTCATAGGGAACCTCCCATTACATATTGGAATGACCTTAGGAGAGCCTTAAGACGCCGACACATACCTTCCTACTACCATAGGGAGTTGATGGACAAGCTCCAAAGACTCCAATAAAAAAACATGAGTGTGGAAGAGTATAGACAAAAGATGGAGCTCTACATGATGAGAGCATCCATTAGAGAAGAGGAGTATACCACAATAGCTAGGTTCCTTAGTGGCCTATCACTTGAGATAAGAGATAGAGTGGAGCTCTTACCTTACCAAGACTTGAATGACTTGGTTCAACTTTGCAATAAAGTTGAGCAACAAATCTTACGCAAAACGTCAAGTCAAAAGGTGAGCCCTTACTCAAACTTTTATCCCAAGAAAGAGTTTAGAAGGGAGGGTAGTACATCAAAAGAAAAACCAAAAGAACCTACCAAACCTTTCACCAAAGAAACCTCCACCCCATCCATCCGAGCTAGAGATGTTAAGTGTTTCAAGTGCTATGGTAGAGGGCATGTGCAAGCACAATGTCCAAACCAAAGGACTTTGTTTCTTAAGGGTGTAGATGAATACACTAGTGGCGAGGATGAGCCTAGTGAGAGAGAGGAGGGGGGAGAGGATGAGAGGGTAGCTCCACTAGAGGGAGAATTGCTTATGATTAGGAGAACCCTCAACAATCACCCTAGCACATCCATTGAAACACAAAGAGAGAACATATTTCGTACAAGATGCAATGTTTTAGAAAACATATGTTCCCTCATTGTGGATAGTGGATCTAGTTGTAATTGTTGTAGTGCTAGGATGGTGGAGAAGCTTAAGCTACAAGTAGTTCCTCACCCAAAACCTTATAAACTTCAATGGCTTAATGAAAATGGGGAACTACAAGTAGACAAGCAAGTGGAAATCAAGTTTTCCATAGGGAACTACAAAGACAAGGTTTTATGTGATGTAGTACCTATGGAAGCTTGTCATATCTTATTAGGGAGACCATGGCAATTTGATAAGAAAACCTTGCATGATGGTCTCACTAACGAGATTTCCTTCACCCACGAGTATAAAAAGTTTGTACTTAGTCCTTTACCACATTCTCAAGTGGTAAAAGACCAAATACAAATGAAGCAAAAGAGGGATGAGGAAAACAAAAAAAAAAGAGCGCTAGAAAAAGAGAAAATCCTTAGGGATAGGAAGGCGTGGGAGAAGAGTGTTCCTTCCCACAAAGTTGATCAACAAGAAAAGCCTCTTGAAAACGTTTTTGAAAATTTGTTTCTTGTTGAACAACCAAGCCTTATCTTTTGTAAAGGAGCACTTACATGCACTGCCACAAGTAGTGAACTTATGAATTTACCTCCTCAAATAGAAAACCTTTTAAGTGAATTTGAAGATCTATTCTCTAATGAGGGTCCCATTGGGCTTCCTCCCCTTAGAGGTATAGAACATCAAATTGACTTCATTCCGGGGGCAAGCCTACCAAATAGGCCTGCTTATAGAACCAACCCCGAGGAAACAAAGGAGATAGAATCACAAGTTCAAGACTTGTTGGAGAAGGGTTGGGTTCAAAAGAGCCTAAGCCCTTGTGCTGTACCTGTCTTGTTGGTGCCCAAAAAGGATGGAAAATGGCGCATGTGTTGCGATTGTCGAGCAATCAACAACATCACCATCAAGTATAGGCATCCAATCCCAAGGCTTGACAATATGCTTGATGAATTACATGGGTCAACTCTATTCTCCAAAATTGACCTTAAAAGTGGATATCACCAAATTCGAATCAAGGAGGGTGATGAGTGGAAAACCGCTTTTAAGACCAAATTTTGGATTATATGAGTGGTTGGTGATGCCCTTTG
Source organism: Phaseolus vulgaris (assembly GCF_051622355.1). Classification (NCBI taxonomy): domain Eukaryota; kingdom Viridiplantae; phylum Streptophyta; class Magnoliopsida; order Fabales; family Fabaceae; genus Phaseolus; species Phaseolus vulgaris. Next base: position 32,667,424 of record NC_143505.1, on the reverse strand, counting down.
GGCTTACTAATGCCCCAAGTACATTCATGAGGCTTATGAATCACACCTTGAGAGATTGTATAGGTAAATATGTAGTAGTTTATTTTGATGATATCTTAGTGTATAGTAAAACCCTAGAAGACCATCTAAGACACCTTAGGGAAGTTCTTCTAGTGCTTAGGAAAAATAGTCTTTTTGCAAATAGGGATAAGTGTACCTTTTGTTTAGATAGTGTAGTTTTCTTAGGCTTCATAGTAAACAAAAAGGGGGTGCATGTAGATCCCGAGAAAATCAAAGCCATCCGCGAGTGGCCCACTCCACAAAATGTAAGTGATGTAAGAAGTTTTCATGGGTTAGCTAGCTTCTATAGAAGGTTTGTGCCTAATTTTTCTAGTCTAGCTTCTCCTTTGAATGAACTTGTTAAAAAAGATGTTGCATTTTGTTGGAATGAAAAGCATGAGCAAGCCTTCCAAAGGCTAAAAGATCAACTCACCAATGCACCAATTCTATCTCTCCCAAAATTTTTCAAAACTTTTGAGATAGAGTGTGATGCATCAGGGGTAGGCATAGGTGCGGTATTGTTGCAAGGTGGACACCCCATTGCTTATTTTAGTGAAAAACTCCATGGTGCCACCCTCAACTACCCCACCTATGACAAAGAGCTCTATGCTCTTGTGCGAGCCCTAAAGACTTGGGAACACTACCTTGTGTCCAAAGAATTTGTCATCCATAGTGATCACGAGTCTTTAAAATATTTGAAGGGTCAACACAAGCTCAACAAGAGACATGCTAAATGGATGGAATTTCTTGAACAATTTCCTTATGTAATCAAATACAAGAAAGGAAGCACCAATATAGTGGTCGATGCTCTTTCAAGGCGGCATACACTCTTTTCAAAATTGGGTGCCCAAATTCTTGGATTTGATCACATAAGGGAGCTTTACCAAGAAGATCAAGAACTCTCATCCATCTATTCCCAATGTCTACATAGAGCGCAAGGAGGTTACTATGTGTGATGAGAATCAACTAAAGGTGGCTTTTTATAATGAAGAACAAGATCATTCGCCTTCATATTTAAAGTTTTACTTGTTAATCTTTGCAAAAGATAAAGCCGAAGCCCAAGCCCAAGAAGGCCAAAGCCCACAAAAGCCCAAAGTCCATCCCATGAAGGGCAAGGCCAAGTATTAAATAAATATTGTTTAGAAAGGTGCTTAGAGGGAAACATTAGAAACCTCTATTGTTAAAGCATCTTTTAGTCTTTAGTTAGGAGTCTTAGGGGGGGTGTGTTAGTAGATAGGTGTAGGAGTAGAAAAGGAGGTGCCAAAGTGAAGGAAGAGGTCACACCTTCCTCATGCTTTGTTTTAGGCGCAAATTCTAGAAGCTTTTTGGGAGGGAGTTTTTTGAATCTGTGTAGCTTATATTTCAGCACCTTAGGCTATAAATAGAGGTGCTCTCTTTGTATTTTTCAGATTGGAATTAATCTAAGAAAACTCTACTCAAATTTTGAGTGAACTTTGGAGAGCTTTTGGAGCCTTCTTCTCTAGTCTTATCTTGATGGATCAATGGAGTCCTCAAGTGGCGGCATCACTCTTATCTAGGAGCATTCCACACTTCTAGTGGCGAGATCATCCAACATCCTTCCATCTTCATGAGCACTCTCTTCTCCTTCCTTTCTTCTCTTTCAATTGTTCATGTTGTCTTGTGTTCTTGAGTTTTTTTGGTTCAGTTTTTCTGTTTTTCCAGCACCTATGTTCTGTTCTCGCCTTTTAATTTCAATTTTGTTTGGTTCCTTTTAGTTTCTCTTCTTTTTTGGTTCAATTTGACTAAAATTGGTTCATCCAAATGAGTTTGGGATTTGGTACTAGTTTTTGGTGAGTTCTTGTCTTAGAACAAATGATCCAACTCTAAGAAAAGTGCCTCTATAATGTCCAACTCAAGGTGATTCCTAAGAAGGTCAAGAACCTTTCTCTATGTGGCTAGTGGAATCACATCAATGTGTCCGAGGGATATCTTTTTAAAGAGGGAAAACTTTGCATTCCCCAAGGAACACATAGGAAACTCCTTGTCAAAGAATCACATGAGGGGGGACTCATAGGCCATTTTGGAGTTGATAAGACTCTAGACCTTTTAAAAGCAAAATTTTGTTGGCCACACATGAGGAAAGATGTCCAAAGACATTGTTCTAGATGCATCTCATGTTTAAAAGCAAAGTCTAGAACAATGCCTCATGGACTCTACACCCCTTTGCCGATTGCAAATGCTCCTTGGGAAGACATTAGCATGGATTTCATTTTAGGACTTCCTAGGACTGCAAGAGGCCATGACTCTATCTTTGTGGTAGTGGACCGTTTTAGCAAAATGTCCCATTTTATTCCATGCCACAAGGTAGATGATGCTCAAAATATTTCTAGACTCTTCTTTAGAGAAGTGGTGAGACTTCATGGTCTCCCTAGAAGTATAGTATCCGATAGAGATCCCAAGTTTATAAGCCATTTTTGGAAAACTCTTTGGGGCAAACTTGGAACAAGACTACAATTTTCAACTTCTTGTCATCCTCAAACGGATGGCCAAACTGAAGTAGTCAATAGATCACTTGGGACTATGCTCAGGGCTATCATGAAAGGCAACCATAAATCTTGGGATGAGTATCTTCCCCACATTGAATTTGCTTACAATCAAGTAGTTCACAAGACTACTAATGCTTCTCCTTTTGAAGTGGTATATGGTTTTAATCCTCTCACACCCATGGATTTGTTACCCCTTCCTAATCCACAAGAATTTGTGCATAAGGAAGGATTCATCAAAGCCGACTTTGTAAAGAAAATGCATGAGAAGATTAAACTCCAAATACAACAACAAAATGAGAAGTACGCAAAATATAACAATAAAGGGAAGAAGGAAATAATTTTTGAGGAAGGAGACTTAGTTTGGCTTCACCTTCGCAAAGATAGATTTCCAACTCAAAGGAAGTCCAAACTAAGTCCCCGAGGTGATGGACCCTTTCAATTCCTCAAGCGAGTCAATAACAATGCATATAAATTGGATCTACCTCTTGAATATGGAGTTCATGACACTTTTAATGTAATTGACCTTTCTCCATCTGTAGGTACCAATGACGATGACGAGCTGGATTTGAGGACAAATCCTTTCAAAGGGGGAGGAGATGATGGAGGAGGGCCAAGCACATCCCACCATGAAAGCCAAGACCCAAAGCTAGACCGTGATGAGCGTCTAGACTCAAGGAAGGAGCGTCTAGGACGTGAAGAGGGGAGGCTACACATGGAGCGTCTAGGGGGAGGCCTAGACCGCCTAGACCGTCTAGGCCCTATTACAAGGTCAATGGCTAAGCACATTCACGCCCAATTGAATGAAGCCACGGATGGAAGAGAGAAAGCCTTGTACATGTTACATGGAAGCCCATTAGGGGTGCTTAGTAATTAGAGTAGTGTAGAAAGCATAATTGAGTGAACATTCTAGAATCTCTTTTGTTTGGCCGGTCATGAGCACATGTGCCATGTGCTTTGTGATTTGCATTTCATTTGGCTTTCATTTCATTAGACATTAGCTTAGTTTCTACGACCATTTAGCTTGTAAATAGGAAGGCCTACACCTTGTATTTGCAAGTTTATTGTGAGTAAAGTTATGCTGCCATTTTGTGCCAAGCTTTGCTTCTCCCTAGAACTCTAGGCTTTAAACTTCACATCCTTCACCTTTCCTTGGGCTGGCCGAACCTCCCAATGTTCATACACATCATGCACCTTCAAGATCAACATCACTCTTAGAAGGATCTTGCACACACACATCCATGGCTTCCGCACCATCTCTTACATGATTCAAGAAGAACTTCATGAATTTGCCATCAGCACCCATACTTCCTAGGAAGGCCTTGCTTCATCTCCTCCACAAGCTTCCGCAAGTTCATCACCAAAACGCAAAGAAGAGCTCAAAGGAATGCCATCACTTTGGCCTCGAAAATATAAAGGAAGACGTCCACCGACGACGTAAGACTAAGACTGCAACAAAGAATGGCAAATGCTCTCACGAACGCCCAACTGTTAGGATGAAGTTGGGCGGGGGCAACATTTAACTCGGTCAGCAAGGTACGTTCGAAGGGGGTAAAGGGCAACCGAAACCCCAACCTTCGGAGGAGGGTTGAGTAAACGAAGCAGAAAGGACTATTGGGGTCGGAGGCCTCATCGGAACACACTGGTTCCCCCTCGCGACAAGCCACCATCCGCACGAACTTATCATGGTCTTTACCAAAGACGCACGACGGATGGCACGATTGTTTCTTTCTATAAGTTGTTATGCCTTTCAGGGTAGTGAAGGTGGACGTCTCCCCTAAGAGGTCCGTCGGAGCCCAACAGTATAGAGACTCATAGAAAGAGGCAGGAGGGGGGGAACTGAGGTAGAAGGAGAAGCAGAGGACGATGACGAAGTTGAAGCAGAGTTAGAGTCCGAAGGAGAAGCAGGTTTGGGAACTTGCTTCATTCGTTATATTGATGAGAAAGCTAAAAGGAAAAGGAAAGAAGAAACTTTAGAGGAGGAAGGCGGCGCGACTCAACAACATCAGAAGAAACCCAGAAAATAGAGACCCGAAGCATGAACAGTAGAAATGAACGCACAGAGAAATGTAGAAATCATAAACAGTCACAAGAAGGTGTAATCATGTTGCAAACAATAAAATTGTAAGTGGCAAGGCAATTGGGAAATAAAAATCATACCTTTCGAGTATTGAAGTTCGAAGGCTTGAATTTCGAAGGAAAGAGAAGAAAGCATTTTTCTGCGCAGAAAGCTAAGAAGAGGCTCAATAAGTGAAAGTGATGAAACAGTGGTGGGAGCACAAGAGTTAAAATGTTTGAACAAGGAATGAGGAAGTTCGAGCGCCAATAGGTCTCAGCCATCGATCTCAACACATGTATAACGATTACGCGGAAAATGATGGGGCGTCAGTGCGGTGTACTGTTCACACCCGCTACCCAGTGCCATGTAGGTCGCGCAGCGCGATCACTTAGTCTCTTCACTAAAACAAGTTACAGCTCGAGACTGGGGGGCTTGTGTCCCGATCAGTCCTCGGTCATCGACTCAGAGCCTGACCTTAGACATCGCCCACTGATGCTTGGTAATGGAAGAGGGTCACGTGAAGTGGGCCCCAGACGCACCTACTAGGGGATTGGTTAGTCTTTGGTATTGCTATTCTAAGCCCGATGTTGGAGATCGACATCGGACCTCGTCAGTAGAGGGAGAAGATCGGACATCGACTGTGAAGATGTAGTAGAAGGCCACGTAAGGTGGGCCCTAGAGTTTTGTTAAGATAACAGTTAAAGACAAGAGATGTGTGGGAAGCCTAAGTCACGAGAGATCCATGCACTTGGTGTGTATGGCGCATAGAGGCGCAACACGTATGGATAATCCTGGGAGGCGTTAAGGCCCATTAGATATAGGGTTTCCAGGGAAGTTGCATGCATGGCACGTGGACACTTAGGGCACCCACAAACAGATGGCGCGGGAGATTAGGTGCACAAGTTGGTACCCAGGCGACCACTCTGTTATTCGTTGTACTCCAGTTAAGGGAAGTTCATGTGCCAGATACGCTAAGATCCTATGAATAATGGTGCAAGGACATTCTATAAGGAACCCTAGTCAAGGGCAACACAAAGGTAAACCCTAGTTTCAGCCTATATAAAGGGTGTCCAAAACCCTAGTAAGGTACGCAGTTTTTAAGACTAAAGCTATTCTATACATTTGGTGTTCTTTGCCCTAATACTGACTTGAGCGTCGGAGTGCAAACGGCCACTAGGGCGCCCCTTTTGTCTTTGCAAGTGAGAAGTTTCTTGACGAAGAAGGAACGTTTCTCAAGCAAGGATAGAAGAGACAGAGTAGCCGTTGGAGTCAACTGGCAAGGCGAGTCAACCGGCGAGAACAGATACTTAAAATAAAACCACTGTGAGTAAATTTTAAATAAGAATGAAATTTGAAAAATGTTGATAACACTCTTCTAAAAACATTTTTTTAATGGTTTAAATTTATTTAAAACTACAAACTCAAGATAGAAAACAATTAAATAGAATTTGAGTTTCATATTTTTTTATAATTTTTAATATTTTATTAATTATGGGTAAAAAGATATATATTTGGTAATAGTTAAAATTTATTTAAAGCTACAAACTCAACGATAAAATAATTAAATAAAATTTGATTTTCATAATTTTTTAATAATTTTTAATATTTTATCAATTATCGAAATTAAACAAATATTTTTTCATTAGGTCTACACACAACCATTAATATATGACAATCATTGCAATACATGTGACATCGTTAAACAATAAACCAAAAATTCATTATCAATTGTTCAATCAACTTTAATCATGAAAAATATTATATACAAAAGAAGAAAATGCAATGAAATCCGCTTCTCTTTTCTTAGCCTTGGACCCGTATAGAGATTCATTCCTATCTTTTGCACCCGAATCTAGGTTACACACCACTCTGAATAATGTTCCTTCGCTTAGAATCTTGCGATTGGGGAAGTGAGTGCGATAGCAAAACCGTGCCTTGGGGTTTAGTGTTTTCCTCTTTCCACACTTTTCTAACTATAACTTAACCCTGTTTGAAAATTATGAATACGTTATTATAAACAAAGAAAAAAAGAAAAAAATGGGGAGAATATTGTTATTGCTTCTGAATTTTTTCCTTCTCTTATTCCTCTATTTTGGTCTGAATATTAACTTTCTACAATAAACAAATAAAGAACAAATAAAACATCAGTATAGCATGTAAAAAGTAAAGTTAACAACACGATAACATGTCTTCTCTACATAATGTTATCTGGTGACCAAACCCATTGTTTCTATTTTGAAGGTGGTTTTTAGAAAATGAGAATATATTTTAGTTAATGCTTTGTATGATTTTATTTATAGGAAAATCTCTTTCACATAAAATTATATAACAATAAAAACTAGACTAATTATATGCCATTTCCAAAACAGCGTACGTCTATTTAAAAAAACACTCTTTGGAACACTTTATGGAAAAGAAGGGATATTTTACAACATTATAAGTTTTTTCATTAGCGCAATCTATTTTTATGGGGAATTCTAAAAGCTTTTTCTATAGCAAATACAAACGTTAGAATAATTTCAATTAACTTGATTTAACGATTTTTTTTAAATACAAAAAATATTCATATAAAATGAATATCTAATAGATATTCATTTATAAATTTAGGATATTTACATTATATATATAATAGATTCTAATATAATTCTTTAAAATTGTATTATTAAATGTTTAGTAAACAAATATTGTATTTGAATTGATTCTTTGAATCTCGACAATTGACTCAAATTTGGTTATTATACTTTTAAGTAAGCTGTTATGGTGAAATTGGTAGTCACGTTCTTAGGAAACCGTGCTAGAGCATCTCGATTCGAGTTCGAGTAGCGACATGACATCTTATCTTCTAAAAAATATGTCATGTAATGAATTCTTATTTCTACTCCTAGTATTTCTATTTTTTTCATTCAATATGGTTATGGTATTTTCCACTTTAGAGCATATAATAACTCATATCGTTTTCGGTCGTATCTCTTTTATTTTCAATTCATTTGATAACCTTATTATTAGGAAATGAAATAATAGGATTATACAATTTGTTCAAAAAAGGCATGATAATAACTTTTTTTTGTATCACAGGATTGTTAGTTACTCGTTGAATTTTGTCTAACCATTTACCATTTAGTGATTTATATGAATCATTAATATTTCTTTCATGGACTTTTTCTATTTTTTTATGTGGTTCTTTGCTTAGAAAAAACTACTATTTCGATACAATAATAAGGCCAAGTATTCTTTATACCCAAGGGTTTTCTACTTCGGGTCTTTTAACTTAAATGCATCAATCCTTAATATTAGTGTCTGCTTTATAGTCCCATTGGTTAATGATGCACGTAAGTACGATGATATTGGGTTATACAACTCTTTTATGTGGATCACTATTATTCATGATTCTCTAGTCACAAACTTCAATTACAATTTCATAAGACAAATGTCAAATTAGGATTTTGCAAAGATTAATCAAAATATAGAAAGAGAAAGAGAAAAAAGAATGAAAGTATGCTTTTACATGAAAGAGGAAAGGAAAAAGAAAAAAAAAAGTGGAAAGTATGGTACAAAAAAGAATGTGGGAAGTACCTTAGAAGGAAAGAGGAAAGGAAAGAAAAAGAAAGTGGGAAGTAAGGTACACAAAAAAAAATGTGGAAAATAGGCACATAAAAAGAAAAGAGAAAAGTAGGATATGTAATTTATGGGTAGTGAAAAATTATAATAATGGATAAATCAAATATGCTGAATAAGAATGACTAAATAGTACTTTTATAATTTTAAAATAAGATTACTAAACATTTTAAAGAGGAATCCATTTGTATTTTTCAACTAACTTATTTCATTTACATTGACTGCTACGTTAAATTTTATATAGGACATTACATCTTATTGGGATTGTGTTTAAATAATTTATCTTTTATATAAACTTTTGAATTAGGTTTGAACTTCATTTGTATTTGAACAATGTAACATTCTTTAGTAAGTAATGTGTTACTAACGGATAGCATATGTATTATGATGAAATAAATTCGTATTTAATCTGTTGAAAATTAGAATTATTTTTTAAAAACATTGAATATTGAACCTGACGTGAATCGAACACGCAACCTTCTGATCTGGAGTCAGACGCGCTACCATTGCGCCACAGATCCAAACTTAATTATTGAAAATGGAATAACAAAACAAAATAAAATTTAAAACTCCTATCAAACTAAAATATACTGCCCAGTGTGAGAGAGATTCACGTTTTTCTTTTTCTTTTAAATTTGTGATAAGTGTTTCTTTTATGCCTTTCAAGCTTTTATTGAGATTCATGTGATGATAATTTCATTATAGATTAGGTGAGTATTAATGTTGATTGTCATGCTTATGCTGTTGAGAAAGTTTTCTAAAATGAGTCAACATTTATGTCTCTTGATGGATACCTAATAATGTTGGTTCAATAATATTGAAAAATATTTGTTAGTTTTTGTAGTTAGTTTTAACTTATTGGTTTATGAAAAACTTTAGGACTGTTTAGAGAATTTTTTTATTGTTTAATAAATACATTAAATAATTTTATAAATTTGAACTTATAAACATATTTTATTATTTGCCTTTAACATATTATTTACTTTGTCATTTTTAACATAAAATATACTTCAAATCCATTGTTGTGGCTAATTGGGCTAAGATTATAGTTCAAATCCATTATGAAGAAAGGAACCTCTATTGTTAATTGGGCTAGGATTTGCTCTCCTATTGAGAATGGAGGGTTGAAGATTAACAACTTGCAACATGGAAATAATGCATATCTTCTCAAGCGTACTTGCAGTTTTGCTTATAGGAATAAACCTTGGTCTCTTCTCTTGAAAGCTAGAGTTCTTAAATCTAAATATGAGCTTAGATTGGCTTATAGTCCCTCTTCTATTTCATGAGATTAAATAGTTTGACACCATTCTTGAGCATACCTCTTGAGCTGTTGGTACAAGTAATGATATTAATTTGCTCTATTTGAGTCTCCTTTGATAATTTTCTTCATTCTCCTATCGCAACTCATGTATTGTATCGAGCATTTGCTATAAGCTAGGATCCTCTCCCCTTTCCCTTGGTTGGGTCATGTGTCGCTAGTTCCTCATAATTTTTTATGTGTGTAGGTGATGGAGATAAAAAAGAAGAGGATTTCACTAATGGAAGAAGAGGCCATCCACCCAAGCATTTAAAGTTCTTCCTTCTAGTCTTCTCAAAATAAAGAAGAAATTAAATAAAGAGAGGACCAAGCTTAAAAGAAGACTACAAGCATTCAAGAATAGGCTCCAATTAATATCTCTCTTTATAGTTTCTTTTGTATAAATTTGTAAATAATATAGAATAGCTTTAGGATGTGCTAAAGAGGGAAACCTTAAAGACACCTCTTTTGTAAAGTACCTTAGGCGTTGGTTTGTAGGAAAAAGCTAGAAGAAGTGATTCTTCTTAATTCCTTCTCTTTAGGCTCTAGTTTGGGAAGGGACTAGAAGAATGACCTTTCAAGCTCCTTCTCTTTTGTACATTTGTGACCAGCCCTCTCTATTATAAAAGGGGTGATTGGGTCTTTGAAATAACAAGTTGAAATTGATTTTTGAAAGTAAAGAATCTCTACCAAATTGGTGAGTGAGTGTGAGAGACTTGTGTCTTCTCCTCTTCTAGTCTTATCTAGGGAGATCTTGGAGTCTCAAGTGGCGGCAACACTTATCTTGAAGTCAATCCACCCCTTCAAGTGGCGTGCACAATTCCAAGAGTTTCATCCACATAAGTCCATTTTCCCCTTCACTTTCCAAATTACCAATGTTCTACTTGTTTGTTTTCACCTTCAATCGATGCAATCTCTTCCTTATGATTTCCTCTTTCATTTGCTGCCCTCATATTCAATTTTAATCGGTGCAAATTGGTTGTTCTTGTTGTTTTGGTCACGACCTCCATGGGTAAAAATGTTATATGTTGTGTTCTTAAGTTTCTATCCATGGGTTTGTTGTTCTTGATGGGTTTCTATGTGAGTTTGACTTGGTTCTTATGTTCTTGATTAAGTTCTTGAATGGGTAAAGAATCGTGATCCAATTCTAAAGGTGCCTAATCATTTTCCAACTCTTATTGAATGCATAACATGTTCATATCATATCCATATCATGTTATTGGGTTCACATCATGTGGTATCATGAGTCTTAGGTGTGTTCTTGTGTATGTTTGAGTTGTTTTGGCACTTTTAATTCAAGAACTTTACATTCTTGTCTTTACCTTTCTGTTTTAGGTTTATTTTTGGGTATTTCTTGTTGTTTTCTTGTTCTTAATACATTGTGTTTGTGTCATTTTGATTTTTGAATCTCTATAAGTTTTGTCAAAGTCATGTTTCTCCAAAAATGTTATCAATTCTATGTAGTCCTTTTGTTGATAATTTTGGTTTCTTGATTTTTAATTGAGTGCAGTTTTATGTGTTTGTTTTCTTGATCCTTTGGTGCCTTTTTTCTTAGATTTGAGTTCTTACTTGTATTTTAGATCTATACAAGTTCTTGAAACATCAATTACATTATGTCTTTTGAAGTTTCTCAAATTCTGTTTTTAATTCCAGAAATGGTTTCCTCTGTTTTTCTTGAAAACATGCTGACTGTTTGGTTTATCAAAATTCCTATGCTTACTGGAAAATTCTGAAATTCTGGAAATTTCTATGTTATTGGGTTCACATCATTAAGACTAGTTCACTATGAGAAATAACACATTTACAAACGAATATGTACCAACAAATACGTCGTCAGTAAAATATGATTATTGAAGGATTTTACCAACAGATAGCAACAACAACAAATTTTATAATACTTGTGTATATTCATCGGTAAATATATCATCAAGATTACAAATCAGTGTTATGGGTGTGATAGCCTTATCCATCAATAGTATTCATTGATAAATGATAGTGAATATATTTTTCGATAAAATTCATCAATAAATTGAGCACCAAGTTCAAAAATCGGTATTGTGGGAGTTATAACATTATCCATATGACAACGAATGTAAAATCCATCAATAAAATTAGTCACTATTTTTAGAGCTTCACTGTGATCGCAATGATTGATCTGCCAATCTACAAGGTCCTTCAGAAGCCTGAAGTAGCAAGTCGGATGGTGCGTTGGGTAGTCGAGTTGTCTGAGTTCGACGTACAGTATGAACCCAGGGGGTCTATCAAGGGTCAGGCATATGCTGATTTCATTGTAGAACTATCCTTATAAGCCACCCAGGTGGACAATGGAGACTTTCAGTGGGTCCTTTCTGTGGACGGATCCTCTAATCAGCAAGGTAGCGGTGTTGGGATTATTCTGGAGCAGACCCTTAGATTTGCCTTCAAGGCCAGTAATAACTAGGCTGAGTATGAAGCACTGGTAGTTGGGATGTTGTTGGCCAAAGAATTGGGCGCTCAAAGTTTGTTGGTAAAAACTAACTCATTGTTGGTAACCGGGCAAGTCACAGGTAAGTACCAGGCCAAAGACCCACAAATGGCCTCGTACTTGAGGTATGTTACACTTCCGAGGGAAATTTTTCCGACGTTCGAGCTGATGCATGTCCCAAGGGAGCAAAATGCCTGAACAGACCCGCTGGCCAAGTTGGTGAGCTCAAGCAAGGGAGGTCGACAAAGGTCAGTTATCCAGGAGACCCTCAAGTCACCTAGGACCATTGCAGATGGAGCAGTAGAGGTCAGTCATGTAGAGACCTTGGAGGTCAACTCGGTAAAAGGAAGGAGGCATCGATCGTTGACACAAGAAACGTTGAAGGTGCCCAAGATAAACGTTTATGGCTTGTCGGGAGAATAGTCGTTGGAGGTCTTACGGATCGACGTAGTGGAGACCTGGTTGACGCCATACCAGTGCTACCTTGCTGATGGTATGCTCCTGGCAGAGCTCATAGAGACAAAGGAGATCAAGAGGAACGCAAGAAGGTATACCCTAGTGGACGAAAAGTTGTTTCGTCATGGCTACACTCATCCTATCCTCACCTGTGTGAGTGGCGATTAGTGTACCCGTATTGATGGCATTTCATGAAGGTCTTCTTGAATCATGTAAGAAAAAGTGGTGCGGAAGCTATGAAGGTGTGAGAGCAAGATCCTCCTAAGAGTGGTGTTGATCTTGAAGGTGCATGATGTGTATGAAGCTAGGGAGGTTCGGCCAACCCAAGGAGAGGTGAAGGAGATGAAGTTTAGAGCCTAGAATTCTAGGGAGAAGCAAAGCTTGGCACAAAATGGCAGCATAACTTTACTCACAATAAACTTGCAAAATACAAGAGATAGCCTTCCTATTTATAGGCTATAAAACCGTAAAAGCTAAGCTAAGTGTAAATGAAATGAGAGCCAAATGAAATGCAAGTATGACAAGGCACATGGCACATGCTCATGACCGGCCACACCACATTAGATTCTAGAATGTTCACTCATTTATGCTTTCTACACTACTCTAATTACTAAGCACCCCTAATGGGCCTCCATGTAACAATTACAAGGCTTTCCCAAACCGTAGCTTGATCCATGTGTGGTGAGCTAGACGGTCCTTCTAGATGCTCCTTATGTAGCTACTCCTCATCATGGCCTAGACGCTCCTTATCATAGGCTAGACGCTCCTCTTTGAGTCTAGACGCTCCTCTTCATAGGCTAGACGGTCTAGCCTTGGAAGCTTGGCTTTCATAGTGTGGTGAGCTTGAGCCCTCCTCCATCATCCCCTCCCTCTTGAAAAGGATTTGTCCTCAAATCCAAGGCTTTTGCTAAGGGAATGGTTATGGCTGGATGGTGTCCATCATCTCCTCCTTCTTGAGAAGATCTATCCTCAGATTTGCATTCTTGATCTCGGATAGCAGCCTCTTGCTTCGTCAAGATGTGTCCTCCTGGATCAAATATCAATCTATGTGAATCTTGAAACAAAGCAAAGGAGTTAGGGTGAGCCTTTGGAGAACAAAGAAATGTGTGAAGTTGCCATTTTTGTTTTGCTCTTGGTTTGGCCAACTTCTCACAATACCTCCCTTTTGAGGGTTGTAGGTGCCCTCTAATCCTCTTATGTTTTCTAAAATTTTCAAAAGTAGTTACGTTTCCCTTAGGCATAATCCCTTTAAGAAATGGTAACAACTTAAAATAGGTAAGAGGACATTGGGCATATACAACTTCATTTGGAGAAATATGAGTAATCTCGTCGACTACTCCATTGTATGCATGCTTATAAGGAAAAAGATTCTTATCCCAAGGTTTGTGAGTGTCCTTCATGATTTCCTGAAGCATAGAAGAAAGAGCTATGTTTTCTATTTTTGAAGCTCTATCATTTGACAATAAATCATGGAGGCTTGTCACATTTCTCAGGACGAGTTTATCCATATCCATGAAGAATGAAGCAAGACCTTTTGTCGTCCTAGGAAGCTCTAATTTGAAATGTGTGTCTTCCCAAGGATCTTTTACAAAAGGTGAAGGAGTATAGAGTTCTTGAGACTCTGCTTTAGGTGTATTTTGAAAACAAGAGTTGTACCTACAGTAATGTCTTTGAACCTCTTTTCTCATAGGTGACAAAAGTTTTCCTCTTAAAAGCTCTAGAGTTTCATCAACTCTCATTTGCCCCATGAGTTCTCCTTCTTGTAGACTTTTTCTCTTATGTGTAAAGAGAGTCTCGTTGGTACAACCATGGTTGATGAAAATTTGTACATTTTGCAATGGTTGTCTCAATAAGACATGGCAAGTTGTTCTAGGCACTACTTCATACAAAAATTGGTAGGTGCTTATAGATAACTTGTCATTCTTTTGGGGATATCTTAACACATTTGAGAAATAGTCTTGAGCTATGCAAGCTTCTTTAAAAGACTCTTCTTTTGTGCTCATGCTTGCAAGTGTTCCTTTACCATAGGAAAGGCTAGGTTGTTCAACAAGAAGCATGTTTGTAAAGGTATTTTCAATGTGCTTGACTTGTTGAATGACCTTGTGGGAAGGAACACTATTCTCCCACGCCTTTTGTTTCCCAATTTTTTTTTCTTTTTCTTTTTTTTCTTCATCCCTTTTGTGTTTCATTTGTATTTGGTCTTTTATCACTTGGGAATGTGGTAAAGGACTAAGTACAAACTTTTTGTGCTTGTAGATGAAAGAGATCTCGTTAGTTAGACCATTATGCGAGGTTTTCTTATCAAATTGCCATGGTCTACCTAATAAGATGTGGCAAGCTTCCATAGGTACTACATCACATAAAACATTGTCTTTGTAGTTACCTATAGAAAACTCGATTTCCACTTGTTTGTCTACACGTAGTTCTCCATCCTCATTGATCCATTGTAAATTGTACGGTTTTGGATGAGGAACTACTTGTAGTTTTAGTTTTTCAATCAATCTAGTGCTACAACAATTGCAGCATGATCCACCATCCACAATAAGAGAGCATATATTTTCTAAAATATTGCATCTAGTATGAAAAATGTTCTCTCGTTGTGTCTCACTGGATGCACTAGGTTGATTGTGGAGGATTCTTTGAATCATCAATAAGTCCCCCTCCAAAGGATTTATCCTCTCTCCTTCCCCCTTTCCTTGTGTACTAGGTTCATCCTCACCACTTGTGTACTCATCTTTTCCCTTTAAAAACAAAACCCTTTGGTTTGGACATTGTGCTTGCACATGCCCTCTTCCAAAACATTTAAAACACTTGGTGTCCCTAGCACGGATGTATGGGGTGGAGGCATCTTTTACTAAGGGTTTGGTAGTTTCTTTGGATTCGTCTCTAGGTGTACTACCTTCCCTTTTAAAGTCTTTCTTGGGATAAGAGTTGGAGTAAGAACCCACCCTTTGACTTGAAGTTTTGCGCAAATTTTGTTGTTCAACTTTAATGCAAAGTTGAACCAAATCATTCAAGTCTTGGTAGGGTAATAGTTCTACTCTATCCCTTATCTCAAGGTTGAGCCCACTTAGAAACCTAGATATGGTGGTGGTTTCTTCCTCTCTAATGGATGCTCTCATCATGTAGAGCTCCATTTTCTGCCTATACTCTTCCACACTTAAGTTCTTTTGTTGGAGTCTTTGGAGCTTGTCCATCAACTCCCTATGGTAGTAGGAAGGTATGTGGCAACGTCTTAGGGCTCCCCTAAGGTCATTCCAATATTCTATGGAAGGCTCCCTATGAAGACGTCGGTCTCTCTCTAGAGAGGTCCACCAATACATGGCATTGCTTTGGAAACTAAGGGTTGCTAAGGGTACCTTCCTCTCTTCACTCACCCTATGGCAAGCAAAGAGTTGCTCTACTTTCATCTCCCAATCTAGGTAGGCTTCTACATCTTCCTTACCATAGAAATGGGGTAGGTCTACCCTTACTTCCCTTGGGCTCTCTTGCTCCCTTTGCCTAGTTCTTCTAGGGGGTAGTTGGTAATAATCATTGATCCTACGGCTTCCCTCCCCTAGAGACTCAATACTTTGAGATGCATGAGTAAGCGTTTTTTTTTTATTTTTGTGTTTTTTGTGATTTCTCTTCTTGAGCCTTAGCCAACTCATTGATTTTGTTCTCATTCTCCAATTGTCTAAAAGAGATTAATTGTACCGCTTGTGAAACTTCTTTCAAAAGAGTTTTCAAAGATTTTACTTCACTTTCAATAGATTTTGGAGAATGAGAAGAAGAAGACATGGCTAAAAACTTTGTGTATATATGTGTTTTACTTTTGAGAAAGTTTAGGAAAGTTAAAGAAGGTAGTTTTCCAGGTAAGGGAGGTGAGTCACAATGGACTACTTAAGTACCAAGCCTTTTCCTTGCCAAAAACTATCCTCCAATGTCTTCACACAAACTTTCTCTTAGTGAAGCACTTAGAACACAAATAAGTTGAGAAATAAATGCAAGAAAACAATGTAAGCTATCTATTCAACAAAGCTAGTCGTTATAACACAAATTTTAAAACAAAACTAACCAAGCAAAGCGTCACTAATAAAGCAATAGAAAAGCAAATACAAACAAGTAACAATTACTAAACAAGAATGCTATACTATTCGGCCCTAGGTGAGGCTTCTTGGACACTTTGAGCCCTTGAAGACACACTCACCGTCTAAAGCGTAATTAAGAAGTAATTAACACAAATTAAGTTGTAAGGAATTTAAGAAAAACCCCCTTTGTTGATCCTCTTTTTGCTAGTGACACTCCCTCTTGTTGTCTTTGCTTGTTAGCCCTCCAAATGTGTGTAGTGTTTTGAGGAAGTTTGCTTCGGCTTTGTCTTTGTCTTCCCCTTAGAATAAAGGTCTTGATTCTCCAATTTCCAGCACCTATCAAAGGGCTAAACCTTAACCAAGTCAAGTTTCAATTCACATAAGCACCAAAGGAGAGAAGAAATTCCAGCACCCAAATTAGAGGTCAAAGAACAAAAGCAAGAAACAATTGAATTGAATAAAACAGTACCACCAAAAGGAGTTAGATTATGACAACTAAAAAGAGGTTCAAGAAATATTAAGCAAGCAAATAAAAGGTACCAAAATAAAGGTAGGCACACAAAAGAATCCTAAGAATGGCACTAGATTTAGATGACCAAATAAAAAAACAGCACCACTGGAAAATGTTGTGGGCAAGAAACGTGTTTTTCCCCAATTTATGCTGAGCTGTGTTTTTAAGATATGATTCTGAAATTTGATATGCAAGATATTCAAGATCTTAGCTAAAATCTGGCTTTGGAATCACTCAAAACGCATGCACCAATTTTTTTTAATAAATTTTGCAATTTTGGTGTTCAGTTACGCCAGCTGTAGCGCCTCAGATTTGCACACTGATTTTAAAAGATTTTTTTCTGTTGCTTCTTTTGGACTAATTCTTTTTTTGTCCTTTCTATAACACTTCAAATTTGCAAATTCCAGAGAATCAAAATTTTCCTATGAGTGTAAATGTTTTTCTGGATCAAAACAGTCAGCACAGAAAATCTGAAACAGGGTATTCTGAAAACTGGAAACAAAAACAGCAAGATACCAAAGTTTAGACACAATGGAAATTTGTGAAATAGAATTGTGTAGGATCTAAACACAATATGAACTCAAACTAAAATTAAAAAGGCACCAAAAGATCAAAGAACAGCAGATTCAAAGCAATTAAAGATACCCAAAATCAAGAAACAATCAAGCCAAATAAAGGACTACTAAGAATTGTTGACATTGTGGATGAACATGACTTGACAAAACATATAAGATTCAGAAATTAAAGACTCAAAAGAATAATATGAACCAAATAAGAAAGCAATAAAGACTCAAAAGCCTAAAAGAAAATAGCAACTCAAAGGTGTATGGAATCCTATCACAATTTGCACAAGAACTTGTTCAAGATCAATTGAACAAAAGTGCTTCGGTTGGATCTTCCACAAAGCACACCAAAACAATTAAAATGTAAAAAACAGCAAGACAATTATGGAAAATAAGATGAACAACATGAAAGTAAAGAAGAACTAAAAATGAAAGACCAAAAGCAACTCATTTTGAAGAACCATAGCTCATGATACCAAATGATGGCATTTCATGAAGGTCTTCTTGAATCATGTAAGAAAAAGTGGTGCGGAAGCTATGAAGGTGTGAGAGCAAGATCCTCCTAAGAGTGGTGTTGATCTTGAAGGTGCATGATGTGTATGAAGCTAGGGAGGTTCGGCCAACCCAAGGAGAGGTGAAGGAGATGAAGTTTAGAGCCTAGAATTCTAGGGAGAAGCAAAGCTTGGCACAAAATGGCAGCATAACTTTACTCACAATAAACTTGCAAAATACAAGAGATAGCCTTCCAATTTATAGGCTATAAAACCGTAAAAGCTAAGCTAAGTGTAAATGAAATGAGAGCCAAATGAAATGCAAGTATGACGAGGCACATGGCACATGCTCATGACCGACCACACCACATTAGATTCTAGAATGTTCACTCATTTATGCTTTCTACACTACTCTAATTACTAAGCACCCCTAATGGGCCTCCATGTAACAATTACAAGGCTTTCCCAAACCGTAGCTTGATCCATGTGTGGTGAGCTAGACGGTCTTTCTAGATGCTCCTTATGTAGCCACTCCTCATCATGGCCTAGACGCTCCTTATCATAGGCTAGACGCTCCTCTTTGAGTCTAGACGCTCCTCTTCATAGGCTAGACGGTCTAGCCTTGGAAGCTTGGCTTTCATAGTGTGGTGAGCTTGAGCCCTCCTCCATCACGTATCATGACAGAGCTCCATGAAGGCATTTGTGGAAGCCACATAGGAGGGCGAGCTCTCTCCTTGAAGGTCGTTCGAGTTGGGTACTACTGGCCAACTACGAGGGAGGACTGCATGAGGTATGCACAACGATGCAAGCAGTGTCAGAAGCATGCTGGTTGGCATCACTCAC
The DNA here is from genome assembly GCF_051622355.1 of Phaseolus vulgaris. Classification (NCBI taxonomy): domain Eukaryota; kingdom Viridiplantae; phylum Streptophyta; class Magnoliopsida; order Fabales; family Fabaceae; genus Phaseolus; species Phaseolus vulgaris. Next base: position 32,648,512 of record NC_143505.1, on the reverse strand, counting down.
CCCTTGAGGAGTTGCGATAAATACATAGCCCCTGACCTTTCCATACTTGGGGAATAGACATCTTGGGTCCTTTCCCTTTGGTGATTTGTCAGATGAAGTAACTCGTGGTGGTGGTTAAGTACTTCACCAAGTGGATAGAAGCATAACCAGTTGTGCAGATAATCGCCCACAAGGTCCAGCACTACGTGTGAAGGAACTCACACACATGTTCCTTCTCGAACTTGAGTTTGGGTAATCCAAGTACAAGCTCATTTGAAACCAGTTTATTCAAATGATGCATATGCATGTGTGCAATTCTTCTATGCCAAAGCCATGATTCCTTATGTTTTGTTAGAAGACAACCGATTGATGTAGAGTTAGAAATATCAAGCAAATAGACATTGTTTGATCTCTTACCAACAAGAAGAACTTCCTTTGAGTTTGGCAGCCGAATCTCACAAGAGTTTGTTCTGAAGGTAACTTGGTAGCCTCTGTCACAGAGCTGACTGATACTGAGCAGGCTGTGCTTAAGTCCTTCTACATAGAGCACATCATGGATTAGAAAGTTGTTTTCATTGCCTATGGTACCTTTACCAAGGATTTTTCCCTTTGTCTCCAGTCATATGCTTGGAGCAGCCACTCTCTAAGTACCATAGATGTTGTTTTCTCACCAAGCAATCCTGCAAAATTCAAAATCAGGTGGCAAGATCTGGTCCCCTTACAAATTTGAGTCCATGAATGTTAATTTGATTACAAGGAACCTTAGGATTCTTAGGAACCCATTTTAATATACCTTTTGGAACAGAAAACTTTCTAATTTTACAGAATCTAACAGAGTGGCCCTTTTTCATACAGTAGAAACAACAAACAACCGGTTGTTTCAACCTTTTAACCGATTGATTTTTCATGATGGTTGAAAAAGGTTTTGAACATCCACTGTTTTTGCTTTGTGGGTTAAAACCCAAACGAGATTTCCCAAAAACAAACTTTTGATATGCTAAAACATTCTCAAGATTTGATTTGCCTTTTGCAATTGTGTCAACAATTTTCACAAGATATAAAACTTTCTTTTGAAGGGATTCACAATTTTTACAAAAACTTGAATCACATTTGCAAAAGGAGTTTTGATAAATCAGTTCAAGATTTTCAAAGTCAACATTTGAATTGTTCAAATCATTTTCCAGAACTTTGATTCTCTCTTTCAACCTTTTCAATCGGTTATTTGAAAGGGTTAATCTTTTAGCATCTTCATGAGTTTCTTGGAAAGCATCAAGAAGTTGGAAATAACTTTCACATTGGAAGAAGATGTACTTACTAGGTTTAATCCATATTCTTCTTTTGCCATAAGGCAGACCCTCTATCTTGCTTTTTGAAGAAGATGAAGCAGCAAAGAACTCTTCCTTGATCAGCCAAGCACTCCTTGGGTTCTTGTGACATTTCTCAAGAGTATCCGACATTTCTTTGGCTAAGATACATTCTGAAACCTTGAACAATTCATCCATAATCAAGGGCAGAGACAATTATATTCTTAGCTATACAATCAAGGTGGTTTCTTTTATTTTTAGATGATGCAGAGTTATTTTCAGGCATATGCATGAAGCCATTGTTTGAAATAACATTCTAAATTACTTTATATAATGATTCAATAAAGAACTTCATTCTTATACACCAAAGCTAGTAATTTTGACCACAAAATAGAGGTGGTTTATTTAAAGAAGCACCTTCCCCAAAGGAAAACTTTTTAGCCATGTAAAAAGATTTTTCAGAAAAAAAAAAACAAAAACTTGAATATTTTTCAAAAACCTAGCTTTTGATGTCAAATGTAAGAATTGATGGATTAAACAAGAGGGGGTGAATTGTTTGTCAAAGATTTTCACAAAGATTGATTATGAATTAACCTTTATCAAACAATCATAGATAAGAAATTAAGGAAAGCAATCAATCAATGATACAAAAACTGCTTTCAGAATTTTAACCGATTGAAATTGCATTTTAATCGGTTGTTTATACCAGCAGCAGAAACAAAATTAACACCAACAGTTATAAGGAGTTAGAGATAGAGAGATTTACACAACAATTTTATATTGGTTCACTTAACCTTGAGCTACATCCAGTTCTCAGAACAACCTTTGAGTTCCACTAGTAATCAAATCCATATTACACCAACATACCACAAAGAGATGACCTTGAAAATCACAAGACCCACTCACCCTCTTTGCAACACCACACACCTCAAGTCAAAACACCCTCTAACTTTGCAGGATTTTCACACACACTTACAGTTAATGAAAGTACAATTACAAGAACCTTGAAAGGGATGGAAAACACCTGAGATTATACAAAACAGGAAACCCTATGATCAGATCTTGTACTAGTGCAAAGCTTTAACAATAATCTTGCAAATATTTTGAGACTTCTTTAAAAAACAAATCTCAATATCTATTTCAAACTCTGTAAAAGTTGTTATTTGGTTTTGAAATAAAGGCTATATTTATAACACTTGAAAACTAGTTGTTCAACGCAACATTAATGAGCTAAAACAGTTTTGATCACATTCAAAACAGTTAAAACAGATTTTCAACAAACTGTTATGAAAACACACAATCAACCGGTTGAAACCACAATTTAATCAGTTGAATTGGTTAGGCAGTTACATAACCAAGTCAAAAATAGTTTCAAAACCTTTAAGCCAACTAAACCCTAAACCCTAAACCTTTATATCGATAATTCAACCGGTTGTTTTTCCTTTTCTTGAAAAACACTTTGTTTCTTTAAAACAGATTTGTCAAGCTTTGTGCAAGGATTAAGAACTGATCTTTACATAGATTCTAAACATTCTAATCTAAACCCAAACCAAAAGTAGTCAGGCTTCAAGCTTCATCTTGGATTTGAAAACACCAAAGCTCCCATGCTTAACAAAATGCCTAGTTGTTAAGATGCAGCTGGGCGAGAGCAACGTTGAGCTCGGTCAACAACTCCTTCTCGAAAACGAAAAGGGGAAGGTGTAGTTTAATCTTGGTGAAAATGGTTGTATAGAAAAAGCAAAAGGGGCCTTTAGGATCAAAGGATTCATCACAACATATGGGTTCACTCTCCCCATATACAACTACCTTAATTAGGTGCTCGTTCATTTTGCTCAAACATTCATACTCCCTCAGGTCCCGTATTTTTAAATGGGTAGTAAATATAGAGGTTTCCCTAAGTAGTTCTTTTCTGGCCCAAGGGTAGGCGAAAGCATAATCCATTTCTAAAAATTTATCACATACAAACAAAAAAAATACAGAAGAATAACTTAGCAAAGAGGATGACAGAGGCAATATAGCAAACTCAACAATCCAGAAACAACAGATCCCAAAGAGAGTGTAAGTCAAAGTAAGAACGACTCAAGTAAAAAAGACGAAATGAGTTTCACATACCTGATAATCGATTAGTAAAGGAAACAAAGGGGCACTATCGAAGAGGTGTTTTTTCTCTTCTCTGATTTTGGGTAAGGTGCGAAATAAAGTACAAAGAAGAAGAAATGTTCACTTATTTTCAAAATAAAAAGTGGAAGAGTCTGGATACTCCTAATTGTTGATATAGAGCCACGTGTACACATCACATTTTCTTTGATATAACTGTCTCATCAGATGGCTCTTCGAAACTCGTGCGCCACCTACCCTACGTACCAACATTTTGTCATCCTAAAACACTGACAAACCTCTTTGCCTCGCTCTGCTCGGCTTGAGGCCGAGGGGTTATGTACCGTTCGATATTCTCAGCCCACAACTCGAGCACTCAAGTCCTCGCCCAATAATTTGAGCAGTAGGTATTGGGTACACTCCTTTCAGGCCCAATAATTTAAAGTCGACCCAAAACACAAATAGGCCAAATGGCTTCTAAAGAAGGCCGACCTTTGGTAAATAATTAACACGCTCCAAAAACAATAAACAAAAAGAACATTAACGTTATAATCGATTCAGTTAGTCATTTCAACCCAAAGATAAGACTCATTCAGAGATGTTACTCTGCAAAATCTAGAACCCCAAATACAGGGAAGCACATTAACCAATTAATTATGCAGCTACCAACTCCTAAAACAGGATTGACAAGTGCTATAAAAGGTCCCTAAGACCCTGAGCAAAAGATAAGCATTATTCCATGCAATATACACTACACTCATATATTTTATACTCTCACTGACTTGATCGTCGGAGTCTTGTCAACAAGTTGACCTCCCCTCACTGTGAATTTCAAGCATCTCAAAGCAGCAACATTAGAAAAGAAAAGTTATCCTAGAGTTCATCGCCAAGACTCGATCTAGGTCAGCCAGTGAGAACAATGTTAATGATAATTTTCATTGTTATTGTTATGAAAAAGTTAGTATATTTTAAAAAGTAAATGCATATTTAAAATTTGGTAAGAAATTTTTTTGTGTATGTTTAAAATTTAACAATATTATGATATATGAAAGAAATATTAAATGATAATGAGTATCATGAAAACCTGAATATTAAATAGCAGTTTTAACAATGTTCAACATGAAAAAAAATAAGAATAAGAATAACATAATCATAATACAATCATTGGTGTTGATGACGTTCAATCTCATTCATTTGATCCTCCAGTCGCTCCATCCTTTCATAAACTCTGCCCAAAACATGTGTCGAACATGTCCAAATGTGTATTGATGTCCGACCTCATGGTCCTCATACTTTTCTGGATGTTTTGTATCCCACCCCAAATTTGGGTTAACATTTTAGCGTCATGGGGGATTGCGAGCTGAGGTTGACCGCCTTGAACATGTTCTTGTGGCAATGGTAGGTCTTCGTCATCTTCTTCGTCTGCCTAGTCAGTCCTACCAAGTTGCCAAACACCATTTACCTGGAATATATTTAATTTTCTCATAGTTTTCTTCCCAAAGTAATGATTCCATCCTAGCATTATTGATGCATCATTTGACAAGTCTAACCCATACACATGTATGATCCATGTTATCAAAATAGCATACGGTAGAGACATGTTATGATGGAGATCAAGCTCAAGAGGACATGGAGGCCAATCAACAAGATCAAGATGAGGTGGAGGCACAAATAGAAGACGCCCATGGAGGTCAAAGTCCACCTCAAAGGATTACAAGAAGCATGTTCAAAGCTTTGGGAGCTAGAGAACATTTATTTTCTCTTTTTGTAATTTCTTTAGTTGAAGGTGCTTAGAGGGAAACATTAGAAACCTCTTTTGTTTTAGCATCTTGTAGGCTTTAGTTAGGAGCTTTGGGGGGGGGGGGTGTATTAGTAGATAGGTGTAGAAGTAGAATAGGAGGTGCCAAAGTGAAGGAAAGGGTCCTCATGCAGAGAATAGGCGCCGGTTCTAGAATGATTTGGGAGGGAATTTTGAATTGTTTTAGCTTTCATTTTCAGCACCTTAGGCTATAAATAGAGGTGCTCTCTTTGTAAAATTGAGATTGGAATTAATCTAAGAAAACTCTACTCAAATTTTGAGTGACCTTTGGAGAGCTTTTGGAGCCTTCTTCTCTAGTCTTATCTTGATGGATCAATGGAGTCCTCAAGTGGCGGCATCACTCTCATCTAGGAGCATTCCACACTTCTAGTGGCGAGATCATCCATCCTCCTTCCATCTTCATGAGCATTCTCTTCTCCTTCCTTTCTTCTTCTTCAATTGTTCATGTTGCCTTGTGTTCTTGAGTTGTTTAGTTTCGGTTTTTCTATTTTCCAGCACTATGTTCTGTTTTGTTTTTAATTCTGTTCGGTTCATATGATTAGTTGCTTAATTCTGTTCGGTCATTCCAGCTTTCATTCTCTTTGTTGATTCAATTTGACAATATTTGGTTCAACCAAATGAGTTTGGGATTTGGTATTAGTTTTTGGTGAGTTCTTGTCTTAGAACAATGATCCAACTCTAAGAAAAGTGCCTCTATATTTTCCAGCTCAAGGTGATTCCTAAGAATGTCAAGAATCTTGTTCTATGTGGCTATTGGAATCACATCATGTGCTATCATGAGTCTTAGGTTCTTCTTGTTTAATTGTTGAGTTGTGTGCACTTTAATTTCAAGAGCTCTTTAATTTTTTTCTTGCAATTTAAGTTTCTGTTTAGATTTTTTTGCTTGAGTATTCTTGCTGTTTTTCTTTTCCACCAAGTGCTTGTGAAAAGGTTTATGGCACTCATTCTTCTTATGAGTATGGTTGCTCTTTTGGAATGGCATTATCCTTCCTAGAGTTTACCTTAAGCTTCCTTTCACTTGTAGTTAAAATTTGTGATGTGTCTTTTAATTTTTGAATCATGTCAAGTTTTGTCTTAGTCATGTTCTTCCATAATTGTCATTACTTCTAGTAGTACTTTTATTGTTTTGATTGTTTCTTGCTTTGGTGTCATATAATTTTCTGAATTGATGTTGATCCTTTGTGCATTTTCTTTTTAGAATTGAGTTCATACTTGTATTCTAGACCTATACCAGTTCCAATACATCATTTTCTATTATGTCTTTGCTAGTTCATCATTCTGTTTTTTATTCCTATTAGGATTCCTCTGTTTCTGAAAAAAAGTGCTTATTGTTTTTCCTTATTGCAATTGATTTACTTACTGGAAAATTCTGAAATTCTGGATTTGAAATATTAAAAGTGTTAGAAAAGAATAGAAAAAAGAATCATTCAAAAATACGAAGTACACAAAAAATGATAAATAAAATAAAAAAGTGTACATTTCTGCCGAAAAAAATACGGTAATCTGGCAGCGATTTTGAAAAATTTATTGCTCTCAATTGGCTTACTGTTTTTAATTGATTCCAGTGCCATTATTGATTTAACATCTTGAAGTTTCTGTGGTATAAATTTCATAATCCAGTTCGCTCTACAACGTTCCAGTTAAATCAGTGAATATCAAGCACAGTTTGCATTAAAATTTTTTTTTTTCCAGTAGCTAAATTTTTGTTTTCTTCATCTACTCTAGTGCTTTTCCTTAGGTATTCTTTTGTGTGCCTACTTTTCTCATTGAGTTCTTTATTTTCTTGATTGTCTTTCATTCTTACTCTTTGAGTTTGTCTTACATATAGTATTCCTTTTGCAATTACCTTTCCTTGCTTATACCTTTTCTTGTTTGTCTTTATTGTTTCTTTGGTTTTGTGGTGGTTTGCTCTTAAGATTGGTGTGCTTGCTTTGACATATTTCATTTGAGGATTCCAAGGCCTCAAGATCAGATTGGTGCAAGAACATTATTTCTTTGAGAGTGATCTCTTTTTTTTTCAGCCTCATTTCACTTCAGCAGTTTCATTGCCAAAGCTCACTGTTTTTGCTAATTTTTAACTTGTTTGCTGTTTTTGTGTGTTTGCTGTTTTTAATTACAAATGGCTGGATTTTCAAGTGATGCATCCTACAAGCAGAATTCTCCTTCCAAAGCTTCAATCCTTGGTGAATTACATGAAGCTCAAAGAACCATTAGACGGTTGGAGGAGAAATTGCAAAAGATGGAGGTGCAACAAGCTAGACCATCTCCTTCAATTCATGATGAGCATCATAGACCTTCAACAAGAGCTTCTTCCAATGATGTTGGCCGTGAAGATGAGCATAGGAGAAGGAGAACTCCACCCCAAGTCCATGGACAAAGACATCATCACCAAGGGGAAAGAATTCACTACGGCAATGGCTTCTACCATGATGCAAAGTCCAAGCTTCCTTCGGTCAAGCTACCTTGTTTTAATGGTTCTAGTGATCCAAATGTATATTTAGATTGGGAGGCTAAGTGTGAACAAATTTTTGAGATCCATGAGATCCAAGATGAGCATAAGCTCAAGCTAGCCACCCTAGAGTTTAGTGATAATGCCATGAAATGGTGGCATGGAATTGTAAAGGACATTATCTATCACAAGGGTCCTCCCGTGGACTCTTGGAACTCTTTAAAGGATCATATGCGCGCTAGGTTTGTGCCCCCACATTTTAGGAAAGACCTCATGTTGAGACTCCAACGGTTTCAACAAGGCACGCTAAATGTGGATGAATATTATAAGGAGCTTGAGACGCTTGTGCTTAAAATTGAATTAGAAGAAAGTGAAGAAGCCATGGTTGCTAGGTTTGTGAGTGGTCTTAGGAAGGATATTCAAGACATTGTTGAGTTACAAGAGTATTCATCATTGGGCTCTTTAGTTCATCTTGCAATGAAGGTGGAAGCCCAACTTGCTAAGAAAAACTCTTTTAAAAATGCTTCCAATGATGGATACTACTCCAAGTCTTGGAGAAACAAAACTTCTTTTTCTAAACATCCTTCCAAAGATTCTTCTTTCAAACCCAAGGAATCTAAGCCATCTACTTCTAGACCTAAGTCTCCCACTAGAACATCTAACAATAAATGCTTTAAATGTATGGGTTATGGTCATATTGCTGCAAATTGTCCTTCCAAACGAAGTATGTACATGCATGAGGGCATTGTAGTTAGTGAGCATGATTCGGATTCTCCAAAGCATTCATTGCATTCTCATGCATCTAGTGAGGAAGAGAGCGAATGTCCACTTGAAGGGGACTTGTTAGTTGTGAGAAGACTTCTTGGACAAGTTTCACAACCTTTTGATGAAAGTCAAAGGGAAAATATTTTCCATACAAGATGTCTTATTCAAAACAACATTTGTTCCTTGATAGTGGATGGGGGTAGTTGTGCAAATGTGGCTAGTACAAGAGTAGTAGATAAGCTTGGATTGCCTACTATCTCTCATACAAAGCCCTACAAATTACAATGGCTTAGTGAAGTAGGAGAAATAATTGTTAATAAACAAGTCCTCATCCATTTCTCCATTGGAAAATACAAAGATGAGGTATTATGTGATGTTGTGCCCATGGAAGCCACTCATGTTCTTTTGGGAAGGCCTTGGCAATTTGATAGAAAAGTTTTACATGATGGCTTTACCAACAAACTATCTTTTGAATTCCATGGTCACAAGGTTACTTTAAAATCTCTCTCTCCAAGAGAAGTCCATGAGGACCAAATTATCATGAAGAAAAAGAGGGAGAGTGAAAAAGATAAAAAAGATAAGAGTTCTAAGCCTACACTCCTAGTGTCTAGGCGTGACATTGAAAGGGAAATAGTGGCTCATCATCCTCTTTTCTTAGCCATCCCTAGAACTCTTAGAGTAGAATCACTGTTGATAGTCCTCATTGCTTGGAAAATTTGGTAGAAGAGTTCAAAGATGTGTTTCAAAATCCTCCAAATGGACTTCCACCTTTGAGAGGGATTGAACACCAAATTGATTTGATACCGGGCTCTTCTTTACCAAATCGTCCAGCATATAGGACCAATCCAAGTGAATTCAAGGAAATTCGCCAACAAGTTGAGGCTTTGATTGAGAAAGGGTGGGTGCAAGATAGCATGAGTCCTTGTGCTATGCCTATCATCTTAGTGCCAAAAAAGGATGGCACATGGCGCATGTGTTCGGATTGTAGGGCCATAAATAACATAACCATTAAGTATAGGCATCCCATACCTAGACTAGATGATTTGTTGGATGAATTACATGGTTCTAAAATCTTTTCAAAGATTGATCTTAAAAGCGGCTACAATCAAATCCGTATCAAACCGGGTGATGAATGGAAGACGGCTTTTAAGACCAACTTTGGTTTATATGAGTGGTTAGTTATGCCTTTTGGTTTAACTAATGCACCAAGTACCTTCATGCGCCTCATGCATCATGTTCTTAGACCTTTCATTGGTAAGTTTGTTGTGGTTTACTTTGATGACATTCTCATTTATAGCTTATCTTTGAATGACCATAGGTTGCATGTTAGGCAAGTTTTGGAAACCCTTAGGAAGGAACATTTGTATGCTAACCTTGCTAAATGTATGTTTGCTCTTGATCATATAGAATTCTTAGGGTTTGTTGTGAGTTGTAAAGGGGTCCATGTGGACAAAACAAAGGTGGTGGCCATTCAAAATTGGCCTACACCGAAATCTTTGAATGAGGTCCGAAGTTTTCATGGGCTTGCTTCTTTCTATAGAAGATTTGTCCCAAACTTTGGTACCATTGCCGCACCACTCAATGACATAGTGAAAAAGGATGTGGTCTTTCATTGGGGAGAAGCACAACAAAATGCTTTTGATACTTTGAAAGAAAAATTGACTAATGCTCCCATCTTGGCCCTTCCTAATTTCACTAAGACATTTGAGATTGAGTGTGATGCTTCAAGCATAGGTATTGGGGCTGTTCTCCTTCAAGAGGGCCACCCCATAGCCTATTTTAGTGAGAAATTGAAGGGAAGTCATCTCAACTATTCCACCTATGATAAGGAATTATATGCACTTGTTAGGGCTTTGTTTACTTGGCAACACTATCTTTTTCCCAAAGAGTTTGTGATACATAGTGATCATGAATCTCTTAAATATTTGAAAAGCCAAAACAAACTTAACAAGAGGCATGCTAAGTGGGTGGAATTCATTGAGCAATTTCCTTATGTGATCAAACACAAGCAAGGCAAAATAAATATTGTGGCGGATGCTCTTTCTAGAAGATACACCTTGCTAAATCTTTTAACCTCTCAATATCTTGGTTTTGATCACATTAAGGAACTCTATCATGATGACCTTGATTTTTCTCTCATCTATCAAGAGTGTCTTAAAGGAGGACACAAAGATTTTTTTATTCAAGATGGCTTTCTTTTTAAAGGAAAACGTCTTTGTGTTCCCCAATGCTCTATTAGATTATCTCTTGTTAGAGAAGCTCATGAGGGGGGTTTAATGGGACATTTTGGGGTTGCTAAAACTTTGGATGTGTTGCATGAACATTTCTTTTGGCCTCATATGCATAAACATGTTCATAGTTTGTGTGATAAATGCATAGCTTGTCGCAAAGCTAAGTCTAAAATGCATCCCCATGGTCTTTATACTCCTCTTCCTATCCCTTCAATGCCTTGGGTAGATATATCTATGGATTTCATCTTAGGCTTACCCAAGACATCAAAGGGCAAGGACTCCATTTTTGTGGTAGTGGATCGTTTTTCAAAGATGGCTCACTTTATTCCTTGCCACAAAGTGGATGATGCATGCCACATTGCAAACCTCTTCTTCCAAGAAGTGGTTCGCTTGCATGGGATTCCTAGGTCTATAGTGTCCAATAGAGATCCTAAGTTCTTGAGTCACTTTTGGAAGACCTTGTGGGGCAAGCTTGGAACTAAGCTTTTATTTTCTACCACTTGCCACCCACAAACTGATGGTCAAACCGAGGTGGTGAATAGAACTTTGGGACAACTATTGAGATGCTTTATTTCGGGGAATCCTAGAGTGTGGGAGAATTTACTACCCCATGTTGAGTTTGCATATAACCGAGTAGTAAATTCTACCACCTCCCATTCTCCTTTTGAGGTGGTCTATGGGTTTAATCCCCTAACACCTCTTGATCTTCTTCCTATTCCCCTTCTTGGAGATGTCTTGTGCAAAGATGGGGACGAAAAGGCTTCTTTTGTGAAAACTTTGCATAAAGACATCAAGAAGAGAATTGAGAAGAAGGTTGGCAAGTATGCTGAACTTGCCAATAAAAGGAGAAAAGCATTGTTGTTTGATGAGGGCGATTGGGTTTGGCTTCACTTGAGGAAGGATCGTTTTCCTACTCAAAGGAAGTCCAAACTAATGCCTCGAGGGGATGGACCTTTCCAAGTCCTCAAGAGGATTAATGACAATGCTTATGAGTTAGATATGCCTGATACATTCTTAGGTAGTCATACTTTTAATATCAGCAATCTAACTCCTTTTTCTGTAGGTCTCCAGAATTCGTGGTCGAATTCTCTCCAACTCGGGGAGTATGATGGAGATCAAGCTCAAGAGGACATGGAGGCCAATCAACAAGATCAATATGAGGTGGAGGCACAAATAGAAGACGCCCATGGAGGTCAAAGTTCACCTCAAAGGATTACAAGAAGCATGTTCAAAGCTTTGGGAGCTAGAGAACATTTATTTTCTCTTTTTGTAATTTCTTTAGTTGAAGGTGCTTAGAGGAAACATTAGAAACCTCTTTTGTTTTAGCATCTTGTAGGCTTTAGTTAGGAGCTTTGGGGGGGTGTATTAGTAGATAGGTGTAGAAGTAGAATAGGAGGTGCCAAAGTGAAGGAAAGGGTCACACCTTCCTCATGCATAGAATAGGCGCCGGTTCTAGAATGATTTGGGAGGGAATTTTGAATTTGTTTTAGCTTTCATTTTCAGCACCTTAGGCTATAAATAGAGGTGCTCTCTTTGTAAAATTGAGATTGGAATTAATCTAAGAAAACTCTACTCAAATTTTGAGTGACCTTTGGAGAGCTTTTGGAGCCTTCTTCTCTAGTCTTATCTTGATGGATCAATGGAGTCCTCAAGTGGCGGCATCACTCTCATCTAGGAGCATTCCACACTTCTAGTGGCGAGATCATCCATCCTCCTTCCATCTTCATGAGCATTCTCTTCTCCTTCCTTTCTTCTTCTTCAATTGTTCATGTTGCCTTGTGTTCTTGAGTTGTTTAGTTTCGGTTTTTCTATTTTCCAGCACTATGTTCTGTTTTGTTTTTAATTCTGTTCGGTTCATATGATTAGTTGCTTAATTCTGTTCGGTCATTCCAGCTTTCATTCTCTTTGTTGATTCAATTTGACAATATTTGGTTCAACCAAATGAGTTTGGGATTTGGTACTAGTTTTTGGTGAGTTCTTGTCTTAGAACAATGATCCAACTCTAAGAAAAGTGCCTATATATTTTCCAGCTCAAGGTGATTCCTAAGAATGTCAAGAATCTTGTTCTATGTGGCTATTGGAATCACATCATGTTATCCCGACATTTCATGATGTGTTGCATGATGTAATGAGGCCAATTAATCAATATGTCATTTTTTTATGCATCATAACATGAAAATATGTTCATTCAATAGTTGTACGGAATTGCTACCTCGAGGGCACAACATGTGCACACATGTGTAATGTAGTAGTCTGTCATTCATATTCAGACTACTTGTATTTATGATATTTTCACCTTCTACCTTTTCACGAATCATAGATGATAGCGTCATTGTTCTATCAAAATTTGCTCCCTCAAGGATGGTTCCAGGGGTTAACTTAATGTCATCACAACTCAGATTTTCCACATTCATTCAATCCATTTGTCTTATTTCAATTTGTTTTGAGCAAATCTCAATAGAAAGGTCACCAATAAGTGTGAACTTAAGATTTGTGTAAAAAAACTCTCACCAAATCCTCATAATATGGAAGTTTCATTTCAAGGAATGGTTGTAATCCTTGGAAATTTAAATGGTTTTGAAATTGAAACCCTGGTGCGACAAAAAATGGAAAATGCATGGCTTTCAGTGATAGCCGTGAAACCTTCTCTCATAGACCACCATCTAACGTTTTATACTAAAATATCGTGAATAATCAAAAGCATCTTCAATCTCCATTCTTTAGGTAGGAGGAACTGCATCATTATGTGTTGGACCTTTACCTTTATGGGTTTTATGCCTTTTCATGGATTACAATGTCATGAATAATACAATTATAACCTAGTATAAAAAAATGTTCATGACAACAAATATTTATAATTTTTAAATTTGAATCAATAAAATGGATTCTCATTACTAAAATATTCATAAAAAATAATTATATAAATATTTTTAATTTAAATGAGTATCTCAAATGAATAATGTAATATAAAAAATATAATTATTTAAATTTTCAATATTAAAATGAATACTTATTAATAAAAAAAAATAATAATTACATTAATAAAATAATTATATTATTTTTCTATTTTTAGAATTTAAATATTTAAATGAATTTTGTATTCTCATTAATAAATCAAAATCTGAATTATTATAATAAATCAATTCAATTCTATTATTTATATTTTTAGAATTTAAATATTTAAATGGATTCTCTATTCTCATTAATAAATCAAAATCAGAATTACTATAATATATTAGTTGAATTCTATTATTTATATTTTTAGAATTTAAATATTTAAATAGATTCTCTATTCTCATTAATGAATTCTGAAAAATATAATTTAAATAAAATTACTAAAATAATAGCCTATAATTTCAAATAATGTATTTTATTGATTCTGATTAATAAGAAAAAAAAATATTTTAATATTTCGAAAGATAAATACAAACAAAATATTAAATTAGAACAGAAAAAAAAAACATAAACAAAAACACTTGAAAAACCAAAGGAAAAATCATTAAAAAATTTGGAAAACCTGGAGAAAAAAAAAAGATGAACATAACCGATTATGATTTGCCTTTAAAAGGCAACATAACCAATTATCCATTGTTTTTAGGAGCCTAACCGACTATGCCTTCCCTTAAAAAATAAACCTAATCGATTATGTAAAATATCTGAATAATATAATCGATTAGGTCCATTTAACACACACCACATAATTGATTACCCTCCTAAAAATTTAGGCTAATTGATTATGTTGTATGCTTAATCGATTATCAATATAAGATTAAGTCCTGTGTATTGTTTCATGCATAATCGATTAGACACCGTGAAAAATCTTGAAAATGACTAACTTGAGTGTAAATGAGTGTATTTACTGATGTATTTATGATATTAACCTAGTAATCAATGCATTCAACACACTTAGTCAACAAGATTCTCTGAAATATAAGGAATCTCTCCTTGGATGAATAAAGAAGGTTTGTAGCTACAGTGGCATTTTGCACTGGCTAGGAGTGAGTGATCAATTCACAAAAAAAATGCATATACTAAAAAGGCACCTAAATAAAATCACATATTCTACGTGTTTTTTTCTTCTCTTCTTTCATGTTTCTCCACAGTGGTGCAAGGCAAAGAAAATGAGATATCTTTATCTTTTGACACCCTTACAACGGATACAAACAGGAGTGCACCCTCACATCCATCTGTGTGAATAGTACACCCCTTTGATCCAAACACACTATAAATAAGAATAAAAAGTCTTCATTCTTTTTATTTTTAAATTTGTGATAAGTGTTTCATTTTTTCCTTTCAAGCTTTTATTGAGATTCATCTGATGATAATTTCATTATAGATTAGGTGAGTATTAATGTTGATTGTCATGCTTATGCTGTTGAGAAAGTTTTCTAAAATGAGTCAACATTTATGTCTCTTGATGGATACCTAATAATGCTGGTTCTATAATATCGATAAATATTTGTTTGGTATTGTAGTTACAGATTTCAATTATTAAGTTTGGATCTGTGGCGCAATGGTAGCGCGTCTGACTCCAGATCAGAAGGTTGCGTGTTCGATTCACGTCAGGTTCACTTTTTTAATCTTTTAAAAAAAAAATTCTAATTTTCGACAGATTAAATGCGAATTTATCATATAATACAACATTCATCATAATATTACATATAAGTACTATACGTTAGTAACACATTATTACTTACTAAAGTACATTGTTCAAATACAAATGAAGTTCAAACCTAATTCAAAAGTTTATATCAAAGATAAATTATTTAAACACAATCCAAATAAAATGTAATATCGAATATAAAACCTAACATATTTTTCTCAATTTCAAAAGATCATTATAAATTAAAACTTTGAAATTGAAGAATCAAATTACTTAAAAGTACAAAATTAAAATAAATATATAAGATAAATCCAATTATTTTTTATTTTTCTTATTAACATGTATTTGTATTTTTTTTATTATTATCATGTATTCAATTTTTTATTTCTACACACTTATATTATCCGTATAAATTTATAGTTTATTATGAATACGAACTCATCTAAAAAGACACATAAATTTTATCAAAACATTACCAAAATAAATTAATAAAACAAAATATGAAATAAGGATAAATAAGAAAAGAATTTAGAGCATATCTTGATTTTTTATTTATTTAATAGAAAAGGAAATCACTTTAAAACAAAAAGTAACGTAATCAAAATAAATTAATAAAATAAAATAAAAAGTAAGGATAAAATAGGAAAATAATTTAGAAAATATCTTTAATTTTTTATTTAATAGAAAAGGAGATCACTTTAAAACAGAAAGTAACTATCAATCTTTTCACTCTCCTTTCAGTTAAATGACAACAAATAAAATAAAATTTTAAAATTAAAAACTGTTTTATTAATTTTTGAAATTATAAAATGTCCAAATAACCAAAACAAAATTAATAAAATAAAATATGAAGTAAGGATAAAATAAGAAAAGAATTTAGAAAATATCTTGAATTTTTTATTTAATAGAAAAAGAGATCACTTTAAAACAAAAAGTAACGTATCAATCTCTCTACTCTCCTGCCAGTTAAATGACAATAAATAAAATAAAAATTTAAAATTTAAAACTGTTTTATTAACTTTTGAAATTATAAAATGTCCAAATAACCAAAATTAATTAGCAAAATAAAATATAAAGTAAGGATAAAATAGAAAAAGAATTTAGAACAGTTAAAGTGGAGAAACCCCTTTATATATAGGTATAGACAGGTATAGATAACATATTAAAGTTATATATTCTTTAATATAATAAAAATATAAAAAATATATGAAAGATTCCTTTAAACATATTAGATTTTACTTGAAAATTTAATAAGAAAAACCGTATTTACAACTAATTTTTTTTTAAAAAAACAATTTTATTTAAATAGTATCACAATTATAAAAAAAAAAATCTTGATGTAAAATACGTTATGTCCAGGGGCAATAATCAACCGTTGAGCAAATTCATACGTTGAAGCACTTAAGATCTAAGAATATGTGTTGTTGTTTTGATAACATCTGTTTGTATTCAACCAGAGAGACAAACAATAAAAAAGGTGAGGATCACTGAAAAATGGTGAAAATGCATTCTAGGAATGTGGGTGGCACCAGTAATAATTTATTAAGTTGTTGCTTTGACCGTACGTAGAGAGACAAATAATAAAATTTACTTTAAATCACCTATGCTCCAACCCTTAAATACAAAAAACATGCATGAATATAGTGGTTAACTTTACTACACAACCCTCTGTTACATCCTCCTTTCTCTCTTCCTCGCATACTCCAGAATCTCTCACACTATTCCTGCCACCATGCCTTCGAAACATTGCACCATACAAACCACCTTCATTGCATGCCATGCGCTTTCTTCTCTCGCATCCACCTCATTCAATCAACGACTCAACTCTTTACGTGTCCCACGTGAATCACTCTTCCAGATATGTGCACTGGGACTAATAAAAACAACCTTCTATTAAATAATATTATTTTTCAATAATAAAAATTAAAAAGTAACCAAATTTGAACAAAAAGTGGGCATAACTTGCTCATATCCTTTTTCTTTCTCTCGCACTTACAACCATTTGTTTCGGTAGTTCCTCTCTCTTTGGGTTCTCCTTTATCTTTAACTTTAGGTATTCTCTAACTCTGAGGGACACTGTTAAACTCTTTCATGAGTATTTGTGGTTTCAATTTGATTGTTTCCATGTTGACAATGAAATGATAATAATATATATGTGAATTATCTCTTTCTTGGTCTAAACACTATTGAACTCGCGGTGCCTTCTTGCATCCTGGATCTCTCATTGGCTTCCTCTCCTCTTAGTTACCTTATAAACTAGAAGTCATCTCTGCTTCGACGCTTTGGGAAGTGTGAGGAGAAGGAAGCAATTGTTGTTGTTGTTGTTGTTGTACAGTGGTGATTGAAGAGGGACTAAGACAGGTGAAAGTAGGAGAAGAACATGGAGCGTGAAGGAAGAGGGTTCAAGATGTGTCAAAATTTATGAACATTTTTTTCTTTGGAGTCGAAATATAAGAGAAAAGGAAGTGGATGTAACTGGTGAAAACTACTCCTTCGTAAGGAAGTGGATGTAATTGATGAAAACTACTCTTTCGTTTTTTTTTTCTAGAGTCTGCATATAAAAGAGAAAAGGAAGTGGATGTAACAGGTCCTTTTCAGATTGAAAACCGCTACTCCTCTGTAACCGCTTAGTAATAATGGAAAATGACAAAATGACAATATACTCAAGAATTTTCAAAATTGCTCACGTTTGGCCACTACTCATGTTTCCTAATATTTATTTCTCTCGCATAAAACAGACACTCCCTCTCATTATTCAATTAATTTTTAAAATAAATTATATCTTTCAATTCAAAACGGTTGCTCCATTTATTTCAAATATTTTTTTTAAAAAAAAGAAATGGCGTAATTCCCAAAATACTGAAATAAAATAAAATATTAATCTAAGGATAAAATAGGAATAAAACATTAAGAGCAGTTAAGGTGGGGAATCCCCTTTATATATAAGTATAGATAACAAGAAAAAATAAAAGTATATACAAGCATATATCACTACAAGAAAAAAAATATTTTACCGGAAGTTATTTAGCAGAGGTTAATATAACCCAGGAATTGATTTAATTAACGGATTTTTTTTAACCTTCGTTAAGTTCCAAAGGTTCAAAAACCTCAGCAAAATAACGGAGGTTTTTTAACCTTCATTAAATTTCAAAGGTTTATTTTAAAACCTCAGCAAATAACAGAGGTTTTTTTTTACCTTCGTTAAATTTCAAAGTTTTATTCCAAAACCTCAGCAAAATAATGGAGGTTTTTTTAAAATTCATTAAATTCCAAAGATTTATTGTAAAATCTCAATAAAACACTTCAGATTTTTCAAACTTCAATAAATAAATATAATTAAATCTATTTATTAATAAATAATTAAAAAATACGTAGTTTTAATATATTTTTATATTTTATAACTAAATTATCTAAAATTTTGAAACTAACTTTACATTACAAATAAAAATTTTAAAGTTTCAAAAATTTATTTTAAAAACTCAGCAAAATAACTTTGGATAATAAGTATATCAACAACTAATCTTGGATAATAAGTATTTCAATAGCATTTGCATAATTTTTATGATTGATGGTAGTTGGTTTATATAATTCCTAGTTTTTTTTTAAGAGCTCATATTTCAAAAAACTTCACTTATTTTGTTTTAGCTTTTGATGTACGTATATTTTATGTGAAATTTTAGTTTTAGTTATAATTGTTCATATTTAATTCTCATAATTTTGAAATACTTTAAATTAAGGCCTTTGTTTTAAAATGCATATAATAATTAATTAACTGTGAAAGTGAGAAGTGATAAAGTTAATTTCTCCTTGCAATATGTTCTTACAATCTTTAGTGAAGAACACACATGGCTTTGAAGCCTACATCAGATAGATAATGCAATTATTTAAGATATATAAAGCAGTGGTAAACACTCGTTGTTGTCGAGTAGGTAACAGTGGCTTATGATCCTAGTAGTGGCAATAAGGTGATGGAAGAAGCAATATTGGAGTAAGAAGAAGATAATGCCTTATTTAGTGTTTCTTCTCCTTAAATATCATAGACATAAGTGAAACTGAATTGTGATTCCTTGTTAGGATTGTCGTCGGCAACCATTAAGCTAGTGTCGGAGAGCGGTGTGTCTACAGTGGAAGAGAAAGTCAAGAGGATTGTTAGAGATGATGGAAAATGGGGTGAAGGTTATTTCAAACAGTAAGTCATTTTACGAAAAAAAATTCAAAACACATGGTATTTTACTGAGGTTCTTAAACCCATGGTATTTTACAGAGGGTTTTAAATCCATGATATTTAACGAAGGTTTTGAAACCCATGGTATTTTACGAAGGTTCTTAAATCCATGGTATTTAACAAAGGTTCTGAAAGGCTTTCCCTGAGGTTTAAAAAAACCCCTAGGAACATGTTCTTCAGGGATGGTTTAGCGCGGGAGAATCTGCAACCCTGGGTAAATGACTTAATAGAGTGAGGTTTATTGTACTTGTGTTATCACAAAGCAAAGGCACATTATTTAGCTTCAAACCAGAGTCTTCTAGTTGTTGTTTGATCCATAGAATTTGTGCACAACAACTACCAACAACTATGTATTCAACTTCTGCAGTCGAGAGAACCACACAAACTTGTTTCTTGTTATGCCAAGATATAAGGCTTGCTTCAAAAAGATGACATGTGCCACTTGAGCTTTTTCTATTCAATAATTGACAAGTGAAAGAGTTTAATGCAATTTTTATTTTTATTTTGTAATTTGGCTTGTATCACATAACTTTTGTGTTCAAACTTTACTTCTTTGCTTATTTTCTTTGTTTGGGAAAATTCTTTCAAAGCAATTCCATTAATAACTTTGTAATATTAACCATGGATTAGTAAGTGAAAGTGTTTCAAAGGGCTCAAAACTTGCTCTTTCGCATAGGACACATCTAGTTTACTTTTAATATTTTCTTGCTTTTATTTTTTTTTATTCTCTAAGTCTTCGTGATACTTAGGTTTTTCTCTCAAAATTTGTAGTTGACCTTTCTTTGGTGTCAAGGAAACCTTGCACACACATTTAAAAAAAATGTTTTGAAGTTTCTTTTGAGGGAAACTAGTTAAGTTTATTTGAGAAATTTCTGGCTAGGAAAGACAATGGTACTTAAGCGGTCCAAGTGACTGACCACTCTTTCCTGTGAGTTAAATCAGAGAAACCTTGACTATTTGATATAAACCATCTCGACAAACAGGTGACTAGAGAAACAATTAAGTCAGTCATCTCAACATCCAAGATAAGGCCCCACCAAACTTCAAACGAACCACAACAGAAGAAGAAATAGACATAGGCCAAAGCATCAGATGTTTTTTCTTCTGGTCTTTTTAAAAAGACAAGTTTATGTAAATAAATTGAGCTCACTGTGGAGGTCCAAATAGAAGAATAAGATAGATTAGGGTGTGCTTAGTAATTTGAGTAAGGTGTGCTTTGTAATTTGGACTTCAGTCAAACCCACCTTTCATGACATGTGCACCTAGGTTTAGGGTTTCTTTGACCTACCTTCTAGAAGTTTTTTCACAAATGACTCCTCTACCCCTCTCACTCTTGCTCCCCAAGTCACTCTATCTTATATAAAGGGTGTCTTGCCACATGTAATTTACAAATTGAATTTTGAAATAGAAAGGAAACTATGTAGGAGTGTTTAGTGAGATTTGTCTCCTAGAAATTGGGTCTTATCTTGGGATTGTGCAATTCAAGTGGCGGCTCTTCACCACTCATCTTGGAGTCCCCTCCCCCTCCAAGTGACGTGATTCCTTACCCATAAACATTTCTTAATCTCTTCACTTTTCCATTTATTCAATTTCGCATTTACCTTTCCTTTCATGTTCTTGTTTTCCTCTTTCACCTTCAATCATCATCTTGTTGCTACTTCTCTTATATTGTTTTAAATTTTCACACCATCATCTCACCATATAAATTGTGTTTTTCTCTTTGCCCTTTAGAAATGAACCTTCACACTTACTTAACCACTTGGTTAAATTTGTGTCTAATGGAAATATTCTTTGGGTTTCTCACCATATTTTGCCTAAAACAAAAACTCATAAACAAAGTGTCACCATAAAATGTGCAATCCTAAAATCAACTCGCATCACTATTTGACCTTGACAGAGACTTCCAACTCTAAAACCTATTTGTGAATTTTTTTTATCATTCATCGTTGAATCAAATTATGTGTGAAAACCATTTCATTTTAATTCAAAATAAGTAATCATATGCATGCATCAAGTGTACAGGGTAGCAATAGGGAACTAGATGAGGAGTTTGTGATGGCAACCATCCAACCACACAACAACAAAATATGGAGGATGAAGACCTAGAGTCTGTTTATGGACTTACTTGCAAATATGAGCCTAATTGAGCTTTTTCTTAATCCTTTGTAGGCCCACTACAGAGGAAAACTTTAGGATGAAGGAAGATATAAAACATATTCAAGAAAACCTCCAAGCATCAGTTAGAGTGTTGGTCACAAGAATTCAAGAAGAGTGGAACTTTACAGAGACTGGCAAAAAAAAAGTTTTCTATGTTTTTAGGAATTGATCTACTTGTAAATAACTAGAATATGATTTCTTTTCTTGTAAATAAATTGGACTTGTATTTGGGCCAATAGTATAATAGATCTAGTTATGGTTAGAAGTGACTACTTCGGGTTACAATTGGGCTTTTTTTAGCCCAATAATGTAATGTGGGTTAGTTTAGTAAACACAAACATTAAGTTTTTCATTTTTCTTGGATTAGGATTTTGAATGCAAAATATGGTGAAGACTTAGTGAGGATTGCCACTGGACACGAACTTAATCAAGTAGTTAAGTAAGTGTGAATGTTCTTTTCAAAGAGCAAAAAGAAAAGACACACACAAAGAACAATGAAAACGAAATTACACATTAAAATTGCAAGAGAATTGACAAAAGTGGAAGATAATTGAAAGAGATAAGAGAAAGGAAAGCTTATGCGGTTGTAGCATTCATAGAGATGGAATGATGGAAGGAATCATGCCACTTGGGGGAGGAGAGCTCAAGATGAGAGAGAAAGGGAGTCACCACTTGTAGCATTCTCTACCAAGATAAGACTCAGAGGAAAACATTCACTCAGCAATTCACTCCAACAGAGTTTCTTTACTCAAAATCTAGTGTACAAGTAAGGCCACCTATTTATAGCATGAGGTGCCATGTTCTTAGTGTATGGAGGGAAATTCAAAATTAAAATTCAACATGTTTATGTCCCTAATTTAGTGCCACTAAAAGTGGATCTAGGAGGGTCATGTTTTTCACATTAAGCATGTGTTTAATGTGGGAAGTGTGACCACATGTACCCCTCTAGCTAGGGTTTCTAGAAGCCTAAGCTAGGTTATTTTTCTTAGACCAATGTGAGCCCAATTATACTCTTGGTGTGTTTTGCCAAAGGGAGTGTCTTTCTTGAAGGGTTCAAGGTCACTACTGTTGAATCAAGTGTGTTCAAGCTTTGAAGAATCCAAACCCTTTGAAGGTTGATGAAAGGCTGGATGTGCTTGTTGTTGCTGAGCTGTCTTTAGATAGGATCTGGGGTAGAATTTATGTATAAATTCACTCTTGATTGAATCCAAAGCATTAGCATTCTCAAAACCTTTTAATTTAAAAGTTTTTTTCAAACTAAGTGAAAAACAACCTGTTGTTTTCTCGAAACAACCGATTGTTTTATACTTAGATGTTTTTAGAAAGGTTGAAAACTGTTTTTGATGGTTGACTTGTTGTCAAACCAAAACAACCGATTGATTCGTGAAAATAACCGATTGTTTGTTTTGGGACCATAACAGAAAACTGTTTTGTGCTTTGACTTATCATTAAATGATTTTATAACTGAATACGCTACAGTTTTAATTGCTTTGACCAGGCTTTGAATGCAATAAATAGTTTGTTCAGATTTTGTAATAAACAACTAAGTTTTAATCAAAGAAAAACATATTTGAGTTTTTCACTGATTTTGCTTTTGAAAGAGTTAGAGATTGCTTTGAGATTGCTTAGATCAAAGAGAGAGTGTGATATAGGATTTTCATCTTGTATTGATTTCAAATCTGTTCTGTAACTAGTGTAATCCTTTGTACTTTGAAAGAAACTCTGTGTGTATAACTGAGAAGTGCTGTGTATTCTTGAGGTTGTCTAGATCAACATTCTTAGTGGTGTTGTGCTGAGCCAAAGGAAGTGTGTGTCTTGAGGGGATCAAGGTCACTTCTTTGGTGGTGTTGTAAGTAATCTAGGGTTGATTGCTTAGTGGATTCCCCAGTGGTTTCTGGGAAGACTGGATGTAGCTTTTGGTTAAGAGTGAACCAGTATAAACCTCTGTGTGCATTCTCTCTATCCTTAAACTCTTTAATTTCAGTTTTATATTTGTGAACTGGTATAAACAACCGATTGTTTCTGCGAAACAACCGATTGTTTTTTCTGGTGCTGTGCTTATTTGCTTTGTGTTTTGGCAAACTGAATTCTGATTGAAGGTTTTCTCGAAGTAATTTCATTCTAGACTTAAAAGTTTGCGAAAATCCTCTTTAAACCATTCACCCCCCCTCTAGTTTAAAGCCATACATTCTAACATTTATTACATTTAATCATGTCGTATAAAAAGAATAAAAGAAAGAACACTTGATATTTTGGTGCATGCTCAGGTGTTCTTCTCTTGAGGATCCTTTGAGGAATAATGGGATGTGCTTGGCCAAGCACTGAGTCTTGTGTCATGTTCCTGGTTATGCTCCAAGAAGGTTGGGTTGGCTTAATAGAGGGAGCTTAGGCAAGTATTTTTGCTACAATTTAACAGCATAACACTCTCTATTCATAAGCTTATTTACATGTAATATGCCCACTTATTTATAGTGTAAGAGGTTGAACATTTTGGAGTCAAAATTTGAAAATTGAAAAAAAAATCTCCAATGAGAAGGTGTCATATGGACTCATGCTTTCCAAGTGTAGCTTACACATTCCGTGCTAAATCCTCTCCAGTCCTATGCTTCCATGTGGACATCCATATGCTCCTGTCCAAGGCAATTTTTGTCCCATATTATACCCTAGATGTTTTAGGGTTACAATTGAGCTTATGTAACCCTAACTAGTCACTTCTAACTCTAACTAGACCTATTCTACTATTGACTCAAATACAAACCCAATAACATATGCTACTTGGTCCAATATTTAGGTCCAATTTATTTATAAGAAAGGAAAGCATATTTTAATTATTTACAACTAGATCAGGGCCTAAAAATATAGAAGAGTTTCTCTTTACCAGTCTTTGTTGAGTACCACTCTTCTTGAATTCTTGTGACCACACTCTAGTTGATGTTTCGAGCACTTCTTGAATATGTTTTATATTTTCCTTCATCCTATAGTTGTCCTCTTTGGTGCACCTACAAAAGATAAACAAAAAACCCAATTAGGCCCATATTTGTAAGTAAGTCCATAAACAAACTTTACGTCTTCATCCTCCTTGTGTGTGGCTAGATGGTTGGTATCATCCCATCCTTCTTGAGAAGATTTTTCATCAATGTTAGAATTAAAGGCTTTAAACAAGAGGGAAGTAAATTGTTTAATGAAAGATTTTCGAAAATTCTGGACAAGGATGAATATTAATGTAGAATCACAGGAGAAGCAATTAGATCAGCCAAGAAACAAAATTGTTTTAAATTGATTCCAGAAAATCAATCGGTTGTTTATGCGAATCAACCGATTGTTTTTATCAGCACTTTGCAAAAACACAAATCATACAGTTTTAATAGTAGTGAGGGATATATAGATTCAACACACAAAGTTGATATTGGTTCACTCTTAACTTGAGCTACATCCAGTCCCCATAAACCCTTGTGTATTCCACTAGGTAATCAACCACAAATTACACAACATAAACACCAAAGAGGTGATCTTGAACCCTTCAAGAACACTCACCCTCTTTGAAACACAAACACTACAAGTCAGTACACCCTCTAAATGTAGGCACCAGTATCTTATAATTTTACAAATATTAATTGAAAAACAAGTGAGAACAGGAAGGATCACACCTGATACAAAACGAATACATCATATCCTATTCCACTCTTAACCAATGCAAAGCCTTAAGAAATCTTACAATCTTGTTAAAAATTTTAATCTTTTGTAATCTGATCTCTCTATCTTTTTAGAGATTTAAAAACCAGTTATATAGCCTAAAAAATAGTCATTTTAGACTTTCAATCAGGTGCCAAAACAAATTTGAATCAAGGAAAAACAGATTTAACCACTTTTGTTAAGTTTTTAAAAAACAATCTATTAAAAGCACGAATCAACCGATTAAATTGGCTTTGACTGGTAGGTCAACCAATTTTAGCTTTTTCAAATCCTTTCAAAACCACCAAGTGTAAAACAACCTATTGAAACGACAAATCAACAAGTTGTTTTTCACTTTCAAAAACACTTTTCTTTTAAAGAACTTGATTGATTCAGTTTTGGATTAAACTAAGAGTGGATTGACAAATTCTAATCTACCCAGAACCCATGCCCACAAGCAGCAACCTAGTCTTCAAGCGATTTTCATGGATTTGGAGACATTGAAGCTACAAGTTCAACAGACAGATCTATAGGGTTGGTTTTGGACAACAACCTTATTATTTCCTGGGACTTATGCTTATCCTCCAGGACCAAACACCATCCTATAACAACAATTAAACAGTAAAACAAACGATATATGTACAATAATACAAATAAAAAAATGACCTTTCTTTCAAGGTCAACGTAAGACAAAACCTTCTTCCAAGGTCATTATACCCCTTAACTGTTGAAAGATAGATATAGTTGACCCAATGAGTACTTTTATTTTTATCTTTATTTTTCCTCTTTTCCACCTTATGAAGTTGCCTAATCTTAAAATCTTCATGTTTTGTGTACCGCCCAGGTAGTCGGAAGTGATGACGTGGCAGCAAGCTATTATGTAGGCGTGTTGAGCAGGGTCCTGGCTGGCAGAAGGGAAGGAAGTCGGGGGGCTCGTGTAGTCGCCAGTCCTTAAGTTGGCGTGCTCCGATCTCTAGCATACCTAAACCGGCGGTCACCAGGTTTATGATGAAGTTGCCGGATGCGAACCTAGACGACCATGTGATCAGAGATCGTCGAAGGATCAGGGAGGCTTGTCCCAGGCTTTCGAGGCAGAGGATGAAGTCGTCAGATGGTCATTCCCTAGCTAGCCAGAGGTTGAGGTCGAGGAAAGCTTACCCGAGCATGCACGATGAAGCAAGTAAAGTAGATCATGAAGGCGGCCGGTGAGACCACGGGGAAGGTGTGTATGAAGCCACCCGTACTCGCCACGTAGAAGAGATCACACTCCAAGGCAGTTATGCGCTGAGTTGTTTCCTGCATAAGTAACTTAGCTGAAAGCCTAAAGAGTAAGAAGTGACGCCCAAGTCAAGGATGCTCCAGATGGTGACACGTGTACAGCTGGATGCGAGCCACGTTTCCAGATGTCTAACTGTCAGGAGAGAGAAAGTGCACAAGTATATAAGAGATTCTAACGAACTTCTGAGGTACGCGCGTTTTAGAACACTTCTTTTACGCTTGCGAGAACTTGAGTACGCTAAGAGAGAATTTTGCACGGTTCCTGAAAGTTCTTAGTTTTCTCTTAGTATTTTGGTGGTTCAGTCGCTGACTTGGGCGTCGGAGCGTGATCGGCCGCAGCGGCGCCGTTCTGTCTTTTGCAGGTTCTTGAGGTGAATCAAAGCGAAGGACGGAAGCTAACACGGCGCAAAGTCGATCCAGATTTGACGAGGCAAGGCTCTTGCGTCTTGGTCAACAGGCAGGATCATCAGGCGCCCACCGTGGGGCCGTGTAAAACCTGTCCCCATCCACAACGTGAGTTCTTGGAGTTTCTGCAGTTTCTGTGTGGTTGTGTGCTGGTGCAACCATTTTCCGCCGTTCATTCAAGCTTTGTTCGGTAGATTCGTGTTTTCCACCGTTCATTCGAGGTTTTGTTCAGAGGATTGAGGTTTTTCCCTGTTTGTTTGAGTTCTTGTTCGGTGAGGAGAAGTTTTTCGCTGTTTACGCGAATTTTAATCGGTGGAATCGAAGCTTCGACGTTCGTTCGGACTTTTAACCGGTGAATCAGAAGTTTTGGTGGAGGAGTGGTAGGTTCGTGCTGAGATTGCAAGTTTCTGCGAAGGTCTTTGCTGTTGAGATTGCGTTCTTGAAGTTCTTTGGAGTTTACGAAGTTCTGACCGATTGATTGCTGGATCGATCATTGCTGAAGGAGGTTTTGTTCGCCGATCGTTGTGGTCTGCTAAAGTTTTCATGAGAAAGATGAGAAGCAACCGTTCAAGTCCAGTTGTGCCAGTTGCTGCTGAAGGCGCCATGACTATGGCGCAGATTGTGGAGATCATGCGTGCGCTGCAGGCGAATGTGGAAGCCTCGCGCATAGAGCAGGCAAAGATGCATGAGGACCTAGTCGCCTCTCAGGCTAGGAATGTAGAGCTCAACAAAGTGATTGAGGAATTGCGCCAAGCTCTTCAGGAGCAGAGAGGGCGCCCAGTCGCTGAAGAGGTCGCACCGTCGTCGCCACCTCGCGTTTTCCCCATTCCATTTGCTCAGGCGATCACAGACACGCCTATCCCTGCGAGTGTGGTACCCGTGAAGGCTACTTTCACCGGCGTGGAGGATCCTGAAGCGCATCTCACCACGTTCCACACGCAGATGATGCTGTCAGGAGGCTCGGATGCTGTGTATTGCAAGATGTTTGTGAGCACGCTCCAGGGAACAGCGTTGGAATGGTTTGTGAGCCTGCCTACAAGTCACATAACCAATTTCCAGCAGTTTTCGAAGCTTTTCGTCGAGCAGTACATAGTGAACAAGGCGCTGCCTAGGGTGTCTTATGATCTGTTCGACATAAGGCAGTACCAGGGAGAGTCCCTCAGGGACTACTTGAATCGCTTCGGAGCGGAGATGGTCCGCTCGCCGGCCAAGGACGAAGAGATGCTGGTATACGCCTTCAAAAAGGGCGTGCTGCCGGGACCTTTCTGCGAGGCACTGATCAGGGCTCACCCCGCCACGTTCACTGAGGTTAGGCGACTTGCGGTGGCCCACATCGCCGATGAGAGTGAGGTCGCCGAGAAGAGAGGGAGCATGGCCCCCGCTAGGCCACGTGCCCAGACCAGGATCCAGCTATAGAGGGTGCTGGAGACAGCGGCGATCTCCACCACCGAGTTTGGCACGGTTTGAGAACCCGACGCCAATTTGTGGGTTCGGGCGAGGGCCCTCAGTTCAACCAATTTGCCTTTGCCCAACATGAGATCTGCACAGTGCAAAAATATACAAGTAAGCGCGAAGGCAAAGGTAAAATATACGAGTACGGGTGCGAATGATACAAACAAATGGTGCAGGAAATAAAAACCAGGTCTAGTGCGCAACAAGCAGGATGCCCAATAATAGATAACAGAGATGCAGCACAAGACGAAAACCTAAAATCTCGAGGTAAGTGCTAACCTATGTGAGCTTCGAGTTGGCCCTCGAGGAACTCGAAGGAGATTATTGCAGAGGTGGGAAAGGTGATGTTAGCGGCTGCCACGCTTTTCCAGAAAAGGCAAAGGTCCTTGTCCAACTCGCCCATGTTGTCAGGACTTCTTGGCCTTCTGAAGTTTTCTTTGGAGTCCTTATTTCCCTTGTTCACCCAGTACAAGGGAAAGCCATCGAGCAACGAAGGGTCTTGATCATTTTGGCGCACTTGGACGAACTTTCCCTTCCAATCTTTGTAAGATTGCTGGAAGATAGAGAGGATCGATCTCCCAGCAATTCCGTTTAAGCTCACCCAGGGGCGGTCTCCAGGGTTCTTAGCCTCGAACAAGAAAAGGAAAACGTCTACCGAGGCCGGTAGTCCCAAATGCGCGCACATAATTTGGAATGCCCGCACGAATGCCCAGCTGTTAGGATGGAGCTGGGCAGCGGCGATGTTGAGCTCGGTTAATAGTTCCCGTTCAAAACGGGTGAAGGGAAGCCTGAGTTTCACCTTCTTGAAGAGAGTAGTGTAAATGAAGCAGAACAACTCGCCGTTGTTCCCCTTGTCATCCGCGCAGATTGGCACGTCAGGAGGGCAAGGCAGCACCATCAGTTTGTCGTCGTGCTCCTTGTGGAACGAGAGGTTGGGTTCGTCCCCTTTCTTCAACCGTAGCAACGCCAACGCAGAGTTTACTGAAGAAGTCTCCTTCAGCAAAGTTGGGGTGGCCCATGGGTAGAGTTTCTTGTAATCTGGTGTGGGAATGGAGGCTCCTCCGGCGACTGGTGGAGTTGCCTGGGCGAGGTTGGGACGAGAGGTTGCAGGCCTCTCAGCTTGGGAAGAAGGAGCACCAGATGCTCGTGGTAGGTTATGCGCTTGGGATGGAGGGTTTCGTGATGAAGGAGGAGGATTCGCGGTGGTCTTTGTACGAGCCATCGCGGGAACTGCAAAGGAAAAATAAAAAAAAAAGATGAACGAAGGTTGTAGAGATCGACTCGATTGTGGACGAAGGATGAAAAACGAACGAACGAGAGTTCGTTGTGATGAAAGTAATGGAAGACGAAGCCCTAAGTTACGAAAAGGGTGAAGAAGAAGAAACAACCCACAGCGTATGCACCAGACAGATAATGGATGATGCGAATCGGTTAAAATGCAGCAAATATCAACAGAGGAAGTAAAAGGGGTACCTTTCGATGATCAGACGAGCGTTGAAGGGAGTTGGGGATTGAGAGAGTTAAAGAGCGTTGTGGGTTTGCAGAGAAAACTCAGAGTGTTTTGAGAAGGCAGAGAGATGATGAAACAGTAAAAATGAAAGGGTTTAAGGGTTTTTCAATCGTTTTTGGAAGCACAAATGACAGCTAAAGATGACCGTTGATGAAGCCACGTGTCGAGCGATTGGAAAAGGTGTTTGGTGGAGCGTCAGAGAAGCAGAGGGTACGAGCGTTTGGAATTCTGTGCCAACACCACGCAGATCGGCAGTGACGTGACCTCTTAGTCTTTTCGCTGGACAAGTCTTCGCTTAAGACTGGGGGGCTTGTGTACCGCCCAGGTAGTCGGAAGTGATGACGTGGCAGCAAGCTATTATGTAGGCGTGTTGAGCAGGGCTCCTGGCTGGCAGAAGGGAAGGAAGTCGGGGGGCTCGTGTAGTCGCCAGTCCTTAAGTTGGCGTGCTCCGATCTCTAGCATACCTAAACCGGCGGTCACTAGGTTTATGATGAAGTCGCCGGATGCGAACCTAGACGACCATGTGATCAGAGATCGCCGAAAGGAGGACATTGCCGAAGGATCAGGGAGGCTTGTCCCAGGCTTTCGAGGCAGAGGATGAAGTCGTCAGATGGTCATTCCCTAGCTAGCCAGAGGTTGAGGTCGAGGAAAGCTTACCCGAGCATGCACGATGAAGCAAGTAAAGTAGATCATGAAGGCGGCCGGCGAGACCACAGGGAAGGTGTGTATGAAGCCACCCGTACTCGCCACGTAGAAGAGATCACACTCCAAGGCAGTTATGCGCTGAGTTGTTTCCTGCATAAGTAACTTAGCTGAAAGCCTGAAGAGTAAGAAGTGACGCCCAAGTCAAGGATGCTCCAGATGGTGACACGTGTACAACTGGATGCGAGCCACGTGTCCAGATGTCTAACTGTCAGGAGAGAGAAAGTGCACAGGTATATAAGAGATTCTAACGAACTTCTGAGGTACGCGCGTTTTAGAACACTTCTTTTACGCTTGCGAGAACTTGAGTACGCTGAGAGAGAATTTTGCACGGTTCCTGAAAGTTCTTAGTTTTCTCTTAGTATTTTGGTGGTTCAGTCGCTGACTTGGGCGTCGGAGCGTGATCGGCCGCAGCGGCGCCGTTCTGTCTTTTGCAGGTTCTTAAGGTGAATCAAAGCGAAGGACGGAAGCTAACACGGCGCAAAGTCGATCCATATTTGACGAGGCAAGGCTCTTGCGTCTTGGTCAACAGGCAGGATCATTTTGTTTCAATCAACTCTTTACAAGATTTTTCTCTAGAGAAGTTTATATCATGGCCGGGTTCAACTCTAGATAGAATTGTTCTTCTTTGGTCAACTCCTCATAAAATATTTCTAAAGAAGGATAGTTTATGTCAATGTTTGGTTCAGCTCCAAACAAAGGATTTTCCTTTATTTCCTTTTCTTCACTCTCCCTTCTTTCCTGCATCTTTCTTTCTTTCTTTAAAAGCTTGTAATTCTTCTTTAAATTCTTTTTTCTTCTAAGATAATTTTTTATCCTTTTATAAATTTTCTTCCTTTTTTCTACAAGCTCTTTTATCTTTTCTTTTTACCTTAAAATTCTAAGTTCTTCATCAATAATTGCAATTTTATTATCTCTTTCTTTCAAAAATTTCTCTTTCTTAATATAAAATTTATCATCCAAAACTTAAAATCATTTTTCTAAAGACCCTAAGTTCCTTATTCTATGGTTAGAAATTGTACTGGCCAGACCTTAGACATCAACTGCAGAGATTGGCATCAGACGTGACATCGGACCTCGGTGGTCTGATCGTCCTAGAGGGCCACGTAAGTGGGCCTCAGAAATAATAACAAGTTGTCATCCAGACGTAAGAAGGACCTAAGTCACGAGAGGGTTCATGCATGTGGTGTGTATAGTACGTTCAGGTCTAACACAAGTAAATAATCCTTGGAGGCGCTAAGGCCTGTAAGGGTTAGGGTTTCCAAGGAAAGACTACATGCATGGCACATGAATACTTAAGGCACCCACAGAACAAGTGGCCCCACAGAGTTGATGCATGACTTGGTACCCTGACAACCATATTGTTAAGATTATGCACTCCAAAAGAGGCAAGTCTTGTGTAGTGATTGCGCTAAGCTTGTGCAACGCGTCACAGGATTCCTCACCAGTAACCCTAATTCCACTTAAGGAAAGATCCTTGTGGGACAGGAAGTTGACCTAGTTACAACCTAGATAAAGGGTGGTAAGTTTTGATCAAGAGTGATCAAGTGCTTTGTAGAATCCAAATCCAAAGTGTTTGATGCAAGGCTGGTGTTGTTGTTGTGTTTGGGAGGGATCTAGGTAGAATAGAATGTGATCCACTCCTTTGTTGAATTTGAAACTGATGTGATTTAAAATCTTTTTGAAATCAAGTGTTTTTATAACTAAATGAAAAACAACATGTTGTTTTGTCGAATCAACCGGTTGTTTTACTCTTCGGAGTTTTGAAAAGGTTGAAAATTGTTTTAGTTTGGTTGACTTAACTGTCAAACCAAACAATCGGTTGTTTCGTGGTTTCAACCGATTGTTTCTTTGAAAATCCTAATAGAATTCTGTTTTGGTTGTTGAATGTGCTTTAAATGATTTTCAACTGCATACGCTCCTTCATTAATTGCTTTGACCAATCTTTGGAAAATAAAAATGGTTTGTTTATGTTTTCAAACAAGCAAGAAAAAACAAATTTGAGTTTTTCAGTTGTGACAAAGTTGATTCTAAGATTTGAACATTCACATCAATCTTTGGGTTTTCAAAGAGAGTGGAATAGGATTGCAATTGTATTTGATTTCAGTTTGTACTGTGAACAAGTGTAATCCTATCCCAATCTACTGTATTTCTAGTGTTGTGTTGCCAAGGAGTGTTGTGTGCTCTTGAGGTGGTCAAGACTAATACTCTTGGTGTGTTTTGCCAAAGGGAGTGTCTTTCTTGAAGGGTTCAAGGTCACTACTGTTGAATCAAGTGTGTTCAAGCTTTGAAGAATCCAAACCTTTTGAAGGATGATGGAAGGATGGATGTGCTTGTTGTTGCTGAGCTGTCTTTAGATAGGATCTGAGGTAGATTTTATGTATGTAAATCCATTCTTGATTGAATCCAAAGCTTAAGCATTCTCAAACCTTTTAAAAGAAAAGTGTTTTTTAAACTAAGTGAAAAACAACCTGTTGTTTTGTCGAAACAACCAATTGTTTTATACTTAGGTGTTTTTAGAAAGGTTGAAAACTGTTTTTGATGGTTGACTAGCTGTCAAACCAAAACAACCGATTGATTCGAGCATTCAACCGATTGTTTGTTTTGGGACCATAACAGAAAATTATTTTGTTCTTTAACTGAGCATTACATGATTTTATAACTGATTACGCTCCAATTTTAAATGCTTTGACCAGTCTTTGAATGCAATAAATAGTTTGTTCAGATTTTGTAACAAACAACAACTTAGTTTTAATCAAAGAAAAACAAATTTGAGTTTTTCACTGATTTTGCTTTTGAAGAGTTGAAGATTGCTTGGATCAAAGAGAGAGTGTGATATAAGATTTTCATCTTGTATTGATTTCATATCTTTTCTATAACAAGTGTAATCCTTTGTACCTTGGAAGAAACTCTGTGTGAAGCTGAGAAGTTGATGGCATTGAGCTCTTCTCTTTTATGGTTTTTGGGTGGTTTGCGGAAGCTTAATGGTTTGTAGATGGATCAAGGCCCTCCTAGGAGGTGTGGTAGCCTTGTAGGTGCATGATAGGTAGGGAATTAGGAGACGTTCGGCCAGCTCCTTTTGGTTGGTGAAAGAGATGAAGATTAAAGCCCTAAATCTAGAGAGATTTAGGCAAGGAGTATGTATGGCACAAATTTGGCAGCATATCTATACTCAAAATAATCTTGGATTTACAAGAGGTAGGCTCCTCCTTAAATGGCCTAGGAGGACCGTAAATGCACATGTAAATAAAGGGAAAATGCTATCCAAATTACATGCAAATGTGAGCACATGGGAGCACATGGAAAATGTGAGCACATGGTGCACCTAGCTTTCACATGGCCGGATTTGCTAAGAGAAAAAGGAGGCAAAATGCAAAGTGATGGCACATGGAGGTAGGTTCTAGAATCCTTCCTTGTGTGGTTGGTCTATAATTTACGCCCATTAGGCCTAGCTAATTGGGTCGGTCCTATGTTTACTTAGAAATGGATATTTCTAATTAAACTTAGGTTTAGCCTTTTAAGTACCACTTTGCATGTTTCTTCACATTTACAAAATGACTTAAACTATGCTACTTTGACTAGAAAAGTAAGAAGAACTATCACACACTAGAGTCTATGACATGCAAAAATGTGTCATCTTGACCCCTCTTTGACCATGACTCTAGTGGTTTCCTCACTGTAGCATTTTAGTGGCCTCTCAAAGGATTGGTGTTGGGGCCTCTTCCATCATCCCCTCCCTCTTGAAAAGGATTTGTCCTTAAATCCAATGCTTCTTGAGAAGATCTATCCTCAAATCTACAGATTTGATCTCTGATAGCAGCCTCTTGCTTCTTCAACTAGGCTTGCCCTCCCGGATCAAACGTCCACCTATGGGAATCATCAAATAAAGCATAGATGTTAGTTTGGAAGTCAATTTTACTATGTTGCCATTTTTGTTTCTCTTTTGTTTTTGGCAACTTTTCACAATATTTCTCTTTTGGTCGTTGTATGTGTTCCCTAATCCTCTTATGCATTTTAAAATTTTCAATTGTTGTTACTTTTTCCTTAGGCACAAATCCTTTAGGAAAGGGTGACAACTCAAAGAGGGAAAGAGGAGTTAGCCCACATACAACCTCAAAAGTATAAATATAAGTAATTTTGTGAACTACTTTATTGTATGCATGCTCATCTCTAGAGTTGTGTTTGCCTTTTAAGATTACTCTAGGCATAGTAGAAAGATCTATGTTTTCAATTTCATTTTGACCATTCTTTTGAGGATGATAAGAATTTGAATAGTAAACTTAGTTCCAAGTTTTTCTAAAAGTATCCTCAAAAAATGGTTTTCAACTTTTGGAGCTCTTTTCAATACTATGCTTGGAGATAAACTAGGAAGTCCTATTACTTCTCTAGAGAAGAGCTTATCCATAAAAATGGAATCAAACACCTTTTGTTGTCCAAAGAAGCTCTAATATAAAATCTAGGCTTATGTCTTCCCATGGATCATTTGTAAAAGGTAAAGGAGTATAGAGTTCATGAGACATCGCCTTAGATGTATTTTTAAAATAAGAAATGTATCTAGGGTAATGTCTTTGAACATCTTTTCTCATGGGTGACAATAATTCTCCTTTTAAAAGCTCTAGAGTTTTATTAACTCTAATTTGGCCCATGAGTTCTCCTTCATGAAGAATTTCTTTTTTATATGTGAAGGTAGTCTCGTTGATACAACCATTGTTCATGAAAATTTTAATGCTTTGCAATGGTTGTCTCAATAAGACATGACAAGTTTCTTTAGGTACTACCTCACATAAAAAATTATCTTTGTAGTTGCCTATAGATAACTTGCCCTTCACTTGATTTAACATGTATGCAAAATAATCTACTATATTTTTATCTATGCAAGCCCCTTTTAAGGATTCTTTCTTTTTCGCTAGGCTTGCAAGTGTTCCTTTACAAAAGGTAAGGTTAGGTTTTTCAACAAGAAACATATTTTCAAAGGTATTTTCAACTTTTCCTTCTTTTTGAATGACCTTGTGGGAAGGAACACTCTTCTCCCACGCCTTTTGTTTCCCAAGGGTTTTCTCTTGATTTTCTATTTTTACATTTTCATCACTCTCACTAGCTTTATTTTCTTGGCTACTATTCTCATCTCTGTCCCTTAAGATCATAGATCTTTCATTGGAACATTGAAATGCTAATTGATCATTACCAAGGTATGTAAAACATGGAACTTTTCTAGTTTGAGTGTGTGAGATATGCTTGGGTAGGTTTTGGGAAAGTTCTAGAGATGTTTCTTTTATATGTTCTTCCCCTCCATGGAACTCATCCTTATCATAAGATACATAGTATGAACTTTGTTTTAGACTTGATTGTTTTCTCAAAATTTGTTTTTCAACTTTAATGCTAAGTTGAATCAAGTCATTTAAATCTCTATAAGGTAAAAGTTCAACTTTGTTTCTTATCTCAAGTTTGATACCACTTAAAAACCTAGTTATGGTGGTATGGTTGTCTTCGTTAATCCTTGCCCTCTTAATATATGACATTATCTTTTGCCAATATTCTTCTACACTCATATCTCTTTGATGAAGTCTTTGGAGCTTGTCCATCAACTTCCTATTGTAAAGTGAGGGAATATGGCGGCATCTCAAGGCTCCCCTAAGGTAATTCCAATATGTAATGGGAGGATCCTTGTGGAGATGTCTCTCTCTTTTTAGGGCATTCCACCAATACATAGCATCACCATGAAAACTTAAGGTAGCTAAGGGTACTTTCTTTTCTTCACTCACATGGTTGTAAGCAAACAATTTCTCTACCCTCATCTCCCAACATAGATATGTTTCTACATCTTCTTTTCCATAGAAATGAGGTAGCTCTACCTTAACCTCCTTTAGTTTTTCTTGTCTCTCTTTTCTAGCTTTCCTAGGGGATGGTTGATAATATTCATTTATCCTAAGACTTTCTTCCCCAAAAGAATCATAAACTTGAGAGCTATATGCATGAGAATGTAATTTTTTTGAATTTTGAGACTTCTCATCCTTTGCTTTAGTCA
The DNA here is from genome assembly GCF_051622355.1 of Phaseolus vulgaris. Classification (NCBI taxonomy): domain Eukaryota; kingdom Viridiplantae; phylum Streptophyta; class Magnoliopsida; order Fabales; family Fabaceae; genus Phaseolus; species Phaseolus vulgaris. The sequence continues at coordinate 32,611,839 of NC_143505.1, read as the reverse complement.
ATTCATTAGTTTTGGCCTCATTCTCCAATTGTTTAGATGAAATTGATTGAATATCCTTGGAAAGTTGTTTTAAAAGAGATTTCAAGGAAATCACATCACTTTTAAGAGATTTAGAGGAGTGAGAAGACATGACTAAAACTTTGTGTTTAGAAGTGCTTTACTTTAAGAAAGAAGAGGAAAGTTAATGAAGGTAGCTTCCCAGGCACTAGTACAAAAATAAGAAAAGAACGCTCCTTATTTAATGCGGTTCAGCGCTTAAACGCATTCGTAAAAAACGCGGTGGCATTTTTGAAATTATTTTGATTTACAAATGCGGTTATTTGAATAACCGCATTTGTAAATCAAAACGCTTGATTTACAAATGCGGTTATTTAAATAACCGCATTTGTAAATGGTTTTTATCCTAAAAATTTTAGGCGCTCAACAGTTTCGTTCATTCTTCGTTTGCGCTCACATCTGTTCTTTGTTTTCTCTGGTTGCGAAGTTCTTCATTTTCGAAGGTACATAACTGCATTGCCCCTTATTCTCTTGTTTCCATTGCTCCTAACAACTGCATTGAACTCCAATGGCTTTCGCTTTCCATATTGCTTTCGTTTTTAATGGGTTTCGCTCTGCATTTTGAAGGTGTACTCTTCCATTGCTTCCGCCGTTGTCGCATTTCGCTCTCGCCGCTCCGCCACCGCTTCCGCCGCCGCACTCACCGCAGCTGCCGTGTTTCCTCTTCTCCCCTTCCACTCTTCACCAACAACGTGCCCCTAAAACCCCAGCTCATTCAGAAGAATATACAAATGCGAGCTCATTCAAAAGAATATACAAATGCGGTTATTTCAAATAACCGCATTCGTAAATCGCATTTACAAATGCGGCTCTATAGCCGCATTTGTATTTCTCTGATTTACAACTGCGTGCTGATCAAATGCGGCTCTATAACCGCATTTGTAAATGTAAAATAGCCGCATTTGATTAGCATTTCTGCGCTAGTGAGGTAAGAGAGGTGAGTAACAAAGGACTACTTAAGTACCAAATCTTGCCTTAGCCAAAAACTATCCCTCAAAATCTTCACACAATTCTTTTTTTAAGCAAATCACTTAGAACACAATGATGATGGAGAAATCAAATTTTATGCTAGAAAAAAAAAACAATGGAAAGCTATTTAACAACTAAAGCAATTTATCAAAGCTTTAAACAAAGATAAGCATAAGCAAATTGAAGCAAGATTTAAACAAATATTGACGTGAGGAAATCTAGCTAAAACAATTAAGAAAGGCTAACCTAGAAAGGTTAAACTAGTCGTTCCTAGGTTTGAAGACACACTCACCGTCTAATTCGTGATTAATCCACTAATTAACAAGAGTGAAATGTAATTACAATTTAAGAAATGCAAAGAAATTAAATTGCACAAATTAAATTTCAGCTATGCAGTCCTTTGATTTGTTGTGACTCTTCTTTTTTGTGCCCTTCAAAGTGTATGGTGTATTTTGGTATTTGTGTTTGTTGCTGCCCCTTGACTTGATCCTCTTATGATTTAAGCAATTAAATTCTCCAAAACAGTACCTACCAAGTAGAGCTAGACTCTCCTCAAGTCAATTTCCACTCAACAAGCACCAATTGAAATTTATCCACCAACAATATAGAGGTCAAGAAAAGAAAGCAAGAAACAATTAAATTTTAAAAAAAGCACCACTGCAATTGGAATTAATGATATGACACAACTAGAAAGAGTTCAGAATGAATTTGACAAGCAAATAAAATAGGCACTCAATAAAGGATGGCACACAAAAGGAACCTAAAGATTGGCACTAGATTTGATTTGAAAAACCAAAATAGCACTACTGAGCTGGCTATTTTGTATTTGCTTCTGAAAATTTAAACACAAACAATTCAGTGTCTTAAAAAACTTTTGGCGCTGGTTTCACTCCAAGCACATGAACCAATTAAGTGTGATAATTTTTCTAAAATCAGTGCCCAAAGCGCCAGAATGCACACATTTTTTGTGTGATTTATCTTTTTTTTCTATTTGTTTTTTTCAACTAATTCTTTTTGTCCTCTTTTGCTAACACTTCAAACCACTGAAATCCTGAATCTCATAATTTTATTTTGACGTATTTAATTTTCATAAAACAAAACAGCCAGAACAAAATTTGTTAAAACAAAGGATTCTAAATCTGGAATTAAAAAAAACAGAATGAGATACTTCAAAAACACAATGGAATGAATGTGATGGAATTTGTATGGATCTAGCATACAAATATGAACTCAAACTAAAAGGAAAAATGCAACAAAGGATCAAATCAAAACAGAATTCAGATTAAGCACTCAAATAAAAACAAGAAACAAATTAATCAAGAAAAGTACTACTAAGATTTGTTGACAATTTTGAAATTACATGACTAGACAAAACTTATAGATCCAGAAAATAAAATGACTCAAACACATCATATGAACCAAATAGAAATTCAAGCAAGACTCAAATATCCTAAAATAAAAACAGCAACGCAATTCACCATGGAATCCTACACAAAATTGAAAATATGATGCTCAAGCACAAATTGAACAATTTCTACTGATTGAAATGCTTAGAATAGCATCCAAATCAAATTCAAAACGTAAAACAACAAGACAAGATGAACAAAAGATGAACAACATGAAGATAAGAAGAACTCAAGAAGAAAAATGAAAATAGATACTTATCTCTTGAAGACCATAGTTCTAGATACCAAATGATGGCATTGAGCTCTTCTCTTTTATGGTTTTTGGGTGGTTTGCGGAAGCTTAATGGTTTGTAGATGGATCAAGGCCCTCCTAGGAGGTGTGGTAGCCTTGTAGGTGCATGATAGGTAGGGAATTAGGAGACGTTCGGCCAGCTCCTTTTGGTTGGTGAAAGAGATGAAGATTAAAGCCCTAAATCTAGAGAGATTTAGGCAAGGAGTATGTATGGCACAAATTTGGCAGCATATCTATACTCAAAATAATCTTGGATTTACATGAGGTAGGCTCCTCCTTAAATAGCCTAGGAGGACCGTAAATGCACATGTAAATGAAGGGAAAATGCTATCCAAATTACATGCAAATGTGAGCACATGGGAGAACATGGGAGCACATGGAAAATGTGAGCACATGGTGCACCTAGCTTTCACATGGCTGGATTTGCTAAGAGAAAAAGGAGAGAAAATGCAAAGTGATGGCACATGGAGGTAGGTTCTAGAATCCTTCCTTGTGTGGTTGGTCTAGAATTTACGCCCATTAGGCTTAGCTAATTGGGCCGGTGCTAAGTTTACTTAGAAATGGATATTTCTAATTAAACTTAGGTTTAGCCTTTTAAGTACCAGTTTGCATGTTTCTTCACATTTACAAAATGACTCTACTTTGACTAGGAAAGTAAGAAGAACTATCACACACTAGATTCTATGACAGCAAAAATGTGTCCTCTTGACCCCTCTTTGACCATGACTCTAGTGGTTGCCTCACTGTAGCATTTTAGTGGCCTCTCAAAGGATTGGTGTTGGGGCCTCTTCCATCAGAACTGTTGTGTGTTCTTGAGGTTGTCAAGATCAGCATTCTTAGTGGTGTTGTCCTTAGCCAAAGGAAGTGTGTGTCTTGAGGGGATCAAGGTCACTTCTTTGGTGGTGTTGTAAGTAATATAGGGTTGATTGCTTAGTGGATTCCCCAGTGGTTTCTGGGAAGACTGGATGTAACTCTTGGTTAAGAGTGAACCAGTATAAACCTGTGTGTTCAATCTCTCTATCCTTTGAACTCTTTAAATTTAGTTTTATATTTGTGAACTAGTATAAACAACCGATTGTTTCTGCGAAACAATCGATTGTTTTTCTGGTGCTGTGCTTATTTGCTTTGTGTTTTGGCAAACTGAATTCTTATTCAAGTTTTCTCGAAGTAATTTCATTCTAGACTTAAAAGTTTGTGAAAACCCTCTTTAAACCATTCACCCCTCTAGTGTAAAGCCATACATTCTAACAATTGGTATCAGAGCTTGGTTCTTGAAATTTATTCAAGTGTGATCCTAAAACTGTTTTTAAATGGCTGATAGACTACCTTTTGGGCAAGGTGCTTCAATCAACAGACCACCTCTGTTTTGTGGTTTGAACTACCAATTTTGGAAAGTCATAATGAAAATCTTTGTAGAATCACTTGACAAAGGTATTTGGGATGCAATTGAAAATGGCCCATTTGTTCCAAAATTTTAAAAAGATGGATCTTTCATTGAAAAACCTTGGTCTCAATGGACTAATTCTGAAAGCATGAAGGCCAAATTTGATTTCATTGCTAAAAACATAATAACTTCTGCCTTGAATTCAGATGAATTTTTCAGGGTCTCTTAATGCAAATCAGCAAAGGAAATGTGGGACACTTTGGAGGTAACTCACGAAGGTACCAATGAGGTGAAAAGAGCTTGAAAGCATACTCTAATCCCAAAGTATGAAATGTTCAGAATGCTCAAGGGTGAGACAATTGCTGAAGTTCAGAAAAGGTTCACACACATCATCAATCATCTCATGAGCCTTGACAAAACCTTTGAAAAAGAATAGCTAAACATCAAGATCCTCAAGTGTCTTGATAGGTCTTGGCAACCTAAGGTAACTGCTATATCTGAATCGAAAGATCTAACATCATTGAGTATGGCTTCTTTGTTTGGCAAGCTTAGGGAACATGAGTTAGAAATGAATCGACTCAATGTTCAAGATAGCGAAGACAAGCATGTAAGGAGTATTGCCTTAAAAGCTGTCAAGCACAAAAACAAGCAAGAATCCAGTGATGAAAGTGATGAAGAGAACCTTAGTTTGCTATCTAGAAAGTTTAGCAAATTCTTGAAAAGGAACCGCAACAAAGACACAAACAAAGAAAGGTATGGAAACAAAAAAATCCAATGATTTTAATTCCAATAACTATACCTGTTTTGGTTGTGGTGAGCAAGGGCACATAAAGGCAGATTGCCCAAACAAAGAAAGCTAGGAGAAAAAGTCAAGCTACAAAAAAAAGAAGGGAAAGTCAAAAAGGGACTACGTAGCTTGGGATGAGAATGAAGTTTCCTCATCAAGTGAAGAAGAAAGGGCAAACATATGCTTGATTGCTGAAGAAGATGATGAATCAAGCAGCTCAAGTGAAGTAAGTTCATGTGCTTCTTTAAATGAAGAAAATTATAGTGAATTGCTTGAAGCTTTTCAAGAAACACATGATGAAGCTAATCGATTGGTTCTTTCAAACAACCGATTGAAAGATCTTAACAGCTGGCTTGAAAAGAGAGTTAAGGCACTTGAAGAAGAGCTGGAAAAATCAAAAAGGGATTATAAAAATCTTGAAACAAATTGCAAAAAGTCTTCTTGCAAGTGTGATACTCTCATTTGTGAAAATTGTGAAAATCTTGAAAGGAAAGTGCATTATCTTGTAAGTACTGTGGATAAGCTTTCAAAAGGAAAATCCAACTTTGAGAATGTCTAGGCATCTCAAAACTGTGTTTTTGGAAGAGCTGGATTAGGTTTTAATCCACAAAACAAGCAAGATAAGTTTTCAAAAAGTTTTTCAAGAAAGCTAGTAAAACAACCGATTGTTAAGTCGAAACAACCGGTTGTTACATGCTTTTATTGCATAAAGAAAGGCCATTATGTTAGATTCTGCAAAATAAGAAAATTTTTTGTTCCCAGAGGCTTTATGAAATGGATTCTTAAAGGTTGTGAGGTTTCAGATGAGAAAATTAAACCATGTGGACTCACTTTTGTAAGGGGATCAAACCTTGTTGCTTGAATTCATGTTTATGCAGGGAATCTAGAGGAATATGTGGAACTGAGTCATATGATCAGGTTCTTGGAAGAAAAAAACTAACATTGAAGCTGAATCAATGTTATGTATCAGTCCAAGGCTCTCAAAAAGCATATGACTCATTGAAAGAATATCATAAAGGATAAGACCTTCCTTATCTCTATCTTTAATTCCTTCTTAAATTCATATTCATGCTTAAATATCTCTTTTAAAATATTCAAATACATCTTATTTGAATCCTTTCTGCTCATGATTAAAAATTCAAAATTTGTTTTGCTGCTGCAGAAAAACAACCGATTGTTTCCTCAAAACAACCGATTGTTTTGTATCTAATAGCATTGTGAAAGAATGGATTTAATCTCTTTTTAATTTCTGACTGTTGCAGATATCAATTACGAAAAGATTTGGGTCAATAAAGCTGTGTTGAAAGTCTGTTTTGTTGAACCAAGTGGTGTTCAAGCTTTGAAGAATCCAAACCCTTTGAAGGATGTTGAAGCCTTGGTTGAGCTTGTTGTTGCTGTGCTGTTTTAGTTTAGTTCTGGGTAGTTTGAGTGTTGTAATCCACCTTTTGATTAAATCTAAAGCATAGGCATTCTCAATCTTTGTGAAAGTAAAATGTCTTTCAAACTAAGTTAAAACAACCGATTGTTTTGTCGAAACAACCAATTGTTTATACTTAGATGTTTTGAGAAAAGATTGAAAACTAATTTCCAAATGGTTGAACTATTAGAACCAAAACAACTGATTGATTTGAGGAAACAACCGATTGTTTATTTTGGGACCATAACAGAAAAACTGTTTTATCTTTGACTGAGCTTTAAATGATTTAACTGCTTACCTCCAGTCATTAAATGCTTTGACCAATCTTTTAATGCAATTTAAGAGTTTGTTAAGATTTGATAACAAACAACATCTTTGAATAAATTCAGAAAAACAGATTTGAGTAAAAATCTTTTACAAGATTTTGAAAAGAGTTTTTGAGTTTTTCAAAGAGCTGAGATTGCTTAGAGTTTGTGATTGATCAAAGTGTGTTGAATAGGATTCTGCTTGTATTGATTTTAGATTATCTTTTGTAACAAGTGTAATCCTTGTACTCTGTGAAACAAGTTTCGTTTCTGTGTTTGCTGAGATTGGTTGTGTGTTCTTGAGAGGATCAAGATCAGCAATCTTAGTGTTGATGTGTTGGCCAAGAAGAGTGTGTGTCTTGAGGTGATCAAGGTCACTTTCTTGGTTGTGGTGTAAGTGATCAAGGTGTGATGGCTTAGTGGATTTCCTCGGGGTTTCTGAGAAGACTGGATGTAGCTTTGGATTTGGAGTGAACCAGTATAAACATCTGTGTGCAATCTCTCTATCCCTAACTCTTTAAATTCAGTGTTGTTTGTTTGCTGCAATAAACAACCGATTGTTTTTCTGGTACTGCTGTTTTTTGTTGCTGTTTTGGCAAACTGAATTTCTTATCAATTGTTTCTTGAGATAATTTCGTTCTTGTTTTAAAAGTTTGCGAAAACCCTCTTTAAACAATTCCCCCCCCCCCCTCTAGTTTAAAGCCATCCATTCTAACAATTGGCATCAAGAGCTTGGTTCTTGAAAGTTATTCAAGTTGATCCTAAAACTGTTTTTAAAATGGCTGATAGACTACCTTTTGGGGAAGGTGCTTCAATTAACAAACCACCTCTGTTTTGTGGTTTGAACTACCAATTTTGGAAAGTGAGAATGAAAATATTTATAGAATCACTTGACAAAGGAATTTGGGATGCAATTGAAAATGGTCCTTTTGTTCCAAAGTTTGAAAAAGATGGATCTTTCATTGAGAAACCATGGTCTTAATGGACTGATGCAGAAAGCAAAAAGGCCAAATTCAATTGCATTGCCAAAAATATTATAACCTCTGCTTTAAATTCTGATGAGTTTTTCAGGGTCTCTCAATGCAAATCGTCAAAAGAAATGTGGGACACCTTGGAAGTCACTCATGAAGGAACAAATGAGGTGAAGAGATCTAGGAAGCATGCTCTAATCCAAGAGTATGAGATGTTCAAAATGCTTAAAGGAGAAACAATTGCTGAGGTGCAGAAAAGATTCACGCACATCATCAATCATCTCATGAGTCTTTACAAGACCTTTGATAAAGAAGAGCTGAACATCAAGATCTTGAAATGTCTTGATAGAGCATGGCAACCCAAGGTAACTGCTATTTCCGAATCTAAAGATCTAACATCATTAAGTGTTGCTTCTTTGCTTGGAAAGCTTAGGGAACATGAGTTAGAGATGAATAGACTCAATGTTCAAGAGAGTGAAGACAAGCACACAAGGAGCATAGCCTTAAAAGCTTCCAAGCACAAAGGAAAACAAGAATCCAGTGATGAGAGTGATGAGGAAAACCTTAGCTTGGTGTCAAGAAAGTTCAACAAATTCCTAAAGAGAAACCACAACAAAGACAACAACAAATATAGGTATGGAAACAAGAAATCCAATGATTTTAATTCCAATAACTGATCCTGCCGGTTGACTTAGCGCAAGAGCGTTGCCTCGTCACGATCTTCCTCAGCAGCTTGACACCACGTGCCCTCCAGGTCCACTCCACAGATAGCCTCTCTGAGAACCTGAAAAACACACAATGGCGCCTTTGCGGCCGGTGGCGCTCCGACGCTCAAGTCAGTGACAAGAACACCCAAAAACTAAGAGAGAATATGCTCTGTAGGACCGTACTGTAGGCACACGACCCTAGCAGTATCAGCCGTAATGAAAGACGTACCTCTGCAGATTCTGTTAAGGTTACCTTTATAGCTAGGTTTCTTCTCTCTCCAGGTCGTTATGCTTTTGGACGCGTGGCTCGCATCCAGCCTTGCACGTGTCGCCATCTGGGCTGGGTTAGCAGGTAGCGCCCAGCCCTACACATGTCGTCATCTGAGCTAAGGCAACTTGAGCGTCATTTCTCCATTGCTCCCAACCCTACACGTGTCATCATCTAAGTTGGAGTAACTGGTGACATCCAACCGTACACGTGTCGTCATCTGGATTGGGGCAACTTGAACGTCATTCTTGTGTAGTAACCAGCCGCACAGCTAAGTCCTCAACTTAAGGAGCAACCTAGCACATAATGCGCTGTGAAACACCACCCGACAAGGCGAGTATCGGATGCAACAAAGTGCATCATCTCTGTGATATCGCTCATCGCGAATGGCACCCTCCTTACTGCTACGCCATGCATGTTCTAGCTGGGGAAACCTTGCCACCAACAAATGTCCACTCTGGGAATCCTGTCGCTGATGAGCAAGGTGTTTCCCCCAACCCACTCGACCTTCATGCCTCATGCTGGTGCCACAATCGTCTTACTGAACTTACACGCTTGAAATTACCCTTCGGAGCCTTCAACAGCTTTAACTGAGTTTGCTGGGAGATCCGGCGATGTGCTCCTTGTGGCGGCGTGTAAACCACCCGATCTCCTAGCATTCCCGGGCGATCTCTGATCATCCGTTCTCCTAGCGCTCTCATACGGTGACTGCGACGTAACTCTGGTGACCGCCGATTACGCACACTAGAGATCGGAGAACGCCAATTCAGCGATCGGCGACTATGCCCACTTCTGAATGGCGATCTCTGATCATCCGTTCTCCTGGCGCTCTCATACGGCGACTGCGACGTAACTCTGGTGACCGCCGGTTACGCACACTAGAGATCGGAGAACGCCAATTCAGCAATCGGCGACTATGCCCACTTCTGAACCATTCATATTTTCTAGCCGACGCATTCCATTGAGCACGCCCCACCCGAGCACGTGCAAGACACGTCATCACGCCTAATGACCTGGTCGGTACACAAGCCCCCCAGTCTTGAGCTGATAACTTGTTTTCAGCGGAAAGACTAAGAAGTTCACTACTCCATTTTCTCCTTCAATGTACGCATGGTTTCGCCTTTATCTGCTGCGTAATCATCTGATATAACTGACTAACTCTTGTAGGCAGTAGGCGTGGGTCAATCTTCGTATCTGAAATCTAGCTCGCCTGACCTGCCAAGTGATATGCTCACTTCTATGTCATCGCCTCAAACTCTGCTAACTTAGTCTTCGCCGTGTACTTATTCTTTCGAGCTTCAAACACGAAGCCATGGGCTTCCTCGGATGCTATTTTCCTTTTTGACTGCCAAGGCGTCCTCTGCGGAGCTGCCTCGTATCTTGAGCTATCAACTTTGCTCATTCTGGGAGGAGAGCTGCCTTCAACGGATCCCCCTCTGCCTTCCCTGAGCCTTTAATCTAAAACAACTTGATCTTGACCATTCTTCCCTCATTGGGGGGTAGAGCTGCCTTTCAGATCCTTCTCTTCTCCCCCTTCATGCACTGAGAAACTTGCAATCTCGCCTCAATTCGCTCTCGCAAAGAGGTCTTATATCTGTTCTGGCCTACACCCGCTCTAGGCGAGGAGGACTTTTAATCTCTTCTCGCCTATTCTCGCTCACGGCGAGTAGGTCTTTTTAATCTCTTCTCGCCTACACTTGCAACGACGAGTAGGGCTTTTTAATCTTTTCTCGCCTACACTCGCTCGAGGCGAGGAGGTCTTTCTCTGGTGCCTCAACTTGCCCAGGGGCTACCTTTTCCCTGGATGCGCTAAGGACTTTCAATCTCATCTCGCCTGAACTCACTTGAGGGTGAGGAGGACTTTCTCTGGTGCCTCAACTTGCCCAGGACTACCTTTCCCCTGGATGCACTGAGGACTTTTAATCTCATCTCGTACCGTGGCTAGCTATTCATACTTGAAGAGGGGGCATCCCGAAGGAATCCCTTAACCCCTGCTCAAGGACTAGGTGCCCGGATTTTAACTGTTATCTGGTACCGGGGCTAGCCATTCATACTTGAGGAGGGGGCGTCCCGAAGGAATCCCTTAACCCTTGCTCAAGGACTAGGCGCCCGGATTTTAACTCATACTGGACATACCTGTCATCTTGCTCTGAACTCTCGCCTATACTCATTCTTGGCGAGTAGGACTTCTTAATCTGTTCTCGCCTAAACTCGTTCTTGGCGAGTAGGACTTATGATTTGTTCTCGCCTAAACTCGTTCTTGGCGAGTAGGACTTATGATCTGTTCTCGCCTGAACTCGTTCTTGGGGAGTAGGACTTAAAACTTAACTTTCACCTCTGATTACCAGGTGGTGACAAAGACTTAAAAACTTTATACTTGTGCCTCCGATCGCTAGGTGGCGATGAGGACTTGAAAACTTTATACTAGTGCCTCCGATCGCCGAGTGGCGATGAGGACTTGAAAACTTTATACTAGTGCCTCCGATCGCCGAGTGGCGATGAGGACTTAAAACTTTATACTAGTGCCTCTGATCGCCGAGTGGCGATGAGGACTTTAAAACTTTTACTCATTGAAGCATGCAATATGACTTTACTGTTGCCCTAGATCACATACGAGTAATAAGGCCTTTTTTCTAAAACTCTCAAAGCCATAAGCATGCAAACATAGAAGCTTTAAACTTTGAAAAACTCTTCTTTATTGGGTGGCCTCATTAAAAACCCTCCTTAGGAAAAAAGAGTGCCCCCTTGAAATTGTTTTAACAGAAACTATTCAAATTTCTTCATATTCGTCTTTACTTACAAGGCTTTAACTGTAATACGACTTGAGATGTGTGGCGTTCCAAGTGCGAGGAATCGCCCCTCCTTCTAACGCCTCCAAGAGGTAGGCGCCATTCCCGAGCACCTCGGTTATTCTGAACGGTCCCGTCCACTTAGGCGATAACTTGTTCTGCATCTCATACTGATGGGCCTTCCTCATCACCAGATCGCCGCTACTAAACTGCCTTGTCATTACCTTAGAGTTGTACCTTCGCTCAACTCTTCTCTTTACTGCTTCGGCCTTAACTCTCGCCTCCTCCCTGACCTCATCCAGCAAATCCAGATTCATTCTTCTTTCTTCGTTCGAGTCTTCCGCCACAAAGTTCAGGAATCTCGGCGAGCTTTCCTGGATTTCGACTGGAATCATCGCATCACATCTATAAACCAAACTAAAGGGGGTCTCGTGGGTTCCTGACTGCTTAGTGGTATGGTATGCCCAAACTATGTGGGGTACCTCTTCAGCCCACGATCCCTTAGCTTTCTCTAATCTTCTCTTTAAACCTCTCAGCAACACCCGATTGGCAGACTCCACTTGGCCATTCGTCCGTGGGTGCTCGACGGATGCAAACACCTGTTGTATCCCCACCTCTTCGCACAGCTTTTACAAGAGGTGACTTGCAAACTGAGTCCCATTGTCTGAAACCAGGCGTTTAGGCACACCAAACCGGCATACTATGTTCTTCCATACAAAGCTCTCGATCTTGTGTGCGGTGATCTGGGCCACTGGCTCCGCTTCGATCCACTTGGTGAAGTATTCAATCGCCACTACCAAGTACTTCATCTGCCTGATCGCCAACGGGAAGGGTCCCAGAATGTCAATTCCCCAAGTATGAAACGGCCAGGGGCTGTAAATCGACTTCAGCTCTTCTGGGGGTGCCTTGTGCCAATCGGCGTGCTGCTGGCATTGCTTGCAACGCTGGGCGTATCTCTTGCAATCTTCTCTCATCGTGGGCCAGTAATAGCCAGCACGGATAGTCCTTGTCGCCAGCGATCGACCTCCAACGTGGCTCCCACAAATTCCCTCATGGAGCTCAGCCATAATCCTCGTGCACTTCTCTCTGTGTATACATACAAGAAGAGGGTGTGTGAATCCAAACCTGTACAGCTCGCCGTCAATAAGGGTAAACTTGTTGGAGCTCTTCTTTATTTTTCTGGCCTCAGTTGAGTCAACTGGAAGCACACCATCCACTAAATAACGTTGGTAAGGCGTTATCCACGTGTCTGGCTCGTGGACAGCGCAAACCTGCATCGATCTTGCCCCTTCCGCTGGGCGCGCTCTGACCCTCGGCGCCCTCAGAGTTTCCTGCGTTAGAGATCTATGACTTCTCGCCGGTCTTCCCATTGATCTACAAACGTGGAGAACTTGGTGGTCTGCCACGAATGCTCGAGGCGCTTTCAAAGTTTCTTGAATGACAGTCCTCTGCCTGCCCCCCTTGCCCGAACTGGCGAGCTTGGCTAGCAAGTCAGCTCGGGCATTATGTTCTCTTGGCACGTGCACCACTTCAAATGAAGCGAAAGATCTTCTTAGCTCTTGCACGTACTCCAAGTAGGCTGCCATCTGTGGGTCCTTGGCTTGGAACTCGCCACTTACTTGTCCTGTGACCAACAGCGAGTCGCTCTTGGCCATCAGCACTCTCGCCCCCATTTCCTTAGCCAGCAGGATTCCAGCGATCAAAGCCTCATACTCTGCTTGGTTTTTGCTTGCTTTGAAAGCGAACCTCAATGACTGCTCTATCAACACTCCGTTGGGCCCTTCCAAAATGACCCCAGCCCCGCTGCCCAGCTGGTTGGACGACCCATCAACAGAGAGTACCCAGCGAAGGTCACCCTCGGCGTTCTGTGCCACCTCGGAGGACAACTCGACCACGAAATCGGCGAAGACTTGCCCTTTGATCGATCCCCGGGGTTCAGACTTGACGTCGAACTCCGAAAGCTCGACCGCCCACTTCACCATCCTTCCAGCCACATCGGGCTTCTTCAAAACCTTTTAGATTGGCAGATCAGTCATCACCAGTACCGTGAAGCTCTGGAAGTAATGGCGCAATCTCCTCGCCGAGAATACAACCGCCAATGCTGCCTTTTCTAGGGCTTGGTACCTTACCTCCGGGCCTTGCAGCACCTTGCTAACGAAATATATGGGCCTTTGGATCTGGTCCTGATCCTGCACTAGCACTGCGCTGATCGCCCTCTCAGTTATGGCAAAGTACAGCCTGAGGGGTGTTATGTCTTGGGGCTTGCACAGAACTGGAGGGCTCGCCAAATATTCCTTGAGCTTTACGAAGGCCTCCTCACACTCCTTTGTCCAAACAAATCTGTTGTTCCTCTTCAAACATTGGAAGTATGGGTGGCCCTTCTCTCCGCTTGCCGATACGAATCGAGACAGGGCGGCCATCCGCCCCGTGAGTTGCTGCACCTCCTTCACATTGGCGGGGCTCCTCATTGCCAAAATGGTGGCGCACTTCTCGGGGTTAGCCTCAATTCCCCTCTCTGACAGGAGAAACCCCAGAAATTTCCCTGCTTCTACACCAAAAACGCACTTTTTCAGGATTCAGTGTTAGCTTGTACCTGGCTATTGTGATGAACAACTCTTCCAAGTCTGTGACGTGCTTGTCTTTCTCCAGGGACGTCACGACCATGTCGTTGACGTATGCCTGCACATTCCTTCCGAGCATGGGCGCGAGCACCTTGTCCATCAGCCTTTGGTATGTGGCCCCTGCATTCTTCAACCCGAAGGGCATTACCTTGTAGCAATAACATGACCTTTCCGTCATGAAGGCGGTCTTCTCTTCGTCCATGGGGTGCATTTTGATTTGGTTGTACCCCGAGAAGGCATCCAGAAAACTGAGCAGCTTACACCCTGATGCACTGTCTACTAGGGCGTCTATGCTTGGCAGAGGGTAAGAGTCCTTCGGGCAGGCCTTGTTTACGTCTGTAAAGTCAACGCACATCCGCCATTTTCCGCTGCTCTTCTTGACCAGGACAGCGTTAGCGAGCCATTCTGGATAATGGATTTCCCTGATGTGGCCCGCTGCAAGTAGTTTCTGCGTCTCTTATTTGATCGCCTGTCTCTTCTCCTCATTGAATTTTCTTCTTCTTTGGCAGATGGGCCTGACTTGGGGGTCCATTGCCAAACGATGGCACAAGAAATCGGGGTCGATCCCCGGCATATCTGAAGCAGCCCACACAAACGCATCCAAGTGTCTACTTATTACCTCGGCGATCTGGTCTTGCGTCTTGCTATCCAGGGTTCTTCCCAACTTAAACACCTTACCGCTGATCTCCTTCTCGAGCCATTCCTCTACTGGCTGAGGTTTCCTCTCGCTGGCGATCAGCGCCCTCGCGATACCGGTTTCTCTGGCGGTCTCCGAGCAGTTTCTCTCCGACCTCGCCTCTACATTCCCCATCGGCACATCACCCTCGGCAACCACCTCTAACGCCGCATCCGAAACACGCCAGGGGGAGGCATTGTGGTTACATGGCACACAGACCTCTTGTTCTTGAGGCTGTTTTCGTAACACTTCTTCGCCTCCTTCTGGTCGGAGCAAATAGTGATGATCATACCCTCCATAGACGGCAGCTTGACCTTCATGTGCCTTGTCGAAGGCACAACTCCTGTTCTGTTGAGCATTGGCCTTCCCAGCAGTATGTTGTACCCTGACGGGGCGTTTACAACAAGATACCTGATCTTCTCCGTTCGTGAGGCC
The DNA here is from genome assembly GCF_051622355.1 of Phaseolus vulgaris. Classification (NCBI taxonomy): domain Eukaryota; kingdom Viridiplantae; phylum Streptophyta; class Magnoliopsida; order Fabales; family Fabaceae; genus Phaseolus; species Phaseolus vulgaris. The sequence goes on along the minus strand of NC_143505.1, from coordinate 32,596,755 downwards.
AAGCCGTCAGTGAAAGTCGTCCTCAGCTCGATATACCCCCTCACCTCCACTTGGTCACCGGAAAAATCGTACAAGCAGCCCCCATATGGTCTTAGTTGATCAGGGGACAGTTGTAACTTCTCAAAAGTTGGCCAAAACATCACATCTGCTGAGCTTCCTTGGTCGACCAGCACTCGGTGGACGGTCCTTCCCGCCGTGACAAGCGAGATCACAATAGGGTCGTTGTCGTGAGGCACCACGTCCCTGAGGTCCCCCTTGGTGAACGTGATGTCCACGTCGAGCGAGTGATCATCAAAGACTTCCACTGACATTATCGACCTCGCGTACCTCTTTCGTTGCGACGCTGTGCACCCCCCGCCGGAGAATCCGCCAGCCATGGTGTGGATCTCGCCGTGAATAGGCACCTCGTGCTGTTGCCCTCCGCTGCTCGCTGGTTGAGACCCTGATGCTTGGTCCGCTTGCTTCTCTAGCAAGTAATCCTTCAGGAAACCACATTTGACCAGCTCGGCGAGCTGGTGTCTTAGAGCCAAACACGAGTTGATAGAGTGGCCAAAACTCTTGTGGAACTCGCACCATGCGTCTGGCTTTGGCCCCAAAATCTTCCCCGCCGTTTTCTCAGGCACTTTGAGCCTGGCAGCTATGTTTGGGATGGTGATCAAATCAGCCAAACCCATCACAAACTCATACCTCGGGGGGCGATTACTCTCCCTGGGGCGCCCTGGTCCCTTGCTCTTATTTTTCTTAGGGTCGTAAGTGATCCTGCCGGCAACTCGAACGGGAGGAATCGCTTCGTAGCACTCTCTGCCCTGTCTACGCGACTGCGTCTTCTGCAGAATCACCCTCGGGACCTTCTCTTGGCGTTCCAAACGTGACCTGCAAAACACACAGACGGCGCCTCTAGCGGCCGTTTGCACTCCGACGATCAAGTTAGTCCAACAGAACCACCAGAAACTGGAAACTAGTAATGTGTGTGTGAAAGAACTCTTGCTCTGTTTTTTCGTCCTCTTCACTCTCCCCTGATTCTCTCTTTTATCTCTCTTTCCCTGCTTCTGGGCATAACAGAATTCTGTTATGCTTTTCTGGCATGTGTCAGAACCCTGTTATGCTTTTCAGAGAAAGCGTACCTTCAGAATCAGCAGTGGGGAGCGTGAGAGTCTGCGCATGTCTGCGCGTCTCTGCGCTTGGCTGCGCCTGTCTGTACCTTCAGTGGTACGGAGTGCTCTTTTGTCTGGACCGCACCCCTCTCAGATGATGACACGTGGAGGCCTGCAACTCACATCTAACCACACACGTGTCACTTACTGGAAGGGCTCTAGCGCTTCTCTTTGTGTGCCTAAGTTACGCCCTTGCGGAGTAACTCAGGATGTTTCTCTTATCTGGGTAAATCGCATACTCTTAGGAGAACGTCGGGTGTGGTTGGTCTAGGCACACTCACCAAACGTTACTCTCTGCGTAGGCGACTTACCCTTCACGATGCCATGCACGTAATGGGTTGAGGGAATCACCAATCACCGACTGGCTTACTAGTTCCCTCAGGCCACTCTCGTGCATGATTCCTTGAGGTGTGCTCATGTGAGGTCCATGCGTAACGCTCTCGCTGGGAACCTTAGTCCCAGTTTAACTGCGTGTAATACGAGACCCCGATGACAGTACACCCGATGACTGATCAGTGTTTATTCGCTTATCGCGCTCTGCCTCCAGGCGCGAGTCTGGGAACTGGTCTGCTGGTGGTCACTTGGCTACTGACCACCGATCACCATTCTGGGTGATCTGTCCCCCGACCTCTCTGCCGCCTGATCTGTCGGTGGTAACTTGGTTACTGACCACCGATCACCTCTCTTGGCGATCGTCCCCCCGACCTCTCTGCCACCTGGTCCACGTGTCACCCTTCTAGTGGTCCACGTGGTTTTCTGCTGCTGACGTCATCGACTACCGATGACCGATCGGATCACAAACCCCCCAGTCTCGAGTCGAGAACTCGTTCTCAGTGAAGAGACTAAGTGGTCGTGCCCCCAGTCCACGTGGCAAGTGGGGCCGCCTCACGTGCCACCTCACGTGCTGCCTCTTTATCGTTTGGGCTTCTTCTCTTAATCCCGCGACACGTGGCCCCATCAACGGCCAGCGCTGCGCGTCGCTAGCGCTTCTCTTATTCAAATTGGCGCGCCCTTCCACTGTTCCTTCATCTTCTTCATTCAACTCCCAGACTCTCTGCGAACTTCTCTTCTGCGCACCCATCTTTCTTCAAATTCTCTGCTTCCCAATCTCTTGCGATCATTCAAAGGTATGGTTTTTCTTTTCCCTGGCCCCTTTTTGGTCATCTTTACCGATTGCATTTATCATTCTAGTTATCATGCATTCATCTTCCCCATTTCCCTCTCTCGAACCCGCGCTAGAGTTTTTTCAGGCTCTTACTCTGGCTTTTGCTTCTTCTTCTTCTTTTCATCTGGGCATCTCCTTTTCCTTTCCCTTTTCTGTTTTCACCGAAACATTCATCATTCCTCCTTCTCCCATTTATTCTGACTTTTTCGTTTTTCCTCCATTTGCAGCTATCTCACGATGGCTCGCTTGAAACAAACTGCACGCATCATTGCTTCTTCTTCTGGTGCACAGCCTTCCGCGAGTGCGCCAGCTCCACCACCGCCTGTGGCTACCTCCTACCACGACAATGCCAGGGTCTACCAATGGGCTCCCCTGGCATTGCTCGCCGAAACCTCCACTCTACTGCCTGAGGGCCATCTCAAGTCCCTGCTAAGTCGCAACCCCGATGAGCCTTCCTACTCCATCGACAGGGAGAACGACTTCAACATTCAAATCCGCATCCCTCCTCGAGGGATGCCTATCTGCGTAGATGACAGGGCCACCAATGGGGTGTCCTTTGTCTTCATCTACTCCGCCATTTTCAAAAGACTAAAGCTGCGCCTTCCTTTCACTTTCTTCGAAAAGGAGCTGATGATGGAGTTAAACGTCGCGCCCTGCCAACTCCATCCAAATGCCTGGGCCTTCATCCGGGCGTTTCAAATCCTCTGCAGTCATTTCGGGCACAACGCCTCCGTGGACGTGTTCCTTTACTTCTTCGAAGCGAAGAACCCTGGGGACAGGTCCTGGGTGAGCCTGAACGGGGTTGCTGGGCGGGTGCTCCTGGGCCTGTACCAGCAATCCTTCAAAGACTGGAAGGGCAGATTCTACATGATATCTGCTACCCCTCAAAGTCCAAGTCTGCTCGAGGGATACCCCCTCTACTGGGTTCCTGGAGTTGAATTCAAGAAGTCCAGGGACCTCGAAGCTATGGCCCCCTACGAGCGCGAGCTATGTGGGCTGCTCCTGGGGGCCAAGTACAACTCCGCCCGCCTCATCAAAGATGAATTTGATGTGGTGGCTCTGAAAAAATATATAGGTAGCCTTCCTTGCACTTCTTCGGATACCTGCACTTTTTCATGCATACTTTTATGTGTTCTTTAACTTACTTGCATATCTTGGTCATCTAACCCTTCCCTTTTCCATGTATGTAGACTCGATGACGGGGAAAGACAGGAAGCTGGCCCTACTGGAGCTTGCCAAACGTAGGGGCCAAGGGCACTGGTTCCTCTTCCTCTACAACTGAGCCCATTGCGGCCCCTCCACTCTCGGTCGCGCCAGCTGAAGGCCCCGAGCCAGGGAAGAAAAGGAAAAGGTTGGTGAAAGCTTCGGCCTCTTCTACTGCTGCTGCTGCGGCTTCAACTGAAGAGGAGAGCTCAGGCTCTCCTCTTGTTCACCGCCAAAGGAAAAGAGCAGCGGTTGAGGGGGCCTCATCTCTCCAGCCTGGCGAGGTTAAGGTAGTGGAAGTAGAGGAAGGGTCTTCCCCACCTCCCTGTGCTCAACCTGCCTCAGAGCCCTCAAGTCTTCCTTCTCCAGGCCAGCAGTTGCCTCCAACTTCCCAACTGCCATCTTCCCCCCCAGCAGGCCAATCACCTGGTCCACCTGCTCATCTTGCTGGGGGTCCACCACCACCACTGCCAATCCCCACCGCCATTGCTGAAGGTGGGGGGTCCAGCTTGCGCCCAAGCACTTCTGGGACCAACCACGAAAACTTCAGCAGGGTCATCACCCTGGTCTGACAACTCATAAGCAACCGGGAGCTTGTCAAGTGGAGTGGTGATGAGGTGGATATGCACCTGGCCAAGCAGGTAGTGCTCTCTCTGGAGTTTTCCACCCAGCATCGCAAGCAATTAGCCCTGGAGAAGAGGGTGAAGGATCTTGAGCACGACAAGGAGTCACTGCGAAGTGACTTTGAAGCTGCCCAAGGATCTGTGGAGTTGATGCGAGGCATGGTGGAGAAAGCTAGGAGGGAGTACCTAGCGCAGGTCCAAGAGACCATCAAGACAGAGATCTTGATGGGGCAAGCTGTTAGCTCCTTGGACTGCACGGTGGTGGAGCTTAAGGCCGAGACTTCTTCCCTGCGCCAACAGAACACTCAGCTATTGGGGGAGCTCGAGTCCGCCAAAGAAGCAGCTGCTGCTGGGGAGAAAAGACTTGAGGAGGTGGTGGGCAAACTGTCTGAGGCTGCCTCCTCCCTTGCTGCCGTCACCACTGAGAGAGATGCTGCGGAGGCTTCAAGGCAAGAACTGGAGGTGGAGAAGGTTGATTTGATGAACGTGGGTGCTGATGCCCTTACAGACGGATTCGAGCTAGCACTCGAGCAAATCAAATGCGTTCTCCCAGACCTGGACCTCTCGCAGTTCAGCATCTACCATGAAGTGGTGGATGGAAAGCTCATCCCCCCTGCCCCTTAAACTTTTCTCTTCTCTGTAATTTTAACTTCTGCACAATTTTCTTATTACTCTGAAATTTGTATAAGACTTGACTGTGAATACAAACTCTCAATGCTTCTTTTGTTGCATAAGTTTCTTCCCTTGTATTTTCTTTGATCTTCACTTATCTTTATGTGCGCGACTAACTGTTAGCTAGCTTAGGTTCAGCGCGATCTTGGGCTTTACCTTTCCTTTCGCACACGACTGAGTGTTAATTAGCTTAGGCTTAGCGCGATCTGCTTCTCTTACTCTTTTGCTTCTACTTGATCACGACTGGCTATTCCCTCAGCTTGGTGTTTAACAGTCCTCGTGCGCTGCTTTGCACCACTAGCCAATTACTTACGACTCATCAGTGATCGCTCTTTAGTCTTTACTTAGCTTTCTCTGTCGCTCTAGCGCTAAGTGCATAAAGGACTTTGACATCGATCGCTCAAGGTGATGCCTCGTCTTGGGGAAAGAAAAGTGTTTCTCGCTAACCCCTTTTACTTTCCCCAAGGTCATCACCCTTTGGCGGGTTGAGTCGCTCATTCCCTGTCTCACTCCTGGGGTGAGAAGGGTTTCTGACTAAGTCTTACTGGGCCAATATTGGTGTATGCCAAGTGGGTAAGGACGTTTTGTCAAAACCTTTCCTTTCCCCCCCTTGGTCTTACTAGCACCCGTGGCTCTTCAAACCTTTAACTGCTTGCGCTCACACCTGGGGTGAGGAAGACTTAGATCGGTGCCAGTACTTGCGCCTAGGGCAAGTAGGGCCTAACCAATCACCTGCACTTGCACCTGGGGCAAGGAGGATTTTAACTTAAATACTCGAGCACACTTGGTATGCTGGAAATTTTTCTTTAATTGGGTGGCCTCGTTAAAAACCCTCCTTAGGGAAAAGAGTGCCCCTTTGTCTGTTCAACTGTTTCCACCATATACAAAGCATGTATCTTTTAGCGCGAGAACGCCATTACTGTACAACTTTAACTGAAATAAAACTTTAGATGGGTGGCGTTCCACGTTCTGGGGATTGCTCCTCCTTCCAAAGTCTCTAGGCGATAGGCTCCGTTCTCTAATGTCTCCACCACTCTGTATGGGCCTGTCCACTTTGGGGATAACTTGTTCTGCATGTCATTCTGATGCGCCTTTCTCATCACCAAATCACCTTCCTGGAAACGCCTGGGCCTCACTTTAGAGTTGTGCCTCCGCTCTACTCTTCTCTTCACAGCTTCGGCACTGACTCTGACCTCTTCCCGCACTTCGTCTAGCAGATCCAGATTCACCTTACGCTCTTCATTGGACTCTTCAGCAACGAAGTTCAAGAATCTGGGGGAGCTCTCCTGTATTTCCACAGGAATCATGGCGTCTGTCCCATAGACAAGGCTGAAGGGTGTCTCATGGGTGCTGGACTGTGGGGTGGTGTGATAAGACCATACAATTCTGGGGACCTCCTCTGCCCAGCCTCCTTTGGCCTTGTCTAGTCTTCGCTTCAGCCCCCTGAGCAGCACTCGATTTGCTGACTCCACCTGCCCATTTGTTTGTGGGTGCTCCACTGAAGCGAAAACCTGTTGTATCTTTAACTCTTCACACATCTTCCTCAGCTGATGACTTGTGAACTGGGTGCCATTGTCGGAAACCAGCCTCTTGGGTATTCCGAAGCGGCAGACAATGTTCTTCCAGACGAAGTGTTCGACTTTCTGTGCGGTGATGTGTGCAACTGGCTCTGCTTCCACCCACTTGGTGAAATATTCGATGGCCACAATGAGGAACTTCATCTGCCTTGTCGCCAGGGGAAAAGGTCCTAGGATGTCAATCCCCCATGTATGGAATGGCCACGGGCTATGGATGGACCTCAACTCCTCAGGGGGTGCCTTGTGCCAATCTGCATGCAGCTGACATTGTTTGCATCGCTGAGCAAACCTTATGCAATCTTCCTTCAGCTTTGGCCAGTAGTACCCCGCGCGGAGTACTCTACTTGCCAAAGCGCGACCACCTACATGGCTTCCGCACACCCCCTCGTGCAGCTCAGACATGAGTCTGGTGCATTGCTCGCCGTGTACACAAATCTGCACAAGGTGAGAAAATCCAAATCTAAATAGGCTTCCATCTATAAGAGTAAACTTACTTGAACCCCTCTTTATTCTTTTTGCTTCTGCCAGATCGAGCGGGAGTACACCATCTTCTAAGTATAGCTGGTATGGTGTCATCCAGGTGTCGGGTTCCTTCTCCGCATGGACCTCCATCGACTCATCGGTCTTTGAGGGTCGCGATCTCACCCTCGGTGCTCTTAGCGTTTCTTGAGTCAACGACCGATGACCGATCGTTAGGCGCTCCATTGACTTGTATACATGAAGCACCTGGTTGTCTGATACGAACGCGCGCGGCACCTTCAGGGTCTCCTGAATGACAGTCCTCTGCTTCCCCCCCTTGCCTGAGCTGGCCAGCTTGGCAAGCAGGTCTGCTCGGGCATTTTGCTCTCTTGGCACATGCACTAACTCAAACTCAGTGAAGGACGTCTTCAGGAGCTGCACATACTCCAGGTAGGCTGCCATCTGGGGATCCTTTGCTTGGAACTCCCCCGTAACCTGCCCAGTGACCAGTAACGAATCACTCTTGGCCAGCCGATTTCTTGTTCCCATTTCTCTTGCTAGCAACATTCCTGCGATCAGGGCCTCATACTCCGCCTGATTGTTGCTAGCTTTGAAGGCAAAACGGAGGGACTGCTCGATCAGTACCCCGTTTGGTCCTTCCAGGATGACTCCAGCGCCGCTTCCCTGCTGATTAGAGGAGCCATCCACCGATAACACCCATCGGAAATCTAGCCCTTCTGCAGGTGTCGCAACTGACGACAACTCGACTACAAAGTCTGCGAACACCTGCCCCTTGATCGGTCCTCGGGGCTCGTACTGGATGTCAAACTCTGATAATTCCACCGCCCATTTGACCATCCTGCCTGCTACGTCAGGTTTCTTCAACACGTTCTGGATAGGCAGATCAGTCATCACGACCACTGTGAAGCTGTGGAAGTAATGCCTGAGTCTTCTGGCTGAAAACACCACCGCCAGAGCAGCCTTCTCGAGGGCCTGGTACCTTGTTTCAGGGCCTTGCAGCACCTTACTCACGAAGTAAACAGGCCTCTGGGCCTGGTCCTGCTCTTGCACCAGGACTGAACTGACTGCCCTCTCCGTAACAGCAAAGTATAGACGAAGAGGGATGCCTACCTGGGGCTTTCGCAGGACTGGTGGGCTCGCCAGATACCCCTTTAGCTTGACGAAAGCCTCCTCGCACTCCTGTGTCCAGAGAAATTTGCTGTTGCGTTTGAGACACTGGAAGTATGGGTGACCTTTCTCCCCACCAGCGGACATAAATCGGGACAGTGCTGCCAAGCGACCGGTGAGCTGTTGCACCTCCTTCACCGTCGTTGGGCTCCTCATTGCCACGATCGCCGCACACTTCTCCGGGTTAGCTTCGATTCCTCGCTCTGTCAAGAGGAAACCCAAGAACTTCCCAGCCTTCACACCGAATATGCATTTCTCAGGGTTGAGCTTCAGCCTATACTTGGCAATGGTGGTGAATAGCTCTTCCAGATCAGCTGCATGATGCTTCTTCTCTTGGGACGTAACCACCATGTCATCTACATAGACGTGTACGTTCCTTCCCAGCATGGGCGAGAGCACCCTATCCATGAGCCACTGGTAGGTAGCCCCCGCATTCTTCAACCCAAATGGCATGACCTTGTAGCAATAGCAAGACCGTTCCGTCATAAACGCGGTCTTGCATTCGTCCATTGGGTGCATCCTGATCTGGTTATACCCTGAGAAAGCGTCCAAGAAGCTGAGTAGCTTTCCCCCCGAGGCGCTATCGACTAGAGCATCTATACTGGGTAAGGGGTAAGAATCCTTGGGGCACGCCTTGTTGAGGTCAGTGAAGTCCACGCACATTCTCCACTTGCCGCTTGCCTTCTGCACCAGTACCACATTCACTAGCCACTCGGGGTATTGGATTTCTCTAATATGCCCTGTGACAAGGAGCTTCTGCGCTTCGTCGTGGATCACCTTCCTCTTCTCCTCGTTGAATTTCCTTCTCCTCTGTCGCACCGGTCGAACCATGGGGTCCATCGACAGACGATGGCAGAGGAAATCGGGGTCGATTCCTGGCATGTCGGATGCTAACCATGCAAAGGCATTCATGTGCTTCTCAATCACACCCATGATCAGCCTTCGCTCTTCTTCAACGAGGGATCCCCCCAACTTGAATTTTCTTCCCCCGATGTCCACTTCGACCCATCCTTCAGCTGGGTGGGGCCTCCTCTCACTGGCAATGACCGCTCTCGCGATCCCTGACTCGCGAGGAGTGATCGCGCCTTCTTCTTCTTCAACTTGGGCTACTTGGGAGCCCCCCACCACAGCATCCTCCATCCTCTGAGCGCCCTGTGTCTCTCTGACCACCGATCGCTCTTCGCGCACGCCCGGAGGTGGTTTTGTGGTGACATGGCACACACTTCTTTTTTGCTTCAGGCTGTTCTCGTAACAGCGTCTTGCCTCAGCCTGATCCGACTTGATGGTTATCACGGTCCCTTCCATCGACGGCAGCTTCAACTTCATATGCCTTGTCGATGGTATTGCGCCCAGTCTATTGAGTGTTGGCCTCCCCAGCAGGACATTGTACGCAGAAGGGGCGTTCACCACTAGGTACTTTATCTTTTCAGTGCGGGCTGTCGTTCCGTCAGTGAACGTTGTCCTCAGCTCGATGTATCCCCGCACCTCTACCTGATCCCCTGCAAAACCGTAGAGACAACCAGTATACGGTCTTAGCTGGTCAGGGGATAACTGTAACTTGTTGAATGTTGGCCAGAACATGACGTCTGCCGAACTTCCTTGATCTACGAGTACTCGGTGCACTCGCCTTCCCGCAGTGATGAGAGAAATGACCACAGGGTCGTTGTCGTGTGGGACAACGTCCCGTAGATCAGCCTTCCTGAAGATGATGTCCACTTCCGGGTAATGACTCTCATTCACCGCATCTACCGCCATTACTGACCGAGCGTATCTCCTTCTCTGTGAAGCTGTGCATCCCCCACCCGAGAAGCCTCCTGCGATCGTCTGCACTTCCCCATGGACTGGGACTTCATGCTGCTGTTCTCCAGTCTGGGATCCTGACGCGCGATCACCCTGCGGCTCACGCAGGTAATCTGCTAGGAAACCAGACTTCACCAACTCTGCCAGTTGGTGTCCCAGCGCCAAACAGGAATGAAGTGTATGGCCAAAAGCCTGATGAAACTCACACCATTCGTTCTTCTTCCTTCCAAGCACCTTATCTATCTTCTCTGGTACTCGTAGTCTTGCTGCTACAGCAGGAAGGGCGATGAGATCCGCCAATCCTACCATGAAGTTATATCTCGGGGGTGCGTTGTTCTCCCTTGCACGCTCCCTGCTCTGGTCTTTGCCTGGTGCATAGGGACGAGGTTTCTCTCGCACCTTCTTCCCCTCCTTGGCCTCATGCACCCTTGCTTGCTGTGGCTTTCCTTGCCCTCCACGCGGTCTGGGTGGCGCAGCACTTCCCCTCTTCTCAGAAACCTCTGTTTCTGCCACTATGTGCGCCACCGCATGTCGTCGAATCTCTGCAAAAGTGCTGGGATGGCTCCTGATGAGAGACTCGCTGAAAGGGCCAAGCAGCACTCCCTTCTTAAACGCGTGCACAAGCATATCTTCATCTTTGCTGGGCAGTCTAACCACTTGTGCCCCAAAGCGGTTGAGGTAGTCCTTCAGCGACTCCCCCTGGTATTGGCGCACATCGAACAGATCGTAGGACACCACTGCAGGTGCCTTGTTGACGATGTATTGTTCAGTGAAGAGCTTCGAGAACTGAGAGAAAGACGTGATATGCCCTTCTGGTAAACTCACGAACCACTCCATGGCGATTCCGCTCAATGTGCTAATGAACATCTTGCAGACATAGCGTCTGAGCCCCCAGACAACATCATCTGGGTGTGGAATGCCGTCAGATGCGCCTCCGGGTCTTCTACCCCCTTGAACGACGCTTTTACCCCCACCAGGTTGGGAGGCACCATGGTTCCCATGATCTCAGGGGAGAATGGCATGGGAAATGCCCTTGGAGGTGAGGGCTGCCTAGACACCCTTTCGTCAACAACGTGCTCCCTCTGCGCCTGCAGCGTCCTTCTCAACTCTTCGTTGACACGATTCAGCTCGTCGTTCCTGCTTTGCGACGCAGCCAACTCCGTCTGCATCCTTTCTTGTTCAACTTTCGACGCTGCAGCGTTATCCTGCAGCGTGCGCACCATTTCCAGGACCTGCGCCATTGTCACAGCTCCTTCGTCAGCGGATGGTGCAGGTGATGGTTGTCTGTTTCTAGGCATCTTCTCTATCAAAGAAACTAATAAAACTCTGGTGAGCTTTAAAACTGTGGTATATATGGGACAACGATTCACTCGGGCCCCACGGTGGGCGCCAAATGATCCTGCCGGCAACTCGAATGGGAGGAATCGCTTCGTAGCACTCTCTGCCCTGTCTACGCGACTGCGTCTTCTGCAGAATCACCCTCGGGACCTTCTCTTGGCGTTCCAAACGTGACCTGCAAAACACACAGACGGCGCCTCTAGCGGCCGTTTGCACTCCGACGATCAAGTTAGTCCAACAGAACCACCAGAAACTGGAAACTAGTAATGTGTGTGTGAAAGAACTCTTGCTCTGTTTTTTCGTCCTCTTCACTCTCCCCTGATTCTCTCTTTTATCTCTCTTTCCCTGCTTCTGGGCATAACAGAATTCTGTTATGCTTTTCTGGCATGTGTCAGAACCCTGTTATGCTTTTCAGAGAAAGCGTACCTTCAGAATCAGCAGTGGGGAGCGTGAGAGTCTGCGCATGTCTGCGCGTCTCTGCGCTTGGCTGCGCCTGTCTGTACCTTCAGTGGTACGGAGTGCTCTTTTGTCTGGACCGCACCCCTCTCAGATGATGACACGTGGAGGCCTGCAACTCACATCTAACCACACACGTGTCACTTACTGGAAGGGCTCTAGCGCTTCTCTTTGTGTGCCTAAGTTACGCCCTTGCGGAGTAACTCAGGATGTTTCTCTTATCTGGGTAAATCGCATACTCTTAGGAGAACGTCGGGTGTGGTTGGTCTAGGCACACTCACCAAACGTTACTCTCTGCGTAGGCGACTTACCCTTCACGATGCCATGCACGTAATGGGTTGAGGGAATCACCAATCACCGACTGGCTTACTAGTTCCCTCAGGCCACTCTCGTGCATGATTCCTTGAGGTGTGCTCATGTGAGGTCCATGCGTAACGCTCTCGCTGGGAACCTTAGTCCCAGTTTAACTGCGTGTAACACGAGACCCCGATGACAGTACACCCGATGACTGATCAGTGTTTATTCGCTTATCGCGCTCTGCCTCCAGGCGCGAGTCTGGGAACTGGTCTGCTGGTGGTCACTTGGCTACTGACCACCGATCACCATTCTGGGTGATCTGTCCCCCGACCTCTCTGCCGCCTGATCTGTCGGTGGTAACTTGGTTACTGACCACCGATCACCTCTCTTGGCGATCGTCCCCCCGACCTCTCTGCCACCTGGTCCACGTGTCACCCTTCGAGTGGTCCACGTGGTTTTCTGCTGCTGACGTCATCGACTACCGATGACCGATCGGATCAGTAAGGATGGCGCATCCTTTGATCCCTCTTTCCCGCCGCCGCCTCCATTACCCTCTGCAGTTGTACCCTTGCTTGGGTGCGCGGTTTAGTTGGGGCCACGTTTCCCCTCTTCTCGGTGACCTCGCTCTCGGCGGCGATGTGAGCCACAGCACGTCGCCGAATTTCGGCGAACGTGGCGGGGTGGCTCTTGATGAGCGACTCACTAAAAGGCCCAGGTAGCACGCCCTTTTTGAAGGCGTGCACGAACATCTCTTCGTCCTTTCCTGGCAAACGGACTATCCGAGCTCCGAATCTGTTCAGGAAATCCTTCAAGGACTCCCCTTGGTACTGCCTTATATCAAACAAGTCGTAAGACACCAAAGGTGGCGCCTTGTTCACTATGTACTGCTCGACAAACATCTTGGAAAACTGTTGGAACGTGGTAATGTGGCCAATGGGTATACTGACGAACCAGTGCAACGCCGTTCCGCTCAAAGTGCTCATGAACACCTTACAATACACCGCGTCTGAGCCCCCTGAGAGCATCATCTGAGTATGAAACGTCGTGAGATGGGCTTCAGGGTCCTCCACCCCAGTGAAAGACGCTTTCACTGCCACAGTGTTAGCCGGGACCACCGAGTCCATGATCTCTTGGGAAAACGGCATAGGAAAGCTGCGTGGTGGGGATGGGGGTGCAGATCTGTCCCTAGCCACACGCTCCTCCCGCTCCTGAAGGGCTTTGCGCAGCTCTTCGTTGATCCTGTTGAGCTCTTCGTTCCTTGCTTGCGAGGCCACCAGCGCCTCGTGCATCCTTTCCTGCTCAGAACGCGATGCAGCCACGTTCTCCTGCAGCGTCCTCATCATGTCCATCACTTGCGTCATGGACACAGCATCTTCGTCTATTGATGGCGCAACTGAACTGGAGCGTGTTGTCCTCATCCTTCCTCAGCAAACCCAGCAGCTCAAAGAACTCCAAACAAACGGTGAAAACTCCAGGAGTCGACTGCGATAGCGAGCAGTCGAACAGAAAACACTCAAAGCACCACAAACTTGGGAATCACCTTTTATACGGCCCCACGGTGGGCGCCAGATGATCCTGCCGGTTGACTTAGTGCAAGAGCGTTGCCTCGTCACGATCTTCCTCACCAGCTTGACACCACGTGCCCTCCAGGTCCACTCCACAGATAGCCTCTCTGAGAACCTGAAAAACACACAGTGGCGCCTCTGCGGCCGGTGGCGCTCTGACGCTCAAGTCAGTGACAAGAACACCCAAAAACTAAGAGAGAATATGCTTTGTAGGACCGTACTGTAGGCACACGACCCTAGCAGTATCAGCCGTAATGAAAGACGTACCTCTGCAGATTCTGTTAAGGTTACCTTTATAGCTAGGTTTCTTCTCTCTCCAGGCCGTTATGCTTTTGGACGCGTGGCTCGCATCCAGCCTTGCACGTGTTGCCATCTGGGCTGGGTTAGCAGGTAGCGCCCAGCCCTACACGTGTCGTCATCTGAGCTAAGGCAACTTGAGCGTCATTTCTCCATTGCTCCCAACCCTACACGTGTCATCATCTAGGTTGGAGTAACTGGTGACATCCAACCCTACACGTGTCGTCATCTGGATTGGGGCAACTTGAACGTCATTCTTGTGTAGTAACCAGCCGCACAGCTAAGTCCTCAACTCAAGGAGCAACCTAGCACATAATGCGCTGTGAAACACCACCCGACAAGGCGAGTGTCGGATGCAACAAAGTGCATCATCTCTATGATATCGCTCATCGCGAATGGCACCCTCCTTACTGCTACGCCATGCATGTTCTAGCTGGGGAAACCTTGCCACCAACAAATGTCCACTCTGGGAATCCTGTCGCTGAAGAGCAAGGTGTTCCCCCCAACCCACTAGACCTTCATGCCTCATGCTGGTGCCACAATCGTCTTACTGAACTTACACGCTTGAAATTACCCTTCGGAGCCTTCAACAACTTTAACTAAGTTTGTTGGGAGATCCGGCGATGTGCTCCTTGTGGCGGCGTGTAAACCACCGGTCTCCTAGCATTCCCGGGCGATCTCTGATCATCCGTTCTCCTAGCGCTCTCATACGGCGACTGCGACGTAACTGTTGACCGCCGGTTACGCACACTAGAGATCGGAGAACGCCAATTCAGCGATCGACGACTATGCCCACTTCTGAACGGCGGTCTCTGATCATCCGTTCTCCTAGCGTTCTCATACGGCGACTGCGATGTTACTCTGGTGACCGCCGGTTACGCACACTAGAGATCGGAGAACGCCAATTCAGCGATCGGCGACTATGCCCACTTTTGAACCATTCATCTTTTCTAGCCTACGCGTTCCATTGAGCACGCCCCATCCGAGCACGTGCAAGACATGTCATCACGCCTGATGACCTAGTCGGTACAATAACTATACTTGTTTTGGTTGTGGTGAGCAAGGTCATATAAAGGCAGATTGTCCAAACAAGAGCAAGGAGAAAAAGCCTAGCTACAAGGAAAAGAAAGGCAAGACAAAAAGAGCCTACATAGCTTGGGATGAAAATGAGGTGTCATCATCAAGTTCTTAATCAAGTGAAGATGAGAAAGCAAACATCTGCTTGGTTGCTGAAGATGATGATGAATCTTGCAGCTCAAGTGAGGTAAGTTCATGTGCTTCCTTGAATGAACAAAATTACAGTGAATTACTTGAAGCTTTTCAAGAAACTCATGATGAAGCTAATCGATTGGTTCTTTCAAACAACCGATTGAAAGAACGTAACAGCTGGCTAGAAAAGAGAGTGAAATCACTTGAAGATGAGATTGAAAAATCTAAAAATGATTTCAAAAATCTGGAAAACCATTTCAAAAATGCTTCTTGCAAGTGTGACAGTCTCATTTGCGAAAATTGTGAAAATCTTGAGAAAAAGGTTCACTATCTTGTTGAAACTGTGGACAAGCTTTCAAAGGGGAAATCTAACTTTGAGAATGACTTGGCATCTCAAAGCTGTGTTTTTGGAAAGGCTGGTTTGGGTTTCAATCCACAAAACCAACAAGATAAGTTTTCAAAAAAAATTCAAGAAAGCCAGTGAAACAACCGATTGTTAAATCGAAACAACCGGTTGTTACATGCTTTTATTGCATGAAAAAGGGCTATTTGATTAGATTCTGCAAAATAAGAAAATTATCTGTTCCTAGAGGCTACATGAAATGGATTCCGAAAGGATGTGAGGTCCCAAATGAGAAAAAGAAATCTATTGGACCCACATTTGTGAAGGGACCAAATCTTGTTGCTTGAACTTATGTTTGTGCAGGAATTCTAAAGAAGTGTGAAGCACTAAGTCATGTGATCAAGTTCTTGGAAGAAAAAAAAAACAATCATTGAAGCTGAATCAATGCTATGCATTTGTCCAAAGGACCTCAACAGTGAAAAGAGACTTCTTGATCATAAAGCACTAATGGAAACCAAGTAGAGGAGGCTCAAGCCCATGAAGCCCAAGCCCAACAAGGGGCCCAAGCCCAACGAATCACTAGGAGCATGGCAAGAGCTTTGGGACAAGAGTATCAAAGGATGGCTCTTCTTATTTCTTTTATAGAGTAGGGGTGCGGATGTAATAAATAGGTGTGTAAGTAGTAAGGGATGCTAGGGGGAGTGTAGATAGGAGTTAGGAGGTGCCAAACTAGGAAGGAAAGTCACACTTCCTTCATGAACTACTTGGCGCCGAATTTGAGTGTCATTTGGGGCACATTTGGCTTTGCATTTCAGCACCTTATAGGCTATAAATAAAGGTGTTGTCCTTGTACAAATCAGATTTGGAATTTAGAAGTAGAGAGACTGTACTCAAATTTAGAGAGAAATTGTGAGTCTTGTTGTCTTCTTCTTCCTTTGCCTTATCTTGTGTGCCAATGGTGAGCTTCAAGTGGCGGCATCCTTGCACTTATCTTGGAACAAGGCTCCAAGTGGCGTGACTGAATTTCCAAAGTCTCAAATCCAGCAAGCTTCATTCCATAAGTGTTCCTTCCTTCATTTCTTTAATTTTTATTCGGTAGTTTCAATGCTTAAGTGTTTTCCTTTCATTTCCACCGATTGAAATTGTGTTTTCCAGCTTTGTTTCAATTTTTTGTTCGGTACAGTAGCTTAATTCTTGCATATTGTGTTCGGTTTGCCATTCTTGTTCTTCTTTCCTTGTGTTTGATTCCATTTGACAATATATGGACTTCCATATGAGCTTTGGTTGGGTGCAAAGTCTTGGTGAGTTCTTGAATTAGAACATTGATCCAATTCTAAGTAAAGTGTCATTTCATGACCAACTCAAGTTGCTCCTAAGAATGTCAAAGAATCATGTATTCTTGTTATTGCATTCACATCATGTGGTATCTAGAGTCTAGGCTTGTTTTTGATTAAATTTTGAGTTGTATTGCACTTTACTTGCAAGAGCTCTTTAATTCAAGTTGTTTACCATTCTGTTTTAGGATTTATTTTGAGTTTCCTTGCTGTTTTTCTTTTGTTACACCAAGTGTTTGTGAAAAGGATTATGGCACTCATTGTTCATATGAATTTGGCTGTTTTTTGGAAAGGCATTCTCCTTCCTTAAGCTGACCTTAAGCTTCCTTTCACTTGTTGTTATATCTTGTGATATGTCTTTTAATTTTGTAATCATGTTAAGTTTTGAATTAGTCATGTTATTCCATAATTGTCATTACTTCTTGTAGTACTTTTATTGCTTTGATTGTTTCTTGCTTTGGTTTACTCTCTGTTTTTTTGAGTTTATTGCTTGATCCTTTGTGCATTTTCATTTTTAGATTTGAGTTCATGCTTGTATTTTCATTCTATACAAGTTCCTTTACACAATTTCCATTATGTCTTTGCTAGTTCTTCATACTGTTTTTCATTCCTAAATAGGATACTCTGTTTTCTTACAAACGTGCTACTGTTTTCAATTTACTACAATTAATTGGCTCACTGGAAATTTGTGAAAATTTGGATTTACATTCTTTAAAGTGTTACAAAAGCATAGAAAAAAGAATTACTCAAAAATTCCAAGTACACAAAAAATGATAAATAAAATACGAAAAGTGTACAATACTGCCGAAAAGAATACGGTAATTGGGCAGCAATTTTGAAAAATTTATTTCTCTCAATTGGCTTACTGTTTTTACCTCATTCCAGTGCCATTATTGAGTTAAGACATTGAAGTTTCTGTGGTTAATTTTTCACATTCCAGTTCGCTTTCAATCATTCCAGTTAAATCTGTAAACATAGCACAGTTTGCATTTAAATTTTTTTTTTCCAGTAGCTGTTTTCTGTTTTTCTTCAATCTACTCTAGCACTTTTCTTTAGGACTCTTTTGGTGTGCCTTCTTTATTCATTGAGTTCCTTATTTTCTTGCTTGTCTTTCATTCCTTTTCTTTTCCAGTTTGTCATACATTGCTTTCTGTTTTTTGGTTTAGCTTTTCTTGTTTATACCTTTTCTTGCTTGTCTTTTTGTTCTTCTAAAAGTTTTGTGGAGACTTGTTCTTAAGTGAGTTGGTTTGCTGTGACATTGTTTCATTTGAAGCTCCTCCATTCCTCAAGAAAGGCTTGGTTGAGGACAGAATACTTTCTTGGAGTGGCTTGAGTACTTTCTTGGGCATTTTTCCAGCAACTTATATCTCACTTTATTTGTCTAACAAGTTTCTTTCACTGTTTGTTTCTGTTTTTTTGTATTTTTTTATCATGGCTCATTTTTCTAGTGGAGAATCCTCCAAACCTTGCTCACCTCAAAAGGCAGCCCTTTTTGAAGACTTAAAGAATGCCAAGCAATCCAATGCTCACTATCTTGATGTGATAAGACAAATGGAGGCAAGGCTCCAAAGTTTGGAGTTAAGCCGTGAAGAAATCCATCAAAACCGAGAGAGAAGACCTCATCCTCCTCTTCGGCATTCTTCAAGGCATTCCCATTCTTCTCATGGTTATTATGAAGACAATGCACGGCCAAGGCATCATCACCATGAAGAGAGGCGCCAACATGTGGCTGGCCCTTGTTCTCCTAATGTAAAACTTCCTAGCTTTAGTGGTGAAAGTGATCCCAATGTATACTTAGGATGGGAGGCTAAGGTTGAGCAAATTTTTGATGTAAATGGGGTTAGAGATGAGCATAGGGTTAGATTAGCTTCTTTAGAATTTTTAGACTATGCCATGCAATGGTGGCATCAATATCTCATGGACATTGACCTACACAAGAGGCCGCCCGTGGTCTCTTGGAACGATTTGAAAGCATGTTTACGCGCTAGATTCGTACCCCCACACTTTAGGAAAGACCTAATGTTGAAACTCCAACGGTTTCATCAAGGCACGCTAAGTGTGGATGATTACTTTAAACAAATAGACACGCTTTTAATTCGAATGAATATGGATGAGAGTGAGGAAGCTAAGATAGCTAGGTTTGTGAGTGGCCTTCGAAGGGAATTCAAGATGTGGTAGAATTGCAAGAATATTCTTCTTTGGAAAATGTGGTGCACCTTGCTAGTAAAATTGAAAATCAACTTGCAAGGAAAAATGCTTTCAAAAATTCTTCTAAGGATAACTACTACCACTCTTCTTGGAAAAATAAAAATAACTCGTTTTCAAATATCCCTTCTAAGGACTCTACTTTCAAAACTAGAGATTCTAAGCCTAACACTTCCACTTCTAGGCCTAAATCACCACCTAAATCGTCTAGTAAGAAGTGTTTTAAATGTTTAAGCTATGGACATATTGCTTCTAATTGCCCTTCTAAACGAACTATGTATATGCATGATGGGGTAGATGGTAGTGAGCATGAGTCTGAATCTTCTAGACATTCCTCACCTTCTAGATCCCCAAGTGAGAGTGAGACTGAACGCCCACATGAGGGTGACCTATTAGTAATAAGACGCATGCTTGGACAAGTTTTAAAACCTTTTGATGAAACTCAAAGAGAAAATATTTTTCATTCAAGGTGTCTTATTAATGATAGGGTATGCTCTTTGATTGTGGATGGGGGGAGTTGTGCTAATGTGGCAAGCACAAGAGTGGTAGACAAACTTGGATTGCCTACCATCTCTCATGCCAAGCCCTACAAGTTACAATGGTTGAGTGAGGTGGGTGAGTTAGTGGTGAACAAGCAAGTCCTCATTACATTTTCCATTGGTAAATATAAAGATGAGGTCTTGTGTGATGTTGTTCCAATGGAAGCTACTCATATACTTTTAGGTAGGCCATGGCAATTTGATAGAAAAGTTTTTCATGATGGCTTTACCAACAAAATTTCTTTTAACTTCCATGGGCACAAAGTCATTCTTAAGTCTCTCTCTCCAAAGGAAGTGCATGAGGACCAAGTCAAAATGAGAGAAAAGAGAGAGAAAGAAAATGATAAACAAAGTTCCAAGAGAAGCCTTCTCATATCTACCCAACAAGTTAAAAAGGTAATAGTAACTCACAAGCCTATTTTTTTAGCTATTCCTAGACCTATTGAATGTGAGTCGGCTAAGGATAGTCCCACATGTTTGGACCATTTGGTAAAGGAATATGAAGATGTGTTTCAAGATCCTCCTAAAGGCTTACCACCTCTAAGAGGGATTGAACACCAAATAGACTTCATGCCCGGGGTTTCTTTACCAAATCGCCCTGCATATAGGACCAATCCCCAAGAGGCCAAAGAAATTCAACAACAAGTTGAGGATTTATTAGCTAAGGGGTGGGTACAAGATAGCATGAGCCCATGTGCTATGCCTGTCATACTTGTCCCAAAAAAAGATGGGACATGGAGGATGTGTACGGATTGTCGCGCTATAAATAACATTACCATCAAATATAGGCATCCCATTCCTAGGTTAGATGACTTGTTGGATGAATTACATGGGTCTAAAATATTTTCCAAAATTGATCTTAAAAGTGGTTACAATCAAATTCAAATTAAACACGGTGATGAATGGAAAACCGCTTTTAAGACCAAATTTGGTTTATATGAGTGGTTGGTCATGCCTTTTGGCTTGACTAATGCTCCTAGTACCTTCATGCGACTCATGCATCATGTTTTAAGAGCATTCATTGGCAAGTTTGTTGTGGTTTACTTTGATGATATTCTTATATATAGCTTGTCTTTAGAAGATCATGAGTCACATGTTAGACAAGTATTAGAAACCCTTAGGAAAGAGAAATTGTATGCTAATCATGCTAAATGTTTCTTTGCATTAGATCATATAGACTTCCTAGGGTTTGTGGTAAGTCATAAAGGGGTGCATGTAGATCAAACAAAAGTTGCAGCAATTCAACATTGGCCTACACCCACCAATGTCAATGAAGTACGAAGTTTTCATGGACTTGCTAGTTTTTATAGGTGGTTTGTGAAAGACTTTAGTACAATTGCCGCACCTTTAAATGCCATAGTAAAGAAGGATGTGGTTTTTAAGTGGGGACAAGAGCAAGAAAACGCTTTTCAAACTTTGAAGGATAAGTTAACTAAAACCCCCATTCTAGCCCTTCCTAACTTTGCTAAGACATTTGAAATAGAATGTGATGCCTCTAACATAGGCATTGGGGCCGTTCTCCTTCAAGAAGGACACCCCTTAGCTTATTTTAGTGAGAAACTCAAAGGGAGTCATCTCAATTACTCCACTTATGATAAAGAACTTTATGCTCTTGTTAGAGCCTTGCAAAATTGGCAACACTATCTTTTTCCAAAGGAATTTGTGATCCATAGTGATCATGAGTCCCTTAAATATTTGAAAAGCCAAAGCAAGCTTAATAAGAGACATGCTAAGTGGGTGGAGTTTATTGAGCAATTTCCTTATGTGATCAAACATAAACAAGGTAAAATTAATGTGGTTGCCGATGCTCTTTCAAGAAGATATACCTTGTTAAATGTTTTGAATGTTCAATACTTAGGATTTGATCACATAAAGGAACTTTATCATGATGACTTAGATTTCTCTCTAATCTATCAAGAGTGTTCCAAGGGAGGTCACAAAGACTTTTCTTACATAATGGTTTTCTTTTCAAAGGAAAAAGACTTTGTGTTCCCCAAGGATCCATAAGACAATCTCTTGTTAGAGAGGCTCATGAGGGTGGGCTTATGGGACATTTTGGGGTAGCTAAGACTTTAGACACATTGCATGAACATTTCTTTTGGCCTCACATGCGCAAATCCGTACATACCTTCTGTGATAAATGTATAGCATGTAGGAAGGCTAAATCTAAGGTCCAACCCCATGGTTTATATACCCCTCTTCCTATCCCTACAATGCCTTGGGTTGATATTTCTATGGATTTTATCTTAGGACTGCCCAAGACATCGAAGGGTAAGGATTCCATCTTTGTGGTAGTGGACCGTTTTTCTAAAATGGCTCATTTTATTCCATGCCACAAAGTGGATGATGCATGCCATATTGCAAATCTCTTTTTCAAGGAAGTTGTTCGTTTACATGGACTTCCTAGAAGTATAGTATCCGATATGGATTCTAAGTTCTTAAGTCACTTTTGGAGGACCTTATGGGGGAAACTTGGCACAAAACTTCTGTTTTCTACTACTTGCCACCCTCAAACTGATGGTCAAACTGAAGTGGTTAATAGAACTTTGGGTCAATTATTGCGATGCTTTATTTCCGGGAATCCAAGGGCTTGGGAGGATTTACTACCTCATGTTGAGTTTGCTTATAATAGGGTAGTAAATTCCACCACTAACCATTCTCCTTTTGAGGTTGTTTATGGGTTTAATCCCCTCACATCTCTAGATCTTCTTCCCATTTCTGTACTTGATGAGGTTCTATGCAAGGACGGTTTTGAAAAGGCTTCTTTTATTAAGGATTTGCATAACCGCATCAAGTTACAAATTGAGAAGAAAGTTCGTAAGTATGCTGACACTGCCAACCAAAGGAGAAAGGCATTAATCTTTGAGCCCGACGATTGGGTTTGGCTTCATTTGAGAAAGGATAGATTTCCTTCTCTAAGGAAGTCCAAACTTATGCCTCGTGGTGATGGCCCTTTCCAAGTCATCAAGAGGATTAATGATAATGCCTATGAGTTAGATATGCCTACTACTTATCTTGGAAGTAATTCTTTCAATATTACTGATCTCACTCCTTTTGCTGCAGGTTTCCCAAATTCGTGGACGAATTCTCTCCAACCCGGGGAGTATGATGGAAACCAAGTAGAGGAGGCTCAAGCCCATGAAGCCCAAGCCCAACAAGGGGCCCAAGCCCAACGAATCACTAGGAGCATGGCAAGAGCTTTGGGACAAGAGTATCAAAGGATGGCTCTTCTTATTTCTTTTATAGAGTAGGGGTGCGGATGTAATAAATAGGTGTGTAAGTAGTAAGGGATGCTAGGGGGAGTGTAGATAGGAGTTAGGAGGTGCCAAACTAGGAAGGAAAGTCACACTTCCTTCATGAACTACTTGGCGCCGAATTTGAGTGTCATTTGGGGCACATTTGGCTTTGCATTTCAGCACCTTATAGGCTATAAATAAAGGTGATGTCCTTGTACAAATCAGATTTGGAATTTAGAAGTAGAGAGACTGTACTCAAATTTAGAGAGAAATTGTGAGTCTTGTTGTCTTCTTCTTCCTTTGCCTTATCTTGTGTGCCCATGGTGAGCTTCAAGTGGCGGCATCCTTGCACTTATCTTGGAACAAGGCTCCAAGTGGCGTGACTGAATTTCCAAAGTCTCAAATCCAGCAAGCTTCATTCCATAAGTGTTCCTTCCTTCATTTCTTTCATTTTTATTCGGTAGTTTCAATGCTTAAGTGTTTTCCTTTCATTTCCACTGATTGAAATTGTGTTTTCCAGCTTTGTTTCAATTTTCTGTTCGGTACAGTAGCTTAATTCTTGCATATTCTATTCGGTTTGCCATTCTTGTTCTTCTTTCCTTGTGTTTGATTCCATTTGAAAATATATGGACTTCCATATGATCTTTGGTTGGGTGCAAAGTCTTGGTGAGTTCTTGAATTAGAACATTGATCCAATTCTAAGTAAAGTGTCATTTCATGACCAACTCAAGTTGCTCCTAAGAATGTCAAAGAATCATGTATTCTTGTTATTGCATTCACATCAAGCACATTGCTCATTGAAGAATTAACATAAGGATAAGACTTTCCTTTATTTGTTCTTAATTTCTGTTTTAAAGTTCTTTCTCATGGTTAAAAAAAAAATCTTTTTAATATGCTTAATGTCATCTGCTTTGAACTCTTTCTGCTCATGGTTAAAATTCAAAATCAGTTTTAACTGCTGGAGAAAAACAACCGATTGTTTCTTCGAAACAACCGATTGTTTTGGGTCTGACAACACTGTGAAGAAATCTTTTTAATAGCTATTTTGAATTTCTATCCGTTGCAGATCAATTCAAAGAGAGAATCTTGGTCAAAGAATCTGTGTTGAAAGTTGATCACGTTCAGAGAGAAGTTACAACAGTCATAAAGGAATATATTCCAAAATCTTGGAAATTCAAGAGCCTTAATGACTAGTCAAAGATCACATGTGAAGACCATGTGATTTTCAGCTTTTTCTGACGTTTTCTGTGCAGGGCAGAGTCAAGTCCTCTCTCTCTGAAAATCAGGTACCCACTTATAACATTGAATGCTAATTGATTCTTTTTCTGCTATAAAATCTAGTGTAGCTGATCTCTTCCACAAGAACAACCAATTGCAACATCTCTTGCAAAAATCTGTGAAGTGAGCTCTTCTCTGTTTTCTTCTCTGCCATCATGGAATCAACTCCTCCCACCTCAAAGAGAGTCAAAACCAGAGTTGTAAGGTTTGGAGGAAGGCTAAAGGCTGGTTTTCTGGAGACAATGATCTTATTGAGAGGTATAGGTATGAAACAAGTATAAAAAAGATAAACAACCCCAAAGTTGTGTGATTTGATTGGCTGAAAAGTCAAAAGCTTGATAATGTAAGGAGGCTGCTCAAAGATCAATCTCTCAGAAAGTTCCTAGAGATGAAGGGAAACATTTACCCAGATTTGGTTAGGGTGTTCTACACAAACCTAGAGTTTGAGGGAAACAATCTATTTTCTCATGTGAAAGGTGTAGAAATGGAGATAAATCATGAAGTATGGACTGTTGTTGCTGGTCTCAAGTTCTCTGGGCTTAGAATCAACAAGGGAAATCTTGGTGTAGTGGAGGATTTTAACAAAATCCAATACTACAAGAGTTGCTTGAAGAATCAACATGCTCAAGTGAGAACATGCTCGGTTGGAGGTCTAAATCTTGATGAAAGATTGCTTGCCCTCATTGTGACTTGGATTCTAACTCTAAGGGGGAGCAATCATTCAGTTCTTACTGAGGAAGATCTGGTGTATATCTTTTGCATCATGAAGAAGATCAAAATCAATTGGATCCACATCATCAAAGAGCACATGGAAAAGGCTATGAGGTTAAGTGACTATCACTATCCATATGTTGTTTTGGTATCTGAATTTCTACTCTATTTTGAAGTGAACCTTGAAGATGAAACATCTGAGTTGGTCAAGTCAACTCATGATGAATAGGCTTGATAGCTTTGGGGAGTATCAAAGAAACCTCCATGATCTCTGTGTTAGTAATTTCCAGAGGATTGACAACAGGTTTGACAGCATGGATGCACGCTTCATGACTATAAATGAATAGATCGAAGTTGTCCAGAACCAAATCTTTGATCTTCAGTTTGCTGATGATGATGAATAAGGAAAAACAACCGGTTGATATATCGGAACAACCGATTGTTTTTGGTGGTTATATCTGTTTTTCATTTTTTTTTTCTGCTGTTACTGCTTTAATTCTGATGTAATCAAAACAATTATATCTTGTTTTATCTCTTCTCTTTGTCTATTTGTGAAGACAAATAGGGGGAGATATATATGTTGTGTTTAAATTTCTGTTTTTTTTTTGTTGTTAAAACAGTTTGGATGAGTAATATTTGTTTCTGATATTAGCTCTGAACTTTAATTCTTATATCTGTGCTAACCAAATATCAGAAGTTCTATGCCTTATTCAAAACTGTGTCTTGCAGGAACTACTTCAGATTCAATGAGGTACAACACAAGCATTAGGGATTTCTCTTCATCAAATAGGGGGAGATTGTTGAACCAAGTGGTGTTCAAGCTTTGAAGAATCCAAACCCTTTGAAGGATGTTGAAGCCTTGGTTGAGCTTGCTGTTGCTGTGCTATTTTAGTTTAGTTCTGGGGTAGTTTGAGTGTTGTAATCCACCTTTTGATTAAATCTAAAGCATAGGCATTCTCAATCTTTGTGAAAGTAAAATGTCTTTCAAACTAAGTTAAAACAACCGATTGTTTTGTCGAAATAACCAATTGTTTATACTTAGATGTTTTAAGAAAAGATTGAAAACTCTTTTTCAAATGGTTGAACTATTAGAACCAAAACAACCGATTGATTTGAGGAAACAACCGATTGTTTGTTTTGGGACCATAACAGAAAAACTGTTTTATCTTTGATTGAGCTTTAAATGATTTAACTGCTTACGCTCCAGTCATTAAATGCTTTCACCAATCTTTTAATGCAATTTAAGAGTTTGTTAAGATTTGATAACAAACAACATCTTTGAATAAATTCAGAAAAACAAATTTGAGTAACAATCTTTTACAAGATTTTGAAAAGAGTTTTTAAGTTTTTCAAAGAGCTGAGATTGCTTAGAGTTTGTGATTGATCAAAGTGTGTTGAATAGGATTCTGCTTGTATTGATTTTAGATTATCTTCTGTAACAAGTGTAATCCTTGTACTCTGTGAAACAAGTTTCGTTTCTGTGTTTGCTGAGATTGGTTGTGTGTTCTTGAGGGGATCAAGATCAACAATCTTAGTGTTGGTGTGTTGGCCAAGAAGAGTGTGTGTCTTGAGGTGATCAAGGTCACTTTCTTGGTTGTGGTGTAAGTGATCAAGGTGTGATTGCTTAGTGGATTTCCTCGGGGTTTCTGAGAAGACTGGATGTAGCTCTGGATTTGGAGAGAACCAGTATAAACATTTGTGTGCAATCTCTCTATCCCTAACTCTTTAAATTCAGTTTTGTTTGTTGTTTGCTGCTATAAACAACCGATTGTTTCTGTGAAACAACCGATTGTTTTTCTGGTACTGTTGTTTTTTATTGGTGTTTTGGAAAACTGAATTTCTTATCAATTGTTTCTTGAGATAATTTCATTCTTGTTTTTAAAGTTTGCGAAAACCCTCTTTAAACAATTCACCCCCCCCCCTCTAGTTTAAAGCCATCCATTCTAACATGTTTATGTTCTAAAGGAAGTTACAACATGTCATAACGGAATATATTCCAAAAATCTTTAAAATTTAAGAACTTTTATGACTAGTCAAAGATCACATGTGATGACCATGTGATTTTCTGCTTTTTCTGATGTTTTCTGTGCAGGTCTTGGTCAAGTCTTTTCTCTTTGAAAAACTGAAACTCAATCACGTCATTGAATGCATTTTGGTTATGTGTTTTCTTTAAATTCTGTTGCAGTTGTTCACTCTCACAAGAACAACCAATTGAGCCATCTCTTGCAACAACTCTTGCTCTCCTTTTGTGATTCTTCTTTGCTCCTTTTTCAGCTGTCATGGAATCAACACCTCCTATATCAAAGAGGGTCAAAACCAGAGCAGTGAGGTCTGGAGGGAGGTTAGAGGGCTAGTTTTTTTAAGACAATGAGCTTATTGAAAGGTATAGGTTTGAAACTAGCACAAAGGTGATAAACAACCCCAAGTTTGTTTCCTTTGATTGGCTGAAAAGCCAAAAGCTAGATAATGTGAGGAAGCTGCTCAAAGATCAGTCTCTAAGAAGGTTCTTGGAGATGAAGGGAAACATCTACCCTGACTTGGTTCGGGTGTTCTACACCAATCTCAAGTTTAAAGGAAACAACCTTGTTTCTCATGTGAAGGGAGTTGACATGGAGATCACTTATGATGTGTGGACTGCAGTTGCTGGTTTGAAATATGATGGCCTAAGAATCAACAAGGGAAATCTTGGAGTAGTGGAGGATTTCAATAAAGTCCAATACTACAAGAGTTGCTTGAAGAATCAAAATGCCCAAGTGAGAACTTGTTCAGTTGGAGGCTTAAAGCTAGATGAAAGGTTGCTTGCTCTTATTGTAACTTGGATTCTTACTCCAAGGGGGAGCAATCATTATGTCCTAACAGAAGCAGACCTAGTGTGCATCTACTGCATCATGAAGAAGATCATAATCAACTGGTTCCACATCATCTAAGAGCACATGCAAAAAACCATGAGGTTAAGTGATTATCAATATCCCTATGCTGTTTTGATCTCTAAATTTTTGCTTTATTTTGAAGTGAATCTGGAAGATGAGACATCTGAGCTTAACCTTTGACTTGCAGGGACTGCCTCAGATTTAATCAAATCCAACACAAGCAACCAGGGATTTGTCTTCATCAAATAGGGGGAGATTGTTGAATCAAGTGTGTTCAAGCTTTGAAGAATCCAAACCCTTTGAAGGATGATGGAAGGCTGGATGTGCTTGTTGTTGCTGAGCTGTCTTTAGATAGGATCTGAGGTAGATTTTATGTGTGTAAATCCACTCTTGATTGAATCCAAAACTTAAGCATTATCAAACCTTTTAAAAGAAAAGTGTTTTTCAAACTAAGTGAAAAACAACCTGTTGTTTTGTCGAAACAACCAATTGTTTTATACTTAGATGTTTTTAGAAAGGTTGAAAACTATTTTTGATGGTTGACTAGCTGTCAAACCAAAACAACTGATTGATTCGAGCATTCAACCGATTGTTTATTTTTGGACCATAACATAAAACTGTTTTGTGCTTTGACTGAGCATTAAATGATTTTATAACTGATTACGCTCCAGTTTTAAATGCTTTGACCAGTCTTTGAATGCAATAAATAGTTTGTTCAGATTTTGTAACAAACAACAACTTAGTTTTAATCAAAGAAAAACAGATTTGAGTTTTTCACTGATTTTGCTTTTGAAGAGTTGAAGATTGCTTTTGAGATTCCTTGGATCAAAGAGAGAGTGTGATATAGGATTTTCATCTTGTATTGATTTCAGATCTTTTCTGTAACAAGTGTAATCCTTTGTACCTTGGAAGAAACTCTGTGTGTGAAGCTGAGAAGTGCTGTGTGTTCTTGAGGTTGTCAAGATTAGCATTCTTAGTGGTGTTGTACTGAGCAAAAGGAAGTGTGTGTCTTGAGGGGATCAAGGTCACTTCTTTGGTGGTGTTGTAAGTAATCTAGGGTTGATTGCTTAGTGGATTCCCCAGTGGTTTCTGGGAAGACTGGATGTAGCTCTTGGTTAAGAGTGAACCAGTATAAATCAGTGTGTTCAATCTCTCTATCCTTTGAACTCTTTAAATTCAGTTTTATATTTGTGAACTGGTATAAACAACCGATTGTTTCTGCGAAACAACCGATTGTTTTTATGGTGCTGTGCTTATTTGCTTTGTGTTTTTGGCAAACTGAATTCTGATTCAAGTTTTCTCGAAGTAATTTCATTCTAGACTTAAAAGTTTGTGAAAACCCTATTTAAACCATTCACCCCCCCCCCCTCTAGTTTAAAGCCATACATTCTAACAACTACTTTGGTGGTTTGTGTGTTGTAATCTGGTTTGATTACTTAGTGGATTACCCAGTGGTTTTCTTGGGACTGGATGTAGCTCTTGGCTTAAGAGTGAACCAGTATAAACGTTGGTGTATCTCTCTCTTACTCTACACTCATTTAAATGTCGTTTTAAGCTTTACTAGTATAAACAACGGATTGTTTTTATGTTGCTTTGTTGTTTTATTGCTTATATTCTTGGCTAACGTGATTCTTGTTCTGGATTCACACAAAGAATTTTGTTAAACCTCAAAATTTTTTCAAAAACCTCTCTTAAACAATTCACCCCCCTCTCATTTAAGGCCATATATTATAACAGTAAGAACCCTAGAAAGGTACGTCGTTTCTAAGATTGAAACTGCTTTACATACTTTATTGTTTCTTAGCCCAGTACTGATTTGATCGTCGTAGTGCAATCAATAGGTAGGACCCCTCTGTTTCAACGGAGCCACTCTCAACCACCCAAGGAGAGAGCAGAAACCACCAGGAAATAGGAGGAGCCACCGTCTGCCTTTGAGGTCAACGACGGCTGAGTCAACCTAGACATCTTAAGTTTTGTATTAAATGATTTTTCACAAGAAGGAAGTGAGTTTTAGCACACAGAGTAAATTCGTAGGAAAGAAAGGCACTACAAAAAAATTGTATACGATGGTGATTTTTGTATAAACTGGTGTTTATGAATGCCACAATATACGTGTGTGGCGGTTTCCCAAACCGTCACAGAACTAACTGCCACAAAGTTTAATATGGCATTCTTACGCTACCCATCGCAACACCCGTCACCTTAACACTTTGATTAAAGTGACAGTTTTTATATGTAATTAATGTCAATCATAATTGTCACAATTTATTTCATTAAAAAATATTTCAGCACAAAACACAACGCATGTAAACACCATTATATAGGGTATAATGTGACGCTTTTAACGGTCAATATTATAATAAAATTGTAAAAATAAAGCGTTGGTTCCAACCGACATAATTTGGATACTAAATAAATGGATTTCAACAACAAATTTTTATAATCTTGTTTACAAAATTAAACAGATACCATTTAATTAAATACTTTTTCATAATAAAAAAATCAAGTACTAATAAAATTAAATACTGTAGAAAGTTATTAGAATTCATTCATTACATTGGAAATTAAAACAAAGTTAATACATAATTGTTCAGAAGTAAAGAAAACACACAATATTTTTAAATATCATAACATTCAGACTATTCCAACTATTTCAACATGTTCATATGATATCCCTAATCAATTTTGTTTTCCATCTTCCTTAATCATCTTTGCTTCCAGCACTTGATCCCATTACTTGATTATGTGATGGAGCACCACTTCCAACATCTGGTTCCTAAAATAAATAATAAATAATTTCAAATTATGGGATCAATAAGCACTATAAATGACATAGAAGGCATAGAATTTTTAGCTCTCACCATAGGTTTGGTCCAAGAAGGACTGCTTTTTATGGAAACCGTCCAGCCTCACACAACCATATAATAAGGAGGATGAAGATCTAGAGGTTATTTATTGGTTTAATTGCAAATATGGGCTTAATTGGGCTTTTGTTTATTTTTGTAGGCCCAATCAAGAGGACAACTCTAGGTTGAAGGAATGCACAAACATATCCAAGAAGACCTCCAACTCATCAAAACATAAACAACTACTAGAAGAGGCCCAAGCACAAGCCCAAGTGCAAGCCCCACAACTAGAAGATTAGGATCCACAACTAGGTCTATGGTAAAGGAGATACAAGAGGACTGGGATGTTGTTACTGATGGCAGAGAAACATTTCTCTACATGTTTGAAGAAGCCAAGATCCTAGGTTAAATATTGTAGTAGAATTTATTTTCTTGTCAAAAGTAGAATAGGAAATTTTATTTGTAATTTTTCCTTAGATGAAAGTTGGCACCTAAAAACCAACCTAGGTTAAATTAGGGTTTCTAAAACACCTAATTTAACCAAGGTCGATTATGATTAAGCCATGGAGAAGATTACCCATTTTCCACATGTTCCATATGATACATGTGCTAAACGTTTTCCATCACATGTTAAATATGTTTCATGTGCTCCATGTGCTGAGTTCAAATTAGGCGCCAATTTCAAAGCTAGCTATTTTGAATTTCCCTCCAAAATTTTCTTATTCAAATCCAACATTTTCTTGCTATAAAAGGAGGTGCTTGGCTCATGAAATGGTAAGATTAATGAAGAGTGAATTGCTGCCAAAATTGTGCCAATTTCACTCCTTGTCTCGCACCTTCCTAGGATAGACACTTAGTCTTCATTTTTCACCTATTTCAAGTGAGATGGCCCTACCAATCACTCTCCACACCTAACATGCTCCTCCAAGGAAACCAAAACTCTACGTGAGCTCACTGTTCATCTTCCTTCATTGATGCTTCCGCCATTCCTCCAAAGAAAACACAAATCGGTTGAAGGCATACTCCATCAAGTGGTATCATGAGCCTAGGTTCTTCAAGAGCTAAGTGTGCCTTCTTCTTTTCATTTTAATTCTGTTTTTGTCTTAATTCCTTGTTGTTCATCTTTTTCCTTAATGTCTTGCTATTTTTGAATTTTAATTTTTATTTGGTTGTTGTTTGGAGAAATCCAATCGGTGCAATGTGTTCAAATTGTTCTTGAGCTTCTAATTTCAATTTTGTGTAGGGTTCCTTTGATTTATGATGTTGTTTTTTAATTTTGCTAGATTTGAGTCTTTCTTGCAAATTTAATTGGTTCATACTGATTGTGTTTGAGTCATTTTGATTTTAAAATTCAATTCTGTTTTGTCAAAGTCATGTGCATCATAAAATGTCATCAATTTTATGTAGTCCTTTTATTGATAATTTTGGTTGTTTGATTTTAAAATTGAGTATAGTTTTATCATTCTGTTTTTTAGCCTCTGGTGCATTTTAATTTTTAGATTTGAGTTCATACTTGTGTGCTAGATCCTTACAAGTTCCTATACATCCATTCTATTGTGTCTTTGAAGTTTATTACTATTGTTTTATAATTCCATATTAGGTTTCTTGAAATTGTGCTGGCTGAGTTTGTTTATGAAAATTAATTTCGTTGAAGAAAAATTGTGAAACTCTGGATCTGAAGAGAATGAAGTGTTATAAGAAAAGTGAAAAAAAAGGGAAACAAAATTCAAAATACAGAAAAAATGATAAATAAAAAACAAATAGTGTGCAATATGGCACGAACAAAAATGGTGAAGTGGCAACAGATTTGAAAAAAATTTCACAATTAATTGGCGCATTGTTTTGGTGTGATTTCAATGCCAAAATTTAGCTAAGATCTTGAACGGTCTGTGATTTAAATTTCAAATTCAAATTTGATTTTTCCAACTCAGCATAAATTGTTTAAGTCACGCATTTTATACCTCAAAATTTCAGTAGTACTGTTTTGGTTTTATTAATCCAATTCTAGTGTCATTCTTTAGGTTCAATTTGTGTGTCATCTCTTTTTGAGTGCCTTATTTTGTTTGTTTGTCATATTCATTCAATTAATCTTTTAAGTTGTGTCATATAGCTAATCCCTTTGCTATAGTCCAATCATAAATTGAATTTTTGTTGCTTTAAATTTTGTTGACCTCTTTCTTGGTGGGAGAATTTTAAAGGTGTCTTAATAAGTTTGGAGCTAACATCTTTGGTTAGAGTTTTATCACTTAAATAGGTGCAAATTTGAATACCAAGTTGAATATCCTTGAGAGGTTCAGCAAGAGGACAGTAGCAAGTGAGCTTAAACACATACACAAAGAAGGAGTGCCAAAACGAAAAAAGTGTACCAAAAAGAAAGAAGTGCATAGAATAGGATTTGATAAAAGTTGTGATCCAATTTTCATTGTATTTTCTTTGAGTTGTAATTGTATTAAACCTTGAACAATTAATGGATTAATTGTGCATTAGACAGTGAATGTGTCTTCAATGGTTCTAAGTACCTAGAAGCCTCACCTTAGGATACGTCTAGTTTAAAACTTTTTAGTTAGCCATTTTCAATTTTGTTTTTGTTTATTGCCTTGCATTTTTTTTTCTTGCATAAAATAGTGTTTTCATTCTTGATTGTGCTCTAAGTGAATTACTTAGAGAAAGGTTTGTGGAAGTTTTGGGGGATAGAATCTGGCTAGGAAAGGCTTGGTACTTAAGCGATCCAAGTGATCCAACTCCCTTTCCTGGGAATCTACCTACATTACTCAACCTATCTTTCTTATAGTAATAACTTTTAACACATAACTTTAACATGTCTTCTCATTCTTCAAGTCCAAATGAAAGTGATCGAAAGTCTATCAAAACTCTTTTAAAACAATTAGCTAAAGACTTTTAGGCACTTTCATCTAGACAATTGCAACATGAAATAGTACAACTAGTTAAAGAAAATGGTGAATACACCAAAAAATCAAAAAGATCTTCAAAAGCATCTAGCTCTAGGTTGAGTGATCCATGTGATGAAAAAATTCTTAGAATGCATGAGTATTATCAACCTCAACCTAGAAGAGTTAGAAAGGAAAGAAAAGAAAGTCCAAGCCATTGCCGTAGTGATGTCTTTCTCCTTGATGATGAGGTCTTTGTCCATGAAATTGTGGTGGATTCCTCCTTCTCCTATGCTCTTCTTCACGGCCAAAATCATTTGAAGAGGCTCTTGAAGATGGTATATGAGAATGATGCCCATCATGGATAGAAGGAGATGGTCTAGCTTGTTGGACCTCCATCTTTTGCATTTTCTCCTCCAACCGTCTAATGGTTCTTTGAGCTTCATGTAATTCACCAAGGATTGAAGCTTTGGAAGGAGAATTTTGCTTGTATGATGCATCACTTGAAAATCCAGCCATTTTGGAAATAAAAAACAGCAAACACACAAAAACAGCAAACAAGTTAAGAAACAAAAATTAGCAAAAACAGTGAGTGTTTTAAGCCAAAGTGCCGAAGTGAAATTGAGGCAGAAAAATAGGTCACTCTCAAAGAAATAATGTCCTTGCACCAATCTGATCTTGAGGTCTTGGAATCCTCAAATGAAAGATGTCAAAGCAAGCACACCAATCTCAAAGGCAACCACCACAAAACCAATGAAACAATAAAGACAAACAAGAAAAGGTATAAGCAAAGAAAGGTAATTGCAAAAGGAATACTATATGTAAGACAAACTCAAAGAGTAAGGAATGAAAGACAATCAAGAAAATAAAGAACTCAATGAGAAAGTAGGCACACAAAAGAATACTTAAGGAAAAGCATTAGAGTAGATGAAGAAAACAAAAATTTAGCTACTGGAAATTTTTTTTTTTAATGCAAACTGTGCTTGATATTCACTGATTTAACTGGAATGATGTAGAGCGAACTGGATTATGAAATTTAAACCATAGAAACTTCAAGATGTTAACTCAATAATGGCACTGGAATCAATTAAAAACAGTAAGCCAATTAATTGAGATAAATTTTTTAAAATCGCTGCCAGATTACTGTATTCTTTTCGGCAGAATTGTACACTTTTTTTATTTTATTTATCATTGCTTTTGTACTTTGAATTTTTGAATGATTCTTTTTTCTACTCTTTTCTAACACTTTGAATATCACAAATCCAGAATTTCAGAATTTTCCAGTGAGTAAATCAATTGAAATAAGGAAAAACAGTAAGCACTTTTTTTCAGAAACAGAGGAATCCTAATAGGAATAAAAAATAGAATTATGAACTAGCAAAGACATATAGGAAAATGATGTATTGGAACTTGTATAGGTCTAGAATACAAGTATGAACTCAATTCTAAAAAGAAAATGCACAAAGGATCAATATCAATTCAGAAAAATATGACACTAAAGCAAGAAACAATCAAAAACAATAAAAGTACTACTAGAAGTAATGACAATTATGGAATAACATGACTAAGACAAAACTTGACATGATTACAAAATTAAAAGACATATGACAAAATAACAACAAGTGAAAGGAAGCTTAAGGTAAACTCTAGGAAGGAGAATGCCATTCCAAAAGAGCAACCATACTCATATGAATAATGAGTGCCATAAACCTTTTCACAAGCACTTGGTGTAACAAAAGAAAAACAGCAAGAAAAACTCAATTAATACCTAAAACAAAAACTTAAATTGCAAGAAAAATAAAGAGCTCTTGAAATTAAAGTGCACACAACTCAACAATTAAACAAGAAGAACCTAAGACTCATGATACCACATGATGTGATTCCACTAGCCATATAGAGAATGATTCTTGACATTCTTAGGAATCACCTTGAGTTGGACATTATTGAGGCACTTTTCTTAGAGTTGGATCATTGTTCTAAGACAAGAACTCACCAAAAACTAGTACCAAATCCCAAACTCATTTGGATGTTCCACATATTGTCAAATTGAACCAAAAGAGATGGAGGAAAGGCAAAAACACTAATTAACAACACAAAACAGTAAGGAACCGAATCAAATTGCTAGAATTGAAGAAGAAAAGATGAAAAACAGCCAAGAACACAAATGAACCATAGCTACACAAAACAAGCTGAAATTGCCAAACCAAAGCAACTAGAAAACAAGCTAAGACAAGGAAATTAACAAGAGAAGAAAAGAAGGAGAAGAGAATGCTCATGAAGATGGAAGAATGGTTGGATGATCACGCCACTAGAAGTATGGATGCTCCTAGATGAGTGTGCAAGCCGCCACTTGAGGAAACCATGATCCTTCAAGATAAGACTAAAGAAGAAAGCTCAAAAGCTCTCCAATGCTCACTCCAATTTTGAGTATAGTTTCTTTAGATAAATTCAAATCTGAAATTTACAAAGAGAGCACCTCTATTTATAGCCTAAGGTGCTGAAATATAAGCTACACAAATTCAAAAACTCCCTCCTAAAAAGCTTCTAGAATTGGCGCCTAAAACAAAGCATGAGGAAGGTGTGACCTCTTCCTTCACTTTGGCACCTCCTTTTCTACTCCTACACCTATCTACTAACACACCCCCCCTAAGACTCCTAACTAAAGACTAAAAGATGCTTTAACAATAGAGGTTTCTAATGTTTCCCTCTAAGCACCTTCAAACAATATTCTTTATTATTTAATACTTGGCCTTGTCCTTCATAGGATGGACTTGGGTTTGGGCATGGGCTTTGGGCTTGGGCCTCTCTTTATTTTATGTCTTCTTTTAATTTTGAGAAGACTAAAAGGAAGAACTTCAAGTGTGATGGTGAATTGCCTCTTCCTTCATTAATAAAAACCTCATTTACTTGACTCTCATCAGAGGTTAGGGTAGAGCTACCTCATTTCTATGGAAAAGAAAATGTAGAAACATATCTAGATTGGGAGATGAAGGTAGAACAATTGTTTGCTTGCAACCATGTGAGTGAAGAAAAAAAAGTACCCTTAGCCACCCTAAGCTTTCAAAGGTGCCTTCATAAGGACCCTCCCATAGAATAATGGAATGATCTTAGGGGGGCCGTAAGACGCCACCATATTCCCCCTACTACAATAGGAAGTTGATGGACAAGCTCT
Source organism: Phaseolus vulgaris (assembly GCF_051622355.1). NCBI lineage: Eukaryota > Viridiplantae > Streptophyta > Magnoliopsida > Fabales > Fabaceae > Phaseolus > Phaseolus vulgaris. The sequence goes on along the minus strand of NC_143505.1, from coordinate 32,560,330 downwards.
AAAGACTTCATAAAAGAAATCTAACTTTAGAAGAATATTGGCAAAAGATTATATTATATATAATAAGGGCAGGAATTAATGAAGAAAACCATACCACCATATCTAGGTTTTTAAGTGGTCTCAAACTTGAGATAAGAAACAAAGTTGAAATTTTACGTTATAAAGATTTAAATGACTTGATTCAACTTAACATTAAAGTTGAAAAACAAGTTTTGAGAAACAATCAAGTCAAAAACAAAGTTTATACTATGTATCTTGTGACAAGGAAGAGTTCCAAAGAGGGGAAGAGCATATAAAAGAAACATCTCTAGAATCTTCCCAAAACCCATCTAAATACAAGCATATCTCACACTCGAGCTAGATAAATTCAGTGTTTTAAATGTCTTGGTAAGGTTCATGTAGCATCTCATTGTCCCAATGAAAGAACTATGATCTTAAGAGACAAAGATGAATATATTAGCCAAGAAGAAGATACTAGTGAGAGTGAAGAAAATGTAATAACAGAAATAAAAAATCAAGAGAAAGTCCTTAGGGACCAATCTGAGGTGTGAGAGAAGAGTGTTCCTTCCCACAAGGCCATTCAGAAAGAAGAAAAACTTGAAAATAAAATTGAAAATATACTTATATCTGAACAACCTTCAGACCTCCTTTCTTGTAAAAGAACACTTGCATGCACTACCACACTTGCTGAAGTTTGTGAGCTACCTCCTCAAGTGAAAAAGCTTTTAAAAGAATTTGATGATATATTCCCTAAGGAAGGTCCCATTGGACTTCCACCTTTTAGGGGTTTAGAATATCAAAAAGATTTAGTTTTAGGAGCTAGTCTACCAAACAGACCAGCTTATAGAACTAATCATGACGAGACTAAGGAGATAGAATCACAATTTCAGGAATTGTTAGAGAAGGGCTAGGTTCGAAAGAGTCTTAGTCCTTGTGTTGTACCTGTTTTGTTGGTGTCAAAGAAAGATGGCAAATGGAGAATGTGTTGTGATTGTAGAGCCATCAATAGTGTCACCATCAAATATAGGCATCCAATTCCTAGACTTGATAATAGGCTTGATGAATTGCATGGGTCCACTATATTTTTCAAGATTGATCCTAAAAGTGAATATCACCAAATAAGAATCAAAGAGGGTGATGAGTTGAAAACTACTTTTAAGACCAAATATGGATTGTATGAGTGGTTAGTGATACCTTTTGGACTCACTAATGCACCTAGCACTTTCATGAGGCTTATGAATCATGTCCTTAGAAATTGCATAGGTAAATGTGTAGTAGTTTATTTTGACTATATGCTAAGATATCACCAACAAGTGAAGGTTTAGTTATCTATAGGCATCTATAATGATAAAATTTTATGTGATGTAGTGCCTAAGGAAACTTGTCATGTCTTATTGAGACGACTATTGCAAATTGCTATAAACTCCATGCACAATGGTCGTACCAATGAGATTACATTCACACATGAAAAAAAATAAATATCTTTTTTATCCTTTAACATCTTCTTGGATGTTAGATGGTCAAATAAGATTAAAACATAAAATAAAAACTGAGAAATCACTAGCTCTTCTAGAACAAAAGGTAGTGTCTAAAGAGTCTAGTAACAAAAATTTATAACAAGGGAGGAAAAACTTAGAAAAGAAAATTACGTACTCCTCTCTAAAGAAATCTTGTGAAAAGTTGCCAAAAACAATAGAAAAACAAGAGGAATGGCAACTTAATAAGACTGATTTTTATACAACTGTTGAAACTAACTCATTTGATTTGTTTGATGACTCCAATAGAAGGACATTTGATCCTAAAGGATGAGCATAGTTTTCAAGCAGGAATAAGGTTGTTGTTCGAGATCAACCTTATAGATCTGAGGACAGATCATTTCAAGAAGGAGGGGATGATGGAAACCGTCAAACCTCACACAACCATATAGTAAGGAGGATGAAGATCTAGAGGTTGTTTATTGGTTTAATTGCAAATATGGATTTAATTGGGCTTTTGTTTATTTTTGTAGGCTCAATCAGGAGAACAACTCTAGGTTGAAGGAATGTACAAACATATCCAAGAAGACATCCAACTCATCAAAACATAAACAACTACTAGAAGAGGCCCAAGCACAAGCCCAATTGCAAGCCCAACAACTAGAAGACCAGGCCCATAACTAGGTCTATGGTAAAGGAGATACAAGAGGACTGGGATGCTGCTACTGATGGCAGAGAAACATTTTTCTACATGTTTGAAGAAGCCAAGATCCTAGTTTAATATTGTAGTAGAATTTATTTTCTTGTCAAAAGTAGAATAGGAAATTTTATTTGTAATTTTTCCTTAGATGAAAGTTGGCACCTTAAAACCAACCTAGGTTAAATTAGGGTTTCTAAAACACCTAATTTTCCACATGGCCGGTTATGATTAAGCCATGGAGAAGAGTACACATTTTCCACATGTTCCATATGATACATGTGCTAAACGTTTTCCATCACATGTTAAATATGTTTCATGTGCTCCATGTGCTAAATTCAAATTAGGCGCCAATTTCAAAGCTAGCTAGTTTGAATTTCCCTCCAAATTTCTCTTATTCAAATTCAGCCCTCTCTTGCTATAAAAGGAGGTGCTTGGCTCATGAAATGGTAAGATTAATGAAGAGTGAATTGTTGCCAAAATTGTGTCAATTTCACTCCTTGTCTCCTACCTCCCTAGGATAGACACTTAGTCTTCATTTTTCACCTATTCCAAGTGAGATGACCTCACCACTCACTCTCCACACACTACAAGAAAATCATGAAATAGAAACCAATTTTAGAGACCAAAATAATTAGTTACAATAGTAACTAAATTAGAGACCATTTTAGAAACTAAATAAAAAATTGGTTTCTAAATTAGTTTCTATTATTGTTAAATAGTTTTTAAATTGGTATCTAATTAGCAACCAAGGTTTAACTACCAATTATTTAGTTTCTAAATTTGGTCTCTAAAACCTTGGTTGCTAATTAGATACCAATTTATAAACTAATTATTTTGCAACTAATTATTTTGGTCTCTAAAAATTGGTTTTTATTTCATAATTTTCTTGTAGTGACACCTAACATGCACCTCCAAGAAAACCAAAACTCTACATGAGCTCCTTGTTCATCTTCCTTCATCGATGCTTCCGCCATTCCTCCAAAGAAAACACAAATCGGATGAAGGCATTCTGATGTGATTGGTTTATGTTGTGTTATCCACTTTATGATTTATGCATGTTGTTGTGCCTCACTTGCAGAAGGGTTCTGTTGTTATCATTTCCTCAATTGTTGATTATAACCCACCGGCTTTTTTGGCTATGTATGGAGTGACCAAAACTGATGGAAGTCTAGTGGCTTTGACATTTATCTCCCATAGCTTGTTAAGGACACTGTCTTGTTGGGTATGAAGCCAGGACCAATTGGGTTGGGCTGACTAGACACATGTTTAGTGAGTGGGCTTAATTATTATGTCCCTTTATTATCTCTATTTATCTCTATTTAAAGATATCATTGTACTTGTAATTGGTGTGCAACAGGATATAATGTAAACCTAATAGTTGCCCGGGTGGATGTAGGTTGCAGTTGGCGACCGAACCACGTTAAATCTTGTGTCGTTTATTTTTCTGCAGTTGATTCGTGATTATGTGTGTTGTTTCCACGTGCGTTTTTCCCATCAAGTGGTATCAGAGCCTTGGTTCGTTTACACACTAGAGATCCGATCAGCAGCTTCCTAAGGCTTAGGGTTTCCCATATCTGCTTCACAACAGCGGTGACCAGCGACGGTGGTGGTGCGGACTGCCAGGGCAGTGGGGACTGCGACCAGGTCTATTGGTGAGTGATTTTGGGTGGTGCAATTTTTGTGTTCTAGATTTAAAAAAAAAATATTGCCAAGATCTGAAATCAGTTGTACCGAGTATCTCGTCTAGTCATTTGAGATGACAGAAGAAGGGAGGTTCCGAATTGAAAAATTCGATGGTATAGATTTCAGTTGGTGGAAAATGCAAATTGAGGATTTGCTAGTTCAAAAAGATTTGGACGTGGCTTTGGATGACAAGCCATAAAAGATGTCTAATGCAGAGTGGGCAGGTTTGGATCAGAAAGCTATGTCCGTTATCCGACTCTCTTTGAGTAAGAATGTTGCGTTCAACATTTTGAAGGAGAAGACAGCGAAAGGTATCATGGAAGCATTGTCTAACATGTACGAGAAGCCATCTGCTGCAAACAAGGTGTTTCTTATTAGAGAATTGGTAAACACAAGGATGAAGGAAGACAGTTCAGTTACTGAGCACATCAATAAAACGAATTCGATCTTAGCCAGACTTATGTCAGTGGGCATTAAGTTCGATGATGAAGTTCAAGCTTTACTACTGTTATCGTCTTTGCCTGACAGTTGGTCCGGAACGGTTACAGCAGTTACCAGTTCAGCGGGATCCGATGGATTCACTTTTGAGAATATTCGTGATCTCATTCTTGGCGAGGATGTCCAAAGAAGGAGTTCTGGGGAATTATCTAGTTAATCGCTATATGTCATGAGAGGTAAGAGAAATATCAGAGATAGTGGGAGCAAGAACAAAGGAAGGAGTCAGTCAAAGACTTGGGATTGCTCAAGTGTAACATGTTGGAACTGCAAGGAGGTGGGGCATTTCAGGAAAAAATGCCCAAATGATAAACAAGTTAGCATTGCAGAAGATTCCGCGGATGAGGACCTCTTAATCTCTTGCGCGGAGAGCAGTGTGGATTCCTGGGTCATGGATTCTGAAGCATTGCAGAATCTAGTTATTGGAGACTTTGGAAAGGTAAGACTAGCGGACAATAGAACTCTTGATGTTACGCGGGCATGGGTGACATAGTGTTGAAGACACCAGTTGGTTTTTGGACTTTGAAGGATGTCAGAGTTGTTCCAAGCTTGAGGAAAAGTTTGATTTCTGTTAGGCAGTTGGACGAACAGGGACATGAAGTGAAGTTCGGAAATCAGCAGTGGAAGGTCGTCAAGGGAAATCTTGTCATGGCCTGCGAAAGAAAGAGAGGTTCGTTGTATATAGTCAGATTACCGTGTCTAAGGGAGTGACCATCCCAGCTCAGAAGATAAACAAAGTCCGGTTCACAGAATCTCGTGGGCAGAAGAGGGTTGTCTTTACAAGAGAGAAACCCAGAGCCACAGGTCAGATTCAGGATGAACGAGCATGGAAAGGTTCAAGTAGACCAGTCAGAGGTACTTGTGGCAGGGGAGCACGGGTCGTGCTTCAGCTAAGGTTCCTAGATGAATGTGGGTTAGGAGAACCAGTATTCCAGCGGTTGAAACTTCTCCAGAAAATTTCTTGTTGAATATGGAGAGTGTTTGTTCTCAGGTTGTTCCAGGATCCGACAGTTCCTGTAAGTGGGAGTCGGTAGGAACAGAGAACAAGTCAGTGACTGACGTGTTGAAACTCAAGGGAGTTTTAACGAAGTCTTCAAAATGATTAAGAAGGCTGGTGGCAACTAGAGGTGGAACAGTGAGTTCCATCGACAAATTACAGAAGTACATGTACACAGTTGAAGCGCAGGTGAACATTGTTTTGTGACTTCAAGTGGGAGATTGTTGGTATGAAGTCAAGACCAATTGGGTTGGGCTGACAAGACACCATGTACACAGTTGAAGCGTAGGTGAACATTGTTCCGTGGCTTCAAGTGGGAGATTGTTAGGTATGAAGCCAGGACCAATTGGGTTGGGCTGACTAGACACATGTTTAGTGAGTGGGCTTAATTATTATGTCCCTTTATTATCTCTATTTATCTCTATTTAAAGATATCATTGTACTTGTAATTGGTGTGCAACAGGATATAATGTAAACCTAATAGTTGCCCGGGTGGATGTAGGTTGCAGTTGGCGACCGAACCACGTTAAATCTTGTGTCGTTTATTTTTATGCAGTTGATTCGTGATTATGTGTGTTGTTTCTGCGTGCGTTTTTCCCATCATGTCTTTCGTTTGCAAGATGGAATCAACAGAAGCATGAGCAGCGTTGGAAACGAACAACATCTATCTTTCCATACTTCTGTAGCAAACTAGAATGTTCAATCACATATTAAAACTAGGTTGGAAGGAGTTCCTCTTAATCAATAGTTACTCCTTGTCCCAACATGCTTTAAAAATATCCATTATTGGCACAAAGCTTTTACACTATACATTATGGTAACCTGTTTAAAATTTCCAATTAACATTGTAATTACAGTTCCCCTCACATTGATTTTTCCAACTAAGACAAACCTATTCTAGAAAGTTAAATAGATTTTTTAGTCAAACCCTTCACATAAAAGTTTAACTTATCATGAAGTTATGGAAGTTATATGCACAAGTTATATAATCTTTTTAAACTCATATGCACAAGTCATATGATGTTGCATAAGGCATGTGATAGTATCTAGTTAATAAGGTGATTCTATGATTGAACACACCTTTTACAAGAAATCAGCAGGTTGGAGAAGGGACATTAAGATAGGTGCTTCACTAAAGTGCACAATCTGGTGCAAGCACTTCACAATCTAATAAGTTATGGAACTATCAAGACCCATTGAATATTTCATCCATAAATAACGTTTTTGTGGGCCCAAAAATCATGTCTCCTGTTTAATAAAATCAAAGTCATTTCATTGCAAGAAATCATTATAGTTTAGAGAATTAAGCATTAAATTTGATCTTTATTTAGATTGGCAGAATCTATTTATCTATCAAAATTCGGGATATACCATTCTACACATAATGAGTTGTAATTAAATAATATATTTTTAAAAATAATCATTCAAAACTAAAAACGTTTTAATGATATATATATATATATATATAACAATATAAGTATCAAAAAGATAAAATAAAAAGTAAACAATTCTCTTGAACAATTAAACAAGAGTTTGGTTAGCACCTTCGTTACGCCTTGTCTACGAGTACCTGAAAAAGAAGAACAAAGGGGCGCCCTCGCGGCCGTTTGCACTCCGACGATCAAGTCAGCTAGCGAGAAACACCAAAGTGACTAGAGACTGTATGATTATCTCAATGACTAGAACTGTGTTGCCCTAATTGCCTTGTGCTCACAGCTGGGTGTACCGTCAAGAACAACTAGGGTTTAGTGTTTTGTATAACTATGAAAAGTGTACCTTACTAGGGCTCTTCGTGCCCTTTATATAGGTGAAAACTAGGGTTTACCTTTGCGCTGCTGCTATTATCCAGGGTTCCTCGGAGAAGGTCCTTGCGCCGCTATCTTTAGGATCTTAGCGTATCCGGCCCATGGACTTCCCTTATCTGGAGTGCAATGTATAACCTTATGGCCACTTGGGCTCTAACTTGAGCGCTGTATCTCTCGCGCCATCATACTCCGTGGGTGCCCTAACTAATCACGCGTCATGCATGCAGCCTTCCCTGGATATCTTTAATGAGCACGTGGGCATTGCCACGTGCCCCTTCTCTTGGGCGATGGGCGATGATCCATCTTGGTGGTGACACATCTCGGCGATAACCGATTATTTATACTGAAGAACGCCGCTTCTACATACGGCAACTACGTTGACTATGTTGACTATACGACGACTATGTTGACTTCTTGACCACCTACCTTTCTCTTGTCCACGTCATCACACCCGATGACCTGGACGATACACAAGCCCCCCAGTCTTAAGCTGATAACTTATTTTCAGCAAAAAGACTAAGAAGTTCACTGTTCCATTTTCTTCTTCAAACATATAAATGTGCGCATGGTTTCGCTTTTATCTGTTGTGTAATCATCTGATATAACTGACTAACTCTTGCTTTAAAGAAATCGACTTAGCGCCAACTGGTGCTTAGCTCTGTGAAAATCAACTTAACTGGACAAACTATTAGTTTATAACAATAACATTTAACGCAAAATCACTTACTGGGCAGTAGGCATGGGTCATTCTTAGTATCTGAAATCTAGCTCGCCTGATCTGCCAAATGCCATGCGCATTTCTATGTCATCGCCTCAAACTCTGCTAACTTAGTTCTCGCCGTGTACTTCTTCTTTCGAGCTTCAATCACAAAGTCGCAGGCTTCTTTGGATGCTATTTTCCTTTTTATCTGCCAAGGCGTCCTCTGGGGAGCAGCTTCATATCTTGAACTATCAATCTGGGAGGAGAGCTGCCTTTAACGGACCCCCTCTGCCTTCCCTGAGCCTTTAATCTGAAACGACTTGATCTGGGTAGTGAGGTGTCTTTTACGGACCTACCTCAGCCACCCTGTGACTTCTTACCCCCTGATAACTTATCTGTTGTGTGATCACCTGATAACTTGGTTGGTTTCTCTCAACCCAATTAACTTGGCACAAACTGATGCTTAATTTTCTGGCAATCCACTTATCTTAAACAAACGGTTAGTCTATAGCAATAACATTTGGCACGAAATTACTTACTGAGCAGTAGGCGGGAGTCATTTTTAGTATCTGACATCTCGTTTGCCTGATCTGCCAAGTGACATGTGTATTTCTAGGTCATCGCCTAAAACTTTGTTGGCCTGGTTCTGCACTGAGGACTTTCGAACTTGCCTCAATTTGTTAAGCAAAGAGGTCTTGTACTCTGTTCTTGCCTGAACTCACTCTGAGGTGAGAAGGACTTTATCTGGCCTGAAGTCGCTCGACGGCGAGAAGGACTTTATCTGGCCTGAACTCGCTCGACGGCGAGAAGGACTTTATCTTGCCTAAACTCGCTCGACGGCGAGAAGGACTTTATCTTGCCTGAACTCGCTCGACGGCGAGAAGGACTTTATCTGGTGCCTCAACTTGCCCAGGGGTCTGCCTGGATGCACTGAGGACTTTCAATCTCATCTTACCTGAACTCACTCGAGGGTGAGGAGGACTTTCTCTGGTGCCTCAACTTGCCCAGGGCTACCTTTTCCCTGGATGCACTGAGGACTTTCAATCTCATCTGGTACCGGGGCTAGCTATTCATACTAGAGGAGGGGGCGTCCCGAAGGAATCCCTTAACCCCTGCTCAAGGACTAGGCGCCCGAGTTTTAACTGTTATCTGGTACCGGGGCTAGCTATTCATACTTGAGGAGGGGGCGTCCCGAAGGAATCCCTTAACCCCTGCTCAAGGACTAGGCGCCCGGATTTTAACTCATACTGGACATATCTGTCATCTTGCTCTGAACTCTCGCCTATACTCGTTCTTGGCGAGTAGGACTTCTTAATTTGTTCTCGCCTAAACTCGTTCTAGGCGAGTAGGACTTCTGATCTGTTCTCGCCTATACTCGCTCTAGGCGAGTAGGACTTTTTATTATGTTCTCGCCTATACTCGTTCTAGGCGAGTAGGACTTAAAACTTAACTTTCACCTCTGATTGCCAGGTGGCGACAAGAACTTAAAAACTTTATACTTGTGCCTCCGATCGCTAGGTGGCGATGAGGACTTAAAAACTTAATTTGTGCCTCCAATCGCCGAGTGGCGGTGAGGACTTAAAACTTGATCTTTGCCTCCGATCGCCAAGCGGCGATGAGGACTTAAAAAACTTTATACTAGTGCCTTCGATCGCTGAGTGGCGATGAGGACTTAAAAAACTTAACCTTTGCCTCCGATCGCCAAGCGGCGATGAGGACTTAAAAAATTTTATACTAGTGCCTCCGATCGCCGAGTGGCGACGAGGACTTAAAACTTTATACTTTTGCCTCCGATCGCGAGGTGGCGATGAGGTCTTAAAACTTTGGACTGAATGCATGCGATCTGAATCTGCCCTAAATTATACAAGGACGACAAAGTCTTTTCTTCGAAAACTTAAAATGACAATCATGCAAACTCAATAACTGGGAAACTTCGATAAATTGGATTTTAACTTATGATGAACATACCTGTTATCTTGCTCTAAACTTGACTTCTGATTGATTATCTGGCTGCAACGCCTACTTCTGGCGATGCTTTGTTCTAGTGATACCTGTTCTTGGTATAGCTATCTCGGCGACGCCTTGTCTTGGCAATGCCTTGTTCTGGTCTTTGATTTTACATGGAAGGGAAAAACTAAGGCAAATGTATCTTAATCTCTTCTCGCCTATACCCGCTCACGGCGAGGAAGGTCTTTTTAAACTCTTCTCGCCTACACTCGCTTACGGCGAGGAAGGTCTTTCTTAACTTTTCTCGCCTACACTCGCTTACGGCGAGGAAGGTCTTTCCAAACTCTTCTCGCCTGCGCTCGCTCTCGGCGAGGAGGACTAAAAAACTTCACACTTGTGCCTCCGATCGCCATATGGCGATGAGGACTTAAAACATTATGCTTTAAAACCTAGTACTGAATGCATGCCATGATCTTTAAACTGTTGCCTTAAATCTCATAAAAGCGATAAGGTCTTTTTTCTGAAAACTTAAAACGGTAAGCATGCGAACTTAAATAACTTGGAAACTTTGATAAAACTGTTTTAACTGAAACCACTTCTTAAAGAGTGCCCCCTTGAAAAACTGCTTTAACTGAAACTACTTCTTAAAGAGTGCCCCCTTGAAAAATTGCTTTAACTGAAACTACTTCCTAAAGAGTGCCCCCTTGAAAAACTACTTCTAATTGTTACCTTGGCGATCTGGTCTTGTGTCTCGCCGTCCAAAGTTTTCCCCAGCTTAAACGTCTTGTCGTTGATCTTCTTCTCAAGCCACTCCTCGACTGGCTGAGGCCTCTTCTCGTTGGTTAACTCCAATGGTAGACTTTAGCCCTTCTATCTCCGTCTGTTCAAAGGCTCGAACCACAACGGTGGCGAGCTGCGATCAAGGGTGCCCATGTCCAGATTGTCTCTGAGCCAAGGGTCAGTGCACATGAGTCGTAATGTACTTGTTAGAGGAGTTGTCCTGATGGCTTGACTTTTCATCGACAGGCTTTGTCGTCCAACACTTCTATGACCCTGCATGGTGTAAAAGTTTGATGTTGTACTGCCCTTTACCGTCGAGCTACGGTAGGACATAATAATTTGTCATTCTCGACACACGAGTTCTGCAAAATTTGTCAAAGTTGATCTTTTTTGCATGTTGTAGATCGTGAACTAGTACACCGGGTAAGTTCCCAGGAAAGAGAGGTGGGTCACCAACGGACATGCTTAAATACCAAGTCTTTTGATGGAGATCAAGCTCAAGAGGACATGGAGGCCAATCAACAAGATCAAGAAGAGGTGGAGGCACAAATGGAGGACGCCCATGGAGGTCAAAGTCCACCTCAAAGGATTACAAGAAGCATGTTCAAAGCTTTGGGAGCTAAAGGACATTTATTTTCTCTTTTTGTAATTTCTTTAGTTGAAGGTGCTTAGAGGGAAACATTAGAAACCTCTTTTGTTTTAGCATCTTTTAGGCTTTAGTTAGGAGCTTTAGGAGGGGGGGTGTATTAGTAGATAGGTGTAGGTGTAGTTTTTGGGAGGTGTCATAGTAGAAAAAGGTCACACCTCCCATGTGACTTGTTTTTGGTGGGAATTTCAAATGAGTTTATTTGAAATTTCCCACCTATTTTTCAGCACCTTAGGCTATAAATAGAGGTGTTTCCTTTGTAAAATTCAGATTGGAATTAATCTAAGAAAACTTTACTCAAATGTTGAGTGAACTTTGGAGAGCTTTGAGCCTTCTTCTCTAGTCTTATCTTGATGGATCATTGGAGTCCTCAAGTGGCGACATCACTCTCATCTAGGAGCATTCCACACTTCTAGTGGCGAGATCATCCAACATTCTTCCATCTTCATGAGCACTCTCTTCTCCTTCCTTTCTTCTCTTTCAATTGTTCATGTTGTCTTGTGTTCTTGAGTTTTTTTTTGGTTCGGTTTTTCTGTTTTTCCAGCACCTATGTTCTGTTCTTGCCTTTTAATTTCAATTATGTTTGGTTCCTTTTAGTTTCTCCTCTTTTTTGGTTCAATTTGACTAAAATTGGTTCATCCAAATGAGTTTGGGATTTGGTACTAGTTTTTGGTGAGTTCTTGTCTTAGAACAAATGATCCAACTCTAAGAAAAGTGCCTCTATATTGTCCAACTCAAGGTGATTCCTAAGAAGGTCAAGAACCTTTCTCTATATGGCTAGTGGAATCACATCATGTGGTATCATGAGTCTTAGGTTCTTCTTGTTTAATTGTTGAGTTGTGTGCACTTTAATTTCAAGAGCTCTTTAATTTTCTTGCAATATAAGTTTCTGTTTTAGAATTTTACTTGAGTATTCTTGCTGTTTTTTTCTTTTACACCAAGTGCTTGTGAAAAGGTTTATGGCACTCATTCTTCTTATGAGTATGGTTGCTCTTTTGGAATGGCATTATCCTTCCTAGAGTTTACCTTAAGCTTCCTTTCACTTGTTGTTAAAATTTGTGTTGTGTCTTTTAATTTTGTAATCATGTCAAGTTTTGTCTTAGTCATGTTATTCCATAATTGTCATTACTTCTAGTAGTACTTTTATTGCTTTGATTTTTTCTTGCTTTAGTGTCATATAATTTTCTGAATTGATGTTGATCCTTTGTGCATTTTCTTTTTAGAATTGAGTTCATACTTGGATTCTAGACCTATACAAGTTCCAATACATCATTTTCTATTATGTCTTTGGTAGTTCATCATCCTGTTTTTTTATTCTTATTAGGATTCCGCTGTTTCTGAAAAAAAGTGCTTACTGTTTTTCCTTATTGCAATTGATTTACTTACTGGAAAATTCTGAAATTCTGGATTTGAGATATTCAAAGTGTTAGAAAATAATAGAAAAAAGAATCATTCAAAAATACGAAGTACACAAAAAATGATAAATAAAATAAAAAAAGTGTACAATTCTGCCGAAAAAAATACGGTAATCTGGCAGCGATTTTGAAAAATTTATTTCTCTCAATTGGCTTACTGTTTTTAATTGATTCCAGTGCCATTATTGAGTTAACATCTTGAAGTTTCTGTGGTTTAAATTTCATAATCCAGTTCGCTCTACATCATTCCAGTTAAATCAGTGAATATCAAGCACAGTTTGCCTTTTAAAAAAAAAAAAAATTTCCAGTAGCTAATTTTTTGTTTTCTTCATCTACTCTAGAATTTTTCCTTAAGTATTCTTTTGTGTGCCTACTTTTCTCATTGAGTTCTTTATTTTCTTGATTGTCTTTCATTCTTACTCTTTGAGTTTGTCTCACATATAGTTTTTCTTTTGCAATTACCTTTCTTTGCTTATACCTTTTCTTGTTTGTCTTTATTGTTTCATTGGTTTTGTGGTGGTTGCTTTTGAGATTGGTGTGCTTGCTTTGACATCTTGAAATTTAAAGCAAAGAAACAATTCAATTTGAAATAGGACAACAACAAATAGAGTAATTATATGACACAACTTGAAAGAGTATTGAATGAATATGACAATCAAACAAATAAGGCACTCAACAAAAGGTGGCACACAAATTGAACCTAAGGAATGACACTAGAATTGATTAATAAAACCAAAACAGTACTAACGGAATTTTTTGAGGCATAAAATGCGTGACTTAAAATATTTATGTTGAGCTGTATATTTTGAATTTGAATTTGAAATTTGTGTCATACAAAAACAGAGGAAGCCTAATTCTGGAATTAAAAACAGTTTGAAGAAACTTCAAAAACACAATGGATTTGATGTATAAGAATTTGTATGGATCTATCACACAAACATGAACTCAAATCTCAAAGAAAAATGCACCAAAGGATCAAACAATTCAGATTAAAAACTGGACTAAAAAACAAATCAAGAAACAAAATCAATCAAGAAAAGTACTACTAGGATTTGATGACAATTCTTGGAAACACATGAGTTGTCTTAACATGTATAGATTCATAAAATCAAAAGACTCAAGAACCAAAACAGTTTGCACCTTTTGAATCACAAAGAAATACTCAAATTCTAGAAAAAAAATAGTTTACCACAACACAAATGAATCCTACATAAAATTTGCAATATAGAAGCTCAAGATCAATTTGAACATGCTTTCACCAATTGGATTGAACCAAAACAACAACTAAAATAAAATCAAGACTCAAAACAGCAAGACAATCAAGTATACTTGAAGAACAACACGAAATTGAAATGAACATAAAATTAAAATCAAGATAAGGCACTTATCTCTTGAAGACCATGACTCTAATACCAAATGATGGAAGAGTGCCTTCATCCTTGGAGGTTTTTTGGTGGAATTTGCGGAAGCTTAATGGAGGTTCACGGTCAAGCCTCTCCTAGGAGGTGTGGTTGCCTTGGAGCTGCAAGTTAGGTATGAAATGAGAGTGGTGAGTCCATCTCTCTTTGGTAGAATGGAAATTGAAGATCAATAATCTAACCTTGAGAGGTTTTTGACAAGTAGTGATATTGGCTCAAATTTGGAAGCAATTCACTATTATATTAATCTTGCAAATACATGAGCCAAACCCTCTTATATATAGTGTTTAGAGGTTTGGAAATTCAAAAGAAAGTGGAGGGAAATTCAAATGAATTCCCTCCCAAAAGTGGCGCCTAAATGAGCACATGGGGAGGGGTGTGTCTAGTTTGTATGCTCACCCCCTCCATGGGCTTTCTAGACCGGCCTTGGTAAATTTAGAGGTTTTTTTAGAAACTCTAAGTTTACCTAGGTTGGTGTTTTAGGTGCCAAAATTAATTCTAAGAAAACTTACAAATAAAGTTCCTATGCTAATTTTGACAAGAAATTAAAATCTACTCTACACTAGAGCTTATGGCATTTGAACATGTATAACAATGTTTCTCTGCCATTAGTAGCAGCATTCCAGTCTTCTTGGATCCTCTTGGCCATAACTCTAGTGGTTGGTCCAAATCTACCCTTTGGTGAGCTTGCACGTGGGCTTGATCCCCAAATGTCAGAGTGAATTAAGGAAAAAGGAGATGAAGCACATTGTGAGACACTACTAAGAAATAAACTACGAATATGCTTCCCTAATTGACATGACTCACGATAAACTAGATATATTAGAAAAACTTGGAACAAGCTGTCGTATCTTGGAAAGACTATGATGTCCCAACCGAGCATCAATGAAAGATGGTGAATCCATAATCGTGCCAACATGTGTTGAAATTTGTAGTTGATAAAGTCCATGAGACTCACATCCGGTGCCAATCATCTGACCTAAACTCTTGTCATGTAAAGAAACAAAATCTTTGGTAAAAGAAATAACACAATCAAGGGAACAAGTGAGACGACTAATGGATAATAAGTTAAATGGAGATCCAGGGACATAAAGAACATCATCAATAGATAAAGAGGGAAAAAGATTAATAGTACTAAAACACCATGTGATGATACCCTATATCCATTGGCCATGGTAACTGAAGGTAAATAACCCGTAGTAGATAGGGAAGAGAAGAAAGATTGATTACCAGTAATGTGATTTGTGGCACTTGAATCTAGAACCCAAGGGCCAAGGGAATTAGAGTGGGTGAGGCCAACAAAAGATGTACCTGAATGTGCAATTGAAGCAGTGGAACTAGGGTTCTGACGATCCTCATACCATTTTCGTTGAATTAAAGTATGGTCCAGAGTGGCAGCGGAAGAGGGAACGGAAGAAGCCATAGAAGATAAGGACAAATCCAGTCACTGACAATTGGCGGCAACAACAAAGATAAAGGCTTTGGCGAGATTTCGGTGACGTCTCCAACGAGATTCCATCGACGTCTCTGGTGAAGGTCCGACGACGGCTTCGGCAAGGTGGCGGCTCCAGCGAGGCGGTGGGGCGATGATTGGAAAATTCCAGTGAATAGCGGGTTCACCAATAAAAATTGAACCCTAATCGGATGCTCTGATACCATATTAAAGTAAAAGAAAGAGTAGGGTAAATCCCTTGTGTATATTGAAGACATAGGGTTATGTTTATATAGGAAAAGAAACATATGGACTAAGTCAATTACATAAATATGAAATATCTAACAATATCTATAATATCTAATAATATCTAACTATATCTATTAATATATAACGAAACTCATGCATGTATTTGTTGGTTTCTGAATGTTATATTGATCATGATATATTGAATTTTTGGTTGGTTGATTCGATACATTGTTCATGATATATTATTCTCATTGATTGATTATTGGTTTGAACTATTTGAAAATTTGCAATTACTTCATAAAACTAAAACCAATTGTAAAATTTAACTCTTGATCTTGTTAAAAATTTCAAAGAAGATTCCCAAATTTAGTTTATGACCAATAAAAAAGACAATCTATTATAGTTTTAAAATGTATAGACACAATTTTTTTACAAGGATGCAATGACATTTTTTTAGATTAGGGAAATAATAGAAAAAATCAAATAGTATACAAAACTACTATTATCTTTTAAGCAATTCATTAATAATAAATCTTAAATTGAATGTTGATCAAAGAATAATTTTTGAATAATATTATGGATGATATATTAGTTGAGGCTATCAGACTTTTTTAAAGATCAAATTTTAGTAAATTAATTTAGCACCAGGTCTTTTAAAGATCAAATTTTAGTAAATTAATTTAGCACCAGGTCTTGATGGTCTTTCCTATTGTTTTCATAGTACTTTTACCTACCAATTTTAGTTGTACTATCTTTCATTTGATCCACTATGCTATTCACTAGAGCCTTCATTGATATTCCTTTTACACACCCAAATCACTTAGCTGAGTTTTTGCCATATCCTTCTCCAAGTTTAAGTTTTATTTTCTTGTATGTCTACCACATCTATTTCTTTACTTCACTCATTTTTGCTTTCATTTTTTACTTGAGTATAAGGTATTTATAGATTTTTTTCCCACATTAAGGAGACATTACAATGTGGTAATTGAATATTGTACATTTTATCTACTTTTGGAATTTCAAAGTCAGTTTAATAATAAGGTTTACAACCAATCATATTAAAATTGGATTCTGCCTTTGTTGCTACAAAAAAAAATTAAAAGCCATACTTTATTATCATTATGTGATTTTCTTGGAAATTTAATGAAACTACTGGAATTCATGGTGTTGTTGGTGTCTTAGTGGCCCATATTGTGTGGACTATTAGTGCTGACTAGTTCAATTCTGGCTGATATATTTTCTTTTTATTGTTCTTGTTATGGGGATCTCTTAAAGAATCAAGATACAGATCTATCATATTTACATGAAGAGTTTATGTCCTTTCTTATGGTTGAACATTGACATTCAATTGGATCAAATTAAGGATTCTTCATGGCTGCACTTTTTCAATATAAACTCTCAAACAAAAACAAAAATATACCTTCTATATTGCTTTGGCATTTTCTTGCTTATAATTGGAGCTTAATACCTACTTAGGAAATGTGAAATTGTGTAGTTATTGTCCTTTTTTCCTTTGGCAGATTGAGAAGCTTAGTGACACAATGTACCAGCCTGAATCATAGCTTAAGTTCATAACGAGGCTTGGTTACAGGTAAATTAATATTAATTATTTTGGACTTGGTATAATAAATTGTAAAATTTTTTTATTGTTTTATGAAGCTTTCAATTATTTTTGGACTAACTAGTAGTTTTTTTTTTATGAGAAACATGTTTGGACAACCTTCTTTATAAACACTCGTCAGAGATAAAAATACAAACTTAAGAAAAGTGAGATGAAAAAACTTTTTCAAATTAACTTGCATTTGTGGTGCTCCATTATTTTTAAATATGTTTTATTTTCAAATTATGTTTTATTTTTTTCGGGTATCATATGTTGGAAGTGGTGCTCCATCACCTAATCAAGTAATATGATCAAGTGTTGTAAGCAAAACTGATTAGGAACGAAAAATGTGTGTTTTAATTTTAAATTATGTATCAACTTTTGAATAATTATGTGTTTTTATTTTCAATATAATGAATGGATGCTTATAACTTTATATATTATTTCATTTTATTAGTATTTTATTTTCTTATTATGAAAATATATTATGTTTAGTTTAATTATGCAAACCAGATTATAAAAAAGTGGTGGTTAAATTTTATTTATTTAGAATTAAAATTACGTCAGTTGATTGTGGTCTTTATAAACTTCAGTCTATACGAAAATCACCGCCACCATATACAACGCTTTTTCAAGACACCTAAAGATTAGAAATGGCCATAGACAAAGAATGAAAGAAAATACAACAAATGAAACATCTCCCAAGTCTCTCTCTTTTGGTGTTTTATTTCCTCTTTTCCTTGCACTTGATGGTTCTTCTTAGGATGTTAATCCTTAACAAAGCCTCGTCCCTTAGTTGTTGAACAAGATGCTTTGATGTCTCCAAATCTATGTGGAAAGTTTGAAGATTTTGCTGATGTGTGTGTTGTCTAGTAGTTTTTAACTTGTTAATTCACTCCTTGAAATGATCAAAATTCATTTGAATCTTTATCTCTTATAAAAGAAATATTTTCTTAAAAGCTGAGAAATTTTTATTCAATTTTTTTTTCAAATCAACCAATTGAAAAAATTGTTACTCAAGTGGTTGAGGCTAACACAAGTTTTTCAACCTGTTGAATTGTAGAAACAACCTGTTGTTTGACATTTAGTGGTTTTTAAAATGATATGGAAAAGCTTTGCTTAATTTTGTCTTTGATGTTAAATTGAAATAATCGATTATTTCGATAAAACAACTAGTTTTTCTGAAAACCTTAACCAAATTTTTGTTGTTGTTTTTATAACAAAATTCTGTTATGTGTTTTAAACTATTTTAAATGCTTCCAACTGTTTTTGGTTTTTTATCTAACAACTTTAACCACTTGATTGAGTTTATATAAAGGTTGTTTGATATTCTTTTCAAGACACTAAGAAAAAAAGATTATTAAAACTTTTTTCAAGAGATCAAGAGTTTTGGATCATCACTTGTGTGTGGAATAGGATTGGGTGTTTGTATACTTTTGTACTATAGCTTTGCAAAGCCCAAGTGTATTCTATTCTCTTCTCTTTGAACATTGTATTTTTGTATTTATGTTTAAGGTAGTTTCGGAAAAGTGTTTCTGAAAATTGTGGTGTTGCCAAGGAGTGGTGTGTGTTCTTGAGGGGTTCAAGATCATCACTCTTGGTGTGTGTTTTGTAATCTAGGTTTGATTACATAGTGAATTCTTAGTGGTTAGCTGAGGACCAGATGTATATCTTAATTAAAAGTGAACCAGTATAAATCTCGTTGTGTGATTCTCTCTATCCCTCCACTTATACATTGTTTTTAACATTGTTTTATATCTTGCTGGCATAAAAAACCTATTGTTTCGAGAAAACAATTGGTTGATTTCCTATAAAGAACTATAAAACAAAAATTTTATTCAGTTGAACAAAAAATCAATTGGTTGATTTTTCAGAACTTTTCACTCTACTTTCAAACTTTGCGAAAATCTTGTGTAAACATTTCACCCGCTCTTGTTTAGGCCACTAATTCTAACATTAGTATGCTACCAACTCAAAAGGCTTCACCAATCACAAGCCATTCCACTAAGAGATGATTAATCCACTCCAAAAGAGATAAAAAAATTTAAAGAGAAGAAAAGCTCAATTTGAATGGACAACTCAATGGGATTAATGATGACGCATATTCAAGGAATTAAAAAGAAATAAAAAAAAATAAGACAATGAAAGAGAGTATGCACTTCAAAAGAAATTAACTAGGAAAAGCATTAGAATTGAGTAAAAAAACAAAACAAAGCTATAACAAAACTAGTAGTGGAGCTTCTAAAATTTATGTAAAATGTTCTAGATAGAATTTTGCAATGAAATTTTAACAGATATATGTAACATATTATTAAGCATCATGCTAAAAAAAATTTAGTTGAAACAAATCACATAATTATTTTTAACAATTCAAAAGTTGAGAGCAAAATGTTCTCGCTCAACTTTTTTTCCAGCATTAAACGTCTTGGCTTTTGAGATTTATCATTTTTTTCTATTTTGAATTAGGGCGTGCCGTTTTAGTAAAAAATAAACAACATACTGAATTTATATAAAAATTTACTTAATTTGGATGCTTCTTTAAGTCACAATAAGTTTTTTAAAAATTCCAGAGCTGATATTTTCACATAAATCTATTAACCGTGAAGAAAACCTAATGGAATCAAAAGTAGAATTGAACTTTGAATGAAGTAAAAAAGAAACCTAACTCTAAGGATTATTATTAATGATCTAATAGCATTCAATTGAACTCAAAAAAATATAAAATGAAAAGCACCCAACAACACATATAACACGATATATTCATTGCAAAACTCTAAACAACAAACCAATTAGTTAAACTAGAAATTCATGACATGTAAAGGACTAACATGACTTAAGACAACACGGAATGGATCTTAAAATGAAAATAAATCAAATATGACATGAATCTACCAAATGAAAAGAAAGAAGACTCAAGTAAAAGTAGAAAAACACATGGTTCACACAATAGAAGCCTAAAAGCATAAAAAATGAAGGTTTAAGAAGGAACAAATCATTTGAATCGAATTAAAAGACATAACAGGGAATTTAATCGGTGAAAAATGATTAAAAAGTTTAAGAAAGTAAGGAAAGTTAGAAAACAACATGATCCTGCCTGTTGACCAGAATGTTGGAACCTGCCTCGTCAAAGGATCGACGTGTGCACCGCTTTAAACTTCCGTCCTTCTTCAAGATCCACCTCAAGAACCTGCAAAAGAACAGAGCGGCGCCGCTGCGGCCGATCGCACTCCAACGCCCAAGTCAGTGACCGAACCACCAAATACTAAGAGCAAGAACACTCAAGAACTCTCAAGGAACCGTGCAATGTTCTCTCTCACAGTATGCTCAAGAACTCGCAAGCGTAAAGAGTATAATCTGAACGTGCGTACCTCAGAAGTTCGTTGAGAACTCTTATATACCTGGTCACTTTCTCTCTCCTGGCAGTTACAGACCTGGACACGTGTCTTGCATCCAGTCGTACACGTGCCATCATCTGGAGCCTCCTTGACTTGGGCGCTACTTCTGACTTTCTTTTTGGCTAAGTTACTTATGCATGGTACTGCCCAGTGCATAGCTAACTTGGGAGCGCGATCTCTACTAGAATTGGCGAGTTAGGGTGCCTTCGTACACCTTCCCTGTGGTCTCGCCGGCCGCCTTCATAATCTGCACCACCTTCATCTTCGGCGATGTGCTTGCTCTGGCGATCTCCAATCGCTTGGTCGCCTGAATTTATCATCTGGCGACTTCATCTTCAACTGGGCGATCGCCTGGTATGCTGGAGATCGGAGCACGCCAACTTAATAACTGGCGACTACACGAGCCCCCTGACTTCCTTCACTTCTGCGAATCTGGCGCCTTGTCAACACGCCTACACTGTAGCTTGGTGCCACGTCATCACTTCCGACTACCAGGGCGGTACACAACACGAAACAAGAAGGAAATAAAAAAGGAAAAGAAGAACACTTATCTTTCAAGATTAACCGAGCTCATGATACCAAATGATGAACTTCTCCTCTAGCATTGTGTAGTTTCTGATTTAGGATGGAGTTTGGAATGGAGAAAGATTGCGAAAGTATTTCGAACTCAAGAAGAGTTCATGGAAATTGGAGTGAAGAGATGATGGAAGAGTGCCTTCATTCTTGGAGAATTGTTGGTGGAATTTTGTGAAAGCTTAATGGAGGTTCATGGACAAGGCTCTCCTAGGAGATGTGGCTGCCTTGGAGGTGCAGGTTAGGTATGAAATGAGAGTGGTGAGGCCATCTCTCTTTGGTAGAATGAAAGTTAAAGATCAATAGTCTAACCTTGAGAGGTTTTTTACAAGTAATGATATTGGCTCAAATTTGGCAGCAATTCACTATTATATTAATCTTGCAAATACATGAGCCAAGTCCTTTTATTTATAGTGTTTAGAAGGCTGGAAATTCAAAAGAAAGTGGAGGGAAATTCAAATGAATTCCCTCCCAAAAGTAGCGCCTAAATGAGCACATGGGGAGGGGTGTGTCTAGTTTGTATGCTCACCCCTCCATGGGCTTTCTAGACCGACCTTGGTAAATTTAGAGGTTTTTAGAAACTCTAAGTTTACCTAGGTTTGTGTTTTAGGTGCCAAAATTAATTCTAAGAAAAATTACAAATAAAGTTCCTATGCTAATTTTGACAGGATATTAAAGTCTACTCTACACTAGAGTTTATGGCATCTTTAACATGTATAAGAAGGTTTCTCTACCATCAGTAGCAGCAATCCAGTCTTCTTGGATCTTCTTGGCCATAGCTCTAGTGGTTGGCCCAAATCTACCCTTTTGTGGGCTTGCATGAGGGCTTGTGCTTGGGTCTCTTCCATCATCCCCTCCCTCTTGAAAATGATTTATCCTCAAATCCAATGCTTTTTCTTCTTCATTATTATGGGGATGTATTGTCGCTGGATGGTTTCCATCATCTCCTCCTTCTAGAGAGGATCTATCCTTAGATCTACAGGGTCGATCTCGAATAACAGCCTTTTTCTTACTTTGATAACTATGCTCGTCCTCCTGGATCAAATGTCCATCAGTGGGAGTTATCAAACAAAGCAAATGAGTTAGTTTGAGTAGTTGTATAAAAATCAATTTTATTAAGTTGCCATTCTTTTTGTTTTTCTATTGTTTTTGGCAACTTCTCGTGGTATTTCTATGTTTGTTGTTGTATTTGTTCTTTAATCCTCTCATGCATTTTATTAACAAATTCAGTTGTTGTTACTCCTTCCTTAGGCACAAATTCTTGTGGATTAGGAAATGGTAACAAATCTAAAGGAGAAAGATGATTAAACCTATATACAGCCTCAAATGGAGAAATATTAGTAGTTTTATGAACTACCCTATTGTATTCAAACTCAATATGGGAAAGATACGCATCCCTAGAGTTGTGGTTGTCTCTCATGATTACCGTAGGCATAGTAGAAAGAGCTATATTTTCAACTTCATTTTGACCATTCGTTTGAGGATGATAAAAAATTGAGAATTTAAGCTTAGTTCCAAGTTTCTCCAAAAGAATCCTCAAAAAATGGTCTTCAAATTTTGGATCTCTATCTAAAACTATGCTTTGAGATAAACCATGAAGTTTTACCACTTCTCTAAAGAAGAACCTATCCACAACCATAAAAATTGAATCAAAACCTTTTGTTGTCCTAGGAAGTTCTATTATAAAATCTATGCTTATGTCTTCCCATGGAGCACTTGCAAAAGGTAAATGAGTATAAAATCCATGAGGCATTGCTTTAGACTTAGCTTTTAAACATGATATACATCTAAAACAATGTCTTTGGACGTCTCTTCTCATATATGACCAAAAGAATTTCCCTTTTAAAAGCTCAAGAGTCTTATCAACTCCAAATGGGCCCATGAGACCTCCTTCTTGAGATTCCTTGGGGAATACAAATTTTCCTTCTTTAAAAAGATACCCCTCAGACACATAAAATCCTCCTTGTGCTCTATATTCACATTTAGCAAAGATGGATGCAAAATCATGATCTTCTTTGTAAAGTTCAATTATGTTGTCAAATCCAAGAATTTGGACTCCAAGTTTTGAAAAGAGGGCATGTCTACTAGAAAGTGCATCAACCACAATGTTTGTACTATCCTTCTTGTACTTGATAACATAAGGATATTGTTCAAGAAATTCCATCCATTTTGCATGGTGTTTGTTTAACTTATGTTGACCTTTCAAATATTTTAAAGACTCATGATCACTATGAATGACAAATTCTTTAGAGACTAGTTAGTGCTCCCAAGTCTTTAAGGCCCTCATAAGTGCATAGAGCTTTTTGTCATAGGTAGGATAGTTGAGGGTGGCTCCATGTAGTTTTTCACTAAAGTAAGTAATTGGATGTCCACCTTGCAACAATACAACACCCTATGCCCACTCCCGATGCATCACACTCTAGCTCAAAAGTTTTTGCAAAATTTGATAAAGCTAGAATGGGTGCATTAGTGAGTTGAGCTTTTAGCCTCTTGAAGGCTTGATCTTGCTTCTCAGTCCAACAAAATGGAGTTTCTTGCTTCACTAACTCATTGAGTGGTGAAACTAGACTTGAGAAGTTAGGCACAAATCTTTTATAAAAGCTTGCTAGACGATGAAAACTCCTAACATCTCCTACATTTTGTGGATTTGGCCACTCTTGGTTGACTTTGATTTTCTCGGGGTCAACATGTACCCCATTTTTGTTAACTATAAAGCCTAAAAATACTACACTATCAACACAAAAGGTACACTTATCAATATTAACAAACAAGCTATTGTCCCTAAACACTAAAAAAACCTCCCTAAGGTGACTTAGGTGGAAATCTAGGCTTTGGCTATAAACTAAGATATCATCAAAGTAAACTACTACATATTTACCTATGCAATCCTCCTTGAAGGATTCTTTTTTCACTATGCTTGTAGGAGGTGTTGTAAGATACTCCTCATTCTTTCTAGATTCCTCTTCTTCTTTTTCAAACAACCCCTCACTTGGCTTTTCTATTTCTTTCTTTTTTTTTCTCATTTTCTTCACTCTCACTAGTTTCTTCTTCTTGGCTACTATATTCATCTTTGTCCCTTAAGATTATAGTTCTTTCATTGGGACATTGAGATGCTAAATGACCCTTACCATGACATTTAACACATTGAATTTCTCTAGCTTGAATGTGTGAGATATGCTCGTATTTGGGTCAGTTTTGGGAAGGTTCTAAAGATGTTTCTTTTATATGCTCTTCCCCTCTTTCGACCTCTTCCTTGTCATAAGATACAAAGTATGAACTTTGTTTTTGACTTGATTGTTTTCTCAAAATTTGTTTTTCAACTTTAATGCTAAGTTGAATCAAGTCATTTAAATCTTTATAAGGTAAAAGTTCAACTTTGTTTTTATCTCAAGTTTGAGACCACTTAAAAACCTAGATATGGTGGAATGGTTGTCTTCGTTAATCCATGCCCTTATTATATATATTACCATCTTTTGCCAATATTCTTCTACACTTGGATTTTTTTGATGAAGTCCTTGGAGTTTGTCCATTGACTTCCTATTGTAGTAGTGGGGAATATGGCAGCGTCTTAAGGCTCCCCTAAGGTCATTCCAATATGTAATGGGAGGGTCCTTATGAAGGCGCCTTTCTCTCTCAAGGGCAGTCCGCCAATACATAGCATTTCCTTGAAAACTTAAGGTGGCTAAGGGTACCTTTCTTTCTTCACTTACTCTATGGCAAACAAATAATTTTTCTACCTTCATTTCCCAATCTAGATATGTTTCAACATTTTCTTTTCCATAGAAATGAGGCAGCTCTACCCTAACCTCCTTTGGGCTTTCTTGTCTTTCTTTTCTAGCTCTCCTAGGGGGATGTTGATAATAGTCATTAGTTCTAAGGTTTCGTTCCCCAAAAGCATCATTCACCCTAGAGCTAGATGCATGAAAACTCTTTTTGGATTTGATGCAATCATCTCTTTCTTTAACCATTTTCCACTCATCTTGTACCAAAGCAAATTGAGCATCCCTTTCTTTGAGTAGGTTCTCATGTTGCAATTGTCTATATGAAAGTGCTTGAACGTCTTGTGCTATTTTTTCCAAAAGAGATTTGATAGACGTTCCTTCACTTTCATTAGATTGACGAGAATGAGAAGACATGGTTAAAGCTTTGTGTTATAAGTGATTTACCCCAAAAAAGATAAGGAGAGTAATGAAGGTAGCTTTCCAGGAAAGAGAGGTGGATCACTAGGATCTCTTAAGTACCAAGTCTTTCCTTGCCAAAATCTATCCCTCAAGACTTTTCACAAATCTTTTTCTATGTAATTTACTTAGATCACAATTAAGAATGAAAAAAAAAAATTTATGCAAGAAAATGCAAAGCAATTAAACAAAACAAAGCAAGTAAACAATGCAAAGCAATTAACTAAACACAATTAAAATTTACTAACTAGAAAGCTTTAAAGCTAGACGTATCCTAAGGTGAGACTTCTAGACACTTAGAGCCATTGAAGACACATTCATCGTCTAATGCATGATTATTCTACTAATTAATCAAGGTTTAATGCAATTACAATTCAAAAGAAATACAATGGAAATTGGACTACAAAAATAAAATTTAGAATTCTTATTCTATGAACTTCTTTTGTTTTTTGGTACTCCTTCTTATTGTGACTTTTGTTATTGGCACCCACTGTTTGTATATTTTTATAAAGTCACTTGCTGCATCAATCTTATTCAACCTCTCAAGTTTAGTCAATTTAAATCTTCAAAACAGTACCTACTAAGTAGTAATCGACTCACCACAAAGGTTAATTCCAAACTTAACCAAACCCCAGTTTTAAAAACTTTCACCAACAACAGAGGTCAACAAATTTAAAGCAAAGAAACAATTCTCTTTGAAATAGGACAACAGCAAAGAGAGTAATTATATAACACAACTTGAAAGATTATTGAATGAATATGACAATCAAACAAATAAGGCGCTCAACAAAAGGTGGCACACAAATTGAACCTAAGGAATGACAATAGAAATGATTAATAAAACCAAAAGAGTACTACTGGAATTTTGAGGCACAACATGCGTGACTTAAAATATTTATGCTGAGCTGTATATTTTGAATTTAAATTTGAAATTTAAATCACAACCAGTTAAAGATCTTAGCAAAATTTTGGCGCTGGAATCACATAAAAAAATACACCAATTAATTGTGATAAAGTTTTCAAATCTGTTGCCAAATCACCGTTTCTGTTCGCGCCAGAATGCACATCTTTTGTATTTGATTTATCAATTTTTTTCTATTTTGAATTTTGACTCACTTCCTTTTTTCTTTTTCTTTTCTAACACATCAACCTGTTTAGATCCAGAATTTCATAATTTTTCTCCAACGAATTTTAATTTCATAAGCAAAAACAACCAGCACAGAATCAAAAATAGAGAAATCCTAATTCTGGAATTAAAAACAGTTTTGAGAAACTTCAAAAACACAATGGAATTGATATGTAAGAACTTGTGTGGATCTATCACTCAAGCATGAACTCAAATCTAAAAGAAAAATGCACCAAAGGATCAAAAAATTCAGATTATAAACTTGACTCAAAATCAAATCAAGAAACCAAATCAATCAAGAAAAGTACTACTAGGATTTGATGACAATTCTTGGAAACACATGACTTGACATAACATGTATAGATTCATAAAATCAAAAGACTCAAGAACCAAAACAGTTTGCACCGATTGAATCACAAAGAAATACTCAAATCCTACAAAACAAAACAGTTTACCACAACACAAATGAATCCTACATAAAATTTGCAATATAGAAGCTTAAGATCAATTTGAACATGCTTTCACTGATTGGATTGAACCAAAACAAGAACTAAAAGAAAATCAAAACTCAAAACAACAAGACAATCAAGAACACTTGAAGAACAACACAGAATTGAAATGAACACAAAATTAAAATCAAGATAAGGCACTTATCTCTTGAAGACCATGGCTCTAGATACCAAATGATGGAAGAGTGCCTTCATTCTTGGAGGATTGTTGGTGGAATTTTGTGAAAGCTTAATGGAGGTTCACGGACAAGGCTCTCCTAGGAGATGTGGCTGCCTTGGAGGTGCAGGTTAGGTATGAAATGAGAGTGGTGAGGTCGTCTCTCTTTGGTAGAATGAAAGTTGAAGATCAATAGTCTAACCTTGAGAAGTTTTTGACATGTACTGATATTGGCTCAAATTTAGCAGCAATTCCCTATTATATTAATCTTGCAAATACATGAGCCAAGCCTTTTTATTTATAGTGTTTAGAGGGTTTGAAATTCAAAAGAAAGTGGAGGGAAATTCAAATAAATTCCTTCCCAAAAGTGGCGCCTAAATGAGCACACGGGGAGGGGTATGTCTAGTTTGTATGCTCACCCTTTCCATGGGCTTTCTAGACCGGCCTTGGTAAATTTAGAGGTTTTTAGAAACGCTAAGTTTACCTAGGTTGGTGCTTTATCTGCCAAAATTAATTCTACGAAAAATTAAAAATAAAGTTCCTATGCTAATTTTGACAAGAATTTAAAGTCTGCTATACACTAGAGTTTGTGGCATCTTGAACATGTATAAGTAGATTTGAGTTGGCCCAAATCTACCCTTTGGTGGGCTTGCATGTGGGCTTGTGATTGGACCTTTTCCATCAAGAGAGGTGAATTAGGGAGAGTGAGAGGTTGAGCCAACTCACTAGACAAAGTTCTAGGGGAGCTACTAAGGAGTCTACCCTATAGAGAGCTAAGATAAGTGTATGAGGCTGAATTTTGGTAGCATAACACTCTCATTCATAAGCTTCGTTACATGTAATATGCCAACTTATTTTTGTTCGGATTGATGGCTAGAACAAGAGGGGGGGGGGGGTGGGTGGTGAATTGTTTATAAAATATTTTCACAAATACTTTCTTTAGAATGAATTTTTAACAATCAACTCAGTTAAGCAATTCTAATAGTCAAACAGAAACTGATATCAGAATTATAATCGGTTAAAAGAACGATTTAACTGGTTGTTTATCACAACGGAAATATCAAACAATTATGAAGAGAAGAGATAGAGAGATTTACACACAAGGTTTATACTGGTTCACTCAATTCCAGAGCTATATCCAGTCCTCAGTCAAACCACTGATTATTTCCCTATGTAACCAATCACAGATTACAAACACACACCACAAAGAGGTCACTTTGAATCTCACAAAGCCTACTCACCCTCTTTGCACACAGCCAACACCTCAAGCTAGAATCACACTGACTTTACAGGATTTTACAAACAGTTTTACAGAGTGTAATATGAACAATTACAAGACACTAAGCAAGGGTAGAAAATACCTGGAATTCAGTACACCAGAAACCCTATTGATCAGTTATTGAATCATAGCAAAGCTCAAAGGCAATCTTGCTGAACTTGAAAAACACCTTTTCACAAACAGTCGATAATCTTTCAAATTGATCTCAAATCAGAGTGTAAAACTTTCTTTCTTTCATATATCAAACATTTGAAGGAAGGCTATATTTATAACCTTTGAAAAACTAATGTTTAAGGCAGATTTTAAAAGACTGAAACAGTTAAAACAGGTTTTCAAAAAGCTGTTAAGAAAACTCACATTTAATCGGTTGAAACTGCGATTTAACCGGTTGAATGATTTTAGCAGTTATACAAATGATTCAAAAAGCAGTTTCAAAGCTCATTTGCCAGCTAAGTGACAAACAACTGATTGTCTCGAAACTTTAATCTGTTGTTTTTCCCTTTGCATTGAGAAACTCTTTAATCTTTAAAACAAATTTAAAAGGAGCTTTGTTTGAGAATCAAGACTGATCTTACAAAGATTTTAAACCCCTTAACTAAACCCAAACCTAAAACACAACATAGCTTCAGACTCCATGAGGAATTGAAACATCAAAGCTTCCCATCTTCAACAATCTCCCCCTATTTGATGGACAAAATCCTTGGGATGGTTTTAGGAATGTTCTTTGTTTAGAATTTGTTGAATCCTGCATTCATTGAACAAACACAGGGTAATCTAGTCCAAAACAGATATGTACCATACATCAGTTTTCAAATAAGCAAAGTTGTATAAGAACAATCGGTTATTTCGCAGAGATAACCGATTAAAATTATGTAAACCAGAAAACAACAGTTGTAGAACTCCAAGATTAAAGCAGTTTAACACAGTCAATAATAGCAATGTTCAAAAGCAGTAAACATAATTAAGAAAATTACAACTCCCAACAATACTTCTCCCCCTATTTGTCTCATCAAATAGATAAATTAAAAGAAGACACATTTAAAGTAAAGCATGCATATCAAGAATTCCCAATTCATTTCTTAGAGAATAGAACTTGTCCTTTGATAAAGGTTTAGTGAAGATATCAGCAAGTTGACTCTCTGCTGAAACGAACTTGATTTCACAGTCTCCATTGTTATATGATCACGAATGAAGTGGTGTCTTATTCCAATATGCTTTGTCCTTGAGTGTTTGACTTGATTCTTTGTCAAGTTAATGGCACTTGTGTTGTCACACAAAAGAGGAACTTTGTTAATCTTTAATCCAAAGTCTTCAAGCTGTTGTTTGATCCACAAAACCTATGCACTGCAGCTACCAACAACTATATATTCATCTTCAGCAGTTGATAGAGCTACACATGCTTGTCTTTTTACTATACCATGAAATGAGGCTTGATCCAAGTAAGTGGCATGTTCCACTTGTACTCTTCCTATCTAATTTGAAACCTGCAAAATTAGAGTCAGAATAACCTACTAAATGAATAGGAGAGTGTAAGGGATACCATAAACCCATGGATATTGTGCCTTTTAGATATTTTAGAATCCTCTTTGTAGCTTTGAGATGTGATTCCTTAGGGCAGGACTGGAATCTAGCACAAAGTCAAACAACAAACATAATATATGGTCTGCTTGCAGTTAGATAAAGAAGAGAACCTATTAAACCCATGTACATGGTTTGATCAACTTCTGATCCAACTTCATCAGCTCCTAAATAGTAGTTTGTTGACATAGGAGTTGTTGCTGCTTTACATGCTTCCATCTCAAACTTCTTAAGAATATCTTTGCAATACTTGGATTGACATACAAAGATTCCTTCTTTGGATTGTTTAACTTGTAGACCGAGGAAGAATGAAAGCTCTCCCATCATTGACATTTCGAACTCCCCCTGCATAGCTTTGACAAAATCTTCATAAAGTTTTGCATTAGAAGAGCCAAATACAATGTCATCTACATATATTTGTACTAAGATAATATCAGTTCCAGCTTTCTTAATGAGCAAAGTTTTATCTACCTTTCCTCTTTCATACTCATGAGATAAAAGAAAAAGACTTAACCTTTCATACCATTGACGTGGAGCTTGTTTGAGGCCTTACAAGGCTTTCTTAAGCTTGTATACATACTCTGGATACTTGTGGTCTTCAAATTCAGGTGGCTGTGAGACATAGATCTCTTCATTCACGATTCCATTGAGAAATAGGCTTTTCACATCCATCTGAAACAATTTGAAACCGCTCATACAAGCAAAGGCTAATAACAGTCTTACCACTTCTAACCTTGCCACTGGTGCGAAGGTTTCATCATAATCGATTCCTTCAGCTTGGTTGTATCATTTGGCAACGAGTCTAGCTTTGTTTCTTTTAATGATGCCCGAGTCATCCAATTTGTTTCTAAACAACCACTTGGTACCTATCACATTCATTTAATTGGTTTTTGGAACAAGAGTCCATACATCGTTTCTTACAAACTGATTAAGCTCTTCATGCATTGTTGTTGTACATAATTCATCCTTGTGAGCTTCACAAACTGATTGAGGTTCAATCTTTGAAACGAATGTTGTATGATTACAGAAATTTGCCATATTCCTTCTAGTGGATACTCCTTTGTGGATTTGACCAATGATATCATCAATAGACAGATCCTTTGGAATCTTCCAATCTTTTGGCAGATCCTCCTATTGCAGATTTTCAATCGGTTGTCTCGAGGGTTCAACTGGTTGAATTTCTGTGCTGTTGTCAAGATTCTTTAAAAAGATGTTTTGATCATCTTCATCTGTGTTGATCATAGCTGCACCTTGTTCACACTTGTTAGTCTCATAAAAAATAATATGAATAGACTCAACAGTCATAAGCTTTTTATTATAGACTCTATAAGCATGGCTGTTAAGAGAGTAGCCAAGAAAGATACCTTTGTCAGATTTAGCATCAAACTTACCTAAGCTTTCTTTGCCATTGTTTAGGATATAACAC
The DNA here is from genome assembly GCF_051622355.1 of Phaseolus vulgaris. NCBI lineage: Eukaryota > Viridiplantae > Streptophyta > Magnoliopsida > Fabales > Fabaceae > Phaseolus > Phaseolus vulgaris. The sequence goes on along the minus strand of NC_143505.1, from coordinate 32,528,767 downwards.
TTACAACCAAAGAATTTCAGATGGATCACGTTTGGCTTTCTTCCATTAAGCAACTCATAAGGAGTGTTCTTTAGAATAGGCCGAATCAGTACACGATTCATCACGTAGCAGGCAGTGCTCACAATATCAAACCAGAAGCATTTCGGTAAGGCAGAGTCATTTAGAATGGTTCTTGCAAGCTCTTCTAGGGACCTGTTCTTTCTCTCCACTACATCATTCAGTTGTGGTGTTCTTGGTGCAGAGAAATTATGAGAGATTCCTCACTTGTTGCAAAAGCTGATGAACTTTTCATTCTGAAACTCCCCTCCATGGTCACTCTTTATTGCTCCTATATTGTTGCAGCATGTGTTTTGAAGTTTCCTTGCAAGCTTCTTAAATTCTGGATATGCTTCCTTCTTTGTGTGTAGGAAAAGTGTCCAAGTGTACCTGGAAAAGTCATCTACAACTACAAGAGCATACAGATTTCCTCCAAGACTCATGGTCCTAGAAGGACCGGAAAGATCCATGTGCAAAAGTTCAAGGGGTTTTGAAGTTGAAACACAGTTTTTCAAATTAAAATATTTTCTAGTTTGTTTCCCCCATTGACATGCTTCACACACATGTTCTTTTTCGAATTTGAGTTTGAGTAAGCCATGGACAAGTTCATTTGAAACAAGCTTATTTAAATGATTCATATGAATATGAGAAATCCTTCTATGCCAAAGCCATGATTCCTCATGCTTTGATAGAAAACAACCTATTGAAGTAGGACTAGATATATCAAGCCAAATAGATGTTGTTAGACCTCTTACCAATGAGCAGAACATCCTTTGAATTAGGCAAGCGAATCTCACATGAATTAGTCCTAAAAGTAACTTGGTAACCTCTATCACATAGCTGACTAATGCTGAGCAACTTGTGCTTCAAACCTTCAACATAGAGCACATCATAAATAAGCAAGCTACTTTCATTACCTATTGTACCTTTGCCAAGGATTTTTTCCTTGCGGTTGTCACCATAGGTTACATGTCCATCTTGTTTGAGTGAGATGCTAATGAACTTGGATGCATCACCTGTCATATGTTTTGAACAACCACTATCTAGATACCATAGGTGTTGTTTTCTCCCCAAACAACCTTACAAAAGAAACAAAATCAAGTTGCTAGATTTGGTCCCCTTATGAATTTGGGTCCACAGGTGTTAAAGTGTTTCCAAGGAACATTAGGATCCTTAGGAACAGAAAACCTCCTGATTCTGCAGAACCTAACAGAGTGTCCCTTTTTTATGCAGTAGAAACAACAAACAACCGATTGTTTCGACTTTTTAACCGATTGTTTATTGGGTGAAAGTTGAAAAAGGTTTTTGTGCACCCACTTTGTTTGCTTTGGGGGTTAAAACCCAAGCCATATTTTCCAAATACACATGTTTGGGATGCCAACACATCTTCAAAATTTGATTTTCCTTTTGAAATTATATCAATTATTTTTACAAGATATAAAACTTTCTCTTGAAGAGACTCACATTTTTTTGCATAAATTTGAATCACATTTGTAAGAGGATTTTTTATACATTAGTTAAGAATTTTCTAAATCAGTTTTTGATTGATTCAAATCGTTTTCCAGAACTGTGATTTTCATTTTCAACTTTTTTGTTTTCACATTTCAATCGGTTATTTGAAAAAGTTAATCTCTTAGCTTCTTCATGGATTTCTTGGAAAGCATTAAGCAATTGAAAATAACTTTCACACTTATTAGAAGAGATTGTACTTACTTGACTTGATTCTGATTCTTCCTTGGTCATTAAGCAGACTTCTAACTTGTTTTCAGAAGAGGTTGAATCAGCATAAGACTCTTCTTTATCCATCAAGTCACTCCTTGAATTCTTGTGCCATTCCTCAAGTGTATCCCATCAACAGATTTTCAGAAAACAGAAAACAAACTTGAGTAACTTTGAAGAACCTAACTCTTGATGCCAATTGTTTGGATTGATGGCTAGAACAAGAGGGGGTGAATTTTTTATAAAAGATTTTCACAAATACTTTCTTTAGAATGAATTTTTAATAATCAACTCAGTTAAGCAATTCAGAAAGCCAATCAAATAGTCAAACCGAAATTGATATCAGAATTATAATCGGTTAAAAGAACGATTTAACCGGTTGTTTATGACAGCGGAAATATCAAACAATTATCAAGAGAAGAGATAGAGAGATTTACACACAAGGTTTATACTGGTTCACTAAGTATTTCACTATGTAACCAATCACATATTCCAAACACACACCACAAATAAGTGACTTTGAATCCCATAAAGCCTACTCACCCTCTTTGCACACAACCAACACCTCAAGCCAGAATCACACTTATTTTACTGGATTTTACAAATAGTTTTACAGAGTGTAATATGAACAATTACAAGAAACTAAGTAAGGGTAGAAAACACCTGGAATTCAATACACCAGAAACCCTATTGATCAGTTCTTGAATCACAGCAAAGCTCAAAGGCAATCTTGCTAAACTTGGAAAACACCTTTTTCACAAACAGTTGATAATCTCTCAAATTGATCTCAAATCAGAGTGCAAAAGTTTTTATCTTTTGTATATTAAACATTTGAAGGAAGGTTATATTTGTAACCTTTGAAAAACTACCGTTTAAGGCAGATTTTAAAAGACTAAAACAGTTAAAATAAGTTTTCAAAAAGTTGTTAAGAAAAGTCAAATTTAATCGGTTGAAACTGCGATTTAACCGGTTGAATGATTTTAGCAGTTATACAACTGATTCAAAAAATAGTTTAAAAAACTCCTCTGCCAGCTAAGTGACTGTTCCGTCCGGTTGACCTGGGACGTCTTCGTGCGCAACCTCAACCGTCAGCTAGGGACTCCTTCCCACTGATTACCTGTGGATTCCTGCAAAGAAGGACAAAAGGGCGCCCTAGCGGCCGTTTGCACTCCGACGCTCAAGTTAGCCAGCAAGAAACACCAAAAACTATGCACCTCCGTATCGGAGCACCGCCTATGGCACTCTGAAGGTGGTAAAAAGGAAACTATTTCTAGTGTGTATTTTCTCGTTATGGCAAAGATCTTTCCCCAGTCCCTTGTCCGTAACCTCAAGGCTCGAGCAAGCAATTAGAGAGTTTCTGGAAAATTTGCCAAAAGTCCGAACCCCGTTCCCAATATCTCAGGCGCTATTTATACTACCTTAGCATTTAAAGCGCCTTTAATCATAAAACGTAGCGCATTTAATTAGCGCATTTAATTATAAAACGTAGCGCATTTAAGACGTTAAAAACGCTCGGGAGCCTTTATAGTACCTTAAACGCTCGAAACAGAAACTGTATTAAATGACTTTAATTACCTAGTACCTGGCTAAATGGCGTTTCTATTCTGACCTGGCTGTTGTACACGTGGAGGGCCTCACAGCGCCATGGCTCCATATGGGGGCGTTTCTTCGTGTGAGTCCTCCTGCTTGGGAGTGCTACTGCGCAAGGGGTGACCTTTTGGGTGCCAACTCATGCCCCCAATCATCTAGTCACTCACTTTGAGAGCGTATCTGCCTTCCTCTCGTACCCTGCACCCGGCTGCCCTAGGCGTGACCCTCCTCTTGAGTCGTATCTGTCCCAAAGGCGTCTCTGGGGCGGCAGGGGTACTTCACGGGTCAGGCTGCCCTACACTGGTGCTGTCACTATGGCCTTGAAGCCACCTTTCTCTTCTCTTTATCACTACCCCGGATCATCGGGACCTGAGGCCTTCCCACGGCGTCGCTCCCTCCATGGTCTTTCCTACCCATGGGTATCGGGGAACCACACTGTGATTGCCTTGCCTTAGTGATATTTGATCTTGGCGACGCCTTCACCTAGGCGACGCTTCCTCTTGGCGACGCTGGCACTTGGCGTCTCTTCACCTAGGCGACGCCTTGTGTTGACTTTGACCTTGACTTTGTCAACGCCCGGATACGGGACGGTACACAAGCCCCCCAGTCTTAAGCCGAAGACTTGTCTTCAGCACAAAGACTAAGGCCTCGCCCACGCCGTCCACGTGTCACCCTGATGACGTGTCATTCCCTGCTGACTCAACAATTCTCGAATTATTGACGTGACACTCTCTGAACCATAGGGGCGCTCTTAATGGCTGATTGGACATCGTCTGAGGCGGGGAAAGTAACACCTTTTGGGACTACGCTTAATCGTGCGCCACGTGGCTTATCACACGGCCAGCCTCTAGAGTCCCTTGCGCTCCCCTTTGGCGCTTAATCCTTTGACACGCGGCACGATCTCACGGCTCCTAATTAGCGCCTCTTGGGTTGCAAATGTAACGTTCAAGTTACCCCAAACCCCGCGCTCACACCACTGTTTCATCCATTCTCTCTACGTCTCCGCACTGTTCATCGCCTTCAAGCCTTTCCTCTGCAACTTCTGCTCTTTCCTTCGTGCTCTCCTTCCTTCCTCACTTTGACATCAAAGGTATGATTTTTGCATCTCCACGACTCTTCTTCTTCGTCGCATTGCATCACTGTGTATTGAACTGCCTGGGACTGTTTACGTTTATGCATTACTGTGTTCTTCCGCTTCTCCTTTCTTCTCCGTTCCCTTCTCCTTCTTTCTGGATTTTCTCGCGTGGGTGGCATTTCCTGGGGTTTTACCCCCTTTTCTATCTTGGCATCACTTGTTAAAACCCTTTTCCTTTCTTCTTTGTCCAGCTATTTATTCACATCATGACGCGCCCGAACTCAAAGTCTGGTTCTCCCCCCAAGACCCCAAGTCCAACTATAAAACCTTCTATTCATGGGCCCCCAACGAGCTCTTGAACGAATGTACCACCTTGACAACCATTCAGGACCTGGAGAATCATCGTGGGGATCCTCACTTACATAATTTTAATGCTTTCTGCCGCACCCATGACGCGCACATCTCTGTTTGTCCCGGCAGACCTGGGGAACCTGTCTGCGTGGATGACAGACCCAGAAAGGGAGATCCTTTCTTCTTCATGTACCAGACGGTATTTAAACGTGTCGGGGTGCATCTCCCATTCACGCCCTTCGAGAGGGAACTTCTCACCGAGATTAACACAGCCCCCGCCCAGCTCCACCCCAACAGCTGGGCATTTGTAAGGGGTTTTCAAATTCTCTGCGGGTACCTGGGCATCCTTCCCTCTGTGGATGTCTTCTTGCATTTCTTCGAGGTGAAGAAACAGGGGAAAAGCTTTTGGGTAAGCTTCTCCGGGATCGCGGGTAGGATCCTTCTCTCCCTTTTCCAGAACTCCTACAAAAACTAGAAAGCAAAATTCTTTAGGGTGTGCTGCGCCAAGCACGACCCCACAGCCTTAGACGGCTTCCCCCTGTACTGGACGGAGCACCCCAAGCTGCTCAGGGCCAAGGCCCTGGATGAGCTATCCCCTGCTGATAGGGAGGTACGCAAGGCCTTGGCTGGCCTGGGGATTGTCTTCGATACGTTGAAGCTTATCGCGAGCGAATACAACGCCCACTCCCTGACCACATACTTTGGTAGGGAGACCCCTCTCTTACTATCTTTTGTTATTTGTACTTTACTACTTAATGTTTGTTCCCCTGGCCTCTTCCACCTGTTTTCCATTGTGCCATGTGACTTATGTCTCATTCCTCTACGCGTTTTGTGGGTTTGTATAACTGCTTTGGCTTTGACTTCTGCTGTTTGGTTTATCTGAATGTAGGATCGGTGATGGATGCCTCCAAAAGGATGATGCTGGCGAAAGCGATGAAGGCCGCTCGTGCTGCCAAAGCTGGCGCCTCCTCCGCCCCTGCTGCTGACCCAAACCCTTCATCGACCCTGCCTCCGCCACCACCGACCACTATCGAAGCCCCACTAGGCTCATCTTCACCATCTCCACATAGCCCCGAGGCGCTTCAGACTCCCGGCTCTCCTCCGCCCATCGCCGCAGTCCCACTGGCTGTGGCTTCATCACCTGCTCCAACCCCCCTTGACAAAGGAAAAAGGGTGTTGGAGATTATCTCCGATGACGAAGACTCCGACGGGGGGCTAGGCTTCAAGAGGAGAAAAGCTGCTAGGGCTCCCATTCTGCCGGCGGTGTCGCCCCAGGGGGGGAATTCCTTCAGGGACAACCCTCCAAGTGCTACCTCTCTCCCTCCCACAATGGTCCAAGAGGAAACTGGCGAAAGGGCCGAATCTGCTCCACCCCCACCTCCAGCAGAGGTCTCCGTTGCTCCCGCCTCTGTCGCCGCCGCCCCAGATCTTATTGCCATTCCTCCTCCAATTATGCATCTGATGAGGGGCTTCAGCGGGGGATCAATGCGAGAGGGCTCCGACAGGAAGGAGGGAATGCCCTTCTACTTGGGAGCCTTCTTGGCAGTGGCCCTTGAATGGCGTGCCCAGGCTAGAAACGCTGTTTTGCAAACTCAAACCCTCCAGGCCTTGGAAGCAAGGGTAGCTGCCCTGGAGGAGGAAAAGAAAACTCTGGGGTGCCAAAACGAGGCCTACCAAACCAATCTGACGTTGGCGCAAGAGGCCAAGGAAGAGGCTGAGAAACAACTGGCAGAGGCGGCGGAGCTTCAGGTCGACTTCTACACTCGGGAAGTCGCCCTCCAAGTTAAGGTAACGAGCCTCCAAGACATAGTCGAAGCTTACGAAGAAGTTCAAAAGGACTTGAAGGACCGATGCTGTGAGCAAGCTGACAAAATGGAGCGGATGGAGAGGGAGATGGCTACTCAGGCCAAGGCTTTGGGCCTTCTCCAGGTTGACTACGACAAACTGCAGATCGAGGTCAGCCGGCTCCGTGTGGAGAAGGAGGCTTTGGAGAAGCAGGTAGCTTCTGGGGACGCCACCATTGAGGAGTTAGAGAAGGACAAAAAGACCCTCATCCATGACATGGCGGGCACCTTCGAGGAGGGGTTCAAAGAGGCTCTGGCCCAGGCCGTCTGCGAGAACCCGGGAATCGACATTTCCAACTGTGATTCCACTCACCACATCGTTGACGGAAAAGTCGTGCTCTTGGAGCTGGATGATTGAACCGCCACCCTCGACCGCCACCTTTCTCCTTCACACTTTACACTTGTTTTTTTGACCCTCTCTGACAAGCTTGTAATTCTTTGAACTGTTTGAACTTTCGTCACAACTTTGGGTTTTGCATGACAATTTTCGTGCCATTGAGTTATAGAATTCCGCCTGTATGATTTTACCCTCGTTTTTTGCCTTCACGTATTTCGATTGTTTTGCCTGTACTCTACCAGTTTCTTTCACTGTGTTGGGCGGCCCTGTATGCCCGGGAAAGGCTTGCCTAACGGGGCCGTATCGTCCACGGGGTGTCTCAAACACCAAAGCGATCCGTCCCTTGATTCTTGCTGCCCGGCGCCCACGCCTAAGGAGAGGCCTGCTACAGCAGCGCCGTATCGTCCCAGGGTGCCAAAAACGCCGAGTGCTCTGGGGGGGGTCGTTCCCTCCATGGTCTTTCCTTCCCATGGGTATCGGCGAACAACCCTGCCAGCGGTCCACTAGCGTTTGGCGATCTCGTCTCCCTCCACAGTCTTTCCTACCTGTGGGCATCGGGGAGGCGACGCTGCTAGTAGCTAGTTTCGACTTCTTCGATTTCATCTCCCTCCGCAGTCTTTCCTACCTGCGGGTATCGGGGAGGCGGCACTGCTGATACCTGGGTTGGTGACGCCCGCAATGTCTCATGCTGGCGTCGCCCTCTTGCGCCTCTCCTGGCGACGCCTCGGGCGTCTCACGTTGGCGTCGCCCAGGGGCGTTAACTTTACCTTGGCATTGACTTTAACCTTGACAACGCGAACAGCTCAGGGTTTCGCCTGCGCTATCCACGTGGCGCTTCTCGTATGGCTGATGGGACGTTCAGCTGCTTGACTTGGTCCTGACATCCACTGTGCCTCTGACCCACTCTCGACGGCGTATCGTACCCTCGGGCATTCTGTCGATACGACATTTTCTGAGTGTTAACCAGTGGTGCCAGGGTCATCCTCCCATCCTCTGCCACGTGGCTCGATCGCACGGTGCATTCATTTGCGTCGTTTGGCGTTACAACTGCAATTCTTCCATTTGCGTCGTTTGGCGCTCTAACCGCAATATTTAGCCCTTCGAAATCTTGAAACTATCCTCATCATTTCTGCGCTTTTCGTGACCTTCTTGCACCCTTTCTCTCCTCGCGAAGAGTTTTTCTAGTGTTCGTTCCTGCCAGCGTTTTACCCTTGCGTTACCAGTGGGCCACTAACCTTCAAACCTCCCAGATTCTGTTCAAGCATGTCTTCTCGTATTCCTCCACCCAGGGTCAACCCCAAGGACCTGTATACTTGGGCTTCGAGCGAGCTTCTTGACGAATGCTCATGCTTACTCTCCACCAGGGCCATAAGGGAACACAATGGGGATTCATGCTCCTATAATCACCGTGCCTTCGCGAAGAGGCACGACGACGATATTGTTGTGCTCCCTTGCATTCTAGGGGAGCCAGTATGCGGAGACGAACGGGCCAACGACGGGGTCCCCTTCTTCTATTTTTATCAGGTGGTTTTCAAGACCATCGGCGTGCGCCTGCCCTTCTTCAGGTTTGAGAAGGAACTGCTAACGGAGATCAATGCTGCTCTGGCCCAGTTATATCCCAATAGCTGGGCTTTCGTCAAGGCCTTTGACATCCTTTTCGGGTTTCTGGGTTGTGCACCCTCGGTTGATATCTTTCTTCACTTCTGGGTGACCCTCAGTAACGTTCCTGGCAGGGTTCTCCTGACACCCTTCCAAAACTCATTCACTGGGTGGAAAGGCAGGTTCTTCAAGATCTGCTGGTCTGATCTCGTTCCCTCCGCCCTGGATGGTTTTCCACTGTACTGGGTGTGGGAGACGAGGGCCCTCAAATCCAAACCCTTCAAGAAGCTAGCCCCGAATGACCAGGTGGTTTGCCGGATTCTTGCTGAGGCGGGAGGTTTCGACTCTGCCACCTTGATCAGTTTGGAGTTCAACGCTGGAACTCTTGAGAAGTATATATGTATGGGTCACTGCCCTAGAAACTTCCGCCTTTGTTGCTTTCCATCTGTGTGTGTTTTGCTTCATGGTGTGTCTGACACATTCATCTCCCTTGGTGCAGGTTCAAAAATAAACCAAGAGCGGAGGTCATGACTTACCCGGGCTCTGCGGACTGAGAGCGGGGCTTCGTCTTCTTCCCGTGCTGACTCCGGTGGCCACTGAAGAGTCGTTCGTTTGTGTTTTTGTATGAGTTGTAATGTTTGCCCTATTCGCATTACTCCCATTTGTATCGAACACTGTTTTTAAATTTAATTCTACTATACCATGTTTCCGTAATGTCGCTTTACTTTTGCATACACCTCATATATTGCGCGTTTTTCCTCCGTCATGTTTCTTAGCGGCACCTTGTGCTGGGGCGACGCCTTCCACCTTGGCGACGTTTTTTTCTTGGCGATGCTTTCGACGCTTTCTTCTTGGCGACGCCTTTCTTTTTGGGCGACGCCTTCTTTCTTGGCGACGCCTTCTTTACTGGCGACGCTTTCGACGCTTTCTTCTTGGCGACGCCTTTCTTTTTGGGCGACGCCTTCTTTACTTGCGACGCCTATCGCCGCTTCAAACGGGGAAAAGATAAAGACTGAAAACCAAGGCAAGGTTTTTTCTCAAACTTGTTTTTCTTTTATTTGGGTGACCTCATTAAAAAACCCCGGGAGGGGAAAAAGAGCGTCCCCTTTAACAAGACTGTTACATCACTGCTTACATAAGTCAACTAAAATAAAACTTCAAGTTGGCTGCATTCCAACTGCGCGGGACGGGACCTCCTTCCAAGGTCTCTAGGCTGTACGAACCATTGCCCTTAGCCTCGGTAACTCTGAAGGGTCCGGTCCACTTGGGAGACAGCTTATTCTCCAACTCGTATGGGTGGGCTTTCCTCATAACTAGGTCGCCAATCTGAAACTGTCGCGGCTTTACCTTAGAGCTATATTGCCGCTCTACTCTTCTCTTCACCGCTTCAGCTTTTATTCTGGCTTCTTCCCTGGCTTCGTCTAGTAGATCCAGGTTTACCCGCCTTTCTTCGTTGAATTCCTCCACCACAAAGTTTTGAAAACGTGGTGAGCTTTCATGTATTTCTACCGGGATCATCGCGTCCGACCCATACACCAAACTGAAAGGCGTCTCCATGGTAGAAGATTGGGACGTGGTGTGGTATGCCCATACGATCCTTGGTACTTCCTCCGCCCACTCCCCTTTGGCCTTCTCTAACCTTCTCTTTAACCCCCTCAGCAAAACTCTGTTTGCTGACTCTACTTGCCCGTTGGTCTGGGAGTGTTCGACTGATGCGAACACTTGCTTGATACCTACCTCAGCGCACAGATTTCTCAACTGCTGACTGGCAAACTGGGTTCCATTATCAGATATCAGGCGCCTAGGTACGCCAAAGCGACACACAATGTTCTTCCACACAAAGTGTTGTACCTTGTGCGCAGTGATTTGTGCCACGGGCTCTGCCTCTATCCACTTGGTGAAGTACTCGATGGCAACGATCAAATACTTCATCTGCCTTATCGTCAGTGGGAACGGACCTAGGATGTCAATCCCCCAGGTATGAAAAGGCCACGGGCTATATATGGATCGCAGCTCTTCTGGCGGCGCCTTGTGCCAGTCAGCGTGCTTTTGACATTGCTTGCAGCGCTAGGCGTGTCGCGCGCAATCCTCTTTTACCGTTGGCCAGAAAAACCCTGCGCGTATCACCTTGGAGGCTAAGGACCTTCCCCCTACGTGGCTCCCGCAAATGCCTTCGTGGAGCTCCGCCATTATCCTGGTACACTCGTCGCCACTCACACACGTTAAGATGGGGTGAGTGAACCTGTGCCTGAACAACACTCCGTCCACCAGAGTGTATCTTGCGGCATTTCTCTTGACCTTCTTACCCTCTTCAGGCTCCATTGGGAGAGTCCCATCCGCCAGGTACCGTCTGTATGGTGTCATCCAGGTGTCTCCCTCGGCTAGGGCGCATATCTGCATCTGCCTTCCCTCTTCGGGCATGTCCGCGTAGGTGCTGATGCGGGGCATCTTCAGCGTATCTTGGGTCAAAGAGCGATGACTCCTTGGCCTTCCTCTTGTTGTACAAATCTGGAGGACATCCACCCTGTTATCTTCCACGAATTTACGCGGAGCTTTGAGCGTCTCTTGGATCACTGTCCTCTGTCTACCCCCCTTGCCTGAGCTGGCCAGCTTGGCAAGCAGGTCGGCTCTGGCATTTTGCTCCCTTGGGACATGTATCAGCTCAAGAGCGTTAAATGCTCCCTTCAATAATTGGACGTATTTCAGATACGCCGCCATCTGTGGGTCCTTCGCCTGGAACTCACCCGACACCTGCTCCGTAATCAGCTGGGAATCGCTTTTCACCAAGAGGTTCTGCGCGCCCATCTCCTTGGCTAGGAGCATTCCTGCGATCAGAGCTTCGTATTCCGCCTGATTATTACTTGCCTTAAAGGCGAAGCACAGAGCTTGCTCAATCAGCACGCCATTGGGTCCCTCCAAGACTATTCCCGCACCACTCCCTTGTTGGTTGGAAGAGCCATCAACCGAGAGCAGCCACTGCGAGCCCACCTCCACCTCTTGTTCACCTCCGGGTGAGAGTTCTGCTACAAAATATGCATACACTTGCCCTTTGATGGATCGTCTAGGCTCATACTGGATGTCGAATTCTGACAGCTCCACCGCCCAGCGCACCATTCTTCCCGCCACGTCAGGCTTCTGCAGCACCTTCTGTATAGGGAGGTTTGTCATCACTACCACCGTAAAGCTGTGGAAGTAATGACGGAGCCTCCTGGCTGAAAAACACCACTGCTAACGCTGCCTTTTCCAACGCCTGGTATCTTGTCTCCGCGCCTTGTAATGCCTTGCTCACGAAATAGATGGGCTTTTGGCTCTGGTCCTGCTCCTGGACCAGCACAGAGCTGATAGCCCGCTCCGTTACCGTGAAGTACAGCCGGAGGGGCACGCCTGTTTCCGGTTTGCAGAGGACCGGTGGCGTCGCCAGGTATTCTTTCAACTTAATGAAAGCCGCTTCGCATTCGTCAGTCCATGCAAAGCGACTATTTCTCTTTAGGCACTGAAAATATGGGTTCCCTTTCTCTCCCCCGGCGGAAACAAACCTTGAAAGCGCCGCCATCCGCCCTGTCAATTGTTGCACTTCCTTTACCGACGTCGGGCTTCGCATGGCAATGATCGTCGCGCACTTGTCGGGGTTCGCCTCTATCCCCCTCTCTGTGAGCATGAAACCCAAGAACTTACCGGCCTCTACCCCGAAAACACACTTCTCAGGGTTTAGTTTGAGGCGATATTTGGATATAGTGACGAACAAATCCTCCAGGTCCGTCATGTGCTGTGCCCTATCCTGCGACGCCACTACCATGTCATCCACGTAGGCGTATACATTCCTTCCTAGCATGGGCGCCAGGACCTTGTCCATCAGCCTTTGGTAGGTGGCGCCCGCGTTTTTCAGCCCAAAAGGCATCACCTTGTAACAGTAACTGCAAGTCTCTGTCATGAATGCAGTTTTGCTCTCATCTCTCGGGTGCATTTTGATCTGGTTGTATCCCGAGAATGCATCCAGGAAGCTTAGCACCTTGCAGCCGGATGCACTATCCACCAACGCGTCGATGCTGGGTAGTGGGTACGAGTCCTTCGGGCACGCCTTATTTAAGTCCATGAAGTCCACGCACATCCTCCACTTCCCATTCGCCTTCTTCACCAAAACGACGTTGGCTAGCCACTCAGGGTATTGGATTTCCCTGATGTGGCCGGCACTCAGCAGCTTCTGCGTTTCTTCCCTTACCACCAGCTGCCTCTCTTCGTTAAACTTCCTCTTCCTTTGGCGCACGGGACGGACCGTGGCGTCCATGCTGAGATGATGACATAGGAAATCCGGGTCGATGCCGGGCATATCCGAGGCGGACCATGCGAAAGCATCCAAGTGGCGTGAAATCACCTCTGCCACCCCTTCCTGTTCTTCTTGGCTCAGCAAACGCCCTAACTTAAACGTTTTGCCGCCAATCTCCCTCTCCACGGCGTTAGCTGCCGGTTGGTCCCTGCTATCATCCCGAACGGGCGCCGCCTCTTCCACAGGCGCCGTATCGTCAGGCCCCTCCTCCATGTGCGTATCTACCTCGGGCGTCTCCCTCACGGGTGTGGCCTCGTCAGGCGTTGTACCGGCGGGCGTCGCCTCAGTCATCGATGTGTCAACACTGGACGGACGCTCAAACACCATGAACACGCTTTTCTTTGTTTTCAGGCTGTTTTCATAGCACTTCCGCGCCTCCTCCTGATCCAACTTGATAACTATCACCTTACCGCTGAGGTCTGGCAGCTTCATGTTCATATGGCGTGTGGAGGCTACTGCGTTCAGCCTGTTCAACACCGGTCTGCCCAACAAAATGTTGTAGGCGAAGTTGGCGTTCACGACCAAGTACCAGATGCTTTCGGTACGCGAGGCTTCTCCATCCGTGAACGTAGTCCTCAACTCCAGGTAGCCTCGGACTTCCACCTGGTTATCCACGAACCCATACAGGCACCCTGTGTAGGGCCTCAAAAGGTCGGGAGACAACCGTAACTTGTTGAATGTCGACCAGAACATGACGTCTGCTGAACTCCCCTGATCGACAAGAACTCTGTGCACCTTTCTTCCAGCTGTGACAACCGAAATGACCACAGGGTCATTGTCATGCGGCACCACGTCACGAAGATCCCCCCTCGTGAACACGAGGTCCGATTCCCACGGCTCACCCGAGATCCTTTCTTCGATCGAGTTGACCCCCCTCGCGTATTTCTTTCGCTGGGAGGCGGTGGGTCCCCCGCCGGAAAAACCTCCAGCTATGGTATGGACTTCGCCGAGAATCGGCATCTCGTGTGCTTGTTCTTTCGCTGGCGGCGGCAGGGCGGCGGTCGTGGCGGGTTCCGCGACATAATCCTTCAAAAACCCGGTTCTCACCAGCTCATCCAGCTGGTAACCCAGCGACAGGCAGTTATCAATGTGGTGACCGAAAGCCTCGTGGAACTCACACCAAGAGTCTTTCCGAGGCCCTAACACCTTATCAGACTTCGCCGGTCGCCTCAACCTCTCAGCTATATTAGGCACGGCGATCAGGTCCTTCAATTTCACCACAAAATTGTATCTCGCCGGCCTCGCCCTTTCTCTGGTCGGGCGATCGCCTCCTGCTGGACCCCGGGGCTGGGGCTTTCTGGCCTCGTAGGGGCGTCTCCCCTCTGGTTTCTTCCTTCCCGTCGTGGTCTCATTGACCCTGGCGGGCTGAGTTCGCGTCGGTCCTCTCGGGCGTGAGGGCACGACGCTGGTGCGCTTCTCACACACTTCTCCCTCATAAGCGATATGTTCCACCACCCGACGGCGTATTTCAGCGAATGTCCTAGGGCGGTTGCGAATGATGGATTCGCCAAAAGGGCCGGGGCATACATCTTTCACGAACGCGTACACAATCATGGGCTCCTCTGACGTACCAACCTTTACTACCTGGGCCCCGAAGCGGTTGATGTATTCCTTTAGGGTCTCCCCTTGGTACTGTTTCACATCAAACAGGTCGTAGGAAACCGCCGGCGGGGCCTTGTTTGCTAGGTATTGTTCCCTGAACAACCGCGACAGTTGTCGGAAGGAGGTGATATGGCCGTCCGGGAGGCTGATGAACCAATCCATAGCCATCCCCGTCAGGGTGCTCATAAAGAGCTTGCACTTGGCAGCGTCGGAGCCGCCTACCAGGACCATCTGTGTGTGAAATGCAGAGAGATGCGCCTCGGGATCCTCCATCCCAGTGAAGATCACCTTGGGCCCTGCGAAAGTGTTGGGGATCACTGCATCTAGAATCTCCTGCGATAAGGGAGTGGAAAACTCCCTTGGCGGGGAGAGGTTCTCCATCTCGTCATGTTCGCGTTGCCCCCGATTGTTCTGCAAGCCCCGGCGCAACTCCTCATTTATACGATGGAGCTCTTCATTCCTCACATGCGAGGCCTCGAGATCCGCTTGCACGCGTTCCTGTTCCAACTTCGACTCCGCCATATCATCTTGCAGCCCCCGCATTATCTCCAGGACCTGCTGCATGGACAGTTGTTCTGACGCTGCACGCGCAGTACCTCGTCTTGTGATGGCCATTCTTCACTGCTTCCTCGATCGTTATCGCGACCTGATAGATCTTTCCAAACTTGCGATGGGACCAATGTTTTATATCGGGCCCCACGGTGGGCGCCAAATGTTCCGTCCGGTTGACCTGGGACGTCTTCGTGCGCAACCTCAACCGTCAGCTAGGGACTCCTTCCCACTGATTACCTGTAGATTCCTGCAAAGAAGGACAAAAGGGCGCCCTAGCGGCCGTTTGCACTCTGACGCTCAAGTTAGCCAGCAAGAAACACCAAAAACTATGCACCTCCGTATCGGAGCACCGCCTATGGCACTCTGAAGGTGGTAAAAAGGAAACTATTTCTAGTGTGTATTTTCTCGTTCTGGCAAAGATCTTTCCCCAGTCCCTTGTCCGTAACCTCAAGGCTCGAGCAAGCAACTAGAGAGTTTCTGGAAAATTTGCCAAAAGTCCGAACCCCGTTCCCAACATCTCAGGCGCTATTTATACTACCCTAGCATTTAAAGCGCCTTAAAGCGCCTTTAATCATAAAACGTAGCGCATTTAATTAGCGCATTTAATTATAAAACATAGCGCATTTAAGACGTTAAAAACGCTTGGGAGCCTTTATAGTACCTTAAACGCTCGAAACGGAAAGTGTATTAAATGACTTTAATTACCTAGTACCTGGCTAAATGGCGTTTCTATTCTGACCTGGCTGCTGTACACGTGGAAGGCCTCACAGCGCCATGGCCCCATATGGGGGCGTTTCTTCGTGTGAGTCCTCCTGCTTGGGAGTGCTACTGCGCAAGGGGTGACCTTTTGGGTGCCAACTCATGCCCCCAATCATCTAGTCACTCACTTTGAGAGCGTATTTGCCTTCCTCTCGTACCCTGCACCCGGCTGCCCTGGGCGTGACCCTCCTCTTGAGTCGTATCTGTCCCAAAGGCGTCTCTGGGGCGGCAGGGGTACTTCACGAGTCAGGCTGCCCTACACTGGTGCTGTCACTATGGCCTTGAAGCCACCTTTCTCTTCTCTTTATCACTACCCCGGATCATCGGGACCTGAGGCCTTCCCACGGCGTCGCTCCCTCCATGGTCTTTCCTACCCACGGGTATCGGGGAACCACACTGTGATTGCCTTGCCTTAGTGATATTTGATCTTGGCGACGCCCTGGTTGGGCGACGCCTTCACCTAGGCGACGGCTTGCCTTGGCGACGCTTCCTCTTGGCGACGCTGGCACTTGGCGTCTCTTCACCTAGGCGACGCCTTGTGTTGACTTTGACTCCAGGCGTTGACTTTGACCTTGACTTTGTTAACGCCCGGATACGGGACGGTACAGTGACAAACAACCGATTGTCTCGAAACTTTAATCTGTTGTTTTTCCCTTTGCATTGAAAAACTCTTTAATCTTTAAAATAGATTTAAAATGAGCTTTGTTTGAGAATCAAGACTAATCTTACAAAGATTTTAAACCTGATGTGAATGCAATAGCAAGAATACATGATTCTTTGACATTCTTAGGAACAACTTGAGTTGGTCATGAATTGGCACTTTAATTAGAATTGGATCAATGTTCTAATTCAAGAACTCACCAAGACTTTGCACCGAACCAAAGCTCACATGGAAGTCCATGTATTGTCAAATTGAATCAAACAACAAGAATGGAAGAAAACACAATTGAATACAGCCAATGAAGGGAAATTACCGGACAGAAATTGCAACTACAGCAAGGTACCAAACAGAATTTAAAGAACAAGTAAACTAGAACATGAACATGAAGAAGAAACGAAGCTTGAGAATTGAAAACTTATGGAGATGGAAGGAGAGGTGAGTGATCACGCCACTTAGAGTGTGGATACTCCAAGATTAGTGAGTTGCCGCCACTTGAGGTTCACCATAGACACCCAAGATAAGACTTGATGAAGGCACCAAAGCTCTTCCAATTTCTCTCTCAAATTGAGTAGAGTTTTCTTACTACAATTTCCAAATCTGATTTGTACAAGCCAAGCGCCTCTATTTATAGCCTATAAGGTGCTGAAATGCAAAGCTAATCAAATGCAAATGTGCCCCTAATGACATGCAACTTTCGGCGCCAACTTGTGCATGAAGGAAGTGTGACTTTCCTTCCTAGTTTGGCACCTCCTAACTCATATCTACACTCCCCCCTAGCATCCCTTACTAAGTTCACACCCCCCTAAGCTTCTAATATTTCTAAACTACAACTAAGGATGCTTTTTACAAAAGAGGTTTCTTATGTTTCCCTCTTAAGCACCATCTACCAAAGATATTACAAATAAAGAAAACAATTGTCCATTATTTCCTAGGCCTTGAACATGCTTCTTGTAAGCCTTTGAGGAGGATGAATGACGTCTTGCACATCTACCTCTTGGTCCTCTTCCTCTTCTTGTCCTTGTTGGTTGGCTTCTATTTGTCCTTGGCCTTGATCTCCATCATACTCCCCGAGTTGGTGAGAATTCGTCCACGAATTCTGGAGACCTACAGAAAAAGTAGTTAGATCGCTGACATTAAAAGTATGACTACCTAAGAATGTATCAGGCATATCTAACTCATAAGCATTGTCATTAATCCTCTTGAGGACTTGGAAAGGTCCATCGCCACGAGGCATCAGTTTGGACTTCCTTTGAGTAGGAAAACGATCCTTCCTCAAGTGAAGCCAAACCCATTCTCCCTCATCAAACAACAATGCTTTTCTCCTCTTATTGGCAAGTTCAGCATACTTACCAACCTTCTTCTCAATTCTCATCTTGATGTCTTTATGCAAAGTTTTTACAAAAGAAGCCTTTTCATCACCATCTTTGCACAAGACATCTCCAAGATTCGGAATAGGAAGAAGATCAAGAGGTGTTAAGGGATTAAACCCATAAACAACCTCAAAAGGAGAATGAGAGGTGATAGAATTTACTACACGGTTATAGGCAAATTCAACATGAGGTAGTAAATTCTCCCACACTCTAGGATTCCCGGAAATGAAGCATCTCAATAGTTGGCCCAATGTTCGATTGACCACCTTGGTTTGACCATCCGTTTGTGGGTGGCAAGTGGTAGAAAATAAAAGCTTAGTTCCAAGCTTGCCCCACAAGGTCTTCCAAAAGTGGCTCAAGAACTTTGGGTCTCTATCAGACACAATAGTTATAGGGATCCCATGCAAACAAATCACTTCTTGAAAGAAGAGGTTTGCTATATGACATGCATCATCCACTTTGTGGCAAGGAATAAAGTGAGCCATCTTTGAAAAACGATCCACTACCACAAAAATGGAGTCCTTTCCCTTTGATGTCTTGGGTAAGCCTAAGATGAAATCCATAGATATGTCTACCCAAGGCATTGAAGGGATAGGAAGGGGGGTATATAAACCATGGGGGTGCATCCTAGATTTAGCCTTGCGGCAAGCTATGCATTTATCACACCAACTATGAACATGTTTATGCATATGAGGCCAATAAAAATGATCATGCAACACATCCAAATTTTTAGCAACCCCAAAGTGACCCATTAAGCCTCCCTCATGTGCTTCTCTAACAGGAGATAATCTAATAGATCCGTGAGGAACACAAAGACGTTTTCCCTTAAAAAGAAATCCATCTTGTAAAAAAAAATCTTTGTGTCCTCCCCTCAGACACTCTTGATAGATTTGAGAAAAATCAAGGTCATCATGATAAAGATCCTTGAAGTGATCAAAGCCAAGAAATTGAGAGCCTAAAAGATTGAGCAAAGTATATCTTCGAGAAAGTGCATCGGCCACAATGTTTACTTTGCCTTGCTTGTGCTTGATCACATAAGGAAATTGCTCAAGGAATTCCACCCACTTAGCATGCCTTTTGTTGAGCTTGTTTTGGCTTTTCAAATATTTAAGAGATTCATGATCACTATGGATCACAAACTCTTTAGGAAAAAGATAATGTTGCCAAGTATACAAAGCTCTAACAAGGGCATATAACTCCTTATCATAAGTGGAATAGTTGAGATGACTCCCTTTCAATTTCTCACTAAAGTAAGCTATGGGGTGGCCCTCTTGAAGGAGGACAGCCCCAATGCCTATGTTGGAAGCGTCACACTCTATCTCAAAGGTCTTAGTGAAATTAGGAAGGGCTAATATGGGAGCATTAGTCAATTTTTCTTTTAAAAGCTCAAAAGCGTTTTGTTGTGCTTCTCCCCATTGAAAAACCACATCCTTTTTCACTATGTCATTGAGAGGTGCGACTATTGTACCAAAGTTAGGTACAAAGCGTCTATAGAAAGACGCAAGTCCATGAAAACTTCGGACTTCATTCATGTTTGAAGGTGTAGGCCAATTTTGAATGGCCACCACCTTAGCTTGGTCCACATGGACCCCTTTGCTACTTACAACAAACCCTAGGAATTCTATATGGTCAAGAGCAAACATGCATTTAGCAAGATTAGCATACAATTGTTCCTTCCTAAGGGTTTCTAAAACTTCTCTAACATGCACTCTATGGTCTTTCAAAGATAAGCTATAAATGAGAATATCATCAAAATAAACAACAACAAACTTACCAATGAAAGGTCTCAACACATGATGCATGAGGCGCATGAAAGTGCTTGGCGCATTAGTTAAGCCAAAAGGCATAACTAACCACTCATATAGACCAAAGTTGGTCTTAAAAGCCGTCTTCCATTCATCACCCGGTTTGATACGGATTTGATTGTAGCCGCTTTTAAGATCAATCTTTGAAAATTTTTTGGAACCATGTAATTCATCCAACAAATCATCAAGTCTAGGTATGGGATGCCTATACTTAATTGTAATGTTATTGATAGCCCTACAATCCGAACACATCCTCCATGATCCATCTTTCTTAGGTACAAGGATGATAGGCATAGCACAAGGGCTCATGCTATCTTGAACCCAACCTTTTTCTATTAAAGCTTCAACTTGTTGGCGAATTTCCTTGGTTTCACTTGGATTGGTCCTATATGTTGGACGATTGGGTAAAGAAGATCCCGGGATTAGATCAATTTGATGCTCAATCCCTCTCAAAGGTGGAAGGCCTTTGGGAGGATCTTGAAAAACATCATTAAACTCCTTTACCAAATCTTCCAAACAATGAGGACTATCAACAAGTGTTTCTATCTTAAGAGGTCTAAGGATAGCTAAGAAAATAGGATTGTGAGACACTATTTCCCTTTGGACCTCATGCCTAGACACAAGAAGTGTAGGCTTAGGAATTTTTTCTTTTTCACTCTCCCTCTTTTTCTTCATGACTATTTGGTCCTCATGGACTTCTCTAGGTGAGAGAGATTTGAGAGTAATCTTGTGACCATGGAAATCAAAAGAAATTTTGTTTGTAAAGCCATCATGTAAAATTTTTCGATCAAATTGCCAAGACCTTCCTAAAAGCACATGTGTGGCTTCCATGGGCACAACATCACACAAGACCTCATCTTTGTACTTGCCAATAGAGAAATGGATGAGGACTTGTCTATTCACAACTATTTCACCCACTTCACTAAGCCTTTGTAACTTATAGGGCTTGGTATGAGAGATAGTAGGCAAGCCAAGCTTATCTACCACTCTTGTACTAGCCACATTGGCACAACTACCCCCATCCACTATTAAATAGCAAATGTTGTTTTGAATAAGACACCTTGTATGGAAAATATTTTCCCTTTGACTTTCGTCAAAAGGTTGGGAAACTTGGCCAAGGAGTCTTCTCACAACTAACAAATCACCTTCTAGTGGACTCTCACTTTCATCCCCACTTGATTGCCTAGAAAAGGAAACATGTTTAGGAGAATCAAAATCATGTTCACTAACTACAATGCCTTCATGCATGTACATACTTCTTTTAGAGGGGCAATTCGCAGCTATATGACCATATCCTAAACATTTAAAGCATTTTTTATTAGACGTTTTTGTTGGGGATTTAGGCCTAGAAGTAGATGGCTTAGATTCCTTGGGTTTGAAAGAAGAATCTTGGGAAGGAAATTTTGAAAAAGACTTTTTGTTCTTCCAAGATTTGGAGTAGTAACCATCATTTGGGGGATTTTTAAAAGAGTTCTTCTTAGCAAGTTGGGCTTCCACCTTCATTGCTAGATGAATTAAAGACCCAAATGATGAATACTCTTGTAATTCCACAATATCTTGGATTTCCTTCCTTAACCCACTAACAAACCTAGCAATCAAAGCTAAGTCATCCTCACGTATTTCTAACTTACACAAAAGCGTTTCTAATTCTTTATAATAAGCGTCCACACTTAGCGTGCCTTGTTGAAACCGTTGGAGTTTCAACATAAGGTCTTTTCTAAAGTGGGGCGGCACAAATCTAGCGCGCATTTGAAACTTAAGAGAGTTCCAAGAGTCCACGGGAGGACCCTTGTGAAACATAATGTCCTTTACAAGTCCATGCCACCATTGCATGGCATAATCACAAAATTCTAAAGTAGCTAACTTATACTTATGCTCATCTTGGACCCCATGTAGATCAAAAATCTGCTCACACTTTGCCTCCCAGTCTAGATAGATGTTAGGATCTCTATCTCCATTGAAGCTTGGAAGCTTGACCAAGGGAAGTCTAGCTTTAGCCTCTCGGTAATAGCCATTGTCACGGTGGTCTCTCCCTCTAGGATCATAGCCATGAAAGGAATGAGTTGGCTCCCTTCTTCTTCGCACTTCTTCACGGCCAAAGGCATTGGATGAACCCCTAGACGAATGTCTATGTGAATGGTGCGCTGTATGGTGAGCATTAGACGGTCCAGCTTGTTGCATGTCCAGTTTTTGCAACCTTTCCTCCAATCTTCTAATATGGTGTTGAGCTTCTAGTAATTCACCACGAAGAGAAGCTTTAGAAGGTGAATTCTGCTTGCAAGATTCCTCACTAGAATATGGAGCCATTTTATCAAAGAGAAACAGCAAACACAAAACAGCAAACAAATGTTAGGAAAGAAAGTCAGCTAAAAGAAATGGAAACCAGAATCGAAGTGAAGTGGTCACTAAAAATTCACTCTCAAAGAAAGAATGCTCTCTGCACCAAGCTTATCTCAAGGCCTTAGTAATCCTCAAGTAAAAAATGCCAAAGCAAGAGCACACAATCTTGAAAGTACTTCACCACAAAACCAAAGAAGAAAGAATGACAAACAAGAAAAGGTATAAGCAAAGAAAGGTAATTGCAAAAGGAATACTATATGTAAGACAAACTCAAAGAGTAATGAATGAAAGACAAGCAAGAAAATAAAGAACTCAATGAAGAAAGAAGGAACACCAAAAGAGTCCTAGAGAAAAGTACTAGAGTAGATTTAAGAAACAAATAAAAAACAAGCTACTGGAAAAAAAAAATTTATGCAAACTGTGCTATGTTTACAGATTTAACTGTACTGATTGAAAGCGAACTGGAATATGAAAAATTAACCACAGAAACTTCAATGTCTCAACTCAATAATGGCACTGGAATGAGGTAAAAACAGTAAGCCAAATGAGAGAAATAAATTTTTCAAAATTGCTGCCAGATTACCGTATTTTTTTCGGCAGAATTGTACACTTTTCGTATTTTATTTATCATTTTTTGTGTACTTGGAATTTTTGAGTACTTCTTTTTGCTATGGTTTGGTAACACTTTGAAGAATGTAAATCCAAATTTTCACACATTTCCAGTGAGCCAATTAATTGCAGTAAATTGAAAACAGTAGCACGTTTGTAAGAAAACAGAGTAACCTATTTAGGAATGAAAAACAGTATGATGAACTAGCAAAGACATAATGGAAATTATGTAGAGGAACTTGTATAGGTCTAGAATACAAGCATGAACTCAAATCTAAAAATGAAAATGCACAAAGGATCAAGCAATAAACTCAAAAACAGAAAGTAAACCAAAGCAAGAAACAAACAAAGCAATAAAAGTACTACAAGAAGTGATGACAATCATGGAATAACATGACTAAGACAAAACTTCACATGATTACAAAATTAAAAGACATATCACAAGATATAACAACAAGTGAAAGGAAGCTTAAGGTCAGCTCAAGGAAGGAGAATGCCATTCCAAAAGAGCAGCCAAACTCATAGGAAGAATGAGTGCCATAATCCTTTTCACAAACACTTGGTGTAACAAAAGAAAAAAGCAAGGAAACTCAAAATAAAGCCTAAAACAGAATGATAAACAACTTGAAATAAAGAGCTCTTGAAAATAAAGTGCAACACAACTCAAAAATTAAGCAACACAAAACCTAAACTCTAGATACCACATGATGTGAATGCAATAGCAAGAATACATGATTCTTTGACATTCTTAGGAACAACTTGAGTTGGTCATGAATTGGCACTTTAATTAGAATTGGATCAATGTTCTAATTCAAGAACTCACCAAGACTTTGCACCGAACCAAAGCTCACATGGAAGTCCATGTATTGTCAAATTGAATCAAACAACAAGAATGGAAGAAAACACAATTGAATACAGCCAATGAAGGGAAATTACCGGACAGAAATTGCAACTACAGCAAGGTACCGAACAGAATTTAAAGAACAAGTAAACTAGAACATGAACATGAAGAAGAAACGAAGCTTGAGAATTGAAAACTTATGGAGATGGAAGGAGAGGTGAGTGATCACGCCACTTAGAGTGTGGATACTCCAAGATTAGTGAGTTGCCGCCACTTGAGGTTCACCATAGACACCCAAGATAAGACTTGATGAAGGCACCAAAGCTCTTCCAATTTCTCTCTCAAATTGAGTAGAGTTTTCTTACTACAATTTCCAAATCTGATTTGTACAAGCCAAGCACCTCTATTTATAGCCTATAAGGTGCTGAAATGCAAAGCTAATCAAATGCAAATGTGCCCCTAATGACATGCAACTTTCGGCGCCAACTTGTGCATGAAGGAAGTGTGACTTTCCTTCCTAGTTTGGCACCTCCTAACTCATATCTACACTCCCCCCTAACATCCCTTACTAAGTTCACACCCCCCTAAGCTTCTAATATTTCTAAACTACAACTAAGGATGCTTTTTACAAAAGAGGTTTCTTATGTTTCCCTCTTAAGAACCATCTACCAAAGATATTACAAATAAAGAAAACAATTGTCCATTATTTCCTAGGCCTTGAACATGCTTCTTGTAAGCCTTTGAGGAGGATGAATGACGTCTTGCACATCTACCTCTTGGTCCTCTTCCTCTTCTTGTCCTTGTTGATTGGCTTCTATTTGTCCTTGGCCTTGATCTCCATCAAAACCCCTTAACTAAACCCAAACCTAAAACACAACACAACTTCAGGCTTCATGAGGATTTGAAACATCAAAGCTTCCCATCTTCAACAATTTATAGTGTAAGGGATGAAAATTTTGGAACCAAAATCTGAAAATTCAAAAATAAACTCTCCAATGAGAAGGTGTAATAGGGACTCATGTTTTCCACATGTAGTTAACACCTTCCATGCTAAATCCTCTCCACTTCTAGGCTGCCATGTGAACATCCATGTGCTCCTTGCCAAGGTAATTTTTGTTTCATATTAAGGCCAATGGTAACCTTAACTTAACTAGACCTATTCTACTGTTGGTCCAAATACAAGCCCAAAAATCTATGCCACTTGGTCCAATATTGATATGATTCCAATAACATGATAGGGATATTCTAAGGACATGTTATGGATTCAACTTGAGTTTGAATATTATTAGGCACCTTTAGAATTGGATCAAGATTCTTTACCCATTCAAGAACTTAATCAAGAACACAAGAACCAAGTCAAACTCACATAGAAACCCATTTTGAACAACAAACCTATGGATAAAAACTCAAGAACACAACATATAGAAATTATACCCATGGAGGACGTGACAAAAGCAACAAAAACAACCAATTTGCACCGATTAAAATTGAATATAAGTGCAGCAAATGAAAGAGGACATCATAAGGAAGAGATTGCACCGATTGAAAGTGAAAACAAACAAGTAGAACAAAAATGGGTAATTTGGAATGAAGGGAAAATGGATGAAGAAGATGAAATGAAATAGGGAACTTATGTGGTTGGAGTTCTTGGAGATAAACACGCCACTTGAAGGATGTAAGGCTCCAAGATGAGTGTAGATGCCGCCACTTGAGCTTCCAAGATGCACTCAATATGAGACTAGAAGAAGAGAAGACACAAGTCTCTCAATCACTCACCAATTTGGGAGAATTTCTTTACTCAAAATATCAAATCTGTATTAGAAAGACTCAAGCCCTCCTTTTATAGGAGAAGGACCGGTCATGAGTGTACAAGAAGCTTACAAAGGAAGCTAACCAAGGTTACCTTGCAACTCTTCCACTTCTAGTGCCTAAAGTGGTGAAGGAAGGGATACCTTTCTAGATTTTTCTAAAGCTAATATCTAAAGATGCTTTACACAAGAGGTATCTTTAGGTTTACCTCTTAGCACCTACCTAAACACTATTCTATATTATTTACAAATTTATACAAAAAAAACTGTAAAGAGAGATATTAATTGAAGCCCATTCTTGAAAGCTTGTAGTCTTCTTTTGGCTTTAGGCTTGGTCCTCTCTTTATTTAAATTCTTCTTTAATTTTTTAGAAGACTAGAAGGAAGAACTTCAAATGTTTGGGTGAATGACCTCTTCCTCCATTAGTAAAATCCTCTCTTATTTGATCTCTATCAAATATTTAGTCTCAAATTATTTACAAGAAAATAAATCCTATTTTAATTATTTACAACTAGATCAAGGCCTAAAAATATAGAATAGTTTCTCTCTTCCATTCTTTATTGAGTTCCACTTTTTCTGAATTCTTCTGATCAATGCTCTAGTTGATGTTTGAAGGTCTTTTTGAATATTTTTATATTTTCCTTCATCCTAGAGTTTTCCTCTTTATTGGGCCTAAAAGAGATAAACAAAAATCCCAATAAGGCTCGTATTTCCAAGTTAGCCTATAAACAAACTTTGGGTCCTCATCCTCCTTATTTTGAGGTTGTGTGTGGCTGGACGGTTACCTTCAATTTGGGTGGAGATAGGAGGTAAGATGTTTGAGAAAAACATAGAAAAAATAAAGAAAGTACAAATAAACTGAGGAAAGATCTAAGGGATGATATGAGGGAAATATTTGCACAAATGACCCTTAATCAAAATAAGGGCAGGGAATATGAAGAAGAGGAACCTAGGCCTAGAAGAAGAAGGAGTCCTAACTCTAGAGAGCAAACTGAGGGGTGGTATAGTCCATATTATAATGAACAATATTTCCCACCTCACCTAAGAGATTATCATAGGTGTAGATATGAACCTTTCCCTAGAGAACCAAGGGTAGACCTTCCTCCATATTTTGGAAGAGATTATGTAGAAGAATTTTCAGACTGGAGATGAAGGTAAAGCAACTCTTTGTTAGCCACCATATTGATGGAGAAAGAAAGGTGTCCCTAACTACACTTAACTTTTAGGGACGAGTGATAGCTGTCGTTTTGCTGTCAAATTAATATGATTCTAGCGTAGACTTGTCTAACACTAGAGAGATGATAGTATAATTGTGGACAAATGTCCCCAAGTCGTCTCCCAACGAATCCAATAGTAAAATCAGTTGATTAGGGTTTAAAATCTATCTGCAAGCAATAAAAGTTAGCAATAACAATAAAGATAAAAATAAGGGGTTGAAATAGTTGTGCAGAAAATACAAAAGAGATTTGAAATAACAAATAAAGAGCGGTTGATCCCAAGTTCTTCCACCATTTAATTCTTCACAGGTTTTCTAAAGATTAATCTTTTCTCAATCCTCCAACAGAGTTAAACCAGATTGAACATGCGCCAATCTAATTCAACTGAAACTCACCAGTAAAACATGTGTCTACTGGTTTAATCAATACCCACTTTGTTCCATGCGTATACTCCATGGGAATGCTTACCTCCTCTCTCTCGAATCATGCGCCCAAGAAATAAATTAGAACGATGCGAACTAACTAAGAAACCAAAGTTTAAGACAAGGAAGACTCTCAATCATGCGTTCAAGTACAACCTCTCACAAAAACTAGTTTTCCAGGAGATTAGACAATAAAAACAAATGCTATATAAACTTAAAAATCGAAACTTTTATTGAACAAAACCTCAGAACTCAATGGGAAATTACAAAGGAATCAACCAAAAAGATTTAGCCTTCCATGTGGAGGCAAAACAAAAGAATTACTAAGAAGAAAATAAACTAAGAAAACCCTATGAAACTCTCTCTTTTCTCCTTGATGCTTGTGTCCTTTTATAGACTTTTCTGCTCCAAGGATCTTGGGAAAATATTGCAGTTTAGATTTTGTAAACAGTTTCCACTTTCCATAATTCTTTTTATTTTGCAGAAGATTTGCTTCCAATTCTGTTTCTGGGATCTTGTAGCTTTTATTTTCTCTTTCTTCTCCTCAGAATTTGTTTTCTGTTTTGATTCAAGAAGCAACTTGGACTTTTGCATATTTGGCCCATTCACAAAGGTAGATGCTTCCTCCGGATAATTTACTCTAAAAATACAAAATTAACAATAATAATAGTTAAGGCCCAAATAAACCCAATTACAAGAATATTAATTAAAACAATGGATTTATTTATTATTATAGTCCAATAATCTATGAATAAGGCTAGTGAGTGTGAATAAATATATGCTCATCAAATACCCCCACACTTATCCTTTTGCACTCCCGGGCAAAACACTCTAAGGTTTAAAAAGAAAAGAAAACAGTGCAAATAACAAATAGAAAATTCTAAGAATTCATAATGAAAGACATGATATAATTTCAAGAAATCAAGGAATCAAGAAAAATGTGAATGGAGATTCCTATATTTTAATATAAAGTAGGTAATTGAAATCAAAGGTTGAATCAAAATTGACAAAACTTCACTGGACACTCTCCTACTCTCAAGTGTTTAGGATTTGTATTTACACTCAGCACCCATGCTGACAAACACTACCATATGCTTAGCAAGACTCTAATATTCATAACAATCGAAAAAACATGCAATCAAAGATCAAGAGGTCTTCATAAGGGATGTAATTAGGCTAAGGTAAAGGTAGGTAAAAGGGGGAAATTAGGCTTAAAAACCATAGAAAAACAAAGGAGCAATGGTGGGTAGGTCTTAAAACAAGTGTAAGTATTATGACAATTCAACTCCTCTTTTTATTTCAAGATATAAATTTTTTCATATAGTAGAGAGTCAATCCAATGTATTAGAGGATTCACTCTTATTTTATTTATTTTGCTTTGCTTTCTTTTTCTTGTTGTATTCTCTTTTTTTTTCTATCCCTTTTTTTCTTTTCTTTTTTCTTTAAAACTGAAGAGGTAAACTATGAAAATGACATACACCCCCACACTTATTCAAAAACCTATTCCCAAATGATTTCAAAGCTCTTTCATCTTCTAAGGTAGGGACAAACATGGTTTTTTCTGTTTTGAGGCTTGTAATGAGGGTTAAAAATAAGAAAAAGGCTATAGGCTCAAAGGGCTAACAAATGGATTATCATAAAGGTAGGCTTATATGGCTAGTGGGTTAATTTAAACAAAGAATGCCTCTATCATATCAGTTCATGCACGTAAATCACAATTGTAAAACAAATAATCAAGCTAAGTTCTAGAGTATAAGCAAACATGAGTGAAAACACACTAAAAAGAGTATTAAATGATATATCAATTAAGGCTCAAAACTCACTAGGGACATTCTATCAAAAGATTCAACCCAAAATTTCTCATAACTACTTATTTATCAATTTTTAAGAAAATCCAAACAAAAAATATCAAGAAACCAAGATTTTCAAGAATTATAAAACATGTCAGCCATTAGACAAAACTTATTTATTTTAATAGAAGCAAAAAGAAATTCAAATAAATAAAAGAAAAACAAAAAACACAAAAATAAATCAACAAAAGGTAAATCCTAAACTATGATTCTCCTCCCCCACACTTAAATCACACATTGTCCTCAATGTAAAATCAATAAATAAATGTGTACGATAAAAGTGCGAGAAGAAGTACTCCCTCATCAGCTTGAGGGAAGTGGCAGTTGCAGCTGTTTCAACCATCCCCTCTACAATACACTTTTCATCCATGGTGGTGTAGAAACACTATCAGTTGGAGCGTCTAACCAAAGCATGCAGTACCTTGGTAAACTATGTAACAAAAATATTATGATGAAGAAGCCTTGAAATAGTGGATGAAATTGGGGTAGGTCTGGAGGGCGTGTGAAATGGTACAGTTTCTTCCATGAATGGATGATGGTACTTTCTAGAGTATAGATGGAAGACAAAAATTTATTCATCATAGACGATCTGATATGGTTAACTGTTTGGGGATTGTCTAAGGGTGGTGGTTTAAGGCTATACAGTCTAGCTAGGGTAGACGGTCTAGTTGGGGTGGGAGATGGGATGAAATGTAAGTTAGGAGGTGGTGGTGGCTGGTAAAGGTTGCTTTCAAACGTTCCAATTATGATAGAAGGTGTAGCCAGTGGAGATGATGGAATGAGTGATATGTGTTTCACCTTAAATAGTGGAGGTTGTACTCTTTGAAGCTTTAAGGATGGAAGAATAATATCATCTTCTTCTCCACTAGCAGTGCCTACTTGAAGGATGGGTAACATATGTTCTTCCTCTTCTTGTATTACCTCCAAAACTATGTCAAAGCCATCTGCTAGTGCGCAATCTTTTTCAGTAGATTCAACAAGTATAAGAACATCAACAACTTTTGTATCAAGACATGCATCACAAGGGTTAGTGCATTCTAAGAACTCATTTATCTCATCCTCTGTACATTCAACTAGATTGGAGAAGTTAAAATCTCCTAGAAGCTCAAGCACATTTTCATCCTCAGTGTTTATATGATGCACAAAATGACTTTTATCAGCAGGTGTCATAGAGTCTAATGCCTCTTGATTAAGCAATGATTTTTCCTCCATCAGTGGAGGTTGGACATTAGTTGGTAATGGTTCAGAGTTCCTAACAACCTGCAAATCAACAGTGTCTACACTGCAAATTATATCATCAGAGGATATGCATTTGTTCATTACAAAACATACTGCACATGTATCATCAAAATCCTTTGTGTCTTCAGCAGTCATATGCACTTCAGGAGTGTCTGGATAAGGTTTTATTCCTGCAAATGAAATGGAAACTAGAGGCATGGCAAAATTAATCTCAACACATATATCAGGATCACAAGTATAAATTGTATCAAAGTTGGAAAGATTTTCTATATCTAAATTAGGATCATGATGTGAATTCAAACTTTGCTTAGAAATATCTACAAATTGTCTAGCAAATTGACCAGCTTTCTCTTCTAATTTTGATAGAGTAGCATCTATGCTTTGCTGAGATTTCATTGTATTTACCATTAATTGTCTCACCAGCTCCTCTAAAGATGGCTTTTCAAGATAATGAGGAATATTATCAGTTTGCAAAAATGGTTGAAAAGGTGTTTGACTTTCATCAAAATAGTATTGTTGATAATATGGTTGTTGCTGAGGTTGCTCATATAACTGCTGACAATATGGACTAAAATGCTGAGGTTGTTGAAAATATGGTTCACATTGTTATAGAGGTTGCTCATAAAACTGTGAAGGTTGCTGCAAATATGGCTCATAATAAATATCATAATTGTAAATTTCTTCAGCTAATTTTCGTTCCATTTTAGAATTGAAAACAGGGGATGTATATTATGGACACCAACACCTATTAGACGCCTTAGAGCAAACTCTTTTTTTTTAAATTGAAAAGCAAACCAAGTAAACTCCCAGGAAAGAGAGGTGAGTAACAAGTGGACAAACTTAGAAACCAAGTCTATCCTAGCCAGAGTCTTCCCTGAATTGCTTTCAATATTAAAAAATCAAAGAGTAGCAATTGAAATGTTTACCCTAAATGCAAGATCCTAAAAAAAACCTAATGCAAATGCTACACTTAATGCTTAAAAAAATAGTTAAAGAAAAAAAAATTATGTGAAAATAAATAAAGAAATAAATAAAATATAGAAAATAAAAACAGTAAACAAAAAGGAAAATAGAAATAAATAAAGATGACAAAACAAAATAAAAGAAATAACTAAAAACAGAAAAGATATAAAATAAATGCAAAATAAGATAAAGATAAAAGATATAAAGGAATAAAATTAAAACAAATCAAAACAAAAAATAAAGATAAAAGATATATGAGATAAAATAAAATAAAAATAAATCAAAACAAAATAAAGATAAAAGATATAAAGAAAGAAAATCAAAATAAATCAAAATAAAATAAAGATAAGAGATATCCTAAATATTAGACTTTTTTATAACGATGCGAACTAACTAAGAAACCAATGTTTAAGACAAGGAAGAATCTCAATCAAGCGTTCAAGTACAACCTCTCACAAAAACTAATTTTCCAGGAGATTAGACAATAAAAACAACTGTTATATAGACTTAAAAATTGAAACTTTTATTGAACAAAACCTCATAACTCAATGGGAAATTACAAAGGAATTAACCAAAAAGATTTAGCCTTCCATGCGGAGGCAAAACAAAAGAATTACTAAGCAAAAAATAAACTAAGAAAACCCTATGAAACTCTCTCTTTTCTCCTTGATGCTTGTGTCCTTTTATAGACTTTTCTGATCCAAGGATCTTGGGAAAATATTGCAGTTTAGATTTTGTAAACAGTTTCCACTTTCCAAAATTCTTTTTATTTTGCAGAAGATTTGCTTCCAATTCTGTTTCTGGGATCTTTTAGCTTTTATTTTCTCTTTCTTCTCTTCAGAATTTGTTTTCTGTTTTGATTCAAGAAGCAACTTGGACTTTTGCATATTTGGCCCATTCACAAAGGTAGATGCTTCCTTCAGATAATTTACTTTAAAAACACAAAATTAACAATAATAATAGTTAAGACCCAAATAAACTCAATTACAAGAATATTAATTAAAACAATGGATTTATTTATTATTATAGTCCAATAATCTATGAATAAGGCTAGTGAGTGTGAATAAATATATGCTCATCAACGAGCAACATTGATGAAAAATCATTCAGCCACCACATTTTTTACTAAGAAGAACGAAGAAGTTAAAGCCTCACAAAGGAAATAACCAACAATTAAGAGAAGAATATTAATTTTTTTTCCATTTTCTTAGTCTCCTAAAAATGTTTAGGAAATAATTTTTTGTCTAAAAAAATAGATACATAAGTGGGCATAATTTGGACCAATTTGGGCTTGAATATGCCTTGATTTGGAGAACCTAAAGCCCAATTGGAAGTCAAGCTACAACCCTCTCCACTAGGGAAGTCAAAAATCCTAATTGGAGAGGCAAGAAGAGAGTTTACATGTTCACCTACATGGCCACATGACCAAGCAACAAATGGAGGAGCATTGGAGCTTAAAAACACTTGAAAAATCAAAGAATTGAGCACTGTGAGACTTGTTTTTCATGGAGTGACGAAAATACAAGTGCATCTACCCTTTGCACAATTAGTCTGATGT
Source organism: Phaseolus vulgaris (assembly GCF_051622355.1). Classification (NCBI taxonomy): domain Eukaryota; kingdom Viridiplantae; phylum Streptophyta; class Magnoliopsida; order Fabales; family Fabaceae; genus Phaseolus; species Phaseolus vulgaris. The sequence continues at coordinate 32,496,296 of NC_143505.1, read as the reverse complement.
TCCCAAGTGCATGAAGACTTTTGAACCTCTCCTATTATAAATAGAAGCCTACCCCCCTCCTTGTGAATTGAACTTGCATAAAAGCTTGTCTTCTTGTTTTTCAAAGTCACTTAAAAATGGGAGTATTCTTCTCCTAGGTTCTCCACCATGGATGCGTTCTCAGAAGTGGGTACCTCTCAAGTTTCTCTTTTGAATCTTGGGGAAAAGTTTGAAGTTCTTTTGAGTCTTCCGCTAACTTTTGAAGGGTGCTTACGTCAAGTGTATTGGTGCACTAGTTTAATGAAATACCTTTTGGTTCAGGTTAGATATTTGAATGAACTAAAATATTCCTTTAAGTGATGCCATATTGATGGAAACCAAGTAGAGGATGCTCAAGCCCATGAAGCCCAAGCCCAACAAGGGGCCCAAGCCCAACAAGGGGTCCAAGCCCAACGAACTACTAGGAGCATGGCAAGAGCTTTGGGACAAGAGTATAATAAGATGGCTCTTCTTATTTCTTTTGTAGAATAGGGGTGCGGATGTAATAAAGAGGTGTAAGTAGTAAGGTAGTCTAGGGGGAGTGTGGATAGGAGATTAGGAGGTGCCAAACTAGGAAGGAAAGTCACACTTCCTTCATTGTCTAGATTGGCGCCGAATTTCATTACATTTAGGTGTCATTTAGCTTGCATTTTCAGCACCTCATAGGCTATAAATAAGGTGCTTCTCTTTGTATTTTGGAGATTGGAATTTTATAGTAGAGAGACTATACTCAAATTTGGAGAGAAATTGTGAGTCTAGAGTCTTCTTCTTCCTTTGCCTTATCTTGTGAGCTATGGTGAGCTTCAAGTGGCGGCACTCCATCACTTATCTTGGATCAAGGTGCCAAGTGGCGTGAATGGCTTCTTCCAATTCTCAAAATCCAGCAAGCATCTTTTTATAAGTGTTCTTCTTCCTTTTCTTCAATTTTCCATTCGGTAGTTTTAATTCCTAGTGTTTTCCTTCATTTTCTACCGTTTACATTTGCATTTCCAGCTTTGTTCTTTGTTTCTTTTCGGTTCAGTAGCTAGCTTTTCAATTCTGTCCAGTTTTTAATTCTTGTTCTTCATTCCTTGTGTTTTGATTCCATTTGACAATATATGGACTTCCATATGAGTCTTGGTTGGTGCTAAGTCTTGGTGAGTTCTTGAATTAGAACATTGATCCAATTCTAAAGTAAGGTGCCATTTATGACCAGCTCAAGTTGCTCCTAAGAATGTCAAAGAATCATGTATTCTTGTAGTTACATTTACATCACATATACCATCTTATTATGAAAGGGAGTGCATATATCACCTTCAAAGACTTCAAAAAAGGATAAAATTATCGATGAGTATAGGCAGAAAATGGAATTATTAATGTTGAGGGCTAGTATCAAGGAAAACCAAAATGTTACCTTTGTTAGGTTTTAGAGTGACCATAACCTAGAAATTCGGATAGGGTTGAACTATTCCATTTAAATGATTTGGTTTAATTATGTGTTAGGGTAGAACAACAAATCAAGAAAAGGTCTACCTTTAGGAGAGACTATCCTAACACATCCTATTCCAGGAGAGAGTATAATAAGAGGGGGGATTACCTATCCCAATATGGGTATAATGATCCTAGAGGAAAAGGTAGGGAATGGGAAAGGGAAAGAGAAATAGAAAAAGAAAAAAAAAATAAAGAAAGTTCCTCCAATGAAACTAGAGCTAGAGACATTAAATGCTTTCGTGTTCTTGAAAGAAGGCACTTAGCTTCTGAGTGTTCTAACAAAAGAATTATGATTTCAAAAGACCGAGACATTGAAGGTCAGGATGAATTGACATCTTCACCCAGTGAAGATAAAGTTCTAGTGACCGAAGAGGAAACATATCCTCGTGAGGGAGAGTTGTTATTGGTGAGAAGACTTCTTCCAAACCAACCAGTTGAACTAAAATAGTCACATCAAGAAAATCTTTTGCACACACGCTATAATCTTTCAAAATATTTGTTCAGTGATTGTTGATAGTGGATCTTGTTGCAACTGTTGCAATTCTAGGTTGATGGAAAAGTTAGTCCTAATTACTAAACCCCATCCAAAACCTTATAAACTTGAGTGGATTAATAATGATGGTGGAATAGTAGTGAAGGAACAAATAAATGTACATATTTTCATAGGAAAATATTTTGAAAAATTATTGTGTGATATTATACCTATGAAAGTTGGACACATTATAATTTGAAGGTCATGTCAATAGGATCATAAAATTGGACACGATGGCTACATCAACAACATATCTTTCACCTACCAAGGAAGAAAAATAATTTTAATTCCTCTAACACCGCAACAATTGAAAGAGGATGAAATAAAAATGAAAGAAAATTTTGAAAAAAGAAAAAAATAAAAATAAATAAATAAGAAATACAAAAGAAGAATCTAGAGATAGGATTTCCAATAAAATATGCATGTTTTTGCACTCTTTTGAAGAAGGTAATAATTTATCTTTATAGAAAATTCAAAATTTACATTTTGTGAAGAAATTGCCTAATTTAGAAAATGGAAAACACAAAGTAAATAAAAATAATTTCAAAAGAAGGCTCAAGTTTTTCACCTAAAATAAGGGCCATATTATTTTGGTATTTTCTTTACATACATTTGTATTTTAATAATGCTTGTTGTTTTGTACATATGGATCCATGATCCTGGGGAAAAAAATAAAATAAAAGGTGGCAACCTTTGAGCATCATTCAAATTTGAGGATATATTTTTCCCGACCAGTCCTCGGTCATCGACTTAGAGACTGACCTCAAACATCGCGCACCGATGCTTGGCAATGGAAGGGGGACACGTGAGGTGGGTCCAGACGCACCTACCAGGGGATTGGTTAGTCTTTGATATTGGTATCCTAAGCCCTGATGTTGGAGATCGATATCAGACCTCGCCAATAGAGGGAGAAGATCGAACATCGGTCGTCTGAACGTTGTAGAGGGCCATGTAAGGTGGGCCCTAGAGTTACGATAAGTTAACAGTTAAAGACATGAGATATGTGGGAAGCCTAAGTCACGAGGGATCCATGCACGTGGTGTGTATGACGCATGATGGCGCAGCACGTGTGAATAATCCTGGGAGGCGTTAAGGCCCATTAGGGTTGGGGTTTCTAGGGAAAGTTGCATGCATGCACGTGAATACTTAGGGCACCCACGAAGCAGATGGCGCTAGAGATTAGGTGCACAAGTTGGTACCCAAGCGGCCACTCTGTCTTTCATTGCACTCTAGTTAAGGGAAGTTCATGCGCCAGATACGCTAAGATCCTGTGAATAGCTACGCAAGGACATTCTCCAAGGAACCCTAGACCAAGGTAACAACACAAAGGTAAACCCTAGTTTCAACCTATATAAAGGGTGCCAAGAACCCTAGTAAGGTACGCAGTTTCTAAGACTGAAGCTAATATACACACTTGGTGTTTCTTTGCCCTAATACTGACTTGAGCGTCGGAGTGCAAATGGACGCTAGGGCGCCCCTTTGTTTTTGTAGGTGAGAGGTTTCTTGATCAAGAAGGTACGATTCACGGGCAAGATCGAAGGGCCAAGCAGCTGTTGGAGTCAACCGGCGAAGCGAGTCAACCGGCAAGAACAATATCATTCTCAAAAGGTAGGGTATAATGGAGGACCATCAAGCCACCACAATTTTGGGCAGAGAAGATTGAAGAAGATAGAAATTTAATTAGAGCATCCACTTTTAAAAATTTTTTTCTTTTTCTTAAAATGATTGTAGAAAATAGTGTAAACCTTTATTCTAGACTTATATTTTGGGCAAATTTTCGTAGGTCATGTTTGGACCAATTTTCGTGGATCATTATTGGGCCTAGTAGCTTAGACCCGTTAAAGTCAATGAAGGCCTAATCTTCATGGATCCTTCGAGCCACATTCATTGTTATTGATCCCTTAACTAGAATCTTTCATAATAGGTGGCATGATTTTGTGAAAATTGGGGTTGAAATCATTTGTTTGGAGGCTCGTATTTTGGTGCAACTAGAGCCCCACTTCATTTTAGGACGATCTATCTAATGAGTATGATGCTTGTTGGTTGAAAACTCAACAACTTGATATTGATGAGACGGAGGAAACCCATTTTGTTGTTGTGCACTAAAAACTTTGACATTATCAATATTTGAGTTGTCCATACCTTGAAAATGTGTACACTCATATGTAGCATGACTAGACATATTACATATTTCACATAAAGTCACAAGAATTGATTGAAAATTATGCCTTTGCATATCTTGTTAACGAGGTTGTGTTATGTTCTTCGTCAATAAGGCTAAATTGTCAATCTTATTTTGGTGGTGCTGCAAAAGAGCCCGTCATGTATACTTATAAATTGTCTCTTTTTTTGGTCCAAAACTCTTGGTGTGTTTAGTAAGGAAGCAAGCTAATCTTCTTGTTCATAAGATTGCTCTCCTAAATTGACACTGGCCAAGGCATCGTTATTTTGTGATGACCTCTATGACATTGATTGTAGTTCCTCTTATGTTCACTCTATCATTTTAATGAAATATAACATTTATTTAGAAAAAAACAATTGATTACAAAATTTTGAATGAAAGAAATTAATAAAAAAAAATTAAATATTAATATCCAAAGTGAATTTTAGAAATATAAAACTAAACAAACTTCTTAATAGTCTTAGGTAATTTTTATGTAAAACATTTATATATATAAATGAAATATAATATTTATGTATATGATATTAAACAAGTCATTCAACAGTAGTATATAATGAATACCGTGGTTCAATTTAAGAGAAAATAACAAAAGTCTATCCATAATCGTTGCTTGATATAAATCTAATTCTTATCAACTGCATTCATTCGAAAAATATTTCAGATTTCAAGAGATTTTCTGGTTCTCTGGAAGCAAACAGATCATTGAACAGAACAAATAAAATGATTCTTCTAGCCAACAAGATCCAAAATTCCATTGATTTTGCTTCCCATGAAAACAGGACCCCATCTGTGCTGGGGCCTCATCTGTGCCTGACCACAAACCTTCGTCATTATTATCATTAATATTAATAGTACTAAAACTAAGACCATACATAAATATAAATTCCAACTCTTCTCAATACTTGTCAGAATTTTCATTTAAAAATTTATTTTCGAGATTTTAACTAACATTCGCGTTTCAAGAGATGCAGATTGCTTTAAGATCTCAACCCATTCATTATCTGCAAAATCCTTTACCTCTATTACTATAATAAAATTAATTATATATAATAATCCTACTCAATATATATACCTAATAAAATTAAATTCTAGTTATATATACTCAATTGTGTGTGTGTATATATATATATATATATTATTTAGTATATATATTAAAATTATAATAGGTTATTCATTTTTTGTTATACCATAAATTTTCATAAAATCAAAGCAATTATAGGAATAAATTAAAAATATGAGTGTTAACTAAATTACACTTCCCCCGACAAATTGAACTTTTAAACTCAATCTTGCATATTTTCTGAAAAATTGTCCCAACCTTGCCAAAGCTTCCCTCTTTAGCTTTATCATTGTTTATCTACTTTTTTCCGGCGTGCACGCGTGGGTTTATACATTTGAAGATAGGATAGAAAGCATCATAACAAGAAAATTGTTAAATAAGAGAAGGAATCATTAACTAAACTACGCATAATGACTTGGCATTTCATCAACTAACACATTTTTAATTGAGCGAAAAGGCTCCAAACAGCACATAAGAACATAATTAAGCTCTTATACTCTAATGTAAAAGTGCGAAAAACACGCGTGCCTTACTACATTAAACTGTATCAGACTTTAGTTTGAGGTTAATTATCACTAATTAATATTAACGATCGAGTTTGGTTAATTAGTCATACAGTGATGGTAGGAGTTGGATTGGTGATAATCATTTTTTTCTCCTTTATAGCTGGATCCTCCAATAGAACAACCTTGTCCTTCTCTCTAACCCCAACCATATGTAGATATTCATCGTCATCTCTCTCTTTTCCCTTGAAGAGAAGCCTTTGCTCTCGGGGCTCAAAACTTGTGACCACTGACAGGATCATTTTCAACTCTCCTGCAAATTTTTACTTCTTCTCAACTTTTCTAATATGGACCAGCTAAGAAAGAAAACAAACATTTATTGGGTCTTATCTCCTAAATAATATGCATGAATTCTTCAATACATATATTCCCCTATCCAGGACTCAAATATACAGGTAGTAACAAATATCAGAATATATTTCACAACTCATCCCTGGCTTTTACTATTTAAGCCATGAATAAAGTTCCTTTTAACACTTTAATATTAAAAAATAATCATTCTATAATTATTTTTTTGAAATAAAACATTGTGTTATAATAAAATAATAATTTTATGTCAGAATATATAAAACTGATGTTAAGCATCATTGTGTACATCTTGAACCTAATTTTTAGTAAAATCTAGAGCGAATAGGAGAAAGGAGTGTGGTGGAATAGACATACCAAAAGTCGATGTGGCCTCAATAGAAATTTCGTGTGACTGTGAAACAGTTGACACCGTAATTGTGATGAATCCCTCCCCTGCACTTATGTTACTCTCTCTCTTCTGAACAAGCATGCCACCAGGCCTAAGTTCCCATTGGATTTCAGCAGTGCCTCTGCAATCTTTTTCTCTGGGTGGTGTTGCTTTGTTCCCATTTCCAAGCTTTGAGCTGATTCGGCTGAACCTCATTAACCTCAACTTAATCATCTTGCTTAATTTGTTGGAAGAGCTGAAAGAGTAGTAAGAGGAGTTGAAGCAGTTGGGGCAGTTATATAATACTAGAAAGCGTGCATATGGACGAAGAAAAGCATGAATAAAATATAAGTTGGCCTTGTGTTGCTAAAAAGCAAGACTTAAGAGAAGGGAAAAGCCAATGAGTTTGGAACATGTGGAAGACAACAGAGGCATCGGTTTTTCTGCTGATTTTGTGAATCACTGTGGCACATGGGTGGTAGGTACCTAAGAACACGCTAGCTTGATTAGTGGGCCAAACTCAACACATTTCAATAGCTACTTGCTTCCTTCTACTTTTAAATTGAAATCGATATTTTTGTTCAAGGAAAATGATAGTTCTAAGAACCGGGATTCCTCTAATCTATCACCCACACCTCAGATACAAAGATATTGAATCTCAATTACCACAATAAATAAATGTAATAACTTATGAATTTTTTTAATTTATTTCTTTCAACTTCTTTTCATGTTTCTTTTCTCTAATTAAAGCTAGATAATGGACATATGATGAACGGGTAAAAAATTGAAAAAAAAACACATGAAAACAAATAAAAAAATTAATGATCGTGAAGTACAGTTATCATTAAAATTAATAACCTACTGTATTATTATTAATTTAATTACGTTCAAAATTGATTGTTTTTATTTTTTTATGTTTATAAATTTTATTTCAAGTTTAATTACCTTATTAATTTTATTTTATTTTATTCGGTTTAATTATTAATAAAATATTCAATAAATCCCTCAATTTTTAAAACATATAACAATATGACATTTTCTATTTAGTTAGTATTGTAGTCGATAACAAACCAATGTTAATGGTTTGAATTTATGCATAATTGTTAGATGAAAATAAGAAAAAGCAGATGATGCAAATGTTTCGTTTTGTATGATAGATGATAAATGATGATCCTACGATAAGTACAATCCAAGATTATAAGTTTTATTAAGAAAAAATTCAACACCGTATAATTTTTATTAAGTATTGGAAAACCACAAAACATAAAACATGAATCATTCATCATTTGTAATACGAATGGTTTCAACAACATGCAAGACGTAAGTATTTCTTCTGTTAAATGATACAACACTCGATAATCTTTTCTTATGTTTGATAAAACGCTTATATGATTATATAATATGCTTATAAAATCAAACAGTACGCGTATAGACTAAGTTTGCATCGTATCACTTGAATATATATATTTTTCTCGTCGGTTGACTTGCTCGCCTGTTGACAAACTTTAGCTCTATTTGTCTCTTTAGGAATCTATCCTATCTCTTGTAGCTCTAAAATGTAGCTCTGCTGAAACAGAGGGGACCCTACCTATTGATTGCACTCCAATGATCAAGTCAGTAAAGGGCTTACTAAAAATCAAGAAGTATTCAGTTTCAGTCTCAGAAACAACGTACCTTTACTTGGGGTCTCAAGCCTTTTATAGCTTATCTCTTGTAACAACTTTCTCTCATGAGAATCTAATCTCAACTGAAAGCATACTCAATAGGAAAACATTCTGTTTATGGGCGCCTTCTCCCAAGGTGCTACAAAAAAAAAAATCTTATCTCTAATTAAGGAGAGCATGAAATAATAACAGAATAACCACCTGTGCCATCAGGGCACCAACTTATGTGCTAATATTAGGGGATGATTCTGCTTACGTGGGCACCCTACTCATGGTGCAACGTTATCTTTTGTCATGCATGCAACTTAACCACTATGTGCCCTAAAACACACGTACTTAAGTTAAAAGAAATATTTACTTGATCTAGGCACCACATGTACTATACATACCCCTAGGTTCAAAAATACGCTTTACTAACAGCCTTATACTAACGTATAAAAATGTTATTTTAATTATGCCACAACGGGCTTACCAATAAAACTAAGCCAAACTCATGACCCACTTTACTGACCCAACACCCGAGCTGACATGCATGTACCATGCACTGAGATCCGACCACCGAGCACTAAGCCCTGAGTGCTCTGTCCAGTACACACACACACACACATATATATATATATATATATATAACATAATTTAAGGATTTTTTTCTTCATAGTTTTAGAGATAGATTTGACAATCTTCTGAGGTGGACTTTCGGATATGCTCTGAGTCCTACCTCTTTATTTCCTGTAATTGCTGGTAATTCATGGAATTTCATCAAATCGATTAATTGTAAATCTAATTTGAAACAATCATCCTCATTTTTAAGAAAGGATTACTATTTGCATCTGCTTCCAATTCTTCTTCGTCTTCATCCGAATCTAGCAAAGACAAGGTGATGCAATTTGGTTCTCGTGTTTTGGAAGGGACTAATAGAGAGAATGGAAAAATTGTGGGAGATGGAGGAAAAACTAAATTGGTTTGGAAAAGGAGAAGAGGAAAGGGAGGTTTTAGGTGCAAGAGACCAAGGAAGAGATTAGGCCAGCTTCCTTGAGTTTTTTACTGCGCTTGAAAGCATTTTAGAAAGAAAGAGTTAGAGAGTGTTTTGCTAAAAATTCAGAAAATAATGTCACTCATCAAAGTCTATCCATGCCTCTTTGTATGCCTTCTCCTTAGTTAAGTGGAACTTAACTATAGTGAAGGTTAAGACAACTAAATCGTATGGTTCTTCTAAAGGTGCTCTAGAAACCTTTGCTTAAATGCTAAGTGAAGGTTTCTAGAGTGCCTTGGACTATTTTTGTTCTATTCTAAAAATCGCTCAAAAATACAAAGCCAAAAGAAATATTATTGTACTACTTACAAAATTATACAAACTAATACAAAGATTTCTTTTGTATATTTTGTATTTGTCTTCTGCTCTTAGCTGAGAAAATGGTGGCGTGGAAGTGAAGATGGTTCTCCATCACAAGGCTTTTATTAGGGATGTATTATCCATGCCTTAGACTTTCCCTTAAAATTTAAACTTAATTATAGTGCAACCTTTTCCTTTTTTTTAATGAGGAGTAAGATTTACTTATTCTTCCATAATCAACATTTTTCTATGAGGAATTAATCTTTTCAATATTGCTGAAAGAGATCCATCCCCAATTTGGAGGAGCAAGACGAAAATGACCTAGTGGGGCTCCTTTTCTTCCAACTTTGGTTCAAGAACCATAATTAAGTCACGTTGTTCCTTAATTACAAATTCAATAGGGCTTCTTTTGTAGTGTCGAGAAGTGTCCTTAATATTGTATGTTTACTTATAGTTGTAGGTACAATTGGCTCCAAAAGGGGAGGGTTGAATGGAGCCTTAAACTCTTTTTGTACTAGATAAAAATTAAATTTTTTAGTAGTCCATCTTGTTGATCATTTAACAATAATAGTAAAGTAAACAACAAAGCGTGAGCAACAAGAGTAATAAGAGATATACACAAGAGATACACATGAATTTATCGTAATTCACCCAAAATTTGACTACATCTAGACCCCTTAAGAAATTTCATAAGAGCTTTCACTAACCAACACACTTGGTTACAACGAGTATTTAAAATCTCTTAATGTAATAATAAGTACTCTCACTTATCCAGGTTATACCTTCTTAACCTCCATTTGAGATTAAGAAATCTTAAGAAAACAAATAACACTCCCAAAGAAAGAACAAAGAAAGCCCACAAGTATATAATTTCACAATATGAAGAATTACAATGATTTAACACACAACTGAAAAGACTAGAAGCTCTAACAACTTGATTACACGCTCAATAAACTTTTGTAATTTTAGCAAGATCACTTAAACAACTTGAATTTCTTGGTTTTTCCTTGTTCGTTCTTCGCCTTCAATACCTATATATATCATTTTTTTAAAAAAATATGTCCTTTGCTACATGAATTGGTTAATTTTGGATTTTGCAAAATCTTCATATCTTCATTTTTTTTGCCCAGACACTAAAAACAAAAACCTTGGATTTGCAATCTTTTAATTTTTTTTGCTTCAAATATGCTTAAGAAACAAATTCGAAAGTATTTGAAATATGGATTAGTAAAAACAAATAAAAACATAATGAGAAAATATTTTCATTCTAGAGTACTTAAGATTTTCAATTTTTTAATTCACTTTTGTTCTTTTAAAAAAGATTTAGAGATAATCACAATATATCATAGCGGATAAAATATATTTAAGCAAAATAATTATAAAAGAGATAATAAAGATATTTTTGTTTTCTAAAAACAATGTGAATATCTTTTTGTTTCACAAGACTTGTAAATAAAATCTTTTGTTTTAAAATATTATATTTCTTTTGATTAAACACGTGTTTAGTAAGTATATGTATTCTAAAGATTTCATTTTTCTTAATTAAGTATTTATAACAAAATTTATTACACTTTCAACATGTTTATCAGACTATCTGACATGAACAAAAACTATAGACGTTCAGACGGTCTATTGAATACTAAACTGTAAAAAACATTATTTAGAACATTCAAGATAAAAGTATATCATTCAGATAATTTTTGCTATGCTCAAAACATAAAAAAATAAACTTTGCATGTGATTTTCTTATCATCAGACTATTGATGAACATAATTTTACTCACACTTAGAACCCTTAATCATATTTTTCTTGGACTATAATTATGAATAAATCCATTGTTTCAAATAAGATTCATGTAATTGGCTTTATTTGGGTCGTAACTGTTATTTATGTTAAATATGAAAATTAGGCATGCATAATGAGTATAATATATGGAAGAAAACACCTGAAAAGCATGCAATTCCTCGCAAAGCAAAGTTTGACTCAAAAAAAGAAGAAAAGAAGAAAAAGTTGATGAATCTTATAGAAAAAAGAAGGAAAAATAGCAAACAAACAGAAGGATAAAAAAATGAACAATGTGTCCAGTGCATGGAAAAGGGCTAAGCAGATTCACTTTAAAGAACAAGTATTGAAAAACTTCCAAAACATTGAGCACCAAAAATATGCATTGAGCGGATTGAGGCCAAAGAAGAATATATATTTACAAAGTTTAGAAGGTTGAGCGGAGTCAAAAGGGTTGAGCGAAAAGAGTCCTTCATGCTGAAGAAAGCTCAAATTCACTTGGAAGGGCTTAGAGCTAGCCTTAACCAAAGAAGGGAGGTTTCAAATTTGCTTAGGATTGACTTGGAGAAAAACCCAAGCCTAAGAAGACTACATGATTAAGAAAGGATTGCATTCAGCTTGGCTTGGAGTGAATCCTTGTAGAACCAAAAACCTTTGAATCTGCTCAAGCCTAAAAAGGCGGCTTGAAGCTAAAAAGGTTTATTCAAAATGAAGAAAGCCAATTTGTTGAGCCTCTATAAAAAATATGGAAACACGGATGGGCCAGTTGGATAAAAAAAATAGTATAAAATCAAGACAAAGTATTTATGGTCAACACATAGGTAAACCTTAAGGAACATTGCAATGTCCTAGAACCTAGGGATATGGAGATTGAAGTGCATAACTACAATGATATAATTTTTGAAATGGAGAAGGTTTTCTATGAGAAAAAAATAAAAGAAAATGAAGAAAAAGAAGGAGGAGAAAAAAAGAAAATAAATTCCTTTTGAAAAAGGAATACAAAAAGAACAAAAAATTATAAGAAAAACATGGGGAATGAGATAAGAGTGCAATGAAATGATACATGTGTTAAAATATATGGCCTTAAACGAGAGGGAGGGTGAATTGTTTAAGAGGGGTTTTTGAAAACTTTTTCAGCTAGAACAAAATCCTTTGTATGAAACTCAATCAGAAATTCAGTTAGCCAAGAAATTAAGCACAAAACAACAAAGCATCAGAAAAACAATCGGTTGTTTCTGCGAAACAATCGGTTGTTTATACTAGTAAAGCAATAACAACTGAATTTAAAGGAGTTTAAGGGAAGAAAGAGATACACAAATAGTTTATATTGGTTCTGATGGCAAATTCATGGAGCTCTTCTCGGATTTATGATCAAGGGTGCGGAAGCTATGGATTGAAATGTGCAAGATCCTCCTAGGAGCTATGGTGATCTTGAAGGTGCATGATGTGTATGGAAAGAGGGAGGTTCGGCCAGCCCTATGGTAGGTGATGAAGATGAAGATTAGATCCTAGAAACTAGGGAAAAGCAATGTATGGCACAATGTTGGCAGCATAACATTACTCTCATTAATCTTGAAAATACAGGAGCTAGGCATCTCCTTTTATAGGCTAAGGAGGCCGTAAATCTTAAGCTAATTCCACATGAAATGTGAGCAAAATGAAATGGAAATGTGAAGGCACATGGCACATGGACCACATGGCCGGCCATGTGAGCCAATGTTCTAGAATGTACACAAAATCTAGGGTAAATCACATATAAGACAAGTTTATGCTTTCTAACACTACACTAATTACTAAGGCACCCCTAATGGGCCTCCATGTAACATGTACAAGGTCTTCTCCCTCCAATCCGTGGCTTGACCCATTTGTGCGTGAATATGCTTGGCCATGGACCTAGTGATAGGTCCTAGACGGTCTAGGCTTCCTCCTAGACGCTCCTTGTGTAGCCGCCCCTCCTTTTGTGCTAGACGCTCTCCTCTTGAGTCTAGACGCTCCTCACATGGTTCTAGACGGTCTAGTCTTGGGTCTTGGCTTCCTTGGAAGCTAAGGGCGGCTAGGGGTACCTTGCGTTCTTCACTCACACTATGGCAAGCAAAGAGTTGTTCTACTTTCATCTCCCAATCTAGGTAGATTTCTACATTCTCCTTACCATGGAAGTGAGGTAGGTCTACTCTAGTCTCCCTTGGCCCCTCTTGCTCCCTTTGCCTATTTCTTCTAGGGGGTGGTTGGTAATAGTCATTGATTCTAAGGCTCCCCTCCCCTAGAGACTCATTACTTTTAGATGCATGAGTATGAGATTTTTTTTATTTTTGTGATTTCTCTTCTTGGGCTTTAGCCAACTCATTAATTTTAGTCTCATTCTCCAATTGTCTAAAAGAAATCATTTGCACAGCTTGTGAAACTTCTTTCAAAAGAGTTTTTATAGATTTTACTTCACTTTCAATAGACTTTGGAGAGTGAGGAGAAGAAGACATGGCTAAAGCTTTGTGTATACAAGTATTTTACCTTGAGAAAATTTAGGAAAGTCAAAGAAGGTAGTTTTCCAGGTAAGGGAGGTGAGTCACAAAGGACTACTTAAATACCAAGCCTTTGCCTTAGCCAAAAACTATCCCTCAATGTCTTCACACAAAGCTTTCTCTTAGTAAACCACTTAGAGCACAATTAAGTTGAGAAATCAGATTTTAATGCAAGAAAAAAATGCAAGCTAACTAATTAACCAAGCAAGACGAATTAACAAAGCTTAAACAAGGCAACACAAAAGAAAAGCGTAGCTAATTAAGCAAGGAAATGTAATTAAAAACAATTAACAATTGCTAATTAGAAAACTCTACACTAGTCGACCTTAGGTGAGGCTTCTTGGACACTTGGAGCCCTTGAAGACACATTCACCGTCTAATCACGTAATTAAAGAAGCAATTAACACAAGTTAAGTTGCAAAGAAAATTAAGAAAACTCCCTTTGTTGATCTTTTTTTGCTATTGGCACTTCCTTGGTTGTCTTTTCTTGTTGGGCCCTCCAAGTGTTTGTGGTGTTTTGAGAAGTATTTGTTTCTGCCTTTGCTTTTGTTCTCCAATTTTCCAATTCCAGCACCTATCAAGAAGACTAGACCTTACTCAAGTCAAATTTCCACTCAAATAAGCACCAATTGAGAATGAATTCCAGCACCAAATTTAGAGGCCAAAGAATGAAAGCAAGAAACAATTTAATTGGAAAAACAGTACCACACAAATGGAGTTAGATTGTGACAACTAGAAAGAGTTCCAAGAAATATTAGACAAGCAAATAAAGTTACTCAAATAAAGGTAGGCACACAAAATGAATCCTAAGAATAGCACTAGAATAGATTTCAAAATCAAAATACAGCACCACTGAAAAAATTGTTGTGGGCCAGAGAACGTGATTTTCCCCGATTTATGCTGAGCTGCCCCTTTAAGATTTGATTCTGAAAATTTATATGCAAAATATTCAAGATCTTAAATAAATTCTGGCGTTGGTTTCACTCCAAACGCATGAACCTTTTTTTTTTAATAAATTTTTCAAATTCAGTGTTCAATTACACCAACCGTAGCGCCCAGATTTGCACACTGTTTTTAAAATATTTATCATTTTTTTTCTATTGACTCTTTTGAGCTGATTCTTTTTTTGTCTTTTCTGTAACACCTCAATCTTGCATAATCCAGAGAATAAAAAATTTCCTATGTAGGGAAATAATTTTCTTAAACAAAACAGCCAGCACAGAGTTATGTAAAATAGGGGATTCTGTAAAAACTGGAAAAAAAACAGCAAGAGACCAAAAGATAAACACAATGGAATTGATGAAAAGGAATTTGTGTAGATCTAAACACAAATATGAACTCAAGCTAAAAATAAAAGGCACCAAAAGATCAAAACACAGCAGATTCAAAACAAATATTTAGACCAAAATCAAGAAACAAATAAGCCAAACAAAGTACTACTTATGATTTGATGACATTTTGGAAAAACATGACTAGACAAAACACATATAGATTCAGAAATTAAAAGACTCAAAGAGCATAAAATGAACAAAATAAAATTGCAATAAAGACTCAAATACCTAAAATAAAAACAGCAACTAAAAGGTGTATGGAATCCTACCAAAAATTGCACAAGGATTGCTCAAGATCAATTAAGCAAAGTGCACCGATTGGATTTTCCAAATAGCACACCAAATCAAAGTAAAAAATTAAAAACAGCAAGACAAGTATGAAAACAAGATGAACAACATGAAATAAAGAAGAACTCAAAATGAAAATGACCAAGAACTACTCATCTTTGAAGAACCTATGCTCATGATACCAAATGATGGCAAATTCATGGAGCTCTTCTTGGATTTATGATCAAGGGTGCGGAAGCTATGGATTGAAATGTGCAAGATCCTCCTAGGAGCTGTGGTGATCTTGAAGGTGCATGATGTGTATGGAAAGAGGGAGGTTCGGCCAGCCCTATGGTAGGTGATGAAGATGAAGATTAGATCCTAGAAACTAGGGAAAAGCAATGTATGGCACAATGTTGGCAGCATAACATTACTCTCATTAATCTTGAAAATACAAGAGCTAGGCATCTCCTTTTATAGGCTAAGGAGGCCGTAAATCCTAAGCTAATTCCACATGAAATGTGAGCAAAATGAAATGGAAATGTGAAGGCACATGGCACATGGACCACATGGCCGGCCATGTGAGCCAATGTTCTAGAATGTGCACAAAATCTAGGGTAAATCACATATAAGACAAGTTTATGCTTTCTAACACTACACTAATTACTAAGGCACCCCTAATGGGCCTCCATGTAACATGTACAAGGTCTTCTCCCTCCAATCCGTGGCTTGACCCATTTGTGTGTGAATATGCTTGGCCATGAACCTAGTGATAGGTCCTAGACGGTCTAGGCTTCCTCCTAGACGCTCCTTATGTAGCCGCCCCTACTCTTGTGCTAGACGCTCTCCTCTTGAGTCTAAACGCTCCTCACATGGTTCTAGACGGTCTAGTCTTGGGTCTTGGCTTCCATGGTGAGGTGAGCTTGGCCCTCCTCCATCAGGTTCACTCTTAAAACAAGAGCTACATCCAGTCCCCAGAAGCCACTGGGCAATCTACTAAGCAATAAAAAAAGATTACACACAAACCACCAAAGTAGTGACCTTGAACCCTTCATGAAACACACTCACTTTGGCACAATACACACCTAGAATATTGATCTTGACTACTTCAAGAGCACACAATACTCCTTGGCAACAACACTGGAATTTACAGAATATTTAGAACGAATTACACTTGTTTACAAAACAATCTGAAATCAATATAGATGTAATCCTATTCCACTCTTTCTTTAGAAAACCCAAAGCTTGATGTGAATGTTCAAAACTTGAAAGCAATCTTTCACAACTTAAAAACTCAAATATGTTTTTCTTGTTTGTTATAAACCATAAACAAACTATTTATATCCTTCAAAGATTGGTCAAAACATTTAATAGAGGAGCGCATTCAGTTGGAAATCATTTAAAGCACACTCAACTAACAAAACAAAATTTTGTTAGGATTTTAAAAGAAACAATCGATTCAAACCAAGAAACAATCGATTGTTTTGGTTTGACAGCAAGTCAACCAACTAAAACAGTTTTCAACCTTTTCAAAAACACCTAAGAGTAAAACAATCGGTTGTTTCGACAAAACAACAGGTTGTTTTTCACTTAGATTGAAAAACAGTTTAAACTCAAAAAGGTTTTAAAACACATTAGCTTTAGATTCAACAAAGAGTGGATTACACATTTTAAACTACCCAGATCCTATCCTAAACACAGCAGCAACTCCAGCCTTGCATCAAACACTTGGATTTGGATTCTTCAAAGCCTTTGATCACTCTTGATCAACAACATGAATCCCTACCAAGAAAAACAAAGGATCCTAAAGGCTTTATTATCCTTGTAGCTTTATGAAACCTTGTACATAACACACTATTAGATTTAGGGCTAGTATAAATCTTATTCTCTTCTCTCTTATGAAAAAAAATAAGAAAGGGGACTGTGAAGCTAACTAGCATGAAATTAAGAATGGCTAATGGAAGTGTACAACAACCCTTTGGAATCATTGAAGATGTGCCACTAAGAACTAATATGTTTGCATTCCATGCTGAGTTTGTGGTCATGGAAATGGAAGAATGCAAAGAAGTCATTTTAATTTTAGGAAGGATTTTCCTAAAAACATAAAAAATGGTAATTAATGTGGAAAAGGGAATGGTTAAGTTGTAAATGCAAAATGAGGTCATGGTAATGCATCTTTGGAACAATCTAGAACTACCAAATCCTCAAGGAAGTTGCTTTGAAATAACTAACAAGGAGAAAGAAGACTCTAGTCTCATATTTCCCAAAACATCTAAAGATAAATGTGTTAATCTAACGACGTTAAACAAACGCTTATTGGAAGGCAACCCAAAATCTCATTATATTTTCTGCTTATTTGTCTATTAATATTTTTTATGTGAACCTTTTCTTTGTCAAGAGACAGGAAGAAGAACAAAAAAGGGGAAAATCCTAAAAATAATAGGAGAAAAGAATATTGTCCCAACTGTTAGAATTGATGGCTTAAACAAGAGAGGGGATGAATTGTTTCTAAAAGATTTTCGCAATTACTTTACTTAAGAATGAATCTTTAACAAACAACTCAGATAAGCATATCAGAAAGTCAATCAAACAGTCTAACAGAAACAGATATCAGAATTTCAATCGGTTAAAACACGATTTAATCGGTTGTTTATGGCAGCAAAAATATCAAACAGTTAGAGAATTGAGAGAGAGAGAGAGAGAGAAAGAGAGATTTACACACAAGGTTTATACTAGTTCACTCAAACCCTAAGCTACATCCAGTCCTCAGTCAAACCACTGAGTATTTCACTATGTAACCAAACACAGATTACAAACACCCAAAAAGATGTGATCTTGAAACCACAAGACCTACTCACCCTCTTTGCACACAGCACACACCTTAAGCCAGAGTCACACTGACTTTACAGGATTTTACAAACACGTTTACAAAATGTAATATGAACAATTACAAGAATCTAAGAAAGGGTAAAAAAACACCTGGAATTACAGTAAACCAGAAGCCCTATGATCAGTTCTTGAATCACAGTAAAGCTCAAAAGCAATCTTGCTAAACATTGGAAAACTCCTTTTCACAAACAAATTGTAATATCTCTTTTTGATCTCAAATCAAAGTGTAAAACTTCTATATTTCTCATGTATGAAATATTTGAAAGAAGGCTATATTTATAACCTTTGAAAAACTACCGTTTAAAGCAGATTTGAACAACTGAAACAGTTAAAACAGGTTTTCAAAATATTGTTATGAAAACTCACTTTTAATCGGTTGAAACCACGATATAACCGGTTGAATGGTTTCGGCAGTTACACAACTGATTCAAAAAACAATTTCAAAACTCCTTTGCCAGCTAAGTGACAAACAACTGATTGTCTCGGAACTTTAATTGATTGTTTTTCCCTTTGTAAGAAAAAAACACTTAGTTCTTTAAAATAGATTGAAACAAGCTTTTTGTAGGAATTAAGACTGATCTTACAAAGATTCTAAACCCCATAACTAAACCTAAACCTAAAACGCAGCACAACTTCAGGTTCCATGAGGATTTGATACATCAAAGCTTCCCATCTTCAACACCAACAAAAAGGAAATAGGCTAAGAAATTATGCATTTAATCCTTTGATAAGTTTGAAAAAAAAATTGAAATGCGTAATTCACTTAACTTATTCCAAAGCGCTCCAGTGAATTTGATATGATTCCAATAACATGAAGGAGATATGATATGAACATGTTATGGATTCAACAAGAGTTGAAATATGATTATGCATTTTTTAAGAATTGGATCAATGTTCTTAAACATTCAGGAACTCACCAAAACACAAGTAACCAAGCCAAATTCACATAGAAACCCATATTTGGACATATGAATCGATTAAAACTCAAGGAAACACAATTAAAATCACAAGAACAACAAACTAAATGAAACTACCGAATATAAACATAAGACAAACAAGTTCTACCGATTGAAATGACAAGAAACAACAAAGACATGTTTTAGAGTTTGTTTTGGAATGGAAATGGAAGAAGGAGATGAAAAGAACAATGAAACTTATGTGGTTGGAGCTCTTGGAAATGTGCACGCCACTTGAAGGATGATTGGCTTCAAGATGAGTGTAGTTGCCGCCACTTGAGAGACCAAGAATTCACTCAAGATAAGACTAGAAGAGAAGAAGACACAAGTCTCTCTCAATTCACTCACCAATTTGGGAGAGGTTCTTTACTCACAAAATCAATCTTATTATTTCAAAGACCTAAGCCTTCCTTTTATAGGGAGGAGGACTGGTCACTATTACTAAGGAAGCTTACAAGAGAAGCTTTGCAAGGTAGCCTTCTTAACTCTTCCTATTCTAGCGTCTAAATGGAGAGTGAAGAGGCACCTTCCAGATCTTTCCTAAAAACTAACGCCTAAAGATGCTATACAAAGGAGGTGTCTTAGGTTTCCCTCTTTAGCACCTTCCTAAACACTACTCTATATGTTTTATATTTTTATACAAAAGAAACTACAAAGAGAGATATTAATTGGAGCCCATTCTTGAATGCTTGTAGTCTTCTTTTAGGCTTGATTCTCTCTTTATTTAATTTCTTCTTTTATTTTGAGAAGACTAGAAGGAAGAACTTTAAATGTTTGGATGGATGGCCTCTTCCTCCATTAGTAAAATCCTCTTCATTTTGATCTCCATCAGAATTGGTCTAAAAGGCCTTTGATACAAATAAGACAATTCACTAAGCCCAAGATAAAACGTTCAAGTCAAAACTCTTGCTAAAATGAAGACCTATAATGAAGAGCAAATTCGCTTAGCCAATCTCAATGCGCCCAAGTGAAGTTATCACTAGAAAAAAAAATTGCTCTCTAGACTAAATCCACTCAAGCCAATGGCAGATTACCCAATGGAAATTTCTTCTTAAAAGGTATGCCTTTGAATTCATTCAAGCCATTATGAATAGGTTGAGCGAAAATTGAAAAATAGCTATTATGTTTGAAAATTTGAAAAAATATACTTAGGAAAAGGACGTGTGCTTAGCACACCGTTCAAGCACTATAAAAGGAACTCAAATTGATCAATTTTTCATTTGCACCTTTTTGAGGTCTCTCCTGAACCTACTTTCTTCCAAAAAATTTACTTCTTTCTACTGCCTTTCAAATCATCATCTCCTTCATAATATACATTAACTTTGGAAGCTCATAATCTAGAAATCTTCTAACTTGGTCTACATATGCATGTTGATTGATCATTCTACACATTCAAACCATTGTGTTACTTTCACCTTAATCAACTTTTGAAACCAAATGTAATGGCAGAAGGCCCAACTCATAACCAATCACTAAGGTAATGGCAAGGAAGATACAAGAGGATCGGGACTCTGCTACTGATGGCAGAGACACCCTTTTATACATGTTCAAGAATGCCATAACCTACTGTATTTTTTATATAGTAGAATTTATTTTTCTTGCTAAAATTAGAGTAGAAAATTTACTTGTAGTTTTATTAAGTGAATTAGGGTTAGGGTTAGACATCTAAAATCCAACATAGGGTAAATTTAGGGCCTCATTGAAGCCCACATTTAACCTAGATCGATCATTTAGACCTAATTAGGTCACATGGAGAACACTTGATCATGCTTTCCATTTTACTCTAATGTGGCGCCTAATTTAAACCTAAAACACATTTGAATTTCCCTCTCTTTCTTGTATGCTTTGGTCGGACCTCTAACCTATTTAAAGGGGTATTTGGCTCACAAAGCTAAGTGTTATGTTACAAAGTTGTTAGCTTACTCACTCCCTTGTCTAAATCTCTCTAGGATAGACACCTTTGTTCTTCTACTTCATCTCTTCAAGTGATATGGCCCAATCAATCACTCTCCCTACTGATGCAATCCTAGCTTGCATCTTAATTTGTTGATCTTTTGCTTCATTGTTTTGATTTGAATATCTTCTATGGATGATGAAGACTATTGCGGAAGCATGAAGAATTGTAGAAATTTGGAAAAGATGAAAATTATTATTGTGAATCTAAGTGAGGTTAGGCCAACACTTAGTTTCTAGAGTGAGGTTAAGCCAAAATCACTTGAAGGAGTCTAGAAATTTTTCTAGCAAGAAGACAACTCTAGACAGAACTTTGAACAAGTAAAAGTGTCTCAATTGCACAACATTTCATTATTTAAATAAAAGTTAATAATCATGTACAAGAGACTCCTATTTATAGGGGAAAGTCTCTCAAAACCTCTTAAATGAGAGTGTGACAAGTGTCAACAACTTATTGGTGCAAATCCTCTCCATTGAGGAAAACACATGGGGAGCATCATGCCTTCCTTGCCTCCCTCATGCCTTCCTTGCCTACATTTCTATTTGCACCACTCTTTTACTATTTTACACTTTACTTTATTTTCTATTTACATCCTTCTCTACTTTAACTCAAAATACAAGGCCCAAAACTTCCTAACTACTCTCTACAATTTTTACAAGGCTAAGAAGAAGAAAAAGACTTTACAATATCTTCAGTAAGTCTCGATCTTCGTCTATCGTCTTAGCCAAAGGTTTTGAGGCCGAATGGTTTTCATCATTCCCTCCCTCTTGAAAAGGATCTGTCATCAGATCTGAATGATGCTCAATGACAAAAACCTCTGTTTATTTGATGTTTTCCTCTTTGGTCAAATGTCAATCTACAATAAACATCAAACAAAAATGAGATAAATATATTTTTTGAAAGAAAATTAAAACAAATGAAAACTGAACAGAAATAAGGCCCTTTATTTTTATAAAAGTTTTGAATGAAAATTGTACTAGACAAAGCGCTCAAGGCTCCGTACTCTGTGGTCGAATCTCGGTGCATGGCACAGGCAGGTCAGCTCATCTGTTGGGCCAGTAGAATGGGCCATGTGATTGGGCCTAGTTTGGTTATTAAATCCGTTTTGGTATAATTGAAGTAATCTTTTATACGTAAGGCTATTAATAAAGGGTATTTGTGGACCTAGGGCTGCACTTAGTGCATGTAGGGTCTAGGTCAAGTAAATGTTTTCTTTTAAACCTAAGTCAGTGTGTTTTAGGGCACATATATAGTGGCTAGGTTGCATGTACAGTGAAAGATAACGTTACACCATGAGTAGGGTGCCCATGCAAGCAGAATGTTCCCCTGATGTTGGTGCATGAGTTGGTGCCCTGGTGGTTATTCTGTTATTATTCTATGCACTCCTGGGAGACAATATTCGTTCTGTTGTGGCACCTTGAGAGTAGGCACCCCTGAACAAGATGTGTTTCTTCTGTTGAGGATACCTTTCAGTTGAGATTAGATTATAGTGAGAGAAAACTGTTACAAGAGGTAAGTTATAAAAAGTGCTCGAGACCCCAGGTTAAGTTATGTTGTTTCTAAGACTGAAACTTACTACTTGATTTTTAATAAGCCCTTACTGACTTGATCTTTGGAGTGCAATCAACAGGTAGGACCCCCTCTGTTTCAGCGGAGCTACGTTCCAGAGCAGCAAGAGATAGGACAGATTCTTGAAGAGACAGACAGAGCTAAAGTTTGTCACCAGAGGTAACAAGCGAGCAAGTCAACCCGGCAAGAACAAAAATTACAGGGCCCTTTTCAAAAATATTTTGTTCACTTTATGTTGTTTATTGCCAAAGCTAAGCAACAACATCACAAAGTGTGGATTTTTAGATTTTTGTGAAGAAGAATGAGCATTGTATAATTGAAAAGAAGAGTTCAAAGTATTGCAATCTCCCATTAAGGATTCTTTCTCAACTATGCTTGCAAGGGGTGTCATAAAAGACTTTTCTTCTTTGTTGGTTTCCTCTTCTTCTTCCTTTTCAATCAAATATTCTTTTATATTTTCTGTGGAGGAAACATTTACATTTATATCTAGTTCAGCTCCAAACATAGATTTTTCTTCAAGCACATCCTCAGAAGGGTTTTCTGGAGAAGATAAAATGTTATCGATATCTGATTCAACTCCAGAAAAAAGGTATTTTGTACTTTCCTTTTCTATCATCACTTTTTGTCTCTTTACTTTCTCTTCTCTATCTTTTCTTTCGTTCTCCACTCTTTGTCTTTTGTCTTTCTCTTCCTTTCTTTCTGACAGGAGCTTGTATTTTTTCTAGCATATTCTTTTTTTTGGTCTACAAATTTCTTCCTATTTTAACAAGCTCCTTCATTTGTTCTCTAAGCTTTCTTTTTTATCATATGAAGGTGGAACAAATTTTCTTCTCATACACGCCTTTAAATCACTCAAATACTCTACTTTTGATGTTGTACCAATAATAACATCAAGTTGCCTTGGTTGCCACCAAGACCTTGCATATTCTTGAAAACATAGGGTAGGCAAGAAAAATCCAGTATATTCATCCATTTTGTATTTCTTAAAAGTTAGATGAAGCTTTGTCTCCCATTCTAAATATTCTTCAACATTTTTGTTTCCATCAAAGTAGGGAATGCATACTTCAGACTTTGTAGAATAATACAAACTTCTAAGCTCAAAACACACCCCTTCCTTTCCTTATGAGGGTTATAAATTTTTCTTCCATGACTATACACCTCATGATGTTTGCTCCTAGATTTTTCTTCATTTTGCATGTATTGAGCAAACATGATTTTAAACTCTTCCATGAATGTTTCTTTAGAACTCATTCTATTTTTTATTTGATTTCTTTTTTTGAAAATCAACAGTTTACAAGAAGGTTGAAAGGTCAAAATGTTTTCAAGTTCATTCCAGGGAAGAGAGGTGAGTCACTAGGACTACTTAAGTATCAAGTCTTTCCTAGCCAGAGTTCCCTCAGTTAGCTTTCATCAGTCTTCCTTAATGGAAACTCCAATTAATTTTTCTTAAAAAAGAAAGTTAAACTTTGAAAATAATCTAAGACACTAATCCTAAGTGAGACTCAGAAGCACTTGTAGACTTCTTAAGACACACTCACTATCTAAGCGTATTAAAATGAAATTAAAAAAACTAGACGAATCCTAGGTGAGGCTCATTGGCACCTATGGACCTTTGAGACACACTCAGTCTGCATGCATTATTAATTTCACTATTAGTATAAAAGGATTACAAGAGAATTAATATGAAAAGCAAAATTAAAAAAATTCTCCCGATGTTTGCACTCTTCTCTTCCCTGTAGTGTTTAGCTCTTGCTTTTGAACTTTCTACTTGGTGATTTTCTCAAGAGTAGTCATCCTTAGCTTGACTTTTTCTTCTTCAATATGCTACCTATCAATGTTAGTCAACCTTTTCCAAAGATGATATTAAGAAATAATTTCCATCAAAAGAGATAAATAATACTCAAAATCAAGAAAACCTCAAAATTAAGAAAGTTAAACTCAAGAGATTTAGAATTTTGACAAGACACAAAGACTATCAAAAAATGATGACAAACAAGAAATTAAAGACTATCAAGAAATTAGGCACTCAAAGGAAGCACCTAAAGATTGAGACTAAAATTGGATTACAAAAAGAAAAATTAAAGAATATCAATTTTTTCTTTCAATGTTACATAAGATCCAAAAAGATGTTGGCCCAATGTAACTAGGTTCAAAACAAACTCTATCATGCTTTTTGCACCTCCAAAATTACTGCATCAAAATTATTCAATTAGAATTGTGCAGCCCAAGTAATAGTGCAACACGGTTTTGGCCTAAAATGTTTTAAAAGAAATGGCACATTCAATTTAGCAAAAACATAAAATGTCAAACGTGGACCCCACCAAAATTCTTCAATTGCAATCCACTAGAATATGCTTTAAAATTTTGAAACAAATCACGCGAATCACCGAGATAATTCAGAAATAAACTTCTCTGAGTTCCACTGTGTAATTTTAGTTTGCGGAAAGCTCCAAATCAATTTTTCATGAACGTCTAAATCTCACAATTTACTGCAACCATTTTTTTTAATTGTAAAAGCTACCACACTCACGGTTGAACTTCCACCAATTCAGCTTACCCAATTTGCTTTCTTTTTCTAACTTTTCTTGTATTCATTGATGCAAATCAATTAAGCATTGGATCAACACACCAAAATTGTATAACTACTCCAATTTAGTAACCAACAGAACTGACCCAAAGTGCAATGCCAAAACTGTTTCACTGCACTCCAAAGCAAACAAATCAAGAACTGTATAGCAATTTGCTAAACTGCACCAGTATTCCGCACTACCAATTTTCTGGACTACACCAACAACAGTTTTAATCAAGCAACAACACCTTCTCTTGGCTGCACTAAGACACAATCGAACCAAATATCTCCAAGCGATTCACTCACCGAAAGAAGGCACAGGCTGTGAGGAGATTGATTCACCAAATTCCATATTCCAGTTTCAATTTTCTTCTACAACTCACCATTTCTCCATTTAAACTTCTTCAAAACGAAGAACAGTGAAGGAAAAACGAAAACGGAAGAAGAAACTTACATGAATCAATTCATTCTTCACTGCTTTAATTCTTCGATTTTCAATTCACCAAACCAACTCGATCGTGATTCAAATAGATTTCTTCGATCGTCTTCTCCGTTCACCGGTTTCGCTGGAAAACGACACTGCCGTTTACGATTCCTCCGTTCGCATTTCCTCCGTGCGCGATTCCGGTTTAGGTCGTCGAAAATCACTAACTTCGATTGTCACTGTTATTATTCTTCGATCAATCTTCGCACACAGATTCAATATGAAGCCGAAGAAGAAGATGAAGAACAACAAAGCAAATCACAGAAAATTTTCAGGAAATATCTGAAAAACCTAAACTCGATCTGCTATTCGTACCTCTAGATTAACTGTCCGCACCAAACATCCAATGAGATATCCAAACAGGTTCAGATTAATATGCACACCACTTGAATCGCTTTTTGCACCACAGAGATTTTTTCAGAATACTTTTGAGAATTTTCGAAAATGAAATTTGGAGTAGATGATTATGGAAAATGATCTAGTAGCAATTTAAGAACTAAAAAATGAAATCAAAAGCACTTAAGAGCTCTAATCTATGAAGAAATTTGATTTTTTTTCAAAAAGATTAACTAATGGAGTTTATGACAATTTTTGGACTAAACATGACTTTAGACAAATTATATATGATTTTAAAATCAAAATGACTCAATTATATGAAAATTTCACTGAATAAATTTGAAGAACACTCAAGAAAATTCAAAAGAGCACATGAACACAAGAACACCTAAAAGCACAAACATGAAGGTTCAAGTAAGAACAATTCATTTTGAACAAAAAACAAAAGACAAAAAAAACAATACAAAATCAATCGGTAAACATTCAAGACAATCAAGAAAATTATGAATAACACGAAAATTAGAAAAAAAAATTCAAAGAAGAACTACTTATCTCTTAGACCAAAGCTCTAATACCAAATGATACAATCCTAGCTTGCATTTGTAGATCTTCTTCTTTATTCTTTTGATTTGAATATCTTATATGGATGATGAAGACTATTGCGGAAGCATGAAGAATTGTAGAAGTTTGGAAGTGATGAAAATTATTAGTGTGAATCTAAGTGAGGTTAGGCCAACACTTGGTTTCTAGGATGAGGTTAGGCCAACACTACTAGAAGAAGTCTAGAAATTTTTCTAGCAAGAAGACAACTCTAGAGAGTACTTTGAACAAGTAAAAGTTTCTCAATTGGACAACATTTCATTACTCAAATCAAAGTTAAAAATCATGTACAAGAGACTCCTATTTATAGGAGAAAGTCTCTTAAAACCTCTCTAATTAGAGTGTGACAAGTGTCACCACCTTATTGGTGCAAATACTCTCCATTGAGGAAAATACATGTGGAGCATCATGCCTTCCTTGCCTACCTCATGCCTTTCTTGCCCACATTTCTATTTGCACCCCTCTTTTACTATTTTATACTCTACTTTCTTTTCTATTTACATCCTTCTCTACTTTGGCCTAGAAAATACAAGACTTAAAACTTCCTAACTACTCTATACAATTTTTACAAGGCTAAGAAGTAGAAAAAGACTTTACAATATGATGTGATTCCACTAGCACAATTAGAATGATTCTTGACATTCTTAGGAATCATCTTGAGTTGGATATGAGAAAGGCACTTTATCATAGAATTGGATCAAGGTTCTATGAACAAGAACTCACCAAAACTAGTACCAAAACCCAAACTCATATGGAAGTTCCACATATTGTCAAATTGAACCAATTGAATTGGAAGGAAAAGCAATTGCACCGAACAAAATGGCATAAAAATGAAATGTACCGAACATAAAAGCTAGAAAATGAAAAAGAAGCAAGAATGAATCGGCAGAAATATAAAACCGAAGCAAAAACAACAAGAACACCAAAGAAACCGAACAGAATTTCAAAGGAAACAAGCTATGGAATGAACATAGAAAGAGAAGGAAGGAAGGAGAAGAGAAAGCTCATGAAGATGGAGGAATGGTTGGATGATCACGCCACTAGGAGGATGGAGACTCCAAGATAAGTGTGCAAGCCACCACTTGAGGTAACCATTGAACCATCAAGATAAGACTAGTGAAGAAGGCACAAAGCTCTCCAATGCTCTCTCAAAAATTGTGTATAGTTTCTCTAATCAAAATTCAAATCTGAATTGTACAAGCTAAGCACCTTTATTTATAGCCTAGAGGTGCTGAAAAATAGGTGGGAAAATTCAAATAAACTCATTTGAAATTCCCACCAAAAACAAGTCACATGGGAGGTGTGACCTTTTTCTACTATGACACCTCCTAAAAACTACACCTACACCACTCTCCTAAGTCACATGGACAATGTGACTTTATTTTACATTTTCACACTCCTTTATTTAATAACCACACCTCTTAAAACTATACAAGAGTATTTCAAAGCTTGGCCTTTCCCCTCATGGGATGGACTTGGGCTCTTTGGGCTTGGGCCTCATCTTTATTTTATGTCTTCTTTTAATTTTGAGAAGACTAGAAGGAAGAACTTCAAATGTGAGGGTGGATGTCCTCTTCCTCCATTAATAAAAGCCTCCTTTATTTGATTCTCATCATACTCCTCGAGTTGGAGAGAATTCGTCCACGAATTCTGAATCCCTGCATATAACAAAGTCAGTTTATTCTTACAATTAAAAGTGGAAGAAAAAGGAAAACATGACTTATCATTTGGAAACAATGGGATTTCAGAAAAGGAGGTTCTATAAAACGACCAAGTTGGAAAAATTTGTTTAGGAATGATGATATCTTTTGGAAAATGTCCTCTTAAATGGTGACAACCATTAGGAGGTATGAAAAAATAATCCCTAACATTTTTAAACCAAGATGGTGGTGAAGTAAGAACCTTTGGTAATGAAAAAGATAAGGAAGGAAAACACCTTGGATGTGAAAGTATAAGACCCATGTCAACTTGGCCTTCTTTGTCTTTTTCATTTTTACTTGTGGTAGGTGGGTGAGTGAGGTCTTGTTTTACCTTGTTTAGCTTTAAGATTTGCTTTTGTGGACAATGAAGAGCTATGTGCCCAAAACCTAAACATTTAAAACATTTGATATTTGAAGTTTTGGTAGGTGACTTAGGAGTAGAGGGATTTGTAGTAGAAACTTTTTTTGGAAACAGGGTTTGTTTGGAAAAATTGGAAGGAGAATTTTGAGTAGAAATTTTGTTGGCATCCTTCCTAGAAGAGTTGTAGAAATCATCATCATGAGTATGTTTGAAAGTTGTTTTCAAAAGATAGGATTCCACCTTGATGGCTTTGCGAAACACTTTCTTTAAAGAAGAGTACTCATTTAATTCTACAAATTCTCTAATATCTCTTCTCAAACCACGTTCAAACCATTTTATCTTTGACACTTCATTAGCATGTATATTCATTTTAGTCAAAGTTGTTTCAAAATCTTTAAAGTATTCATCTACCATCCTATGTCCTTGAGGAAGCCTTTGGAACTTCAACAAGTGTTCCTTCCTAGAAGGAGGAACAAACCTCGCGCGCATACGCTCTTTCAAAGCATTCCAAGAAACCACGGGAGGTTTCTTGTGATATATAATGTCCATTACATCTTTATGCCACCATTCTTTGGCATAGCCCAAAAAGGATGAAGAAACTAACCTAAGTTTATCGTCATCTTGGACCTTATACACATGAAAATAATGGTCAACCTTAGTTTCCCATTCTAAATACACATTAGGATCACTATCACCATTAAAACTAGGGACTTGTCCACAAGAAATGTTGAACACTTGGTGATATCTTTGGTCACTATTATAGCTCTCTTCATGAGAATGATGGTGATGCTTCCTTCTTCTATGTTCCTCTTCACGGCCAAAGTCATTTGAAGAACCTCTTGATGAAGGTCTATGTGAATGATGCTCACCATTGATAGAGTGAGATGACCTAGCTTGTTGCACCTCCATCTTTTTCAATTTTTCTTCCAAACGCCTAATGGTGCGTTGAGCTTCATGCAATTCTCCAAGGACCGAAGCTTTGGAAGGAGAATGTTGTTTGTAAGATGCACCACTTGAATAGCCAGCCATTTGCAAATGAAAACAGCAAACACACAAAAACAGCAAACAAGTTAAGAAACAAAGTTAGCAAAAAAAATGAATTTGGCACCCAAATTGCCGAAGTAAATTTGGCCAGAAAAAAGAGGTCACTCTCAAAGAAATAAAGTCCCTGCACCAATCTGATCTTGAGGTCTTGGAATCCTCAAATGAAATATGTCAAAGCAAGGCACACCAATCTCAAAGCCAACCACAACAAAACCAATGAAACAAAAAAGACAAACAAGAAAAAGTATAAGCAATGAAAGGCTAGAACAAAAGGAATACTAGATGTGTGACAAACTCAAAGATTAATGAACAAAAGACAAGCAAGAAAAATAAGGAACTCAATGAGAAAGTAGGCACACAAAAGAATACTTAAAGAAAAGCACTAGAGTAGATGAAGAAAACAAAAAATTAGCTACTGGAAAATATTTTGATGCAAACTGTGCTTGATGTTCACTGATTTAACTGGAACGATATAAAGCGAACTGGATTATGAAATTTTAACCACACAAACTTCAAGATCTTAGCTCAAAAATGGCACTGGAATCACTTAAAAACAGTAAGCCAATTAATTGAGATAAATTTTTCAAAATCGCTGCCAGATTACTGTATTTTTTTCGGCAGAATTGTACACTTTTTGTATTTTATTTATCATTTTTTGTGTACTTTGAATTTTTGAGTACTTCTTTTTTCTACTCTTTTCTAACACTTTGAATAACACAAATCCAGAATTTCAGAATTTTCCAGTGTGTAAATCAATTGCAATAAGGAAAAACAGTCAGCACGTTTTCAGAAAACAGAGGAATCCTAATAGGAATGAAAAAACAGAATTATGAACTAGCAAAGACATAATGGAAAATGATGTATAGGAACTTGTATAGGTCTAGAATACAAGCATGAACTCAATCTAAAACAGAAAATGCACAAAGGATGAAGTATCAAACTCAGAAAATTATATGACACTAAAGCAAGAAATAACAAAATCAATAAAAGTACTACAAGAAGTGATGACAATTATGGAAAAACAAGACTAAGACAAAACTTGTATGGATTCAAAAAGGAAAATACTCTAACATATGATAGGCAAAAGAATTAAAACAGCAAGCAAACTCAGATAAGCTTAAAACAGAACCGTAAATTGCAAGAAATTAAAGAGCTCTTGAAATAAAGTGCTACACAACTCAATAATTAAACAAGAACACACCTAAACAATTAAATAAGTCTCGGTCTTCGTCTATCTTCTTAGCCAAAAGTTTCAAGGCCGAATAGTTTTCATCACCTACTCTTCATGCACCTACAAGGAATCCATAGCTCTATTGGAGTCATCCTTTATCCACTTCCAACACTAGCTTTTGCCAACTCCTCCAAAAACACAAGAAGAAAAGAAATTCGGATGAAGGCACCTATCATTTGGTATCTAGAGCTTTGGTTCTTCAAGAGCTAAGTGCCTTCTCTTCTTTTAATCTTTGTGTTGTTATTGTTTCAGTGTTATTTATTGTGCCTTTTAATTGTCTTTTTGTTTCAATTGCAATCTACTAATCAAATCATGATGCTTGTTTTAAATTCTATCCGGTTCAATTGTTCTTGAGCTTTTCTGTTTGCAATTGTTAAGGTTTCTATTGAGTATATTGTTTTGCTTTTGATTTTATTTGAATCTTCTTATATTTTCATTCGGTACATTTCAATTTGGTTGAGTCATTTTAATTTTTCATCCAATTTGTCATCAATTCTATGTAATACTTTTTATTGTTGATTTTGGTTGTTTGATTTAATTTGAGTACAATTTTAATGCTAAATTTGAGCTTTGGCGCATTTTTATTTTTCCAGATTTGAGTTCATATTTGTTGTTAGCTCCATTCAATTTCAATTCCACTTAATTCATTTGTGTTTTTGAGTTTTCAATGTTGTTTTTAATTCTAGTTTAGGTTTCTTTTGTTTTTACAGTTTATGTGTTGGCTAAAAATGTTTATTACAATTAAGTGTGCTCGGAAAAAAATTGTGAAATTTTGGATTTGAATACCTTGATGTGTTAAAAAAAAGTGAAAAAAAAAGAAGTACATCAAAACTCAAAATAGAAAAAATGACAAATGAAAAACGCACAAAGTGTAAAACAATCTCGCTCTGGAAAATTTGAATTGAGCCGCGAATTTGAAAATTTTATTGCAATTATTTGGCACACTTTTTTGTGTGAAATTCCAACGCCAATATTTAGCTTAAATATTTGAAGTTTCTGTGGTTCAAATTTCAATTCCTAATTTGAAGTAATTTGTGCAACATAAATTCAGCAAGTTGAGAAAAGTTTACACAAAAATATTTTGTAGTGCAATTTTTGTTTTATTTATCTATTCAAGTTCCTTTCTTTAGGATTCCAATTGAGTACTACCTTTTTCTTGTGAACCTTCATTTTTTTCTTGTCAATTTCTTGATTATCCTTCAAGTCATGTCAATTACAAACTCCATTTGCAGTAGTCCTCATTTTTAAATTTGAGTTTTGTTGCTTTCAAATTGTTTAATCTCTCTTGTGTGAAAGTGGCCTAATTTGCTTTGGTGAGTTGTGGAGCTGAAAGTTTTGGTGTAGGCTAGTAAAATCGAGTACCTTAGGTTGAATATCCTAAAGAGGCAAAGCAAAGGAGCAACAACCTCACAAAATTACACAAAATACAAAGCAAGAGAGCAACAATTGTGGAGTGCATAGTAAAGGTAATTTAATTTTTACTGCATAAAAATTGTTGACTTAATTTTCATTGTAATTTCTTTTGAGTTATCATTTTTTAAACTTTGTTTAATTAGTGGATTTATTTTCATTTTAGTTCGGTGACTGTGTCTTCAAGGTTCAAGGTGCCAAGAAGCCTCACCAAGGAAACGTCTAGTTTAAAGCTTTCTAGTTAGCAATTTTCAATTGTTTTAATCATTTGCATATTTTTTTTTGCATTAAAGTGTTTTCATCCTTGTTTGTGCTTTTAGTAAATTGCTTAGAGAAAGGTTTGTGAAAGTGTTATGGGATAGTATCTGGCAATGAAAGGCTTGGTACTTAAGAGATCCTTGATGGCATTCCTATGAGCTCTTCTTTGAGTTTTGGTGATGAACTTGCGGAAGCTAGTGGAGGAGATGAAGCAAGGCCTTCCTAGGAAGTATGGGTGCCTTGAAGGTGCATGAGAGTGGGGAATTGGGGAGGTTCGGCCAGCCCCTTTGAAGGTGATGAAGTGAAGATTAAAACCTAGATGCTAGGCAAAGAGTAGTGTATGGCACAAATTTGGTAGCATAACAATACTCTATTCAATCTTAAAAATACATGATGTTGGCTCCTCCTTTTATAGGCTAAGGAGGACCATAAAGGTTAACCCTAATGCTAAGCAAATGCAATCCAAATGAAACCTAAATGACATCACAAGGACTCATGGCACATGGCCGGCCCTAGAGAAGGAAACCTTCTAGAAACGTAGCAAATCTAGCAAATCTAGGTCAAATCCTCATGGAATCAAGTTTGTGCTATTTACACCACAACTAATACTAAGCTACTCTTGATGGGCCTTCATGTAGCATATACAAATAGCTCTCTCTTCCATCCGTAGCTTGGTCCAAGTCTTCATGGATTATCTTGGCCATGGACCTAGTAATTGGTCCTAGACGCTCCTCCCTTTGCCCTAGCCGCTCTTGGTTTGCCTTTGGATGCTCACGTCTTGGCTCTAGAAGCTCTTGGCTTGGCTCTAGATGCTTTTGGCTTGGCTCTTGTCTTTCATGGGAGGTTGAGCTTGGCCCTCTTCCATCATCCCCTCCCCCTTGGAAAGGATTTGTCCTCAAATCCACATCGTCTTTGTCTTCATTGGTACCTACAAATGGAAATAGATCAATTACATTAAAAGTATCATGCACTCCATATTCAAGAGGTAGGTCCAATTTGTAAGCATTGTTGTTGACTCTCTTGAGAACTTGAAAGGGTCCATCACCTCGGGGACTTAGTTTGGACTTCCTTTGAGTGGGAAATCTTTCTTTTCGAAGGTGAAGCCAAACTAAGTCTCCTTCCTCAAAAATTATTTCTCTCTTCCCTTTATTGTTGTATTTTGCATACTTTTCATTTTGTTGTTGTATTTGGAGTTTAACCTTCTCATGAATTTTCTTAACAAAATTGGCTTTGATTACTCCTTCTTTATGCACAAATTCTTGTGGGTTAGGAAGAGGTAACAAATCCATAGGTGTGAGAGGATTAAATCCATATACAACTTCAAAAGGAGAAGCATTAGTAGTCTTGTGGACTACTCTATTGTAAGCAAACTCAATGTGGGGAAGGTACTCATCCCAAGATTTGTGGTTTCCTTTCATGATAGCCCTAAGCATAGTTCCAAGTGATCTATTGACTACTTCGGTTTGGCCATCGGTTTGAGGATGACAAGATGTTGAAAATTGTAGTCTTGTTCCAAGTTTGCCCCAAAGAGTTTTCCAAAAGTGGCTTATGAACTTGGGATCTCTATCGGATACTATACTTCTAGGTATACCATGGAGTCTCACCACTTCTCTAAAGAAGAACCTAGAAATATTTTGAGCATCGTCTACCTTGTGACAAGGAATAAAATGGGACATTTTGCTAAAACGGTCCACTACCACAAAGATAGAGTCATGGTCGCTTGCAGTCCTAGGAAGTCCTAAAATGAAGTCCATGCTAATGTCTTCCCAAGGAGCATTTGCAATCAGCAAGGGAGTGTAAAGTCCATGAGGCATTGTTCTAGACTTTTCTTTTAAACATGATATGCATCTAGAGCAATGTCTTTGGACATCCTTTCTCATGTGTGGCCAATAAAAATTTTCTTTTAGAAGATCTAGAGTCTTATCAACTCCAAAATGGCCCATGAGACCCCCTTCATGTGATTCCTTTACAAGGAGCTTCCTATGTGTGCCTTAGGGAATACAAAGTTTTCCTTCCTTAAAGATACCCCTCGACCACATAGTAACCTCCTTGTGCTCTATGTTGACATTGAGCATAAATGGATGAAAATTCTTGATCTTCTTGATAAAGCTCTCTTATGTGATCAAATCCAAGAATTTGGGCACCTAATTTTGAAAAGAGCACATGCCTCCTTGAGAGAGCATCCACCACTATGTTTGTGCTTCCTTTCTTGTATTTGATTACATAAGGAAATTGCTCAAGAAACTCCATCCATTTAGCATGTCTCTTATTGAGCTTGTGCTGGCCCTTTAAATACTTTTAAGACTCGTGATCACTATGGATTACAAATTCTTTGGACACAAGGTAGTGTTCCCAAGTCTTTAGGGCTCGCACAAGAGCATATAGCTCTTTGTCATAGGTGGGGTAGTTAAGGGTGGCACCATGGAGTTTTTCGCTAAAATACGCAATGGGGTGTCCACCTTGTAACAATACCGCACCTATGCCCACTCCCGATGCATCACATTCTATCTCAAAAGTTTCAGAAAAATTTGGGAGAGCTAGAATTGGTGCATTGGTGAGTTGAGCCTTTAGCCTTTGAAAGGCTTGCTCATGCTTATCACTCCAACAAAATGCAACATCTTTTTTGACAAGTTCATTGAGAGGGGAAGCTAAGCTTGAGAAATTAGGTACAAAACGTCTATAAAAGCTAGCTAGCCCATGGAAACTTCTTACATCGTTTACACTTTGCAGAGTTGGCCACTCTCGGATGGCTTTGATTTTCTCGGGGTCAACATGCACCCCCTTTTGTTAACTATGAAACCTAGGAAAACTACGCTATCTACACAAAAGGTGCATTTATCACTATTGGCAAATAAACTATTTTTCCTAAGCACTAGAAGAACTTTCCTAAGGTGACTTAGATGGCCTTCTAGGGTTTTCCTATACACTAAGATATCATCAAAGTAAACTACTACGTATTTACCTATACAATCCCTCAAGGTATGATTCATGAGCCTCATGAATGTACTAGGGGCATTAGTGAGGCCAAATGGCATCACCAACCACTCATATAATCCAAACTTGGTCTTAAAAGCGGTTTTCCATTCATCACCCTCTTTGATTCGAATTTGGTGATACCCACTTTTAAGGTCAATTTTGGAAAATATAGTTGACCCATGTAACTCATCAAGCATGTCATCAAGCCTTAGGATTGGATGCCTATACTTGATGGTGATGTTGTTGATTGCTCTACAATCACAACACATACGCCATTTTCCATCTTTTTTTGGCACCAACAAGACAGGTACAACACAAGGGCTTAGGCTCTTTTGAACCCAACCCTTCTCCAACAAGTCTTGAACTTGTGACTCTATCTCCTTGGTTTCCTCGGGGTTAGTTCTATAAGCAGGCCTATTTGGTAGGCTTGCCCCTAGAATTAAGTCAATTTGATGTTCTATACCTCTAATGGGAGGGAGTCCATTGGGTCCCTTATTAGAGAATATGATGGCATTTCATGAAGGTCTTCTTGAATCATGTAAGAAAAAGTGGTGCGGAAGCTATAAAGGTGTGTGAGCAAGATCCTCCTAAGAGTGGTGTTGATCTTGAAGGTGCATGATGTGTATGAAGCTAGGGAGGTTCGGCCAACCCAAGGAGAGGTGAAGGAGATGAAGTTTAGAGCCTAGAATTCTAGGGAGAAGCAAAGCTTGGCACAAAATGGCAGCATAACTTTACTCACAATAAACTTGCAAATACAAGGTGTAGGCCTTCCTATTTATAAGCTAAATGGCCGTAAGTTTTAAGCTAATGCCTAATGAAATGAAAGCTAAATTAAATGCAATTCACAAAGCACATGTGCTCATGAAATTAAATGAAAGCTAAATTAATGCCATGTGCTCATGACCGGCCACACCTAGAGAGTTTCTAGAATGTTTCACTCAAATATGCTTTCTACACTACTCTAATTACTAAGCACCCCTAATGGGCCTTTATGCAACATGTACAAAGGTTTCTCTCTTCCATCCATGGCTTCATTCAATTGGGCTTGAATATGCTTAGCCATTGACCTTGTGATAGGTCCTAGACGGTCTAGGTCTCCTCCTAGACGCTCCATGGGTAGCCTTTTCTCTTCACGTCCTAGACGCTCCATCCTTCTAGCTAGACGCTCATCATGGTCTAGACGCTCTTCATGGTCTAGTGTTGGGCTTTGGCTTTCATGGCTAGATGTGCTTGGCCCTCTTCCATCATCCCCTCCCCCTTGGAAAGGATTTGTCCTCAAGTCCAGCTCGTCATCGTCATTGGTACCTACAAATGGCGAAAGGTCAATTACATTAAAAGTGTCATGTACTCCATATTCAAGAGGTAGGTCCAATTTATATGCATTGTTATTGACTCGCTTGAGGACTTGAAAGGGTCCATCACCTCGGGGACTTAGTTTGGACTTCCTTTGAGTTGGAAATCTATCTTTGCGAAGGTGAAGCCAAACTAAGTCTCCTTCCTCAAAAATAATTTCTCTCTTCCCTTTATTGTTGTATTTTGTGTACTTCTCATTTTGGTGTTGTATTTGGAGTTTAATCTTCTCATGCATTTTCTTTATAAAGTCAGCTTTGATTACTCCTTCCTTATGCACAAAATCTTGTGGATTAGGAAGAGGTATCAAATCCATGGGTGTGAGAGGATTAAAACCATATACTACTTCAAAAGGAGAAGCATTAGTAGTCTTGTGAACCACTCGATTGTAAGCAAATTCAATGTGGGGAAGATACTCATCCCAAGATTTGTGGCTGCCCTTCATGATAGCCCTAAGCATAGTTCCAAGAGATCTATTGACTACCTCGGTTTGCCCATCCGTTTGAGGATGACAAGAAGTTGAAAATTGTAGTCTTGTTCCAAGTTTACCCCAAAGAGTTTTCCAAAAGTGGCTTATAAACTTGGGATCTCTATCGGACACTATACTTCTAGGGAGACCATGGAGTCTCACCACTTCTCTAAAGAAGAGTTTAGAAATATTTTGAGCATCATCTACTTTCTGGCATGGAATAAAATGGGACATTTTGTTAAAACGGTCCACTACCACATTGCAGTCCTAGGAAGTCCTAAAATGAAATCCATGCTAATGTCTTCCCAAGGAGCATTTGCAATCGGCAAAGGGGTGTAGAGTCCATGCGGCATTGTTCTAGACTTTGCTTTTAAACATGAGATGCATCTAGAACAATGTCGTTGGACATCTTTCCTCATGTGTGGCCAACAATGTCGTTGTACTACCCATGGAAGCTTGTCATATCTTATTGGGAAGACTATGGCAATTTGATAAGAAAACTACCCATGATGGTCTTACCAACGAGATTACTTTTACCCACAGGGAAAAGAAGTTTGTACTTTATCCTTCAACATCTTCACAAGTGGTGAAAGACCAAGTACAAATGAAAATGAAAAAACAAAATGAGAAGAAAAAGAAGTCGAAAATCAAGTGATAGTCCTTAGGGACAATGTTGAGGCGTGGGAGAAGAGTGCTCCTTCCCACAAGGTCATTCAGATAGAAAAAAACTTGAAGAAAATAAAGTTAAAAAAATACTTCTATCTGAACAACCTTCAGACGACCTCCTTCTTTGTAAATGAGCACTTACATGTATTGCCACACTTTTAGAATCCAGTGTTCTACCTCCTAAGGTCAAAGCCTTATAAAAGAATTTGATGATGTATTCCCTAAGAAAGGACCAATTGGAGTTCCACCTTTCAGGGGTATAGAACATCAAATTGATTTAGTTCCTGGAGCTAGTATACCAAATAGACCAACATACAGAACTAATCTTGAAGAGACTAAGGAGATATAGTCCTAGGTTCATAAATTGTTAGAGAAGGGTTGGGTTCAAAATAGTCTAAGTCCTTGTTTTGTGATTGTAGAGCCATCAATAATATCAATATCAAATATAGGCATCCAATTCCTAGACTTTATGATATGCTTGATGAATTGCATGGATCCACTATATTTTCCAAGATTGATCTTAAAAGTGGATATCAACAAATAAGAATCAAAGAGGGTGATGAATGGAAAACTGCTTTTAAGACCAAGTTTGGACTATATGAGCGGTTGGTGATGCCTTTTGGACTCACTAATGCACCTAGAACTTTCATGAGGCTTATGAATCATGTCCTTAACGGGTAAAATGTAGTATTTTATTTTGATGATATCTTATTATATAGTTAGAGACTAAAGTCTCACTTAGGTCACCTTAGGGAAGTCTTATTAGCTCTTAGGAATAATAATTTGTTTCCATATTAGATTAATGCACTTTTTGTTGTGATAATGTAGTGTTTTTAGGTTTTATATTCAACAAAAATGGTGTTCATGTTGACCCTGAGAAAATCAAAGCCATCCAAGAGTGGCCTACCCCGCAGAATGTAGGAGATGTTAGGAGTTTCCATGGTTTAGCCAACTTTTATAGAAGATTTGTTCCCAATTTCTCAAGTCTAACTTCACCAATCAATGAATTAGTGAAGAAAGACACTCCATTTTGGATAGTGTAGTGTTTTTAGGTTTTATAGTCAACACAAAAGGGGTTCATGTTGACCTAGAGAAAATCAAAGCCATCCAAGAGTGGCCAACCCTACAGAATGTAGGAGATGTTAGGAACTTCCATGGTTTAGCCAACTTTTATAGAAGATTTGTTCCCAACTTATCAAGTCTAGCTTCACCATTCAATGAGTTAGTGAAGAAAGACACTCCATTTTGTTGGAGACAGAAACATGAGCAAGCCTTTCAAAGGTTAAAAGATCAACTCACTAATGCACCCATTCTAGCTTTACCAAACTTTTCAAAAAAAAATTGAGCCAGAGTGTGATGCATCAGGAGTATACATAGGTGCAGTGTTATTGCAGGGGGGCACCCAATTGCATATTTTAGTGAAAACTTACATGGTGCAACCCTCAATTACCCCACCTATGATAAAGAGTTCTATGTATTTGTGAGTGCCCTGCAAACTTGGAAACACTATCTAGTTTCAAAAGAATTTGTCATACATACTGATCATGAGTCTTTGAAATATTTGATGGGTCAACATAAGTTGAACAAAAGACATGCAAAGTGGATGGACTTTCTTGAGCAATTTCCATATGTTATCAAATATAATAAGGGCAGTACAAACATTGTTGCAGATGCTTTATCTCAGAGACATGCCCTCTTTTCTAAACCTGGAGCCCAAATTCTTGGATTTGAAAACATACTTGAGCTTTATAAAGATGATCCAGATTTTGCACCCACTTTTGCTAAGGTTCAACATAGAGTAGAAAGAGGTTTTTATGTTTTTGAAGGGTACTTGTTTAAAGAATGAAAACTTTGTATACCTCAAGGAACACATAGAAAAATCCTTGTAAAAGAATAACTTGAATGAGGACTCATGGGCTATTTTGGAGTTGATAAAACTCTTGAGCTTTTTTAAAAGGAAAATTCTTTTGGCCACACATGAGAAAAGAAGTTCAAAGACATTGTTATATATGCATTTCATGTTTAAAAGATAAATATAAGACAATGCCTCATGGACTTTACACTTCTTTACCTTTTTCTTGTGCTCCATGGGAAGACTTCAACATGGATTTTAGTTTAGGGCTTCCTAGGACACAAAAAGGTTTTAATTCCATTTTTGTGGTAATGGATAACTTTAGCAAGATTGCTCATTTTATACCATGCCATAGAGTGGATGATGCTAACAACATCTTTAAGCTCCTTTTTAGAGAAGTGGTAAGACTTCATGATTTACCTAAGACCATAGTTTTGGATAGAGATTCTAAATTTGTTGGTCATTTCTAGAGAACTCTTTGGGAAAGGCTAGGAACTAAGTTAAAATTTTCAATATCTTGTCATCCTGAAACGGATGGAAAAACAGAAGTTGTGAATAATCTCTATCAACTATGCTTAGGTCAGTCATGAAGGGAACCACAAATCTTGGGATGAGTACCTTCCTCATATTGAGTTTGCATATAATAGAGTGGTTCATAAGACTACTAACATTTCTCCATTTGAGGTTGTATATGGATTTAATCCTCACACTTCTTTAGATTTGTTACCTTTACCTAATCCACAAGAATTTGTGCATAAGGAAGAGGTAACAAAAGCCGATTTTGTAAGGCAATTGCATGAGAGGATTAAAGATCAAATACAAAAACAAATAGAGAAATATATAAAACATAACAGTAAGGGGAAAAGAGAGATCATTTTTTAAGAGGGAGATTGGGTTTAGCTTCATCTTAAAAGAGATAGATTCCCTAGTCAAAGGAAGTCTAAGCTTAGTCCTCAAGGAGATGGTCCTTTCCAAGTCCTCAAAAGAGTCAATAATAAGGCTTATCAATTAGACTTTCCTGAGGAATATGGAGTACATGCTACCTTTAATGATATGGATCTAACACCTTTTGTAGGTAGCATAGATGAAGAGGCAAAGAAAAGTGATTTGAGGACAAATCCTTTTCAAGATGAAGGGGATGATGGTAGAAGGCCCAGCTCAGGACCAATCAATAGTGTAGAACATGAAAGCTTTAATGAAACCAAATCTGTGATGAGGGTTTGATGCTTTGCTGCTTTGCTGCTTTGATTGAAGCTTAGTTCTAGCGTGTTTAGAATTTGTGTAAAGTTCATTCGTAATCCTATGCACAAACTGAATCAATATGTTTCAAAAGAGAAAAATATTTTTCTAAGCAAAGAGAAAAACAACCGGTTGAATTCAAGATATAATCGGTTGTTTTACACTTAGCTTGTTTGAAGGTTTTCAAAACTGTTTTGGACTTGATTGACTAACTGTCAAAACCAATTCAACCGGTTAAAACGACATTTCAACCGGTTGATTGTCACATTTCTTAACAGCTTTTCAAAAACCTATTAAATCTGTTTTCAGTAAAATCAAAACTGATTTGGCTCATGATTAACTGCCTAAAACGGCTAGATTTAAGAGCTATAAATATGGTTTCTCTTTGTATTAAAAACACACAGAAAGTGAGATTGAAAACGTTTTTTCGAAGAGATTTGATTCAAAGTTTTGCAAGATTGCCTAAAGGTTGTGCATTGGTTTAAGAACTGATCTTAGGAGCTCTATGATTCCTGAAATACCAGGTGTAATCTGTTCCTTCTTTATTCTTGTAATTGTGTCTTTTCTATACTTATAAAGTTTGTAAACCTGTAAGGTCAGAGGGTGTTTTGACTGTGGTTGTGTGAAAGGCAAAGAGGGTGAATGTTCTTGTGTGTTCAAGATCACCTCTTTGTGGTGTTGAGTTTTTGTAATCTGTTATTGATTGCTAGTGGATTACCTAGTGGTTGTTCTGGGGACTGGATGTAGCTTTTGATTGTGTAATATCTCTTTCTCTCTCTCTCTCTCTCTCTCTCTTAAAACGATATTTCAACCGATTGTTTTTTTGCAAATAGTTTTAATTGCTTTGATTGTTTGGCTTCCCTGATTGCTCCTTCTGTGATTGTTGATAAAACAAAACTTCATTCTTAGCAAGTATTTGCGAAAATATTTTTTCAAACAATTCACCCCCCCCCCCCCCCTCTTGTTTAGGCCATTAATTCTAACAAATAGGGCAATGGAAAGGAAGATACAAGAGGATTGGGACTCTGCTACTGATGGCAGAGACACCCTTTTATACATGTTCAAGAATGTTATAACCTAGTGTAATTTTTCTAAAGTATAATTTTTTTTCTTTCTAAAATTAAAGTAGGAAATTTACTTGTAATTTTTATTAAGTTTAATAGGGTGAGGGTTAGGCATCTAAAAACCAACATAAGGTAAATTTAGGGCTTCATAGAAGCCTACATTTAACCTAGGCCGGTCATTTAGACCTAATTAGGTCACATGGAGCACACTTGATCATGCTTGTCATGTGACACTAATGTGGTGCGTAATTCAAACCTAAAACACATTTGAATTTCCCTCTCTTTCTTGTAAGCTTTGGCCAGACGTCATGGAAATCGTTCAGCCTCGAAACTTTCGGCCAAGAAGATCAAGCTTTAATGAAGATTTTGTAGAGTCCTTTTCATCTTCTTAGCCTTGTAAAAATTGTATAGAGTAGTTAGGAACTTTTGAGCCTTGTATTTTGGGCCCAAGTAGAGAAATATGTAAATAGAAAACAAAGTAAAATGTAAAATAGTAAAAGAGGGGTGGAAATAGAAATGTAGGCAAGGAAGGCATGAGGCTCCACATGTCTTCTCCTTAATGGAGAGGATTTGCACCAATAAGGTGGTGACACTTTCACACTCTCATTTGAGAGTTTTTCAGAGACTTTCTCCTATAAATAGGAGTCTGTTATACATGTATTTTTTCAACTTGGAATTAGTAATGAAATGCTGCCTATTTTTGGTCATTCTACTTGTTCTTAAGTTCTCCCTAGATTAGTCTCCTTCAAGACTTAACCTAGACTCTTTCCTAGTGATTTGGCCTCACCTCTCAGTCTCACAAATTCTTAACTCCGCTTCAATCCATGGAAACTCCTCTTGAGTTTCTTTAATGCTTCCGCTTCTCAGATCTCCTTCATCATCCATCCAAAGAAGAAATTACACAGATCACTAATAGAAGAAGAGCATTTTTCCATCATTTGGTTGTAAGATCTTCTTCTATTTTTTTTCATAATTTCGTGTTGTTTTCATATTTTGTTTTTCATGTCTTGAATGTTTCCACCGATTGATTTTGTGTTTTTTGTCTTTTTGTTTGGTTCAAATTAATTGTTCTTACTTGAACCTTTATGTATGTGCTTTTAGGTGTTCTTGTGTTCATGTTCATGTGTGCTTTTGAGTTTTCTTCAAATTTGTTCGGTGAAATTTTCATATAATTGAGTCATTTTGATTTTAAGTCATATATGTTTTGCCTAGAGTCATGCTTAGTCCAAATTTGTCATAAACTCCATTAGTTGAACTTTTTCAAACTTTTTCAAATTTCTTCATAGTTAGAGCTCTTGAGTGCTTTTCTTTCATTTTTGGAGTTCATTAATTGCAACTAGATCATTAGCAATTTTCTTTACAGATATTTCCATTATCAGCTTCTCCAAATATCATTTTCAAATATTCTCGAAAATTTTCCAAAAA